>NC_091801.1:20332500-21616071 GCF_041296235.1 Equus asinus | reverse complement strand
AATTATTTTTTAGTACCCACCAACCCAAATGGACAGTAGACGTCAAGTGGGCAAGAACACACTGCCTGGCACGTGATGGACACTAAATAATTATTAATTGGTTTAAATTGTGCTTTATAGGCTAAACCTATAAATCACGTATATGAGGCCAGAATCTCCACCTACAACTCATATGTGCAAGAAATATAATTTAATTTCTATGATTCAAATTAATTTCTATTTCAAGTCATCATTTTAACAGGCTGGCAGAAATTTTGTCTTGGTCAATTCAGTATCTTCTCCTCTTTTTCTCTAATATTTTCATAAAGCTAAGCTACTGAGATGAAAGCTCGTTTCTCCCCAATACCATCTGGCCATTTTGAATTAGTCCATGTAGGTTTCTCTGGAGACTTTGTTTTTCCTGTTCCACGACTCCTTTAAGCCAGGACTCATTCTGCTGCCTTGGTACTGCAAGGGGCACTCCATGTGAGCCCTGCTGCCTCCGTGGAGTCCGCCCCAGAGGTCAGGCCCGGAGGTCCTGGGCCCTGGGACATCGCATACTCATCAGGGATGGTGCTGCCTCTGTCACTCAGCAAGGACAGAGCTTTTCTCTAGGACCCTCCCATGTGCCTCTCATCCCCAACTCTCCACCTCTCCCAACTCTTCTCAACCTTGGGGATTCTTGTTTGCAGAGAGTGTGGAGAGAGTGCAGAAGAGGGAGGGGAATCTGTATGCTTACTAGTGAGCTATCTCCAATCTTTTGTCTATTCATTAGTTTCTTCTTTTTTATCTTAAGGCCTCTGCTTTTAAAACTCAAAGGCCAGGAAGAAATCCTTTTTTTTTTTTCCTGTAGCCACATTCCTTCCCTGAGTACAAACAGCAGAGCCTAGCTGCTGTTTAATTATGGAGAAAGGACCAAGAGGACAAAAGGAAATGCTGAGAAAGAGGAGAGAGGGTTTGGATGAATACTGATAAATATTGCAAAATTAGTGTTCTGCTTTATATTCATAAGTAAAATCTTGACTCCTGAATGAAATATTCGTGATGAGTTATTAAACGGGAATTTAGCATTATTGGCATATTTTTAATCTGAGAATGTGGTAAAATACAATCACCATGCTATTGTATAGAACATCCCTGGCATGTTCTCAGAGAGAACTGCCATTGGCTGAGGCCCTGGTTGGCCCCAGGTGCCGGTCAAATGCTTCTCAACAACTCTGTGACACAGGCATGATGATTCCGTTTTTAAAATGAAGAAACTGAGCCAGCGTTAAATAACTTAAGTTCACACAGCTATTAGGTGGCTCAGCAAGAATTTGAAGCTATATATATATGACTGAAAAATTCATGTGTTCTCACTATTTCTAATTGCCTCTCATAGAATTCTGGACTCACGAGTAGTCTTGGTCTAAGATAGTTTTTTTATTATTTTTCACTTTATTTTATGATTTTTTTAATTCTCCAAATGATTCTCTTATTTTTTAAAAAAGTTAAGATCATCTGACATCCTTAAAATAGATTCATAAGGTATTAGATTGGTTTCCCAGGGCTACTGTATCAAAGTACCACAATCTGTGTGGTTTAAAAGAACAGAAATTTCTTGTCTCACAGTTCTGGAGGCTAGAAGTCTAAAAACAAGGTGTCAGTGGGGCCGAGCTCCCTCTGAAACCCCTAAGGATGAATCCCTCATTACTTCTTCCTGGCTTCTGGTGGTTTGCTGGCAATCCTTGCCGTTCTTGGCTTGCAGCTGCAACACTTCAATCTCTGCCTCCTTCGTCACATCATGTTCTCCCCTTGTGTGTCCGTGTTTCTGTCTATCTTAAAAGGCACCAAGCATATTGAATTAAGGGCCCACTCTACTCCTATCTCATCTTAACTGTAAGGTCACATTCGCAGGTACTGGAAGTTAGGAATTCAACATAGCTTTTCGAAGGACACAATCCAACCCATAATAAGCATGTTATGTTCTAAGTGCTTTAAGATTGAATTGTCACAGTTTAAACAGCATAATCACTATTTTATATACAGTGAACTAACACTCGGTCATTAACATCTCATAAAGTGAGAAGAAAAAAGTATTAGTAAATATCTCAAATTTTTTCATCACCAGCTACCACTTCGGGATTTAGCAGTTTTTTTTTTAAACCTAAGTATGCAGTGTATAAAATGCGCAAAATATTTAAAGACTAGTTCGTTATAAATATTACTGAGACAACATATTTGCAAAGCACTTAGTAGTTTCACAGTGTTTTTTGGATGTGATTTCTCACTTAACTCTCAAAACAATCCTCATATATTTTTGTCCATTTTAAAAATTAAGAAATTGGAATTGAGAGTGTTAAATACTTGTTCAAGACATGGCTTCTAAAGAGGCAGACTTGGGACACGAACCCAGATATTTTTAGCAAAATTCTGGAGCTCTTGCCGCACATCCTTGTACATTTTAATATTTCACGATGATGATGAAGGTGATGATAATGATGACGGTAACTGCTAATGTTTATTGAACGTTTATTAATTGACAAGGACAGAGCCAAGCACTGCACATACTTCTCTCTCATTGAATCTTTCCAAGAACTCTAAGAGGCAAGTACAACACCAAAGCACGGAGATGGTGAAGGATTAGCCCAAGGCCACGTAACTAGTAAATGCAAAAGCCAAGATGCACACTCAGGTGGTCCTACTCCAGAGCTTGCCTTTTTAGTTATCTACGGCCTAGCTGACCTTGTGAAGCCTTACTGGACAGTCTATTCCAGAGTCCTCGTCACCCGAGTTCTTGTTACACCATTACTAACCAACATGAGAGTGTTTATCAGCACATTACAAACCAATGTCTGACTATCCACATGACTTTAAGCAAGTTACTATCTCCAATGCCAGCTGACTCGTGTAAAAAGGAGATACACTGCAGTGAGGGCTGAATTAAATAACATATGTAAATGCCCTAGTACACATCAGCCATATAATAGGCACTCAATTAATTGTATTTACAAATCAGACTGATATGAGAATTTATTGTTTAAAAAGTACTCTGGGGTTGGAGGAGGGGGCAATTCATTTTGACTGGGGAGATCAGAGGTGTTACAGGAAAAGTAACAGCTGGACCTTGAAGAACAAAAAAAATGTTAACAGGTGAGGAAGGGCATGCTATGGTCTGAATATTTACGTACCCCCAAAATTCATATGTTGAAGTCCTAGTGTCTGTTGTGACGGTTTTAGGAAGTGCAGGGCCTTTAAGAAGTGGTTAGGTCATGAGGCAGAGCAAAGGGATCCCTAGCTCCTACTGCCACATGAGGACACAGGGAGATGTCCCGGAAAGAGAGAGGGTCCTCATGAGAATGTGACCATGTTGGCACCTTGCTCTTGGATTTACAGCCTCCGTAACTGTGAGAAATAAATTTCTTTTGTGTATAAGCTACCAGTCTGTGGTATTTTGTTATAGCAGCCGGAACAAACTAAGACAGGACATTCTAGGCAGAGAAACCTACATAAACAAAATAGCAATATCTCAAGCTGCCCCTGCCTAGAAGAACAGGAGTCAGAAGACTGAGACTCCCCTATAGGATTGTGGGAACTGCGACCCCCAAATCCGTGATTTCCACCAGTGTTGCTGAGTAGTTAAAATAAAGCCCATTCCTTCTGCAGCTATCAGCAGTTTGTAATTCTCTATTCACACGTGGGGACCACTGCCAGTTACTCATGCGTCACTTTTACTTTTTACCAATGGCGAGTCACTCTTGTATTGGCAGGAATAGCTGCAGTCACTGCATTGGCTCATCTGAGCCTGAGGTACTTGATCCTTTTCTTCTCTGGGGACTGTCATGCCTTTAGCCTGAAACAGTAGGCCACCACATCTACAAGGGAGATGTGTACGCCCTTGGGTTTGCAGTTGTGGGGCAGGGCAGTTACTTAATTTCCACATCCACTCTGCTGGGCTAAAGTCAGTGGTAACTCATCTCTCGTTGGCCAAGATCCAGTGACCCTGGGACAGCACTCTCTGGTCTAGTCTCCTTGCAATCTTTGGGGTAGGGTAGGGGAGAGAGTAAGAGTCAGGGAAGTTCTCTGCCCAAGTGATCCTAAGATGGCCTCTTCACAAGTCAGCAATTCTATCACCTCTTAGTACCACTGCTAAGTTTCTGCTTCCATGCTCCTGTTCACAATGCTCCCATTATCTAGACTTTTCCTCTTCACTGCCCATGTAAATGCCATCCACTCTTCAAGGTCCACTTCCTAACCTCTGTTGATCTCATAAAACTCCTATGGTACTTGGCATCTGAATTTTATTATTTCAGAAAAAGCAGAGGCCTTTCCAAAAAAATGCCTAAAACTTGATCAGAAAACTGGCCTAAGCATCTGAAAATCTATGTTCTAATTCCAGTTCTATCATTTTATCACTGATTATTACAATCTCAGTCTTCATCTTTTATGAATGGGTTATATACTAGGTATCCTGCCTCAGAGGACTGAAATGAGGCTCATATAAAAATGTATGCAAAAACATTCCTGAAAACTGTAAACCACTATTCAACTGAGGTATTAATGTGGGTAGGTTTTATCTTCCTAACTAGAAAAGTTCTTTGGAGGATAAAGATCATGTCTGTTTTGTATAACCTCCAAAACTCTTCAGAATGTGCTAGAGTCACAGAAGGCATTCAGTATTTGTTGACTAACGAGACACAATATTTTTACTAAAAAAGAGGACTTTTGGTCAGTTTCAAGAGCTTTACACTCTTAATTTTATTAAATAAGATTTTAATTAAAGTATTCATTCAGTGTTTTAAAGATCCAGTGATTTTTCTGATTTTTGAATGACATTTACAAGCATTGTCTTTTTGTACTCTTCTGCCATCTAAATCTAATTTCATTGTTTTTGCTAGATTTATCTGAAACATCAGCATTTTCCTTTTGAAGTTTCCAATTTCAAAAAACTGATTTTTGAAAAACAAAACTGGAATTCTTCAAAATTTTCACCTTAAAATGAATAGTTTTCCTTTTAAAATATTTTATTTGATGCAAATGTGAAACTCAGGGAAGCACAAATCTCATTTAATGACATGTAGTCAGTCTTTCAATTTTATGGTGGGTTTAATATTGACAAAAATGTTATAATTTTAAAACTTTAAGTTAAATCTGATTTTTTCAGAGGCTTGGAGGTTATGTCAACTTTCTATGACCAAACCACCAGTTAAATGACATATTTTTTTAATCTACATATTGTTCTCTAATATATTTAACTCACTCATATAACTCACTTATATGAGAACCACAGCACTCATATAAAATTTTCTTTACTAAATCAGCATTAGTCTGTACCTATAAAAAGGGAAAGGAACACTTAATTATCACTCACAGGGGCAAGCCTGGTGGCATAGTCATTAAGTTCACGCACTCTGCTTTGGCAGCCTGGGGCTCACCCGTTCAGATCCTGGGGACAGACCTATGCACTGCTTATCAAGCCATGCTGTGGGAGGCATCCCATATACAAAATAGAGGAAGATGGGCACAGATGTTAGCTCAGGGCCAGTCTTCCTCAGCAAAAAGAGGAGAATTGGCTTCGGATGTTAGTTCAGGGCTAATTTTCCTCAAAAAAAAAATAGCACTTACATTGTGCCAATCACTATGCTTATCACTTTAATTACAGTTAATCTTTATTATTCCTGCCTTCTGTATTTGCAAATATGCCTACTTCTTAAAGTTTATTTGTAACCCCCAAATCAAACCTGGAGTGGTTTTGTGAAGTAGACATACACACACGCGAAGTGGGGAACATTTGAGTTGCTCAAGGATGCACACGTTCCCGGCTGAGGTCTAAGAAGGCCACACTCTGCCTTCCTGTTTCAGGTCTCATGCTGTAAACACATGTCTTTTTTGTGGTCTGCTTAGTTCCATGATTTTCATGTTTTTGTGCTTTTTGTTGCTGAGTTCGCTGTTTAAAATGGCCCCTAAGTGTGGTGCTGAAATGCTGTCCAGTGTTCCTAAGCGCGAGAAGGCCGTGAAGTGCTCCACGGAGAAAACACGTGTTAGATAAGCTTCCTTCAGGCCTGAGTTGTAGTGCTGGCCTTGTATAGTCCTGGCCAATAGTGTTGGCCCTGATTTCACTGTTAATGAATCAACAATATACATGAAATAAGGTGTCCTTAAACAGAAACGTAAATAAAACAAGGTTACGTTTTGATTGGTTGACAAAATGTTGTGATTAGAGGCTCACGGGAACCTCGCCTTTATTCTCCCTGGGAACAACAGTTCAGTAGATGCCAGGTCAGTGTTCCCAGAGACTTTGTAGAACCTAATGACTGAGAAGAATGAGGATCCACTGTACATTTGTTTGTTTTTAATCAACAAAAAAATTAATGAGCTAATTCTTCTCTTAAAACATTAGGGAAAATTTCAAATATGCACATAGACAGAACAGCATAATGAATCCCCAGGTGCCTATGACCCAGTCTCAGCAATTAACAACTCATAGCAAGTCTTGTTTCCTCTTTCTCCTCTCCATAGCCGGGTTGTTTTCAGACAAATCCCAGACATTATATCACTTCATCCATAGCTATTTTATGGGTACATTCTTGTTAACTTTTTTTAAATTATAAGAGTAGAAAATCTGGAAAACAGAAAGTAACAAAGAAGAAAATAACAATATAAATCGATACTGAATTAACATTTTGATTTATTTCTTCTCTTTTTATGCATAGAGTAGATTAAAAGACTGGAACCATACTCATTGGATGCTCCCTTTTTATTTAACATTAACATAGGTTTCCATGTCGTTGAATATTGTTCAAAAAGATAATAAAATATAACTCGATACCTTTAATAAGAGGCATGTCACGTCTTTATAATGTCTGTTTTATCTTTTTGAGAGATGTGACTGGTTGTTTAAAATTAGGCTTTTTACTTTGAGACAATTGTACATTCACATACACTGTAAGAAATAATACAGAAGATACAGTATACTCTTTACCCAGTTTCCCCCCAGTGGAAACATCTTGGCAAACTATACAGTAATATCACAACCAGGATAACGACAGCCATACAGGAAAGACACAGAACTTTCCATCACAGGAGGATCCCTCCTGTTGCCTGTTTATAGCCAAACCCACTTCTTTCTCGCCCTCAACTCTTCCTTAACTCCTGGCAACCACTAATCTGTTCTCTGTTTCTATAATTTTGTCATTTCAAGAATCTTATATAAGTGGAATCACTCAGTATGCAAACTTTTGGGGCTGGCCTTGTTCGTTTAGCATAAGATTTATTCAAGTTGTTGCATACATCAATAGTTTTTTCCTTTTTATTACTGACTAGTCTGCCAGGTGTGGGTGTAGCACAGTTTGTTTAACCATTCATCCTCTGAAGGACTAGGTTGTTTTCAGTTTTTGGCTATTATGAGTAAAGCTGCTACAAAAATTTGTGTACAGGTTTTGGTGTGAACATAAACATGCATTAGTTTCCTCTTGCTGCTCTAACAAATGACCACAAACTTAATTTAAAAATCTCAAATTTATTATCTTACGGTTATGGAGGTCAGAAGTCCAAGTTTCTTCTGCAAGCTCTAGGGGAGAATCTGATCCTTGCCTTTTCTTTCTAGAGTTGGCTGGCATTCCTTGGTTCCTGGCTGCATTAATCCGACCTCTGCTTTCAATATCACAGGATTCTCTGACTCTGGCCCTCCAGCCTCCCTCTTATAAGGTCCCTTATGATTACATTGGGCCCACTTGGATCATCCTAAATAAGCTCTCCATCTCAAGATCATTAACTTAATCAGAACTGCAAAGACCCTTCTGTCATGTAAGGTAACACATTTACAAATTCCGGGAGTTAGCATGTGGACATTCTTGTGGGGCTATTATTTAGCCAACAACAAGTTTTCATTTCTCTGGGATAAGTGCCCAAGAGCTCAGTTTTATAGGAAATTGTCAAGCTGTTCTCCATAGTGGCTGTACTAGTCTACAATCCCACCAGCAATGTTTGAGCAATGCAGTTTCTCTACAACCTAGCCAGCATTTGGTCACTTTATTTTAGCAACTCTATAGGTGTGTAGTGGTATCTCATTGTGGTTTTAATTTGCATTTCTCTAATGGCTAAAGATGTTGAACATCTTTTTATGTGCTTATTTGCCATCTGTATATCCTCTTTGGTGAAATATCTGTCCACATCTTATGTGCTTTATTTTTAATGCAAATAACCAGAAGCTCTTCAAAAACTTTTTCACCAGGGCTAATCACAGAATTTACGACTTCTTTGGGTGGATTTTTGGCCTAGATCTTTGAGGAAACTTAAGTTCAGTGGTTCTAAAACTTAGTGTGCCTCAGAATCACCTGTTGGACTTGATGAAACACAGCTTATCAGGACCCACCCCAGAGTTTCTGATTTTATAACTATGGGATGGGGCCTAGAGAATTTGCATTTCTAACAAACTCCCACCTAGCACTGATGCTCTTATCCCAGGACCACACTAAGATATGCTTTAGGGAAACATTAGGCTTACTTGATGTTTTCTGCTGCCTTTTCTCTGTCATTGTAAATTTCCCTGTATTAAACACGAGAATGAATGAATGAATGAAAAAATTGTTGTGCTCCAAAGTGAAGTGCTGAAAAAAAAAAGGATGGGGCCATGTCAAAAGGACACAAAAATTAACCTGATCTCCTAGTGGCCAGAGCTTGGAACAATTTGAGCAACAAAATAAATAATGATAATACTGGATTACATGAATTCCAAATAAGACATGTAGATACTCCAAGAGATGGAGCTTTAATTCTCTTCTCCTTGAGTGTGGATTTGAGGGCTGGATTTCATGACTCACCTCCCAAGAGTGGAGTATGAAAGGTGGAAAACAGTAACTTTGCTGTGGATGCCACCTTAATCAAATGACCAAGATTAACATCACTAGCCATAAGTCATATTGATGTCATGTGCCCCTTGATGTCATACAATGAGAAAGGCACCTCACTTGTGGTATTGTCCTCCACAATCCCTCACCCCAGTCTCGTCGTGAGAAAACATCAGACGAACTCAATTTGAGGTTCATTCTAAAAAATATCTGCCTAGTACTCTTCAAAATTGTCAAGGTCATGAAAGACAAGGAAAGGCCAAGAAACTGTTGCAGAATGAAGGAGACAGAAAAACGACATTCATGACAACACTGTGGAAATTCAAATAGTCTGTAGTTAACAGTATTGCATCAATGTCAATCCCCTAGTTTTGATAAATTCACTGTGGTCACGAAAGATGTGAACATTAGGGGAAGCTCAGTGAAAAACACAGAACTCTCTGTACTATCTTTGCAACAGTCCTGTTCATCTATAATTATTTCAAAATAAAGAAGTTTCCTCCTCTCTACCATACACGGAGTTTGGTCCCAACCCTAGACATTCTGATTTGGTTAATACAGTGGGTCCCCAAAATTTGCATTTGTATTAAGTTCCCCAGAGATGATGCTGTCAGAACCCCGGGAAACACTTTGGAAAACATTGGTTTAGGGAAACCTTTAGGCTACGTCATGTTTTCTGCTTTGTCTTCTCATTGTAAATTTCTCTGCAGTAAACACAAGAAAGAAAAAAAAGTTGTTGACTTTTCTGTTTCAAAGCAGGTTTAATTTTTTTTTGTTTAGGCTTTATTCAGTGTCCTCAGCTTTTAATTTTACCTTAAGCAT
The DNA here is from genome assembly GCF_041296235.1 of Equus asinus. Taxonomy (NCBI): domain Eukaryota; kingdom Metazoa; phylum Chordata; class Mammalia; order Perissodactyla; family Equidae; genus Equus; species Equus asinus. The sequence continues at coordinate 21,606,442 of NC_091801.1, read as the reverse complement.
GATATTTAAGTATACCTTACTTTTAAAAAGGCAACAATCAATCTTCAAACTGAATTTTCCAGGCTTGTTTCACTTACTATGTTACTTAAAGATAACAAAAAGCCTTAAAAGTTTGGTTTAAATACTGGCAAAATTCACAGCTAAGTTTAAGTGCTGTTAAGAAAAGAAGCGACTCTGGGTAATTGCTATGCTTACACAGTTTATTACTATTTATCTCTCACTATCTATTGTCCCCTTCTTCCTTAGAAGTAAACTTTCTGATTTTTAGCTGAGCACATGGCCACCCAGAATATATCAGAAGAGGGCACCCAGAATATATCAGAATATATAAGTTTCCTTCAACCAGGTATTTCATAAGATTGTGTTCTAGTTAGTTAGAGGTAGGTGGAAGTGGGAAATGCAATTTCTACAAAATGTCCTTAAAGGGAAGAGATGTGCCTTTCTTCACCTTGCTTTCTGCTGGTAGGAATGTGATTATGATCGCTGGAAGTTGAGCAGCCATCCTGGACCATGATGGAAGTGTTACTATGAGGATGGTGGGGCTAGAAGGAGCTGGATACCCGACACCCTGACAGCAGCCCAAGCCTTGGACTGACTACCTTCAGACTTCTTCTGTATGAGAGAAAAACAAACCTCTATCTTAAGTTCCCGTTATTTTGGGCTTGATATCACCTGCAGCTGAACTTAATTTGAACTGATACAGTAAGTTCAATCAGTTCGATACAATCAGGAGTCATGCATAAGTGCAAGGCCAGTGATTATAGCCGTGCAGAGAGGAAGTTCACTGGATAAAGGCACCAAGGTGGCTGAAATCCAGCCTGCCCTCTCCTTTCCAAGCTCTGAACAGTGCTGTTCAGGAGGGTGACATACCAGTGGCCCTGTAGAACAGGGAAATTTTGTCTACAATCTAGAGAGAGCAGCATTTTCCAAAATAGCATCTGCATTCTCCTGGAGGCAGTGGAGATGATTTTAGATAGTTCCCAGATATACTTCAAAAAATATATATTATTAAATTAAATAGGTTTGTATATATCAGGGCAGTTAAGCACTCCATCCGGCAAGTTCAGACCTCAATGCTACAAAGGACAATAAGGAAGGAAGGAGTTTGTTGAGGGACAGGAATGAAAGAGAACAGAAACTCACCAGAACATCATGGCATCAAGCAGTATTATATGTGGCGACAGTACAAGCTTTGGAGTCAAACTGCCTATGTTCAAATCCTGCCTCTCACAGTGACTGTTATTTTGGGCATGTTTCTTAACCTCACTGTGTGTCAGATTTTATGATAGCACTTAACACACAAGGATGTTGTAAAGATTTAAATGATTATTACAGTCTCTGACATATAATGAACACTCAATAAATGTAAGCTATTACCACCATTCTGAAAATTTAGCAAAGGAACCAGAAACTAGCCCTGTATAGCAACTGTCTGTTGACAGCTTACTCTGTGCCAGGAATGGTACATATCTGACCTAATTTTATTCATGAGGAAACAAACTAAGGCTTAGAAAGGCTCAGTGGCTTGAGGTTATACAACTAATTCTAGCCCAGCCAGAATTCAAGATTGGTTGGAGTCCAAAGCTAGCTTTTTAACTAAGATAATTAAGGATCAGATATAAGGCCTGCAAGCGTTCACAGGATTCCTCTTGTGTACTCTCAATTTCCCCACTCAAGCACTTTCAAACTAGAAAGGTCTGTGCCTGAGTGGAGGATGGGCAGACCGGCGAGACGAACAGCGACAACTGGAAAAGTGGGAGGAGTCTTGGGAAATAGCCAGAGGGCTCAGCCTGAGTCCCTGGGAGGTGTGGCAAAACGGAAGAGCAGGGGAGCTGAACAGACGTGACAAGTGCTTCTCGGCCTTTTACAAAAAACGGTACTCTCAAGATAAGTTTCAGTTCTACTACTCAGTGCTTCTAAAATCTTGTTACATTGTAAAACCCAAAATTAATCCTATAATTCATCAATTTTATACTTTCTAAATTATCACTTATTTTATGGCTTTAAAATAAAGGATTTGGTTATTTAAATTATTTCTTTATACGGAGACCGCATCACACCTGTTAGGCAAGGAATCTTTGCCTTTACTGCAAAGAAGTTACTTTAACAAACAGTTCAAAACGTTGCAAATTGGCTCTTTTGGTTTTGCCAATTTGCAGAAAAGTAACTGTCAGTTTCTATTGAAACTTCAAACGTTTCTCCTTTTAGGAGTAAAAACGCAACTATGCTTCTCTTTCCTAAGGTAACTTTATTCATTCCTCAAAATCAACAACGTCAGGGTAGGGGAACACAAGTCCATGAACTGGGTGGCAACGTTAGACTCCCGGGGTGACGGGTGAACCGTGACTAATTCTCATTCAGTTCCTGGGGCTCGGAGAGAACGAACACTTGTGGGCGCACCTCTTATTTGCTTCCGCGTGGCGGTGCCCAGAGCTCCAAGGAAACCGCGTTCGCTGCACGTGACGGCTCGCGCGGACGGCCCAGCAACCCTATCCTGAGGGCGCCTGGCTGACTCAACCACCCACGTGGCTCTGGATGGCCTCGGGAGACTCCCGCGGAGGCCGGGCCACCACGGCTGGCCCACCCGGGGCTGGCGCGGCTGCGGCATTCCAACCGGCCAAGGGCCAGTCCAACGCCAGGAAGGCGCCGCCAACCCTGCGCCTTCGGCCCCGCTCTACAATCCCTGGCAGCCGCCACCTCCCGCCCAGGCCCACTTCCTGCCCAGAATGCGACCGAATCTGGGTCCGGTCCGGCTTCCCGCGGCCACCGAGCGGGATAGAAGGAACGCACCGCCGCGACCCTGGCAGTCGGCGCTCGCAAACACGCAGACGCTCTACCTCCTCGGCGCATGCGCCGGGGCCGGCCGCGCGATGCCGTCTCCGGTGACGTGGCGAGGCGCGGGCGGAGCCAAGGTCGGTGGCGGGAGGGTGGGGGAGGAAGAGCGAGGTGAGCACGGACGTCAGAGTGGAGAGCGGAAGGTCAGGGAGGCTCGGAGCGGAAGTGAGACTAAGGCGTCTGTCCGCCATTGTGGACCCGAGAAGCGGAGAGAGAGAGGGGGAAGAGGAGCGTGCAAGCGGAAAAGACGGGCCCCTTCCACCGACTCCTGAGCGCGAGGCCCTCTTCTGGCTTCTCAGCAAGCGGCGGCGGCGGCGGCGGCTGGAACAGTCCCTCGGCCGAGGGCGGCAGCCAACTGCTGTGAGTGCACGGGGAGAGGCCCAGGCGGCGGCGGCGGCGGCGGCAGCAGCAGCAGCTCCTCTCGGGTTGCGGTGAAGAATGTCAGCCACTAGCGTGGATCAGGTGAGGGAGCAGAGGCCTCAGGCTCAGCGAAGGCCTGAGCCCCGGAGCTCCACCCTCGCGCGGGGCTCCGGCTCCTCCCCGCCGCCGCCGCCGCCGGCCCCATAACGGTGCCCCGGGCGCAGGTTGCGGCGCTCCTGCCGCCCGGGCCGGGGCGTGCGCTCTGGCCCCGGAGCCTGCGGCCGAGGCGGGCGCCGCGGGCCGCGCCGGGTGGGGGAAGGACCGCTCGCGGGGCCCCGGGGCGCATCCCGAGGGCGGCGGACGTAGGGCCGAGAGCGGGCGCGCCGGGAGCCGGATCCCGAGCGGCGGGGAGGAGGTTTAAAGCCCGGGATGGGTGGGAAATCGGTGGCCCTGGAGGAGGCGGTGGGTTTTCCTCCTACGCGGATTGTTTAAAATAACTTGTCGTTGATAACGTCTTTGATTAACACACGTTCCCTCTCTTCTGTTTCTTTTCCCTTTTCGTTACCACGCCTTTCGTCTTGCTACACAGAGACCTAAAGGGCAAGGAAATAAAGGTGAGTTTGGATATTTTTCTCTTATTTCCCAGTGTTGGTTTGCTGTTACTTTTAAAATATGTGAGGGGCTTTTCTTTGTTTTTGCTCCCGTTTCTTTTTAAATGTTTCTTTGAAATGTAAGGTTAGAGAAACGTTCATCACGGTTAAGGCTGCCAAATGCTATCCAAAGGTTCGGTGGTTCCTTCCTTTGAAGCCACTTTTATAGAAACCAAAGTGGTACAAGAAACAGTTTTCTTAGTTGTATTTCAGTTAAGGAGGTGTTGTGATGGAGGTAGTGCCATTTCTTTAATTCTACAGTTTTATCTGTATTACGTAACTACTTGTGCCACAAACATTTCTACTAATGTATGTAAGTAAGTGGACATCTTGTTTGGCATGTCCGGATTATATTGGCACATGCAGCCCACATGGAATACCATGTCACATTAGTGAAAATTGTGCTGTTGATCACTGATTGTATTGAAGTAGGCTGCAGTGAGGCACTAACACGTGAGAGATCAAAACTGAACAGGCATGTCATCTTGCTGTGTAGTCCTGATGGCAAGGTGTGACTCAATCTGGTATTTTAGAAAGGACTGAGAAGGAAATAATTTGTGAGGTTTCTGCCAGGATTACTCCTTAGTTAAAAAAATATATCTATTACTGAAAGTAAAGCATTTTAAAAAATAAGTGTAATTTGTATTTATTAGTATGGTATGATACAGTCTACTGATTGAAACATTATGACATTAATCATGTGACCTTAGTAAGTATAGAACAATATGTGCTTTCTTGGGACAGGGCCAATTAAATAACATTGCAGCAAATTATATATTTATAACATTTGTAATAGGGCTTGAAATTAGACTAAGTAGAATTATGCTTCCTGTTTTTTTATTTTAGTAGCAAAGTATTACCTAGAAAATAAGATCTACAGTAGCCTTTTAGATGTAAGTTCAGTGTTTATTGGTGCTCTTTATATTCTTAGGTTTTTTTAATTTGCTATTGCAAATTTGAAAGGAATGGGTTCTGTACCACAGCTTAATTAATTTTCTTTGAGTGGTAGTACAATTTATTTGGGAATTTGTACATACCCAGGATATGGCACTGTATTAGGTAACATAAATTTATTGCTTTGTTTTGATGAAAGATATATTTTCTTGGAGTATATAAACATTTAGAAAATTTAATTTTTACAATTTAATTTTTAACTTTTAAGGTTTTAATTTTAGAATTATGCTCTGTGTTGTAAGCATAAACCTCAGAATTTGATATTGTTGACTTATTTTAAATAAGTTTTAAAAAATTTATCTGTATATTTAAAAAGAATGATCCATTAATTTCTTTTTGCTAGTCTACCCATTAGGAAGTTTATAGACTTGGAGATATGTGGAATCTGTGGTTGTTATTGCCTAGCATAAATTATTTTATCCTAGATCTGTGGGGAGGTGGCACTTTGCAAGGCTATTTGAAATGCTAAGTGTTTTGTGTTATCTGCTTTAAGGTAAGTATGCAAGTTCTATGAAGTACTTAACTTGTTTGACAAAACAAAATAGAGCATCTACAGCATTGTAAGCCATTAACTATATTACTTTGTTTGACTTATGACATAGTCATTTCACTTAGGTATGTCCTAGTAACATCTTTGATGATAGTAAATAAAAGTTATCTATAAACAATATTGCCTATTGATTATAAATAAATATTTTTTGGTTATCTAAATTTTTTTAATCTATCAGTGTCACCTCTGTTAGATGTATTTAGACACACATGCGAAGTATTTATTTGGATAGTTCTTTATTCCAAGAAATTTTCTTTCTTTCCCCCTTATTGTTCAGTTAATAATATCATCCATGGATAGAACGTGGACTGGGATCCTAGGAGACCTGTGTTCTAATACTGCCTGTGGCTACTGACATGCCAAGTGAGCTTGGACACGTTGCACCTTTTGGTCAGAATTTCCCCTCTATCTATAAAAGTATTAATGCTAGCCATAAATCCTTTTGTATGCCTTGAGGATTGTTGTAATTACAATTACAGTAATCCGATGGTAGCCATTATATTTGCAGGATTTCTTTTCACCGTCCTCCCCTCATCTATTTTTAAGGTGCAGGAAGACTGTTGACTCAGACCTGGCAGGAGGGAAAAACTCTACTGCCTAAAAGTATTGGTAATCATTTAAGATGCTTTAAAATGGTAGATACTACAAGTGCACAAATACACATAGACATTACTTGTGTTTTTATGCCTCTGTAAGGCAAATTACGAGGAAGAGGCAGCACCTCCAGTGAACTGATAGAAGGAGCTGTGTGTGTATTTAAGAAAAACTACTCTGCCTTAGCTGACTTGGTTTTCAAGCTAGTAAAATTGTTTTATAATTCTTGTTTACTCTTATGAAGCAGAAAGCAAAGTTATTTTTCTTGAGCTATGGCCTCACTATTCTAAGAATATGAGTATTAAACTTGAATTCAGAACTTATCAAACTTATGAAAAATACGTATTTCTGAAGAGTTAAAGTTTTGAAAGGATAATCCTTTTCAGTTGACTTAATGTAATTTCAGAGGTGGTATATTCCTTTCCTGAATTATCTTCAGTTAACAGTGTTAGCCTAACACCTGGCTTTAGTGTCTGATTTTCTGCTGAGTGTTTTTCTGTATATCCTTAATGACATAAATCCATTAAAGCAGCTGAAATTTGAAAGGAGTTCTGTATCAGTCTCTTTGTAGGGCAAAAATGCTTTTGTAGTATAAATAATAGTTCTAGGTTTACTTGTTTATAAATATGAATTCTTTTTAATTAACAAATTGTCCCCATGTTCAATATTATAATTATCCTTGACCGGGATAGTACTCAAGGGTAGTAGAAGTTTAAGGATAATTAATTGCTTATTGGTCCATAATGCAAAATTGACTTCATTATCACTTTTATTGATTAGCAAGTGGAATTTTTGCTTCCTGGAATAAAAGTGTACTGTTGCTTTTCCCTGCAGGTAGCACACATAGAAGTGTCAGATCCCTTATACCTAGTAGCCTCAGGCCTTGCTGCCTGCTTCCTCCTATCCCTTAAGTTTATAAATAGGCAAATATATGGAAGGGAATTTATCTTTTCCTTCCTCTCCTCCCCATTCTCTTCTGGCGGAAGGACCCATTCATTGTTTGGTACAACTGCAATTTAAAAGACTAAGGTTGAATTTGGCTCTCTTACAGTGTTTCAGAAAAGTAGCGGAAAATGCCTTGTATTTTGGCAATATTCTTTTGTATCCTCTCCCCACCTCCCCTCTGGAAATGATTGCAAAGCACTTTACTGTCATTTTAGGCTTCATTTTAATACTAATCCTCAAAACATTCCTGTAAGGAGATAGAGGGTACATGGTATTGTCACTGTTTTTGTAGGTGGGAAAACATGATGCACAGATCTGTTGACTTTCCTAACTTGATGTAGTCAGGACCAGAGCAAAGAATCACCTGGCTCCTAAGGCCCATGTTCTATCTTGATTTGACTCTGCTTCATAGAGCAGAGGAAACAGGCGAAGAATCATGTAAGTCATCTGTTCTTTTTTCCCTGAAGAACTTGTACAGACTATGGAACTGGCTTGGATTTCATTACTATTTACTGGCTTTCAATCTCCAAGACATTAGATTGTCATTAAGTAATGTTTGAAAACTAAAGTCTTTAAAATAGTTAAATTTCTTAAAGGAAGGTATGCTTCTGAAACTCAAGGGCTAGCTTCTATTCTCATTTCTAATTTAATGCAAATTGCTTGTCAGTATGAGTGAAATACTTTTGGTAAACATTTTTTTGCTTAGAGTGCCATACTCTTTGAATAATCTTTTAGGAGTTTTTAGATGTATTTATGCATCATTTATAAATGACCGTAGACAGTATTTACTTAGTGTATGAGAATATTTTGTTCTTAGTCTCAGCCTCTCAGAATTAGAAAAGAGAAAGGATAGAACAGGAAATGAGTAAGAATAGCAGTATAATATCTATTTAGATGAATTTTAAGTAGGCACTTTTTTTTTTTTTTTTTTTTGCTGTATTAGCAGTATGGACTAACTTCCTGAGAATCTTAATGAATGTGAGAAATAGTTGTAATTTTGAAATGGGTACCTGTTTCAGATACTGACTAATATATACTAGTGTAATAGTACAATAGTGTGAAGAATTTTTTTTCAAGAGGTAATAAACTGTGCGTAACTACCTTTGATAAAGGAGGGGTAAAGGAGAACAGGTATGTCAGAATCTCTTGGACTGAAATGATTATTAGCCCACCAGAAATAACCTAAAGGCGCCCTCCTCTTTATTTTCCTCTCTAGTGGCTGTTACGTATTTAAATTCTAGGGAGCGCATTTAGCTCAGGCCTGATTCTGATGCAGTTCTTCTACAGTTAACCACCTCAGGGGAGCCAGGATCAAGGTGACATTGAGGTTGCTCTTGTAGTCTTTGAGGGGCAGTGTAGTATCATAAGAGGTCTACTTTGACGGCTTCACAGAGTAGCATCGTTTCTTTGATCATTGCTACTCAGCGGGTGGATTTCACCTGTCTTTGCTTCCATGCCACTGTCAACTCATAGTATTTTAGGTGATGTTGGGAAAATTAGGGAAAATAAAAATGTTGTGATACTATAGAAGAACACACAACTTAAATCCATTGCCCCAAACCTAATTTATACTTTGTGACGCTGTATTTTTAAGCAATAAATCTTGCAGATTTTGAGGGATTTTTTGTTTCTAAGAGATTAGTCAACATGCATCAGAAACTTTGTTTTTTCATCTCACGTATTTCAGAAGTAGTATAAACAGTGTGTTTACATAGTGCTAGCACATCAAGTTTTAGTCTTGTAAAATTTCTGTTTATGTGGTCTAGAGTAATTTTTGGTCCTGTTTGGATCTTGTAATATTTTATGTAGTACTGTCATTGAATACTCAGATGAGCTGAGGTAGGTACTATTAATAACCTCCTTGAGCAGAGAAGTGGAGTTAGAGAGACTTAGTCGCTAACTAGAGATCACCCAGCTTCTCACTGTTGGACTTGGGATTCAAACCCAGGACATTCTTACCTTAAGTCTCTGTTCAGAAGCACTCTGAGACATTGTCCAGAGAAGAGCAACTTTATAGAGCATTTATAAAAATCATCTCTGAACAAATAGGGTGTTTATAAATTATTCTGTTTTTCTCGTGTGTCGCAAGAGTAATCATGGTTATTTTTAGTATTTGTACTTTCATGTGAAAGTTCATAGTTTTTTGCTTTAGAATTAGGCCCTTTTTATTTAGATCTTTCATAATTATTCGTAGTGATATTTCTTCAAGTGAATTTTAGTCACTTTCTTTAACCAGAGGCGTTTATTTACTGTAACTTTAGTTACCAAAGTTATTTTCTTCTTTATTTACCTTTATTGAACTAATTAATATAGGCATTTAACAAAGGTAGAGAACATTCAGAAGTCTATTGTCTGCAATAATGTTTGAAGTGATTATTTTAGATTTAAATACAGCACTAATGAACCTTCCACCATTTTAATTTAACTATTTGCTTACTACAGTGTTGAAATTGGGCTATTTATGTTATGTTATTGATAATTGGAAGGGTATATATAGTTAGTGTTTATGTAGTCTTGGCCTGATAATATACAAGATTTGTAAGTTTTGGGTGGCACATAAGTATTAATATTCCAAATTAAGTTAATCCTTAAGAGGATTTTTAAATGAAGAGAGCAAAGAACTTAGGATTTAACATTCTCTGAGTTGGTTTGAAAAATATTGAAAATGTTACATTGTTCTGTGAGTTTCATAAAGATAATTACAACACATCTAATGCAAACGTATTTTTTAGTTTCAGTACAAAACGGTTCGATTCATCAAAAAGATGCTGTAAATGATGATGATTTTGAGCCATACTTAAGTAGCCAGACAAATCAGGTAAGTCTGACAGTCCAATATTTAGGAAATCAAACTTTTATTAGCAATAATTGACTTTCCAAATAGGTATTTTAATTGAATGAGTCTAACCATAACATGGATTAATCTAGTCTGTCTGCATAATAGTGAATAGCAGTTGCAGGTTTATGGCACTGGAGAGTTCTTTAGAAATTATAGATGCCTGAAACTAGATTATGAAATATACAGATTTGGAGATGAACATTATTTGTATATGTTATGGTTCTTTCTTTTGAATATTGAAAGAATTTAACCTTTTAAGGTCACTGCCACATCTTCATAGCCAAAGCAAATTACAAGGTTTAGTTAGCTAGAAATTTGTGGGGAGGACTAGTTTGTGCCTAAAATTTTTGATGAAATGTCTTTTCTTCTTTATTTGGCATTCCAATTTGAATTTCAGTGATAATTAAAGTTTTAATATGGCCTGGTAACATAGAGAATAGAATTAAAGACTTTATAAACATGCTTGTATATTGCAAGCATGGAGAGTTTCATCACATCAAATACTGGTGGCTTTTGAGGTTCTTTTGTGTTTAGATTTTTCACAAATAATTTTGTGAATTTGTATACAGGAGTAATTTAGATTTAAACATTGAAAAAGAAAAAACAGTGCAACTCTTTGGTCTCTATACATTTCTGCATCCATTTCTGTTAATAAAAATGGCACTACTAGAAATAAATTTTAAAAACTTTCCTTAACCCGTTTCTTTAGAGAGAATGTCATGGAATGAAACTGCTTTTATTGTTTTGCTTAAAAAAAGTTATATGAAAAATGTACCTTGAAATCTTAACCTCTAGTTTTTTTAAACTATAAAAAAATAAAGAACCAAATGATACTACAGAACTTGACAGTTGTACAGAAAATTTGAATAAAAAGTAGTTTCCAATTTGTGGAAGGTAGGATTATTTTTAGGACTGTGGAGACCCCTGGTTATTACCTTCAACTTGATCTACCTCTTGGTCATTTCTCTGTAACCACCCCCTCTCTCTGTTGATCTACATCCCCAGCTTATGTTGGGAGGGAATAAATAAATGAGAAAGAATAAAAACAAGTGATCTAATCTATAAAAGTTCAGCTACTCTTAAAAAAGAATGAAAAACTTAATTTCATGCTGATAGAACCTAACGTTTTGATCTCAATAACAAATTAACTTTCCACCTAAAGGTTGTGAAAACATACATCACTGGAAAGTAGGGGAAGATCATTTGTTGTGAAATGTGTTGCAAGTTTTAAAAGAAATAGTCAGTGTTCTATTTGGGCCCGTATGGTAATCTCAGTTAATATTCCTTGTGGCAGTTTCCCAACTTTTTTCAGAAATTCTGTTATTTTGAGGTATAGTAGATATTTCCCCAAAAAGGTCTCTATGATCAGATAGGTTTGGGAAGTTTATTTGCTCTAAATAATTGATTTGATTTTTGCTACTTGATTTCATACTTTATAATGTAAAATGAACTTGTAAGATGGGGATATAGGATGAAGATCCTTTCACTTATGTTTTCAAGGAATTGTAGTGTCATGTAAATGTTTGAGCGTTAACTACCTGTATGAGAATTCATTTGTCACAGAGGCTTACAAGATTGTTGTTTTGGCATTCCACAGAGGTGCCCATATCTGCCTAGGAGAGGCTAGAGCAGGGTACCCTGGATCCCACCCAGGTGGCCACCAGCGTTGCTCTGCTTTTTATCTGTTTTGTATATTGGACTTCTGCATAAGATTTTGCTTGTAAAAAAACTTTAAAGGTATTGGAAAAACATTACTTTTCAAGAATATAGAGGCATTTACCTCAGTGAACTCAGTTTTTAAATTGTATCATAAAAGTTATGTTGGGGCAAAAACATCTATAAAAGATTTTTTTTTATGTGATGTTTTAAGTGGAAGATCTTATGCTTTTCTTAATTAAATCATTATTTTAATTTGTGATATTCGAATCAATATATTCCTGTGCTACTTAAGGAGAAATTTTAAAATTTGATATGGTAAGGCTGTATCTTACCGTTACCATGCCAGTGCTAATGAATAGTTTTTCAGCAATTATCTATCTATACTACTAAAAATAATCATCTGTAATGAGGACACATATTTACCTTTTAAAGAGTACTACTAACTGTAGACTATGGAAAACTCGGTTTATTCGAGAGAAAAATTGAAAGTTATCTGAAATCTTAAAAGTAAGTTGTATAAGAATTTGTTACTCATAATTGCCTAGCTAAAATAGAAAATTAAAAAAAAATTGACCTTTTAATGTAGATGAGTGAAAACTGGACTTAATTGGTGAAATATCTCAAGTAATTATTTGCAGATTTAAAGTTATGCAAGTATTTATAGTTCCTTGGACTTGCCTAATTGAAATAATTCTTTAATTAAAAAATTTTCAACTAAATACACAATGTTTTTAAAATTAAACCTGTTCATCTGATTTTCAAATTATAAAAAACAAAAATCAGTCTTTTGTTTGGGAAGATGTTTGATGTTTTTGGCTATTGATCTAAATTGTTTTGTATACTTAGATTTAATTTAGATCAAACCGAAGGATACTTTAAAACAGGTTGTTGGCGTTTGCTTCTGTGGCAGCATATTTCTTTTATAGTGCTCAGTTTCTGGGGGAATAATTTTTATAGCGATTTTAAAAGTAAATATCTGTCTTTCAGGTCTTAAAATCCTCTATAGTTCCTCAGAATAATCTGATGATTAAGTTGATTGGAAAATTCAGATTTAATTGACACTGTTAAAGATGCCATGTGGTTTGCGCATATAAATTTGAAAGAATGAATTGGAAAAATGGTTTGTTTATCTGCTTGTACATGTGGGGAGATAAATTCATAGCCATGTTTAACAGAGAAGAAGTATAGAGAACTAAGAAAGTAAAGTAATATTTTGAGTTTCGTTATTTTCTGTCCCTGCCATCACTGCCTTTAGTTAAGTTTTTCATTCTCTCCCCCTTATGGAATGATATCCTAACCGGTAATTCTGTATTGCCACTTAGCAGTCTTAAAGTCCAAGTCTGATTATACTGTTGTCATGTTAAAGAACTGCCACAGCTTCACAACAGTGGATACCCTTATTATATTGAATACCCTTAAAATGGCTCCACTTCCCTCCCTGCGTCATCTTTGATCAAATTTTTCCCTCGTACTTGCTCAGGGAAATAGAACTTATTATTTTCTGAAAATATAAATATTTTCTTAGTATTTTCTTTTATGTCTTCCCCACTAGACCTGTGAAGTGAAATGCTGCAGGTCAGAGACCATGTTCATCTTCTTGTCTCCAGTGACTGACACCATGTCTGGCACATAGTAGTCATTCATTATGTATTTGATGAATGAATGAATTAGATTATCTGCTAGAATTAGGGAATGAAGAAGTATGGTTGATGAAATATTCAAGTTGAGTATGATGTATAACATGTTTTTCTTATGAAATCCTTATGGTTAGATATGCGTGGATTATATTTTTTGAAAAGTACAATAATATTTTAAAAACTTAGAAGAAAATACATAGAAGCATTAAAAGTATACTAAACCTCACTTAATTTTTTGATGTTAATTCAGAAGTCAGTTCGAGTTTGAAGTACCTCTCAGGTTTTTAATGGAAAGCAGTTTTTCATTTTTCTCTGTGCAGAAGTGCTGTTAATGGTGAATAATGCCTTAAACTTTTTTTAATTGAACTTCTAAGACATTGTACAATGTTCTTTCTTGGAAGTTTGGATACTTACAAAGTAAAAATGGATATTAAGTTACTATAAATAAAAGACTGTCAGTTATAATGGGTTGTATTAAAATGTCCTCAGGTCAGAATGAAGTTTTTCTACTGTTCAAGTTTTCTTTGAGATGATAGAAAAATAATTGACCTACATAAAAAGGCTAAGGAATAATGATTATAAATGATTTTGAAATTCTAAGGAAGAACTTTTAGTCTGTCCTATATTTTAGTTTCCAAATTAGAAAAAAAAAAACTAAAGGCTTAACTCCTATGCTTTACTTCCATAAGCATTTTTCAATTAACAAAGTAGATTTTAAAAAATTTTTTAAACTGATTAGAGCAGCAAGTATTATCCCCATTTTACCAACGAAGAAACAGAGTTAGAGATAGTAAGTGATCTGATGAGATGCCTGACATACAAAGTGGAAGAGTAAAGAATTGAGCCCATATTTTTGACTACTACATCACCCTCTGACTTTATACTCTTAAGATCTGGACTAAGGTTATAATTATACCTTGTGCTTTGTGATTAATTTACGTTTTAAAGAGGCAGGTTAAGTTGTATTAATAAATATGACTTGTTGATTGAATAATGTGTCCTAGGCACTGTATCCGTATTTCCTTTTAACAGATGAGGAAACTATAGAGTTTAAGTAACCTTGATACTTTCACATAACTGATAGTACCTGGGCTGGGATTACAATTTAGATACTTCTTGGCGTCACTTCAACCTTGTATTAAATGGCCTCTCCAGGTTGTGTTTCTAAGTTTATGCTTTGGGTAAAGGGTCTGTGGATCTGTTCTTACATATTTAATTATATCCATTAATTATATCACTTTATATTTACATACTCTTGTTATTTTTCCCTTTCCAGTTAGTTCTTGAGAGAAATATCAAACATTTCACATCACTTTGTTTAAAGGTTGTACATCTTTGAAGAACATAGTAAAATTTCATTATTACTGACTAACTTCCCGATTATGAATCATTCGGACATAAATTGTTAAGTTGATTATGTCTCATTATAACCAGGTTTAAAGTAAAAGGTGAAAGTAACTTTTGAGTTATTATTTTCCATCATCAGTAAGTGGAAATTTTTTTCCTCTTCACTACCTAAGTACATTCCTCTAATTGATATTTCATTTACTTAGCAATTAAAGATTTATCTTAAATTTAGCAAAGCATATTTTATAGTATTTCCAGTTACAGTCGAAGCTCTACTGTTGACCATATCTTACTTTTAAACTTTGAAGAGTTTCCTGCAACTTTGTTCTTACTAGAACCCAAACTGAAGTCTGCCGTTTGAAAGGAGACTGCTTAAGTTACTTTCATAGAGCTAAGGAAGAAACATCTTGAAATTCAGCTGAAACTGCTGAAGGAATTGGGAAATAAATGGTTAGCATTGTTTGACCAGCTGGAGAAAGCAGGCCACTTATCCAGTATGCTCAGGGTGGTAGTAACACCGTGGCAGCTTTAGTAAGTGCGTCTCTGCTTATTAGCTAGAGCTGTCTGTCGGATAGGCAGTTGTGACTAATGGAACACCTTTTAAGGTAAACTTCTTATTTTGACAAAATCACCAATTTAGGGGTGAAGTAGTAAAAATCATAATTTAAAAAAATAATTGAAAAGATGTATAATAAAAGTCTCCACATCCAAAACAGTTTGGGCCTATTGCAGCCCCAGAGGTGACAGAATCGGCAAAAATTTGTTCCCCACTAATTTAATAGTATAGGTTGGGGGCTTTCTTTTTTTTAAAATTGGTATGGCATAGATAATCAGTTAAAACAGTGTTGACAAACTGTAGGCCAGGGACTAAATCTAGTCGATTCCCTGTTTTCTTTGAGAAAACCCTTGAGCCTTCAGCCTTTATTTTTTTCTTTTAAGATTGACACCTGAGCCAACAACTGTTGCCAGTGTTCTTTTTTTTTGTTTCTTGCTTTATTTTCCCAAACCCCCCATACATATCTTAGTTGCAGGTCTTTCTAGTTGTGGGATGTGGGACGCTGCCTCAACGTGGCCTGACAAGCGGTGCCATGTCTGCACCCAGGATCCAAACCCTGGGCCGCCGCAGCGGAGTGCGCGAACTTAACCACTCAGCCACGGAGCCAGCCCTTAGCCTTCAGCATTTTAAAGGGTTGTTTAAAAAAAAAAAAAAAAAAGATGACTATGTGACAGAGACCAATGACTGTATTTGGCTTGGAAAACTCTTTAGTTTGCTGACCCTTGAACTGTATTATGGGTATAGCCAAGTTAGAAACTTGATGTGTAACTGTTGTATAAAGCATTTGTGATGGTGAAATAAGAATATTCACCATAACTTATAAGTGTAATTTTACAAACACTTTATTACAAAGAATGAACTTAAAACTTTCTGCTTGGTCTTCTTTTACACTCCCACATCCAGGTAAGAACTTACTGAGTCTGGATTTCAGTGCCAGCATTCTAAATTAAAACTTTGCAACTTCTTATCTCCATGTTTAGCTCAGCTTTTCTACTCTTTCCCCATGTAGAATTGTTTACTTTCTATGTTAATGTGTCTTTTTAACTGTAGATTTTCTTTTAGAATGAGTATCTTATCAGTTTTTGTTTTTTGTTTTTTTTTTTTTTTTACAGTGTAGGCATTCTGTCAGTCTGGTTAAAATAAGTAATAAAGTATTAAAAAATACCTTTAGTAACTATTTAAACTAAAAAAGGACAGTCTTTAAAGTCTTTTTAATCAATTATATGTGTTCATTTATACTGGCTGAACTTCTGTTCACTTTCTTTAAGTTTTTTAGAGTCTAGCAGTGACTTCCTTGTCAGTATGAAACACTAGGAGTACTTCTGTTTTTCACTAATGAATTAGTGGCTGAATTACGTGTGTGTGTGTGAGAAAGAGAGAGAGATCTTCATGGATAGTAAAGTTTACTCATTAATTTCTTCCAAGAATTTTTTCTTTGAAAACCATTGTTTGTGATTTGAGCTTCCCTCAGGCTTCTCTTGTATTTGTATTTAAATACAGCACTGAGTATTTCTAATGTCAGTTTCTGTAATGATGCCACTACTGTGGTCGTTCAAAAGATGCTCTTCATTTCCTTCATACTAATCTTGTGAGCATCCTTTGAATATATTTTCAAATACAGTTAATAATTATCCATTGTAGTAAAGAAAGTGTTCAACTAAATTAGTAAATAGTAACACAGTTACTATTTCATTCCAGTTTTGAATATGGTAAAATATATTTAATATGAAGTGTATTTAAAAAGTCATTTTTTTCACTAAATAGTACTGAGAAGACAATTGTTTTTTGTTTTTAAGTTCAAGCTTTACTGGAAATACTCAGTAAATCTGTGTCATAATTATTAATTTAAATGCAACCTCTTTGTTTTTCTTATTTTCATTTTAGTTATATCAGAATCATTTCAAAAGACAAAATATTAAACTAACTTTCTCACAGACAGTGGACAGTTGTAACAGTTGTGAGATGTGTCACGAGTAACTTAACATAACAATAAAGCATCTCAGTTTTTTTTCTTTCATTTTTTTCCTGAGGAAGATTAGCCCTGAGCTAACAGCTGCTGCCAGTCCTCCTCTTTTTGCTGAGGAAGACTGGCCCTGAGCTAACATCCATGTGCATCTTCCTCTACTTTATATGTGGAACGCCTGCCACAGTGTGGCTTGCCAAGCACTGCCATGTCTGCACCCGGGATCCTAACCAGTGAACCCCGGCCTGCCGAAGCAGAACATGGGCACTTAACTGCTGCACCACCGGGCTGGCCCCAAAGCATCTCAGTTTTCAATGATAGGCATTTAAAAAATAATTTAAAATGAGTTAAGGTAGTATCTATGATGTTAGTCACAGATTTGTAGTGATATACTTTCTGAGTGGGAAAGCAGTGGCAGAAAAGTTCCAAGAGATTAACAGCAAAAAAAATGGGTTAAACACTGTTTCAGAGAACTTAGAATAATAATGTCTATATAAATTGTGAATAATCAGCCTTCAAAATAGTATTGACCCTTGCAAAGGGAATACTAGTTGTTCTGTTTAGATACTAGCTTAATTTTTTCACCTTGCTTAATTCTACAACTTCTAAAGCTCTCCCTGAGGCTTTAAAAATCACACCTAAATCAAAGAGTAAAAATTTATTATCAGGCCTGTTTTTGGCATATGAAATCCATTTTCAAAAGAAATCCTTAAAATATTTTTAACATTGGCTAGTAAGAAATTTGACTGTTTTTTTTCTTTAATAGAATTTTTTTGTCCTGATTTTCTGCAGATCACTAAATGATTAGTTAATATTATTAAAAGTAAAATTTGATTTAATTGCAGTAATTTTGGAAAAAAATTACCAGAACTCACTATTTCTAAGTTAAAATTCTGATCAGGAAAGTGTTAAGTTTATTGCATAAAATTTAGAAGTAGAGCACAAAGAAAATAGACATCTGTTATCCTACCGCTAACAAACCATAGTAAGGTTTGCTTTTTCAAAATGAGCAAGGCAAAGCAAAAGAAGAAACAAATTTGAATCATGCTATAGGTGTAATCTTGAATCTTTTCTTTTTCTTCTTAGAGTGTGAACATTTCTCTATTTTATTTTTTCTTTATGAAAGTACAAAATTTAATTGCTGAACTGGATTTCATCATATAAGATATGCTATAATTTAATTCCTCTATTATTTGGTATAGCTTCCAGCTTGTTTAATCTTTGCATATAAATTTTTGGATACATCACTTACTTAAAATAAAGCTGGCTGTAAATGATCATTTTGTGTCTGCAAAGCTTATAAATGAGACTTTTATAGAAATTACAGTATTTTTAAATTGTGCCAGAGGATCTGGCTGTTGAAAGAAAGAATCCGCATTCCCCTCCCCCCAAAAAAACCTGCAATTTTATAAAAACTATTTTAAAATAAAAATAATCATCAGCAAATTTTTCTGGTGATAAAACTGGATTTGACGTTTTAATTGTGTTTATCTGGAACAGGTGCATATGTTTTCCATTTATGTAAAACTATTTGATTTTAATCTTTCAGATGTCTTCTTTTCCTCTACTCTTCAAAGGACATTTCACTCCTGATTACCATCTTTTGTTTTCCAGAGTAACAGCTATCCACCAATGTCAGATCCATACATGCCTAGTTACTATGCTCCATCCATTGGATTTCCATATTCTCTTGGGGAAGCAGCATGGTCCACGGCTGGAGACCAACCTATGCCATATCTGACAACTTATGGACAAATGAGTAATGGAGAACATCATTATATACCAGATGGTGTGTTTAGTCAACCTGGGGCATTAGGAAATACCCCTCCATTTCTTGGTCAACATGGATTTAACTTTTTTCCTGGTAATGCTGATTTCTCTACATGGGGGACAAGTGGATCTCAGGGACAATCAACACAAAGTTCTGCTTATAGTAGCAGTTATGGCTATCCACCTAGTTCTCTTGGGAGAGCTATTACTGATGGACAGGCTGGATTTGGCAATGATACTTTAAGTAAGGTGCCTGGCATAAGCAGTATTGAGCAAGGCATGACTGGACTGAAAATTGGTGGTGACCTGACAGCTGCAGTGACAAAAACTGTAGGTACAGCCTTGAGCAGCAGTGGTATGACTAGCATTGCAACCAATAGTGTGCCCCCAGTTAGCAGTGCAGCGCCTAAACCAACCTCCTGGGCTGCCATTGCCAGAAAGCCTGCCAAACCTCAGCCGAAACTTAAACCCAAGGGCAATGTGGGAATTGGGGGTTCTGCTGTGCCACCACCTCCTATAAAACACAATATGAATATTGGAACTTGGGATGAAAAGGGGTCAGTGGTAAAGGCTCCACCAACCCAACCAGTTCTGCCTCCTCAGACTATAATCCAGCAGCCTCAGCCATTAATTCAACCACCACCATTGGTGCAAAGCCAACTGCCTCAACAGCAGCCTCAGCCACCACAACCACAGCAGCAACAAGGACCTCAGCCACAGGCTCAGCCTCACCAAGTGCAGCCCCAACAGCAACAGCTGCAGAATCGCTGGGTCGCTCCTCGGAATAGGGGAGCTGGCTTCAACCAGAACAATGGAGCGGGCGGTGAAAACTTTGGTTTAGGTGTTGTTCCTGTCAGTGCTTCACCTTCTAGTGTAGAAGTGCATCCAGTGCTTGAAAAGCTAAAGGCCATAAACAACTATAATCCCAAAGACTTTGACTGGAACCTGAAGAATGGACGTGTGTTTATAATTAAAAGCTATTCTGAGGATGACATACACCGTTCCATTAAGTACTCTATCTGGTGTAGTACTGAGCATGGTAATAAGCGTTTGGATGCAGCTTACCGTTCCCTGAATGGGAAAGGCCCACTCTATTTACTCTTCAGTGTGAATGGCAGTGGACATTTTTGTGGAGTGGCTGAAATGAAGTCTGTTGTGGACTATAACGCATACGCTGGTGTCTGGTCTCAGGATAAGTGGAAGGGCAAATTTGAAGTTAAATGGATCTTTGTCAAAGATGTTCCCAATAACCAATTGCGGCATATTCGCTTAGAAAATAATGACAACAAACCAGTTACCAATTCAAGGGACACTCAAGAGGTACCCCTAGAAAAAGCTAAGCAAGTGCTTAAAATAATTGCTACTTTCAAGCATACCACCTCAATCTTTGATGACTTTGCACATTATGAAAAGCGTCAAGAAGAGGAGGAAGCCATGCGTAGGGTAAGAGTACAGTAATTTTTGTGTGTAGGGTTTTTTTATTGGGGTGGTATGCATGGATGGGTATTCCTTAATGCCTTTGAATGTTGCGTTCTGAGTTTAAGAACTTTACTCTGAAGGAAAGCAATCATTTCACTTAAGAAAGAGAAGTCTACAAATACCCTTAAAGGCCTCAGATGCCATATTCCAATCTTTACTCTTTCTTTCCCAAGGGTGAGTAACCTTACTCTGAGTTTGCTTCCTGCCTATTGTTCATACTCCTCAGGTGATAAAGGTCATTGATTCATGTTCATCAGAGTTCAGTAAGTTTTGTGTTTATAATTAAGCAGACTTAGGAACTGGCAGGGACTCTAATCACTAATCATAAACATTAATTTTATGGGAAAATGTGTTTGGAGTTTGAAACCAATAGCTTTTAAATAAATATTTGAATATTATCCATTTTGTATTTATCAGAAGTAAAATAGATTTTTTTCTTTCAAACTCCTGGAGCATTTTTATAATTTGTGCACTTAATGCATTTGTATACAATATAGTAAGGATTTGACCTGAGGGCAGCCGCTCAGAGTTGGGAAGGCACGGATGTTTGGTTTAATTTCAGCAGCATTTGATCACTAATCCTGTTACTTACCCTCTCTGAGACTCTCAGGGAGATTTCCCCTGAAGTTACACACTGTGCTTGCAGCATACTGGCCAGAATTCGATCACAGGGCACATAGAGCAGTACAGGCTGGGGAATGTTTTCCTTTCTAAACTACAAAAGAAAATTAGGGTCTTGGTTTTAGGAGGACAAGAGAGAACGGATGGTGTAGGCAACTAGCTGAGTTTTCCATGGAGAGTACATTTAAATTTCTTTTCAGGTGAAGCAGGAATAAAGTTAGAACCTTCTACAATAAGTTGTGTTGTTTGCAATGGAAAACTCTTATGTAGAAGTTAAGATAAAGTAGGAACTTAACTCTATTTAAAGCGTCAGTGATTGTTTCTGTGAGTGAAGTTAGATATCTTGTGGCTTCTTGGTCTGTGCAGAAGAGGGAACTTTTGAACTAACATTCCTCACTGGTGAATAATGTTGAAGTAATGATCCTAGAGCAGTAGTTTCCAAACCTTAGGGCACATAAATATCAATTGAAGTATTTCTTAATGCAGATTCTCGAGACCCACCCCAGAAAAATCTGATATATTTGATAAGGGACCTGGTGGCATACATTTTAACAAGCACCTCAGGTGATTCAGGTGCTAGTGATTGCTGTACTGAATTGTTAGACTTTGCTTTGGAATAATACAGATGACTATTTAAGGCTCTGCTCAACCTTGTGAATGAATTGCTGAGTATAATTGAGCTTTCTCCCATTTAAATGTGAGAAGTAAGGCAAAAAGGAGGATCAAAAGTAGCTTCTGAATTTTTGAGCTCCGCAGTTGAGTAAGTGGGTATATGGTAACTGACATTACAAATAGAGGGTCAGGAGAAATGATTTGGGGTATGAAAAGTAGGATGCAGGTGAAAATTTCATTTTTAGGATGTGCCGATTTTAAGATGCCTTTGGGAAAGACAGTGAAATCTTTTGGATGAGGCAGGATGTAGGAGTTAAAGGTTAGGGAGCTTTTTGTTCTAAATAGTTGATTCCATGGAAGTGGGATGAGATTACTCAGGGAGAAAAGATGAGTGGCAAGGAAATATATATCAGCTTTTCTTTGTCACACTCACGTTTGTTTGTCTTCCCATATTTCTTCCCTATGCACTCTGAAAATTTAGTCCCGGTTTTATTTCTTTTATTATATAATTGTCTCGAGTTATTTACAACAGTTACATATTGTTTTGTAATCATATTTATACAGTGATTTAAACTTCATAATTTTTAAATTTTACATTTAAATTGCTTTATGGTTTACTACCAGTCTTTTTATAATGTCTAACTCATCTTTGACATGTTTACTTTGAATCTTATTTAACTTATTTTGTTATTTTTTTAGGAAGAGTAATTTGGTAATGTATCTGTTAAGCCCTTATCCAAGAAATGCTTTTCTTTGGCCATGATGTGTGAATAACAGTTCGCCTAGAGGATTCTTGGGTCACAGTCTTTTCATTTAGGGCTCTGCTTTATAGTTTTATCTTTATTTTATATTATTTATAGTTCTATGTTATGGAGAAGTCTGAGACCAGCCTAAATTTTCTTCTTTGCAAATAGCTATTTCTGTCTCTGCACAAAAGATTTTTCTTTATTCTTGCAGTATGAACATGTATGGAATGTGTACAGTATGGGTCTCTAGTATAATTTTCCTTAACCCTTTGTCTATAGGCCAAGTTTTCTTTTTTTTTTCCTAGTAATGTCTAAAAATATGTTGAATCTTTGTCCCTGAGTGCCATTGGTTCTTATCTTTATTATTTTTCTCTGCATTTGGAGAACTTTTCAAATTTGAATTCTGTTATTGATTGGATTTGGCTTGTGTTGATTCTGTGATTTGTGAGGTTTTGAATTCTTCAGGGACAGTATTAGTTTGCTTACATTATCACATCTAGCTCCCCTTTCCATCTGTTGATTGTTTTCTTACCTAAATCCCTTGACCCAGTCCATGTTGATTTTGAGTACAAAGATGACTGTTTAAAGCCTATTTTTGCTTCATGTAATTATCATTTTTAGAAACTACTTCATCTTCCATATCCTTCTTAATGTGTTTTTCTTCTCTTAATTTACATACAGTAAATTTGTAAATTCCCTTTTGCTGTCTCTGTAGTTCAAGTGCCCCGCTCTGTCTTCCCCTAATTTAGTGATCTGTTCTCTGTCTCTGTGAGGCATTTTTCATAATGTTACATAAATGAAATTACACAGTATTTAATCTTTTTAAGACTAACTTCTTTTCTCAGCATGATATCTTTGCAATTTATCTGTGTTGTTTTGTGTATCACTTTTTTATTCCTTTTAATTACTAAGTACCTTTCTCTTCTTTGGATATGCCACCGTTTGTTTATCCATTCATCCATTGAAGGACGTCTGGGTTGTTTCCACTTTTTGGAGTGTGTAAATAAACTCCTATAAATATTCTGTACATATACTTTTTAAAAGTTAAAAGTCATACAGTAAATTCACTTTTTTGGATGTACAGTTCTGTGAATTTTAACACATTTGTAGACTTGTGTAACCAGCATGACAGTCAGGATACAGACTAGTTCCATCATCCCCTGAAAACTATCTTGGACTATCTGTTTATATTTACATCCTTCCGCTGAGTCTAACCTCTGGCAGCTATGATCTGGACTCATTATAATTGTGTTAGTGTCCTCTTTTTGAAAAAATAGTTTGACTCATTTTGGCTTTTTTTCTCTGTCATCACTGAACTAGGAAGAGGATCATCTACATCAGGTGTTTCCTCCAAAATAGTTTTTTTTTTTTTAAGGCTTTCCTTTAATGCTTATTGTTAGTTGCATATTCTCTTCCCATTGCAAATGTGGAGATGGAAGAGTCATAATGTAAGTTGATTTTACCAGTTAAATGATTGATCACCATGTGAAGAGTAAGAAGAGAGAATCAGTACAATGGGTATGCTAGTAAGTGAAATTTGACTTTTCTTTTAGTTTGAAACCTCCATGTCACTGAACAGTTTTCCATGCTTATTAACTGTTTGGCAATTGGGGTATCACGTGTCCTTGCCCAGTTTTCTTCCTGGTGCTCTTATCCCTTGTCCAGGCAGAATTTGTGGATTTTCATTTGTGTATTTTCTCTTAGATATGCTTGTGCTTGCACTTTGGCTTTCCAGCATAACTGCTTTCAAATACTCTTGGCATCCCAGTGATGAAGGATGTACTCCCTGTCTGTTCTAGGTCGTCTTTAGCTCCACCAAAAAGGACAAATTAGTGTTGTTTTGCTAGAATTCATTCCTTTACTTGTTAGACATTTTTTGTTTCTTCTTTAAATAAAGATTTGCACGTCATTACTTAGTGTTTCTCTTTTAACATGACCCCATCTGTCTTGTATTTAGCTGAAATTCCTCAGAGCTTCTGGTATGTGGAGGTCACATTTTCCCAAATGCATATCCTTCAGACCTTGAATAAAGTGGGATTTCTTAAACAAGAGACAAAACAGCACTATTATAAAAGAAAAGATTGGTAAAATTTGACTAGATTAAAATCTGTTCATCGAAAGATGCTTTAAAGAGAATTAAAAGACATGTTAGGAACTGGGAGAAATTTGGACATAACTTACCGAAGATTAGAATCAAGAATATATAAAGAATGCCTATGAATCAGTTTAAGGAAAAGATAGATAACCCAATAGAAAATTGGCCAAAAGATATGGATAAGTCATTTTATGAGATAGGAAGGAAGATGGCTAACAAGTATATAAAAAGGTCTTCAGTCTTAATAATTAGGGAAATGCAAATAAAGAGTATAATCAGAAAATCTTTTCTGTCCGTTTGTTTGGCAAAATTAAAAAATTTCGTAATATCAAGTATTGGAGAGACTATACATCAAAGTCTCTTACACAATTGCAGATGGAATATTAAATTGATATAGCCTCTTGGGGAAGCACTTTTGCATTTTTTTATAAAGCTGAACATTTCATATACATTGTAATTCACTAGTTTTCCTTCGAGATATATACTTAACAGAAACTTCCAAATACCCCAGAAGACATGCAAGCATGTTCTTAGGAGCACAATCGATAATAGTAAAAAACTGGAAATAATCCAAATCTCTATAAGCAGGAAAATAACCAAAATGCATTGTTGCTATAGTAATATAGTAGGATGATTGAACTATAGTTACATGCAACGTATGAGTGAATCTTTTTTCCTTCATCTTTTTATTTGGAAACGATTTTTAATGTATTTGGAAAAATACGAATAGTATGTAGGACACTCATATGCCTTTTACCCAGATTCACCTATTAGCAGTCTTCCCTGTTTGCATTATGTTTTGTTGAACAATTTGAGAGTAAGTTTCATATATCATAGCTCTTTACCTCAAAAAAGTATAGTGTATTTCCTCAGAATAAGGATATTCTCTTATATAACTGTCGTAGTCTGTTATTTGAGCCATAGTGTCCTTTGAAGCCTTTTTTTCTTTTTTATAATACAAGGTCTAGGCTAAGATCAGGTAAAGGACCTAGAATAGCCCAAAGAGTTTTGGATAAGAACAATTTTGGAAGGCTTATACTGGCCTGACTTTAATTCTCTGCCTTCCCCAAGTTTGGGAAGATTGTTTCCTTTGCATTTTAGTAGAAGTTTTATAGTTTTAAATTTTACGTTTAGGTCTGCAGTTGCTGTAGTTTTCTTTCATTTCTCATCTTACTGTGTTCATGGTTTTCTTAAAATTCGTGAGCCTACTTGTGATAGCAGACAAGGACTTTAAAAAGCTAATTCCATTTTGTCATTGCTGGGTCTTTTTTATTGACTAATTTTTTTCCTTCTTGTTATTTTTTTCAGTGGAGGAATTCCCCAGTTTGCCTTGCCAGCAAAGCACCCTATGGAGGAGCCAACCAGACATATCTTGTCTGGTTATGTAAAACTTAGTCAGGCCCTCTATTTTAGAGTGATGGGTATTGATGAGAAATCTATGTTATTGTATTTGTCCAGTTCTTCATTCTTAGATTCGACCACATAATTTTGATACATTTGATTACAATCAAGCTTTATGAAAGAAAACCCAAGACAGACCTACCAAAAGAAATAGATAATTCAGGGAGCAGAAGATAATTTAAAATATAAAACAGAATTTGACTTGTTGTTAGGATTCGTATGTAAAAAGAAAACCAGAAAATGTTCTTGGAAATGAGAAATGCAATTGTCAAAAAAAAAAAATCATTGATCAAGCAGATTAATAAAATGTTCATATTTTTGATCCAGTTATGATCTAGAATTTTAAATCAAAGAAATTTCCAAATGTGGAGCAATAGAGATGAAAAATATAAAGGGGGAAAGATGTGATGGAAAGAGAGGAGATCCTCTTCTTTCTAAACGAGTGTTATTAAGAGTACAGGGAAAAAATAAACGGAAGAATGATTAAAGAAAAATTTCTAGAGCCAAAAGGTACACATTTTCAGAAAGAATGGGCTTACTGCGTGACCAGCATAATTATTTAAAATTAAAAAGAAAAGGGGGAAAAAAGACAGGGTAAAGAGAAAATCTTAAAAGCTTCCTGAGCAAAAGACAAATTACCTGCAAAGGAAGGAGAATCAGACTATCATACTTCTCTCATCTATACCTCCAAATACTCATATGTAAAATTAATTTCAGAGTGGGGGGGAGGTAGTATTAGAATTATGTTCTTAAAGATGAGTATTGAATTAGTAGTGGGGAGTGCAAAATAAAGATTTCAAGTGTACAAGAGCTTAGTCGCATGTCCTTCATGAGAAAGTTACTTGAAGGAGTATTTCAGCAAAATGAAAAAGAAAGTCAAGAGATAATAACAGTTGGTAGCTGGTTATACTAGAACAGATTTTTCACAACAGGGACTTTGCGTTTTGAGTTAGACAAGTCTTCATTGTATGCAGTCTATCTCAGGACTACAAGCAGCTCTCTCCTCTGTCTGTTAAATGGCACTGTGGTCTTTGAAGCCAGACAAACGAAATGAGCCCTCACTTGGAAACCACTGACCTTGAGAAGTGAAAGAAGCTAAAAAGAAAACATAAAATTCCTAGCCAATCTTTGTTCTCTTTGGAACATAAGCTCTTATGAAAGTAAGACTTGCTTTATTCTCTGCTGATTCCTAGCACTTAATGCTTGGCGTAAAGTAGGTGTTTAGTAAACATTGTTAGATGAGTAAATGCTTTGAAGAATCTCTTTCCTTTTGGAACATTTGAATGTCATAGGATGTTTTTTCTTTATTGGTTTAATTACTGCACTTTATTTAGGAACTATGTACTTGATCATTCAAGTTATATAATAAATGCTGCCTGTTGGTTTTTGCATTTGTAGAAATGGACAATAGTATATAGAAGGTTTAATTAGTTAGAACAAAATGTTATGAGGTGGAGTGGGAAGAACAGGTTTGAGGAAGGGTAAATAAATGTACTATTTTTCTCATCTTTCTGAAAGTGAACAGATAATTGTTTAAAGATGATATGTCAAGCGGTTGTGCCTTACGCATATTATTTAATGTCATAAGGACAGTCACTAGAACTGAAAATAGTGCGGTGTCTAGTGTAGGGATGGGGAAGAGAAGGAGAATATAATATATTCACTGTGATAAGTTACTCATCATATACAGTGGGAATTGATAATGTCTAAATGACACATCAAGAAATTTGTGTATTAATATGCTACTTAAAGTTAGAATGGCAACCCATCAGAGGACCTTAATTTAGAGAGGGCTAGAGGAGGAAAGGGAAGCTTTACTTTAACTTGCTTTTTGTATGTATTACTTTCAGTGATAAAGCTACTGTAGTTGGAAAATAAAAGAAAGAAAACAAAGAACTAATAATGTACTGAGTTTATTTCTGCAGTATAAATTCAAGTAATCTGCATAGCAGTAGCATTTACTCTATTCTACTATTTAATCTTTTTATTGAAATTTTACCTTTGTTGAATGTGAGTCATTTAGATCCTGCTATATTCTTTCACTCTTGTAAATCTTTATTGATCAGGAAACATAATCTGAGGTGAGATTTTTAGTTCACTGGCTCTTTTAATTCCATATAGGAATAATTAGAGGTTTCAATTGCCCGTAACTTTGAGATGAACTTCCAAAATATGGCATTTACTTATTCCCTTAGAAAGAGGTGAAGACCTGCAGCATAAGCAGAAACAAGCGAGACATAATTATAATAAAATCCCTATGAAATAGTTTTCATTTCTAGAATCTTCTATGCGTTTTAGTCATTTATGCTGTTTTATATTGTTGGGTATTTCCAAAGAGTAAATTTTAATACCTGATATAATTTTTTTCACAATTGGAATAATTGATTCTGAGATGAGATGATGTTAGGTCTGTCACATCGTAACCAAGTTTGTGTTAATATACAAGAAATTACTTCACTAATAGTTAGACCTCTGACAGCAGTAAGCATTTCCCTGACAGTTCTATACTACTTTTTCTCAAGTAGAACATTTAGTTTAATGCTTTCCCATTAATCAAATTACAGTCTTAGGATCAAGAATGGGTTGAGGTTTCTGATCAGCTACTTTTTTGGTCAACTTTTCTGATTGTCGTTCTCTGTTTCTGAGTGAGTTAATTATGATTAACAGAAACAAATTCATTTTGGCCCAGGAGATATCACACTTGATACCAAAAACTTTTATATTAGATATTTAAATAATTCTCTGATAAAACATTGTGTTATAGTTTGAATAGTCAAGATGATTCAGTTTTTATTACAGTAGTAATCTATTCTGAACTTGGTAAGTATTCTTTTCAAGCCAGGGGGAGAAAGGAGGTACTTCAGTTAACATTTTATAATATTGGTTTGTTTTAATTTTTCCTCAGATTAATTTTGTTTCCCCCTAGGAGAGTTAATGGTGACTGTGTTATGTTCCAGTACTGATAAATAATTCTATGAGTTTTTAGTAAACGAACTACCTATAGTTTGTTGGGTTAATTATAGATCTTTGGGAGATAGTTCTTCTGTACCTGTTATGGTATGAACAGTCATCAGTAAATTGAATGGTATTTCAATTATTTCATTTAGTTTTCTTCAGCAAATACATGATTACTTCAGGAACATATATATTTAATTTTAAGTGAATGTGAAATATCTTAAGTTTCTGGAAGTAACAATTACTGAATAGTCTTTCCTCTTAATAGTTTATTTTAAAAATTTGACATGCAGTTTCTTCATTTAGGAATTTACTAACTATTGCACTCTAATTTCTCAGTGAAACTGACTTTACTGTCTCTTGGCAGAAAACTGAGTTTATTGAATGGTGTTTCTTTTTTTTAAAATTTTTTTCCTGCTTTTTTTCCTCCCTAAATATCCCCAGTACATAGTTGTATATTTTTTAGTTGTGAGTCCTTCTAGTTGTGGCATGTGGGACGCTGCCTCAACATGGCCTAATCAGTGGTGCCATGTCCGCACTCAGGATCCAAACCTGGGCCGCTGAAGCGGAGCGTGCGAACTTAACCACTCGGCCACGGGGCTGGCCCCTTGAATGATGTTTCAGCTCTAGTATCTGTCACAGTTGACATTCCGTATTGGTGTACCCTCGTTTCCATTTGAAATAACATAAGGGAATAGAAACAGATCATAGCATATATAATAAAAGAACTGGGATGTAAAACTACTAGTGGACTATTCCACTTGTAAATGACAGTCTGGAATATAATTATCTTATTATTTTCACTTTATTGTAAAGAGTTCAAAATCTGACTGTGAAATAGAGTTGCATGTGAATTCCTTTGCTTGGCTTTAGGAGCTTCTGTTACCAGGTCCCCAATCAGTCTGGTTCTTTTTTTGAGGAAGATTAGCCCTGAGCTAACATCTGCTGTCAATCCTCCTCTTTTTGCTCAGGAAGACTGGCTCTGAGCTAACATCCGTGCCCATCTTCCTCTATATGTGGGACGCCTGCCACCGCATGGCTTGCCAAGCGGTACCATGTCCGCACCTGGGATCCGAACCGGCGAACCCCAGGCTGCCGAAGCAGAACGTGCACACTTAACTGCTGAGCCACTGGGCTGGCCCCCAGATCAGTCTTTTTTTTTTTTTTTGAGAATTCTCCTAGCACACATCTTGTATTGTAGTCAACGTGTATCACCATATATTTACATCCTGTATGTTTTTTCCTTAAGTTCTCTTATTCATACAACAGATAAATAGTAAAGGTTGTCAGTGAGCCACTAAGGATAAATAGCCATTTCTTTCTAGAACTCAGTCTGCTTGGAGAGATAAACATAATTTCTCTCAGGAGAGTTTTGTAGTTGTCAGCATTGAGGGCCTGCATGTCTCTTGCTGAATTTATTGCTAAGTATTTTGTATTTTTAATGTCATTGTAAATGTAGTTGTATTTTCAGTTTTACTTCCCAGTTGTTTGCTGCTGGTTTATAGAAATGTCCTGTATCCTATGACTTTCATAATTTACTTGTTAGTTCTAGTAGTTCTAGTAGAACATCCTTGGGATTTTCTGCCTAACAATCATGTTGTCCTCAAGTGGAGATGTTTTTCTTTATGATCTTTGTCTTTGTCTCTTTTTTCTTTTCTTTTTTTTTTGGTGAGGAAGACTGGCCCTGAGCTAACATCTATGCCAGTCTTCCTCTATTTTGTACATTGGACACCATGTCAGCATGGCTTGATGAGTGGTGTGTAGGTCCACACCCAGGATCTGAACCTCTGAACCCGTGTGTTGCCAACCTTCCTCTTTTTGCTTGAGGAATATTGCTGCTGAGTTAACATCTATGCCAGTCTTCCTCTATTTTGTATGTGGGATACTGTCTCAGCATGGCTTGATGGGCAGTGCCATGTCTGCGCCCAGGATCTGAACCTGCAAACCGGGGGCCACTGAAGCAGAGTGCATGAACTTGACCACCCTGCCACTGGGCTGGCCTCTGTACTTTTTCCTTTATTCTTGCAATTATATTTTTAATGTAGTATTACTTAAATATGAAATTAAGTGAAAACTGTAAAACCAAAATAAGATGATACATAAACAAAATACTTAATTTATTGTGATGAGTGATGTTATTTTGCTGAAACTAAATCACAGTTTAAAACATCAATTAGTCCTAAGTCTTAGAACCATGTTCTTACTCTCATTTGGACCACCTAAACATATGTTATGAGTGTTCTTCCCCATTTTTCACTATTTGAACTTCTTCCTGACTCTTCCGTTTCATCGTACACTTCAAAGTTATTTAATCTTTGGTTGGTACAGATTAATAGTTTTTATGTTACTAGACTGCATCTATTCTTTTTTGAAACCTGAAATACTACTTTATTTTGTAAATGCAAACTTGGGCACTGGAATCTCTTTTTTTCTTTGGCTGAGGAAGACTCACCCTGAGCTAACATCCCTGTGCCAATCTTCCTCTATTTTTTAGCATGTGTGCTGCCAGCACAGCATGGCTGCTAACAGTGGTGTAGGTCTGTGCCTGGGAACTGAACCCAAGCCACCTGGGCTGGCCCTGGAATCTTTTAAAGCACTTTTTTATTATAGAGTGGACATGCAGAGGATCAAGAATATTAGAGTCTCGCTTAAATGGAAATGTAAGTTTAAAAAATTTCAAGAGTTGGGTCAGCCCTGGTGGCCTAGTCCTTAAGTTGGGCACCTTCTGCTTTGGCAGCCCAGGTTTGGTTCCAAGGCATGGACCTACACCTTGTCTATCAGTGGCTATGCTGTACTGGTGGCTCACGTAGAAAAAATAGAGAAAGATTGGCAGCAGATGTTTGTTTGCTCAGGGTAAATTTTCCTCAGCAAAAAAGAAAAGAAAGGAAAAGAAAAAGAAATTTGAAGAGTTGACTTCCAAAAACAGAACCTCCAAAACATAATCATTGTTCTTTCCCTTGATTTTTTGTTTTGAATTTATTTTACAGTGCTGAGTTGGTCTATTTTCTTTGCATTCTTTGTTTGTGGTCTTGTAATGCAAAAGGATCCTTGTTGTTGGGACAATGCATGTCAGAAGCTTATCTCAGTATTACAGTACTTTAAGGGCTCTGGACAAATGTACAGTCTTTTGAACAGCCGGGAGTTTTATTCATCAGTTACGGCCCTTCTTTTACTCATTAGCATGGATTTTTCCAGTCCTCTCAGCCAGCCTATGCAGATTTCATTCTGGGTAAATCATTAATTTTCCTGAAGAATTGAATTTATTGTATATTTTAACTTCAGTCATTGTTCATCTATAAACTGGCCTTTCTTGGACCATGCACACTCTTTTAAATTTAAAAATATGGTCTGTTATTTCACTGATTTTAACTTTCGGACAGAATTTAAGTAACACTTTTATCCTTGTAAACGAGGAGAAGAAAAGCAGGGCAGCCATTAAGATAGCAATATCCTGTAGAACATAGATGTATTTCATATTTCTGCAGCAATGTATTTGGGAGTTGTGTTTTTCTAACTTTTTATTATGATTTTTAAAAACTTTATTTTGAAATAATTTTAAAGTTATGGAAATATTGCAAAGGTAATACAGAGAATTTCTCTATATCATTGTTTTCTTTATTATTAACATGTTACATATTCATGGTACATTTATCAGAACTAAGAAATTAAATCGATCTGATGCTGTTAACCAAACTATAGACTTTTTTCAGAATTTCCGCAGTTTTCCCTCTAGTGTCTTTTTCTGTTCAAGACCTGGAACACCACCTTTGAAGACTGCTGGTCAGGTGTTTTGTAAGGTGTCCCTCAGTGTCTCTTTGCCTAATCCTTTCTCATGATCAGACTGAGGTTATGTGGTTTGGGGAAGAATACCACATAAATGAAGTGTTTTCTCATCTAATCATATGTAACTTAGTACTGATGATATTAACTTTGATTACTTGGTTAAGGTTGTGCCTGCTGGGTTTCTCCAATGTACATGTCCTTTTTTCCCCTTTGTGTACTTCTCTTCTTAGAAGCAAGTTAGTATATCCAGCCTACTCTCAAGAGGAGGAAGATCAAGCCCCAGTTCATGCAGGGAGGAGTATCAAAGAACTTGTGAAATTTTTTTATTTATTTAGCTCTTCCATTAGTTCTTTTTCCTGCTTCTAGATTGTTCATTTTTCTTGGGTTTATCCTCCAATTCTGTTATTTTTTCCTTTGTGATTTTTACCTCTTTTTTTCTGCTTTGTAATTTGAGGTATTTCTTGGACTTAATGTTCTGCTTCCCAAATGAAGCAGTGACCATGTTTCCCTTTAATTCAGTTACTAAAAATTTCAATTTGAAAATGAGATTTCTAAGCTAGAAAAAGGGTTTTTGTTTTTGTTGCATTTGGGTCTCAAGTGCCTGCTTCCTTGCTTTTTTCTTTTTCATTTTTTTCTTTGGCTGAGGAGGGTTCACCCTGAGTGTTAGAACATCTGTTGTCAATCTCCCTCTTTTTGTTTGAGGAAGATTCGCCCTGAGCTAACATCTGTGCCATTCTTCCTCTATTTTGTATGTGGGTTTGCTGCCACAGCCCCTGATGAGTGGTGTATCTCCATGCCTGGGAACTAAACCTGGGCTGCCAGAGTGGAGCACGCTGAACTTAACCACTAGGCCATGGGGCTGGCCCCTCTTTTTTTCTTTTTTAAGTGTTCACTGCCTCCTTCAGCAGTTCTGTTTTGTTGTACTTGTGTTCTGAGTGCTTATCGTTATTTTCTTTCTGGGTAGTATGGCTTCTTAGATCCGCAGTTACTTTTTCTCCTCATTTGGGCTCAGGCCTGGTTACTGACATTGCTAACGGTGATAAACCTACAGATGATTAAAAGGAACTAAGTCATTTACGTGTAATGTTAAGGGCAAGTTGTTAGTTCCTCTGAGGACACTGAAGAGATTTCATTTTCCAGCTCTTCCCTAGCCTTAAGAATAGGGAAATCTTAGCTCATCTGTTAAGCTCTGTCAAAAAGATATTGTTGGCAGGTAAGTTTCTTGCTGGAGTTCATCTCCATAGGCCAAGTTCTCGGTCTTGACCTTAGGATCATGTATATATGTTGGTCTCTGGTACCTTTGCTCAGCTCAATGTGGTGAAGAAGCCTTACATCAGAGACTCAAAAGCCCTCAAATATCAGAATCTGCCTGGTGATGCCCAGCTCTCCATTAATGGAAAAGTGAGGGAGGAGGGATCCCTTTCCAAATTGTTTTCTGAATTCTCAATCACAGAAGTAAAAATTGAGTTCTGTGAATCACTTTGGGAAGTGTTTATCCTAAAGAGTGTACATGTCTAAAATGCAGTCTTCTGAACTATCACTAGAGGCTTGGCCCTTCTCCGGGTTTACTAATCATGGCTCCTTTATTGTAATTCTGAAGGAATTGTTACTTCCCCACAACACACCAGGACTTGTAACTGTGATGTCAGCCATGTAATATGTACCTTGTTTTGTAGCAACACCAGAAGTTAGTGATGTTACCGATAGCTCATCATTTCTTGGTCTCATATTTCTAGTGGTTTGTAGATAGCATGCCCATAGATATCTCATTATATTCAAATATTTAATACTAACAGTGTGAGATGCAGTTCTAGATCTTGTTAATATAAATGCGTTTTTTTGTTTTTTGTCTGAAAGCAGAGATATTGATCATAAACTTCAGAAGGACTTGAGTTTTATTGATGAATGTTTACCTTGCTGAAGGTTCCCAAATTTGCATACCCATCCTGGACCTTTCCTCTTATCTCCAGATTCATGTATCCAGTTGCCTCTTCCATATCTTCACCTAGTTGTCTAATAAGCATCTTAAATTCAGTGTAACTCCTGTTACTCCTGGGGCATTGCCTGCCCCAAACCACCTCCGTCTTTGTAGAGGGCACCACTCTTCTTCCAGTTGTTTAGGCCAATAGTGCTAGAGTCATTCCTGATGCCTCTCTTTCTCACCCAATGTCTGATCAGTATCAGTAAGTCTTGCTGGCTCTGCTTTCAAAAGGTATCCTGAATCCAAGCACTTTTCACTAGCTCTCCATCTTTCATCCCTGTCTAAGAGTTCTTATTATTATCCTACTGGTTTATGATTTGTGATAGCCTTCTTACTGGCCTTGCTATTCCCACCTTGCTCCTCCACACTCTGTTACCAGCAAAAACAGCCCTTAAGAGATCTTTTTGTGACAAGTGAGACTGGATTGTTAGTTTTCTCATGCTTTTCTTGACAATGTTAGTATCAAAGTATTGCTAACCTCAGAATGCGTCAGGAAATATTCCCTCTTTTTTAGTCTTTGGAGCAGTTGGTGTAAGTTTAGAATTATCAGTTCTGGGACACTTAATCAAATACACCTATAAAACCATATGAGCCCAGTGGTTTTTTTATTTGGGGTAGATTTTTAGTTGTTGATTAAACTTCTTTAGTATGGCTCTTCAGGAAGTTGTCTGCTTTGTCCTAAGCTTTTGCATCTTGGCATTAATGGTATTTTATTTTTTAGCTATATCAGTCTTTGTGATATTTTTTATGCTTCAATTCTTTTTTTTATAAGTCTTTCCAGAGATTTTTTTTGGTTATGTTGTCCCCCGACCCCTTTTAATTTTGGTCTCTTTATTTTGTTTTCTGTTTCATTATTTTCTCCTGCTATCTTATTTCATTCCTTCTACTTTTGGGGGCTTACTGTTACTCATCTCCTATTATTGAGTTGGATGATGAGCTCATTACTTTTCAGGTTTTTAAAAAAATTCTACACATGTAAATTTCCAGGTGTTTTTTGGGAACTTAGACTTAGCATTTTTGTTATTGTACTGATGTAAAAATTTTTGAATTTCCATTATGATTTTTGGGGAGACTTTTAGAAGAGTGTTTTAGAATTTCCAAAAGTGGATGGGGGTTTTTTGTTGTTTTGTGCTTGTTTTGCTTCTAAAATTGATGTCAGAAAATGTGATCTGTATGATACTCTTTGGTATTTACGTTTGCTTTCTGGTCTGGCATATAGTCTCCTTTTGTGTTTGTTCATTGTGTACCCTGTAATTATTTGACTCAGTTTTCTGTATTCTGTGTATTCAGTCTATATTTTTACTAACTTGTCTGCTTTACTAATTATTAAGAGAAATGTGTTCAATTCTCCTGCTGTAATTAGGAACTTGTCAGGTTTTCTTTGTAATTTTGACAACTTTTAACATTTGTAAAGTTGTATTTTTAGTTTAATATTGTCATAGCTTTTAAAAAAGTGTTTCTTATTCAGTATGTAGCGATCCTTTTATCTCCAGCAGTGGTTTTTCCCTTAAAATCCATTTTCTCTGATATTAGTGTAGTTGGATCAGTCTTCATTTGGTTTGTTTTCATTACTTTTAATTTTTCTGGTCCTTATGTTTTAGTTAATAACATGTTATTTCTTGTAAATCATATTTTAAAAAAAATTTAAAAATTTGAGCTATTTTGTTTTCATTGATGAACCTACAATCTTTCGATTGTTTACTGTAAATGTATAAATAATATAACTATTTCTGCCATCTTATTTTTGTGCTTTCTGATTAATCTAGATCTTTCAAGCTATCTCTCCCTCTTTTTTTGTCCTATTGGATTGATGGAGTTTTTTGTAATTTTCTTCTTGTCCACTGAGTTGGAAGTTATGCATTAAATACATAGATGTATTATAATATATATGTAATCTGTATATTTTATTGATTCATTTAAAGTGCATAGTTGATGACAGTTCAAACGGAAACAGCGCCTCTAACTTCTATTTAAGTAACACATCCTCATTGATCTAACTAATCATCTTCCTTGAATTAAACTCCTCTTTGTCTAACTTATCCTTAAGGAGTGTCCCCTTTTTTCCTATAGTTTTGGGGCTTTTCATGAAGTTGATGAATTTCTCTAGTTTTGATCAGTCATTTTATGGAGAAGAATGAGCAATGTGCTTTCACTTCTTGCTTCATCTATAACACCTTGTTTTATATCTAGCTAATTAAGGCTGGCTTCAGAATTTCGCATACAAATCTTTTTGTTTCCTTCATCTGAGAACTAAACTTTCTGTATGTTTAGGCTGCTTTTTAAAAGCTTTAGGGCCTTTGTAAGTTAGACTGCAGCTTCCTAGTACCAGATTCTTTGTCTTTTTTTTCCCCTTTGTTTGTGGTGTTAGATTTTGTTTATTCTTTTGAAACATGATTAATTAGCTAGCTCTGTGCGTTCATTTTTGTTTTATTCTTTAATTTCCAAATATCCCACTGATAACTTATGAGTCTATGAAATAATTTTGTTTGTGGTTATGAGGGCATTTATTTTATTAGCTTTCTGTATTAAATACTGTTATTCAAGTTTCTAGGAATATATTAAAATAAAAAAGAACTGACTTTATAACAAAGAACTTAAAGTTCTCTTTGGGATTTAAAGTACAGTTTTCTGATGGTGTCACAGAGGATGGGAAGCTAATCTGACCATGTGCAAAATACATTCAGATTTATTATGGAACATGTATTACCCATAAAAAAATGAGAGTAGTGAAAACAGAAAGAGAGTCTTATAAAATGTTAAACACAAGTGGTTTTCAGAATGCAGTCCTTGGACCAGCAGTACTAGGATCACCTATGAACTTGTTAAAAATGTGAACTCAAACATACAGCTTCAGACCTTTGGGGCCCGGTAGTGTTTCCACAAGCCATCCAGGTGATTCTGATGCTTCTGAAAGAACGGCTGAGTTACACATTGAAGCAAGATGGCACAAACTACGTGATGTATTCAATTGATAGGCATACACAATGCTGGTCATCCTTTTTTCAAAGTATTATGGGCAAAGGTTTGGTTAATACACATGAAAACATCACTCAGGCTTTTTATTCAAGGGGTTTCTGGTTTTGTAGAAGAAATTAATAAGGATTAATAATATTTCTTGATGTGGAATATGAGAATATGATATGGAGGAACCTTGTGCTTGAAAGTATTTTTTTTATTTTTACTGAGATCTTAATTTAATGCAACTTTAATGCAATTTACCTCAACCCTTTTCCTTTCCTCCTAACCCTACATCAGCCAGTAGTTTTCAAATTGCTGCAAAGGCCTTTTAGGTCTATTTGATAGCTCACCATCAAAAACTCATTGAAAGGGCTAGAAAGACATTATTATAATATTCTCACCTTAAACAAAATCCTTGTGGGAAAATAGGGCTGTAGAGAGGGTCTGTACTCTCCTGAAATAAGTCTTTGTGTTTGGAATGTCTTTATTTTAAAATATTTCGTGATAATCAATCCACTATGGTGGATATAGGTAATAGTAAATCATTTTTAAGTAATTACTTGAATTAATTATTTGAAGAACTTTTATGGAGATGTTTGCATTCTATGTGCATATAATTTAAATCTTTAAATAATGATGGTATTTTGTTAAAATTCTTTGTGTTTTTCTTTCAGGAGAGAAATAGAAACAAACAATAACCATATGAAGATGTCCTGTTAGATTACAACACTAATGATGTAGACTCTGAAAATGCCTAATAAGTCAAAGAAGACGTTATTAAAGCTTTTTTTCTGCTTAAAGGTGACATCTTTGAACTCTTTAACACAGAGTTGACTCTTCTTGTAATGGTTTTCATCAGCGCATCTGCCCTTATACTCTCACCAAACACACTTGAGAACTGTAACTTCGTCAAGCACTTTCTGTCCTGAAGCTTTTACCAGTATCTGCTGTCTTTTGTAATTATGCATCCTAGCTAAGGCACAGAAGACTGAATGAATGCAAGGATTCATTAACTCTTTGAATTTGTTAAATACTAACAGTTAACCATTAGAAGTGGTTCAATGATGTAAGAGTCACACTGCTTCAACTTTTTCTTTGTTGTAGTTTTTAAATTGTCAATTTTTAGCTATTTGACAGATTAAACGCAAAATAATCATGCCATATTTAGTCCTGGAGTTCAAGTCTAAATGTTTATGTGAAAAATTATTGTAGTTAACTTTTAAAATGGCAAAGCAACCTTACTCTCTATTTTAGCCAAATGAAACATAATCTGAAATTATATTAGAACATTTCCCTTGTCTTCAAACTGTTTGGTGTAACAGAATATTGATATGCAGCTTGGTGGATTTCACCAGTTAATGCACATTCTTCTCCCCGCCTTCCCCCAATAATATGTATACTGAAAAATGTGCATTTGTCTGAGGAATTATTTTGTTTGCTACCACTTAATGAATCTCAAAATTTTGAGTAAATGTACCTCAGTCTAATCAGACTTTTTATGACCTTTATAACTACATTTAAAACCCTTAATTCCTATTTCTGGGTGTTTGCGAGCCTGATTGCTATCATGAAGTAAAAATTTATTACTCTAGGTATTCACTAGCTAAATAAACATAGTTCTTGTTTAGCAAGCATATACTGTTCCTCAACTCTTTTCTCCAGCTTTTGCAGTGTCCTGGCATCCTTAAAATACTTTGAAAATATGGCCTTGATCCATGGATTAAATCAGTATCTAAGTGAATGTGTTGATGTTTTATTGATCAGATCTATATAAATGGGAATACAGCATATATCTGGGTATTCTTATAGTTATCTTTTTAACATCTTATTTTTTTCATTAATTACATATCAACATTAATTTTATATCTTGAAACAAATTGATTTTGTATAATTAAATGTATCATGCATCTGTATTAACTGATTTGATGGCATAAAGTTATGAAGATAATGTACTTCCCCTTATATTACTGTTCCAAAAGGAGAAAGCTATGTAGAAAGATACATTAAGGGTGAAATAGCAATACAGTAGATTTGAATACCTTGATGTTTTGCATTACTCTCTTTATGTTTACATCATGTTTAGAGATGTTTTCATTTAGTATGGTCTTTGGTCACTTCAGTTCAAAAATTTCGTGACATATTTCTTTGAGGCTTTCATTTATATAATTTTTTTTGTACAATGTTTTCTTAAAATGCACAAATACTGTATTCAAGTGAAAAAGATACAGTATTTGCAGATAATCATAGCTCCTTCACGGTTCTTTGGTAGTCCCAGTGTAGTTATATCAGTGTCTACTGAAGGGAACATCACAATATTAATGGTATATTACAGAATAAAGACTTTCTTAAAGGAAAATTGCACCTATTTTACCTTTTTAAAGAGTAAGCCATGAAATCTTGTTACACATCTCTTAACTATTTATAATGAAAATTGGCATTTGGGTAGTCACCATAGCAATGTTCTACATCCCTATATGGTAGGACATGTTCAAAGTGACTGTTGTCACTCTGGAGGTCCTATTAGAGAAAACTGTAAAGGGGTGACCTTGTAGAAAGGATATGAGTCCTTTCTCTGAGGTTCTCTTTTTCTTGGTGCTTTATTAGCAACTCTGAATATTTTTATAAAACTAGTTACATTATAAATGGATTCAAACTTGTTTAATTTACTTAAGTTTCTATGTAAGAAGTGTCAGGGAAACATTCAGCAAGCAGGCTGATTGCAGTAGCCGACTCAGAAGTGTCCAATGTAATTGAGTAGTCTGTTCATGGTGAGGAGTACATCCCAGTGCCTTTAACCTGGATTTCTAATATTAAGTGAAATGGGTGCAGCATTCCTTTTGGAAAAAAAAAAACAACAACAAACACTTTATCTTTTCAATTGGTAATTTTTTTCCTCATTTTTCTTCAGAGCACCTACTTTCTCTCCCTCCTTGGTCTGTCAGTGTATTGCAAAATGTTTTTCCTCTAAGCGAAATTATCACAGGTTGTCTCAATAGCACAGCTAACTGAGTGTTTCCTAACTGTAGAGACCAAAAGGGAGAGAACTTGGGCTCTACAGTCGGAGACATGTAATCAAATGTTCGAATAGTCACAAATTAGGATATTATTGGCCCAGTGAATTTCTTGCTTAATGTTTTTCCAAGATCTGGTTTGAATGTTTCTTATTAAAGTTATCTTATGTGGGTATTTTATTTTGAAAGGTATTATAGTTTGTATATTTAACAGTAAGGGGGAAAATGTAACCAAAATTAGTATTCTTTCTCTATACATATTGGTACTTGAAGATTCCTTGCAAAAGAAACCCCAGCCTTTTCCTAATTTCAATACTTGATTCCTTATTTTAACTTAAGTGATCTTTCTAATTCAAAAGCTGTGTTCTTTTTGAATACCATGCATGGGGGTTAAGCTGATGTTAAAACAGTTTGCAATAAAAAAGAATCAGCTTAAGTCATTTAATCATTTCAAGTGCATTCTGTGTCCTATAAATTGTTTGAGAAATTTAAGAGAATTGTGTTTTCATTGAGTTTTGCATATCTTTTGTTATGCCATGTAAATTCCCTTCTTTTTCGTATGATTAAAGAAAGGTTATGATAAAATGATTAGTTCATTTGCATTCACTTGTAGCAATTACATGAGAATTTGAATTTTGTCGTGTTTGGGTTTGTTCATTCCTGTGAATGATGGTACAGTTAGGTGAGATTTTCTGTTATGGTACCCAAACTCACCATTTGGTCCTCTTTAATCTTTGAGGGTTTCAATAAAAATTGTTCACTCATATCTGTGTTCTTTCCATTTTATCTTTATAAATATGTATTGCCTGCCAGAAAACATAACATTTTTGTCAACTTTATTGTGGATTTCCTGATGGACATATCTTTCAAGTACAAATAAATTATATCACTCATTTTAGTTGGCCATTTAAATTAAGTGGGGGAATTAAAGAGAGGGAAGATAACAGTTTATCCTAATTTTTTTCCACTCCAGTGAGCTTATTGAATTGTGTGCTCTTAATACTAAAAGAGAAAGAGGCCTATTTATTTTCAAGTAATAAGAAATAGTGGCACCAGCTGTCTAATAACCCTAATCCCCCATTCTTGGTACCAAAGAATGCTTTTCTGACAGTCTGTACATTATTCTTTGGGATAGATAGAGCTTATGTAGATAGGATCATGGTGACTCTGGATGGCACATTGATCATTGCTGGGCTCTCTATCTAAGGTACTTGCTCAGATGCGGGGAAACCAAAAAGTTTCGTTTTGTGCTCTTGAAACCCACCATATGCATACAACAGAGTTGGCCTGTGACCAGGGCACAGTTTTACAGAATCACTTTAGGTGTCCCACACTGGAGCATCACCAGAACCT
This sequence comes from Equus asinus, assembly GCF_041296235.1. Lineage (NCBI taxonomy): Eukaryota > Metazoa > Chordata > Mammalia > Perissodactyla > Equidae > Equus > Equus asinus. Next base: position 21,564,788 of record NC_091801.1, on the reverse strand, counting down.
TTTGACTGGTCTTCTAAAGCGAGGGTTTGCATCTCATTAGCATACTTACATTTGAGACTACTCATTTGAAGTTGAGACCCTAATTGGCTTGGCTTTGTCTTGCTTAGTGATACTAGATTTAGTAATTCTAGTCTAGAAACTAAAATATTCTTGGAGTCAGAAGTTAACTGGCCAGTTCAAGGTCTTTTTCTTTGCTTTCTAATCACAGTATTTGCCATGACATGATCTTGCTGTGTAGTCTTTGCTCGTTTGTCTTGGTGCAGTAATGAGAAGCAGATCTCTTCTATATTCGTGCATAGTAGTGGCAGTTTAAATACAGTTTGTTTATAAAGAGTGCAGTAAATTCAGAATTTGTAATTTGAGTTAGCTATACAACATTGGGAGTAAATGTAAATGAGAAATTGTTTTCATAAAACTTAGTATGCAAGGAAAGATATGAGTGCAGAGTTCATAACACTGGTGGGTTCCTCATCCCTTCCTGCCACCCCCCTTGCTCCTCCAAAGAATACTCTACTTAGAACACACTTAGAGATGTAGATAATTGAATGTCATTTAAAAATATTATTGGATATTTCTGACACATATGTAACCAGAATGGAATTAGTGTATAGGGGAAGATCTTAGAATTGGGAGTTGAAAGACCGGACTTCCAGTTACTTCTAGCAGATAGATTGACAGCAAATCATTCCCTTTGTTTTTAGTGCACTTATTGGTAAAATCAGAGCTTGGCTCTGCATCTAAGATTCCTGGTAGAATGCATCTATGATTCTTAGCCATTCTGAAATTTCGTAATTTATGATTTAAATAGCTTTGAAGGCTATGGCTTATTCTAGCAATGGTGAATGTTCGTTTTGAAAATAAGTTTGGGACCAGTGTAATTTTTTTATTTGATGAGGAAGATGGTCCCTGAGCTAACATCTGTGGCAGTCTTCCTCTATTTTGTATGTGAGGCACTGCCACAGCATGGCTTGATGAGAGGTGTGCAGGATCTGAACCTGCAAAGCCTGGGCTGCCAAAGCGGCGTGTGCCAACCCAACCACTATGCCACTGGCAGGCACACAACCAGTATAATTTTTAATAGTCATCCTTTGGTTATTTTCAGAATATAGGTAATGAATACCTCAAATTATATTTTATTCATTGAATCTGATAAAATATGACCACTATTTCCCTTCAGTGAATTTCAAAATCTAAAGGTACAAAGTCCCCATCTTTTCCACAGTGTTGGTAAACAGCAAGAGAATGTATGTCACAAAGAAATCCAAGTTTCTTTTATTCTACTGCCCTTTTACATTATCTTTTTTTTTTTTTTAAGTAGACCTTATTTTTTAGGACAGTTTTACAGAAAAATTAGGCAGCCAGTAGAGAGAGAGCCCATATACCTTGCACCCAGCTTCCCCTATTAACATCTTAAGTTAGTATGGTACATTTTTTATGATTAATGGACCAACATTGGTACATTATCATCACACTTTTTTCAGGTTTTTAAAGTTTTTTCCTGATGTCCTTTTTCTCGTCCAGGGTGCCATCCAAGGATATCACATTACTTTTAGTTGTCATGACTCCTTAGGTTCCTCTTGGCTGTGATGGCTTCTCAGGCTTGTTTTTGATGAAATAGAGGAGGATGACAAATCCTCTACCCTCTGGGTCCTTCTAGCTGGCGTACAAATTAAATTGACGTGAGACAGAATAACAGGAGAAAATCAAACAAAGCTTTGTAACGTGTATACATAAGAGAGACCCAAAAAACCTGAGTAACTTGCCAGAATGGCCAAGCTGCCAGCTTAAATAGCATCTTCAGCCAAAGACAAAGAAGAGTGTTGGGAGTAGTGGTTTGGGGCTTCAAAGGGGAGGAAGGCAAATCACGTGGAAATGGAGAAGCAAATGTTTGGTAGATAAGAATGGGCTTAGCCAGGACTCTCACAGTCTGTTGATAGCCAGAGTTGTCTATGATGATGGCCTGTCATGGGGGCAGCCTTTTTATCTTAAATTCTAAAATCCTAAAAGGCACTTAGGCTGAAGGTCAAAGTTTCTTTCAGAGTGTTTTGTTCTTACTTATTTTGAGGGGCAAATTCTGATTCCCCCACAATGACCTTGACAGTATGAGGAGTATTGGTCAGATAGTTGGTAGAATGCTCCTCCTCTGGAATTTATCTTGTGTTTTTATGATTAGATTGAGGTTCTAAGTTTTGGGGAGGAAGACCACATGGGTAAAGTGCCATTTCTGTCACATTATATCAAGGATGCATACTACCAACATATTCCTGTTGATTTTGAGCTTCGTCACCTGGCTCAGGTAGTGTTAGGTTTCTCCATTGTAAAGTTACTCTTTTTTTTCCCTTCTCTTTTCCATACTCTAGTCTTTGGAAGGAAGTCTCAGTCCACACTCGATTGGGCAATTTTATTCCCCCTTATCCTTGTAGTTTTAAAGGGGAGTATGGGAATCTGTTTTATTACTACTTAGCCTCATCCCAGGAGGCTTGTGTGTCAATACAAATATGTTTGTTTTGCTTTTCTCTTTTTAGAACAACTCCCCTGCCGTCCCCGCCACCTCTTTTCCCTTCCTCGTTTTTCAACAGAACAGTTGTATTTTGGAGAGATTCTAAAGAAGACTCATACCTATTCCCTGAATTAATTCTAATTGTGTGTATTTTTACACAATTTTTTAAAAAGTGGTTTTTAAAAAGGGATTGAAGATCTATCAATAGAGAAGATTTAAATGATGGCACAGTATTTTGATCTTATGTGTATAGGTAAGAATGGATAGTCCTTCAGATTTGGCTGGGTTGAAAAACCTGAGGTAGGAGTTAAACAGGATATTATGGTTAGAATGGTGCATTCCTTTAAAAAGAAAAGGTGATTTAAATAGCTTGGCATCTGTTTTCTGATGGAATTCTTTTGAAACACTTACGAGGCTGCTGCATAATATTCTGGCCAAAAGCATGGACTTTGGAGGCCAATAGACCTGTCCCAGAATCCTGGGGCCACTGAACTAGCTCCAAGCCTGTATTTCTTCATTGATTAAAAAAAATAAAAGAAGGCTAATAGCCTCTGTTTCAGAAGGATTAAATGCAATAATATTCATAAAGTGCTTAGCACAGCCCCTGGGCCTGTGGCAAGGCCTCAAATGTTAACTATTACTATCCTCTTGTTTCTTAGGGAGAATTTAGAATTTATTGATTATCATTGAAGATTTCTTAGAGTAATCTTTACTGCTTACATGCAGTTTAGCAGTTGTAGAAAGTTGATTAGTTTCATATGGTTCATATTGATATTGAATTCAATTCAGTTCACACTGAGATTCTGAGAACTGTCACTGCCTGAATGAAGCCTAGTTAAATTATTTATCTTTGTTTTTGCAACTTTTGGCTTCCAGGGTTTTCAATGATATCACTCTTGCTTTTTCTAAGTAAAATATAACAGCATAGAGTTGGTTTGTCCTTCTATAGAGCAGAGCAGATGGCAGAACCAAAGGCAAATTAGACTAAAAGGAAAGCAAATACGGACAATAACATAAGAAAACCTATAAACAATAGAAGAAAATTAAAGAAGCCAAAGATGAAAGCTAGTTCAAGAAGAAATTTTTTGCTTTGTTATTATTGATGTCATGTAAGTATATTAGTGTCAAAACTGAAGCAATTTAGTTAAGAGTTTGATGTCCTTTATTCAAGGGAAACAGTTCACGGTTTGAGGAAGTACAGTGCCTCACGAGCAGCGGAGCGCTCTTCCCGAGGGAGTTTGGGCAAGAGTGCATTTTATAGAAGGTTGGAAGAGGTTACACTGAAACAGCATGGTTGGCTGTGAGGTCAGAGATTTCCTGCTAAGGCTAGCAGGTCCTATTGCTGAGCTAGCTAAAGCCAAATTGGAGCATTGTGGCTGGTGAATGTTAGGTTTCCTTAACAGGTTTTTCCCATAAGTGCAGGCTGACCCAGGTTTAGATTTGTGACATGCGCCCGGCCACTGGGGTGGCCTCCATTCTCTGGGTCCTCATCACGAATTAGCTTTATCATTAATAAATTCTAAGAGCTTCATTATGAATATTTAGTAACAATTCAAAATAGACACACTAATATGGATGTTACCTGCATATTTCATCAGTGACCTTGTGCAGTTTAGAAGGAACAGATATTTGACATACATAAAATAAGATGGCTCTTCTAACTATTCTAGTATATATTGAAAAGGAAGATACTATTTTGAGGTAAAACGTTTACAAATAATGCTTCAACATAATATTGTTGCATGCTAATGTTCAAGCAATTATCTCCGACACATATATTACATGATTTCTGCTTGGGCTTGCTGCATTAACTGACTTTCGGTTTCCTTGCTAAAGCACACAGTGCTTAGAGCACAATTACTACTTGTATCCCGTAGCTGTTTTCTAGTTTGCCTGTGTTTACATGCTTACTAAGAGTCATCTGTGCTTCTATCTTGTTTATTCCAGTTGTACTTGTTTCTTTTATGATGAGATTTAAATATGTAACCTGGTAAAATGTGACTAAAAGAGAGTTGTTTCTATGAAGGCTAAATTGACTGCTTTGGAAAAATACCTGATAAAAGTGAGTTGTCTAATTTATATAGATTGGAGGTATAGATCAGAAAACTGTAAAAACTTGGCAGGAAAACCATAAAATTTTGCATGTAATTTGCAAGTGTATTTTCAGTTCTCACTTCGGTGGGGAATGTTACATGACGCATTAGAGGTGACGTGTGGTTTACAGAAGAAAGACATCAGAGAACTCGAATCAACAGATTCCTACTCAAAGGAAAAGCCTTGGGCCTATATCAGAAAATTGGTGAATAAAAGTATATGTCTGTTTTCAATTAAAGTGTTTAAGGTTTGTTTGTATCACTTTTTATGAATCTCCTTAACTAACATCTGCTTCATTATTTAACACCATTCATTTTTAAGATTTTAACCTAAATTATTCTTTTTAAAGTCCCAAAACTTTTTTTCTCTCTACATTAAACAGGTTAACCATTATCTGCATGTGGCCCATGTGTACATGTGTATTGATAAGCTGTTATGACATCTTTGCAAATAAATGTGAGAAAGAAGTATTCATACCATTTAGAAAATTATAATGTGCTAGCGCCTACATATTTATTTCAAATATCTAAACTGTGAGAAACATTTTCTGTATGAAATGTTGGACAGAAGAAATGCACCCAGTAACAATTCCTGGTATCTATATTTAAAGCCGCTGAGACGGTGTCAAGTCTTGGGAATTGCCTTGAGTAAACTATTCCTCCTTTGCAAAGGCACATGTTTCATTTCTCAGAACTTATATAAATGGATGTTTTTTCCCTATTACTCCCTTTTAATAAGGGGGAAAAAATGCCCAAGGAAAAGGAAGTTAGCCGTAAACACCTATCTAGGAGTTATGTAGCTTTTGCTTTCTAGATAAGCTTGTTTTTACATTTTGTCTTTGTTTTTGTTTTAAATTTCTGTTGCTTTCCAGACAATATTTGAAAAGTCACACATTAAAAGCAAACAAAAAACCAATGGAATGCATATCAATAGCATATATATGTAGAAATAAACTAATTATTTGCATCAGTATTTATTTGTATAGGCAATCGTATTAAAAAAAGATTTCACAGAAGACATTTTGAACAGCTTTCCAACAGGTCCAAATTTTACAAAGACATTAGTACCAAGTTTTATTCATATAAAGACATACAACCTCTCCTTCTGCCTTAGTTCACATGTACAGTTTGGTGAAGAGACTATTCCAGTTCACAATGAAGTTGCAGGTTTCACTGTTTGCAGGGAAAGCCTCAGACGTTTAATCATTCCATACCTTTTTTACACCATCCACGGTGTGCACAGGCCCCCCCTGGCACAGATTATCTACTGTTTAGAGTGGTTGCTGAATGGTTTTGATCCTTGAATTTACTGTCTCAAGGATCTGGTCTTCATTTATTTCTTAATTTATTAAACTTATCACCAGTAAATGTTGTATTTGTAATATTTACATAATACTTATAGTATATGATAATAATATCAAATTTATTAACAGGTTGGGCAGCAGTTCTTGCACTTTTTAGTCTCAGGACCCTATTACTCAGAAATTATTGAAGAACCCAAAGGCGTTTTGTTCGTGTGGGTTATATCTATTAATATTTACCCCATTGGAAACTAAAACTGAAAAATTTTAAAGTGCTTATTGTTTCATTTAATAGCAGCTGGATTTTCATCTTTCGTGTGTTCAGTCTGTTGCAATATCTCTTGCCACGTGATCCTCTGCAAAACTGGATTGTACACTCATCAGAGAATGCAGCGAAAAGGTCAGTACGACAGTGAATCTAAATTTGGCATTGCAGACTCCCTGTGGGAACCACTCCTCTGGGACACACTTTGTTGATGGACTATTTGGTGTTCATATTCATTAAAAAAATCTGGGGAATCACTTCTTCACCAGTCCTGTCTTGGCAACTCTCCACTCTCCACATACACAGGGCCCCTGACCTTCCCACAGAGGCATACCATTCTTTTCTCTTCTTGATCTATTAACATAAAGTCAAATACATATCTCAGTTAACATTTATAACAAAGGATCTATTGATTCACAGCTTTTAGTTATCATTGAACTTTTTTTCTTTAACTTTATATAATTTCCTCACCTTATCTGGTGCTTCATTGCCTGTAAAAATAAGAATGTGAGTGGTTTAACACTCAAAGTTAATTTTGATTTGTGCCACAAAATAAGTTTTGCTTTGTGTTTTTAGAGGAATTTTTATAAGGATACTTTGTATCTGAAAAGATACGATTTTATCTTATCTTATCCTTTATCTTATCCTTGGTGTTCTTGTCTTGTCTATCCTAAGCCCCACTCTCCCCATAGTGTTCTCTCGCTTCCCTTTCCCTCTGCTCTTCTTTCAGTACCACTGATTTAACTTACCAAGCTCCAAGCAGAGGGCATGGTAACAAAAGCAGGGGCATATGGTCAGGTAATCAGTAATGCGCTTCTCCACTTTCCTCTGCTGTCTTTCTCTCTCATGTCAAGTCAGTGCTCTTCATGCCCATTGTTAGCCAGCCCAGATTCGGTGCAGGTCTCAGTTCACACCACCTTCTTTCTGCCTTGTTGCTGTGCTCCAGCCACAGTGGCTTTCTTTCCTTTCCACAAACTTCAGATTCGTTCCCACCACTGGGTTTTTCTGTCCTCTCTGCCTGTATCAGATATTTTCTCTCTTCACCTACAGGGCTCTGCTACAATAACTTTCTCAGAGAGTGTGTCTCTGATCACGATATCTAAAATTGTTATTCTCTCTATTCTCTTGCTTTCTACTTTCTTCCTAGAACAAAACTAAAAGTATTTGTGCGTGCCCTTGTCTTTGTTCTGTAAGCTGTGAGATTCACGAGGGAAGGAACTCCGTCTTCTTTATTGCCCTAAACACTGCCTGGCACATAAAGCGCTCAGTAGCTACTGGTTGAATGAGTCATTGATTCCTCCAAGCCTCTTCTTAGGTTGTGATGAATGGAGCCATTACTATTGATGCTGCAATGGTGGCCTTCATTGCTTAGGAACCGGAAGTCAGTCCATGAAATGGTGATGCATAGAGTAGGGAAAAGTTGGTGCTGCTAATTATTGCTTCAAAAAGCCATGTGACTTTCATTTTCCTTATCAAGGAGCAAGTTGACTGCCAGCTAATATCTCCATTTCACCTTAGTATTCTATTTGGCTGCTCTTTGAAGTCTGCCTCCCTCTCTCCCTCCCTCCCTTCCTTCTTTTTTTCCTTTTTCCCCAAATTGTGTTTGATTCTCATTTACATTGGATTTTCTCTGGGTCAGATAAGGGGGAGGAATGCAGTGTGATTTACGCTGAGATTGTTTAAAGTGCTAGAAAGACCTGGGAAGTCATTTAATGACACCTTCCAGTTATAGATGAAGAAACAGGGTGGGAGTCTATGACTTTTCCAAGGTCCCAGTTAGTGACAGAACTAAGACTTCGACTCCAGATTTTCTATTTCTCACTTCAAAGTCAAACGCTTCTAAATCTGTGCCCAAACCTACTACTTAGTAGTTGACTCACCAAGCAATTGAGTGCCTCTGTTTCTTATTTGTAAAATGAAAAATATCCTCACTCAGATTTGTTTGGAGAATTAAATGGAAATGCACACTGCATGGCTCTTGAAGGCTTCGATGCGTGCCAGCATTTGCTCTTCCTCCCTCGTCTGGCAGTCTTGGCCATCCTCATGTAGAAAAGCTTGTTCTTTCCCTAATTTGGCTAGTGTTCGTTTCCTCCTCTGCAGTCAACCATAGATCCTCTAACTCCTTGTCAAAGCCGGCGGCTTTCAGCTTTCACATGCCCAAAATTGTCTAGACAGGTGAAACTTTAAAAGTTTTATTTTTAAAAATTAGTCTGATTTTTAGAGATTGGTGTTTCCTTGTTATTGAAGCATATATATCACTTTTCACTTGAGAGATGCCATCACTTCTTTAAATTACACTAACACCTCTACCATATAGAAAAATGACCATAAGATGGTCATTATTCATGATACAAGAGTGATGCTTCCAATTCTAGATACAGTGTTAAAGATCTTATCAACTGACTTTTATACTCCCCAGCTTAATGTGGTTCTTAGTTGAATAATTACAAAATAAAACAAAGATAAATAAAACAAATAAAAACTTTGAAAAATTACACAAAGTGACAGCAGAGGGAGCTATTGAGGTTTGAGTACATTTTCCCTTGCCCTGGCTGAGGGTTTTTTTTTTCTTTAAACTACATAATATTTTGACTTCGACTTTCTCATCTCAAGTATCAATATGCAGGAAAAGTTTTATCATATTGGAGGATGTATATACCGTTTAGGGGAGTGAAAATTGAGGCTTTTTTTCTATCAGCTCCCTTCAATTCCCTCGTCATCCCCAACACTCCTATAAAGGTAGTGGGTATAAGAAAAGTAATGACAGTTTTACAGTGGTAATTCTAGAAATGAGTCTGCTCCATTAGTGGCAATCTGGGTCATCAGGATCAGTGCTCCACAGCCCATTGTCCCAAACTGTGTTTTTGCCTGGCTTCCTGGAGACCACTGTTGGGCTTCAGAAGTCTTAGGGCCTGCTTAAATGATCGCCAGTGCTCTGCCCTGCTTCAGTTATATGTAGTGGAATATGAGACCTGAAAGGGCTAAAATTCACAGCGTTTCGTGAAAAACTCTCATTAGAAGGGAGGACAGTTGTACCAGGACTAGATGTGGTGCGTGCATGCCTGTGTAGTACGTGGGTGGAAGGTGGTGGGAAAAGTTGGTTTCAGGCCTTTCTCCGCAATCTTCTTTAGGTCACATTCATGTGTATGATCTACTTCTGCTCTTGGTATTTTTGTCTCTCCCTACCCTACCTGCTGGTCCTGTGTCTCCTAACTGGATCCTCAGCCTGAGTTCTCCCGACTTGAGCCTCTCCTCCACACTTCAGCCATAGTCTTTATTTTTTTCAACACTACTCTGAATTTCTTTTCTAGAGATTTTTCCTTTTGTGCACAAGTGCAAAGTGGGTGGGTGTGTAGGGATACTCCTTGCAGGATTATTTGTAATAGCAAATTAAAAAATGGGAATGAATCTGTTCATCTAAAAAATAAATTTGGAATTCCTTACAATGAAACACTATTTAGCCATTAGTGCTGATGTGGGACAATATTGACGTATTTTCTTAAATTAAAAAACTCATGGCACATATGATCTGTATGATCTGTACCGTGAGTTTTAAAATTTAACGTGTAATTGAAATATGTGATTTACATATAATTTTAATACATAATTTAAACTTAAAGCAAGTTTTAAAAGATTTTATAGGTAAAGTTTCTGGAAATATACACAAGACATTCATAACAATGGCTGCTTCTGAAGTGGGTCCTAGACTTGCTGGGTATGCGGGAGGAAAGAGGAGAGATTTTGCTTTTTGTCTTGTAGCTTTCTTTGATTTCAGCTGTCTACTGAGAGCTTATAATTAACAAACTAATTTAAATTTAAATGAATAAATCTATTGATCTTCCAAGATTGAAGCCCAGGTGTCAGTGTCCCCCTGATGCCGTTCCTGACCCCCTTGCTCTGATTTAGATGATGCTCCTTTGTGGTCACTGAATTGAAATCCTCTTCTCTACTTGAGACAGCTTCATGTGGTAGAACCGGTAGGGGTTTTGATCTCAGGCCTAACTGGGGTAAAATCATAACTCAGCCTTTATCTGCCGTGTGGTATTGGGCTCTTGAGACATCTAACCTCCTTTAGCCTGAGTTTCTTCACCATAAGAGTGGGAGTATTGATGCCATTCTTGCAAGATTGTTGTGAAAGGCAGAGTGAATTTATGCAGAGGCTCATAGTATGATGACAGGCGGATATGCTCGGTAAGAGGTATTAAGTGTTTTTTTGAGGATGGAGGTTGTTTTCTCCATTCTAATAGCCTTGACAGTTAAATAAATGCAGTAATGGTTTTTCTACAGGGTTTTTCTTCTGTGGCATAACAACGTTTCTAGACTATCAAATTGCACCTGTACTATGTCTCATTCACTTCAAGCTGTTTGGATGAACAATCTTGATGAAGTCTTAATACCAAAGCCTGACATGTTTCCAATGGTCCTCTACTGACTTACCTAAAAGGGGAATCTAATGGTGGCATCCAGGCACCATTTTAGGACGAGCACGATTGTAGAAAATTCAGCATGAAGATTTGGCATTCTCAAATCAACTATATAGGTAGTTTCTACTGCTGATGGTGTGAGTTTTATCTGGCCAGCATGGAGCAGAGAAGAGCAGTCAAGTTGGTGCTGCCCCCAGGGCATCACTAGCTTGCATCAGAGACAGTGGGTGGTCTTAGAATTTTAACAGTGTCGCCCCCCCTCTTATGAACTACCTCTTTTTAAAGGCACTTCTCTCAGACTGCTTTTTCTTATGCTTTCTTTTGAAATTGTAAGCAGCATTGTCCGTAGCAGTCTTGTCAACACAAATTTTTAAATGAATGAATTAACCCATGATTTTTGCCCAAGTCTGATAATATTCCCAAGCATCTAATTTTATGTCATTTTGTTTAATGAAGTATAATCAAACATTTTCTTCTGCTTCTTGAGAAGCATTTAGATAGCAAGAACCACTGATCAGCTTGATTGTTCCATAAAGATGTAAACGCTACTGGCAGAGTTCACTTGTTTAGAAGATGCTTCTGGAACTTGGTACCGCATTAATGTGATAAGATGGTGAATCCAGGTGAGTGAAATACATATCAGAAATAGATCCCATAAAAATTCAGTGCTGCTCATCTCCTTTAGTTCCTTTCAGCAACAAACCAGAAGTGTGCTTGGTTTTAGCTTTCTGCTTCTTTTGACACTTTGCTTTTTATCAGCAACAAGAGATGTGTTGTTTTAGCTTCTGTTTTAATCTCTGTTTTAAACCTTGCCCCCCCACCGCCCACATGCCAAAAACAAATTAAAGGTCTATTTTTCTTGATAGCTAAGATTGTTATCCCAGGAAATGATTCAGTGAAAATGTGTCTGCATAAAATAGCAGTAGCAAAATCTGTTCTTAATGAAATGCATCGTTCTAGCAAGAGCCCAGAGCTCAGCAAAGAGGTCAGATGATTCCCCCAGATCACCATAGCCAAAACTTTGTCAGTCAAGTCAATATGCCAAGTTATATACCTGGGAGGAGATAATTCCTAAAGTGTATCTCCAATAAGCCTACTTAGGGTGATGAAAAATGGCCACAGTTCCTTTGTCATTCCCCTAGTTGAGAGGTAGAGTTTATCTTCCCCTGGAATCTGGCTTGCTCTGTGATTGCTTAAACAATGGGAGGCAGAGCAATGACACTTGCCTAAATGGATCTAAGCCTTAACAAGGTCTGGAAGTTTCTGGTTTACATTTTTGGGAGTCCAGAGTGGCCATATAAAATGTCTGGCTACCCTGTTGGAGGGACCGCAGGATAATACATGGAGAGAAAGACCGATCCACCCAGGTGTCGTTGGGAAGCCTCTAAATGACTTCAGTCTCATCCCCCTCCTGATCACAGCCTCGTGAGAGACCTGTCACAAGAACCTATAACGTAGGAATTTGGCTTTGGGATGGGTAGAAACTGGAAGTGATTCAAGGAGATTGTTAGTGAGGCCTGGAAGGACAGAGAGGAAATTGTCATTGGAGGTTGGAGAAAAGGTGACCTGTGTTACCCATGACCAAAAGCTTGGCAGAAAGTTGATAGTATGGAAAATAGAGAATATACCCAATGAACTTGTGGCTAGAGCTCTCTGCATACATTCACTGTACCCCTCTCAACAACCCTGTAAGGATGGCATCAGCATTCCTATTCCCAAGGTGAGGAAATTCAAACTAATGAAGGTTAAATACTTTGCCCAATATCACACAGCTGCTAAGTGTCAGAGTCAAACTTTTAACACAGTTTGGCTAAGGGGCTTGTCAGGCAGAATGAAAAGTACTAATGGATTTCTTTTATATGAAAAGGTATCAATAAAGAGAGATGAACTAGAGAAGAAACTGTTGCGTTTTTGAGCAGAACCTAGAGGACACATTTCCAAGCAGGGAACTCTGGGAGACTTGGCAGGTGCATCTATCTGACGAGAAAATGGGAAAGGTTCTGTTGTTGGAGGGTGACTGGCAGCAGCTAGGCTGTCTTACATATGGCCCAATGACTCAAGCCATTATGAAAACTCTTCAGCTGGGATGGAATCATGCTCCACAGAAAGGCTTTGGATATCTGTTTCAATGAGTACTTCATGGCCAACTCATGGAGACTTCCTTAAGGCTGATAAATTCCCAGGAAATGTGGTGGAATAAACTATTCAAAGCAGGAGAGCTTTAGCTTCTCCATGCTATCTGTACAATGGACCGAATGGCAACTCTAGTGATGAACCCCGTACCCAGAGAATGATGGGTGAGTTCTTAAAATCTGCCCTTCAATGTGGGGAACTCCACAAATTTTGTTGTTAGTACCTGGAGTCCCTGTGCAGGAGGCTATGATGATTTACCAGGATAAAGATAGACCTTGCCACCCCCAAATGAAGCAATCTCTCTGCAATCTGAGACAAAATTCCCCTTCAAAGGAACCTAGCAATAGGCTATATGGATATGGATTAATAGGGATTCCCAAAGAAAAGATTGATGGGGTAAGCACTGGAGAAATTTGGCCCATATATCAGCTGGGAGAAGTGGGATCCAGGTGGCAGTTGCCCACCCAACTGAAACAGAAAGTGTCTTTTTAGAACTATATTCCCCTGTGGTGATCAACCTCCAGCTATGGGAGGGAATAAGTTGGGGAGCTGCCTGACTGTATACTCTTGTGTCCTGATTTGACAGCTTATAAGGAAAAAGACTAAGGGTGGGACCAAGAAGGAACTGGCCCCAGAAGGAACCGGCCCTAGAAGGAACTGGCCCTAGAAGGAACTGACACTAGAAGGAACTCTCTGACCCTAGAAGAAACTGAAGAGCTTATACTCCGTTGAGGGTACAATGGGATAGGGTAGAAGGGTTAGGGGTACAATTTTTATGGTTCTTTTGGATACCAGTGTTCACGTGATTATCTTAACAGGTTCTTTTGAGCAGTGGGGGCCACACATTCAATTCGCTGGATTTGAAAAAGGAGTGAAACGTGGAGGGGAGGTAACTGTAATCATCTGGATTGGGCTGTTCAATCCACTGTTGGGCACTGCTGTTGCTCTCATTGCTGAATGCATAGTTTCTATTGATGTTTTACATGCTTGTATTATAAGTGCTTATAAATTGCAAGAAGGTTTTCCCAATTGAGAACAATCACTTATGAGAAGATGATAGTGGGATGAAGTCACTAACAGGGCTTCTAGTTCCATCCATGTTGTACAATGAAAACAATAGAATTACAATATAGAAATAGTGGAATTCAAAACCATGATTAAGGCCTTAAAGGCAGCAGGAGTATTGAGAGATGCAATTCTTTACAACAGGTCAGTGGCCATTGAAAGTACTAATGGAAGCTGGATACTTATGGGAGATTACTGCCACTGAATTCAGTTATTACAGTCCTGGCTTTTCCAGGCATTGTATATCAAAACGGGTAGTACCTTGAATGTCATCTTGAACGTTGCTAATGCCTTCTTTTCAATCTCTTTGGCACAGGGAGATCAAGATCAGTTGCCTTTACCTAGCTGGGGCTTCAATACACACTTATGGTATTGCAACAGAAGTATGTGCATTCTTATGTTATCTGCCATCAATGGGTGGGCTGAGACGTGACGTAAATCTCTCTCTCTTTAAAGGGCGTAGTTTCACTGGATTGATAACATCACTTAAACAGGCCCTACCTTAGTTATCTGTTTCTGGGTAACAAGTGGCTACCAACTTAATAGTTTAAAATAACACAAATTTTTTTATTTATAGTTTCATTGTATCAGGAATCTGGCATGACTTAGCTGGGTCCTCTGCTTCAGAGTCTGTCATAAGGCTGCAATCAAGGTGTTGGCTAAGGCTGGGCTCTCATCTAGGGGGTCTACTAGAAAAGAATCTGCTTCCAGGCTCACATAATTGTTGAGTGAATTTAGTTCTTCAAGGATTGTTGGACTGAGGGCTTCAGTTCCTTGCTGGTTGTTTGCCGGAGGCCACCTCAGTTCCTTGCCATGTGGGCCTTTCCAAAGAGTAGCTTGCTTCTTGAAGACAGCAAGGAAGGGGGTCTGTTAGCAAGATGGAAATTACGTAAGATTATGTAGTCTAATTATGAAGTGACACCCCTTCAGTGCTCAGGTATTCTGTTGGTTGGAAGCAAGTTATTCAAGGGCTGGATCATACGAGGCTGTGAATGCCGGGAGGTGGGGTTATTGGAGAACACCTTAGAGTTTGCCCACCATAGGTCCCATAAAGAACAGGTGACAATGATTTGAGAGTGTATACTAACTCACATGAGAGCCCAGGGGAGGCTTGTTAATTGTGATAAAATACAAGAAACAGCCACATTCTTGGGAGCAATGTATTATGAGGCTCAAAGTTTGACCCCTGAGACAGTAAAGGAAAAGTTATTTACCTTATGGCCTGCCCACTACCAAAATGGGAGCCCAGTTCTTTATTTGATTATTTGGGTATTGGAGACAACATTGATTCATTGAGGCATTTGGTTGAGCCCAATATATAAGTCAATCAGAAAATATGCCAAATTTAGCTGGGGATCTGAGCAGCAAGCAGAGATAGAGTCAGTGTAACAGGCTGTTTCAGAGCCCTACTCTTGGGGCCTGTGAACTCCAGGGTCTCCTTGAACTACAGGTTCTCTTGTTATCTATCACTATCTATATCTATCTATTACTCACAACAATGTTGATTGGAGCCTCTGGCAAAGAGCAACTGGTTTCTTGATGGCTGAGCTAAATGTAAAGCTAATGGTGTCTACTGGATGACAGCAGCTGGCTAGACCAAAGACAGCTTTGGAAGATTGACTGTGATAAGGTCAGGTGAGCACAATGGCCTAAATTGAAAGCCACACTGTTTCTCTAGACTATACTCCTAAATGCAAGATATGTTTTGTTTTTACTGAGCCTTGAGCTGTGACTAACAGTGTAACTATCTGGTTGGGCACCTGGATGACGACTGAATGGTATATTAAAGACACATTTCTGTGAGACCATGGGCTCTGGAAAGCCATTGCTGAAGCCAGATGGGACATTTCTGTAACGCATATAAATACTTTTGGGAAGAATCCATGCTGAGATAAGACTACATGAAATGATGGATTGATTGGGCCTACACGGCCTAGGCAGGCAGCATCAATACTTGATTTTGTCCTTTTTTACTAATTTCATTATCACTGACAGTTTTAGGGTCTGTTTTTATTGACTGATTTTTGTCTTGGTTATGGGTTACGTTTTTCTGCTCCTTGGCATATCTGGTAATTTTTTATTTATTAGTATTATTTTTATTGTGGTCATAATAGCTTATAACATAGTGAGATTTCAGTTGTACATTATTGTTTGTCATACACCATATAATTATGCCCCTTCACCCCTTGTGCCCACCCTCCACCCCCTTTCCCCTAGTAACCACTAATTTATTCTCTTTGTCCATAAGTTTATCTTCCATATATAAGTGAAATCATATGGTGTTTGTCTTTCTCTTTCTGGCTTATTTCACTTAACATGATGCCCTCAAGCTTCATCCATGTGGTTACAAATGGGATGATTTTGTCTTTTTTATGGCTGAGTAGTATTCCATTGTATATTTATACCACATCTTCTTTATCCAATCATCCGTCAATGGGCACTTGGGTTGCTTCCACGTCTGGGCTGTTGTGAATAATGCTGCAGTGAACATAGGGGGGCATAAGTCTCTTTGAATTGTTGATTTCCAGTTCTTTGGGTAAATACCCAGTAGTGGGATATCTGGGTCATATGGTAGTTCTATTTTTAATTTTTTGAGAAATCTCCATACTGTTTTCTACAGTGGCTGCACCAGTTTGCATTCCCACCAGCAGTGGATGAGGGTTCCCTTTTCTCCACACCCTCTCCAACATTTGTTGTTTTTTGTCTTGGTGACTATAGCCATTCTAATGAGTGTAAAATGGTATCTAAGTGTAGTTTTGATTTGCATTTCCCTGATGATTAGTGATGCTGAGCATCTTTTCATGTGCCTATTGCCCATCTGTATGTCTTCTTTGGAAAAATGTCTGTTCATATCTTCTGCCCACTTGTTGATTGAGTTGTTGGTTTTTTTGTCATTCATTTGTGTGAGCTTTTTATATATTATGGAGATTAACCCCTTATTGGATATATGATTTTCAACTATTTTCTCTCAGTTGGTGGGTTGTTTTTTCATTTTGATCTTGGTTTCCTTTGCCTTCCAGAAGCCCTTTAGTCTGATGAAGTCCCAGTTGTTTATTTTTCTTTTTTTACCCTTGTCTGAGTAGACAAGATATTCAAAAATATCCTTTTAAGTCTGATATCAAAGAGTGTACTACCCATATTCTCTTCCAGAAATTTTATGGTTTCAGGTCTTACCTTCAAGTCTTTGGTCCATTTTGAGTCTATTTTTGTGCATGGGGAAAGATAATGGTCTACTTTCATTCTTTTGTGTGTGGCTGTCCAGTTTTCCCAGCACCATTTATTAAAGAGGCTTTCCTTACTCCAGTGTATGTTCTTGGCTCCTTTGTCAAAGATTGGTTGTCCATAGATGTGTGGT
Source organism: Equus asinus (assembly GCF_041296235.1). Classification (NCBI taxonomy): domain Eukaryota; kingdom Metazoa; phylum Chordata; class Mammalia; order Perissodactyla; family Equidae; genus Equus; species Equus asinus. The sequence continues at coordinate 21,547,652 of NC_091801.1, read as the reverse complement.
TTTATTTCTGTGCTTTCAGTTTGGTTCCATTGATCTGTGTGCCTGTTCTTGTACCAGTACCAAGCTGTTTTGATTACTATAGCTTTGTAGTATATTTTGAAGTCAGGGATTTCCCTGCCGCCAGCTTTGTTCTTGTTTTTCAGTCTTGCTTTGGCTATTTGGGTCTTTTGTTGCCCCAGATGAATTTTATGATTCTTTGTTCTATTTCTGTGAAGAATGTCATTGGAATTCTGATTGGGATTGCATTGAATCTGTAGATTGCTTTAGGTAGTATGGACATTTGAACTATGTTTATTCTTCCAATCCATGTTCATGGAATATCTTTCAATTTCTTTATGTCATTATCGATTTCTTCCAGTAATATCTTATAGTTTTCTTTGTATAGGTCTTTCACCTCCTTAGTTAAATTTATTCCTAGATATTTTATTATTTTTGCTGCAATTGTAAATGAAATTGTATTCTTGAGTTCTTGTTCTGTTAGTTCGTTATTTGAGTATGGAAATGCTACTGATTTTTGTAAGTTGACTTTATACCCTGCAATTTTGCTGTAGTTGTTGATTATTTCTAATAGGTTTCCGATGGATTCTTTAGGGTTTTCTATATATAAAATCATGTCATCTGCAAACAACGAGAGTTTCACTTCTTCAGTGCCTATTTGGATTTCTTTTATTTCTTTTTCTTGCCTAATTGCTCTGGCCAAAACCTCTAGTACTATGTTGAATAAGAGTGGTGAGAGTAGGCACCCTTGTCTTGTTCCTGTTCTCAGAGTGATGGCTTTCAGTTTTTCCCCATTGAGTATGATTTTGGCTGTGGGCTTGTCATATATGGCCTTTATTATATTGAGGTACTTTCCGTCTATATGCATTTTATTGAGAGTTTTTATCATGCATGGATGTTGGATCTTGTCAAATGCTTTCTCTGCATCTATGGAGCTTATCATGTGGTTTTTGTTCCTCATTTTGTTACTGTGGTGAATCGCATTGATGGATTTGCAGATGTTGAACCATCCTTGTGTCCCTGGTATGAATCCCACTTGATCATGGTGTATGATCTTTTTAATGTATTGCTGTATTCAGTTTGCCAATATTTTGTTCAGGATTTTTGCATCTATATTCATCAGTGATATTGGCCTGTAATTTTCTTTCTTTATGTTGTCCTTATCTGGCTTTGGTATCAGGGTGATGTTGGCCTTGTAGAATGTGTTAAGAATATTTCCATCTTCCTCTATTTTTTGGAATAGTTTGAGAAGAATGGGTAATAAATCTTCTTGAAATGTTTGGTAGAATCCTCCTGAGAAGCCATCTGGTCATGGACTTTTATTTTGGGGGAGGTTTTTGATAACTGCTTTAATCTCTTTACTTATGATTGGTCTGTTCAGATACTCTATTTTTTCTTCATTCAGTCTTGGGAGAGTGTAAGAGTCTAAGAATTTATCCATCTCTTCTAGATTGTCCACTTTGTTGGTGCATAGTTTTTCATAATGTTCTCTTATAATCTTTTGTATTTCAGTAGTACCCATTGTAATTTCTTCCCTTTCATTTCTAATTTTATTTTTTTGAGTCTTCTCTCTTTTTTTCTTAGTGAGTGTGGCTAAGGGTTTGTCAATTTTGTTTATCTTCTCAAAGAAACAGCTCCTTGTTTCATTGATACTTTCTACAGTCTTTTTTGTTTCAATTTCATTTATTTCTGCTCTAATTTTTATTATTTACTTCTTTCTACTGAGTCTGGGCTTTGTTTGTTCTTCTTTTTCTAATTCTGTTAGGTGTAGTTTAAGATTGTTTATTTGAGCTTTTTCTTGTATATTAACATAGGCCTGTATTGCTATAAATTGCCCTCTTAGGACTACTTTTGCTGCGTCCTATATGAGTAGGTACGGTGTTTTCATTCTCGTTTGTCTCCAAATAATTTTTTATTTCTCCTTTTATTTCTTTGACAACCCATTGGTTGTTTAGTAGCATGTTGTTTAGTCTCCACATTTTTGTTCCTTTCTCTGCTATTTTCTTGTAGTTGATTTCTAGTATCATAGCATTATGCTTAGAGGAGATAGTAGATATGATTTCAATCTTCTTAAATTTATTGAGGTTTGCCTTGTTTCCCAATATATGTTCTATCCTTGAGAATGTTCCATGTGCACTTGAGAAGAATGTATACTCTGCTGTTTTTGGATGGAATACTCTATCCAAAGTCTTTATTCTAGAGCTAGTTTAATCTTTATTCTAGGGCTAGTTTAACTCTCACTTATATATCTATTAAGTTCATCTGGTCTAGTTTTTCATTTACTTCCACTATCTCCTTGTTGACTTTTTGTTTGGATGATATATCCATTGAATTAAGTGGGGTGTTGAGGTCCCCCACTATTATTGTGTTGTTGGTAATATTTCATTTTATGTTTGTTAATAATTGCTTTATGTACTTTGGTGCTCCTGTGTTGGGTGCATATATGTTTATAAGTGTTATGTCTTCTTGCTGGAGAGTCCCTTTTATCATTAAATGCTTCCCCTCTGTGTCTCTCTTTACGTTTTATCATGAAGTCTACTTTGTCTGATATAAGTATGGCAACATCTGCATTCTTTTGTTTGCCATTAGCTTGGAGTAGTGTCTTCTATCCCTTCACTCTGAGCTGATGTTTGTCTTTAGAGCTGAGATGTGTTTCCTGGAGGAAGCACATTGTTGGGTCTTGTTCTTTAATCCATCCTGCCACTCTGTGTCTTTTGATTGGAAAATTTAGTCCATTTAAATTTAAGGTGATTATTGATATAATCACTTAATACTTAATACTGCCATCTTATTGCATGTTTTCCAGTTCTTCTGCATATCCTTTTTTCTTGTCCCATGTATATTGGGCTACCGATTTGATTAGGTAGTTTTCTATGTTGGTTTTCTTCATTTTCTCCTTGTTTATCATATATGTCTCTGTTCTAATTATTTGTTTAGTGGTTACCATTAGGTTCGTATAAAAAGTCTCGAAGATGAGACAGTCCATTTTCTGATTGCCTCCTATTTCCTTAGACTATACTGATTCCATCCCTCTCCTCTTCCTCTTCTAATTTATTTTTGTCACATCTTATTCCATCTTGTGTTGTGAGTTTGTGGTTAAGGTGATGATGTAATTTTTATTTTGGTGTTTTCCTTTTCTTCATTCTTGATGTAAGAATTAAGTGTTTACCAACCTGATCTGATAGACAGCTGCCAATTTCTGATTGTTGCATACCTCTTCATCTCCTTGCTCAGGGCTTTGTAACCCTTTTCCTGTTTTCTTTTTTCTACTTGCAGGTGTGAGAGCCTTCTTGAGGATTTCTTGTAGTGGGGGGTCTTGTGGTGATGAACTCCCTTAGCTTTTGTTTATCTTGGGAAGTTATTTCTCTATCATTTCTGAAGGAGATTTTCACTGGATAGAGAATTCTTGGCTGGAAGTTTTTGCCTTTCAGGATTTTGAACATATCATTCCACTCTCTCCTAGCCTGTAAGGTTTCTGCTGAGAAATCCTGTGAAAGCCTGACAGGGATTCCTTTGTAAGTTATTTTCTCCTGCTTTGCTGCCCTTAATATTTTTTCTTTGTCATTGAGGTTTGCCAGTTTTATTACTATATGCCTTGCAGTATGTCTTTTTACAATAACATAGTTGGGAGTTCTGTTAGCCTCTTTTACGTGTATTTCCATCTCCTTTCCCAGGTTTGGGAAATTCCCCACTATTGTTTCTTGGTACAAGCTTTCTGCTCCATTCTCCTTTTCTTCCCCCTCTTGAATACCTTTAATCCTTATGTTGCATTTCCTAATTGAGTCAGATATTTCTCTGAGAGCCTCTTTATTTATTTTTATTCTTAGTTCTCTCTTCTCCTCCCTCTGAAGCATTTCTATAGTATTGTCTTCTAAATTGTTAATTTGGCCTTCCATATTGTCAGTTTTGTTGTTTAGGGAGTCCAGATTTTTAAAATCTCATCCATTATGTTTTTCATCTCCAACAATTCTGATTGGTTCTTCTTTAAAGTTTAAATCTCTTTTGGGAAGAAGCTCCTGAATTCATTAATTTGTCTTTCTGTGTTTTCTTGTAACTCATTGAGTTTTTTTATGATAGCTATTTTGAATTCTTTCTCATTTAGGTTATATATTTCTGTGTCTTTGGGATTGGCTTCTGGGTATTTGTCATCTTCCTTCTTGTCTGGAAATTTAAAATACTTTTTCCTATTGCTTGATGGTGTGGATTTTTGCCTCCACATGGCATTATTGTCTGGTCGCTGCTGCCATGTCCCGCCACTTGGTGAGGATCAGGCACTGTGTATTCTGAGTCCAGCACAATCTGGGCATCCCCAGCTCTGGCCACTGGCTGCTTTTCTCACTGTGTGATGCTCTGGCTGATGGCAGATCTGGAGCACTGGGCAGGGGGAGGGGTACTCTCCTTCCCCTGTGCTTCCCTCAGCCTCCACTTCTCACTCTGTGTGGAGCTCTGGGTGATAGCAGGACTGGAGTGCCAGGTGGGGTGAGGAACACTTTCTTATACCTGCATGCCCCTCCCAACCAATGCCTCTCTCTCCGCGTGGTGCTCTGTGCAATCACAGGGCTCCACCTGCCACTGCTTCTCTCTCCGTGTGGTGCTGCCTGCAATTGTGTGGCTGGAGCACAGGGCTGGCACACCAGGGCAGGAACAGAGTGCCCCTCCCCAGCTGAGCCGCTAGTCTAACTGGCCCATCTCTCATTGTGCCACTCTCTGGGTGAACGTGGGACTGGAGTGTGGGGCTGGTGCATTGGGTGGGAACAGAGCACCCTCTTCCCAGCTGAGCTGCTCATTTAACTTCCCCCTCCCTCACTACACTGCTCTCCTGGCAAGCATGGGGCTGGAGCAGGGAACTGGCATTCCCAGCAGGAACAGAGAGCCTCTCCCCAACTGTGCCCCTCCTTTAGCTGTGGGTCTTCTCTCTCTGCGGAGCTCCTGCTGAGCAGCTTCACCTTCTTCTGGAGGATCCAGTGTCACCATCACCTTCAGGCATATGGCTGCGTGGGTCTCCCAGACATCTCCTGTGTTGTGTGTGTGTGTCCTCTGTTGGTGTTTGAATGTCCCTCTAGTTGTATTTTAGAAGGGAAAGTCTGAGGGAAGAGCTCACTCTGCCATGATGCTGACGTCACTCCTCCATATCTGGTAATTCTTGATTGTCATTGTAAATCTTAAATTGTCAAGTTCCTGTGTTTTGTTGTCTTCCTTTAGAAAATATTTGAATCTTATTTTGACAGGCTAGATATGTTACTTAGGGATTAGCTTGATTTTTTGAGGTTTTTGTCATTTAGCTTTATTAGGGCAGGTCAAGAGTAATATTTATTCTAGGGCTAGTTTAACTCTATTTGTAAGGACACAGATAAGATAAAAAAAAAAGAATGGAAAAAATATATCATGAAAATACTAATTGCAAGAAAGCTGGAGTGGCTAAATTAAGATCAGACAATGTGGACTCAGGACAAGGAATGTACCAGAGATAAAGAGAGGCATTTTTTAATGATAAAGATGTCAATTCATGAAGCAGGCCTAAAAATTCACAAAGCAATAACTATGACAGAACTAGAAGAATAAACAGACAAATCCATAATTATTTTTGGAGTGTCAATACTCTTCTCTCAGTAACTGAGAGAACAAGGAGACAAAAAAATCAGTAAGGATATAGAAGACTTGAGCAACACTATCAACAAAGTTGAACTAGTTTATATTTATAAAATCCTACGCCCAACAACAATATAATACACACTTTCTTTTACAAGTGCACACAAAACATTTGCCAAGATAGATTGCATACTGGACCTTAAAAATGTCTCAACAAATTTGAAGGGATTTAAATCATACAGAAGACAAAAAAGGTCTGGAAAAATCTCCAAATATTTAGAAAGTAAATATTACTTTTCTAATGACCCATGGGTCAAAGGACTTCAAAAGGAAAGTTAGACAACACTTTGAAGTGAATGCTATGAAAACAAAATCTATTAAAATTTATGTAATCCAACTAGAAGAGGGCTTTAGAGAAAAATTTATAGTTTGAAATGTTTGTATTAGAAAAGAAGATAGCTTTAAAGTCACTTATCTAAACTTCTACCTTAAGGAACTACAGAAAGAAAAAGAAATTAAACCTAAAGTAAAAAGAAGGGAGGAAATGATAATAACAAAAGAATGAAAATCAATGAAATAGAAAACAACCATTGAGAAGATCAAAGAACCCAAAAGCTAGTTATTTGTAAAGATACATAACATTAATAAACGTCTAGCTAGACTAATCAAGAAATAGACCAGCATAATGCCCAAATAACCAAAATCAGGAAAGAAAGAGAAGACATCACTATAGATCCTATAGATATTAAATAGATAATAAAGGAATATTATTAACATCTTTATGCTCATAAATTTGACAACTTGGAAAGGATAAATTATATGAAAGATACAAATTATTAAAAATGAATTAAGAAGAAATAGAAAATATGAAGGGACTTATATTTATAAATGAATTGGATTCATAATTTACAGCATTCACACATACAGAAACTATGCCTGATGATTTCACTAGTTAATGTTGTCAAACATTTAAGGCGAAAAAAGAACACCAGTCTTACTCAAGCTTCTTTCAGCAAATCAAGGAGGAGGGAATATTTCTCAATTTATTTTGTGAGGCTGTCACACTTATCCCCAAACCAAAGACGTTACAAGAAAAGAAACTACAGACCACTTTCTCTCATGAATAGGCTTAAAAATCCTTAACAAAATAAATGCAAATCATCTATATAAATATATTCCTAAATATTTATATACATATTTAATATCTAAATATATTTATAAATATTTATTTACAAATACATATATTATAGGTAGTGAACCGGTGAGATTTATCCCAGAAATGTAAGATTTGATAACATTCAAGAATCAATTCATTTAAATTGCCTTATTGAGGAAAATCATATAGTACTCTCAAAAGATACGTAAGAAGCACTGGAAAAAATCCAATACCCACTTGTTAATAAAAACTCTTATCAAACTAAGAACTCTGTCAACTTCCTCAAAAGGCATCTATGATAAACCTTTATTTAGTATATGTAATGATAGAAGACTAAACGCTTTCCGCCAAAATTGGGAGCAAGGTAAGACTATCTGCTCTTACCACTCATTTTTAATATTGTGCTTGACTTCTTAACCAATGCAATTATTCAAAATCAAGACAGGGAGATCTTCTAGATTGCAAAGGAAAAAGTAAAATTCTATTTATTTGCAGATGACATGATTATCAATGTAAAAAATTCTAAAGAACTTACAGAAAAAGTACCAGAACTAATAAGTGTATTAACAAGGTCACAGGATAAAAGTTCAACATAAGCAGTCAATTGTATTTTTATATTCTAGTAATAGCATCAAAAATCATAAAATGCTTGAGGAAAATATGTGAAAAATTTGCCTGCTAAAAGCTATAAAACTTTTTTGAGAGAAATGAAAGAAAAAACAAATAAATGGGGAGATACATCAGGTTTATATAAAGACAATATTTTTTTGTTTTTTAAAGATTTTATTTTTTTCCTTTTTCTCCCCAAAGCCCCTCTGGTACATAGTTGTATATTCTTCGTTGTGGGTCCTTCTAGTTGTGGCATGTGGGACGCTGCCTCAGCGTGGTTTGATGAGCAGTGCCATGTCCGCGCCCAGGATTCGAACCAACGAACCACTGGGCCGCCTGCAGCGGAGCGCGCGAACTTAACCACTCGGCCACGGGGCCAGCCCCCTAAAGACAATATTTTTGACATGTCGATTTTTTCCAAACTGGTATATAGATAGATTCAATGCAGTCTCGATCAAAGTTTCAGGAAGATGTTTTATGTAGAAATTGACAAGCTGATTCTAAAATGGAAATGGAAATACAGAGAACCTAGAATAAAAACAATTTCGGAAAAGGAAAACAAAGTAGGAGGCTTCACACTGCAAACTTACATAAAACTTCGGTAATCAAGATAGTGTAGTATTAGAGGAAGGGGTAGACATATCTACTCCTGTCAAATGAACAGAAGAGAAAGTCTAGAAATAGATCCACACATACAGGTTCAAATGATATTTGACAAAGGGGCCAAAATATTTCAATGGTGAAGAGTATTTTTTTTTTAAATAATGGTACTGGAACAGTTGGAAATCAACTTTAAAAAAACACTTGACTCCTTCCTTGTATCATATATAAAAATTAATTCAAAATGGATCACAAACTTAAAAATAAACCTAAGAGAAGATAATACTTCTAGAAGAAAACATAGGAGAAAATCTTTGTGACCTTGGGTAGGCAGAGATTTCTTTGGACACAAAAAGCACAAATTGTAAAAGAAAAAACTGATAAATTGCATTAAAGTTAAAAATTTCTGCGCTTTAAAAGATACTGTTAATAAATAAAAAGATAAACCAAATCTTTGCAAAACACTAGGTAAAAATATTTGCAACCCATTGAAGTAAAAAAGAACTTGTCTCCAGCATTTACGAAGAACTCTTCAAGCTCAATAATATGGAGACAACTTTATTGAAAAATGGGAAAAGATTTGAGCAGACGCTGCACCCAAAGATACATTTATGTTTGTGTCAAGCACATGAAAAGATGCTTAACATCATTAGTAATGGGAAATGAAAAATTAAAATCATAATAAGATACTTCTCTACACTTATTAGCATGGCTAAATTTCAAAAGATTGACAAAAATCAAATGTTGATGAGGATGAAAAATCACTGGAACTCTCCTCATACATTATTGGTAGAAATGCAAAATGGTACAATCATCTTGGAAAACAATTAGGCAATTTATTATAAACTTAATAGTAAGTTTAGCATAATTCTCTGCAATTTTGTGCAAAGGTATCTACCCAAGAGAAATGAAAACATATATCCACCAAAGACCTATATGCAAATATTTTACAGGAGCTTTATTAATAATTGTCAAAAACTGGAATCAGCCCAAATGCTCATGCACTAGTGAATGGATGAATAAGTTTTTACACACTATGTATTGAAATACCCAGCAATACAATGAACAGGTATGATATATGCAACAGCATGGATAAATCTCACAAAGCGTTATGCTAAATGAAAGAAACCGAATTCCAACAGGCCACACACCCTATGATTTCATTTCTATGACATTTTGAAAAAGACAAAACTTGAGGGATAGAAACTAGATGAGTGGTTGGCAGAGGCTGAAACTGGGGAAGGATGCACTCTTGGGTTAATCGAAATATTCTATAACTTGATTGTGGTGGTAGCTACAAGACTATATATTTGTCAAAACTCATCAAATTTTATACAAAAGAGAGTGAATTTTATTGTGTATGAATCATACTACAATGAACCTGACTACCTGACTTAAGACCAATTTGTATTTATCTTTCAAAAGGTCTACAGCAATCATGTATTTTTTTGGTCATTTTTTCCCTTTTTGTTGTACAAGTAATTCCAACACATGGAAAGAAATCATCTCAAGCTATTCTGAAGGATATGAATGAAAAAGAAAAGTTTCTCTCCAGTTGTTCTACCCCCTGAGGTAACCACTTTTAATTATTTTTGTTTTAAGCTTTTTCAGTGCTTATCTCTCTAAATCTTCTTTTATCTCTAGAAGCTGATTTATTAATTTGTACAATACTCATTAACTTCCTGCTATGAAAAATGATGAATTAACTCATACTGTCCCACCTTTATAACTGCAATTTTTTATAATTTTGTTTTGTCATTATTAATCTTAATTCTCGTTGATTACCTTTGTACATTTAATTAATATTCGAGACATCATCTGTAGTCAGCTCCTCTTGACCCCCTCTGTGGAAGAGGAGGAAGTCAACCTGGCTGCTCTTCCCCAAGCTTCCTGTTCTCCTCTGCTTCCCAACTTCTGCCAGGTGACCAGTGTTTTCACATAGGCAAGATTTGTAACACTTATATTCTGTTCCAAGTGACAAGGCCAAATTATTTACTTCTCCTCACATAGAAATCAGTTTAAAATCATGCAAAATTTTAGATCTGATACTGTAATTTTCTTGTACAGCTATTTACTTCCTTTGTTCCCCCTCTCCTCCCAATGGCTATCTTTTTTTCTTGTTGATGATAGAAACTTATACCTGATTTACCCATATGACTAAAAGCTTCAAGCTTTTAATAGCTTCATCTGCTGAATGAAATGTGCTTTTTTCTTGAGGACATTTTCCTCAGAGCCCTCTGGCTTCCTGTTTTACTTTAGGTTGATTACTGTCTGGATCCTGTGGCTCTTTTGTCTTCTGTGATTTATTTTCATTGCACTCCTAGTTGAATTCTACTGTTTCTTGGCTCTTCTGTTTTCTCTTTCTTGGATTCCTCTTTCATTCTGTGGGATGACATAATCAGGTAAATATTTTTTCATGTAAATATTTCTAAGTAAATATTTTTTCATACAGGCTAAGTACATGGTAAAGTTTCTGCCTTTGCATGTGTGACACAGTCTAATGTTTTCTATGACACGTTGATAGTTTGGGAGGATGTATAATTTTAGATTGAAAATAGTTTTTCCCTCAGAATTTTGAACCATTGCTTTGTTACCTTCCTAAATCTAGTGTTGTTAGCTAGAATTCTAATTCCAATCTGAAACTCCTTCCTTTGCATATAACTTATTTTACTTTTTCCCTACAGTATGTTCTCTTTGCTTTGGTATTCTGAGTTCTACAGTTTTGTCTACATATGGATCTTTTTTCATTCTTGGTTCTGGGTACTTCCAAACTGAGGATTCATGCCATTCTTCAGTTTTGCAAGATTTTCTTCTTGTATTTATTTGATTATTTTCTGCCCTTATTTTACCTATTCTCTTATTAGAATTTATATTAGATAATTTGAACTTTCTGAAATGAGCCTCCCTGCCTTTAATTTTGTTCTCTTTGTTTTCAAGTTCTATGTTTTGATAGATTTTCTCACCCAGTACTTCTAGGAAATGTTTTCCCCAAATATCTGGTGACTCTTGGTTGTTCATTTCTGTTTATGAATGAAAAACTAAGTGGACTATTATGGGGAGTTGGTGTGGCTTTTCTCTCCTCTTTAGCTGCTTCCATGAATGCAAAAGTTGAGTGGGAGCTCTATGTTTGCTTGCTCATTATTTATTTCCTTATTAATAAAACAAATATGTAGTAAACACCTATTTGTCATTCTGGGAAATATCGAGACTACCATGGTGAGCAAAATAAAACATGATTCTTGCTTTCATGGACCTTGCTGTTTAGAGGATGAGACTGAATCAAAATACATTCAAATAAATGAATAATAGCGCACTTATATATGAAGAAAGGACCATAGTGATATGAAAGCATATAATAAAATAAACTGTATATTAGGACACTTTTTGTTCCTAGTGACAGAAAACCAACTGAAGCTGAACTGGAGAAAAGAGAATAGGTCATTTAGTCAAGACTCCAGGTCTCAAATGGTATTGTTAGGAATCTCTCTTTTTCTTACTTGTCTTCTTTTTCTCTGTGTTGTTCTAATTCTTAAGTGGATTCTCCACAAGTGGTGACAAAGATGGTCACCAGTAGTCTGAGTTTACATCCCACAAGCCTAGCAACTCCATCCTAAACACCAAGCAACCTAGTTAACACCTAACTTAACTGCCTCCTATTACTTAAGCAAACTGCTGAACAGATATCTTTCTCAACAATTTCATAATGGCCCCAGGATTGTGTTCCATTTACCTGGTTTGTGTCGTCTGTCCTTCTCTGAATTTATTACTCTGCTTGAGAGTATGGAGTGCTTTGATTGACAAAGTATGTGTGTATCCCTGGTTGGGAGATGGAGTTGGCCATAAAGCTTTAGATTGAAAGACGGTTCCACAAAGAAAAATTAGTCAAGACAATGGATGGTACTGTAGTGGAAAGTGCATAATATTTGATTTTAGATGGATTTAATTTCAAATTCCACTTTCACTGTTACATGCTATGTGATCAGGGGCAAATTAATCATCTCTCTGAGCATTTCCTTCCCCTTTGAAGGAGTATACCTATCTTGCATGGTTTTCAATATATGACATAATGGATGCAATGGGTCCTGCACAAAGTAGCTGCTCAATAAATAGTAACATTACTTTTAAAAGAAGAATATAACAAACACTCCTGTACTTACAACCTGGCTTAAAAAGAAAACATTACCAGTATATCCAATTCCTCCTGTGTACCCTTCCCTGATCACATCTTCTGATGTGTTTCCAACAGGATATCACTATTCTGAATTTACTGGTTCTCATCTTCATTATTAGTATTGCTTTGCATATTGGTAAACTTTGCATAAATAGCATAATGCTGCATTTATTCATCTGTAGCTTGCTTTTTTTGTTCAACATGATATTTGTGAGATTCATCCGTGTTTATATATGTAGCTGTAATCCACTGATTTCTACTTTTACATAATATCCCAGTAGATGAATACATTGCAATATGTCAAATCCATTCTCTTCTTAATGGATATTTAGGTTATTTATATTATTTTGCTATTAGAGACATGATTGCTTTGAATATTCTCATTCATGTCTCCATGTAAATATGCAAGAGTTTTATCTAGGGCACATTTGTAGGAATGGATTACTGGGTTTTAGGGTATGGACTTTTTCAGTTTCACTCAATTTTGTCAAATTATTTTTGAAGCTTGCTTTAATTGTTTACACTCCTCCTAGCAATGTTTAAGAATGTCCATTGTTATTGAAAAATGGACAGAGGAACTGAATAGACATTTTTCCAAAGAAAATGCACAAATGGCCAACAGGTACATGTAAAGGTGCTCAACATCACTAATCATCAGGAAAATGAAAATCAAAACCACAATGAGATATCACCTCACACCTCTTAGAGTGCTTGTAATCAAAAAGACATCTGGTAACACGTGTTGGTGAGGATGTGGAGAAAAGAGAACCCTTGTGCACTGTTGGTGAGAATGTAAATTGGTGCAGCCACTTTGGAAAACAGTATAAAGATTCCTCAAAAAATTAAAAATAGAACTACTTTATAATCCATCAGTTCTACTCTGGATATATATTCAGAGGAAACAAAATCATTGCTTTGAAGAGATATCTGTACTCCCATGTTCATTGCAGCATTACTTACAATAGCCAAGACATGGAAACAGTCTAAGCGTCCATCAATGGATGAATGGATAAAGAAGATGTTGTGTATATATATAGAATGGAGTATTATTCAGCCAAAAAGAAGAAGATCTTGCTATTTGTGACAACATGGATGGAACATGAGGGCATTATGCTAAGTGAAATAAGTCAGACAGAGAAAGACAAATACTGTATGATCTCACTTATAGGTGGATTCTAAAAAAAATGAACTCACAGAAACAGAGAACAAATTGGTAGTTGCCAAAGGCAGGGGGTGAAGGGGTAGGTAAATGGGTGAAGGTGATCAGAAGGTGCAAAGTTCCAGTTATAAATAAGTTCTGGGGATGTAATTTGTGCATGGTGACTATAGTTAACAATATTGTATATTTGAAAGTTGCTAGGAGAGTGGATCTTAAAAGTTTTCATCAGACACAAAAAATTTGTAACTGTGTGAGGTGATGGATGTTAACTAAACTCATTGTGGTCATCATTTCACAATATATGCATATATCAAATCATTATGCTGTATACCTTAAATGAATATAATGTCAATTGTATCTCAATAAAACTGGGGAAAAAATTCCCATTGTTCATTATCATTTGAAAACATTTTCACCATCTTAGAGTGCTGACAGATAGAAGATAGAAATGTGAAAAAATAAGATGATACAATGGAATAAGTGTTTCAATTTGTACAATGGGAAAAAAAGAAAATGTAATAGAGATCCTCTGTATCTAGAAGCATAAAAAAGTGAAGGGAAGAAGAGAGCATCTTCTCTTTGAAATAAGACAGGTGAAATCCCACAGCGTCAGGCTACTAAGTTGAAGCTTGGCAGGTCCTTGGTGTTTCTTCCATAATTCATAAAATGAAGAAAGTGTACATCTCTCGCACGTCTTGTCCATTATGTGCCTGCTTGGCAAAGGAATCACTTTCGGATGTTTGTTCACAATCCTTGAATAAATTCTATCAATCCTAATGACATGATTCTCTTTGGTGTCCTGGATCTCTGTTAACTATGGAATGTTATGTAGAGAAAAGATTTTAAATTATACACTTAGGGTTATCAGGGACTTTTAATTTAACACTATATGGTGATCTCTCTCTCTCTCTCTCTCTATATCTATATATACATATAGACGTTTACACACACTCATAAAATATAAAAATATATTTTTGGACAGTCAAATTTCTTTAGCAGTCTGCAATTTTAACAACAAAGCCAAGACTTATGTTAATAGAAGATGATGTGACCAAAACAGAAATTGTCAACCTCACTAAGTTTTAATACTTAAATCCCCAGAAAAAATTTTGTCTTATTACAAGTAGCTGGAAAAAAAGATAAATGTTTATTTTTGCTTAAATGTTAACTAAAACCAGAGGGCAGAAAATGTGACATCATATGTGTTACTGCAGTAGGCTTAAGTTCCCATATTTGAGGGAAAGAGTAAATTAGAATAACTTGGATATCAAATTAACCCTTAAGGCAGCAGCCCTACCCTCCTACCCCCCACCTCCAGCTGGGGAGTTTAGGAATGATTTCTCAAAGAAGCATGAAAAAACGTTTGTGATTACTCTCATTAGAAATGTCGTAAACAAGTTTCTCGAAGAAGATACAGTGAATAACTGATTTTCCCATTGTGACAGCCCTCCTCAGTGTCTGAATCAAAATGATCTGCTATCTTACATCGGTACATCTTTTTACAGTTGTGAAATAGTACATGAATTTTTGATAATGGTGACGATAACCTGTTTTGTGCTCTCAACTCTGAAAAGAAAGTTGAATTTATATCAAATGGAAAAACCATTTAAGATCAAAGTTTGCAACAAGAGTTGGGGGACAGTGATATGTAACCTGAATTGAAGCAACTGAGTAGTTTATATTATGTGCACGTGTGTCATCTTCCAAACAAGTGACTCTAAAGATGCCCTTTCATATCTTCCAAGTCTACCCTACATGAGTTTAAGCTTATCTGCCAGAGTTGCAAGTAGACAAGTTTAAGGATATATAACAAAAATGGTGAGGTAAGTCACTTGTGGTCAAAATCCTTATCAAGCAAATCAGCTGTGGCACTGGATTGGAAATTCAATGAGGGGAAGGATGATGGAGAGTATGGGAAATGGGAGACCTATATACTCGAGATGTGCAGGTCGGAGAGACAAGAGAGAATGGGTGCAGGGAGAGAAACAGAGAGAGACAGAGACAGAGAGAGGGAGGGAGAATGAGAATGAGGATAAGAACGAATTTGCTTTTCCCATTTGAGAGCGAACATTTACATGGAGGCCAGGATCAGGCGTGGGAGGGGAAATGAAGCTGATGTTGCAGGAGGAGAGGGAAGGAGGAGCTGCCTTAACCTGTTGTAATTCAAAGAGCCTTGTCCCTTCAGAGGAGAGAAAGAATTAGATTTTTCGGGCCTTATTGAAGTGATAGTTGGGAAAAAAACTCCAGGTCTCGCCCCAAACTAGAGAGCAATGGCTGTGCCAGCCACCGAAGGTGGTGAGGCAGACAACTCGACATGGAGTAGAGTTCACAAAGAAATAAGCCACCACCTCAGAGAGAATTTTCTGGGTCTGGTGAGACTAGAACTTGAATTCTTCAGGTTGCCACAGCAGCAACAATGCCAACATGTTAAGGTCATTAGGAGAACCCAAGTCAAACCCACGGTGACTGGTCAGCTAGGAGGCCTGTGTGGATATGGGATCCACTCAACCTTTGGTGGGGCCTGGGGCAAGACAACAAATGGAGGCTTACGTGCTATTTGCCCAAATATTTAAAAGTTATAAATCAAGAGAAAACACTTTGAAATAAAATATGTTTCATCCTCCTGCCATGAAAATATACATTCAGAATGACCTAGAAAATCAAGGTTAATTTAGAATTCTCAGATTTCTCAGAATTTCTTATCAGAATATGACACGAAGGAGAAAGCTGCACCAGGAGGGCTTTTACGTGTGTGGTGGACCCCTTGCAATCCGAACAGTTCAACCCTCTTCCCATAACTAGTTACCCCTCAATTAGACACGCCAGAGGAAGAGGCCTGCACTGGCCATTCTGGAGGTCTGGAGTGAGATCTAGGGGTGGGCTCAGCCCCCTGGGCTCCTTGCCTGGTGGGAAGGGGCTTGGCTGCAGCAGGGCCAGAGTGAGGGCTTCTAATGCATAGGAATAGAGCAGGGACAGCACTGTGGATAAGAAGGCACTTTGTGAAAAACCCCAGCACACATGGCGGGGAAGGAGCTTGATGCTGCTCCACTTTTTCCTCAATGGGGGCACCGGGGGAAATGATGTGCTATAGGCAGACACCGGACACTAGCATTCCCTGCTTTTGTGATTTGGGGAAAATACCCATTATGCTCATTTTATGGGTTCTCAGGGTGTTTTTGCCATTAGTGTAAGGGACGTAAGAGAAATACTTGACTAAGATGGAAAATCCTATTAAGAGCTGCATGTTCCAGTGGTCAGTTCTACTGTTTCCTTCTCAGCTCACATGTCTCCCCAATCCCTAATTTATACCTCCTGATTCACATTTCCATGAGATTTGTCCCCCACATCCCTCCCCAGCGGCAGAGGATTTTTGCTTCTGTCTTACAAAGAACATAGAAATCTCAGGGGCACGCCCTCACATCCCCACCCATCCCCACCCCTGTACTGCATGTACTTTCCTTCTGTTGCGATGCAATGAGAATCTTTCTGATCAAAGCCAATTCCGCCATGAATGTGCCAGGTCCCGTGTCCTCCTGCCTACTCAGGGGCTCTGTCCTATCCGTTCTCTCCCCTCTCTCCTGTCTTCAGTCCATCTCTCCCTTGTGGCTCTTTCAACAGCACTTCAAGGTATTCAACTCTTCCCCTGCTATAGAAATCAACAACTTCCCCTTACCTTCTTCCTCTCGGCTGCCTCCCTATTTTTCTCCTCTATATAACCAAAGTTCTTCAGAGTATTCAGTTTCTACTCATCACTCAACCTCCTGCAGTCTGGTTTCCCCCATACCAGCCAACTGAAACTGCTTTGGATGAAGTCACCAGTCATCATCATCATGTCACTAAATCCAATATGCACTTTTCAGTTCTTATCTTACCTGAAGATAGTGTTGACTACATTCTCTGGCCAGAAATATTCTTTCTTCTGGCTTATGTGACACTGAACTCTACCGATGTTAATCCTATTCTCCCTCGTAGCATTTCCCCGGGCTCCTTTGTTGCCTCCCTCTATTCTATACATCCTTTAAATGCTGGTTTCCTGTGGGGTTGTGGTTGAAATGATTCTCTCTTCTCGCTCTAAATTCTCTTCCTAGGGAGTCTTATGCCCTACCGGGATTTGAGGTGTCTAAATATACTGCTGATTCCCAAATCTGCATCCAGTCCTGACCTTACTCATGAGGTCCAGATCTATGTATCCCACTACCTTGTGGACATAAACCAGAAAGTCACACAGATCCCTTAACACATCATGACTAAAGTCGAATTCATTTTCTCTTTCTATCCCCCGTTCTCTCTCCCCAGTCTCACCACCACCTTCCAGGTGTCCAACTCTGAAAGCTGAGACCATTAATTTTTTTTTAACTTTTTTTTTTTTGAGGAAGATTAGCCCTGAGCTATCTGCCACCAATCCTCTTCTTTTTTGCTGGGGAAGACTGGCCCTGAGCCAACATCCATGCCCATCTTCCTCTACTTTATATGTGGGACGCCTGCCACAGCATGGCTTGACAAGTGGTGCATAGGTTCGCACTCAAGATCCAAACCAGTGAACCCCGGACCGCCAAAGCAGAATGTGCCAGCTGAACCACTGTGCCACTGGGCCAGCCCCCTGAGACCATTCTTGAATGCTATTTTTCCTTCATTCCCAACATCTAATCAATCACTAATTCCTTTTTTCATCCTAAACATCTCTAGATTCTGTCCACTTCTCTCCATTTCGAAGGTCACTGTCTTCATCCAGACCACCAATATCTCTCTTGCCCTCTGCCTGGTCTTCCCGTCTCCACCCTTAATCACCTTCAATATATGTAGCCAAAAGCTGATTTTGAAAAATGCAAATCAGAACATGCCACTCTCTGCTAAAATGCCTCAAAGGCTTCCACTGCTCTGAAGATAAATCCAAACTTCTGAAGTGGGTCACAAGGCCCTGGAGACCTCGGGGCCCTCTCCCGGTTCAGTTCTCCTTGCTCTTTCTTTTGCACTGTATGTTGTGTCCATACTGGACTTGCTTCAGCCCCTGAAGACACCCTGGTCTTTTACCCCTGGGCTTTCTCACACCCTGTTTGAAACTGTGCTCACCTAGGCATCATTCATCTAGCTGATTCCTATTTACCCATTAGGTTAGCATAGGCCACTCCCTGATGCCGTGCCCAGGTGGGGCTCCTTGGTCTATCTTCTGTGGCACCCTGTACTTTCCTATGATGATATTCTTCCACTTTGGCCACAACTGGCTCACTAATCCACTTTTACCTCTAGACAATAGTCCTCTTGATGGCAAAGGCCCGCCTATCTCTTCTCTACAGTAACACCAGGTCTTGGCACATTTTGATGCATACTAGTTGCTTAGTAAATATTTGCTGAATCAATGATTATAAAATAAAATTCCAAAAAGAAGTAAGAATTACCACTTATGTCCCTAATTCCATGCATGATGTTCAAGGCCATATGTGGAAAACACTGTGTTTTCTATATCTAGAAGAGAGACGCAGTCTTACAAGGAAAGGAGCTGGAAAACTCCCCATTTTGCTTAAGATACAGTAGCAACAAATACACATCAACTGTCATGGTCCCTTTCTAATATGAACTTATCTTTGTGTCTGAGTGTGATAATCTTGTTTTATCCTTAGACTTTTTCTTACACTACACTTACTTTGGCAAACCAGCTCTCAACTCTTTATTGATAACTTTCAAATGTGCAGTTTATTCATCATTCATTTATTTATTCATTCATAAGTACTTGTAGAGTGCTAGGCACTCTACATAAAGATGAATGAATCATAGCCTCTGCCCTCAAATAGCTCCTGTTATATTGCGGAGACTCATGAATGAATAGCTTACCCTATAAGTTCTCCAGTAGCGCTAGCACAGAGTGGGATGGGAACATACAGGAGAAGCCATACCCCGCCTTGGCTAATGAAGGATGAGGTGAAATCTAATGCAAGTCCTGGAGAAGGCAGAGGAGAGAATCTAGGAGTTTGAGAGGGAGGTATCTGGTTCAGAACTTACTCCCGAACATCAGGAATATGTTGCTGACTGCTTGTAGGATATACACCCTCCTGAATGTGCACCCAAACCAAACTCTTCATCTCCCTTCCTCTATCAACAAATTTTCTCATCCTCCTTTATTTTTTACTTTTGTGAACTTGTGTCATCTCATATAAAATTATTTAGGCCAGAAATACTGGT
Source organism: Equus asinus (assembly GCF_041296235.1). Lineage (NCBI taxonomy): Eukaryota > Metazoa > Chordata > Mammalia > Perissodactyla > Equidae > Equus > Equus asinus. The sequence goes on along the minus strand of NC_091801.1, from coordinate 21,528,194 downwards.
GCCATATTTGACTCTTCCTTCCCCTTACTTCTCATGTCTATTCAGTAAGTCAGGGAAATTTTGTTGCCTCTGTGATGTTTATATCAGTTCTCTCTTTTTCTCTCTCTACCAGGATTGCCTTATTTCATGCCCTCGTCATTTCTCTCACTGTAAATCTCTCCTAATTGACTTTCCTCTTTCTGATCTCGCCTTCCTCCAATCTAGCCTTCGCTCAAATTCTGAGCAAAGCATGGGAGCCCTCTGTGGTTTGATCCCTGTCTGTGTGGCATCATATTGATTGGTCAACCCACATTTTTGACTTTCCCCCACTCCGTCCTTGACACTGTCAACAATTCAGCCACAATGGATGTCTTAGCCTGGATTCCCCTGAAAGTAGAGCCTGAGACAAAGGCTTATGTGCAGGTAGCTTGTTTGTGAATGTGTTCCCAGAGAGCAAGAGTGAGAGGCTGGGGAAATGGAGCAGAAAGAAGAGAAAACTAACACAGCAATGTGCTATTGATTTGACTCCCACTGTGGGCAAATGGTACTTGATCCTGCTGGGACTTTTGGAAGAATCTTATGACATATGTTTCAGAACTGTGTGCCTAGAGAATGAAAAAGAGCATGTATTTATCAACTTCTACTCTTCCTCCTCTACTAGTGAAAGATGGTCCCATGGTGGTTAATGCCCCCACATGTCCAGATGGAGCATGTGTGTGTCGAAGCAGTTGCTATGGACGTCCCAAAACCAGATGTCAGAGAAGCCCCAAGGTGGGCAATGAGTGGCACAGGGAGAAAGGGCACTAACTAATTAGACCTGTGCCAAGCGAGCCCAGATCTGCACAGAATTGACTGCTGCAGCAGTGGCTGGAGAAGAGGTGGCTCAGAAGTTGTGAAGTGATGCAAGAGGAGTGTTCAGTTCATGGAACTACCTTCCACTCCACAGCACGTCATGTTCTTCTGTTCCTCTCTGCCTTCTCACACACTGCTCCCTCCTCCTGAATGCGTGACCACTTTTGTCTATCTGCAAACCTGCTTACCTTTTTGAGGCAGAATAGTAGAGCACAGTGGTTCTCAAACTTTAGTGTGCCTCAGAATCACCTGTGGAGTTTGTTGAAACAAATATGGTAGGTCTCTTTCCCATAATTTCTGATTCAATAGGTCTAGGGTAGAATCAGAGAAAATTTACATTTCTAACAAGTTCTCAGATGATCTTGATGCTACTGGTCTGGGGCATAGTAGTTAAGAGGTATAGTAGTTAAGAGCGCAGACTCTGAAGTCCGATTGTGTAGCTTTGAATCCTGGCTCCACCACCTGCTAGGTGTATGATTGTGTGAAGTTAACCTAAGCCTATGTGTCTCAGTTTTGTCATCTGTAAAATGGAATAATAGTAATGGCTATTTCATATGGTTGTCAGGAATAAATGAGTCAATATCTGCAGTGTGTTTAAAGGAGTGCCTGGCATGTAGTATCTTTTCTGTAACTGTTTACTTTTAGATTCAGCTTCAGTAATGACACCTCCCTGACCTCCTCAGGCACAGCTGCTGTCCTTTGCACATGTCGTAATTGTGTTGGAAAGGTCCTATCTGTCTAGAGAGACTAGTAATGGTTAGATGGTAGCAACTACATTTGTTCATCTTTTTGCTTTCAAATCATCAGTGATTTGCACTACTTAGGCGCTTTATCAATGTACATTGAACACATGAATATTATTATTCACACATACGTATTGATCTCTGTGGTGGTTAATTTTGTGTCAGCTTTACTGGACTAAAGGACCCTTAGATAGCTGGCTAATCATTATTTCTGGGCATGTCTGTGAAGGTGTTTTGAATTGGTAGACTGAGTAAAAGAAGGTCATCCTCACCAGTGTGGGTGGGCATCATCTAATCTGTTGAGGGCCTAATTAGAGCAAAAAGGTAGAGGGAGGGTGAATTTGCTTTCTACTTGAGCTGAATATCCATCTTATTCTGCCCTCGGGCATTAGTGCTTGTGGTTCTGAAGCCTTCAGAGTCCAACTGGAATTTACTGCCTTGACCCCATAGTTCTCAGGCTTTTGGGTTTGGACTGGGACTATACCGCCAGCTTTCCTCACCTCCGCCTTGCAGAAGGCACACTGTGGGACTTAGCCTCCATAATCATGTGAACCAATACCTCATAGTATATTTCTTTCTATATATCTATATATATCCTATTGGTTCTGTCTCTCTGGAGAACGCTGACTAATATAATCTCCATCTACTATTTATTAAAGGTCTTTTGAGTTCTCTGAGTTATTCAAAGAGATTTAAGAAAATGCCATCAATTTAAGGTTTCCTTCCACCTCCCAAAACTTCTCAGGCCAATCGTCTCCACTCTGTTAGCCTTCATTTATTCTTCAACCTGCTTGGATCTTACTTTAGTTCCTACCACTCCACTCAAACTTCCTATGCTAAGGTCATTGACAACCTCCATCCTGCTGAATGTGAAGGACAGTTCTCAGGGGTCAGGTCAGTATCATTTGACACCATTACCTTTTACATAAAATGCTCTCTTCTCTTGGGTTCTCTGACACTGCACTCCTGGGGTTCCACCTACCTTTTCCTCCTACTTAAATTTCCTTTGCTGATTCCTCCTCCTTGTCCTCTTACGCTATGCAGTCTCTAAATGATTCAATACCCCAGGGCTTGTTCCTGGGCATTGTTTTCTTCTCCATCTACAATCTGTCCCCAGGTATGTCATCTGCTCTCGTGGTTTGAAATACCACCTATTTGCTGATTACATTAGAATTGATATTTCCAGTTCAGTTTTGTCCCTTGAGCTGCAACCTTGTAAATCTTACTAACATCTCCATGTGGGTGAGTAATAGGCCTCTCAAATTGAACATCTTTAAAATAGAGCTCCCCAGCTCCACAAGCCACTGCCCCCTGCTCTGCCCAGAACCCTGCTCTGCTCAGGCTCAGTAAGTGCTCAGGCTCCAAACCTGGGAATCAGCCCTGAGTCCTCCTTTTTCCTCACCATTCACGTCTAGTGACTCAAACATATTTTTTGAAATTGCTGACCAACTCCACTGCCACAAGTCTTGCCCACACCACCATCATCTGTCACATTTCCACCTGTGACAGCTTCCTCTGTGGTCCTGCCACTTCAAACCCCATCCATTAGCCACACAGCAACCAGGGAGATTTAAAAAATATAAATCAGTTTATCTCATGACTATACTTAAATCTAAAATCCTTTCTCTGGCCCAAGAGGCCCTGTATGATTGGGCCTCTCTGAGCATATCTTGTATTCCCTCCACCTTCATCATTGTGCACCAGGCACAGAGTCTCTCTTTCTGTTTCTTTGTCACTCCAACCCTTTGCCATAGAGGGTCTGTGTACTTACGTGTCTCTCTGAGTCGAATACTTTTCTCCAACTCTTTGGAAGTCTGGTTCATTCTCATTCCTTAGATCTCGGGTCAACTATCACCTTCTCAGAAAGGCAGAGGAGGAGAAGGCAGCCAGTAACTGTTCCTAGAAAAAGAAGGAAATGCTTTACAGAGGAGGTGCTATTTTGAGTTCTGAGGATGAATAAGCTGGGGAAGGGAAAACAGGGCAGCATGTACAAAGATGGAGAGGTGAGATAAGGAATTAATACTGCAATAATAGCTAGTAAATTCATGGAGAATTTACTATTTAGCATTCGCTAGGCTAAGAGTTTTACATATAACTTAAATCTCATTAATCAATTCTAATGAATTAATCCTCTTATAAACTCTATGAGGTTAGCTAGAAAGTTCCTGGTATTGTTGAATCTCAATAAAAATATGTTGAAAGATTAAAAGTTGAACTATTCTTATTTTGAAAACAAGGAAATGCGGGTGGAGAAACATTAAGCAATTTGTCCATGGCAGTAGCTGCTCTGCTCTAAGTTGTGTGTTATAATTGGGACATGAATGATGGCAAAGAGGCATGAGATGAGGCTGGAAAGGTAGGCAGGGGCTGCATCACGAAGGATGCAGTTTAAGCCCAGTTTCCTCACCTGCTGAATAAAAGTGCTGGCCTGGAGACCTCTACCTCACAGAGTCTCTGAATGCTTCAACCCACAATGTTCTTAAGGATAAGATTCTGGAGCCTTATTTTAATCACCCATTAGCCTTTAATATTCTTCTTCTAATGAGATTTTCTGGCTTAGGAGGAGAAAATGTGTATGTTTCACAAGAAAAGATGATACGGGGTTGGGTCATGACTGTTTCCTGAGGTCACTTGCCTATGGGTCCTGGGAGTCTGGGATACTGACAGTGGCTGGGTAGGGGTGGGGCGTGCACTGATTGGGGAAGATGGCTGAGTGTCTTCCCACTGGATGAGTGTCTAAGGGAGATGAGCTGATGGGGGAGGGCAGCTGTGTCTTCTCATCCATCCCGCAGATGTTGGGTTAACAACGACAATGACCTAGTATGAATAATACCGAGTCAGTGACTCCAAGCTAGATGGCTGTGGGTAGGTGGTTTCTTTGTGTTAGGCTGTCTCCAGCACAGGACTGACTTAACAAGAGACACCCAGGGCAGTGGAGCAGAAAAAGCACAGGTGTCGAAGTTAGCTGTGGCTGTGAATACCTGCTCTGACACTTACTAGCTGTTTGACCTTGGTCATATTCATTGTACTCCAAGCCTCAGTCTCTTCACCTTAAAATGGTGAAATAAATACCTATTTCATAAAATTGTAATCATGCTGAAATGAGATAGGATATAAAGGGTGCTTCTTGTAGAACTGGGGCTCAACAAAGAGACTCTGAGATTATTATTAATTGAGGTACTTCAGGGTCAATCCTCTATTCTTTCTAAAGCAGGGAAAAGATGAAGGAGGCAGCTTGAATGAATGACTGGATATGAGGGTTCAATATACAATTTTAATGGACATAGATTATTTGAATGATACCAGGCTGAATTCAAGTTTTATATTAATTTTGCTCTGCAGACTTGATGTCTGTATTAAAACCTCTTTCCGTGGTATTCATATTCCTCATCCATTGTTCTCTAAATTTATAATGTTGTCATCATTCTTAATTCCTTGGTGACACCTTATGCCAACCCATAGCCTCAGAGTATGTCCATTGTAATTACTTTCGCAAGATATTTGGTGACAAGTTTGATCTCATAAATTGTCAAATGGTTGCTGAAACCAATTCTATTGACCTTGATCTTTTGAGGAATTGATATCCTTCTTTGTTTTCTGCTTGACTTCATGATGTTCTAACAATTACTGAGACTTATTAATGTGTTTCAGAAATTGCTTCTTTTGTGTTGGAAATGTAGCCTCTAGTCTTTTGGAACTTAAAAGACGTGGAAGCATTCGTTGTTGTTTTGCAAAAGCAAGCTTTTCTTGGAATCGGACAGTTTTTCTTTTAAGAGAAGCCTCTCACCTAATAGATTATCTGAGACTTCATACATGCTATGAAATGCTTAGAAAATCAGTCTGTAGAAACAACAGCTTAAAAGATTTTCATGCAGTCAGGTAAAATTCTAAGCCATGTAGATGACATTTGACATTGGCAATAGGTTGTTCCTGTTTTTAAAAGGGAAAAGAAGTGGAGAGGGAAGGAAAAAGAAAAGAAAAATTACAAAAACTAAAAATGTCCTCACATTTTGAACTGAAGCTGTTTAAATATATGAAATTGGTGAAAGCTGTCAAGGTTGAGTCTTAAGTCACTAGCAAACAAAGTAGTTAGTTGGGGTTAATGTAATCGCATCGTGATTGCCAATGCAATTTCTTTTCTATCTCCCTGTCTTTCTCCCTCACTCTCTCCTCCTCCATCCCTCTGTTCTTCTCTCTCCCTCCTTTCCTTTCTCATTTTTTCATTAAAAAATATCCTTTATAAATATGCACATATTCATATATATGCACATTTATATAATTTTGCATAAGTGCCTAAATGGGATCATATCATAATTTGTTTTAGGGCTATAATTTCTTTCTCTTCCTTGTTTGCCTCCTCTCAACTCTCTCCTTCCCTCCCCCCCAAATCAGACAGACCTTACCCCTTATGAATGTGTTTTACTCCATGCTCTGTAATTATAAACAAACTAAACACAGACACATGCATATATGCACAAGCATGCAAATAGAAGGCAATTTTTCCGTTGTTTTTAAAAACGGCATTATATTATTCCTACTTTTCTGCATTTTCTTTTTCTCACTCAAGAAAACTTCAAGGAACTCTTCGCAAATATGTAGGCTAGTTCAAACTCATTCTTTTCAGTGATGCAAAATACTTCCTGATGTAAATTAATCTTCACACATTCAACCATTCCCCAAAGTGGTGAGCATCCTCTTTGCCTGCAGTTCTTGAGCACTGTCAACAATACTACAATAAACATGTTATACATATTTTTAGATGCCTTTATTTTTATGTGATAGATTACCAGGATAATTACTAGATCAAAGGAGGTAAGTATATTAAATTGTAACAGATGTTGCTAGATTGTCTTCCAGAAAGACAAGAAATTGACGTTTCACCTACAAGTGTCTGAATGTCTCCTTTCCCCCACAGTCTTGTCAGTAGTTGGCATTTATTGTACTTTAATTTTTGCCAGATGTGATATTTCATTGTTATTTATTTTTTTGCATTTACTTGACTAATAACGAATTTGAACATATTTTCATGTGTTTGCTGATCACTGGATTTGCTTCTTTGTGAACTGCCTGTTCATGTCCTTCACCCGCATTACTGCACATTCCTATGTAAGAGCTTTTCCTGCTATATAGATGATAACCTTTTGTCGATCTTCTGAGTTGTGAAATTTTTTTCCCCAAAAAGCACTATCTATGTTATCTATTGATTTTATTTATGATGATTTTACCATAATGAAAAAAATTATATTGTCATATCTATTTTCCTTCCCTCCTTCCCTCCCATCCTCGTTCTTTCTTTCTTTTTCCCAGCTTTCGATTTTTCTCTTTTGGTTAATAAATTTTCTTCTACACCTAGATTATATATGCAATATCTTACATTTTCTTCTAATATTTTATTTCATTTTATTTATTTACACAGTCACCTCTTATCTGCACTGGGAGTTTGTTTTATATGTTTAAATAGAGGCCCACCCAAATTTATTTTCTCCTCATAGGGTGCTGGCTATGCCCTTATGCTTTTATAAGTAATTAATTCATTACTCATGAAATTAATGTATCCCTTTGTCACATACACACTGGGATCTATTTCTGGATTGTCTAATTTATTCCATTGATTTATTATTTTTAATCTGTTTTCATGTCAATACCATACTGCTTTTATTACAGTGGCTTTGTCTCCCATTGTCATTAGATTTTTAAATAGTTTTCTTGGTTATTCTGGATATTTATTTTTTGAAATTCAAGATAATCTTATTGAAATAAAAGATTCTTTTGGGATACTAATTAGAATTGCATTGATTTCCATGATTACTTTTGGGAGAATTGACGTTTTTATCGTCTTCCCACCCAACAATGTTCATCTTTGCATTTGTTCCAATTTTGTTTTATGTCTCTCAGTAATATTTGTACCGCTCTTCATTTGTGTACTGTTCTTGTATTGTTACTGCTTTATAGTTTCTGTCACTTCTCTGAACGGAGTATTTTTCCATTTGCATTTGTAAATGCTACTGTTAATGCAGAGAAAAGCTATTGTTTTAGAAGTATTTATCTTGTACCCAGCAGACAGATTACTTTAGTGAGTATAGTGATCATATTTACCATTCATTCAATAACTAGTTATTGATCCCTCTTCTAAGCACTGGGATAGAGCAATTGACAAAATATACGAAACCTCTTCCCTAGTGGAACCACATTCCAATGCTCATAGTAACCAAAGGGGAAAATATGGTCCCAGTCATTGAGAGCGAAGGGCGGGATAGAATGAATGAGCAAAAAGTATTTATATGACTTAACAGTGTCCTGTAGGTGTGGCAAATTGATGGTCAATAAGAGAGTGATTCTCCTTCCCAATCTGACTTTTCTGAATTTTCTGTACCCCCTTCAGAGGTGTGCACAATTTCCCCCTTCAACACATCTCTATTTCCCCACTACATCTTTTCTTTTCTGTATCACATGCTCTCAGAGTATGGGTGCTCTGAGACAAATGTTTTATTTATGAAGGTGGAATGCATGAAAAATCCCCATGTTGCCATTTGGAGCTCAAGAAGAAAGGTAATAGGCAATAGTAGTGTCATTTATCAAAGCCTTTCTAGAAACCAATTAGTTCATTACTATGTCAACTTCAGTTCCTTTACCTATATATCTATATACTTTTCATGGATTTTCATCACAAAACTATGCTGAGTAATTTGTTAAGGTGTAAATAGATTATCATTACTCTGGTATTTCTGTGTACTCATTCGATTATGTCAAAAGACGTGATGAGGTCTGATGTAGTTCAGGCTCGTATAAATGTGCATTGATAACTTGGCTACATATCCTTCTTTCCAAGATAGACAAAATTAATCTTTTTGTTGTGTTTTCAAATAATTTTTGAGATACCAAGATACAAGTCATTTTAGTGATTAACAATTGACTCTGTCTCTTCTAGAATTTGACTCACATCATTTTCTACAGCTCTGGAATTATTCCTTGGATGACTATAATAAATCAAAGGTATCTTTTCCAAGAATTTTCTGGCTTATAATCTTGATAAGATTGTCAATCTGTATTGTTGCCTGTCTAGACTCTCACATCCAGGGACTGATTGTGACAAACGCGAATTGTACGTTAATCCCTCTCTAGTTTTTTTCCAAGCTTATTAACTGAAATTTATAAACCAGTTTCTGTTTATATGCCCCTAGAACAAGAATGCTACATTGGATTTTTTCAGATGCTCCCTTTACGTAGTAATTGGTTATCAATAAAAGATTCTTTAAGTGATTTAGCTATTAAACTTTTTTGAGGGGGCAAATATAGACTAGGGGTGAGCTACATGGCAGACAGAAGTGTGCTGAGTGTCTGACAATCATGCTGACTGTGACTGAGAGACATTCAAAGATTAGAAGCATGTCAGTGTACTCTGATTTCTTCCTTCTCCATGTTGCAAAGAACTATGTGCTCCCTCTGCATTATATTCATGTGATTTCTTAGTGTTTCCCTTATTACCGTTGGGTGGTCCCAGGCAGTCATTATATTTCTTGAAAATAGGGATTATGTCTTTATTTATTCATTTTTGACCAGTCTTTATCACCTCGCACAGCGATCCACACAAGATCACAAATGACACTTACTGAATGCTATGATTTGTTTGGAGAGTTCAGTCTGGCCAGGCGATCCTGGATGGGGTGATGCAGTCACTGGAGTGTGCCTTTTCAGTGAGATAAAATCTCTCATGCTGTTCTTCTACTACCAAAACATCTCAATACAGAAATAACAACTTAAGGCTAAACATCTGAGTTAAGTCCTTTGGGAAACCAGAGTGTATGAAACAATTTATGATGAGTCAATGTTAGCTCCTGGGTAGCAAATTACCTGTCTTAGGGCAGAGCAGGAGGTAGCAAACGGCTGTCCACCTGACACGCCGCTCTGTCTCAGAATGCCCAGACAGGGGAGGAGTGATCAGAATCAGGATGCCCCTCTTAACTGGGTCGTTGGGAGGAATACCTTTGGGCTGAGAACTTTGCCCTTTAAGGAAGTATTTTAAAGCTGTGCAGGTTGAACTCAGCGGATGTTTCCCATGTTTGAGTGTGGGTTCCTTATATTCTGGCTATTTTGAAAATACCAAGAAATATTTTGCCTTTAGAGGGGCAAAACTCCTACAGGAGGAGTAGTTACAAAGAAACCCCACCTAAATGCTTACATGGGAAGGGTAGAAAGGAGGTGATGGATTTGCACTTTAGGTTCAGGGTGACTGAAAACTCAGGGTTAGAGTCCAAACAAGAACCATGCATTCTCCCTGAGTCTGGTCTATGTTGCTAGTTAGGACAGAAATGCTAGTAACTGCTACCATTAATTATATGCTTACTATGTGTCAGACATTTTATCCGTATCCACAGTTAATCCTCACAACAAGTCTGAGAGGTAAGCGTAATTCTCCCCATTTTGAGGCTGAGGAATGAGGCATGGAGCACTCAGAGCACTTAGGTTATTTACCTAGAGTCACTTAGCTAGTAAGTGATAGCACCTGATGTGTCTTAGACCTATGGTGAGAGAACTCAAAATCCCATGAACTGCTAAACTCTGTATGATGCCAACAGAATAACATGAAGTGGGCTTAGCAAAGACTATTACTCATTGTTTTGGGCTTGTATTCATTAGGCAGGGACCTTTCTCTGTACAGTAATTAATAATCTACTATGGAACATGTTCGAGTGAAGAATTTATTCGGGCATATTACTAGTGTAAATATGCATTTTTATAGGTAATTATATAATTCTCTACTTGCATTTACTCTATGGCAATGCTTTTAAATTTGCAACAGCATGCACATGTTGGTAAAGTTCAAATTGTTACATATCTTTACAAATAGTTTTAATTTTAAAATTATAGCAGGGAACCACATTGACCACCAGGTGGCAGCAATGTAGGATTTTGAAAGCCTTTCAAATTAAATCTCTTTTCAGAGACCCTACAATGAACTTAAATTTCATTAGTTCAGCTTGTGCTCTACTGAAATATACCATTACGTTATCCAGGAAAAAAGGTATATTTCATTTTGGCATAAGGAAAATGAGCTTAAACTCTAAATTGTTGGAAGCCTGGATTAATAAGATTTTAATATATAGACATGTTTACAATAATTAACAGGATAAATTCTTTTGTAAGAAATCTAGCACATCAATTATAGCATGTAAATGTATAATTTCAAGTACAAATGTTTCTTACTTTGAAGTCGAACACACAAAAACGACATTTGGTGGCACTGTGTTAGCATTAGCTTTACATTAGACTATGAACTTGACATAATAACACTACATTTTAGTAACACAATGTGTGATTTATGCTAGTCTCTCCCTATTAGTCTGAATTAGTGTTTATTTTATTATATGTTTCAACACCAAATTCAAATACGGTAATGGTAGTAGTAGTAATAATAATGATAATAACAATTTATCACATTCGAGGAGTTCTGAGCAGTTGTCCATTTTCCTACACTCTATCTCATTTTGCGATTTACAGTTGGTAGACTGATTTATATAAATTCAGAAAGGTTTCAGTATGTTAGTTCAGGAAATCCTTCCCTAACTCTTTCTTACTTTCCTAGATGATTATTTGGGGAAAATGCCATTGTATTCAATTAAGAGGTTGCTGATTTATGAAGGACATCATTTGATTACTGATAAACCTGACAGGACAACCCACAGATGATACATTGGGATAAATGTCTCAAGGGGGCCCTCGAATCCCAGAACCGTCCGGTGATGAGACTGAACGGGACCTGGACCAGGATCCACAGGCCTGAGTGTTCATCCTGGCGTTGTCACTGACTGGTTTTTGGACTGTGTCATGCCTATTTCCTTGTCTTTTAACAAAAGTATTGAACTAGATGAACTTCCTTTCTACCTCCAAAAACCTTCTGACCTTACAATGTGGCCCTCCTGACAAACATAAACAGCTCAGTCTGAAATACATACAGGAAAATAGATGCATAATTTCGTGGAAGATCACCTATGTCCCAAACTCTTAGAAGATTGATTCCTAAAGGAGTCCCTTTGGCAGGAATTGCTATGTCCTTCATGTGCAACCATTAGCGAGGCTTTGTTTAAAATGACAGACAGCATTCTTGGATTATATTCAATTTAAAATTACAATTAAAAACAATTAAAAATCACTTAACTCCACATCTAGTGTCAAACCCAGAACGGAACAGGTTTCTAACACATGTGAGAATTCATTAGTGTTCCTTTTCCCCTGTTCTTTGACTTCTGTTGACTTGACACTCAGTGTACTGATTCTTCCCCAGCCATGCAAGAGGGTCTAAAAGTACCTGTCTGCAATACTTATTTTTTAGTGCAGAACAATTCCTCTCCCCAGGCTAGTGTTAATTATACTGTCAGGATGCAGTGGTAGAGTGAGCTCAGCTGAAAAGAAAGAAAGAAAGGAAGGAAAAGCTATCGATAACTTGAGACAAAGTTGAGGTTGAGAATACAGCAGATACACTTGGTGGACAGTGAATTAAGTTTCTGTACGACCCTCTGTATGGATGCGTGTAGATGTGTGGTGGTCATGATTTAGTGAGTTAGGGATAATCATCCTTTATTTGCTTGGCCCCACATCTAACGCTCTTCTACTGATTTCTATCTCAGAAGAATGTCCATGTCTGTCCTTCGAGACTCTCCCTCAATTCTTTCTTTGGGGACCCTGTATACTAGGACCTAACTGTCAATTCCACTGTCTCTAAGACCCAAATGCTAATCAGAGACATCTTTCTTGTCCCCGCTGTCATGAAGGCTCCACACCACCTGAAGCTGGGCTACCTCCCTGCTGAATGGTCTTGAGCAACTCTGTGAGTGTCTCTGAACCTCAGTTTCATCATCACTAACATCAAGGTGATAATGCCTACATAGCATCATCTATGCAAATGTATGCAAAAAACCCTTGTATATTGCCTGGGACGTTTCTAAATCCCCTTGCTCCTTTCTATTGTTTTTACCCTCTCCTCAAATTCTTCTTCCAAAAGTAGTAGCTGTCAATGTTTTGCAGACTGATAGTCCCAAGTCCCTCCTTCCTGCTTTGTGTTCTTTCTCTGTATATTGTCTTAAAAAAATTTTTTTTATTGAAGTATAATTGACACATTATAATATTTTCATGTGTGCATATTGTCTTAATATAATGATTCCCAGACCTCTTGATTTAGTGGACTTGTAAAATTTAAAGAACGTTTTGAGGGCTGATCTAAATTTGCAAACATTTTATTTAGCCAAGTACATAGAAAAAAATCTACCATCTACTGTCATCATCGTTTCATAAAAAATATGATATTTTAACACCCAAAAGGTGGGGAGGATGTAGTTTTGAAATAAAGGACAGTCTTTAAATGTAATAAATCTAGTATGACAGAATGAAAGCAAAGGTGCCGACCCAGTTCTGTGAGGAAGGAGCCTGTTGTCGTGGGACAGTAACAGACCGGGGCTCTGTGTCCCGTGCAGTCGGCGTGGGGTGGTGGGCAGTGCCCGTAAGGCGGCTCTCTCTCAAAATACCTACACACGCCCACAGACTGGAGAAGCTTGAGAGGGTGTGGGGAGGCATATGGAGAAGTTAGCCAACCACTGGCAAGAAACAAAAAGACACAGAGAGGGTGAAGGAGCAGGAGAGATAAGGAAGCAGGCTGAGTTTAAGAGGCAGAAACTTGAGGAGAGAAGCTGTGGGGTAGAAGAATGAGAGATGGGGAAAGAGGACTTTCAAAAGTTTTACTATTTTTTACCCCAGAAGCAGAAGTAAAAAAAGTAAATTATTTTTCAACTATTTAGGGTAAGGGACTGATTCTTTTTTTTTTAATGAATCTTTGAGTAGAAGCAAGCTTCTTCGGCTTTGTGCAGTTCACATTCTCTTTGTGTAAGTATCACTATGTTGCCACCATGCTTCTCATTTGCCATGGATGGAGCTGGGCACGGGCGTGCAGGAAAACTGCTTTAGGGTGGCTGCCTGTGGGTGGACACAGATGTCGGCCACATTCCCTCAAGCCTTAGTCCTCACCTGCTCTCTCCAGTTTCCCTGGTGGACCCCTGCGTGGCTCTCTTGCTCTTGGTGGCTGTAAAGAAACTTTCTTCTTGCCACCAGGGCCACCCTTGACTACAGAGTTGTACCTCCAACCAGGGCCAGGTGGGGGCAGACTCTCTCTTTCACTGTACAGATTTTTTTTAACATTAGTTTCAGGTGTACAACATTGGAATTCAATATTTGTATATACTGTGAAATCATCACCACCATAAATCATAACATCCATCACTACACACAGTTACAATATGTATTTTTTATGTGATAAGAACTTTTAAGATTTATTGTCTTAGCAACTTTCAAATATGCAATACAGTATTATTAAGTGTAGTCCCCATGGAAGTTTGCACCTTTTGAGCCCCTTCACCCTTACAAATTTTGTATTAGGTTCTGCAAAGGGCTGCTGGGATTTTCAGGTTTTAAGTCTCCGGAGAGTGGTCCAGGTCACACTTGAAAAATACCACTTAGGAGTTCTTGTGGCTCCTAAGTGTTTGGAACCTTGCAGAATCGAACTCACTCCTAACTCCTGTCTGCCTGCATTTTCTTCTCATCCGCCATAAACTTTTCAAATGCTGGTAACTGAGTTGGGCTTTGCTAGGAAACAGGCTCTGGGTGGAATCTGGGTGCAGGAAGTTTCCCTGGGTGGACACTCAGGATCAGTCCCTGTGGGGGACGTGTGTGTTTCAGTCCTAAAGAGGGCATCTAGGCAGCATGCACCACAGTTTCCACTACAGTGTCTGCCCCCATTTCCTTTTGGAGGTTTAGGGCATTTGCAAGGCAGAATCAGAGCTCCTAGAACTGACCACAGACCCCAAAGTCCTTGTTACTGTTTTGTTTTTAAAGAAGTCTAGTCAGACTTATGCAAAAAGGACTTTAGGAAGTCTCAGGGAATACCTGAGAGGTCCTTGGGTGGGTTTACCATCCCCCTCTGTCCATCTTGATACTTATCAAGACCTCTGTAAAAGGTGTGGTGTGCCTGTGGCTTCCAGTTAGAGACCATCTTTTGTGTTGCTATAGATAAGGAGACTGAGCCCCAGTAAGGTTGAACAACTTGCCTAAAGTTGCAAAAGTAGTGTGAGAATCAGAATAGTAACTTTGAAATCATGTTGTTTTCACTTCTCCATCCGTTTCTTCCTCATCTCTCTTCTTCACTTCAATCCCGATAAAGTGAACACTGATGATATGTCTCTGAAACTGCTTTTGCTCAAGTGACTGGTGGTCTTACTTTGGCAAATCCAAAGGAGAGTTTTCAGTCCTGTTCTTGCTTGATTTCTCTACAGTAGTTAACTGTCGACCAGTTCCTTCAAAAGCATTTTCTTCCTTTGGCTTCTGTGATGTTACACTCTCCTGGTTTTCTCCTTCCTTTCAGACTCACTGTCTCATCTCCTTTCTAGCTCATCTTTCTCTGTCTGTCCATTAAGTAGTTCTGTTCCCTGAAGTTTCGTTTTATCTTTTCACGCTCTGTCTTGTCTCCAGATGATCTTATTTGCTCTCATGAAGTTAGTTACCTTTTATAGGCTAATGACTCCTAAACTGATATTTCGATCCCAGATTCTGTTTTTGAACCTTGTATCCAGCCAGCTGCCTGCTCAGTATCTCTACTTCCGTGTCCTACTGGGTCCACTAGTCAACAGTTATGTTGTTCAGCAATCTTTGGTTGCAAATTCGTGTTGAACAGACATTACGTTTGAACTTGCTTAGGCCCAAATGGAGAATTCATTGGATTGTGCGACTAAGTCCTGGGTGCCTGGAATCAGGGACTCTAGTGCATTGGATCAATCACTTGTCCTGGCTTCTCTTGGTATATTGGCTTTATTCTAGTCAGGTGTCCTGGCCTTTTCAGTGTGACTGCTGGCAGCTTTTAGGCTCCTATCTTAGAGCATCATACCAGGAGAGGAAAAGAGCTCTTCTCTTCAGTTCCATTTCAAAAATATCTGGGAGGAATGTTTTCGGCAACACTAATCTCCTTTGTGTGTCTATGGATTTTGCTTATTATGAATATTTCATGTAAATGAAATCACACCTATTTGTGACCTTTTGTGCCTGGCTTCTTTCACTTAGCATAATACTTGCAAGATTCATCCTTGTTGTGGCATGTATCCGTATTTCATATCTTTTCACGGCTCAATAATATTCCATTTTGTGGATATACCACATTTTGCTTATCCATTCATCAACTGAAGGGCACTTGGGTTGTTTTCCCTTTTTGGCTACTATGAGTAATGCTACTATGAACATTTGTGTATGCCAGACACAAAAGGTCACATACATATGTGATTTCATTTATACGAAATATTCAGAATAGGCAAAATCCATAGACACAGAAAGCAGATTGGTGTTGCCAGGGGCTAGGGGGAAAGGGGAATGGGGAACAGCTGTTTAATGCATATGGGGTTTCCTCTGGGGGTAATGAAATGTTCTGGACTTAGACAGTGGTGATGGTTGCACAACATTGTGAATATACTGAAAGCCCTTGACTTGTATGGTTTAAAATGGTTAAAGTGGTGAATTAAAGAGAAAAAGAGGAGAGGGGACAGGGAAAATGAACTGAGAAATCTTCCCTGTCCATCTCAAGCTGAAACTGTCTCCGCTTAAATTCAGCTTCTCTTGTGACCCTCAAATTTGTTTCTCTTCCTGTATCCCCGGCATAGAGACTACTGCAGCCATGCATCTAGTTGCCCAGGTCAGAAAACCATGCTGTCCTTGATTTCTCCTGCTTTCTCATCTCCTACAGCTAAACAATCACGAAGTGGTATATATTCTCCTCTCCTCAACCTAAATATATTCTCCTCATCCTAAATATATCTCAACCCATCCTTTCCTGCATCACATTATTGTTAGCATTACCAGTAATTTATTGAAAGTTTCCTATGTACCAGTCACTGGGCAAAGTGCTTTAATTCAGGCCACTCTTGTTTTCCACACAGATTTCACACTTGTCTCCTAACTGCAAATAGGTCCTCATTTTCAGCTTATTCTATTCTATTCTATTCTATTCTATTCTGTTCTGTTCTGTTCTATTCTATTCTATTCTATTCTATCCTTTTCTATTTTTCTTACCTGTAGAATGATATTTCCAAATTGTTAGTCTGCTTATGTGACTCCCATTCTTAAAATCTTTTGTTAGTTTACCAAGAGTGAAACTCCTTAATAAAGTTTCCAAGGCCTTCTTTTTTTTTTTTTTTGGTGAAGAAGATTGGCTCTGAGCTAACATCTGTGCCAATCTTCCTCTATTGTATGTGGGATCCCATCACAGCATGGCTTGATGGGCAGTGTGTAGGTCCTTGCCCGGGATCTGAACCCATGAACCCGGGGCCGCCAAAGTGGAGCACATGCACTTAACCACTATGCCACGAGGCCGGCCCCTTAAGGCCTTATTTTTTTTATTTGCCATCTTTTTAGCTCTCAGATTTCACTTCTCCCCATTCTCTCCGGCTCCTCTCTTCAGGCATCCTGAATCACTCACCATTTGTCAAAGGCTCGCGCTTTTGTGCATGATGCTCCTTCTGCCTGAGACATTCCTCCTGTCGACTCCCTCTTCACCTGGGTCTTTCCTGTTGAAACTCACGTCTCAGTTGAGCTGGCACATCCTTGACCCTCTAAGACCAGGTTAGAAAGCCCTCTTATGGGCTCCCACAGAACCTCATACTTAATCCTATTGTTGCACTTACTGCACTCTGTTGCAGAGGCCAGCTCAATCAACTGCAAGCTCCTTGGGACTTGTATCCTTTCCCAGCGCAACATGGGTTCACATAAATTCTGATTGAATGTGTCATCAAGCTGTAACTTAACCTCTAGGAAGCTGACCCTGACACTGTGTGTGAGAGGAGGATATTATCAGAGTAAGGGATCAGCGCAGAGCTTTATCACCCTGGTGTGCATCCACGTTTTAGAGGGAACAAAGATGAGTGTTTATGGATAGGTCTCCCAATGCCTATCGTGACTCATGCCACTAATAAGAATCCTACAGAAAGTGGATGAAGATTAATGATAATGCTGAAAGTTTTATTTAAAAGAATGGCTTGAGAATCCTTGCCCACTGATTATAGTCTAGGCCTTTTTATAGCCTACCTTTAGTTTTTCAAAAGAAGCCATTTCAAAAATACTGCTTCCTCCTCCTCTTCATCACTAATAGCTCCACATCACACATCTCTATTATTTCCCCTTCACTGAAAGTTAGTCAGTCTAAAGGCATCCATTTCATGGACAATTATTACATATTATACTGATGCAGAGCACATTTAATGACAAGAAATAAAAAGGATTGACTGTTACTGCAGACTTGTCACATTTGATAGTCTAGAGAATTTTATTTCCCTGTTGTGTAAAGAAGACAGTGTAATGTCTGAAATGTGAGCCACCACACTCATTATATACCCAATTCTTCCAACCATTAGCTTCCTCTGTTGACTTTTGAGGGCACATCAAGGTATAGAAGAGGTTTCTTGAGAAAAAAAAAAAACCCTCCAGCTATTTATTTTTACTTTGGTAATAGAAACAACAAACCCTCTAACTGTAATAGATAATGAGGAAAATTCTCTGGCAGGAAAAAAGAAACTTATGTTGAATGTTCATGCCTGCTTATCTTAACCCCTTCCATACACCATCCATTGAAGGGAGATGAGGCATTGACACTTCTGCTCCTGGCTTCCTGTAGCCCAAGGAGGCTGAGGAAGAGAGAGAGTAGAAGAGCTTCTATTTCAGTAGAAAGCAGCAGCTTCCACCTTGTCCTAGGAAGGTGCACTTGCTAATATTATCACTGGTATTTCGCTTGTCCTGGTGACCTTCGGTCAGTACAGTCAGAAGTGCTGGCCCAGCTTCTAGTAATGAAAGAGAGGCAGCTCTAGCTGATGGTGCTGGCCAATGGCCAGGCAGGTGTATCTTCAGCTACAGAGAATAAGAATTCTTGGGCTCCTTCCTGAGGAAGAGTGTGGTAGAGTGGAAAGATGACAGGCTTCAGAGACTGCCAGACCTGGCCTTGCTTTGCATCTCTCAGTTCCTTCCTGTGTAACGGTTACCAGAAATTCCTGAGTCTCAATTTCATCACCCTTAAAATGGGCTCAATAATTTCTGCCATGAAGTGTTATTGAGAGGAACAAATAATAATAAAAATAACTAGCTAAAATATATTGAGATCTTGCCCTAGGACATTTCTGTGCTGGGTCTTTTATGAACGCATGTGATATAAACAAATGCAATAGCCTTTCATCCTTCTGACCAGTTTTGACGTTGTCTGTTGTTATCTCCATGTTACAAGTGAAGAGACAGGTTTAGAGGGGTTCCGTAACTTACTTTACATCAAACAGCTAGTAAGAGCCAGAACCTGGGGGAACCCAGGTCCATATGTCCCAAAGTTGTGGCCGTAACATTGACACTTCTTCTCAAGCTTAAGGTCTGTACTAACACCTTTAATGGGTCAGAGGTGGGGGGAGAGGATTCTCAGATCCCTATTATGCATACAAATTATTTTTGTTAGATGTTGCTAAATTTCTGTAAGCTGAAAATGAAGTATATGTTTGATAGTATCTGAGAGAGATTGTTGCTTTAGTCTTTCCCACGTGAATATGGTGCCGATTACTAGAGGTCTGAGAGCTTTGAGATCAGCATGACCCTTCTACCACGTGCTCTGTGATATTCAATTCTCCCTCCACTTTTCTCCACGTGAGCTGCCACAAAGCTTTTTGCCTGGCAGCTCTTGATGTCATTTGGCTAAAAAGCAGGATTTCTATATTAAGTTCACTTCTGTTGATTTTACGTTAGCCCTTGATACAGAGCAATTTGGTACTGACACGTTCATAAAAACAAGTGCTAAGGCAGGTGCTTTACAAATGGTCTCAGATTTTAGTGAGGGACAGACCTCTTAAAGAAAAAACAGTGTTTCTTGGCCCTATTAGGTTAAAAGGTTGTTATCCCTATCATTGAAAATATGCTTTTATTACTATTAGTTTAATGGAGGCACAAAATTTAAATATTCTGCTAGGAATTCTGATGCTGTCAAGAATACAATTGATCAAGGATGTGGATAAAAGTGAACCCTTGTACACTGTTGGTGGGAATGTAAACTGGTTCAGCCACTATGGAAAACAGTATGGAGGTTCCTCAAAAAATTAAAAAAGAACTACCATACCATCTAGCAATTCAACATCTGGGTATATCTCCAAAGGAAATGAAATCACTATCTTGAAGAGGTATCTGCACCCACGTGTTCACTGAGGCATTATTCACAATAGCCAAGACATGGAAACAACCTAAGTGTCTGCCAATGGATGAATTTATAAAGAAAATGTGGTATATACGTACAATAGAATATAATTCAGCCTTAAAAAGGAAGAGAATCCTGCCATTTGTGACAACATGGATGAACTTTGAGGGCATTATGCTAAGTGAAATACATCAGACAGAGAATGACAAATACTGTATGATCTCACCTATATGTGAAATCTAAAAAATCCTAACCCACAGAAACAGAGTAGGTGGGTGGTTGCCAGAGGCTCAGGGGTGGGGGAAATGGGAGATGTTAGTCAAAGGGTTACAAAGTTCCAGTTATGAGATGAAGAAATTCTGGATGTCTAATGTACAACATGATGACTATAGTTAACAATATCGTACTGTGTACTTGAAAGTTGCTAGGAGAGTAGAACTTAAATCTTCTCACCTCACACAAAAAATGGTAACTGTGTGAGGTGATGGATGTGTTAACTAACTTTATTGTGGTAACCATTTCACAACATATATGTATTTCAAATCATCACATTGTCTACCTTAAACTTACAGACTATTACTTGCCACTTATGTCTCAGTAAAGCCGGGAGAAGAAAAAAGAATCCAGCTGAGGACTCCCAGTGGTCCGTGGACTCTATATTGGGAAGCATTGATGTCTACAACATTGCCTCGGCAGTGAAAGTGCATAGTGAGTGTTGGCTCCGGCAAGTGTTGTGAAATAATTAAATGTTTATCGCATTATGTTTTAAAGTAAATCTTTTGAAAAGGAAATGTATGGTTCAAAATTTTTAAAATATAAAAAGGCATTTGATATTTAAATAAACAGATGTATACATTATGTAAAACTTGGTTAATATTTTTACTATTTTTTTATCTCTCTGCCAATCAAAACTGAATGATCTTAGAATGGTATGTAGAATATATGGATAACAATCATCTTGTATTTCTTGTGACAGTTGACTTCAAACGCCAGTGAGGCAAATTTTTAGAAGCACGGATAAATAAAACCAGCGTAATATACACCTCTGTATACCTACATGGATTCTCCCTTGATAACAGAGACTGAGTTTTGGATAGAAGACCCTCAATATTGATGAGAAAACATATGATGTGTTGGAAGGAATGGATCTTGAGCAAGTCACTGGCATGTCGCTTGCTGCATAGCATAACATTTCAAGATATTGAATCCAGGAATTAGATTTGTGTGACTGAGAAGGCTTCTGAGAGAACAGATGTGAAATGCTAAGCCAAATGAGTGTGTGAGTTTTTCACATCTGTCCCTTTAATTTTCTGTATTTTTGCTTCATTATCTGCATCGTTGGAATGTTGTATCTGTCATATGCCAACAGATGGCAATATTATAAGATCATTTTTTTAAGATGGTTAAAATGAACGACATTCTCTGCTGTTCCCAGATTAGTCAGATGGAAGAAACAAGACCTTTATCGGTTGTCTCTTTGGTCTGACAAAATCTTGCTTTTCTCAATTTTTCATAAAATATTAGCAATGTTTTTTCACTTAATTGCTGCCTCTTCTTGACTAGTTTTCTTTTTTCCTTTGCTTAACTTTTAACTTCTTATCTAAATCTACCTCTGCTCTATTCCATGTACAAATCTTCATATATCTGCTAATAATCAAAACAAAGTACATCACTATTGGTATAACAATTATTAACTAAGTAGCACTAGGCATATAAGATATTTAATTCAAATGGAATTTCTTTGTTTTTTCTGAGAACAAAATGTAAACAAACCACACTTATATTGTCTCCTTTTTTTAAGCCAATTTTTAAATTAGCAGAAGTGTTTTTATTTTGGAAACATGTGTTTGTTTAAAATTTGTAGACACCTCAAAAAAGTAAACATATTTTGGATACTAAGCTTCTCTTCTTACTAGGTTAAGAACCCAGTAAAATCTGGCCTCTGAGATAGAGCCTCTAAAGATGCTTAAGGAGCTCTGAGTTCTGGTTGTTTGGGCGCACTTTGAGCAAAGGGCTTAAAATGGGAAGGAAACGGGGTTGAAGGCGTTGAAACTGTGTTGTTGGCGGGAGGAGCATTCTCCTCCTGCATCAGCTTTAACCAGACTCAAGCCCTATGATCCCATAACTCCTCTTTATTTGTCACTTTCAAGGTCCCTTTCCTTCTGCCCAGCTACCCCCTGGGCCCTGGGAGTATCTCATCTGACATCTCTCTCTAGGGGATGTAATCCATGTCTATCTACAGATTTCAGACACCAACCAAACATCAGAGTTCAAAATATATCCCCGGGCCTGATGCCTCTTGGAAGGCCATTCCTACATTTCAGCTGCCTCCTGAACTCCTGGTGCCTGACAGATTCACCCTCTGGCACCTCAAATGCAATAAGCCCAAGAGAGTTATTTCCCTCAGGAACCAGTTCTCATTTCACGTAATCCATTTCCCACAGTGTGCGGGCTAACAAACTTTTCCAAAGTGAGATCCTTAATATCTGAGTCCTGGGAAATACTCCACAAGAAAAGGTTTGAGAAATTCTGGATATTTGTTATCCCTTTGGAGATTCACAGTACTTATTAATGTAGTAAAAACTCAGAAGAGACTTGCAGAACAGAATAGTTTTAACTCAATTTAACCCAGCATTTACTTGCTTATTTGAACATGGAATCCCTCTTCTTAATGTAACCCCTATTGACATCCTGTAAAACTAGTGTCTGGTGGAAATCTTGAGAAACACAGCGTAGGAGCCATCTTTGATTTTTCCTTTCCTCCTTCTCTGCCGCTTTAAAGATTGAGGTATAATATGCATAGAGTATAGCACACAAATATTAAACATACAGGTTGATGTTACATGTAAGCATACCTGTGTAACTACCACCCAGATCAAAATATAGACCATACTCTGATTCTACTTATATGAAATTTAAAAATAGGCAAAACTAATCTATGGTGATGAAAGTTAGAATAATGTTTACCTTTGGGTGTGGGCATTAGAGAGCGGATGGGGACTCAAGATACAGCCTGAGAAAGGGTCTTCAAGAAAGTTATGGGGTCCTGGAAATATTCTTTGCCCTCCTCATGTGTGCTCTCACTCGCAGAATCTTTATGATCCTGTGGTCTGAGTGGCCCTCATTGCCTTCTTGCTTTTTGTTCCCACTGAGCACCCTTCTTCCCCTCTGGGGCAGCAGCCCTGCTGTTCCTGGGCCACCTTCCTGCACTGCTGATGCTGCTCATCTCTCTGCCATCAGGGATAATGTCACTTGCCACTAAAGTTGAGCTCAGAACCTCTTTTTTTGCATCCACCACATTCTGTGTTTTCTCCGTTTACTAACTTATTATGCTGTGCTGCAGCAACCTGATTCCACATCTGCCTCCCCACTGCTCTGTCATTTCCCTGAGGGCAGATGTTTTGATCACTGCTGTAGCTCAAGTACATGGATGAAATATTTTTAAAAATCAATCCAAAGCATTCTAATAAATCTTCCTGCTTCCTGTCTCATCTCAACTTCTTGTCCACGCTGAGATCCAAGTCCTTTCTAGAACTCAGATCTTCTTATGTTTATTACTCTTCCTATCAGTAATCTTTGGTGGTTCCCCTGAGCTTTCAGAACGGAGGCTGGCACTCTTCAGCTGGCATTCAAGGCTTATGAGAGCTGGCTCCACTCTACCCCACCACTGTGTTCCCACCACTCTCTCTCCACCACCCTCTGTTCAGGGACCAGGGCCCCTCACCATCTTCAAACACATCAGGAACCTTTATGCTTCCAGACTTGTGTCTATGCTTTTTCTTCTGCTTTACATGCCTCCACTTAGGTTCTTCAAGGCCCAGTTCAAACATTCCTTCGTCCTACAAATATATTTTACTTTCTACTAGTTTCCAACAACTGTTACATGCACTGAGATACAGAGGTGAGCAAGATATAGAAGATCCCCACTCTCACGGAGCCAACACTTTAGAACAATGGAAGCAAGAGTAATAGTTAAATGCACAAGAAAACTAATGATTTCTGAAAAATGTTATGATGCAAGTGATTTTATTCATTAAAGACTGATTTTTGTAGAGCATTCTCTAAAATAGTGTGATCATTGGCGGTTGTTTTAACTGAAAGCATCTTCTTGGTTTTCTTGAGCTTTTCAATGAAATTCTAGGAGCTTCCATATCAGTATCCTCTGTCTTTTACATGTTGATTCTTTCAATGGTTTAAAAAATATCCCACAGAAATTTTCTTAACAAAATTTTTATGAACTCTTAAGTATGGGAAAGCACAAATAAATCAGACTTCAGGTAAAAGAGGTTAGCTACACTTAATACTGCTATACAGAATTTTAGGATTGTCAATCATCCACCTTGAAGCAGGAAATCAAAGAAGTAGTGTGATATAGCAGACAGAGCAGTAGGTCAAGAATCTTTGGTCTTATTTTTATTCTGAACTCTTCTATTAGCTGACTGTGTGACCTTGGATAATTCACTTACTTCATTGTGCTCATCTGCAAAAGAAATATTTCAAGTTGAAAATGGCTAAGTTCTTTTCCAGTGTTCAAATTTTGTGATCAACTGCAGCAAGCAGGAATACATAGAACTATATCTTGCTTAAAGGAAACCTTATTTATGAAATTTTGGCTGTATTTATAAAAAAAGTTAAGGTTCCCAATTTCTTTGACCTACTGTTTTTCTAGTGTTATTGTACGAATATTCTCAACCCTGCTGACTCCAACAACAAATTCTTAGACCTCATCTTATGTGACTCATCAGTGGCATTTGATCAGATGATCATTCCCCCTCCTTGTGGAATCCTTTGTCATATGATCTCTTTGTTCCCCTTCTACAGCACTGACTACTTTCTGTCTCCTTGCCTCTTCCTCTTTATCTTCTTTGCTTCTAAACAGTGGTGTGTCCAGGGCCAAACTCCAGTTTTCTTGCATCTACATTCATTCTAATGATCTTGTATTAGTTATCTAGTGCTGTGTAACAAATTATCCCCATATTAACAGCTTAAAACAATACACATCTATTACCTTACAGTTTCTGTGGGTCATGAATCTGGGCACAGCATAGCTGGGACCTCCAACTTAGGATTTCTCACAAGCTGCAATAAAGGTGTCAGTGGAGATTAGGGTCTCATCTGAAGGCCAGACTGGGGAAGGATGTGTATCCAAGCTCACATGGTTGTCGGCAGGATTCCTTCCTTCAGACTGTTAGAATCAGGGCCTCAATTCCTACCTGGCTGTTGGCTGGAGGTCACCCTGAGCTTTTTGCCATGTGACCCTCTCTAACATAGAAGATTACTTTATCCTCCTTTAAATAAGATATACTTCTACCTATTCTTGTTTGCTATAAGTTAATCATAAAACTAAGGATGTTTAATAGGCATCTCAAATTTAACCTAAAACTGAATTCCTAATTTTCAACCCACTCCCCTGACCCCATATATGCTCTTCCTGCAGTTTTTGCCCTCTCAGTAAATAATAACTGCATTTTTATAGTTTCACATGCCAAAAAAGTTGCAGCCGTCTATGACTTCTCTCTCTCTCTTTCAAACACCACATTAATCCATCGGCAAATTCTATTGACTCTACCTTCAAAAGACTTTATATCCAGAACTCAACCATCCTTTGCTATCTCCCCTACTGCCATCCTGGTCCAGGCCACCAATATCTCTTGCCTAGATTATTGTAATAAATCCCCAAGTTATTTCCCTATTTCTGCCATTGCTACTCTTCAGTCTATAATATCAACATAGCAGCCGGATTGATCCTGTTGAAATATAAGTCAAATCATGTCATCCTTCTGTTCTGAATTTCTCAGTGGTTCTTTATTTCACTCAGCAGAAGAGCTAGCATTCTTATAACTGTCTGTAAGGCTCTACATGAGCTGGCCCTCTGTTTCCATCTCTCCCTCCTATGCCTCTCACCATTTTTGCTCCAGCCATATTGGCCTTATTGCTGCTCCTTGAACACACTAGGCACGCATTTTAAAATGTACTCTGGATTTGTTTTAATTAGGTACGGTAAGACATGCAGACATGGAAAAGACTGTCACGAAGACAGAAGTTTTTACTCACAGTGCCCTAGAAGCAGGAGGCATGTCATGCCATGCAGGACTAAATGAGGAAGTGCCAGGGCCAGTCAAGAGGCAGAAGGAGTGAGGGAAAAGAATGGGCAAAAGCCTTTATTGTGGTTTCTGCAGGGAAAGACAAGACAAGGAAGGGTAAGTAGGTTTAGGATTGGCTAGTGTGAAAATGTCAGTGGCCCCTGATGTTTAGGGATTCTCTCTAGTCGTCTGATACCTGTTACTGGGTGATTGGAACAGGGAACTATTGGCCCTGAGTGTAAAAGCCCATTAAAGGAGGTGGCTGGGGCCATGAGTTTGGATTGGCTGGTTTGCATCTGGAAGACATGCCTCTGGGCTGAGTTGTTTGCTACCTCTAGGAATTAGCTAATCCTGTGAGGGTCAGTCTTTCCAGGATCAGCAAAGCCCTAGATGCCAGAGCATCAAGAATACAGAAAATAAGAAAATATGGTTAATACAGCATGCTCCTGATATACATACAATTGCATTTCTTGTTCTCTCTGGGGAGACGGTCATTTCCACAGGTATTGGCATAGATTGCTCCCTCATAGAGTCTTTACTCAATATTACCCTATTGTACAGGCCTTCCCTGACCTCCACCCCGTGTAATTTGGCTCTCCCTCACCATGGCTCCATCTTCTCCTTTCTCCTCTCTTGCTTTTTGCTTTTCTGTTCTCTTTAGCTCTTGTCACTTTTGACATATGTTTACTTATTTATTGTCTGTCTCCCCCAATTAGAATGTAAACTTTGTAAATATATAGACTTTATCTGATATATATATATGTAAACTTCATGAGTATAGAGACTTTATCTGATATCAGACTTTATCTGATATATATATATCTATCTAGATGGAAAGAGACAGAGATTTAGTCTTCTATATTTATTATACACACACACACATATATCCACCCTCAGTACCTGAAAAAATGAATAAATGAAATACTTAATTTAAGATACTAATTGCTTTTTCTTTTGAACAAATGCGTCAGTAATAGTGTTACACTAGGCAGCATGACATGGCCGTTAAAATGTTTTAATTCACATGGCATATCCAGCAAGACAAAGCAGCTGACACTTTCCCCCACATATCACACTCCCATAAACACATGTATGTAAGAGAGGTAAGCCCAGCTTCCGAGAGAACGACATTTGGGGAGATAAACCAGTGGGGAGCTTCCACTGCTCTGAAGGTAAGCAGCGAGAGGGGACATCTGTAGAAGGAACAAGGCTCCATCAGAGTTGAAGACTTGGTTGTCCCATGCTTTCTGTTTGGATAATGCCCTGAAGCCCCTTCTGTGTTCCCTAGAGAGAACCCTTAGCAGAAATTTAGCTCAATCAATCACATTATGGTCAGAAAGGGACCAATAACATTATGTCTATCATCACACATATATGTCCCCAGAGGATGACTATGTGTGACCTGAGAGTATCCTGCTCTCCAATCAGAAATGGGAGACTAGAAGAGGTGAATGGTCATCCCTTTTCCTTTTTGTTTATTGGACATGAAGGAACCCTCTTTTTCTTTAATAAGAAGTGGAGTTAAGAATGCTCAGTTTGGTTAGTACAAGGAGTTGGGTGATAGATGATTAAAGTAGTGTATTTTTAATTACTCTGGCTCATCCAGATGTCATTGCATAATAAAATGTGTGCAGCTTTAGGCCATAAATCTGTCCCTTGGAAATTGTGTGTAGAAATCAGATTCCAAGTACATTAAGAATTATATAGAAAAAACACCTAACACTTTAATAGTATTTTACATCCTGGAAAATTTCCAAGCATTCTTACATGTGTGACTTCATTCATTTATCCAACATATATTTATTGATTACCGACTGTATGTTAGGCTCTGTGCCAGGCACCATGAATAAAATGATGAACGAGAAAGACAAGTATGAGGCTTATCATCTAGGAAGGGAGATGATAAAAGATACCACCAATAGACAAGAGTGATGACCTAGTAATACAACGGTTGACGAGAAGTGGAGTTTGAATCTCAGTATAAGAGCAATGAAAGGAAGTCATTGAAATGTTTTCAGTAAGAAAGTGACATGATCTAATTTGTGACTCTTCATCCTCTTTCCAGACAAGTGTTCTCTCATACAATACGTTTGTTTTTATGTTTAGTTTTTTATTTCCTTTCTTTTCATAATTATTTAGTTAGATTATGGCCACCACAGCAAAAACAGTTGCTAGATTTAACAAAAATCAATATTCACCAATTTACACTTTCTACTCTCCCCATAGCAGCAAAAGAATCTTTGTGTAAGAGCTACATCTGAGTTTGAATCCCAACTCCAGCGCTAATAATTTGTAAAAATTTGAAAAATTTATGCATCTTTTCTATCTCTCTGTTTCCTCATCTGTAAAATAAAAAGAGTTGTATCAGAACACCTACAAACTATCTTTCAGTTTGTGAGTTTTGCAGTCTTTCTCCAGGAGGCACTGGGACACTCCACACATATTTATATTCTTTATAAATATGTAGATATCTGCTTAAGACGGCATCCATTTTTACCTGATAGTCTCTATTATCGGGTCATGCCACTCATATGAATTTATCTGCTGACAGACACACCTGCATATGCTTACCTCCGAAGGACAACATATTCCTGTGCTCATCTATGTGATTAGAGGCATAAATACTGAGAAGATGTAAAAAAGCTGTTCCATTCTGTAACATGATCAAGTTTTATGACATCAGCAGAATTGGCTGTTGGCCAAGTCTTATAATTAATTTGCTTGTTGGTAATCCAGAGGCATACAACAACTTGTATTATTAAATGGTGTCACGTTAGGTTTAACGGCTGTGAGAGTGGGGTTACCTCTAAGATCAAGCCTTGAATCTTTGACACCCACAGTCACCACCAGGGTCTGACTTGAGGTGAACCTAATCTCCTGCCACTTTGGCTTCGTGTTGGCTAGACCATAAGGTATAGCACCTATTACTTTCCCCTTGGCGTGTGGTCCTTCAGATAGTTCAGGTTTTGATATGCTGTCTGCTTCCTTCCTGTCTCTCCCCCAGTAGATGTGGACCAATTCGGCTTGATCATAAATCCATTTTCCTTTTAAAAGCATTTTTGCAAAAGGTTCCTATGCATGGTTAAAGCTGAAAATTGGCACTTGGGCACAGCAGGGGACACATTTGCTGCTTTGAATTTAGGTTTTCATTTTATCCGGTAACACACTCCCCCTCTCTCCTCCAAAGCAGCTTGGAGGATGTTCCCTAGAGTCTGTGTTTATTGCAAAAATATAGCGCCCTGGGCCAGATTTTAATTCTATTAACTCTGCTATGCAATGGATGTTCAAAAAAGAAATGTTGATTAAGTTTATATATAAAAGCTAGAAATGTGGAGTCAAATATTTTCTAAGATATAACTGCTTCTCTAGATGTCATTTCTCTAGGGCTTTAACTATTAATTTAGATCCAAGGCCTACTTCTTATTTTCCATTTGCCCATGTGGTTTGTTTATAAACAGTTTGTTTACGGAAGCTAAATGTCCTGTTTTTAAATAAGATCGTGGTATTATTACCGCTTATGGCAATCTGCAGCCTAATTTAATAATTCGCCTGGTACAGTTTCTCTAATTGAATTGTGTGAGTTATAGACAGTGAAGAGGGATTCAAAGCTACCTGTTGTCCCAGAGCCCTGCTCCTTCCCTCTGAGCAGGAGGCTGAAGTTTACAGAGGGATTGCTTGGTAAACAAGAATTTAAAGAAACACACGCTGAGACCAATGGAGACTGTTGAAAGCTTGGATAATGTAATAATGTCACCCATAGCTTTGGGTGTACAAACTGCAGATTTATGCAAGTAATTAATAGTGTCTTGCCAAGAGAGTTGGTAGGCTTTTCAAAAGGAATCTTTCTTTGTGTCTTTTGATATTTAAAGAGCTGTAATTACAATGGCAGAGCTTTGAATTCTCTTTTTTCCCCCGTCCTCTTATACACATTAATTTATGGACCAATCCAGTATTACAGACAAGCTAATGAAAGAACCACATACTCCCTTTATAATTTTTTTTACAGTTTCACTTGTGTGGATGAATGTAAAGTAGTTAATGCTATAAATAAGTATAATGATGTATCTCTTCTCTCAATTGCCAGTTGTTGATGCTGTAGTCTCACACAATAGAAGAAAAGATTAAATTTGAATCTCTACCCATCTCGTTTTCTTCTTCTCTCTTGTGTACCAGTTAAGAAATTCAAATGTTTCTGCCATTATGAGGTGTTTAAAAAAAAAGACTCAAACTGGATTTTTTCCTCTTTTCTTTATTTTTAGTGTTAGGGAAGACTCAGAAAAAAAATTACATAACTTCTGCAGTCAGCTAAGGCTTTGCCAGTTTCAAGATTTAGCTCCTCAGTAATAATTTGGTCCTTTTATTTAGGATAACTTTATTGAGGTATAATTGACAAAATAAAACTTGTGTATCTTTAAGGTGTACAAGGTGATGGTTTGATATCCGTATACATTGTGAAATGATTACCACATCAAGTTAATTAACACATCCATCACCTCACATAGTTACCCTTCTTTTGATGTGTATGTGGTGAGAACACCCATCCCCCAGCCCTTGGTATTTACCATTCTACTCTCTGGTTCTGTGAGTTCAACTTTTTTAGATTCCACATATAAGAGAGATCATGCAGCAATTATCTTTCTCTGTCTGCCTTATTTCACTTAGCATAATAATCTCTTTCACTCCAGTCTACCTTGGGAAGAAGCCGCCTGTAATGGGAGCATGCAGATCCCTGGTCTTCAGTATGCCGTACCATGTGGGGTACATTGACAGCAAACCTTCAGATGTTCATAAAAAGAGTTGAGCTTCTTATGGGCGTAACTTGACCAGAAAACACAAATGTATTCTCTGAGGTTTTTGAATGCCCCTTTTAAGAGTTTGAAACAATGTTTACTTTTCCTACCATTGAGCCATTTTTGTATGTTACTTAATTAAAGGTATAAAGCTCATTAGGACATTTTACCTAAACAGCCTTTGGAGTACAAGGTTAAGGTCAGAGCTCATGGCATTCAAATAACTGGGGACCAAAATATGAGCCACAGTCATATTATATTTATAGAAACACTAAAGCCATGACACTTCAAATCCTGTCTCCATGAAGCAAATCATATGAATTTTCCAAACGAAATACACATTGTGCTGTACTCAGTTCTTGGGACTTAATTACATGTTTCGTAACGCCAGCATCACGCATGCTAATTCTCTTCATCTATCTATTGTATGCATTTCCTCCATGAACTTAGACATTGAAGGGGTCTCTGCATCATCTAATCCAAATTTTGTTTATTTCTCTGATGATAAGACTGAGTTCCAGAAAAAGGAAGCCGCATGCTAGGGTCCAACAGATAGCTAATGGCAGAGCCAGGATTTAGGTCTCTATTGTTCAGACAGCACGTCCTTCTGTCGTCTAATCATTCGTTTTAATGACGTCTGTCAGTTCAGCATGGTCAGAGTGGAAACAGTCACTTTGCTGATTTCTCAGTTTGTTGATCCTTTTAAAGTGTAATTTCCTTGAGGGCAAAGGTCTTGTATAAGCAAATTAAGCAAATTTAATTTGCTTCTTATGGTACCTGAGGAACTTCATAAAAAATAATGAGAGTGTATAATGTACACTGCACTCCAGCAGCAACACAGCATGATTTTTTAAAACCAACTTTGAGTACCATAATCTTGACACTGCAAATGTTTTGGCGAATCATCTGGTTCAGCTTAACAATTCCAGAAGGGAGTCATTAAATCTGAACCATATTAACGACAACGAGAAGACTTTTTGAGAAAAATAGAACCCACACAATAGATACAATTTATAAATATTTGATTTAAGCATAATTTTGTAGACAATAAATTACAAATAATACATAGCAGATAGGCTAAGGGCATTAGCTCTGTCTTGGTTCTATCAAGACCATGTGTTTCGCTGTCTTTTGGGATGTTGTTTACTGATCAGTTATGGTACTTCAAATTTATGTTAATTGGCTTTGGAAAGTTCCTCCTCTATATGAAAAATTTTCTACTGATTGTAAAGACTTGCCAGATACTTTATCTACATTTGTTTAAGGTTCAAACTCTAAGTACTGCGTGATTATTAACTGCATTTCTGTACTAATAGTCACTGTTATTTCTAATCTGCTGCTCCACAGATCAACACGGGAGGAAGAAGATGGCCTGTGATCCAGTTCTCCCCCTTTGTGGGGAGGTGGGGGTGCATGCTCTTAAAGAAAAAAAATTACTCGTGACACTTGGTAAAGGCAGTAAGGAAGACTATTCAAAGGGGACTACTACAGTGGGATTTTGCAATAGGGGAGAGCGATCAGGCTCAACTCCAAATACAGGAAGGAAAAGTGGGAATTGATAGCCAAGGAGCAGGGTGGGGGTCAGTGGATGGAAAATTACCAAGAGGAAACATCAGGAGTAAGGGGGGATTCTGGCTAAACTCACCTAATAGGATTCTTGCTGAAAGCAGGTCAACGTCATCAGATATTACCTAGGGGATGGTGGAGAATGAGGAATCTGATTAGATATCAAGGATGATCAGATATGGAGGATGGGAGATGGTGGTGGTTCTGCTGAAACTGACTTAGCAGAATTCTTGCTAAAATCAGACAATTCAGAGACAAAAACAAGAGGTCCCAAAATTGTGACCTAGTTGAAGGAGAGCTCAGAAGAGGCTGACTAGAGTTTGGCCAAGGAGAGAATCTTTGTCAATGCCCAAGAAGAGAGAAGACAGGTGATGACATATAATATCCTGGTAAGAATGCTAATAAACAACGTAATTAATGGTGTTTTATAGGAGGGGGGTCCTTATCTATGGAGCATTTTAGTGAGATGTCTCTGATTTAGAATGCTGATGGCAAAGAAACCTAGGATCCATGGATTTACGGAATATGGCTTCTTAGGAAATGTCACAGATCTACCTTTCTGGATATTATTCAGAGATAATATCCTGGAATGCTCCCTTCCAGGAGAGAAAACCATACTTTACCTGGAGAACTCACTCATGGCTCTGAGCCAGAAGGTGAAAATGATGTAAAAAGTAAGGACCTGGAGAGCTGTACTTGAGATATCGGACCTCACCTTGCTGTGTCTGTGCGTCTTAGCTGCTTGTATCCCTGAAATTATTAGTAAAGCTTGATACTGGATAAGTTCCTTGATTCATGTGAGTGACTTGGCCACCTGATCCTTCGGGTTAACTCATCTATGATACAGGAAAACAAGGTTTGCTTTCCCTCAGTGTTCTTTCTCAGTCAAGCCCACTTGTAGTAGAGACACCAGGGTTTTTTCCCTGGATCATTACTCCCTAGGCCCTGTGGTGGAGAAGACCGGTCTATGTGACTCTCTTCTTTTTTAAGTGGTAGAAGAGACCAGCTTCTAGATTGAACATTACCTGGAAAGTTCTCTTCAGTTCTGAAGAAAACAGCAATTCTTTGGGATTCCCACTTCTGAATTCTCCAAAAACGCTCCTCTTACTGCAGGCACCCAGATTTTTAATAGCTTACAACTTTATGATTACTATGTTTGTGAGCTATAGGTAGATGGCAAATAGTAGTAGCAGTGTTGGGTTCTCCTTGGCATAACTGACATTGTCTATTCTTTCTATTGTTCTTGAAAGAACAATGCTTTCTCCAGTCCTGGACTGAGCAATAGACAAAGTCAGATAAAAGTCTCATTCTACTTCTAATTGCCTTTCTGAACTTGAATGTGTAATTTATTTCCTAGTCTTCACTCTTAAGAAATGGACTTAAATATTTTTATTTTGTGATAAAAGTT
This sequence comes from Equus asinus, assembly GCF_041296235.1. Classification (NCBI taxonomy): domain Eukaryota; kingdom Metazoa; phylum Chordata; class Mammalia; order Perissodactyla; family Equidae; genus Equus; species Equus asinus. Next base: position 21,494,535 of record NC_091801.1, on the reverse strand, counting down.
CTCAAACTATTTGTGTTTTTGCCCGTGTGTATGTGCATGTGTGTATGTGAGAGAGACAGACAGTGAATTCTGTTGCCCTTGGTTCCATAATATCAGGCAGTAAATGTAACAAGCAAATACTTTGTAACTGATTTTTAGATAATAGCACAGCATACTTTATGAGTTTTTAAACTCCAATATTCAATATACACTCAATAAAATAACAATAATTCTATTAGATTGATTGGCAGACAGATTCTTGGAACAGGGTCTCTAAGTAAACCAAATCCATATTAACTGTATCAATCTTCATGACTGCCCTTTATTACATTATAGTTTTAGAGCAAGTGGCCTTATATTTCCGTATCTTTTTGTTCAATGGAAAATAAACTTTTTAAAGCTGGAAAAGGCTTGTACCTGTTATATGAAATTCTGTCCAAGGTCAGAAAAAATCAATTCACTGACCTCTATAGATGTAGAAAATTAAACTGAAGTAAGTTAAAAAAAATATATATTCACCATTTTTATCTCTTGTCTTTATCTTATATCTATCTTTTTTCCCTAACGTGTAGCTGAAAGAAGAGTCTTTGGAATATGTATAAGTGACAAGAATCAAGGATTAAAACTTTGAAAGCATCTGGTTTTAAGAAAATAAAATTGCCCCTAAAGTTGTTTAACGCATACCATGTTAGCTGTTTAAAGACTATATTTGATCAATAATTATTTATTGAGCACCACTGGGTACTGTCATTGGTACTAGGGATATACCAGTAAGCAAGACAGATAATCCCTGTCCTCATGAAGCTTGCATTCTAGTGGGCAAGAAAGAAAATAAACTCAGCACATAACTTATAAAATATATTGGAAACTGATAAGCGTTAAGGAGAAAAAAGAAAGTGAAGAAGACTAGGGAGTTGTGGGAGTTGGATGCTGTTGCAATTTTAAATGGACTGATCAGGACTCTCACGGTGAAATCTGAGCAGAGCAGGCGAGGGAGCGCATCCTGTCAATATCCAGGGGAAGAGCAGAAGGAGCAGATTGTGAAAAGCTTCCTGCTTCAGGAGCTTGTCTTGAGTGTTGGAGACTCAGCCCAGGGGCCGGTACAGGTAAGAGAAGAATAAGAAGGAAAGAGAGTAGTAGAAGATACCATGAGAGAAGTAACGTAGTGTGTGTGTGTGTGTGTGTGTGTGTTTGCCCGTGCACGTGTGTGCGTGGGCACGTACATGCAGATCATGTGAGGCCTTACAGATCATTGTAGGGTGTGGCTTACTCTGAGTAAACTGGGAAGTCATTGGAGGGTTCTAAGCCAAAGTGTAATATAATCCAACGAGTGAAGTTGGAGTATTCAGTCCTGGAGTAGGATAGGAACTTCACAGGTAGATACTTGAGACACAGATTAGCAAGACTAGACAAGATGGAAAGGATCATTTTGGCTGCAGTGTTGAGAATAGGTAGAAGCAGAGGGACCAGAAGATATTGCAATAATTCAGGCAGAGTCAATTGGTGGCTTGGACCAGGATGGGCATGATTGACATGGTGAGATATGGTTAAATTTTGTGTTGACTGAGAAGGTAAATAGAATTTGCTTACAGATTGAATATGGAATGTTAGAAAAAGAAAGGAATGAGAGATAATTTTAAGGTCTTTACTTTTTATCTGGAACGATAGAATTGCCAATAACTAAGACGGGGATGATTCTAGAAGAAGGAGGTTTTGAGGCTCAGTTCTGTGTGTGTTAGATTTCAGATATCTATTTCGTTATTCATATGAAGATAGCAAGTAGGTAGTTAGATATATGAGTCGGAAGTTTAAGGGAGCGCTCTGGGCTGGAGATGTAGATTGGGATCTCCAGTGAAGAGATGGCATTTAAAGCCGTGAGCTTGGATGGGATCAATGAGGGAACAAGTGGAAAAGAGAAGAAGCCCAGGAGAGAGTTCTGAGGAACTTCGATGTTAATAAGTGGAGAGGATGAGAAAGGACTAGCAAAAGGCACTGCAGGGGCACCCCGTGGGTAGCAGGAACGATGAAGTGAGTGTGGTGTCTGGAGGGCAGGTGAAGACAGTGTTTCAAGGAGGAGAGTGATCACCTGTGCCCAAGCTGTCGATTGTTTTGGAATATGATCTATTGCGATTCTATCTTGAGCATGTAGAGATTCTCCAATATTTGCCACTTGCTATGTTAAAAATAGGAAAATTACTATAACATAACATTATTTGAAATCAAGCATTTTTCCTCTCAGAAGGGAGTGGGATTTTTTTTTCTTTATTATTCTTTGGGAGAAATATCAGCGTGAACTTACATTAGTTTGTAACTTTTACATGATGGAATATATGGTGTAGTTTGGTGTGATTTGGGAAAAACAGTACTAATAGAATAAATACTGATTTATTTGACTTGGGTCACAATGCAGTATTTAAAGTTCAATATTAGACTATGATCATAGCCTGTAAAATCTGACAAAAATACAAGTGGTTTCTCTTCATCTACATGCTAGATGTATAAGATGCTTGCTATTTATACATATCCACTTATGCTCTTCTGGTTCTCTGAGGCTATTTTTTGTACCTTGTTGTACATTTTGGAAAAGAATCATTCATTTGCAAGTGTGTGAAATTCACAAAGCAAATGGAACCTTGTCCTAGATGATCTCTAAGGCTTCACCCAGTTCAAAGATTCTAAGACTAATGCTTATACAGTGGTCTGTACTAAGCCAAGTTGGATGGGGGTTGGGAATTATCAGTCCTTCACATAAGCTGGATTAACCTCACTGCCATTTCTCTAAGGGAAAAGGCATCTCAGCTTTTTAGAGCATATAGGTCATCAGTAAAAGTTAAATTATAAAAGTCTCCAAGTCACAATCATTCCATAGAGTAATAGAATTGAATGTGATTTAGGCTTAAGAGTGAGGGAAATAAATTTTTCGTTAACAGCCATGAAAATCAGCACTATTTCATACAGTTTAAATAGACTACTATTCTTGGTTCAATGTAGGCATTCATTCAGTTCAGTTTCCTTGAGTTCAGAGGTAATAAAAAGATACACATTTTTCTTCAAATTCAATCAATTTTGGAAAGGCCTATAATTTTTAAAGCTATTTTTTGTTTAAATTGCATAACTACTAACTTTTCACTGCCAATTTCAAAGAGAGGTTCTACAACCCAAATCCTTCCACATCTGTTTTAAGGCTCCACAGAGAAGGCATGATAGGATATAATGCTAGAGAGGTCTTTTCCTTTTCACTTCTTTTCTAATGTTTCAGAGAGATTTTAAAATTGGGCAGAATCTTGGAGAATTTTAGATCAAAAGTTTCCTCCTCAATAACCACTCCTTTTTATTAGTATATTGTAAACTGCAGCCTTTTGGGGGAATGTTCCAGAAGCTTGACTAATTAAAGAAATTTCTTCACAGTTGAAACTCTTAGTGGATTCAGAAACTCTCGGTGGATTCTCAATTTATCAAAATTGAGAATAAAAGCTGGTTTTATGGTTAAGATGGTGTAAAGTAAATTTGAAGTAATCGCTGTTGGAGTAGGATAGGAACTGCACAAGTGGTCACCTGAGACGCAGATTAGCATGACCAAATTAGTTACCCTCTGAGTTTCCAGAAGGCAATGCAAAGGCTTCTTTTCCACTTTAGGTTTTGGAAGCAGGGTGTTTGTTCTGCACATAACAAGATGACACAAAGTGAGGTATCTGCTCAATAAGACAGGAAGTTATTTGAGTGTGTGAATTAAGAAGCAAGAGTTGAGCTAGGAAATGTTCCCTAACCATAAGTGTCTCTGAAGGGCCTCAGCTGTTTAGGCCCTGAGCCCATGCAAGTTCTTTTTTCTCTAGTTGCATAATCTTCACTCTTTCAAGTCAGGCAAGACACTGCCTTGTGTTTGGGTTTTGGCTTATCCGTGTATGTGTTGTTGAAAAATGTGTTGTTGAATGTTCAATTCTTTGGCTTTGGAGCGTGGGATTCCTTCTGGAGAGCCCAGCCTGGTGAAAGGAGCCCAGGACCTGGGGGATGTGGATTCCCGGAGCTGTGGAGGCCTCAGAGGTTTCGTATAGAATCACACTGCCCCTTTCCTGAGAGGCTGCTTTGATCTGCAGCCAGAGGCATTATTCAGCCTGTACTGATGCTCCCACACAAAAAAATACTTTCAGTGGGCTCATAATTTTTCTTCCGAAGATCCTCTGATCAAAATCCAGCAGAGCCCCTGGCAGAGGCAGGCTCGGGAGCGGAGGATGGCTGCCAGAGAGAGCAGGTGAAGACCCAGTGCGCATCTTTCGCCTGGCTGTGGCCTCCAGGACCAACCCCGCCTCCTCCTGGGATGAGCTGACAGTACTTGGGTGGAGAGAGGGTCTGGGTCAGAGCCATGCCATCACCTTCACGTTTGTGAGATACTTCTTCACCCACAGTCAGGACGAAACTATTTGAAAATTTAAAAAACCGTTTTTGGGGAAGAATTTAAAAAAAGGAGAATAGCAAAATGAAACTATCCCTGAAATCCACCAGTATTAACCGTTTGATGTATTTCTTTGAAGTCTTTTCAAATGTTGGTGCATAGTTAACTTTCCTCCTCCCACCTCTCTCTCAGAAGCCGCCTCCTTCACAGGAAACATGGGACAATCAGGCCTCGATTTGCCCCATGTCAGTCTGCATGCTCCCCTACATCTGTGTGAACATCCCTTCCTCCAGTCTCAGATGATTTAGGTCTTTTTCTCAGGACTACTTCCCCGCTGTACACCCTAGGCCACCCCTCGTTGTTCCCATATGCCGCTCTGCTATTCAATCTCCCATTCGCCTGGGTGTTCAGCATCCCTCTCGTTGTGGCCCATCATTGTTGGTTAGAAACACGGGCAAGGACAGTCTCATCCACCTTGAGAACAGCTTCTGTTTTGCCCTCTGGTGCTCACCATAAGCATCCTCTTCCCATCATAACAAACCTAGAATCACTGACTCTGTTTTCTCACCTCTCCTTCACTCCTTTCTTCTTTTAGTGACTAGTTTTATTTTTTAATTAAAGAAGAAATGTATACATGTGGTAAAAAAATGCAAACAACACAGGGGGTATGAATGAAACTAATTTTTCCTTTCGCTTCACATCCCTAGTGTTCTGGTCCCTCCCACAAGAGGCAGCTTTATTTTGAAGATCTTGTTCTCCCAGAAGTATTCCGTGCTTTGGCAAAGATATGCCCCCTCTTTCCTCCACCTCCATCATCCGGGTTAAAAAAGAAAACACAATGGAAACATGCTAAACTCACCCTTCTGTACCTGGTTGCACCTGGGATTTGGAGCCGGGGTTCAAGTGTGTTCCCTTCTCGGCCTCCCTGCCTCCAGGAGTGGTTTTGGGACTTGGATTCTCTGGCATCCCCGGCACCCTCCTGGCCTCCCTTTCTAGCCCTCTGCCCCCAGAGACTGGGCGCACGTTCTGTCTAGCAGTGATTGGGTGACCTTGATGTGGCTGAATGTGCCCTAGGCTGGCAATGCCACAGCACATGTGGCAAGTGATTAGGTAGAGGGGAGCCTCTCTCCCACCCTTCATCTAGGTACCACGGGTGTCCCCATGTGGAGGTTGAATCCCTTGGGGGTTGTTGGTCTGCCACAGTTTGGGATGGGCCTGTGGAAAGAGATCTTTGTCCAGAGTCTGGGGGTAGGGGAAACACAGTAGTTGGTGGGTCCCATACACACATGTGCTTAGTCATGGGGTGGGGTCCCTGGGCCCTGTGAGGTTCTGTGCTTCTCCAAAGAGTATCCCCATGCCCCCAGGGAATGTGACATTAAATAGCGAATAAAAAACACCATGACAGGCCAAGAGGAAGACTGTGGAAGAACATTTTAGCATCTTTGGTAGTCCTTTTTCTGCTTTTTGAACAAGGAGTCCCATGTTTGCATTTTGCACTTGGCCCTGCAAGCCATATAGCTGGCTTTGATTGCAGCCACCATAAATTCATGGTTACCAGCCTCAGCTGGGTTCTCAACACAGCCAGCCAGCCAAACCTATGTGTTTCTCTAGCCAGCTTCCCCATTGTTCACAATGGCTAAACATTTTCTGCTCTTCCCAAATGTATGCACCTTATGCCCTCACCTTCAAACAGCTCTTACTTTAGAGGAAAAAAAATTGAAGTCACCAGATGAGAAACTCCTCATGATCCTAACCTGTGTTTCGTCCAGGCCTTCTTTCTCTCTTCTTACCTGGGACAAAGTGTCCTTCTTATCTCCGGTTTATCCCTTGCCTGCACCCTGGATTCCACCTTCCTGCCTTCCCAGAACTGAGCCTGATGATCCTCCCTTTCTCGAGAGGTTGCACAGAGCTGCTGGAGGAGCCCAAATTCTGCACACATTGCCTGGGACTGGATCCCAGTTTTGTCATTTTGTGCTTGTGTGACCTTGAGCAAATCTCTTAACTTCATGAGTGGTTAGAAGGCTTGGCACATAATAAGTGCTATAGAAGTGTTTATTTAATAAAATCAAAGAAAAAAGTCCTTAATTCATCTTCAAACTTTTTTCTCCTTATAAGGTTCCTCCTAACATACTCAGTTCTCTCCCACCCTAAAAATGACCGTTCCTTGACCCCCAAATTCATTCCAGCATCAGCTCCATTTCTGTCCTTCCAGAGCTTCATTTCCTTGGTATTATCTATTCACACAGTCTCCACTTCCTCAGCACTCACACACTCCTCAGCTCACAGCAATATGATGTTTATCCTACTATATACTGAAATTGATCTTGCCTTGAAAATCTGCGCCTTTATGTCACCAGACCCAACACACACACACACACACATATATATATTTTTTAATCTTGTTTGATCTTTCCTCTGTATTTGTGATTTTTGACCACTTCTTTCTCTTGTTTTCCATGATGATGTCTTCTCATATTTCCTCCTTGTTCTCTAGAAGCTCCTTTTCAATCTCCTTTGCAGGGTCCTCTTTCTCTGATCATCACTTAAGTGTAGGTTTTCCTCAAGGTTCTCTCCCACTTGACATGCTCCTTGAGTGATTTCACCCACCCCCATGATTTTGATTACCATATTTAGGCTTATGATGCCCACATATGTGTTGATAACCTAGATTTCTCTCCCGAATCCCAGATTAATTTATCCAACTGCTTCGTGGACATTACCACTTGGATGACCCAGAAATATCTCAAAGTCAGCATGTCTAAAATTGAATTCATCATTTCCTCTCCATCTATTCCAACTTGCTCAACATCTTGTGTTCTGTTCAATTATTTCTCTTACCTGCAGGATAAACTCCATTCTCTTTTATATCTTCCATGATCAGGCTCAGGGTTGCCACTTCAATATTTGATTCTCAGGTCCCATCTTGATCTCTGGACTACAGCCAAAATGAACAGATGTGGTGCTCTGAATACATAAAGCTCATGCATCCCTGCCCTGTTCCCAGAGTCACTTCCCTTCCCGGCTTCAAGGTGAATACCTAGTTATCTTCAGATCCTCTGCAAACTTTTTTAACTGTCCACAAATTCAGATGAGCAAGTGTTGTCACTTAAAATTTTTCTACACCTCAAGCCAATTTCTGTCTCTATGCCCCTATTTTATGAGGCTGGTGGAAAGCCTAATCACAGTCGTTTTTGGAATTCCCTTCCTTCTCTGGAGTTAAGTCACCATTTTAGGATATGACCTGGTTACCTCAGGTTGCTGAAAAGAACCTATGTCCTTTTCCTTGTAGCCCCAGCATCTCTGGGAGCTCTCTGATACTTCTATGCCATACTTGGAGCATAGAAGTTTTGGTTGAGTTCTCAGTCCTTCCTGACTATAGACTTATAACCAATCATTTATCTCTTGAGGGCTTCCCGGCATCTCTTTAGCAGTATGACCCTGAAAGTGGGCTGCATTCCTGCTGCCCTGGAGTCTGGAGATGGTTCTTCTCTTCTCTTCTCAGCTAGGTGACACCTCTTTCTAGGACGGGGTGGGGATGGGGTGAGAAGTCCTAGTCTGGTTCATATTTATCTGTATTCTAGAATCCTCTTTTCCCATTTACCTCCTCTGAAAAATCCTCTCTTTTATTCTAAGGCGTGCGTTAAAACTCAGATGCCTACAGGGTAGGGTTGGTAACTTAAAGAGTGACCAAGAGTGTATAAGAGATAATGAGGCGTGGTGGGGACTGGGTCCATTTAAAGACGGAGCCCCGACTCAGCTTCAGCTCATTGATACCATGAAACACATGGGCCAAAAGTTTGTAGAAGTTCCAGATTTTCAAGAGAAGCTGGAAAATTAAAATCTTATATAAAATTGCCAATTTTTTTAATGCTGGAAACTAATTCTAAATTTATAAAAAAGTTATTTGAACCAAACAAAGTATGTTTGTAGGCTATATATACCCCATGGATTGCTGGTTTGTGATCTCCATCCTAAGGGCTTAGGGTTTTGAACAATAAAAGGCTTAAAGATGATAAGGTACTTCTTACCAGGAAAAGGTGAGAGGGAAATATCAGGGAGCAAAAAGTCCCCAAGTATTAATATTTGAAAATGTTATCTTGCCATACCTTTCTTGACCCTCTTCATCCCTGCCCCCCCAAATAGAAGGGATTAATCACCTCCTTTGGGTCCACATGGCTCTCTGGACAGAGAATTAGCAGAGCATCCAGTACTGCTCTATGCCAGGAGTAGCTTTATGTTTTCGTTCAGTTTGCTTATGTATCTCACTCACCGTGTGTCTTAGTCCACTCAGGCTGCTGTAAAAAAAAAATACTATAGACTGGGTGGCTTATAAACACCAGAAATTTATTTCTCACAGTTCTGGAGGCTGGGAATTCCAAGATCAAGGTGCCTGCAGATTCAGTGTCTGGTGAGGGCCCATTTCCTGGTTCAAAGACATGGTCCTTTCACTGCGTCCTCAATGGTAGAAAGGGTAAGGGAGCTCTCCGAGGTCTCTTTTATAAGGGCACTAATCCTGTTCATGAGGGCTCCACCCTCCCATCACCTCCCAAAGGCCCCACCTCCAAATACCGTCACATTGGAGATTAGGTTCCAACAAATGAATTTTGGGGGCACACAAACATTCAGCCTCTAGCACCATGTTGAATACCTTGAGGTGGGAGCTCCACTATTAGTTTTTATTTTTCTAGTGCATATGGCATATAATACATGCTCTGAGCAGTGATTTGAAGGCAGAAAGTGAGAGGGACTCTCTAGACAAAGGGAAAGCACATGTAAGGATACAAAGTCATGAACCACCAGAGGGTATTTGTTTTTAAGTCTTGAGTGCTTCAGTTTTCTAGAAGTATCAAATAATAGCAGAGAATGACTAATGGTGAGGAAGACAAAGACATGCAAGGCGTTATATACTGTTTTAACGGCTTATATTTAATCATTAGGTGATAAGAACCCATGAAGTTATATATTTATTTATTTATTTATTTATTTGGTGAGGAAGATTGGCCCTGAGCTAACATCTATTGCCAGTCTTCCTCTTTTTGCTTGAGGAAGGTTGTCCGTGAGCTAACATCTGTGCCAATCTTGCTCTATTTTGTATGTGGCGTGCCGCCATAGCGTGGCTTGATGAGTGGTGTGTAGGTCTGCGCCCAGGATCTGAGTGCGCAAACCCTGGGCCACCGAAGTGTAGCGTGTGAACTTAACTGCTATGCCACCGGGCTGGCCCCTGAAGGTATTTTTTTTTAAAAAGGGAGTAAAGTAATCTCATTAATATTAAAACATGGATTAAAGGGGTATATCTAGTGGTCATTTGCTTCTGTGGCAGCCAACATTGTAAATGCCCTCCTACATTTTGGTAATTTCCCACACTGTAAATTTTAGCTTCCAAAACTTCAATTCAGGAAACCCACATTCCTGGGCTCCCTTGGAGCCAGAGCACGGGCGTGTTACCTTCATTCCACTATCCACACACAATTGTATTTAGAACTGGGGAATGTGAAGTGTTGGGGAAACTGCTCTTGTAACAAGGTCAGAGACAGACACACGTGGCTTTTTGGAAGCAGCAGTGGCACAGTCCCTGCCCTCAGTATTGATCCTGCCAGGTGCCAGGCGGCATTGGTGCTTTTACTTGGAGCAACCCCGGTGGCATGTGGGGTCTTGTTCCTGGATGCGCAGCTCAGAGATGGATCTCCGGCCTTTCTGGAGTTTCTGTGAGCTACCCAGTGTGTGGAGATTCTGTTACTTGCAACTAAGAACACTGATCAATACAAGATGCTATGAATGAGTATATTGCCATCATTCCAATGAGAGCTGACTAGGGTTTGCCTCAGAGGGAAAGCTTAGAGATGGATGCAGAGTACTGATTTGAAAGATGTAGGAAAATTCTCTCATATAGATATCACTGATTAGATACGAAGGAGGAGGTTGGGAGAATGAGAGGGACAAGTCAGAACAAAAGTTGAGGAAGAAAGAAAGAAAATGGAAGGGCTTCATGCTGTATGGCCTCAGGTTTCCACAAAACTGGATGAGGTCATTTGCTGTAAGCTGCTGGCATAGGAATGGGCTTGGGGCTAGAGGACCTTTTAAAAGGCCCAAAACATTAAGACGTTTACAAAGCTTAGCAGCCTGGAAATGGAAAGTGAGGAAGTAAATGATTGGCTGGTTCCGGATTTTTAGGGAAGTGAGTAAATCCAAAAGGGAGTCAATAGACTAAAGGAATGAGAAAGAATCAAGAGGCCTGTGCAGATTTCTCTTATATTCAAGTTCATGTCTGTATCCCCAGACACTCCATAACTATTTGATGAAGGAATGAATGAATCAGATCTTACCAGAGGTAAACAGAAAGCTACAGAGAAGTGCAGAATTTAAGATCTTGCAGCTAATGCTAGAACTTTGTTTTCTCTCATTTACATACTAAATAGAGGGCTGCAGATGGCTTCATGTTATTACAGCTGCTGAATTGACTGACTTTGGCTGTAGAATTCTATTGCCCCTGCTACAGAAAATGACCTTGAAGCATTGAAGAAGTCTCTGGGCTCGTGTCAGAAGACAGTAGCAAAAGCGGGATTAATTTAAATGATGGTTGTATATTTGAAGGTCTGTCAGGTAATTCCAAGGGCAGCTAGAAATCTTTTTTTTTTTTTTTTATTAATGTTATGATGGATTACAAGCTTGTGAAATTTCAGTTGTACATTTTTGTTAGTCATGTTGTGGGTACACCACTTCCCCCTCCGTGCCCTCCCCCACCCCCCCTTTTCCCTGGTAACCACCGATCAGATCTCCTTCTCAATATACTAATTTCCACCTATGAGTGGAGTCATATAGAGTTCGTCTTTCTCTGACTGACTTATTTCGCTTAACATAATGCCCTCGAGGTCCATCCACATTGTTGTGAATGGGCCAATTTCGTCTTTTTTTATGGCTGAGTAGTATTCCATTGTGTATATATACCACATCTTCTTTATCCAATCATCAGTTTCTGGGCATGTAGGCTGGTTCCACGTCTTGGCTATTGTAAATAATGCTGCGATGAACATAGGGGTGCAACGGACTCTTGAGATATCTGATATCAGGTTCTTAGGATAGATACCCAGTAATGGGATGGCTGGGTCATAGGGTATTTCTATTTTTAACTTTTTGAGAAATCTCCATACTGTTTTCCATAGTGGCTGTACCAGTTTGCATTCCCACCAACAGTGTATGAGGGTTCCTCTTTCTCCACAACCTCTCCAACATTTGTCGTTCTTGGTTTTGGATGTTTTTGCCAATCTAACGGGGGTAAGGTGATATCTTAGTGTAGTTTTGATTTGCATTTCCCTGATGATTAGCGATGATGAACATCTTTTCATGTGTCTATTGGCCATATTCATATCTTCTTTTGAGAAATGTCTGTTCATGTCCTCTGCCCATTTTTTGATCGGGTTGTTTGTTTTTTTGTTGTTAAGCAGTGTGAGTTCTTTGTATATTATGGAGATTAACCCTTTGTCGGATAAGTGGCTTGTAAATATTTTTTCCCAATTAGTGAGCTGTTTTTTTGTTTGAATCCTGTTTTCCCTTGCCTTGAAGAAGCTCTTTAGTCTGATGAAGTCCCATTTGTTTATTCTTTCTATTGTTTCCCTCAACTGAGGAGTTATAGTGTCCAAAAAGATTCTTTTGAAACTGATGTCAAAGAGTGTACTGCCTATATTCTCTTCCAAAAGACTTATTGTCTCAGGCCTAATCTTTAGGTCTTTGATCCATTTTGAGTTTATTTTGGTGTGTGGTGAAAAAGAATGGTCGATTTTCAATCTTTTGCATGTGGCAGTCCAGTTTTCCCAGCACCATTTGTTGAAGAGACTTTCTTTTCTCCATTGTAGGCCCTCTGCTCCTTTGTCGAAGATTAGCTGTCCATAGATGTGTGGTTTTATCTCTGGGCTTTCAATTCTGTTCCATTGATCTGTGCACCTGTTTTTGTACCAGTACCATGCTGTTTTGATCACTGTAGCTTTGTAGTATGTTTTGAAATCAGGGATTGTGATTCCGCCGGCTTTGTTTTTCTTGCTCAAGATTGCTTTAGCAATTCGTGGTCTTTTGTTCCCCCATATGAATTTTAGGATTGTTTGTTGAATTTCTGTGAAGAATGTTCTTGGGATTCTGATTGGGATAGCATTGAATCTGTATATTGCTTTGGGTAGTATGGACATTTTAACTATGTTTATTCTTCCAATCCATGTGCAAGGAATGTCTTTCCATCTCTTTATGTCATCGTCAATTTCTTTCAAGAAAGTCTTGTAGTTTTCATTGTATAGATCCTTCACTTCCTTGGTTAAGTTTATCCCAAGGTATTTTATTCTTTTCGTTGCGATTGTGAATGGGATAGAGTTCTTGAGTTCTTTTTCTGTTAGTTTATTGTTAGTGTATAGAAATGCTACTGATTTATGCACGTTAATTTTATACCCTGCTACTTTGCTGTAGTTTTTGATTATTTCTAATAGTTTTTCTGTGGATTCTTTGGGGTTTTCTATGTATAAGATCATGTCGTCTGCAAACAACGCGAGTTTTACTTCTTCGTTACCTATTTGGATTCCTTTTATTTTTTTTTCCTGCCGAATTGCTCTGGCCAGCACCTCCAGTACTATGTTGAATAGGAGTGGTGAAAGTGGGCACCCTTGTCTTGTTCCTGTCCTCAGAGGGATGGCTTTCAGCTTTTGTCCATTGAGTATGATGTTGGCTGTGGGTCTATCATATATGGCCTTTATTATGTTGAGGTACTTTCCTTCTATACCCATTTTACTGAGGGTTTTTATCATAAATGGGTGTTGGATCTTGTCGAATGCTTTCTCTGCATCTATTGAGATGATCATGTGGTTTTTGTTTTTCATTTTGTTGATGTAGTGTATCACGTTGATTGACTTGCGGGTGTTGAACCATCCCTGTGTCCCTGGTATAAATCCCACTTGATCATGGTGTATAATCTTTTTGATGTATTGCTGTAATCGGTTTGCCAAAATTTTGTTGAGGATTTTTGCATCTATGTTCATCAGTGATATCGGCCTGTAGTTCTCCTTCTTTGTGTTGTCCTTGTCAGGTTTGGGGATCAGAGTGATGTTGGCTTCATAGAATGTGTTAGGGAGTTCTCCATCTTTCTCAATTTTCTGGAACAGTTTGAGGAGAATAGGTATTAAGTCTTCTTTGAATGTTTGGTAGAATTCTCCAGAGAAGCCGTCTGGTCCTGGACTCTTGTTTTTGGGGAGGTTTTTGATTACCGTTTCTATTTCCTTACTTGTGATTGGTCTATTCAGATTCTCCATTTCTTCCTGATTCAGTTTGGGGAGATTGTAGGAGTCTAGGAATTTGTCCATTTCTTCCAAGTTGTTCAATTTGTTGGCATATAGTTTTTCATAGTATTCTCTTATGATCTCTTGTATTTCATTGGTATCTGTTGTGATTTCTCCTCTCTCATTCCTGATTTTATTAATTTGCGCTTTCTCTCTTCTTTTCTTGGTGAGTCTGGCTAGGGGTTTGTCAATTTTGTTAATTCTTTCGAAGAACCAACTCTTTGTTTCATTGATCCTTTCTATTGTCTTTTTTGTTTCAATATCGTTTATTTCTGCTCTTATTTTTATTATTTCCCTCCTTCTACTGACTCTGGGCTTTGTTTGTTCTTCTTTTTCTAGTTCCGTTAGGTGTCGTTTGAGGTTGCTTACGTGAGCTTTTTCTTGTTTAGTGAGGTGAGCCTGTATTGCGATGAATTTCCCTCTTAGGACTGCTTTTGCTGCATCCCAAATGATTTGGTATGTCGTGTTCTCATTTTCATTTGTCTCCAGATAATATTTGATTTCTTCTTTAATTTCTTCAATGATCCATTGTTTGTTGAGAAGCGTGTTGTTTAGTCTCCACATTTTTGCACCTTTCTCTGCTTTTTTCTTGTAGTTGATTTCTAGTTTAATAGCGTTATGATCAGAAAAGATGCTTGATATTATTTCAACTCTCTTGTATTTATTGATGTTTGCTTTGGTTCCCAAAATATGGTCAATCCTTGAGAATGTTCCATGTGCACTTGAGAAGAATGTGTAACCTGCTGTTTTTGGATGAAGTGTTCTATATATATCTATTAAGTCCATCTGGTCTAATTTTTCATTTAATTCTATTATTTCCTTGTTGATTTTCTGTCTGGATGTTCTGTCCATTGGTGTTAATGGTGTGTTGAGGTCCCCTACTATTATTGTATTGTTGTTGATGTCTTCTTTTAGTTCTATTAAGAGTTGCTTTACAAATTTTGGTGCTCCTGTGTTGGGTGCGTATATATTTATAAGTGTTATGTCTTCTTGGTGGAGAGTCCCTTTTATCATTATATACTGTCCCTCTTTATCTTTCTTTATCTGTTTTGCTTTGAAATCTACCTTGTCTGATATTAGTATAGCGACACCTGCTTTCTTTTGTTCATTATTAGCTTGGAGTATTGTTCTCCATCCCTTCACTCTGAGTCTGTGTTTGTCTTTGGGGCTGAGGTGTGTTTCCTGGAGGCAGCATATTGTTGGATCTTGTTCTTTGATCCATCCTGCCACTCTGTGTCTTTTGATTGGGGAGTTCAATCCATTTACATTTAGAGTGATTATTGAGACGTGGGGGCCTACCACTCCCATTTTGTGTCTTGTTTTCCGGTTTTCTTCAGTTTCCTTTGTTTCTCGTCCCATGGTTTAATCTGTTCTGATGTAGAGCTACTACTCTCTGTTGTTGTCCTTCTACTTATCTCCTCTGCTCTTGGTTTTGTAGCCCCTTTCCTTTTTTGGATTTTTCAGGAATGAGGGTTTTCCTGAGGATTTCCTGAAGAGGAGGTTTTGTGGCAATGAACTCCCTTAATTTTTGTTTGTCTGGGAAAGTTTTTATTTCTCCATCGTATTTGAAAGATATTTTCGCTGGGTAGAGAATTCTCGGCTGTAGATTTTTGTCCTTCAGATTTTTGAATATATCATTCCACTCTCTTCTAGCCTGTAAAGTTTCTGCTGAGAAATCTGCTGATAGCCTGATGGGGGTTCCTTTGTAGGTTAGTTTCTTTTGCCTGGCTGTCCTTAATATTTTCTCCTTGTCTCCTTTGCTAGCTTCACTACTATATGCCGTGGAGTTGGTCTTCTTGCATTGATAAAGTTTGGAGATCTATTGGCTTCTGTCACCTGAAGATCCATCTCCCTCACCAGATTTGGGAAGTTCTCAGCCATTATTTCTTTGAATAGGTTTTCTGCCCCTTTCTCCTTCTCTTCTCCCTCTGGTATACCTATAATCCTTACGTTGCATCTCCTAATTGTGTCTGATAATTCTCGGAGAGTTTCTTCATTTCTTTTAAGTCTTGCTTCTCTCTCCTCCTCTGCCTGCAACAATTCTATATTGCCATCTTCCAAATTGCTAATTCTTTCCTCCATATTATCGGCCCTACTGTTCAGAGCATCTAGATTTTTCTTAATCTCCTCTATTGTGTTCTTCATTTCCAATATTTCTGTTTGGTTCTTCTTTATCGTATCAAACTCTTTTGTGACATAGCTCCTGAACTCGTTGAGTTGTCGGTCAGAATTCTCTCTTAACTCATTGAGAATCTTAATGATGGCTGTTTTGAAGTCATCGTCATTTAGGTTATACATCTCATTTTCTTTGGGATTGTTTTCTGTGTATTTGTTGCTTTCTTTCTGTTCTGGAGATTTAATGTATTTTTTCATATTGCTTGATGTTGTTGATTTGTGCCTCCGCATGGAGATAGAGTTTAGTTGCTCCTTTCACTTGTTTCAGCTGCTGCGGTGGGAGGAGCAGCTGTTTATATTTCACCAACCAGGAACCCTGTCCGTAGTTGCTAACTGGGCCTGGGCCCCTCTTCGTAGCCACAGTGGCCCTTTGGATTCCCTCCTCTGCTGTGGGGGCCGTCACAGGGGGGCTTCAGGCTGCAGGTGCCTACTGTTGCAGCCCACCTAGATGTGCTCTCTCCTTGGGGTCTGCAACGGTGTTATGGGCTTTTCCAGCAGCCAGGGGTGGGATCACTTATATTTGTTGCTCCGTTGCTGTCGGCACCCACCAAATCTCACTTGTCCTCTATAGGTCGCAGGAGAGCTATTGGCATCTTCTACAGTCTGTGGTTAGTACACCTAGTTATGCTGCTTTTGCCCTTGGGTCTTCCAGCCTTGTGGCTGGTGGCTGGGTGCCTTCTACTGGTGCTGTGCAGAGGCTTTCCCTAAGGCTGCTGTGAGCCTGTAGGGTTTCCCCCTAGGCTACTAAGCTGGGTCTCTGGAACTCTCTCCAGCCCCAGTCCTCTCCGAGATCTCCGGCAATCCCTAGACCCACGGGGTGGGCAACGGCAGCTGGGGGTCGCCCCGCCCTCAGGGCTTCTCTCCGGGCCTCTGCCGGAGCCGTGAATGCTGGGCGTGGCCCCTCTGCTAATGGCAGACAGAGAGTTTTGTCTGCTGCCCGGGCGGAGCTCCGGCGCTTCCCCTCCGGGTCGCAGGACCGGCCTTTTGAAAGTTCCCCCCGCCCCGGTCTTCTCCGAGATCTCCGGCAATCCCTAGACCCACGGGGCGGGCAACGGCAGCTGGGGGTCGCCCTGCCCTCAGGGATTCTCTCCGGGCCTCTCCCAGAGCCGTGAATGCTCAGCGTGGCCCCTCTGCTAATGGCAGACAGTAGTCTGAATGTAGATTTAAAACTCAATAGATCCCTTATTCTCACTTCCACGTTGTCATTTTATTACTTAAGCATTACCAGCTTCTTTTCTATTTTGATTAGGTTGCTTAACATTTTGTGGTCTGCCTTCTTTCCCCTCTGCTTTCCACACTTCCATGTTTTAATAAAGAGAGATGAAAGAAAGAGTGCCTTTTCTACCTATTAAAATAATTTTACCTTTGCATCAGCATGTTTCTCGCTTTTCATAATTTGTGAAAATGTAACTATTTTAACCGAAGTGCACAGCAGCATGTCTGGAAGTCTGTCTGGGGTTACAGAATCCCTCTTCACACTTAGGAGATCCCAAAAGACCAATGAAAAGTGCTGAATGATTTGAACGAGAGCTTGTGAGAAAGGTTAAATGGGTTGGAATTATTCATCCTGTATAATAAGGGACTTTGCTAAAAATAATATTAATTTGTCTTAGACAATGTGATCTGGTGAAAGGAGAAACTAACATCTTAAAAAAATTTCGTTCTCTGTGAATCTTAAAGAGACATATTTCTCTTAGCTGAAATAAGGGAAGTTCTCCGGGATGTGTCTGATTTTAGGGCTAGAACAGGGTCCAACCAGGAGAGGGAAACCACACAGATTTTAACAGGGAAAGCTTAATGTAGGGAATTATTGATTATAACAATAACTGGGGTTATCAGGGATTGGCTAGTAAAGGGAACTTCAAAGACTACAGGAATGGCAGGTGTAAGGAGCAGCCACTACTCTGAGGGCTGAGGAAGGGGTACCCAGGGAAGAGGGGCTCTCCCTGACTGCCGGGGGGGATCCAGTCCTTGTTGGGGAATGCATGGCTGTGTTTAGTCAACAGCAGAGAAGTCGCTGTGCTGCTTCTCTGGTAGAAGCTGCTGGAAATCCACCATCTAGGATACCAGGGAAGTCTGTTGATGGGAAGGTATCTCACTGGAGGCACTCTGCTACAAAACCTCCTAGAGAGGGGTTGCCAAAGGAAGCTGCTGGCCCCTGGGTCCAGCTGGTTTGGTGCTCCTGTTATGCCCTGCAGGAGCTGGCCACTGGCAGAGCTGTGAGTGTTGCATGAGTTGTGCCCTGGAAGATCCTATCAGCTCTACAATAGCTGGGTGCTGGAGAAGTCACCCAAGCTTTAGGAGCCTTCTGAGAAAGCAAATCTGAACTACGAAAGAAAACTCCTTCCTCCTGAAATGTCTGTCCAGCGCCCTCTACTGGCAAAGCTTAATATCATGCCACCTGGCAAAGAAAAAATAATTGAAAGGATCCAGACCCATTTTTGCCCAGCAGGCAATGAAGGGTGATTTTGCTGATGAGGCAGACAATAAATTGATAAGTGGCACAGGGACAGTTCTGACGTAGTGACAGTAAGTTGTAAGGTGGGCTAAGAGAAAAATTCTGACTTTGGTTCTGGTTGTGTGACCTCTCAGGATCCACTGGGGAGATAGATCCCATTGGATTCCTAACCATTTGCCTCTGTTCTGTGAGTTCTCTATTGAGCTTACGTTGTCTTTGAAATAGCCTGTGAGCTTGTTGGACTAGATATTGGCCCTTTGCTCTGTGTTTGATGGGTTTTGGTGTTTTAGGGAAATCATTCCAACCCCTGGTACTTGGGTACTTAGATTTTAAAATTTTGTTTACATAGTAAGCCTCAGCTGGGGAATGACACATTTCTTTCTTCCCAAACTTATTTACGCCTAAAAAGTTATTTCCATTATCTTCATAAGTGAAAGAGTAATAGGCGTGGTAAAGTCACTCAATAAGTCTTATAAATACTTTTTGGTGTAAGTCCCAGAAATTGAGAATAAGGATGATTGGGTAAAGAAACATATTGCAAGTCAGATGGTTTTTTAATTCTTTGCTTTCTATAGATTTGAAAGAGACCCTTAGTGGCTTTTTAGTAGATGGATCATTAAAAAAAAGACTGCAAATGATATATCACTTCACGATATTTTGGAGAATAACTTAGAAGGAGTTTAAAGATTTCAGTTGCACTGCTATAACAAAACACCTTCCATCCACATTTACTTATTTATGTGGACAAAGTTTCTCAGTGCTTACATTTTTGAAAACGAAAAATAGAAATATAATATTTGTCGAACATATCCCATCCTCCTGGTAAGTAATATTCATCCACAAACACGTGGACTAATTGAAAACATAAAACAGCCTCAAGTATCTCATTAGATGTTTTTCTAATGAGAAGTTACTTTGGTAGGCAGAAGTCTTAAGATGTCTCCTCAAGATGCCTGGTCTCTGATTAATCAATCAAGCAGTAATCTAGGTACTGCTGTGAAGGGACTTTGCAGAATTAAATTTACTAATCAGTTGACCTTGAAATAGGGAGGTTGTCCTGGATTATCTCGTGGACCAATGTAATTACATGAACCCTTAAAAGCAGAAGAGAAAGGTAGAAACGTGAGTCAGAGAGATGCGGCAGAACAGGAGGCAGAAGAGTGAGGATCGTGGTACCATCGCTGGGTTTGAGATGTAGGGGGCTAATTTTAAGGACCAGAGAGAAGCCTCTAGGAGCTCAGAGTGGTCCCCAGCCAAGAGCCAGCAAAGAAATAGGACCTCAACTCTATACCTGCATCAACCGAATTCTGCCAACAACCTGAATGAGCCAGGACATGGCTTCTCTCCAGAGCCTCCAGAAGGGAACGCAGCCTGCTGATTCCTTGATTTCCACCTCGTGAGACTCGGAGCAAAGGAACCACCCAAGCCATCTATACCTGGACTTCTGACCCCCAGAACAGTGCGATAAGAAATGTGTTGTTTTAAGTTGCTAAATGTGTGGTAATTTGTTATGGTAGCAATAGGAAACAGATAGGAACTTGTTATGTTTAATGATATTTAATCAACATATTGATGTATTTTAAGTTGTTTTAATCAATTGCAATCACTAGTAATATTTAAGTTGATAACATTCTGAAAGAAAAATATCTTTAACACTTAGAACTATATGGTCACAGGAAATAATCAAGCTTAGTTTCAGTTTACATACTTTTTTCCCCAATTTTCTTTGGTTTTTGAAGATTGGCCCTGAGCTAACATCTGTTGCCAATCTTCCTCTTTTTGTTTTTTTCTCCCCAAAGCCCCAGGACATAGCTGTGTATCCTAGTTGTAAGCTACTTTACTTCTATGTGGGATGCCACCACAGCATGGCTTGATGAGTGGCGTGTGGGTCCACTCCCAGGATCCGAACCTGCAAACCCCGGGTCACCAAAGTGGAGCATGTGAACCCAACCACTCAGCCATGGGGCCGGCCTACCCCCAATTTACTTGTGATAGAATAATAAAAAATATCATTAAGGATAAAATACATCACATTAGGATAAAATTCTATAAGAGCAGTGGACTGGACATAAGTATATACAGAAGAAAGGAACAATATAAAAATTTTCACTGTTATAGGAGAGCTTGTTAGTGTGTATTTTAGAAATGGATGAAGATGGATATCAAAATCATATAATATTATATCCCATTGGATATATTTAAAAGAGTGATCTCATAGTTTTATTTAAAAATCATTATTTATACCATGCTGAAAATAATACATTTTGCAACTATTTGAACTATGATGAAAAAATTTTGGTATCAACTTAAAAATATGCAAGTGGGCACATACTCTTAAAATTCCTTCAATGGCTAGGCCAACAAGAAGATTTGAAGACCACTGGCTTGTAGGACTCCATTTTCTCAGTTTACACATAGCATTACCTTCCAGTTGGGGCAAATTTGGGAAAGCACATGAAGCTTAGAAGATTTAATCATTCGTTAACTAATTTATCCATTAAAGACCAATTGAACCTCTATAGAGGACTCACATCATATGTTTAACTTACGTGCATCCCACTATATTCACTCAGCAAATTAAAATGGGGAGAATTAGGGGAGAGAAATAACAGCTTGAATTGACTAGACAGTTCCACCTGGTTTCAACTCATTGCCGGAATGTCCTGAGGGAGAGTGAGAAGGCAGCCCTCGTCCTGGTATCTCTCATGGTGTGAGTACCTCTTCATGCTGAGTTTTATTCTAGTGTTTAAACGTACATGCTGTTCTCACATCATGATCCTAAACACAAGCCAAACTTGCTCACCTGGTGCTCAAATGAAGAACCAGCACTTATTTTAGAACTTAACTCTCACACACGATGCTGGGGGCCAGGCACTGTGCCCAGGGATGAGGGCACGGGAACCCTGCTCTGGAAGAGCACAGTCAGGCTGTTTCAGTACAAACACAGCAAGAGGTATGTCCATCCAGTGTTGGATCTTTGGTCCTGCAGGATTTAGCTGTCTGATAAGTCTGCCCTCGAAGGGTTTTACATTCTTTCATAAAATTCTTCATTTTCTGCCTGACCTTGGAAGCCTAGTTTTCTGTCAGTTGTCTTATCTCTGTTAATGGCTGGTCCCTCTGCTTGGTCACTCATGCTAGATACATAGAGTCTGAGCCTCCTCTCTCTCTAGTCCCCCTCAAACCATGGTCAAATCCTGTCAACTCTTCTCCCCCAAATTTTAAATTGTGTCCCTTCTCTCTGTTTGCAAGCCCAGCTGCAATTCAAGTGTTCACCATGGACTGTGCCCTGATCTTCACATTGTCTCCTCTGATTCAACCTGTGGAACTCAGCACTCCAGGACAATATTTTTAAAAGCAAATCTGTTTATGTCTCTTTTCTAGTTGAAACTCTTTTTCATGACAATCCCAATCTTTCCTACTGCCTCTCCTTCAGCCATGTTGTTGCTCAAACAAGCCTTCATGTTCTTTGCCTTCACAGGCCGTATCTTCCGTAGCAGAGGCCTCTCACCTGACTTCTTGTCCATCTGGGCAATTCATCTTACACTTTAAGAATCATTGTGTACATGGTCTAATTGCCAACACTACCTACGTCTTGCTTCCCGCCCCCCTCCCCACTTAGTGCATTATGGTCCCAGGAGTGTGCTAGGCACTTTCCATGAACA
This sequence comes from Equus asinus, assembly GCF_041296235.1. NCBI lineage: Eukaryota > Metazoa > Chordata > Mammalia > Perissodactyla > Equidae > Equus > Equus asinus. The sequence continues at coordinate 21,472,560 of NC_091801.1, read as the reverse complement.
GACTTTGTTTAAATTATGCAACAATCCAATGAGATAGTTATTATTATTTCTCTTTTCCGGATTAGGAAGCTGAACTCAGAGATATTAAATTACTTGCCTCAGCTAGTAAGTGGGTGGGCCAGGATTCAGAGCCTCAGGGATCTGATCCCAGGGCTCATTCCGGAACCACTGTGTTTTGGAATCAAATGGGCCACCAGTTTACGTTGCAGTCCTGCTCCACATGTGTGTTGGGAGAAGGAGAACAGTTACTCAATCTCTCCACAATACCTCTTCTGTAAAATGAGGATAGTAATACTTATTAACAGCATTCTTGTGAAAATTAGCAACATATTGAAAGGAAACTGTGGAGTCCTTAATAAATGAGGCCCAGTTCCTTCAAGCTGACCTTGAAGGGAGAAGAGCCTTACACTGGGGAGAGGGGCCTCGGTCCTGCAACCCCAACTCTTGTCTCCAGGCTCCCCTCATCTTGGGAACCCCCTGCAAGCCTCTAGCAAGGGAGCCCACTCTCCTGGTTTTAAGACTTTAGCATAAAGAAGTGATTTTCCCTTTAGTACACCATAACACAGTTACTCTAAGGCTGGCAAACTTTGCTAAAGGCTAGGAAACAATGAAAATAAAGCTAACCCGAAGAGTAACATAAAGCTGGATAATTTGGTTCAGGAAATATAGGTTGCTCAGACACATTCCAGGCCTACTAACTAGTGTATGATCTTGGCTGATTTCTGAGGTTTGAGCTACTCATCTGTAGACTTAGAAACAATGATGTCTATTTGGTTGAACTGTTGTGAGAATTGATTTATTCGTTAAACACGCATTCATTGAGCCCCAAGCTAGGCATTCAATGTTAACTAATATTTAAACAGTTTTTGCTAAGTGGCATGCAGTCTTCAAAGTGCTAATATACACTAGCTCACTTAATCTTTACAGCAAAGTTGGGGGGGAGGGGTGTTGTTTTTATCCCCATTTTACAGATGGCAAGAGTAAGGCACAAAAAAGTTAGGAAACTTGCACAGGTCACACAGTTGGTGACTGACATCTCCAGGACTGGGAGCCAGGCAGCCCGGTGCTGGGAGCTGGGTGCTCAGCTCCTGCGCAGCATTGCCTCGTGGTGTGAGTGGGGATCTTATCGTCATGGAGCTTATGATGTAGGGTAGTACATATGCCAGGAAAGAAAGAAATGCATAATTAACATAAAAATAAGAGCTATGAAGGAAATGAATAGGGCATGAGGCAGAGAACAATGGGGAAGGGGTGTTGGAGATCCTTCAGAGAGGGTGATCAGGGAAGTTTTCTTTGAGGAAAGTGACGCTTAAGCTTGGATTAAATGAGATAACATGTTTGCTAGAGGCGAGGCTGGGCACCCTGACTATAAATACTCCCCTTCCTTTCCTTTTCTGTATTGAAATAAAATTTGGCAAACATTTTCTTGACCCTGCAAGACCTCTCAATGCTTTTGGCCACCCCAAGCGGTAGACTTCCAGGGAGTGTGTGCAGACCTCACTGGGCAGGGGACCTCGTCTCATTCAGATGAAAGCTATGGAAAGTAACGAAGACTCTGATGATTGAACAATTGGCATATAGATGCTTAAACATCACTTGGTTTTCACATGAGCTCTTTTATTAGATAATTGAGAAAACCTGGCTGTTCCTAGGTGTTGTCCCTCTTGTACCTTTAGCAATTTGTTAGATTTCAAAAGCATCAATTTAGTTATGTTGTTCACAATGGCTTTGAAAAGGTGTTAAGACTTCTGGAAATTCATTGAAGGTTAGCAGTATCTTTGCCTATGCTTTTTATCTCGAAATAATAGCTGATTTCTTTGGCAAACCCATCATTTCTAATTTAATGGGTAGTGCTTTGGTAATTGAACTAGCTTTTTGAAAGCTACAATGGCAGCTGAGGACATCATAATAGAGGACTAAAATGAGATAAGTGGGGAAAGAGACACATTACCTCTTTTTGCTCACCTGGTTGTTATTATTGTTAATAATAATAAAATTCAAGAAATTGATATAACTGTCTTTTTTATCATCGTTTAAACTATCCTTGGGAATGTCATATAAAATAGCAGTTGTAACAGTGCAATGTAAATTATAGTACCGTAAAAAAATTGGCAATAGTGGGTTCTGCCTGACAATTGCTGCCTGATATTTTGAAAGCAAAATAGTCACTTAAATATTTTTAGGCCATTTCATGAAAAAAAAAAGGGAAATCATACTTTTAGGTAAGCTTTACCCTTCTCCTCCTCTGATTGTGATTTATTTCTATGTAAGGAATGATGGTTATGGTGTGGCAGGCAGACTTGAAGATGGCCCCTGTGATCTCTGCCTTCTGGTGTTCATGCCTGTGTCAGCTTCTCCTCCTGAGTGCGAGATAGGTTTAATGACTCACTTCTAACAAACAGGAAATGCAGAAATAATGGGATGCCACTTCTGGGATTAGGTTGTAAAAGATTGTGACTTCCATCTTGGGTCCTCTCTCTTGATCACTCTTAGATCTCTCACCTGGGGGAAACCAGCTGCCATGTTGTGAGCAGCCCTGAGGAGCCACAATGAGGAGGGATGAGGCTTGCTAACAACCACGTGAATGAACCAGAAAGCAGATCTCCTCCCCGCCTCTCTCCCCACCCGGCTGGACTTCCAGATGAGACCACAGTCCTGGCCGGTAGCTTGACTGTCTCCTCATGAGAGACTGTCAGCCAGAGGCACTCCGCTAAGTGACACTCAGATTTCTGCTGCATAGAAACTGTGAGATAATAAATGTTTTTTGGTTTAAACTGTGAAATTTTAGGGTCTATTTGTTATGCAGCAAAGGATAACTAATACAGATGGGGAGTACAATGGGAATGATAAATTCTAGAGTGGGCCCTAGATCTCTGAAAACAGGGAATTTTAATGACACAATCCCTAGGCTCCACTGTGGCTGGTGCTGATTGCACCTGCCAGGGTTTGTCCAACCTCTTGGTTCTGAGTTTTTTCATTTCCCTAGACTCAGGCTAACCCTCTTGTCTTGGAAGTTCTTCACTGAAAGCAATGGAAATAGAATCTAGCCAACTAAAGCAAAAGGAAATTTATTGAAAAGATATCCAGGATGTCGTGGATGTGGAGGGGGGTGGCTGCTATAGAATCAACAGGAGGCTTTGAGGCCAGGTTTGGGAATAGGCAGAGAGCCATAGAGTTCTAGGAACTAGGAAGAAGGATGGCAACCTCTTGGCAGCAACTTGGTTCGGCACATATCCACTAAATATAAGGCCTCTGATTTACTTTCTGTCCTTGCCTGCTCACTGAAGATTCAAAACCCCAAGAGAGAGCATTCAATTGGCCACACTTAGTTGCATCCCCAACTCCTGGCTGCATTGGTGCTGGGAAAGGAAGGATGGGGCCCTTTGGCTTTCTTAATGGTGGGCAGGCACCACGGATTTACCTTTGTGGCAGGGGCTGTACCTGTTTCCCCATTGTCTGCTTTCCTCTTCTTTTTCAGTAATAAAAGTTTTAGCTGGGCTAAAGACTACATTTTCTCCAGCCTCCCTCACACAGAAGTACGTATCTTAATTCTAGTCAATGGGATCATATAAACAAGACTGGTTTGTGCAACTTCTGGATTGTACCTTTAAAAGGAAAGGTACTCATGCTCCCTTTTCCTCATTTCTTCTTTTTATAGCTGAAGGTAAAGATTGTGGAAAGTCATCTTTCACCTCGTGGACAAGGGCCATACCCTAGGGATGGCAAAGCAGAAAAATGGAAGGAGCCTGTGTGCTCAACACTATTGAGCTGCCACTTGGGCCTGGGCTGCCATCTTGAATGTTATAAGTGAGAAATAACTTCTATGTTATATATGCTATAACTTAGATATTATATAGTGTAAAGTAATATAAATAACGTATATAACTTCGATGTTGTATAAGAAATAACTTAAATGTTATAAGATAGAAATAAACTTCTCTCTTGTTTAAAGAAGCATCCACTGAAGCAGTCTAGTCTGTGCTCTGAAGCTACAGCCATTGAGGGAAAGGTGGAGCCCTGAAAAAGAAGTCAAGTGCCACCAGGATGGGGAAACAGGTGCTGGGCAGCCAAAATGGCAAATGTCCTCTACAGCTAATACCATTACACTGCTTTTGAGGTACATACTATTTTGTGAATTAAAGATTTCTTTAATTTTTGATGATGGCACTAACATATTCCCCAATTAGTGTTCCTACTCTGGACCTATTCCCTGGCAGCTGGTTTCATGTTTATCAGTTCTCTGTCTGCACTAAAGTTTTCATATCTTTTATCCTTTCACCATCCATGGATACTTTTTTATGCAAAACGTGCATCACGGAAGTTTTTAGCTGGAAGGGACTTTAGTGAGCAAACCAGGGGATCCCAAACCTGCCTGTAGCACGCACAGTCTTCAGGGAAGCTTGTTGAACGTATGGACTCCTGCCCTAGCCCCACCTCCACACTTGCCCACTCAATGACCATAGTGGGAGTTTGAGTTTGAGTTGCTTTTTGTGGGGGTTCTCCAGTTCTCCAGGAGGGTAAAGAAGTCCTCGTTGCTCATACATGCCTCATCAAGGAGTCTCTTGGAGGAGATTGTGCTGTTTTTCTCCATAATCAGTGGTGCTGCCCTCAGATATTAATTGTCTTCATGTGGATCCATACGGCTTGCCATTCCACTTGCTCAGGCCAGTCTGACTCCTTCTGTGGTGAGGAGATTCCAAGGAGGGCATCACCCCCTGACATTGCCTAGCTTGTAAGGCCCTCAGGCTTATTATCAAGTCCTTGCCTGGTCCTCCCAGGAGGATTTAGTATTTTGGTCATGCTCCCCTGGAGCTGCCTGGGTCTTCTGGCCTCCTGCAATCTGTAATCCTCCATTCTCCAGTGTTCTGCATCTAATGACTGCCCCAGGGTGGGTTCACGTGCCTCCCTTGGTACACAAAAGTTTCTGTACCCTCCCCATCTGAGGAGATCCACGTTGCTTGTCTTCAAACCGTAACACACAAAGGCTGGTAGCTTACTCCTGGAGGTAAGGAGATCAGAGAGCACAGACTGAAATGCCCTCAGGGGCCAGTTGGGTGGTAACACAGAGGTGAACACAGTGGGGAGTGCCTGGTGAACTGCAGAGCACATGCTCAAGCTAAGGGGCAGTTGCTACTCGTGTGTCGCTAATCTTGTTTGGAAATAAATGCCCACTGTTGCTCAATCTTCTGATTTTTCAAAAGAAGCTGAAAATTTGGATTTTTTTTTTAAAAAGTGAAATATCCTATTTTTCAATATTGGCAACTAATGTATTAAAAAAAATCACAGCCTGGACTTTACATTTGAAAGCCAGATTTGCACTGTGGGTCAGTGGTTTATAAATTCTGGCTAGAATTTAGGAGTACAGGTCTGGCTAACTCTCCTGGTGGAGAAAGGGCAAAAAATACCCTTTTGATTTTATTCCAAGGATTTTAAAGCAAGGAGAGAAAACAAGTAAGAAGACATTCATTACTTTCTCAATAAATCACCCTTTGACATCAATTACATGTGCAGGGATTAAGTGATAAATTGAATAATGACAATACACCAAGCGTAGTATGTGGCACATGCTGAGTGATTCAACAGTATTTAATGCTGAGCTTATATCTTTGAGTCTATTTCTGCTCTAGCACCAAACTCTTTATGATTGTGGCTTTATATAGGATATTTGACAAGACAAATCTTAGATATGGCACAAGATATTATTGAAGTAAATAATTTTAATTTACTCATATATGTGTATGATGAAATCAGAATCATCCAGCTTTTTTTGCGGAAGGGATCTTAGAGTTTATCGAGCACTTCGCAAATGAGGAAACTGAGTCCCAGAAAGATTAAGTGGCTTGCTTAAAGTCTTTCAACGAGTTGGTGGTTGTGTCAGATTAGAAGTGTTGTGTTTTGACTTCTTGTCTGGGTCTTTTGTGTACACTGTGCTTCTGCGATGCCCAGAGTCCTTTTGGTGTACCTGATATTTTCACCCTCCAAGCTACTCCTCAGGATCAAGGCGTTAGGTACAGAGGGTTCTGCATGCATGCTACCTTGGCAGAGTAACATGCTAACATGTTAGCTCATACTAAGTTTCTTGAGTTACACTGGGGTGTGGACAGTGGGTGCCAGGCCTAGATGAGCTGTGCCGGGGTCCACTGTGGTGGCAGAGATCCTCCGGCTTGCTGATGGATATGCTATTGGGAGGACTGGAAGACAAACTTCACTAATTTCCTGACTTATCCTCTCATCTGCTTTGTCGCAATAGTAGATACAAATAGATAAGGAGAAAAAGATGGATATTAGACACAACTTGCTAAATGTTTAAACAAAAGGATCAACACAAACATAATTAAATATCAATAGCAAGCATAGACTATATTTCTGTTTAAATAGATCAAAGCTAATTCAAACTTGATTTTTTAAAAAGTATTTGCTCCCCCTTCCATCAAGTCAAGTAAAATTCTATGTCTCTGTGCATCATAGGCTTCCCGTGTGAGTTTAATTTACCTTTCCTCATTGGAGGGCATTAGAAACTCATGGCTGCAGCTGGGACTCATGAACTAATGTAACCTATTAAGCGTTTATAAAGAGGAGGGAGGTTATTGTAAATACTGCCTAGATTTTTGAGTCCACTCTCTCCGGGTACTTTTGGGGGAATCTATGTACCATCTTTCTTTCTTTCTTTCTTTCTTTTTCCATCTTTCTTCCTCTCTAGCTCACAATAATATTATCATCATAATATAAAAATTCACAAACTTAGGTGAGGAATCAACGTAAACTAATTTTTCTAGAATTAAAGCTAAATTTAAATTGTGTGTGCTAATCTGTTGGGGTTTATAAAAATTTAATTTCAACCTATTTGGACTTCTCCTTTTCCCTCTGGTTCCATTATATTTCTGGGAGACTTAAATGATGCCAAGGAACTGGGAGGAGGGAAGACATCTGGTCCTCAGCTATCATCTGTCCACATTTGTATCCACCGAGGTGTCTGTTAACCTACCTGGTCCTTGCTGATAGTCCATGAAGGTCAAGGCTGAATCACCCTTTGTTCCTGCCCTACTGGCCTCTTCTGGCACAGACTTGTTGCTGTTCCATCAGCACCCATCCAAGGGCACACAATCATCAACTCCCAAGCCACTCCACGGCTCAGGCCGGGTAGTGAGACCAGGCCACCCAGTCCCCACAAAATCATATGAGGTTCAAACATCTCCTTAACTAGAAAACACATAGGACAAGTGGAATGCAGTCGCAGGTATGATGTTTACTTCTCTCTGCCGCCTGAGTCCTTTATTTCAACCATGAGAATCCCTCCTGGGAGACTAGGACATGTAAGACTAGTGACATGTAAGAGAGTCAAGAATGTTGCCCCTGTACTGAGGCTTATCAAGTCAATCTTAGACAGCCAGGGGCAAATAACACCTATGCCCTGGATTAGGGGAACTCTTATTTGGTGGGATACAAAGAGATAAATGTGATAGAATTGTATTTTTCAAATATTACTTAATGTCCTCACTTCTCCCATTATTCACCTAGACCATTCCAAGTTTATTTCCTTAGGGATATCAAAAGGAAATCAGAAGGAATCAGAAGAAAAAATAAAAGGAAATCATTTCTTAGTGTTTTGAGGGTCAAGAGCTAGACTGTCTTGTCCAATATGGTAGTCCCTAGCCCATAGCAATGTAGCTATTTTTAGTTGAAATTAATTAAAATTAAATAAAATGAAAAAGCCAGGTCCTCATTTGCACATTCTGGCTAGCTCAGAATTACAGATCATTTCTACCATGGCTGAAATTGGACAGCTCTGAGCTAGACCACAATACAGAACAAGTAAAAGCAAAGCTTTCAGCCTCTGGTACTTGAAGGGCTTTCCCTAGCTGGAGGAAGGGAAAGGGATGGAGAGGCATTAGAAAGGAAAGGGGATGGTGAGTCATTGATCGAGGTGGAATTCATCTCAGAGGTTCTCAGTAGCCACTGGGAAGTGTGGTCCACTGCTGGCATCTGAGAGCTGTGTGGGAGCTGAGTCAATGTTCAAAAACCATCTGGTCTCCAATCAAGATTTCACCATCCATAGCCTTCCTTGAGGAGTTGTGTCAGGTGTTTTTCCCTTTGGCATGAGTCATAGGAGGATTGTTGGTCTATGACTGGCTTCAAGGCGCTGACAGGATTCATTTGAAGTGTGATGCTGTGGGTGTTAGAGATGATATAGAAGATTATAGTGTAAATTAAAAGGGTGGTAAGCAAGTTGCTTAGAGCTGTTTTTTAAAAAAGGCTGAACAATGGTCAACTCTAGAAGATTCATCAAGGTCACTATTAGGAATTCTCTTTCAGACGTTCCAAGAGGGTTTCATTTAGTTGGATAACCATGATTTTTTCTGAAGGTTGTGGGAATAGAAAGTAAAGATGCCAAGTGGTGGATTAATGTAATGCTGGAAGGAAGGATCTTATTCCGAAACTCTGCCCCCGTCGATTCTCTGGAGTAGGAATGCTCCTGGACTTCAAGGCTAGCATCAAAATCGATCTCAGGTTATCCCTGGGAGACTTCTGCTTTCCTTAGCCCACACTTATCTGTCCCCATCTTCCTCCGTTCCAATAGGCCACAAGATAATCCTCCCATTAAAATGTATCTTCACACTTTCTCACAACCCAATTTTAAGGAATGTTAGATTATAATCTCCATGAAGCCAGGGGCTGATCCTTGTTCCACTTGTCCCCCTGCCATTCAGCTCAATGCCATACACTACGTCTGGGGGATGAGAGGGCAGGTGAAAATAGTGCAGAAAGGATGCAGATGGGAAAGAGCTAATTATCAGCCTGAACCAGTTTACTAAGGACAAAACAAACAAGCAATAAACTGAGAACTAAAGATATTGCCTAAAGAACCATTTGCAGATGAATGGAAAAAGGTTGAGTATAACAGTTTTTGAATGATTTCAGATTGAAATTATTTGTGGCGTTGGCTTCTCATTGACCTTTGTTAAATCTGACCCCAAATGCATTGTGAGGTGAATTTTATCTTTGACTATGGTCCTCCTCTGCATGATATCATTTTGAAAGTAATGCTCTTTTATTTACAAACTTGTCTCCTTCAAGCTCCTCAACTTTGACCCAAGGATGTCACTGCAGTGACTGTTAAAGAGCACAGGTCTGGGCATTTATCAGCAACATATAATTTCTGCACTCAACACAGCCCTATGTATGTCAAAACCTCATCAGAGGGAGTTAGTATTTCTAGAGACTATTATGAAGGCTATCAAGCCATCTAGGCCTCTTAAATGTATAAACTCAAAAACCTATCCTAAATGTTTAATTGACCTATTTTTGGTTGCAAGCAACAGAAAACAACTCTGGCTAACAGTGAAAAGCAGGTTTAATTTAAATAATACATCACACAATTAGAGAAGCAAGTGAAAACCAAGCCCCAGGAAGGGCAGGAACCATGGAGGTTCATGGGTCATCAGCAGCGGAAGAGTGGGGATTTCTCTCTAGTGTACTTCTCTTTGATGCTCAGTTCGTGTGCCCCAAAGACTTTGTATTTCTTTTCAAGGTTGAAATTCCTGGGGGATAATTTTTTGGGCTTGATTGAATCAAGTATCTGTATCCTTGGGCCAGTCAACCATGGTCAGTGAACAGGGAAAGGAGTATATAGATGGGCCTGGTCAATGATGGACTGTGGGCCACCACCTGATTGTTGTCTAGCACACTGATAGCAATGTGGTGGTTTTTCTCTTTGCTTCCCCAGATCTGTTTTCCCTCCTTCCTTCTTGCTCTGTGGCACAGGAAGCCCACCATTACAGACTGCATTGCCTCCTTGTCTTTGCTGATTCTTCTAACACCAATAGGAAAATAGGAAGGTGGGAGAAGAGAGACATCGGGATGTTTCTTTCCCACTTCCTCTGGCTTTAGGGCTGCTTCCTGGGAGCAGGCACTTTCCTCTCCAACCAGAGGTCTCATTGGGCATCTCTAACTCTACAGCTCCACTGGGAAAATCACGGCCCTTCAGCTCTCGGAGTTTTAACAACTTCCTAATGTTGCTACGTTCTGGGTGCTACAACACCTCTTATATGTGTCCCTATACCTGCCCACATCCTTATAAGTAGCTTCTTCTTTAAAGTCTGTTTATTTAAACCATTTGAGTGAATTCTAATTTATTCCAGAAACCTGACATTACAACCCAACTAAGCCATACCAAAAGAGAGGTGTATGCTTGGCTGGCACTATATTGACTTTCGTAGAATTATAGCGTTTTGGTGTGAGAACATTAAGCCATTAAGGGAAATCCATAAGGAACATTATTAAATACTGAACTATTTTTCCATAAGAATGTTATTGGAACGTGTAGAGAATGTGATTTTGCCTGATTAGGATCCCCTTAAGGGACCACCCATCACCAATTGTGAGTCCATGTGGATTGGATGGCCCTGATTCCACCCCATCCTCAGGAGATATGAGGACATTACCTTGACCACAGTGATTGTTTCAGAGGTAGGCATGTGACCAAAACTGAGACAACCAGAATCAGTCCCAGGGCTTCTGATGTATCAGTTGGGAAAGAGGACTCTATTCCTCTTGCAGTTGCTAATCTGGGAGAATATAAATCTGGAACTGCCAGTGGCCATTGTTATTTCTAAGCGTAGAGAGTCTTCTTGAAAATAAAGCCACACAAAGGAAGGCAGAACTGAAATACGGGAAGAGAGTCTTCACAGCATCGCTTGAACACCTGAATCTGGCAATGCCTGAAATCAGAGATCAACCTCTAGGATTTTTAGTTACACTACTTAGTAAATTCTCTTTCCTGCTTTAGCCAGTTTGAATTGGGCTTTCTATTTTTGCAACTGAAAGGGTTCTGACCAATACAAAATATTAATGATTATCTATTTTTTGAGAGTTCTCAAGAGAAAATTTTGGGGGGGAGGGTCTCAGATCCAGGCATGGTTTTTCCCCTTCTGAGAAATGCTTTGTTTTGTGAACACTGTGTATCACGTAAGCAGTTCTGCTTTGGGCAGAAAGTTCAGAACCAAATTTTGGATTCACTTCCAGCCAGTGGATAGGGCTTTATCACATTTTTTTTAAAATATATTAACATTATTATGGCTCTATCTTATTTTTCCTACTTTATTATTCTTTTGCTCTGATTCTATCACCTATTTTTATTATTATCTTGTTTTGTTTTATCTCTGTAAGCATGTCTAATTTATTTTTTAGCAAAGGCAATATATAAATAAATAAATAGGCCAAATGAGGGGAAAATTCTGCAAGGTTCTGTTTACATTTCTATTGTCAACTAAGAACATCTGTTTCTGCTGAGAAGATATCTCCTTAGTGTATTAAAACATCACCGGCTGCCTGTAAGAGATAATGTGTATAATCTTGTATTTCTTAGTAGACTTGTGGCTTTACTTAATCTCTTTGCCAAAAAATTATTGTTTTGAGGGGAGAGCACAGGGTCTTATTTAAGTGGTTATATAATTTCCCTTCACAACAGAAATTTAGACATGATACAAATGCATGGATTGACCAGAAGCGGACCACCATGTAAGGGACGTCAGCCTAAATTACTGGTTTTGGCATTTATCCTGTAATATTTTAAAGTTTTTTACATGTTGTTTCATAAATGTAAGGTTCTGTGGTCAAGGGATGTCTTCTCCACACTCGCTCTTTCTTCCTAAGGTTTCTCTGGCATTTCTACAGTCCAGCTCCCTATCGTCTTGTTCCTCGGTTTCTGTAAAGCTCCACTGAATTGGCCACTGTTGCTTGCCTCTACCTTCTGCAGGGTGCTGCACACACTGCTTCCAGAGCAATATTTCTTAAGCACTTGGACAGGCCTGCTATGGCTGGTTCCAGTCTCTACCGCAGTTCTCTAACTCACTATGACTTCGGAATCACTTACAACGGGGTCTCCTGATCTGTCTCCCCACTTCTATCATTCTCAGTACCCGATTCTCCTTCTCAGTCACACCTGTCTCCTGGCTGCATTCAGAACAGAATTTTGCTCATGCTTTTCTCCCTTTCGAAGATCACCTTGAGAAAGTCCTTTCTCTTTCTCTATTCATCCATATCCTACACTTTTCAAGTTTAAACTCAGTGAAATTCTTCCCAAGCGTTACACTCTGCAGAGGTCTTTCCTGTCTACAAGGCTTCCTGGAGTATGCGTTCTGATTCCAGCATCACATTATGTGCAATTGCATGTATTTCTCTAAATAATAATTACATATATGTGCTTCTTTTATGTAAATATTTTGTTTATTAAGAATAAATGAAACCCAATTGAGGAAGAGTATTAGGTCTTTATTTCTTATTTCCAAAATATTTGGCACAGTGTTACATGCATAGGATGTATTTAACGAAAGGGAACTAAATGGACTATGAATTAGGAGATCTGAAATTAAGTTACAAATTTGTTTTTGGTTACCTATCTGACTTTGATCTATTCAAGATTTTATCTTTTGAGTCCTATAATTTCTTGTTTAAAATAGAGAAAAAAATGAATGTCAAGGACTTACTGAAGAGAAAAATCAGGGGCAGCCAAAGGAATGAATGAACAAATAAGGGTGCCCTTTTCTTCTTCATCTTAGTAATGATTGAAAGGGAGCTTGTGTAATCCACACACCTACATTAAAACTCTCAGGCTCCCTTACAGTTAAATGTGCTCGCAAAACCGAGTTCTGGCCAATGGAATGTGAGGGGCTTGCGTGTTTCACTGCCAGGACTGGCTGTTACAAATTCTCTCATATTTTCTTTGCTCTCTTTTCCTGCGTGCTGCTGAAAGGGAGAGAACCTTGTGCACTGGTGTGGGTGGGGCGAGGTCGAAGATGCTCTCCTCTTCTTCTTGGGCACACAGCTGAACTATATTTCCTAGACTTCGGTGCAGTTATGTGTGGCTGTAAGATTGAGTTCTGGCCAAGGAAATGTGGGCAGCAGTCATGTGCCCAAATTCCAGCCCTTGTCTATCAAATCCTCCCACTCTCTTTTGTCACTGAATGGAAAGAGACTCCAGGGACCTAGAGGAGGGTGGATCCACAGGATGGAAGAAGCCTAGATCCCAAGGAACATCATGGAACAAAACACCCTCATCCCTTCCCGCTGTGAGGTAAATCAGGAACTGAGATTTCAGCGTTTCTTTATTTTTTATAACAGCTAGCATTATTTACCCTAAGCAATTCATGTTTTATGGGCTAACTAGAAGGATAAGCTCCTTAGGTAATTTTCAGCCCCAGCCAGCAGAGACAATTTGTTCTCCCTAAACGGTTACTTCCCTGAATGTTTGAGCTGCTTTTTCTCTTGATACCCAGAGCCAGTCATCAGCCTGGAAAGCATTGCAGTACGCCACGACCTCTGGCCAGGTCCCCAAAACTACAGTCGTTCAGATGATTGAGGGAATCTGGTATTTTGGCTAACAGTTCTGTAACTAATTGAAAAAAATTTACAGAAACTAAATTACTTAGATTGGATATCTTCTTTGGTCTCCAGTTAATTGGCTCAAATCTTAACACTTTGATTTAATTTGGATTCATTTATCTGGTGTAGTAGTTGCTGTATGACTTTTAAATATGAATTTGTCTAGATTGTTAAAAATTCCCTGATCTTTTATATAGGGAAAGAGAAAACCTGAATACTGTGTATCTTAAGAGTAGTCAATGGGAAATATGTTTTCAAGTGTTTCATGATAAATTGGGAATATGTGTAAGTATTTTTATTAAACTTTGTAACCATGTTCAGACTCAGCTAATAACTAGCTGGGAGAGTTGACCAAGCTGCCTAATCTCTTGTTACCTTTGTTTCCTGATTTTTTACATAAAGTTTCGACGAAGTGGGGTAATGAAGACAGAAATCTACTCTGACAGAAGTGGTTATAAGGTTCCTGACAGAGAGGGGATGTTTACTAAAGCATATTAACATGTAAATGTAACTAACACTTATTGAGCAACTACTGTGAATGGTCATAAATTGGACTGTTCTGGAAAAACGAATATTCTGCTGTATTCATTATTGACTTATAGTCCATATATGGCTTATCAATTTTCTAACAGTTTGATCCAATATGGTAGATTCTAAAGTTATTCTACACATAATTTAGTCTTTGATGATACAGAAGTCCCTATTTGATTGTGTAATGTGCAAAGTATATTATGAAAATCAATTTACAGAGTACACTACTATAAACATTAAAAATGGGAACGATTGGGTAGATATCCCTCCTAACTCTTTAAAATTATTAATTTAACTTAATTTTAAAAATTACTATTTGGCATTTCTATCTTTTTTTTTTTAAAGATTTTATTTTTTTCCCTTTTTCTCGCCAAAGCCCCCCGGTACATAGTTGTAGATTCTTCGTTGTGGGTCCTTCTGGTTGTGGCATGTGGGATGCTGCCTCAGCGTGGTTTGATGAGCTGTGCCATGTTCGCGCCCAGGATTCGAACCAACGAAACACTGGGCCGCCTGCAGTGGAGCACGCGAACTTAACCACTCGGCCACCGGGCCAGCCCCTTGGCATTTCTATCTTTACCTTAAAAAAGGGGCTCAGGAAAATCATTCTGATTGTTTGACTGTTCTATTGGCTTAACTAAAGCCAATAACTAAAAAAGAAATTAATGAATTATAAAAATTCATATGATAATATTAATAGGTAAATCTGATTTGTGAGGAAGAGATTCTAAAGGTTTACTGGTGTACTTGGAGGGAAAAAACTTGCTCTGATCTAATGTCAAAGTGTGTGTATGTGAATTAGAACTGGAAAGTATCTAGTCTACATTCACAGAGAGTAAACATTTATGTTAATTGAAGCAGGAAAAATCATTAAGGGCAGAATATGATCATATTATTATATTTTAAAAACAGGAAACAAGATATTTTGAATGGATTTAAGGTTTCTTATAGAATATGGAAATTCAGATAGGAGCACAGTAAAGTTCATTGATATTTCTCGTGTCAGTTATCTTACCCTTCATGTGATGCCAGTTTGCTTTTTTTTATTTCCGTGTTAGCGATTATTTTTTATATTCAAATCACAGTACTCAGGATATTACAGCTTTTGATATTTGAATTTAATATCCTTATAGGACAACTGCTGAATCTCTTAGTTAGCCATCTGGTTTAGGGGAGCTTGCCTGCTATTTCTTTAGGCTTTCGAATTCTTGAAATGTTTTGTACTTACGATCATTTGCATTTTAAATGTATGCATGCATGTTCATGTATATACTGACATCTTGCTATAATATTTCACTCTTTTAGAGTTGAATGAAATGAAAGAATGACTTCCAAGATTTAGTAACTGAAATGCCACAGTGATCTCATTACAAAGTTTGTCTGCAGGTGTATCAGTTTCCTATGGCTGCTGTAACAAATTGCCACAAACTCAGTGACTTATAATTCTGGAGGGCAGAAGTCTGAAATTAGTTTCATTGGATTGAAATCAAGGTGTTGGCAGGGCCATGCTCCCACTGGAGGCTCTAGGGGAAACTCCTTTGCCTTGTCTTTTCTAGTTGCATTCTTTGCATTGCTTGGCTCATGGCCCCTTCCTGCATCTCCAAAGCCAACAGCTTAGCATCTTGCTTCAGTCTTCATATTGCGCTCTGTCTTACAATAGTAAATCTGCCTCTGCGTCTATCTCATAAGGAACCTTGTAATTCTATTTAGGACCCACTCAGATAACCCAGGATATTCTCTTCAACTCAAAATTAACTTAATCATCTCTGCAAAGACCCTTGTGCCATACAAGATAACATCCACAGATTCCAGGGATGAGGACCTGTATATATTTGGGGGCCATTATTCAGCGGTGCAGGAAAGGGTTAACTCAGCAGGTTTGAGTTGCTCAAACTATGTACATTCCCAAGGTCTTCAGAACTGGTCCTTGGCCTGGCCCCTGGGAGATGACCTCTGAGTCCTTGAAATGTCCTACTTGGATAAGTTTCTTTGTATACCTGAGGCCTTGGGCCACACCAGATAGCTCATGCTCACCATGTGATTTATAGTAAACACCTGTTTTTGTATGCTTGAGGCTTTGGGCCACACTGGCAGTTTGACCTCTTGGAGGAGGAGGGCTGGAGACTGAGTAGCTAGGATCAGTCACACAGGCGCTGCATGCCTATGTGACTGACCCCTAATAAAACCCCTGGACACCAAGACTCAGGTGAGATTATCTGGTTAGCAACACTTAGCATGTGTTGTCACACCTTGTTATCAAGAGCATTATGCACTGTCCGTGTGTGAATCCACAGGGAGATGACAACTGAAAGCTTGTGCCTGGGTTTTCCTGGACTCTGCCCTCTGTGCCTTTTCTCCTTGCTGATTTTAATCAGTATCTTTTCACTGTAGTAAACTGTAACTGTAAATAACAGCCTTTCTGAGTCCTTCTAGCAGATTATGGCGCCTTGGGGAGATGTTGGGGACTCCCGACACATCAGCCAGCCACACAAAGTTAGTCCAATAACATAGAATTCAGGTTGATGTTAGAATGAAGGGTGTCTGTGTGTCTTCAATATATTGTTCAAATACGAAATATATAATACAGAAAAGACCATCTTTGGTAAAATATTAATCTTGATTAAAAATCAAAATATTTCTAGTAAATATTAACAAATTACTGAGAGCCATGGAAACCAGAGGCTATATCATTATTGCCTTGGAAAGAATGGAAAGACAGTGAAGATATTATATTACAGCTGTGTATATAAATTTATAAGCCCAAACTCCACATAAATACACAGAAATACCTTGCATGTCTCACAAGCTTAAAAATAAAATACATTCCTAAAAGCTCTTGAGAAATAACAGAAAATGACCAGCCTTTTATTTATTGTGCTGTCATTGCCAATTCACCCAAATCTAGTACGAGTAAGAAATAGATGTGTATTAGACTATATTTTTCTTTGTGATAGCAGCAACATCCAAGAAGATAAAAAAAATTATGTCAGAAAATTATTTCCTTTCTTTTGGAAGGAAATGGTATTTAGAAAAGTGCTTGAGATAATAAGCAAGACCCTAATGGGGTCTGAATTTTGGTGGAACGTTATTGAATGTAGAAAAGGGAACAGCTAGTGTTACTCTGGAGGGAAAATGGAGCAAGCAAGATGGACGTTTCATCAAACATTTCTCATTTTAACACTCCCTACTCCCAAATCTTCAGTGAAATTACTTCAATAGTTGTGTGTGTGTGTGTATGTTTAGTGGGAATCAATGAATGGCTGGACTTTATATCTTATGAAATTAGGCAGAGCTAAGACAAACCATGTGATTGTTAGAACAAGGAGACAAATAGAAGCCTTAGAAAATAATCCCAACCGTATTAGTCAAGATTCTCCAGAGAAATGAACCAACAGAATATAGATATAGATATAGATACAGATATTGATACAGATATACATACAGATAAGAGGAGATTTATAAAAGGAATTGGCTTCCCTGCTTATGGAGGCCAAGAGGTCCCATGATTGTTGTCTGCAAGTTGGAGAAGCCAGGAAAGTCGGTGGTACAGTTTAGTGCAAGTCTCAAGGCCTGAGAAATGGGGGGGGTGGGGGGGCTGCTGGTATAAACCCAGGAATCAAAAACCTGGAAACTATGAGCTCCGATGTCTGAGGGAAGAAATAGATGGATGTCCCAGCTCAAGAAGAAAGAGAGAGAGAGAATTTGCCCTTCCTTTACCTTTTTGCACCATTTCGGCTCTCAACGGATGGATGATCCCCAGCCACACTGCTGAGGGTAGATCTTTATTCAGTCTGCTGATTCAAATGCTAACCTTTTCCCAAAACACCCTCACAAATACATCCAGAAATAATGTTTTACTTGCCATCTGGGCATCCCTTAGCCCAGACAAGTCGACACATAAAATTAACTACCATACCAAGGAACACAGAGACTCTCAATCGTCACAAAAATATAGAAATAGGACCTGTATCAAGTTTTTTAGATCTTTTGGAGGATAGGAGGCCTTGGCTCTTATCTGGGATACCTTTTACTTCATGGAATTATTGGACTAGATGAACCAGATGAACTCTAGATTGAATGAGAAATGCATCCTTTCTAGGACTGTCAAATTGCTGGATGTGTGATGCAAGAGAATTGAGTCTGCCATGCCTGAGACAAGGTGCTCCTGGCAGTACCAATGCAGCTTGTTGGTAAGCTGTGGGACTCTTTATGAGTTCAGTTCTATAGATTTTATGGGGTAATCTGTTGGAATCTGGATGTTTCTGATAGAGATCTATGCATACTCAATGTTTCACAATGTTACTCATTGAAGCCCAAGAAATTTTCTTATGGAGAAATCATTGCAGAAGGATGCTAACAGCTGCTATTTGACTTAGCCTCGACTGACACTCAATTTTATGCAATAAAAAAAGAGTCTCTCTTAGAAGGACCGTGGATTCAGGGCCAGGCTAATTGGTATCAAATTATGGTAATTCTATGTTGTACAAGTCCAGGGGGTAACTCTGAACTCTGGTTCTGTCATTTGAGAAACTTAACTTCTCTGTGCCCAGGTTTCCTCACTTGGAAAATGGAGATGATACCAATAAACACCCAATGGGGTTATTATGAGGTTTAAATGATACAATTCAATTAAAGTACAATTAATTCTTCTTGATATATAGCAAGGTCTTATTAGTAACTGCTTCAGGTAATGAAACAGAATTTCCTGAAGACCAGACTGCTCATAAATAATTAGGACTCTGTTCCAGAAATTGGAGACATTTGGTGACAGGTCAGATAGTAGACGGTAGTTTGAATTGTTAAAAGATGCCACTGAAATGATGCGGCATGGAAGGCCTTGAAGCTGGAGAAGTAGCAACAATTAAAACTTGTTGGGTCTGATATTAGGGATTGTACATGGCTTCGTGTTTGCTTGGATCTGTTTCTATGGTAGAATGCCTGATAATATCCAATTATTTGGTAAACTAGAAGTTTCTGGGATATTTTTTTGGTCAATTTGTGACCACATACTAGGAGAAAAGGCTTCTTCATACCTGTGAACATTTGGGATATCTTTGCAGCAAACTGTACCAGACATTACTCTGGAATGTCATTTGGAAAACTCAGGCTCTGCTAGAACATGCTACTGTGGGTGTGAAAAGGTTATAGAAACATTTACTAGAGAAGAAGCTCCAGTAAATTTATGGGAAACCTTAAATTTTTGCTATTAGTGAATCTACTAATAAGGTGGTAAAAAAGAGGCAACTAAACTCTCAGGGAACAAGACGGAGTAGTAGGATTGTGATGTGATTCCCCAGACTAGACCTGGGAAACTGGAGGTGCACCTCAGGGTGAGGTCTGAGCAGGGTTCCTCTGAGCAGGACCCTTGTTGGAGACCAAACTCTTCAATTCACTTCCATTGAGGGGAGCCTGCTCACAGAAAGAAGAGCTGGGCCACTTGTAAACCTTCCACTGGTAGCTAGCAGAGTGCAGCATCTATAGGCCAGATGGAGGGAAAAAAGTGCCAAGGGGAGGAGATTCAGTTTAAAGCTGCCTTTGGTAAACCAGTTGACTGTTTTTACTTAGCTTGCATGATTATTTGGAGGGATTTTAATAGAGACACCTGAACTTTAGAAGTTTGGAACGATAACAGCTCTTCTGCCCCCAGGCCATCCCTTGGCACAGCCTCTGCTTAGAAGCCAGTGGATTTTAATGTGGAACCCAAGAGAAGGGTGAGGGGTTGGCTGTGCTTCATGCCCAGATTGATGGGGATGAGAAGCAGGAGAAAGAAGCCTACAGCAATCATGGGAACGTTCTTTATTTTGCGTGGCCGGTGAATTGGGATTTGGGTTTAGAATAAGCAGATTCCCAAGGGATGGGAATCCCACAGTCAATACTTCAGATCCCATAATAATGGTACATACAATAGCCTCTAATTTAAAAACCCACATTATGTGTATTTGAGATTCACTCTGTTTATGTTCGATTTAATCCTCACAACAAACAAATGAGAAAGTATTATTGTTTCCATCTTAAATGGTGAACCTGAGATCCTGGATGGCAGAGCCTGATCACACCAAAGTGAGACTAATTTGAATTCTGTGTCCCTCCCAGTATGACAAACTACTCAACAAGCATAGATTTTCAATCAGTGCAGATTTATGCTGAGTACTTCACCGAATTTTCCAGATTACAGTGATCACTGCCTCCAAGGTAGCATTACACTTTATTGGTGCTAGTGTTTTGGCATCTAGTTGTGAATTTGCCCTATAGCTCCTCTTACACTGCTATTCGGAGATGTATGTCTGTAAATCTTTCTCTTTAACAAAATAGCACTCTTCTTAAGAGTAGGATTTGTGTCTTATACATTTCTGTAAGTTTCACAGTGCCTAGCCCAATGCCATCTGCATAGTGTTATTACTAAATATTTCGTTATTTTTTTTCTATCGTAGTGTGAGATAAAACTGTTTTTGATGTTATCTTGTAAGTTATGTGTAGATAACAGACATAAAGTTTGTATCTTGCATGTGATTTTTCTCTAATTGCTTGGATAGTACTGGCATGTGGTAAATATTTATCTAATAAAAAGCCAGCACATATACACAAATATGAAATCCCTGATTTTGAAATTTCCATATCTCTCTTGGTGACATATTGTTTGGTAAAAGGTGGAAAGTAAAATATAGCAGTGATTGGTTACCATCAAGGGAAAAATTTATCTGAGTGGCCTTTGATTTTTGGTTTGTTAGATATTGACATCCTCAGGGGTACAAGCGAAGGATTCCACAGAGAATTCCAGAAGTTTCTCACTGTGTTTAAGACGTTATAGTAGAATCATCTGCTAACAGGATCCAATGACACTGAATGAGAACTCATGGTCTAAATTCATAGATTTTCTGTTTGAGCTACTCTTTTGGTCCTCATTTCTCGGGTAATAGTATTTATTTTTTCTCTTTTGTTGGGAGTGCTATTGTTGACTCTCTCCATAGTTAATAAATTTGAAGAACTTTCCTTCCTCCCTTCTTCCTTCCTTCTTCCCTTCCTTTTATTAGGTCAGGGAAAGAAGACAGAAAGAAGGATAATTTTTATATATAACAAGAATTTATTTTTTTTAAAGAAAATTGTTTACTTGAAAACATGGACATGAGTAAATGGCTTTCTCCCAACATCAGATATTGACCATTTCCACCATGACAAATAGATAACTAAAAAATTCTGCCTTTGAAAATATGTTTTTATGTATTTGACGTGGAAGAAAATATTGATTTTGTTAAACTTTCAAAAGAGTGTTTCACTTGAGAACAGTAGCGAAAGACTGTGGTAGAAAGGCAGAAGCAGAGAAACTGTGATATCTTTTTTCTTCTTACCCATCATACTCTTAACAATTTTCTTTTTTTTCACACAACTCTACACCTTCTCACTTTCTCTCATATGGTCCCTCCAGACTTCTTAACACTTACAGAACACTTGCAAGACTAAAAATTTTCCTATTTAAACCATGCATTAAAAAAAAAAGAAAGATTTTCACAGGTAAGAATAAAAGCATTCTCATTAATTTTAATGAGTATTTAATATATCATAGACTTTTAGGGAGTTTTTTTTTTTTTTAAAACAAAGACTCTTAATAATTCCTAAATGTCAGCCTGAGTACTTTTTCTGCTTTACCGAGTTTCTTAGAACTGTTTTAGAGAGTGAAAGAAGTGAAACATCTTTTTTATTCCTTCATTTCCTAAAAATAGGATGACCAACTGATCAATTAAAAAAGAAATCAAAAAGGAAAATAATCTATGAATAGTCAAGCAGAAATAAACCCACTAAAAACAAATTAAAGAAAATATCAAAAAAATCTTTTAGCAAATTTTGCACTAAAAAGAAGAATCAAAAAACAACAATAAGAAAGAAAAGAAAAAAAGAATAAAGGAGTCTGAGCCAGTAAGAAATTATTGCCTCTGTTAATATAGCACCAGTGATCTTACTACTTGGCTTTCTCCTTGCTCCTGAGACTTTGTTTTTAAAGGCAGTAGAAGTAGTTTCAAGGTATATGGCAGTCAAGTCTTAGCCGGGATCATAAACTCATTCCAAAGAGCCACTACGTGTGGTCGTGGCCATAATTGACGGTTACTTCTTGAAGTTCACCTAGGTACCTTTTCCTATCACGTCGACATCTTCCTTAAAAATACTTCTACGAAGAAAACTTGCAAAATACAGAAAAATAGAAAAGTATAAAGAAGTCTTCATATATCCATCCTCCAGATTTAATGATTTATTAACATTTATTAGTATTTTACTGTATTCATTCCATGTTTTAGATTTATACAATCTTATTACTCCTCAGCTTTTTAATTTTTATTTTTCATTGGGGTATAATTTACATACAATAAAATTCTTCAACGTTAGATGAACAATTTTATGAGATTTGACAAATATATGTAGTCGTGTAAAAACCACCAGAATCATAATATAGAAGAGTCCATCATCTTAAAATTTTCTTATGGCTATTTGCAGTCAATGCCTTTCCTCCACCAAAGCGCCAGTGAACCACTGAGCTCCTTTCTTTCTCTACAGTTTTGTCTTTTCTAGAATTTCATATAAATAGAATCATAAGGTAGGTGGTATTTTTTTTCTGGCTTCTTTCACTTAGCATAATGCTTCTGAGATTTATCCATGTTTTTGAACATATGAGTATTTTTTTCCTTTTTATTCCTGATTAGTGTTCCATTGTAATGGATATATTAAAGTTTTCCATCCTATAGCTGGTGAACATTTTGGTTATTTCCAGTTTTTTAGCTATTATACGTAAAGCTTTTATGAACATTTGGGTACGTGTCTTTGTGTAGACATTTTTTTCATTTCTCTTGGCTAACAATCTAGAAGTGGGATTTGGGACCATATGGTAAGTGTGTATTTAATTTTTAAAAACTACGAAACTATTCCAAGGTGGTTGTACCATTTTGCATTTCCATCAACCATAAAAGAGAGTTGTCATTGCTCCACATCCTCATCAGTACTTGACTGTGTCAGTCTTTTTAATTTTAGCCATTCTGATGAGTGTGTAGTGGTATCTTAATTTGCATTACTCTAATTATATTGAACATCTTTTTACCAGCTTGTCATTTGTATACTATGTTTTGTGAGGTGTCTGTCTAAATCTTTGCTCATTTAAAAAAATTGAGTTGTTTGTCCTCTTATTATTGAGTTTTAAGGGTTCTTTATATAATTCTGGAGATATGTCCTTTGTTGTATATTTATTTTGCAAATATTTTCTCTTAGTCTATGGCTTGTGTTTTCATTTTCTTAATTGTGAATTTTGAAGAGTAGAAGTTTTTAATTATGAATTCAGAATTATCAATTTGTTTTTATAGTTGATGCTTTCTTTTAGTAAAGAAATTTTGGCTAAGCCAAAATCAGCAAAATTTTCCCCCTGTGTGTTCTTTAAGAAGTTTTGCAATTTTCCATTTCAAGTTAACTTTTGTATATAATACTAGCTGAAGATCCAAGATCTTTTTTTATTTGAATATGATTACCAAATTATTCTAGCACTGTTCATTGAAAAAACTATCATTTCCTCATAAAATTATTTTGGTATCTTTGTCAAAATTAATTCACTACCCACACATGGTACTATTCTGTTTCACTGATCTCCATGACTGTCCTTTATGCCAATACTACATCTGTTGTGATTATTGTAGTTCTGTAGCCAGTCTTGAAATAATGTAGTGTAAGTCAAGTGTAGTGTAAGTCAAAATCACTTGGCTACTCTAGGTCCTTTGCATTTCCATATAAATTTTCAGAATCAGCTTGTCAATTTCTACAAAAATTCTGCTGGGATTTTGATTGGTATTGTGCTGATCAATTTGGATAGATTTGACATTATGACATTGAGTCTTGTGAGTCATGAACAAGATATTTCTCTGCACTTATTTAGGGCTTCCTTAATTTTCTAAGCAATGTTTCATAGTGTACAGTGGACAGGTATAGCACATATTTTGCTAAATTTATACTCAAATATTTCATAATTTTTGACGCATTGCAAATAGCACTATTTTTAAATTTTAATTTCCAATTTATCATTGCTAGTATATAGAAACACAATATTTGTACAGTCATGCACCATGTAACAACATTTTGGTCTGCACATATGATGGTGGTCCCATAAGATTAGTGCCTTATAGCCTAGGTTTGTACTAGGCTATACCATCTAGGTTTGTGTAAGTACACTCTATGATATTAGCGCAAAAACAAAATTGCCTAACGATGCATTTCCCAGAATGCATCCCCATTGTTCAGCAACGCATGACTGTATATTGTATTTTGTGACATTGCTAAATGCCCTTATTAGTTACAGTAGCAGATTAATCTGGACTTTTTATGTAGACAATCATTTAATCTGTGAATAAAAATTTCATGTCTTTAATAGATGTAGACTTTTCAAGTTAATTACTTTTTCTTGAGAAAGGCTTGCTAATTTGTTGTTTTCAAGAAGTGATCCATTTAATCTATTTTGATACATTTATTGGCATAAAATAGTTCATAATATTTCCTAATTATCCTTTTAATGGCTGTAGGGTCTGAAGTGATGTTTCCCTTCTCTATTGGTAATTTGTTTCCTCTCTTTTTTCTTGATCAGTTCAGCTAGAAATTTAGCAATTTTATTGATCTTTGAAAACAACCAGGTTTGGCTTCATTGATGTTTCTCTATTTTTTTGTATTCTATTTCATTGATTTGTGCTCTTATCCTTATTATTTGCTTCCTCTTACTTACTCTAGGTTTGATTTCTCACCTTTTCTAGTTTTTTTTAATGACGAAAGTTTAGATCATTGATTTGAGATCTCTGTGTCCTTCTAATATATGCATTTAATACTTTCTCTCTAAATATTGCTTTTACTACATATCACAGCAAATTCTCATTTAGCTAAAATTTTTATGATTTGTTTTCTTGTTTCTGACCTATAGATTTTTTTACAATAGAGTTGTTTAACTTTCAGATATTTGAAGCTTTCCTAAAAGTTTTATTTTTGTTAAATTTAAGTCTCTTGTGGTCAGAAGAGAATTAGACTCTGTAAAGTTTAAATCTTTTGAGATCTGCTGAGACTTGTTTTAAGGCCCAGCATATGATCCATCTTGGAGAATGCTTTATGTGCACTTCAAAAGAATATGTATTATGCAGCTGTTCGGTGTAGTTTTCTAAAAGTGTCAATAGGGGCTGGCCCCATGGCCGAGTGGTCAAGTTTGCGTGCTCCGCTTCCACGGCCGGGGGTTTCGCTGGTTCAGATCCTGGGCACGGACATGACACTGCTCATCAGGCCACAGTGAGGTGGTGTCCCACATGCCACAACTAGAAGGACCCACAACTAAAAAAAATACATACAACTATGTACTAGGGGGGTTTGGGGGAAAAAAAGCAGAAAAAAAAAGTATCAATGAGGTGAAGATAGTCATTAGTGTCATTCCAATCTTTTATCAAAAATACTGATATTTTGTCTAGTTTCTAAATAAATTATTGAAAGGTGTTTTAAAGTTTTAATGGTGATTGTGGATTTGTCTATTTTTCCCCTTAGTTCTGTTACTTCTTTATATATTTTGAAGTTCTCTTATTAGGCACATAGATATTTATAATTGTTAATTCTTCCTGATATATTGAACCTTTTATCATTGTTGATAGCAGTACACCTTGTTTTGTTGTCTATTTTGTCTGATTTAATATAGCTACTGTGGCTTTTTTATGCTTTCTTTATGCATTGTATATCTTTTCCCAGGTTTTCACTTTTAATGAGTTTGTGTTTTTGTATTTCAGGTGCCTATTGTATAGAGAACTTGTAGCTCGATTTTGCCTTTTTATCTGGTTTGGCAATCTCTGCTTTTTGATTGGAGTATCTGGTCTATTTACATTTAATGTAATTATTGATGTAATGGTGTTAGGTCTGCCATTTTTGCTATTTGTTTTATATTGATCTTACTTGTATTTTGTTCTCTGTTCTTTCTTTTCTTTTTCCTTTTGGGGTAATCAGTTATTTTTTAGTATTCCATTTTAATTTTTTGGTTGGCTTTTTGCTATGTCTTTCTGTGTTACTTTTTTGTTACTTTTTTAGTGGTTGCTCTACGATTTACCATATGGACGTTAAAATTAGCCCCAATCAATTCAGAATTAATATTTGAATTACTTCAGATAAAATACAGCAATCTTGAAGCAGTTTATTTTTACTTGCCAATGTGTAGTGCTATTTTTATCATATATAGCATGTATGTCATAAATCTATATATATGTTTATAAAAATAAAAATATAAAACATACTTTTTTATATTTACCACATATTTACTTCTGGGGCTCTTCATCTTGTTGACCTGAGTAGTTGCTATTAGTATCATTCCTCTTCAGACTTCTCCTAGTTACTCTTTTCTTTTCTCTTAGGGATAAATCCACTCCATTTTTGTTTATTTGAAAATGTCTTTATTTTCTTTCAGTTTGAAGAACAGCTTTCCTGGATATAGAATTCTTCATTGGCATTTTTTTTCCTTCTGCACTTTGAACTTTTCATTTCAATTTCTTTTGGCTCCCATAGTTTCTGATAGGAAATTGGTCACTAATTTTAATGTGGCTTTCCTGTATGTAATATATGTTTCTTTGGCTGCTTTAAAGAATTTCTCTTTATCTTTGACTTTTTAGCAGTTTGAATATAAATGTCTAGGAGTGATTTTAACTTTCAATCTCTGATTTAAATCTCTGATTGAGATTCATTGAGGTTTTTGGATCAACAAATTTGTACAGTTTTCAGGCATTATTTAAAAATTTTTTCTTCCCCTTTCTCTCTCTCCTCTGGCATTCCTATTACACCTATATGGACTATTTGATATTGTTCCCAGAGTTTTCTGAAGTATTATTCAATATTTTTGTCTCTGTCTCTTTTCATCTAGAGCAATTTCTATGGCTTTATCTTCAAATACACTTATCTATTTTTTCATTTCCTGTCTGCTTTTAAGCCCATTTAGCCATTTTTAATTTCAGTTATTTACAGCTGTATAATATCCTTTTGAAAAAAAAAAATTCTACTTTTGTGTTGAGATTTTCTGTCAATTATTGATAGCAAATTTTCTTTTAATTCTTCCAACATATTTTCTGTTGATTCTTTGAACATATTTATAATAGCTTCTTTGATGTCTTTACCTACTAAATTCAACATCCAGCCCTAAATTAGAGTCAGATAGATTAACTGCCTCTTTTCCTGAATATAGGTCACAGTTTTCTTTCTTTGCCTGTCTAGTAACTTTTGGTTGAGAACTAACCATTTTAGGTGAAAAGATGTAGTGAACTCTGGGTTCTGTCATATTCTCTTGTATATTATTGGGTTTTTGTTCTAGTAGGTGATTAACTTGCCTTTATCTCTTCCACAAACAGCTGCTATTTGTTTTTATGGATCCCAAATGTAGCTGTTTTACCTGTCCCTTGTAGCTAGCCCTATTGCTGCAAAATTTGGCAGCCATCCAAGGATTTTGGCAGAGGTGCAGCTCACCCTCTCTGTGGTGTCCTTACTTCTTTAATTTCTCCTATCCATGCCCCCCCACCAATTTCAACCTGCTTCAGGATTTATACTCTGATTCTTCTGGCCTATGCAGATTCAGCTTTCTTCAGCTGAGCCACTTGTGGTTGGGAAATGTCCTCAGTTAAGAAACGTAGCAAATTCAGAGTTTTGGTTCTGTAACTTTCAAAAATAATTTTTTCTCTAGTCTCTGACTACTTTTTCTACCATGACCTTATTCATAATTTAGTTACCAATCAGGAATTTGTACAGTTTTTGCTCTGAATTTTGGCCTTATTCCTTCTGATGATCTATTGCTGCTAAGCTTTCCCATTTAAGCTTCCAGTTACTTTGCAAGATTGAACTGAGTCTCTGGCACCTTTAGCTAATAAGGCTATTGATTTCCCCAGTGTGGTTCAGCAGCCGTAGTCATCAAGGTTGGGCAGAGCCATGGGTCAAATAGGCAAGAACTCAAAATTCTCAACCTTTCCAGTGGCAGTTTTTAAAAATTATATCTTCCTCCTGCTTTTACTTGTGTTTAGATGCTTTCTAAGATATAAGAATCATCCTAATTTAAACTTTACCTAGTATTTTATAGTTGTTGTCTGTGAGGGTCTCATAATCATTTCATTTCTCCACCATTACAGGAAGCTGACCTACATCTTTTAAAAAATATTTTGAAATAAGTTATGGACATTATACCATTTCACATCTAAATGTTTCAAGTGCAGCCTGAAAGTATAAGGAAATTTCTTACTGTATCCACCACATTATCATATTTGGCAAAATTAATAGTCCTTATTATCTTTTAATATCTGGTTCATATTCAAGTTTACCCAATTGTCCTCAGAATATCTTTCACAGTTGATTTTTTGAACCAAAATTCAAAAAGGTCCACAGACTCTAGTCATTATATCGTCTAAGTATCTTTTATTTGAAATTTTCTTCTCCCTACTCCTTTTTCAAATGACGTTGAGTTATTGAAAAAAAAGGTTAGTTATTCTGTGGAATGTTCCATATTCTGAATTTGTCTGGTGTTGTTTAACTTGCCCTTTTATCTCGTGTATTTCCTATAAAATTGAAGTTAGAACTAGAGACTTGATTAGAATCAAGCTAAACCTTCTTGGCAAATGTACCTTAGGTGATGCTGTGTAGTACATGACTCACACTATTAAGACATATGGAGTATCTAGTTACTCTGCTATTAGATGCACTAGGGGGTTCAGGCGTCTTCAGTCTCCTTGCTTCCAGAACCTTTCTTCAGGAGATTACTTGATTAGTCAACTTGGGAATCACTATCCAACCTAGATTCAATATATTCATTTTAGAATCATATTTCTACCCTCCAACTCTTAATTCATGCCATCACCAAGACGAGAAATGGTCCTTAAATTCCTTGTAGCTCTGACTGAATCCACCAAATGAAAAAAAACATCTGAATTGAAAAGAATCATCTCAATCAGTCATCTAAGGTGTATTTCTACATACTGCCAAGTATCCTTGGCTTTCTGTATATCTATCTCCTCAGTAGCTATGCTTTATAAGTCTCTGGCTTCTAAAAAAAGTCATTGTCATGCTGATAATTTTTCATTTATTTGTTTATTTGATTAATATAAACAGCTGCAGAGAAAATAATTAAGACAATTAAAAATACCCATTTAGGACTGAAGTTACTGAAATTGAGTCTGTTGACCTAGTGTTCATTATGTGTTGAATTCCTGAATCAGAGAAAACTTCTTTTTTATATTATGCAGCTCAAGTCAATTCCTATATATTAGATTATATCAATTTGATTGAATTTTCTTTTATATATCTCAACTGGCAGTTATTTCCATGGGCAAAATAAAGACCTTTGATTTATCATTTTATTTGATTAGGACATGCTGTATTGTTTTAACCTCTTTCTCTCTCTTTTCTAAGTCAAGATTTAATCATGTTAATTGGGACTAGTAGACCCTACAGCCACATTTTAAATCAAGCCAATGGTCTCATGTTTTGAAATGGCAGTGGACATTTTTGTGGGAAATCTTCCTTTATTACCATTTGCTATGGTGGAAGGAGGCAGAGCAATTACTATTGCAGAGTAATTTAATACTGTTTTATTAACATGGTCTTTCATCTTGGTAAGGAGTTCTGGGATTCATGAGGATGTCCATTTTTTGTGAAATACTATCCCATTTAAATAGATTAATTCACAATCTACAGTTATAAAAACATAAAAGAATAAAGATGAACTAAAATCTAAGTAGAGAATAAAATATAAGAATCAATTAACTTGCATTCTTTTAAAAAAAATTATTATACTATTACCTCTAATAATTAGATACACTTTTCCTATTTCTTACCTGAGCTATTGTTCTTTTTTATGTCAGGTATTTGACATGTTAGACTACAGAAGAGGAATTAAAACTTGATTAATGGTCCCAAATAATTTAGAGGTTAAATCATTCAGATAAAATGAATTGTATAAATGGATGCTTGTTTTTAAGTAGTGGATGTTTCTTTGAGCAGACATTATTTGTGTTTAAATTATAGTTTACTTGCTCTGCCCAGTAAGTTTCCTGGAGAAATATCAATCTAGGCATTTTAGAGAACTTTTATGAAAGGAAATTTTTTATGTGATGCTTTCTGTGTAAAAACGCCATAGAAACAAACTTTTCTCATAATACTTCTTTCTTTTAATAGCAACCAGTCTTTCTCCCAAAGGGAAGTGGAAAATTAAATCACAGAGAGATGAAAGGATTATCTTTTAAAACCAGATAGTCTTTAATTCAATTAAATATCCATTTTATTCCTCATACCTGAGTACTCCTTTATTCCTCCAGATCAGAGAATTTGTGTTATTTTGTTTTCTGTGTGTATTCTGCATGTATTTGTATGTCCATATTTTCAAATGCATGAAATAAATTTGTTCCGTGGCATTTAAGGCATAGAAAAAAACCACATCCATTTATTTTTTTGATTTTGAATAAAATTTGGCTCTGGCTCCATTTAACCATGATGTTTTCAATCCCCAGAATCATATTCTTCTCCCCAGCCTCTGAATTCCCATTAAAGGGAGGTAGATCTCAGCTTCAATTTAAGAGTCCCACTTTAACACTTTCCTGGCTACCTGCAGTGGATTGTTAGCATGTAGGGTGGAGCAGTGGCTCTTATGACTATGGCCAATTCCACTTGACCTGCCACCCGTTACCACATGGGCATTCCGGCTTTGTTTCTTTTCCTCCATGTAGGAGTCCTAGCTTGTAGTGGTAACAATGGAGATGTGTCTCAGGAAACCTTTTTTTGTTGGATCAGGGGATCCTCTCTTCCAGAGCCCTTTTGTGTTTTCCAAGACCTCCAAGCTGTGTTTTAGATTTCACATCACTTGTGGTGGATTATTTTCATGGGTACCCTGATGTTGTGATTTATAATAAGAAATACATATTTGGTCATTGTTCCCATTTCTGGCAGAAAGCTCCTAAAATCCTTGGAATTTCCTGAGTGACAAAGGTGTATTTGTTATGTTAATGAAGCCACTTTTAGACCACCTCTAAGAATGGTGGCTGGTTGCTGGGAGAGCCATCCATGTGATGAGAGAGTTGAAACTTTCAGTCCCACCCCACCGAACTCTGCTTGTAGGGGAGAGAGGCTGGCTATTGAGTTCAATTGCCAAGGCCCAATGATTTAGTCAATCACACCTATGTAAGGAAGCTTCCGTAAAAACCCTAAGGGAAGGGTTTGGAGAGCTTCCAGGTGGGGAACATGTGGAAAGTTGGGGCAAGTGGCATACTTGAAGAGGGCATGGAAGTTCTGTGCCCATTCCCCACACCTTGCCCTATGCATCTCTTCCGTCTGGCTTTTCTTGAGTTATATCCTTTTATAATAAACTGGTGATCTAGTGAGTAAACAGATTTCTGAGTTCTGTGAGCCACTCTAGGAAATTAATCAAAACCAAAGAGGGGGGCATGGGAACCTCTGATTTATAACCAGTCAGTCAGAAGTACAGGTAACAACCAGGGGATTTGACTGGCGTTCTGAGTTGGAGGGGGCTGTTGGACCCTCAAATTTGTAGCCAGTCAGTTGGAATCACAGGTAATAAGCTGGGCTTCTAATTGGCATCTGAAGAGGAGGATGGTCTTGTGGGACTGAGCCCTTATGTGCAGAATCTGATTCTATCTTTGGGTAGATGGTGTCAGAATTGAGTTGAATTGTAGGATACCCAGTTGGTGTCCCACAGAAGTGTGTGGTGGTATGCGAGGAAATCACCCTCCCCCTACATTGGAATTTGGCCTAGAACCCTTTTAGGTACCATGAAATATCTGCCAAGACAGTCCATCTTCTTCCCAAGCAAAGCAAGAAGGAGCACTTCTGTTTCCTTAGAGGTTGGTTGATGTCTGAAATACAGCCTTGCCATACCTGAGCAAAGCAAAGAGATTTTTCACATTTCTAGAGATTTAAGTCCTCTCTGCCTGGTCATGGTGTCTGCATGTTATTGTCTGACCAAGGAATACATATAAGTGGCTGGAAATAGAGTCCAGTCCCTCCCCTCAGCAGCCAGTTATGAGTATTCTCCAAAGCTGCAAAATAGCCATGATCATTTTCTCAAAATCATTTCATTCCAACTCTAAATGGTATAATGCATGTTGTGGAATATTACGCTTAGAAAAATTCTTAGCAATCTGGAGGAGAGTCCCATCATATAATATAATATGTTTGCTCCAAACATGTTATATATATATATTTTTTTTAAAAAAGCAAATCTGGCTTGATGTTTAGTCATCAGGTTTGTCATGAAATTTAATCTTGGTCATTTGGGGCCCACATTTTCCTACTCCCTCAGATGATACAGGATCCACAGAATGTGCTTAGTCTAGAGCATGGTTTCTCAATCCTGACACTATAGACATTTTGGTCCAGATAATTCTTTGTCATGAGGGACTGTCCTGTGCACTGTCCGGTGTTCAGCAGCATCCTCAGCCTCTGTTCACTAGATGCCAGGAACACCATTTGAGTGCTTATCTGGGAAAAGTAGAACAATTTCCCCCAATCTGAGACAACCCAAAATGTCTCCAGGCATTGCAAAATATCACATCGAGGGCTAATTGTACCTGGTTGAGAACCACTGTCTAGGACAATTAGAAAGAGGCATAGTTTCAGTTCTAGTTTTCATGGCTGCTACTCATCTTTCTCCCTGACAATGCCCGCTCATCATTGTCTGAAGGCTTGTGCCTACACTTCCCCTCTGCTGAGTCATAAGCATCTTTAAGGCTCCCAAGCTGTAGCACTCATTGCCTAGACTCTTCAGGTACACACACAATGATTCTTCTTAGAGTTATTATAAGCTCAGAAGGGCTGTGCACACAGGGCAGAGTCTTTCTTGGGAAACCCTGTCCTCCGCTGTTTGGAGATCCAGCTGTGCTTTCCTTATCTTAGAAAATCTTGTTCTATGCTGTTATGAAATTAGTTTTGAGGACAATTCTTGTTTATCTGGGAAAAGTAGAACCACCCTCCCAGGACACAAAGCCCTGGCTTTTCTATCAATATCCATTATAGGGAATGTCACCTACGTAACCTCTTTCTCTCACTTTTTAAAAATGGACGTTACTATTTTCTAATCCCCTCCTTATATTCTCTCCCCTTTTCTTCTCAATTCATTGTCTTTCGTTTGTGTTCCCCTTCTATTTCTTCTCCAAAGATAGCAGTTATGGGTACAGCAAATCTAGGTACATGAGAAAGAATGGGAACCTTATCTATCCCACCTCTCTGTTGATTCAGAGGAGGCAGAGATTGGGAGTTATGCCCATTTTCCTGGGAGGAAAAAAAGTTGTTTGTGTTTGGATAGGACCCCAAAACCATTTGTTATAAAGTACAAAATACAACATTTAAAAAATGTAAATAAAATGGTCTGCTTTTCTCTTTCTTTCCTTTCTTTGAATTCATTTTGCTTCTCTTCCTCACTTGTAGCAAACATTTGCCTGAATGTTGAAGTCAAGAGCTTTGGCTTCTCTCCATGGGTGGGGAGTAGGCTGGGGAGAGCAATGCAAACCTTAGTGGAAATATTTTGCCATGTGTAGGGTGGCTACTATCATTTCTTAGAACATTAAAAAAAAAACCCTTTTGAATCAAAGTGAAGGCTGGGGTAAGATTGAGATTCATCCATATATTGGGATGGAAAAATTTCTGGCAGAGTTTCCAAGGCTGGAAAATCACTAGTCTTCCTTTTCCTTATCCACAAAAGGTCAGAAAGCTTCTTTAGCCCTTGAATAATATGGTGACCATATTTTCAGATATTCCCAAAATCTGACTATCTTCCAGGCATTTCTGCACTAGTCCTCACGCCCCCCAAAGAAACCCCCAGCCCTCTGAAAAGTGTAGATGAGATCATGCAAGCTTGCCTTCTGACTCTTTCCTCTCCTCTCCACCGTCACTGAGGGCGTCCTGCTTGCTGTAAGAGTGGACGTTTCAGGACTCATTTTCCAAGGTCATGCCCTGGTGATGAAGTCAATTCTCCAGGTTAGGTGAAAAAGATTATGGGCTCTGAGCCAAGCTCTACCTCAAAGTTGGCAAGTGGCCAGCCATTTGAAGTGGTCTTCATCGGGGGAGATGCCTCCTAGCTCATCTTCCATAGTTCTTGTGTTTTGTTCAGTTCATTTGGATCCTTCTTAGGCAGTAACCTGTCCTATCTCAGAAAAGTCGTAGGTATTTCTGCCCTACTGTGACATCTGCTCTGAATTACGTGCCTTCAAGTATTTGAATCTGGCTTTATTGGAATGTCTAAACTTCTCACCACCCTAATCAGTACTAGAAGGTACCTGAAAGACAGTTTGATTTATATCCCCAAGTAACATTCTTATGGTTGTCTGACTCATCTTGATTGATGCCAAACAAGCTGCCAACAACACTGTAACCTAATTTGCACCGAAATTCAAAAGCCAATAGTATCCCAGATGATGTTGCTACATGTAATAGCTTTTAAAAAAGTAGACTTTATATTTTATAGCATTTTTAGGTTCGTAGTAAAATTGAGTGGAGGGTATGGAGATTTCGCATATACTCCCTGCCTCACACACTCACAGCCTCCCCCATTATCAACATTCCCCACCAGTGTGGTACATTTGTTAATCATCGATGAATGTACATTCACTCTCTATTATTCAAAGTCTATAGTTTACATGAGGGTATAAAAGCATGTTAAGTTAACTCACACTATACTTACATATATAAAGAAAATATAGCTACCTAACCATTTTTAGCAAAATATTCCAGGCATATTGGAATAAAGGTATAAATGATAATATAATGACCATCACCAAAACTAAGAAATTAAAGCTTGCTTTCCCCCTGGCCTGTGTACTTGGCCCCATTGCATTGCTCTCTCTGCCATCACAGGTAAACTTATTTTCAATTTTGACTTTATCATCCCACATATTTCTTTATATTTTTACTTCATATTTATAGAATGTGAGAGGTAGTCAAGTATAGTGATTAACAGCATCAGACTCTGGAATCAAACTGCCTGGATTTGAATCCTGGGGCCCCATTTACTAGCTAAGCAGCCTATAAAAGTTAACTTCTTTCTACTTACCTCAGTTTTCCTGTCTGTAAAATGGGGATAAAAAAACCAACCTTCTACGTTTGTGAAGAGTAACTCATTTGGTATACATAAAATCTTAGATGCATAGGAAACGCCATATTAAAAGTTTGCAATTATTATTATCTTAAGCCAGTAATTTCGCATGTTTTTAAATTTCATATAAATGATACACTATGTATATGTATCCTTTTGCAACTTTCATTATTTATTTAATACTATGTTTGTGACCTAGTATTCATCCATGTTGATATAAATAACTTTCTTTAATGGTATCTCATTGTGTGATTTTACCCCAATTTATTTATCTATTCTCATGTCAAAGGACATTTGGGTCATTCTCAGTTGTTTTTACAACAATAAATAATTCTTCTAGGAATATTTTTGTATGTATCTCTTTATACTCAGGAGCAATATTTTCTATAAGGTTTATATACAACAGTGGAATTTCTGGGTCTTAAGTTCTGTGTGTTTATGAAATAATTGAATAAATTTCTTCACAATCCAGGCTTCCAGTTCCCACCATTCCCAAGAAACAGATTAATGTCCCTATATAGTGGAGAAACTTAAACTTTCTCATTAAGGATAATCTAGTCCCTTTGGTTTAAATGGTCTATTATGGATGTGTCGTATCTTAGGGCAGATACTAAATTTTCATATTTCACCTCTTTCCCCTGTTCTTGCTAAGGTGGCCTCTGGGTTTATGGGATGTGTAGGGCTTAATGATCTCACGTCAGTAGGGGGAAGTGGAGAGGGCAGCTCCTTTCGCTCTTCTACGGAAGCTTGCTGACCGCCCGGCCTTCTCTCGGGCCAGGCATTCACTACTGAAGATTGTGTTTCTGATTGTTTTTACTGGTCTTGAAATCATCACATAATGAAGGCCGTTAACAGGCCTTTGCTGTTTCCCCAGCAGTTTGGATAACTCTGTAGTCCCCGCCCTCTAGTCAAGACAAATGGAGACTTTTGGGATTTTGCGCAAATTGGACAGGCTGCAGGGAAGCCAAGAGTACTGCCTCCAGCCCACATAACCATCCCATCTCCTTCCAGTGTGGTAGCATTGCTTCTGCGTTAGGCTGGCTGTGGCTGCACACTTGGAGTCTCCTGGGTTCCCCTCCCCCAACACACAAGCTAGACCAGATCCGTATACCGTTACCTTGCTTGATGTTCTCTGGCTTCTTCCAACTATCTGGAAGCTTCTATTATGGCTCCTTTTGGGGTTTCATCTCAAGAGGGGGAAAATGTGAATGCTCATGTTTGACTTCTCAATTTTATCTTTCTCTCATTCAAGACATTCCTGTGGGTGAGAAAGGCCTTGATTTTCCGTCTCTTTCCTCTTGGGAAAGGACTTCCCCTACAGCCTATCTTCCTTCAGCCTATTGTGCATTTGCCTTGCCCTATTAACCAATTTAAGGTTAAATGTACAAAAATGAGGTAGTTACAACATTGAACCTGCTACACAAATGCCAGAATACACCGTTAGCTATGAAGGTACTGCTGGCAACAGGAGGACAGGAAATTTAAATCTGTATTCTGATGGGAAATCAGAATATGTCATGGGTATAGTTCTTATTCTTTGTGAGACAGACAGAAACTGTATTTGGTAGAGAACTTGCTGGGGCCAGAAATCTGGTTTCATTGAGTAATTATTATGTGCAACAAGAAGAATATGTGTTGCATAGCTCAGTGTCAGAGTTTACCTGAGGCAATGGAAGCGTAGGTGTCACTGACTTAAGGGTGGTAGTAACGGAAGCCAAATACATGGCAGAGCAAAGGCACTGGTCCTGTCATGCATGTGGACAACAGAGAGGGTGTGTCATTGTGATTCCTGCACAGGCTCCGCCACCACTCTATGTGGCTGACCAGTGCTGGTTCAGCCAGAACTCTGTTATGATCTCTGTACAAATGATTTATGTGCCTCGCAGAATATTTCACGTCTTTCCTCAAAATAATAGGTTAAAATAATTGAGGGACAGAGGATAAGTCAAGGTGACTGTTTCAGATGGTCATTACCTTGCTCATAAAAGAATTCTATAAACTTGCCAATATTATCACAGGCTAGTTAGTTTAAGCAATTGCTGCATTTCAGGGGTGGCTGGGGTGAAGGGCTATATATTCCCTCTCTCTCTTACCCTTGTATGACTGCTCTCACAGAACATCGATGAATTAATTCAGGTGTAGTATGTGAGAAGGACATTCAAAATATTCCACAGCAGAAGCAATTTCACTAGAAGAGAGCAGAGAGCTTATTTAGGAAGCTCTTTGGTTTTTATGAAAATCCTCTCTTTAGATATTAGTTACGGGAAGAGGAGTTGGAATCTAATGTTCAGGATGGAAAAGTCTAGTTGCTTGCAGAAAAGGTGCAGGTTAATTAAAAATTCAACATTTTCACCCTGAGTGCAGGATAATGTTAGCTAACCAAATGGCAATTTCATAGACTGGGCTTAATGATTTGATGATGAGCCATCCTGGGGTTTTACCAGTTATGAGATGACAGAAGAAGGGAAGTAAAGTTAGTTGGGAAGGAAGAAAACAAAGACTATCTATGGAAGACACTTTAACTCATTCTCGCTCTCTAGCAAGACTGCATGAATTTCTGGAAATGGGAAGACGCTGGTAAGAGTCCAAGGTCTTATCAAGATTTTATATAAATATATAAATATGCATTATACAAGGAGATACAGCAAAGATCCATGTTCAAATAATTTTTAAAAGGCAAGAAAAGGAAGGAAGGAAAAAAATCATTGAGCGACAAAAAGAAAAATAGCATAACAGTAGATCTAATTCCAAACATCACTCACACACACACACACACACGCACACATGCACGATGCACATGCACATATGGTGTTGATTCCTGCATTAATTTGACAAGCAGTTTTGGCTGTGTGTCTTAACCTGTTAGTGTTCTATTTGCATATTTATAAAGCCAAGTTCATATTGCTGGCTGTTTATCTCACTGAGGGGCTAGGAGGGTTAATGGAATCTTACATTGGTCCTGAATATCTACCTTCCGTATCAGACCATAAAAATCTATGAAATGAAAGAGTGGGTCAGCAATGCTGCATTTTCTTTCTCGAGCACTCTCACACTTCACCCGTGACATTTAGCTCTGATACTGCAGTTCCTCTCCTTAGCCTTAACTCTCTTCTGATGTCTAAGAATTAAATTGGACTTTAGAATTTGGACTGAGGTTTGTTCTATTAGTGTTGACAAATTTTGAAAATTGAGACCAGAGGATGTAGTGGCAAGCCTGAGATAGTGCAGGCAAGAAAGAGAAAGAAGAATGTGCTGGAGTCTAAGACAGTAATGTATTTCTAGATCCCTGGAACACGCAGTGTGCAGAAGCAAGACGGGACCCAGGAGTAGTACTGTACACAATGATACAAGTCTCCAGTAAGAGGTCAAATCGCCATGATTAGCATCAGTAGGATTAAGAAAAATGACCAATAAGAAGAGGTAACTAGCAATTTCCCATTGTTTTGCTTTGAGTGTCCTGCTGGTCCTTTATCGGTTTTCCTTTCTTGGGTCCAGAAGGTTCTGGGCTGGTTGTTTTTACTAGACAGTTCTCCTCTCCATCTCTACTCCCCACAATGGTATTAAAGGGTTACCATTATTAGCAGAAGACTCTTTTTGGGGAAGAGCTACATAATTTTCAAGGAGACCTAAAATAATTCAGTTCAGCAAAATACCATTATGATCGGCCAGCTCAAAAAAGTGCTGCTGAACTGGCAATAATTCATCTGCCTCCTTTAACAGCTACCGTTTAAATTGCATTTGAACACTGAAAACAAATATGCTTTCGTTGTAGAGCTGAAATATTCAAACACAGCTTCAAAGTCCGAGAGGAAAACACTGCATTGCAGTGCTCTGGTTTTTGCAGAGAATCTGTGTTGGCCCGTGGCTGGCAAAGGCAGCCAGTTTCCAGCTCAACTCAGCAGATCCCTCAGCTCCAGAATATAATGCCTAAAGTGTCCTCAGCTCGCTTGGGGGCAAAAGAAGCTGAGGAGAGAAGGCTAGATACACAGGTACTAATTAAGTCAGGTTTGGTGATCTTCATTTATCCATTTAAAAAATTATTGGGTGTTTATCAGGCAATACACTTTCTTCAAATAGTTAGACATGTTTTGGCGTTCCGGAGAATTTATGAAACAGATTCAAGATGCCAGATATATTTCTTGCTGTTCCCATAGGCCCTGCTTAACCACAGCAGATGGACATTCCATGTCTTGCCCATTAGCAGACTGGCAGGAGAAAGGCTCTATGAAAGCTGAGCAAAATTTAGTGAAACATTTATAAGATAATGATGTTTTTGCATACATACATTCATGCATGCGTTCTCCATGCATTTATTGGATATTTCTACCATATTCTAGATGGCCGAAACGCAGATAAACAAGACCCAAATCATCAACTGAAACAGTTTCTTCTTAATCCTCACCAAACTGTGGTTCTCCCAGGTGTCTAGAAGTCCCTGCAATCTATCTTCTTCCTCTGCTCTCCAGCGTCTGGGGCTGGCTCCAATGCAGTGTTTGTGTTCTCGTCTGCCAGTGCTGTTTCATGCCACTTTTCTTTAAATTTTTGCTGCTAAATTCTATTTGCTAAGGAGTGGGACACACACAAGACATATAAACATCTCTCTTGCTGAAACTGACTTGTGACTTAGGTACTGTTATTATCCCCATTTTGCAGATGGGGATTTTAGGGGCACCAGCCAGTGTGCCCCCTTTAAGACCGTGTATCCTTGAGGTTCTTTGTCTGGGCTATGTGCCAGCACTCACGATGATAGCAGTCCTGGGCTTGGCCAACCCAGCTGCTGTCTCATGGGATAGTTGGCACAAAGACCCTTGAAGTCTGAGGACACACAGAAGCCCTCGCAGTGCAGAGGGGGCTCTGGTCCCTGGAATACAGGTCATACAGGGATGATCATCCTTGGCAAGCATGCGGCCTTTGTTCCTTTGCCTACTCAAGCAGCTTCTCTCAGGGGGTGGTAGCGGGTGCACATTGCCTGTCCAGCCAGCCGCCACTGGACCTTCCCTGTAGGTAACTCCTCCCTGAACCCATATGTCTCGTTTACCATCTCTGCATCTTTTCTTTAGTCTCTTGGCAACCTAACTTGCACTTCTTACCCAGCTGGGCATGTAGCAGAACAGGGACCATGAGGTAAAGTGACTTGCCCAGGGTCATCTGCCTAGTGAGTGGCAGAGCTGAGATTCTGACTCAGGCCTGTGGATTGCCACCAGCGTCCTTAACCATTGCACCTCCTGTCCCCAGGTGGTCTAATGATGAGCTCTCTGACTTAGGGAGAGCGGAACTCAACCACCAACTGCTGGGATCCTTAAAAATACATCAGAGGCCCATTAGAGATGGCTTATCTTACATTTTGATCTCCCTTATGAAAAAATCCCTTCAGTCTTTCCATGGCAGTGCTTTAGGCTCACAGGGGGTGCGTCTACCAAAGAACTAGTCTGCTAAAGATTAGCTTTCTCTTTCTTCAGTGAATAATGTCATCTAATGCCCTCATTAGGTGTTATCTACTAAAGCAGTTATGATAGCTTCTTCCTAAAATACGTCCAGCTGAAATTCTGCTTTAGCAATCCAGTACATTTTCCCTTTAATGGTAGAAAGAGAATCAAAAAAAAATCGACTGGATGAGACTAGCGTTCTTTCACAACATACGGCTTCTAAAAATTATGCCTCGAGTTTAAACAGAGAAGCCTTGGCTATTACTCCAAACGCGGGTTTGTCTGGGAGAAAAATGTTTTGCACCTGAGAGCAGTTCGGAAGCAGCTTTGGTGAGCCTTTGTTCTTGCCTGTTTAACAGCTTGAGGTTTAGAGAAGCCTCTGTGAGTTCACCTTTTGCATTTGAGTCCAAAAACTGTATCCATTAAAGAACTCTCTTGAGCCTGCTGTGAATTTCAGTGCTCCTAGGAGGATGCTCCAGGCTCAGGTAACTGGTTTGAAATCGCATGGCCTCGGGCTCCACCAGCTTTATTTGGAGGAAGATGGGAGCTGGGGAATTAGTTCAAAAGCCACAACTTTTCCCCTTTAGTCTCTCGTTTCTGTTGTTCAGGCTTGGTTCTACACCACTTGCAATATTTTAGGAACCATTCCAGAGGATCTAGGCTGTAGCAGGTAAAATTAATATTCTATTGCCTTTTCTATTATTTTTCATGTTTGCGTCTATGTAATCCACATATATGTGGTTTGGGCCTTGGAAATTTAGAGGATGAAAAAATACTGCAGACCTTCTCTCCAGCCCCAGATGGAATTTTTGTGTGTTTTTGTTTGTGGTTTTTGGCCCGCATGCCTGCGCATGCGCGCGCGCGCGTGTGTGTGTGTGTGTGTGTGTGTGTGTGTGTGTGTGTGTGTGTGTGTTTGGGAGGGAGGAGGAAGAAGGTAGAGGGGGGAGAGAATATAGAAAGAGAGGGCGGGAGGACTTTGATCTCTGATGGCCGAATGTGCTGAGGATATATGTATTCTTTGCAGAAGGGGGTTCAGAAAGTAGGCAACAGGATGCATCCATGGAGGATGATGTTCATAGTTTCCTAACTGCTCAGAAATGACTTTTCCCCCTCAAGTTATTAAATTACAGCCTATGTGTATATCATACCCGCCCCATGAAGCAGAGCAGGACCAACTGAGCTCAGGCTAGAGAGGAGCTGCTCACACTAAAACCCTGTTATTGTCTTTAGACGTGAAAGGATGACTTGTCAGTTCCGCTAAATTGGTCAGCGGGAGCAAGAGCAGATAGACAGATGTGGCCTAGGAAGCGACTGACATTGTAGTCATGGGGCTGAAGTACGGAGCTCTACAGAGCAGGACTGGAGGGCAGGTGGCTGAAGAACCGGTTGTCTAGACTGTGGATGCAGAACATTACTCCCGAAGCACTGTCTGGGCTCCAATCCCAATTCTGTGCTGCAGGTAACAGTGTGACTTTGACTGAATTACTTCACTCCTCAGCCTCAGAATCCTCATTTATAAGACAGCAATAATAATAATGAGACCTAGTTCTTAGGTTTTTTGAGAGGATTAATGAAGTAATGAATGTAAAGTACTTGGCAGGGTGACTGGTAGAGTATGTAATCAATAAATGTTGAATAATAATTGGATTCTTAACACTCTTCAGAGACTAAATGTGGCAGAGACTGGCTAGTTTTCTTCCATCCTATTTTCCTTTGCTCCTGGGCACAAAGCTGCTACATATCCCAGCCTCCATTACATTAAGTGAGGCCATTCACTGTGCTGTGGGAAATGACTCCCAGGCAGCAGCAAGCACACTTCTTCCAGATGTGGCCCATAAAAGCCTCATGTGCAACCTCCATCTGCCCCCATCTTCTGAGTACCAAGATGCAGCAGAGGATCCCAGAGCATCAAGGGATAGTGGAGCAACAAGTGGGAACAAACCTGAGTCCCTGGATGACTGTATGGAGACGAGCACCTCTTCTTCTCTACCTCTGTCACCAATCAGACTCAAGCTGGAAATAGAGTTGACTGTGTGAAGCCACTGAGATTTCTGGATTCATGTATTCAGTGACTGGTGAGTTTCACCTTATGACACAGGACCTCATGTACATGTCAGGGCACGTGATAATAATCTTGTTTGAAAAAGGTCTTACTTTAATTTTGAAACAAAGTTGGCTATGAGCTAATAAATAAATTACCAAATGGTGAAGTGAGTAGAAGAAAAATGATGTGGTATCAGATGGAAATAATCAGAATCAGGACAAATCTAGGACTAAGAAAGAGACACTTAGCCACATTAGGAGTTTTTAAAAAAAGTCAGCCCTTCAGTGAGTCACGCTGGTTCATGTTGGTGAACTAAGGGTCTCCTCCTGGAGGGTGTGAGTCAGTCTTTTACTAACATCAAAGGCAAAAGTGAAAGATATTGGCTCCTTTTTCAATGACTTCTGGATATAATTCCTCTTATGAACTGGATCCAACAAAACAAAATTAAGCACCTTTTTCCCCAGACTTTCACAAAACTGGAGATAGTATTTTACCTGATTAGCCTAAGACTTGGCATAATATTTTTAAATCACATGAATGGATTACCAGAAAAAAAAAAAAACAAGGAAGAAATAAGTAAGAAGTGAAGTTAGCGTATAAAAGGCTTGGCTTCTAGGAGCATTGGATTAGCATGTTTCTGTCCATGGTTAAAGAAATTATTCTGCACTCTTCTTGGCCTTCAGTGCTTGATGCTCATGGTAAAATGGAATTCAGAGCACCAACACTTCTAGGCAAGAAATGGGACAGGTGAAAGACAAGGGTTTGAAAATAGAAGGAGAGAAGAAATCTAACCTCTTAGACAGAGCTTGAACATGTGAAGAGTAATAAGGCTGTTGGGGAAGGAGCAGCTCGTTATCACCCCATCTTCATAGCACTTGAGCTCCGGTTAGGGATTTGAACAAGGCACTTTGAGGCTTCTCCTCCCAGCACTCTCAGCTCACTTATGTAACTCAAGAGTTTTCAGATTCCAAAGTGCCTGATTTCTATATTGTTGCCAGCATGAGTCAAGTTCTTCACTGACTTTAATGGGCATTTTAAGCACCTTAATTTATTTCCAACCATTAAAATTGTTTTCAAACTTCTTGTTTTGTTCACAGATTACTCCTCGACTTAAATTCGCTTCAGATTGAAGGACAGAGAAGTAACATTGGTTAGCTTGAGTCTAATGCTCTCAGGGAGTGACTCTGAGCTCCAGTGATGAGGAATCTATATTTGTGGCTGTGATGGGAATACTTTGGTTTATCTCTCTGGAATCTAGAAAGGCAGTAAGGGCTCTATGTCAGTGGTCAAGCTTAACAATTACTTCTGAAGCAATTGCTCCATTACAAATGAAGGCGCTTCGAAATTGCAATTTGACCCAATGTACGTAATTCATCTTTGAAAAGGAGGTTTTTCAACTGATTATGCTGAGCTCTGTAGTTAACTCCAATTTCTGTGCTTAGTTTCCTCTCATATTTTCTTGCCTAAGTTTCTTGACTGCTTCATCTCTTCATCCATCCATCCATTGACTCAGTGACTTTATTGAAGTCCTACTATTTGCCAGGAACTGTCTAGATGCTGGG
The DNA here is from genome assembly GCF_041296235.1 of Equus asinus. Classification (NCBI taxonomy): domain Eukaryota; kingdom Metazoa; phylum Chordata; class Mammalia; order Perissodactyla; family Equidae; genus Equus; species Equus asinus. Next base: position 21,428,517 of record NC_091801.1, on the reverse strand, counting down.
GATATTGGGAATACTGTCATGGATCTGGCAGATCCTCACAGCCATCTCCAGTTTGTGCTTCCTCCATTTTTCTGATTCATGTACCAGCCTCTTTCTTGTCAAACTCCTGTACTGTCCCCTGTAAGACTAGTCTCCAAGCAGTATCAGGTGAGCAATTCCTTTTTAGTTCCTACAACCACGTTGATATTCATGCTACATCTCATTTCATCAAGCACCAAAGTTTTAGAATGGTGATACAGTAGAGATCAACTATGGGAGATGGAGGTAGGGGCACTGAGGCAGTAGTAGGTGATTGAACAGATTTGCTTTTAAGGTGGGTACCAGGGGACCTGAAGATGACTGACAATCTATCCCCATAAGACCTCATGGAATATCACAGTTGGAAAAAGCCTAACAGATTATTTCATCCAATTTCCTGGGAGCCAGAAATCTTCTCAACTACATCTTTATCAGATCCAGCCTCTGCTTTAATGCTTCCAGGGACAGAAAGTTCATACAGCAACACATTTATGGATTCCTCTAACCATGATAAAGTTCTTCCGTGTATTCACACTGATAGCTGCCTTTTTATAACTTCAACACATTGGTCCTTGTTTTGTTTCCCTATGGAAACTAGGAAGAATGTTCAATGTCTTTTCTATGTCACAACTATATTAATGTGGACTTTTTCATTTGTAAATAACCAAAACATTAACTTATCTAGCCTAGGCAAAAAGGTGAATTTAATAAGAAGAATGCAGAGTTTTCCCATGGGAGCCAAGGACACAAATGCACAAATGCATTAGGCTTCAGGAATGAATCAGAATCAGAAATTTGAAAGCATCAAGATTGTCTCCATGTCTCTCATCTATGCTTCTCTGTCTCTCTCAATCTGTTTCATAATTCCTGGAGAGGACAATGATTGCTCTGATTGGATCAGTTCCACCTCTGAACAAACTACTATATTTGTGGGTTGTATCATGTAGGGACACGGCTGTTCTGCTGCAACCATGTGGAAAAAGGGAGGAAGAGAGCCAATTTCTAGAAAAAGAGCATGGGGTTGGCAGTTCTATGTACTCCACAAACACCATACAAATATAAATGCATAAGTGCTTGCAAATCTCTCTCCTAAATCTGATCACCAGGCTTCAGTTTCTCCCACCTTTTCTCAGGTGACTCCGTTTCTATGAAGACATCTTCTCAATCTTGTTTTCCTTACTTTTTGAAATTTTATCCTGAAAATGTGGCTTCTAGAACTCATTACAACAAATATATTTAATGAAGAGAGAGTTAATGTCACCTCACCAAAAGTTGGAGGCCTCCTAGGAGCTCCTTTCCCTTAAAACTTACCACTTCACTTGACCTAGAAGTTTCCATTATTGGTGGGAGTTATGATCCCAAAGAAATTTTTCTGTATAAAGAATTCAAGATGAAAGACTGAATAATGACATTGGTCAAGGGCAATCTGAATCTAAAGTGAAGTGAAATCCTATTAATAATATAACTGGAAAATTTTGTCCTGAGAACATTGAGCTATTACTTATACCAAGATTTAGAGACATATTGTCTCGTTTACTAGTTAAAATTCATGAACTACAAATGGTAAATTCATACAGCAAATATTTTTTCTTTATACACTGTTTATCTCATATATATTGGTATTTAAATGGTACTTTAAAAATTACTTTATGTTTTGTAATTAGTTTAAGTTTTATTATTTCCTAAAATAACAAAATCACCTTCACCATTGCATTATTTAATTTAATTTAAGAAATAATGTATTAAGAACCAACTAAAGGCATGTATAAAAGGTATTATGCTAGGCACCGGGGTTGTAGAGGTGAACATGGCTTTTGAATTTCAGGAGCACATACTCTAACAATACACATCTATATGCACATACAGAAATAGTAATGAAAGGTGTATCTTGGCTCACTTTTAGGGCTGCTACAAAATCATAAGACAACAAATACAAATAAAGAGCAGTACGGAAGCATGGCGAGCTTTGGTGTTTGGGGTTAGATAGATTTGCTCTTCAACCCAGTCTCTGTTAGTGACTCCTTATGTTACTTCAACAAGTTAAACATCCTCTTTGAATCTCACTTTCTTCCTCTGTGAAAGAACACTATCTGACAGGGTCCTTGCGAGAATGAAATAATATTATAATACAAGGTACCATTTCATTTTTTTTAATCCCTCAAACATTTAGAAGGTTTCATATGTTGAGGGATGCAGATAAAGGAGCCTCCATTCAGTCATAATGCAACATAATATGTGCTGCAACAGAAGACTAGATTTAAGAGGCTGGATTTTCTTGTTGAAATGAGAAGCCATTGACAAGTTGCAAGCAAAATCTTACACTTTCAAATGTTCATTTTAGAGAAATAACTCTAGTCATAATATAGTGACAGGGATTCAAAGAGACAGATTGGAGGGCAGGAGACTTGTTTGTAGCTATTGCAGAAGTCCTAGGCAAGTGTTGAGGAACAAAGACAGTAAAATAGGACTGAAGAAGATAGTCCAGGTATAGGGTTTATTAAGCAGGTGACCTCTTGATGGACTAGATCAAGAAAAGGGGAGGAAGAGAGACTAGCATAGCTCTGAGACTTAGGAGCCAAGGGATACAAGAAAAGAAGTAGGTTTTAGATAGGGATAACAAATGATCTTGTAGACACACTGAATTTAGGGTGCCTATAGGACATCTAGGTGAAGATTTTCTTTCTTTTTCTTTTTTCTTTTTTTTGGTGAGGAATATTACCCTGAGCTAACACCTTTGCCAGTCTTTCTCTATTTTGAATGTAGGATGCCTCCACAGCATGGCTGATGAGTGGAGTAGGTCTGTGCCTGGCATCTGAACCCATGAACCCAGGCCGCTGAAGCAGAGCACACAGAACTTTAACCACTCAGTCATGGGGCCGGCCCCTAGGTGAAGATTTTTTAATAGGCATTTGGATCTTGAAGAAAAGAGCTAAGAAGAGAAATGTAACCCAGAGACACAGTTTTAAGCTGTGTGAATTAGCTAAGTAATCCTCTCAATTGCTATGCATCAGAATCCACTCCCAGGGGCTGCAGTGAGTAGTATGCACATGGATTGAACACTGGAAACCTATAATCAGTATGACAAGGTGGTAGATCTTGCCTTTTACTACTATGAATACACCCAGAAATTTTCTTATTTACCAGAAAACCACTCATCCAATCATTTATTCATTGCCATCAAGAACAAAACACTTGGCGGCAGACTGTACTGAGGTAACAGACTTGGAGACCAATTAGTCAAAAGTGGTCACACTGGGTCTGAATCATATCAGGAGTTGGAAAAAAAAGGTCTCTGTCCCAAAAACTGTCATAGAAACACTACAACATGAACAAAATAGTAGAAATTGTGGTTTAAAAATTTATTGTTGAGAAACTTAGAAATTTCACCAAAAATTACAGGAAATCAAAAGCTTCTGGTAATGTGTGAGTCACAGAGAAGGAATACTTAATCTTCTGGCCAAAGGTTGACTGTCTAATGATGAAACGTCATCTTTGCCTCCTCTCCACTCTCTCTCCTATCCAGTCAGTGACAAGTGTTAGCAATTTGACCTCATAGATGATTCTCACCTCTCTGTCTTCCTTTCAATTTTTGCTGTAATTACCTCAACTTGAACTTTCATACTAGATTCCTTCCTACCCTCAAAGCATTCCACACAGTACACCACATTTATCTTGCTAAATGACTGGACACAGTCCAGGCTGGCATTCAGGTTACTCAGCAGTATAATCCATAATCTGGCTTTCTTATCTCATTCATTCAAAAAACAATACAAGTGCAATTGAAAAGCTAGAACTTTTCTAGACACATCTTGCATTCTTTTCTATCTGCAGTTTTGGTCTTAGTGTTGTTTCTGATATGCCCTTTCTCCATCTTCTTTCTTATTTATCCTTCTCCTTGTCAAGTTCTTACCTGTCTTCAACAACCAGCCTAAATACCTCTTTTCTTAGGTTGCATTACCTTATCACACTAGCTGGAAATTCACCTTTTTTTAAAAAAAAAAAACCTATAATACAGAATTTGCCAGATGCTATTTTGAGTGGTTATGTAGAAATGTTATTTTCTCTACTCAAATATAAGCTCTCCTGAGGACTTGTTAAGACGGCGGAGTAGGTGAACTCACCTTCTCCCATAGACACAGAAAATTTACAGCTACATATGGAATAATTTTCATCTGGAAAGGACCTGAGAACTGGAAAAACAGTGCCTCTACAACAAAAGATAAAAGAGATGCATTGATAAGGGTGGAAGAGGCAGAGACTTGGTCTTGCGTGGGATCCCACCCCAGGTGTGATGTTCCACAATTGGGAAGGGATCCTACAAAAACAGAACTCTACCTGGAGGAGTGAAGGAACTGTGTCACACATCAGGCACCTTGACTCTTGCGTCTGGCGCCAGAAAGATGAGCCCCCAAAACATCTGGTTTTGAAAATCAACAGGGATTAAGTCCAGGGGAAACACAGAACTGCAGGGAAGGAAGAACCTGCTCTTGAAGGGCTTGTGTGCAGATCTACTTGCCCTGAGATCCAGTGCAAAAGCAACAGTTTGAAAAGTGCCTAAACCATAAACGAGGGAGAGTCCCTTACTAATCCTAAAGTGGCTGCCAGAGAAGCAGGAACCTGCAGTGAATTTATCTGGGGCCAAAAAAACTGACAGGCACCATTTTTGCAATCTCATTCTAACTTGCTGGTGACAGAGCTGGTGCGCACCATCTTGGTACCCTCTATCTACCCTCCCATCACCAGTAGGCATTCTCTGTGCCCCACCCACCCTGCTTAGCAGCCAACAACCTCTTCTTAAAGGGCTCATGTGCAGACCCACTTGCCCTGAGATCCACTGCAAAAGCAACAGTTTGAAAAATGCCTAGATTGTAAGCGAGGTAGACCCACTTAGTAATCCTAAAGAGTCTGCCAAGAGGCAAGAACTTGAAGTGACTTTCTCTGAGCCAGAAATGCTGATGGGCACTATTTTTGCAACCTCATTCTAACTTGCCAATGACAGAGCTAGACGGGGCCATTTTTAGTGCCCTCCCTCTAGCCTGCTAGCACTGTTGGGTGTGCTTTGTGCCCCACCATCCCCTCACAGCAGCCAGGCCACAATCAGGCCAAGCAAGCACCTGAGCCCCACCCACCTTGTGCAGCAGCTGCACCACAATGAGGCCAGGTGAACACCCTGGACACAGCTCACCCCACACAGTATCAGCAGTGCCACAACTGGTTGGGCGAATGCTCATCTCACATCGCAACCATGCCATGACCACACCAAGTGAACACATTGCACCCTGCCCTCACTGTGCAGTAGCCACAACCCCACCACAACTGGTGGGGACATACAATCTACACAAGAGACACCCCTTGAGTTCCTGGTTCTGGAGGCCAGGGGAGATTGCACTTCTGGGCTCCACAGACTGTCTCCTACACAAGACCAGTCCTTCAAGACTGGAGGAGGTAGCTGTTTCACCTAATACCTATAGACAAACACAGAGAGTCAGACAAAGTGAGGAGACAGAAGAATATGTTCCAAACCAACAAATAAGACAAATCCCCAGAAAAAGACCTTAATGAAATGGAGATAAGCAATGTACTTGATAAAGAGTTCAAAGTAATGGTCATAAAGATGCTCACTGACCTTGGGAGAAGAATAGATGAACACAGTGAGAACTTCAACAAAGAGAGAGGAAATGTAAGAAAGTACCAATCGGAAGTTATAACTGAACTCAAAAACACACTAGAGAGGTTCAACAGAATAGATTATGTAGAAGCACAATTCAGTGAGCTGGAATACAAAGTGATGGATCTCACCTAGACAGAGCAGCAAAATGAAAAAAAAAGTTTTACAAAGTAAAGATACCTTAAGGGAGCTCTGAGACAACATTAAGCAGAGTCACATTCACATTATAGGGGTCCCTGAAGGAGAAAAGAGAGAGAAAGGGCCAGCAAAAGTATTTGAAGAAATAATGGCTGAAAACTTCCCTAATCTGGGAAAGAAAACAGACGTCCAGGAAGCCCAGAGAGTTCCAAACAAGATGAACCCAAGGAGAACCACACCAAGACACTTTATAATTAAAATAGTAAAAGTTAAGGATAAAGAGAGAAACTTAAAAGCAGGTAGAGAAAAAAAACAAGTAATTACATACAAAGAAAACCCCACAAGATTACCAGCAGATTTTTCAGCAGAAAATTTACAGGCTAGAAGGGAGTGGCATGACATACTCAAAGTGCTAAAATGCAAAACATTCCAACCAAAAATTCTCCACCTGGCAAGGTTAACATCCAAAACTGAAAGAGAGATTTAAAGTTTCCCTGATAAACAAAAGCTAAAGGACTTCATCAACACTAAACCAGACTTATAAGAAATGTTAAAGGGACTTCTCTGAGTTGAAGAAAAAAGACAGTAATTCACAATAAGAAAACACATGAAAATAGCAATCTCACTGGAGAAGGTAAATTTATAGTAAAGGTAGTGGATCAGTCACTTATAAAGCAAGTATGAAGCTCAAAGGCAAAAGTAGTAAAATTAACTAAAATTACAATAGTAATTAGTAGTTAAGGGATGCATAAAATAAAAAGATGTAAAATGTGTCATCAAAATTATAAAACGTGAGAGGGGAGAAAAACTGCTAAGCTTTGGAATAAGTTCAAATTTAAGTTGCTATCAACTTAAAAGAGACTGTTATACACATAGGGTGCTATATGTGAACCTCACATAAAGGAAACACTTATAGTAAGTTTTATGGTAAATAAGAAAATGAGAAAGAAATTTAAACATAACACCAAAAGAAAGCCATCAAGCCACAAGGGCAGAGAGAAAGAGAAGAAAGAGAAGAAAGAGGAAATACAAAAACAGCCAGAAAATAATTAACAAAATGACAAAAGTACATACTTATGAATAGTTACTTTAAATGTAAATGGACTAAATTAACCATCAAAAGACAGAGGGGCTAAATGGATAAAAAACCAAGACCTATCTATATGCTGCCTACAAAAGACTCATTTCAGAAATAAGGACACATAAAGACTGAATGTGAAGGCATTGAAAAAGATACTTCAAGCAAATGGAAAAAAAAAATAAAAGCTGGTGTAGCTATACTCAGACAACATAAACTTTAAAGCAAAAACTGCAATAAAAGATAAAGAAGGGCATTACATAATAACAAAAGGGTCGATCCAGAAAGAAGATGTCGCATTTATAAATATATATGCACCTAACATAGGATCACCAAAATATTTAAAACAAATATTAACAGACTGAAAGGAAGAAATTGAAAGCAATATAACAATGGTAGAGGAATTTAACCCCTCACTTCCAGCAATGGATAGATCATCCAGAAAGAAAATCAATAAGGAAATATCAGCATTAAATGGCACATTAGACTCGACAGACTTAATACATAATATACAGACCATTCCACCCCAAAACAGCAGAATGCACATTATTTTCAAGCACACATGGAACATTTTCTAGTATAGACAACATGTTAGCTACAAAACAAGTCTCAATAAAATTAATAAGACTGAAATCATATCAAGCATCTTTCCCAACCACAACAAAATGAAACTAGAAATCAATTACAAGAAGAAAAACCTGGGAAAAGCACAAACGTGGAAAATAAATAACATGCTATTAAACAACCACTGGGTCAGAGAGATCAAAAATTACCTTGAGATAAATAAAATGGAAACACAATGCTCCAAAATCTATGAGATGCAACAAATTCAGTTTTAAGAGGGAAGTTCATAGGCCTTACTCAAGAAACAAGAAAAATCTCAAATAAATACTCTAACTTTATACCTAAAGGAGGTAGAAAAAGAAGAACAAGTAAGACCCAAAGTTAGTAGAAGGAAGGAAATAAGAAAGATCAGAGTGGAAATGAGTGAAACAGAGACTAAAAGACAATAGCAAAGATCAATGAAACTAAGACCTGGTTCTTTGAAAATATAAACAAAATTGATGCACTTTTAGCCAGACTGATGAAGAAAGGAGAGAGGGCCCAAATAAAACAAAGTCAGAAAAGAAAAAGGAGAAGTTACAAACAATGCCACAGAAATACAAGAGAGCATAGGATATGAACAATTATATGCCAACAGATTGGACAACCTAGAATAAAGGGATAAATACCTAGAAACATACAATCTTCCAAGACTGAGTCAAGAAGAAATAGAAAATCTGAGTAGACTGATTACTAGCAATGAAATTGAATCAGTAACTAAAAAACTCCCAACAAACAAAAGGCCAGGACCAGAAGGCTTCACTGGTGACTTCTACCAAACAGTTAAAGAAGAGTTAATATGTATCCTTCCCAAACTATTCCAAAAAATGGAAGAGGAAGGAATGCTTCCAAACTCATTTTATGAGGGCAACATGACACTGATACCAAAATCAGACAGAGACACTATAAGAAAAGAAATGTACAGGTCACTATCACTGATGAACATAGATGCAAAAATCTTCAGCAGATTGTTAGTAGGCCAAATCCAACAATACATTAAAAGGATTATGTGTACAACAAGATCAAGTGGGATTTATTCCAAAGATGCAAAGTTGGTTCAACATCCACAAATCAATCAACATGATACACTATATTAACAAAAAATAAAAATCACATGTTCATCTTAATAGATGCAGAAAAAGCATTTGACAAAATTCAAAATCAATTTCTGATTAAAAAAACCTCTCAATAAAGTGGGTATAGATGGAATGTATCTCAACATAATAAAGGCCATGTGTGACCAGCCCACAGCTAACATCGCACTCAATGGTGAAAAGCTAAAAGCTTTTCCCCTAAGATCAGGAGCAAGACAAGGGTACCCACCCTATTGGAAGTCCTACCACAGCAATTAGCCAAGAAAAAGAAATAGAAAGCATCCAGGTTGAAAAGGAGGAAGTAAAACTGTCACTATTTACTGATGAAATGATAATATATATAGAAAACCTTACAGACTCCACCAAAAAACTATTAGAACTGATAAATGAATTCAGTAAAGTTACAGGATACAAAATTAATATACAGAAATCTGCTGCTTTTCTATAGACTAATAACGAACCATCAGAAAGAGAAATTAAGAAAACAATCCCATTTAAAATTGCATTCAAAAGAGAAAATGTCCAGGAATAAACTTAACCAAAGGAGTGAAAGACCAGTACTCTGAAAAGTGTAAGACATTGATGAAAGAAACTGAAGATGACACAAATAAATGGAAGGCTATACTATGATCATGGACTGGAAGAATTAATATTATTAAAATGTCCATACTACCCAAAGCAATCTACAGAGTCAATGCAATCCTTATTAAAATACAAGTGGCATTTTTCACAGAACTGGAACAAATAATCCTAAAATTTGTATGGAACCACAAGAGACCACAAATAGCTAAAGCAATCTTGAGAAAGAAGAACAAGGCTAGAGGTATCATGCTCCCTGATTTCAAACTATACTACAAAACTATAGTAATCAAAACAGTAAGATACTGGCACAAAAACAGGCACATAGATCAATGGAGCAAAACAGAGAGCCCAGAAATAAACCCACATCTATTATGGTCAATTAATGTGGAACAAAGGAGGCAAGAATATACAACAGGGAAAAGACAGTCTCTTCAATAAATGGTGTTGGGGAAACTGGACAGCCACATGCAAAAGAATGTCGCTGGACCACTTTCTTACACCATATACAAAAACACACTCAGAATGGATTAAAGACTTAAATGTATGACCTGGGAACCATAAAACACCTAGAAGAAAACACGGGCTTAAACTCTTTGACATGAGTCTTAGCAATATTTTCTTGGATATGTCTTCTCAGGCAAGGGCCACAAAAAAGAAAATAAACAAAAGGGACTATATCACACTAAAAAGTTTTTGTACACTGAAGGAAACCATCAACAATACAAAAGGCAACCTACTGAAGGGAGAAGATAGTAGCAAATGATATATATAATAAGGGGTTAATATCCAAAATATATAAAGAATTCATACAACTCAATAGCGAAAAGATAGACAACCCAATTGAAAAATGGGCAGAGGATCTGAATAGACATTTTTCCAAAGAAGAAATACAGATGGCCAACAGGCACATGACAGGATGCTCAAAATCACTAATCATCAGGGAAATGCAAGTCAAAACCACCATGAGATACCATCTTACGCCTGTTAAAATGGCTATTATAAAAAAGACAAGAAGTAACAAATGTTGGCGAGGATGTAGAGAAAAGGGAATCCTTGTGCACTTGTGTTAGTGGAATGTGAATTGTTGTACCCACTGTGGAAAACAGTATGGAGGTTACTAAAAAAATTAAAAATAGAACTACCATACAATTCAGCAATTCCATTTCTGGGTATATATTTGAAGAAAATGGAAACACTAATTCAAAAAGATATATGCAGCCTTATATTCATTGCATCATTATTTACAATAGGCAAGATATGGAAGCAACCTAAGTGTCCATTGATAGATGAATGGATAAAGAAGATGTGGTATATACACACAATGGAATACTACTCAGCTAAAAAAAAAGATGAAATCTTGCCATTTAGGACAACATGGATGAACCTTGAGGGTATTATGCTAAGCGAAATAAGTTAGAGATAGACTAATACCATATGATTTTGTTTATATGTAGAATCTAAAACACAAAACAAATGAACAAACAAAACAAAACAGAAATAGACTTACAGATACAGAGAACAAACTAGGGGTTGCCAGAGGGTAGTGGGGTGGGAGCTTGGGAGAAACAAGTGCAGAGGATTAAGAGGTACAAACTTGCAGTTATAAAATAAATAAGTCACTGGGGCATAATGTATAGCATAAGGAGTATAGTCAACAATACTGTAATAACTGTATGGTGACAGACAGTAACTAGACAGTTTGTGGTGATCATTTGTAATGCATAAAAATATTGAATCCCTCTGTTGTACCCCTGAAACTAATATATTGTTTGTCAATTATACTTCTATAAAAACAGCAAAAGCCAAAAAACAAAAAGATCTCAGTGAAAAAAACACACAAACAAAAAACCTCAATGAGGAAAAATCCCCAAAATACAAGCTCTCCTAGGATAGGGAATTTTTTTTTTATTTTATTTTTTTATTGAGGAAGAGTAGCCCTGAGCTAACTACTGCAAATCCTCCTCTATTTGCTGAGGAAGCCTGGTCCTGAGCTAACATCCATGCTCATCTTCCTCTGAGCTAACATCCATGCTCATCTTCCTCTATTTTATACGTGGGACGCCTACCACAGCATGGCTTTTGCCAAGTGGTGCCATGTCCGCACCCGGGATCTGAACCGGCGAACCCCAGGCTCCCAAGAAGCAGAATGTGTGAACTTAACTGCTGCGCCACCGGGCTGGCCCTAGGGAAATGGTAACTTCTTTCACTTTTGAATCCTGCACAGTGCCTTCTACACAGGAGGTACTTATTAAATGACTGTTGAACAAATAGCTGAGGCTGTATATCATGAACCTTCCTTATTTTAAATTAATCCATTTTAGCATTCCTCGGAACCATCCCTCCTCCTTCCAGGAACAAAGTTTGGCCAAGGAATTATTCTGACAAATGCTTTGTTACAACTGAGTCTTAACCTTCGTTTAAGTAGTTGAAATTTGGTCGTTCAAAGAACATTTATTGAGAGATTATTAAGCCTCAGACGCTGTGCCAGGCTCTGAGGTTACAGACCCAGAAAACTCCAAGGTTAAGAGTCCTACCATAAGAGCATGTGTGCAATGCTGAGGGACTCCTGAGGAGGGAGCTCCAACCTTGCCTGGGGAAGTAGGAAAAGAACACCCCACTTTGTGTAACATTTCATTTATTTGTCAAAGCAGGTGTTTTCTTAACATTCACTCAACAGAATTTATTCAGTATCCACCGTTGCATTTGTGCGCTCTGCCAGTAGCTGAAATACATTACTTTTTACACAATTAATAAACATTTACACAAGATTCAAAAATCTTTAGTTCATTGTGTCAGGAGTTATTCTAAGCACTTCATAGACAATATCTCATTTAATCCTCATGACAACTTTTGTGGAGTTTGTACTATTTTATATCCATTTAATAGGTTAAAAAAATCCTAGGCAGCAGGAGCATAAATTAATTGTTCGTATCAATTAGCAGGACTGGTGCATAACATAGTCCTTCTGATTCCATAACCCGTCTTCTTAACTATCATATTACTCATTCGAAATAATTTTGGAAGACCATAAATTTTGAAAGATCATCCCAATAAATGACGCTTAAACATTTTTAAAATTGATTAAATTATGCCTAAAAAGGCAGCTACTCTTTCTTTAGGATGAAAAATAGGTTTGATGTAGTAAAAAAGCATTTCGGGTACTATTTAAAGTACAAAACAATCAGTAAACCAAACCTTCTCCACAGAATTGTAAGGTTTGTGCAAACATGACATTCTTAAAAATACGCGAAGAATAACTGCCTTCTATTTCCATTCTGAAAATGTTCATATTACTTCACTTCTTTGTTGTTATATTCACTTCTTGTATCATTCAAGGTTTAAATTCTGTTCAGAACTGCTTAGGAATAGGATTTCCGCTTTTGCAAAGCTTCAAAATTGTCATTATTTCTTGCCCTTCCCCTTTGGCGTAGTTTTGGGGGGAAGGGAGTCTTCAGTTATTAGCATTAAGAATCTCTCATTTGAATTCTAACAGTTCAGAATCCCCTTTTTTCCTCCAAAGATCAATTTCCAAAACAGGACTCGGTTCTTAACACTGGATTTTGAAAATTTGATTTTACCATTTGATCAGACGTGAGGGTCATCAGACCACGCCATTTGTTATTCTATTGATCTTGAAGGCTTTGATTTTCATCAGTTCCCTCTGCAATGAGCAGACACTAGAGCTTCAATTACCTTATCTTTTAAATCACAATGTAAATGTATTTATTTACACCAAGCAAGAGAGCTGTAAGTGGCTCAAAATATCCATATTGGCTATTCACTGTTTTGTCTTCATCAGAGGTAAGCTTGCTTCACAAATAAACATAAAAATCAGCAAGTTATTTCATAGGTTACTGAGCAGTATATGTTAAAAAGAACTATATATTTCGATAAGTTTAGAAAGTCAGCTTGCAAGGTTACATACCAAATTGTTAACAGTGGTTACAGCTGAAGGTTGGGATTATAAATAAGAGGACTTCCACTCTATCTATGTTGGATTTTTTTTTCTTTATGATCCTATATAATCAGGAAAAAAAACCCTTCAATACAGATACTTCCATTAAAAAAAAAAATCCTGCTGAGTATAATCTGAATAAAGGGAGCTGAATGATCTTGAGGAGAGTGTCATGCAACACTGGTCTGTTTGGTCTGCCTCTTCCAAATGGACCAGGTTAATTGTGGTAAGCAACCAGAATACTCTTTTCTTTGGTCATATTTGATGTTTCCCTGAAATATGAATACACTTCAACTTTCCCTTTTGAATACCCTTTATCAGTCACTAAAAGTTTTGTTGTAAAGAGCCCTCATTGGTTATCATCAAAAAGACAAGAGATAACAAGTGTTGGTGAGGATGTGGAGAAAAGGGAACCATTGTGCACTGTTGGAGGAAATGCAAATTGGTGTAGCTATTACGGAAAACAGTATGGAGGTTACTCAAAAAATTAAAAATAGAACTGTCATATGATCCAGCAATCCCACTTCTGGGTATATATCCAAAAGAAATGAAAACAGGATATCAAAGAAATATCTATACTCCCATATTCATTGAAGCGTTATTCACAATAGCCAAGACATGGAAACAACCTAAGCATCTATCAACTGGTGAATGGATAAAGAAGACGTGAAATACATCCACACACACACACACACACACACACACACACACACACACACACCGGAATATTATTCAGCTGTGAGAAAGAAGGAAATCCTGCCATTTGTGACAACACAGATGAACCTGTGTTCTTTATGCTTGGACATTATGCTAAGCAAAATAAGACAAACACAGAAAGACAAATATTGTATGATCTCACTCATATGTGGAATCTAAAAAAGTCGAACTCATAAAAGCAGAGAGTAGAATGGTGGTTACCAGGGGCTAAGGGGAGGGGGCAATGGGGAGATTTTGGTCAAAGGATATAAAGATTCAGTTATGTGGGATGAATAAGTTCTGAAGATGTAATGTACAGCATGGTGATTACAGTTAATAACACTGTATTGTATACTTGAAATTTGTTAAGAGAGTTGATCTTGTGTTCTTACCGCACACACAAAATCCTAACTATGTGAGGTGATGGATGTGTTAATTAGCTTGATTGTGCTAGTCATTTCCCAGTGCATACATCAAAACATCACATTGTATACCTTAAATATATACAATGTTTATTTGTTAGGTATTCCTCAATAAAGCTGGAAAAAAAAGAAAAATCAAAATGGAAATAAAAAAACTTTCAAGTGTTAACAGCTGCGGGCTTCACAGTACTTGGGATGTTAAAAAAGAATGAACTACTCCCATAAGCCAGTGAAGACAAAAACATCGTTAGAAGTGTATTGGTAGAATTGTAACCAGAGATGAGGTTGAGTTAGTGGAGGAGGGAGAGGAAGAGGAAGAGAGAAGAGGAGGAGAAGGAGGAGTAAAAGAAGAAACAGGAAATGAAGAAGGAAGAGGAGGAGGAGGAGTGAGAAATAAGCATCCATGTCTCAATAGCTAACGAGAACTGCAGTTAACATTTTGGCGCAAGTATAGACACTGAAATACACACACATAGCAACTTCAGCACTTTTCCTAAAATTGGCAAGTCCACAAAACTCAGTCAAGAGCCAGTCAGTTATAAGCATGTCAAGTTTGTCATAGTCATGCAGCATTTAGGAAGATTTATTTAAGAGAATGAAATATAATCCCAACTACGAAAGAAGGGAAAGAAAACAGATGGATGAGAGGCATTTCTAGGAGTTGTCAATCTCTCAGGAATCTTGAAATAGACATCATAGAAGAGAAGGGACTGACTCAAGATTAGAGAGCATCAGTATGAAGTGAGGCAAGAATAAAAGTGGCCTTGTAGATGGAAAAGTTGATAGAAGGCAATACTATGATGGGACAAAATAGATTAAAACTAGGAGAACAGGAGCTTAAGGTTTTAAAATATAATCTCTTCTAACAATTAAGTCGAATATGTAAAATACATGTTACTTTAAAAATTGATGGTCATGATGTTGAGACTTCTTTGAGAGGGGATCACGGGGTCATGTTAGTCGTGGGGATCTGTGTTTATTACGTTATTTTCCAAGGCTGCTCTATACAACTTCTGTGCTCACTCAGTTTAGTTCTGGTTCTTTGACTTCTAATGTCAGGCCATATTACAGGGTGACATATAGACATGTAAGTCAGGGCTAGTGACTCAAAGAGTATATGTGTGTGGAGTAGGTGCAGACAGAGGAATCATTACTGCTTTCTGTGGGTGCTTTAAGAGGAAGAAGGTAATTCTGTAGTACATTATTCTGTCCCCCTCCTCCAAGCTTATTGAGATATTATTGACTTATATGTGAGTGTAAGGTGTAAAAAATGATTTGATACACATATATTGTAAAATGATTCCCACAATAAGGTTAGTTAACATCTCCATCTCCTCATATAATTACCATTATTTTTGTGGTGATAACATTTAAGATCTACTCTTAACAACTTTCAAGTACACAATACAGTATTTTTAACTACAGTCACCATGCTGTGTATTAGACACCCAGAACTTATTCATCTTATAGTTAGAAGTTTGTACCCTTTGACCAACATCTCATTTTCCCCATTCCACAATCCCTGGCAACCACCATTCTACTCTCTATTTTTACGAGTTTGGCTTTTTTAGATTCCACACATTAGTGAGATCATACAGCATTTGTCTTTCTCTGTCTGACTTATTTCACTTAGCACAATGCCTTCCAGGTCCATTCATGTGGTCACATAAGCCAGGATTTCCTTCTTATTATTCATGGCTAAATAATATTACATTATATATTATTATATTATAATATATAAATAAATATGTAATATATAATATATAAATTATATATATATATATACACACACATCACATTTTCTTTATCCATTCATCTGACAGTGGATACTTTGTTTTCATGTCTTGGCTATTGCAAATAATGCTTCAGTGAACATGGGAGTACAGATATCTCTCCAATATCCTGCTTTTATTTCCTTTGGATATACATCTGAAAGTGGGACTGCTGGATCCTACGGTAGTTCTATTTTTAATTTTTTGAGGAATCTGCATACTGTTTTCCTTAGTGGCTGCACCAATTTATCTTCCTACTAACAGTGAACAGGGGTTTCCTTTTCCCTACATCATCACCAACGCTTGTTATCTCTTGTCTTCTTGATGATAGCCATTTTAACAGGTGTGAGATAATATCTCATTGTGGTTTTGATTTTCATTACCCTGATGATCAGTGATGTTGAGCATCTTTTCATGTACCTGTTGGCCATTTGGCTGTCTTCCTTGAAAAAAAGTCATTTAAGTTCTCTGCTCACTTTTTAATCAGATTATTTGTGTTTTTGCTATTGAGTTCTTTATATATTGTGGATATTAACATCTTGTCAAACGGTTTGCAGATAGCAGATATTTTCTCTGTAGGTTTCATTTTCTGTAGGTTGCATTCTGTACATTTCTATTGCATTCATGCTTGTGTTTTCATTTTGCTCATTGTTTCTTTTGCTGTGTAAAAACGTTTTAGTTGGATGTACTCCTACTTGCTTATCTTTGCTTTTCTTATTTGTGCTTTTGGTGTCAGTTTCAAAAAATCATTGCCAAGACCAATGTCAAGGAGCCTTATACCTAAGTTTTCTTCTAGTAGTTTTGCAGCTTTGAGTCTTACATTTAAGTCTTTAATCCATTTTGAGTTAATTTTTATGAGTGGTGTAAGATAGGGGTCTAATTTCCTTCTTTTGCATGTGAATATTCAATTTTCCCACATCATTTGTTGAAGAGACTATCTTTTCTCCATTGAGTATTCTTGGCTCTCTTGTCAAATATTAGTTGACCAAATATGTATGGGTTTATTTCTGGTCCTTAATTCTGTTTCATTCATCAATGTGTTTGTTTTTTTGCCAGTGCTATACTGTTTTGATTATTATAACTTTGTAATAAAGTTTGAAATAAGGAATTGCGATGCCTCCAAGTTTGCTCTTCTTTCTCAGGATTACTTTGGCTATTGGGGTCTTTTGTGATTCAAATTTTAAGATTTGTTTTTTATTTCTGTGAAAAATGCCTTGGAATTTTGATAATGATTTCACTGAATCCATAGATGGCTTTGGGCCGTATGGATATTCTTCCAATTTATGAGCAAGGGATAGCTTTTCACTTATTTATGGCTTCTTCAATTTCTTTCATCAATGTTTTCTGATTTTCAGTATACAGATTTTTCACCTCCTTGGTTAAATTTATTCCTAAGTATTTTATTCTTTTTCATGCTATAAATTAGTTGTTTTCTTTATTTCTATTTCAGATGTTTCATTGTTTCATCTGCAGACAGAGACAATTTTACTTCTTCCTTTCCATTTTGTATGCCTTTTATTTACTTATTTCCTTGTCAAATTGCTCTGGCTAGGACTTCCAATACTATGTTGAATAGAAGAGTTGAGAGTGGGCACAGTTGTCTTGTTCCGAATTTAGCAGGAAAGCTTTCAACCTTTCACCATTGAGTATGATGTTAGCCTTGGGTTTTTCATATATGGACTTTGTTATGTTGAGGTACATTTCTTCTATACCAAATTTGTTGACAGTTTTTATCATGAAAGCGTGTTGAATTTTGTCCAATGCTTTTTCTGCATCTATTGATATGAGCATATGATTTTTATCTTTAATTATATTAATGTGATATACTGCATTTATTGATTTGTGGATGCTGAACCATTCTTACACCCCAGGGATGAATGAATCCCACTTGGTCATTGTGTATGATCCTTTTAATGTACTTTTGAATTCAATTTGCTGGTATTTTGTTGAGAATTTTTACATATATAATTATAATGGTTATTGGCCTGTAGCTTTTTTTTTTTTTTTTTTTTGTAATGCTTATGTGACATTGGTATCAGGATAACATTGCCCTCATAAAATGAGTTTGGCAGTGTTCCTTCCTCTTCAGCTTTTTGGAAGAGTTGAGAAAAATTAGTATGAATTTGTCTTTAAATGTTTGGTAGAAACCATCTGGCCTTGGGCTTTTCTTTGTTGACAGGTTTTTCATTGCTGGTTTAAATTCCTTACTTGGCACTGATATATTCAAATTTCCTATTTCTTTATGATTAAGTTTTGGTAGGTTGTATATTTCTAGGAATTTTTCCATTTCTTCTTATCCAATTTGTTGGCATATAATTGTTCATAGTAGTCTCATGATCCTTTGTATTTCTGTGGTGTGAATTATGATGTTTCCTCTTTCATTTCTGATTTTATTTATTTGAGTCTTCTTTTTTCTCAGTCTAGCTAAAGGTTTGTCAACTTTGTTTATCTTTTCAAAAAACCAGATCATTTTGATATTTTCTCTCATTTTTCTTGTCTCTATTTCATTTATTTCCACTCTAATCTTTGCTATTTCCTTACTTCTGCTAACTTTGGGCTTAGTTTGTTATTCTTTACCTGGGTTCTTGAGATGTAAGGTTAGGTTGTTTATTTGTGATTTTTCTTTTTACTGAATATAGGTGTTTATCACTATAAACTTCCCTCTTAGAACTGCTTTTGCTGCATCCCATAAGTTTTGGTATGTTGTGTTTCCATCTTTGTTTGTTTCACAATATATCTTTTTCTATCCTTTCACTTTGAGCCTATGTGTGATCTTAAAGCTGAAGTGAGTCTCTTGTGGACAGCAAATAGTTGGGTCTTGTTTTTTAAGCCATTCAGCGACTCTATGCCTTTCGATTGGAGAATTTAATCTATTTACATTTACAGTAATTATTGATCGATAAGGACTTACTAATGTCATCTTATTAATTGCTTTCTGCCTATTTGTACTTCCCTTGCTCCTTTCTTTCTCTTTGCTTTCTTTGTGAATTGATTATTTTCCATAGCAGTATGCTTTGGTTCCCTTCCATTCATATTTTGTGTATCTACTATCAATTTTTGTTGTGTAGTTATCGAGAGACTTACATAAACTATCTTACAGATATAAAAGTCTATTTTAAGCTGATAACAACTTAACTTCAATCATATGCAAAAAATCTACCCTTTTATGTTCTTCCTCATAATTTTGTGTTTTTGATATCACAAATTACCTCTTTTTATATTATGTATCCATTAACAAATTATTGTGGCTTTAGTTATTTTTAATACTTTAGTCCTTTAACCTTTATTATAGAGTTAAGTGATTATCATGCTACTGTATTATCATATTAGAGTAATCTGAATTTGATTATATACTTACCTTTAGCAGTATGTTTTATGTTTTGATTTTTTTTTAATGTATCTAATTAGTGTTGTTTCATTTCAGCCTGAAGAACTCTTTTCAGAATATTTTGTAAAGGCAGGTCTAGTGGCGATAAACTCCCTTAGGTTTTGTTCATTTCATTTCTAAAGGACAACTTTTCAGGGTAAGGTATTCATGATTGGCACTTTGAATATATCATCCCACTCTCCCCTGGCCTGCAAGATTTCTGCTGAGAAATCCACTGAAAGCCTTATGGGATTCCCTTATGTGAGCAACTTTTTCTCTTGTTGCTTTAAAAATTCTCCCTTTGTCTTTGATTTTTAGACAGTTTTATTTATTTATTTATTTAGAGAAGATCACTTTGGGTTGAAATGTTGGGGTGACCAATTAGCTTCATGAACTTGAATGTCCAAATCTCTCCAAATTAGGGAAGTTCTCAGGAATCACTTCTTTAAATAAACTTTCTGCTTTTTCTCTCTCTCTTCTCCTTCTGAGACTACAACAATGTGTAGTTTGCTTTTTAAAAGATATCCTATAATTCATGTAGGCTTTCTTTACTCTTTTATATTCTATTTTATCAGGAACCCATCAGAAGCCTGGTGCCATGGGAGCTGACCAGTGCAGGGATGGTCTGGGAGCCTTGGTTTGCTGGAATCCACTAGGAGACTGGTGTCCTGGGAGCTGCCTGGAGTAATGGGAGCCACCTGGTGTCATGGGAGCTACCCAAAGCCTGGGTGGGCTGGAAGCTTGGGTTTGTTAGAGTCCCCTGGGGCTGTGGGAGTCAGCAGATTCTGGGGTGAGCCAGGGACCTGGCGTAGTGGGAGCTTTCTGGGAGCCTGATGACATGGAACTTGCCTTGGGCCACAGGAGCTTCCTGGGGCTGCTGGAGGCAGTAGGCATTGGGGTGAGCCAGAGCCTTGTTTTTCAGGAGTTTTCCAGGAGCCATCTAGGGCTATGAGAGTCAGCCTGGTGCTGAGGCAGGCCAGTGCTGGGGTCTGCAGTGAAGTCAGACACTCACTTCTCTCTTCTTCTCCCAGGGACAGGGTGTATCTCTCTATGCTGGGCTGCCTCGGCTTAAGAGAGGAGTGATGAGTGTACTGTGAGTCTATCTTTTGTACCCTTCTCAGTGTGTCTTTTCTAATTTCTGTACTTCATTCAGGTGCTATAATCCTTCACCTGAAATCCTTAGCTCTTGTGAAGATATTTTTGTGCACAGACAGTTGTTCCCATTGACGTTTCCAGGAGGGTACAGGTGCTAGGAATTTCTTTACTGCCATTTTGCTGATTGCACATTTTTGAATTAGCTTATTTTTCTGACCTCATTTCACTTCTGATCATTACACATGAGGCAGCTATAAGGGTAAGATGGCAGTAATAGTACAGTAATATTTTTACCCAATAATTGAATAGCATACAAATAGTATGACAGTATGAAAGAATAATAACCACTGCTTATTGTATTGGTCAGTTTGAGGTATAACAATCTCAGGATTTTAGTGGTCTACAAAATAAGCATTGATTTCTCCATTACCTAAAGGCTGTGAGTTGGCTGCAGGTCTGCTCAATGTTGGGCCATCTGCAATTCCACTCCCTGTATCTTCTCATTTCTGGATCTAGGCTGAAGGAGTAGCCTGTATCTGGGGTGTGGTGTTCTCTTGGCTCAAGAGGCTGTGCTGGTATATTTAAAACTCCTGCATCCACTGACATAACCAGGCCTAATGGTCGGGCAAAGGTGCATAGTCTGCCTCTTACAAGGAGGCACCACAAAGGCAGAGGTGTATAACCTGCTCATGTGACAGGGAAAAATAATTTGAACAATAGTAAGAGGTGCCATATTAATAATATGCAAGCATTCAGTTTTAATATACTGGTCTTTGGGGTACTCAGGGGTGTCATGGGAAGGAAAGAAGTCTTTGATTGCAGCTGTGGCAAAGAAAAGGATCTGAAAGTGTCCCATGTTCATCCATTGCTAATTATATCATGTTATTTTACCTCTGAAATTAAAAAATGAATTCAATATTTAAAATGCAAATATAATTAGAAATGCAAAGAATATAACAATATTAAAAATGCAAAGGAATGCAAATATAAATTATGTAATTTATCTTTTTGACGTATCTCGTCTGCAGAGACTTGTGCTGACATAATTTTATCTTGTTTAGTTTCCAGATAAAAAGATAATCCCTGATACCCAGTGAATTATATTGTGGAAAGCTCTTCTAAGCCATCATATGGGGGAAAAATAGCTAGCCTTCTTATTCACACTATCCACTAGTATTAAAGGAAATGGAAAAAAAAGTCCAGTTTGACCTACCCAGGTCTTTCATCTTGATTGAGTTAGCAATTTACCCGACAACATGTTTTTCTTTGGATTGCTTACTTAACCATTTTAAAGAGGATAGGCGGCAGCTGTACCTCAGAAATATGCTATCAGCGGTCTCCTTCTTCTTGGTAACTACTCTCTGTAACCAACTTCCCATTGCCTGTGATTGAAAAGTCTAAGATATCAAGGTCTGAAAATTGAGGTTTTGAATTGAAAGGAAAACACCTCAATTCTAACTATGGTGCAGGACTTTGGCTTTTTAACATAGTTCTGTAAGAGTCTTTGCAAGGAACGTTTTCAAATTTGAGGTTACCCATGTGTTAGTTCTTTCAGGAAATGAAATAAGAATACTAAGCTTAAAATGCTGTTAAAGTTGATGTGAATATGGATGCAGGATTTGAAAGTGTAATCATTTTTCATTGGATGTCTTTTACCACCCATATGAAATTGATGATACTATATTACGCATTTGTGTTGATTGCCGTGTTTGGAAATTAAGTAAGTGGCATTTTACCATCCTTTGTTGAAGACCAAACTCAAATCCTGATCTCACTTAAGAGGCCTTCTCCATTTACCCCAGTCCTCAATGAATTCTCTAAACTGTAATATTATTTTTTAACCTTCCCACAAAATCTGCCATGTATTCTCCCCGATGCACCATTCACAGAGGCAAGGCCAGGCCTCACCTGTTTATCGTTGTCCCAGCTCCCAGCACAGGCTTGGCAGGTGGTTGGTTTTTAATCCATATTTGTTGAATGAATGAATGTGTTGATTTGCATTATCATCTATGCAAATGTTACTGTCTTCACAGGACTGTAGGTGCCTTGCTGTCAAGGGTCACGTATTCTTGGTTAGCTCCCGTGGCACCTTGAAAAGTGCTGGCTGGGCATACAAGGACATTTATGTTAAATTTGTTGAAATGATCCTCTAAGTTCAGTTACGTTTGAGTCTTCCATGACACCACCTCTAAAGATGTCAAGTTTGGTTTTTTAATATGAAACAGCTGTGAATACTTTTAGCTGAGGACCATATGGTATTTATATGTATTTGTTGAGTGTCTCACACGGTAACTCACACCCAGGAGGTAAATTATTGAAATGAACTGAGCTCTTAATGTTAACCATGATTTAGTACTACCCAGCTATGCTGACAAAATCTCTAGATACTTACAATCTAAATGAAATATCAAACAGTTAAAGGGACAAAGACAAAAATGGGATGATTGATTACTTAAGTGAGTAAAAGTAACCATCAATGCTCAAAGAATATCATATGTGAATCATGGACTCTTCAAGGCAGGAAGAAGTCTTTGAGTTCTTTCTAATATATCTAGGGCATCACTGGGGAGAGAGCCAACAGATTACAGACTCTGAAATCAGGTGACCTTGCTTCCAGCCCTGGTGCCTCCTTATGTGTGGCCATGTTCCATTTACTTAATCTCCCTTTGCCTCAAATTCCTCATCTCTAAAATGGTGATAATAATAGCATCTCCCTCACAGGATTGTTGTGAGGATTACATGAGATAATGCAAGGAAAATACTTAGCATAATACTAGGTAGAGTAAGTGCCTTGATAAAAGCAAGTCATTATATTGTTGTTGTTATTGTTATTTGTTGAACACCTATAGTAAGCTAGGAACTATGGGGAGGCTGCGATGAATATAGGCGTGGCTTCAGGAGATCATTAATACTACCACCAATCGTTTTTAAAAATGACCATTTACTGAGCACTTACGTAATAGACGCTATGCAAAATATTGAATCCATTATCTCAATACTTAACTCTTTTATAAGTGGTGAAATTGAAACTGAGGAAGGCCAGAAAACTTACCCAAGGTCACCCAGCAAGTACTTAGAAGAGTCAGGAGTCAAACACAGCTCTCCCCGTGGCTGAAGCCTGCAATTTGCACTCTCATAGTGAAAACACCTCTGGAGTGATATGAGGGAGCAGCAATAGGGTGACTGCAAAGTCGGTGTCTTTAGAAACGGAGATCGTTTCAAGGCAGGCGTGACTGTGGAAAATCCCATGAGGAAAGTGACACTGGATGAGTAGGATTTTAAGAGAGAGAAATAGGTATGAAGTTTTAATTTGAACTATATGAACTTACCATTTTTGTAGGTCAAAAAAGTCAAATATTGTTAATTTCATATAGTTAAACTTAGAATAATTTGTGGCACTGGTAATGACATGGGCAAGGTTTAAAAAATGGGGTGTTTCAATGCTTTCCCTGCTTTCCTGTTTTTAAACAAGGGGTCCTGAATGTTAGAGAAAAAGGAGAAAATCAGAAATGTGAACAGATGAGAGTACAGGGATTCTGGGAAAAGGAGAATTAATCTTTAATGGGATGAAGTTCAAGAATAAATTACTAACGCCATGATTGTGAAGTCTGGGAATTTTAAATAATTTTTAACATCTTTTTATTTTTAAGCAATTTACATAAGATGTAAAAAAATGATTTAATTAAAGCTGTAAGGAAGAGTAAAGGCATGGAGATGTTCCCACGGAGTTACTTAAGGTTTCCAAGAAGCATTACAGGGGTCATCTGAAAACGCAGCGTTCTCTATTTCAAGAAGGGACTTAGACACAAATAACGTCGTGAACATCTCTCCTGCTTCAAATTCACCAAGAATGCATTCTTGTCACAAAACTGTAAGAATTTTACTCCATACGTGAAAGGATGATTTTGCACTTTCCTGATTGAAAAATAGACACCAAAGTGGACATTTAAAGACTCTAAATATTTCTGTTTCTAGAATGATCTTATATGCTTTGCTGCCCTAGAGTGATTATTTTTCTGGAGAGCTAACGCATCGGCACTGTGCTTTGCTCTGAACGGGCGCAGCCTACATTGCAGGAACAATTCTTCAGAAGGAAGTGAGGGCATTATTCACAAAGGATCCCAAGTACAGGGCTCTCGCCACCCCTCCCATGCCAGTCTCCCAAGGCTCCTTTAAACTATCCCAAAGAAGCTACAGTTTACTTCTAGAAACTTCTGGAGATAAGGAAAAGACGCTGATATCTATTGACATTGTTATATACTAGGCAATATACCAGATCCTTTAGATACTTTATTTCATTTAACCTCTCAGCAACCTTATTATGATTATTACTATAGTAATATTTTTATTTTACAAATTTTGCATATCTACAAACTGAGTTTAGGAAAAAAAGAAGGCTAAGGTCACATATTTAATCTGAGCCCTGGTCTCACTAACTCCAAAACCCGTTCTTTCTCCTCTCCTTCACGGTTCCCTGTAGTCAGACATCTTCTGTCTCATCTTGGTTCACCAATTGCAATATTTAGCAATTTTGCCACCGGCAAAATCTCCATAAATCAGTAGTTCTCAACTGGAGGTGGTTTTGCCACCGGAGGACATCTGGCAATGCTTGGAGACATTTTTGGTTGTCACCACTAGAGAAGGTGCTATGGGCATCTAGTGGGTAAACGCCAGGAATGTTGCTTTGCATTCCAGAATTCACAGGGCGGCCCCCACAGTAAAAGATTATCCACCTCAAATCGTGAAGAGTGCCAAGGTCAAGAAGCCTGGTCCCAAATCTTACGCACATCCTAATCCCCTCACTCATCCCCATGTTTCCTTGTTCTCGAAATTTTTCTCTGGCTTCTGATGACCCATTTTTATTTCTAGACAATTAGAAAAACTGAATAATTAATGTAATCTTCCCATTATCAAACTTTCGTTAATATCTCTCTGTAGAGGTGATGAGTTGGGCAAGGTACATTTGATCTTGTTTCTTTCTATTGGGAGCTCATAACCTTAGGCCGACTTCCTTCCTAAAGTCAGAAGAGAAACCAGCAAGAAGAGAACACTGCTAAGCTTACGTGCCTCAGGAGGGAAGGCTGTGTATTCTCAGAGGTTAACGGGGCAGGGAGATGTTATTCAGGTGAAGAATGAGGGCAAAGAGGAGGGCAGGGCCACATCGCCCTGGGGGAGCTGAGCAAAGTCATCATCTCCCCCCTGAGACAGGGTTTCAGAACTCTACCAGCAGTAGGAAAGAATTTGTTCTGGGGGTTGTTTGCAGGGCACACATTAAACATATAGAATGTCAACGCATGCATACATACATACATACACATCTATTTCTTTTACAGCTTGTTTTTGGTTTAACTGATGAATAACCCTGAATGATGTAATCTCTCTCTTGTACTTTGCTTTGCCATTCTAAACACCACTACAAGCAAACAGTAATTCGGTTATCCTCTCTGTACTTGCAGCCTCCTTAATTGTTATAAATTCTTTAAACAAAAAGCTAATATTTATTCACTATTCTTTGCAAAACAGCTGTAGTTGGGACACACCGTCACAATCCTCTTAGTAAGAATAGCTCCATAGATTTCCACAAGGTGCAAGGCGAGTGTAATTTACGGAAAGACAAGCTTCCCAAATCCTGAATTCTTTTCAAATTCCCGAAGTGTGGCTTTAAAGCGAGAACACAGTCCGCGTTACTTGATTGCATTATCCCCGAGTAGCCACAAGAGGGCGTGTGAGGAACACAATCGTCTGGAACTGGCCTTCCAGAAACCACTTCCTTAATGACACAGCAGCAGCATCTGCAGTTTCCTGTATTCAGAGCAGGTGGAACAAATCCTTTGAACGATCGCTTGCACATCTTTCTAACATGCTGCCTACACGGAAGAGGGAGAAAGGGTAGGTTCTGAAGGTTCTGGGAGAATTTCTGTTCTGGATTTCCGAACAATGTCTGAGACAGTTTCGGCAAAATCAGCGCATGTGGGCATCGCGCGCTATTTGACTACTCGGGAACTTTCACCATGCCAGCAATGGCCAAAGCTACTGGGGTGACTTGGGGTTTGAGTAGAATAAATCACTCCAAGCTTGAAAGATTTTTCCACAGAGATTTATTTCTGTCAAAACATGTTGATGATTTGAGAATGTGCATTTCTCACACGTTCTCAGGTGATGCGTATGCTACTGGTTGGGGACCATACCTGAGAATCATTGCCTTGGGGAGTATTCTAAGATTCCTAAGCCTCTCCATTACTTCCGAGGTTGGACCTGGGCATCTACAGCACACTAGTCCCAGGAGTGGATGTGGGGCTGGTTCCTGAGATTCTCAGCCTGGCTTCGAAGGTCCTGAACCTATTTCTCTCTCAGACCTTCCTGCCGATTCTGGTGCCCCAGAACACCTCAAACCACTGAGCTGGAACGACTTCCACAATCCTGCTGATACCTGGGGCCTCCGTGTTTAAATCCTAATGCAAGTCTAGGGGAAGTATGGGCAAAAGCACTCTGTACTGAGTGGACACAGTTTGCCAGAGCGTGTAGATTGGCTCCATCTCTGGGTGACGTTGGCAAGTTACTTCACCCCCACTGCATTCATTTTCTCATCTCTAAAGTGGGAACGATAGTTGCACCTGCTTCACAGGGTGCTTGCTTGGGTTAAATGAATCAACACCTGACTAGTGCTTAGAACAATGCCTGGCACGTTATTCTAAGTAAAGCTTAGCTCTTATCATCATCCCTCACCTTTACTTCTTGTATCCATTTCCTCATACGGAAACTTGAACTGAGAAGCCCCAGCTCCTGGGAGCGTGCCCTTGTGCTGCTTTCCTGGCAGGCCGGAAGTACTACGGAGTTACCTCTACAGCTCTCCCCTGGCTGAATAACATGGCTAGGCCATCAAGCAGGGGCCAGAGATCAGGTATAAAGGTCGATTATAATTTCTAAGTGGTAAAGGTATGCAAACCATAACTGGCGCAAGTTTTAATTTTGAGCAATCTGTTGTGATAATTCTATTGCCTTTGAGACAGATTAGAACACCCCAGGGAACCGCTGTTCTTTGCGCCTTGCAGTATGAAGAAGCAGCAAGATGGCAGGAGGAGAAAGAGGAAACATCTTCTGGGCCCGAGAAAAGTCTTCCTGGTGCACTGCTCTGTGTCCTGGGGCAGAGGGCTTCCTGCGCCTGCATCTGCTCCCTCAGTGATAAATTTGGTGTAATGATTCAAAGCTGCCTCAGGGTCACCAGTCATGTTTTCCACATTTCCATATACGATATATGACTAAGTATTATTTACTTGTAAACTATAAACAATATCTTTGAGGTGGATACTTATTTTCACCTTTTAATTTTTTAAAAAATTATTCACTGCATGGGAAATATATTGTCATGATGCAAAATTCGAAAGGTTGAAAAGGGTAAACGGGGAAAAACCAGCCTCCCTCCCACACCCATCACCTCGCTATACAATGTCCATCTACTGAATTTTTTTTAAATTAGTGGAATTTGTTTTTTGAGTAGTTCTAAGTTCACAGCAAGATTGATCTGAAAGTAGAGAGAGTTCCCATATGCCCCCTACCCTCATAGACACACAGCCTCGCCACTAATAACATCCCACACAAGGATGCATTTGTTACACTTGATGAGCCAGCATGGCCATCATTATCATCCAAAGTCCACAATTCACGTTAGGGTTCACTCTTGGTGTTGCACGTTCTATGGGTTTTGACAAATATATAAAGCAGTGTATCCACCATTATAGTATCATATGAAATAGTTTCACTGCCTTAAAAATCGCCTGTGCTCCACTCTATTCATCCCTCCCTCCCTCGCACCAAACTCCTGGCAATCACTGATCTTTTTACACTCTCCATAGCTTTTCCCTTTCCAGAGTGTCAAATAGTTGGAATCATACAATATGTAGCTTTCTCAGATTGGCTCTTCCTCTCAGTAATAGGCATTAAAGGTTCTTCCATGTCTTCCTCTACTCATCTGGTTATTTGTCTTCACCCATTTGTGTTCACCTATTGAAGGATATCTTCTTTGCTTCCAGGTCTCAGCAATTATCAATAAAGCTGTTATAAAAATTCATGTGCAGGTTCTTGTGTAGACAAAAGTTTTCAGGCTGAGACTTTTAAAACAATGACTCTGAGGTGTAAGGAAATCTTAACCACTTGAGAAGGATTGTTTTGTCTCTCTTACTTGCATATTGTTTTGAATTTGGCATCAAGCAGCTAGGATGATCATGGTCATAGTGCTTTTAATAGAAACATTCCCTGCAACAAATGTATTTTTTTCCCCTGGGTTGGTGTTGGTTAGGATGCTCTCCACCAGGAGGGTGGGGTGAAATTGACATGTTTCCCTTTTGATCACTCTTCTCTTTTGCCTCCATCTGGGCTTCTGTCTTGCCTCCAGATCTAGGTAAGGCTGTCTACTGTCGATATGACTATCACGCCAGTGTTCCAATTTGGATCATCTTCGGTCTGGCTTTTTCCATCTCCAGCCCACACTGAGTATGTCCAGTTCCCACCATGGCATATTCATCTATGTCTCTGTCCATATCTATCCGCATCTATCTATTTCCCTGACCAGATAATAAACTACCATCTTCTTTCTCTGCCTCCAGACTGTTATTCAATGATTTGCCTGTGAGAGATGTTTAGTAAACATTTATTGCTAGCACAAAACATTGTTGATGCTATTGCAGTTAAGAACTATTTGACTAATCAGATTCTGTATCCCGCAGCATGAAAGATGCAGACTCCTACGAGGCACTGCTCTAAGAGTAACAATAGCTAACATATTTTAATATTTAGTATGGATCAGGCACAATGCTAAGCACTTTCACATAAATTATCTCACTTATCCTTATAAAGCTCCCCATTTGTTATTATTACTCCCATTTCATACATGAGGAAACTAAACCTTGGCAAAATTAAATATCTTTCTTGAACACCTATGCAAATAAATCGTGTACTACAGGAATTTCAAGACTGCACATCAGGGCCTATGGCATACAAAGAAGAAAACAAACTTTAATTTAAATCATCCATCATGCTGAAGTGAATTATGTGATATGAGTCCTCATCAGTATCAATTTGTATATTTGTGTTTATTTAATTAGTGTCTGCCTCCGCCAAGATTGTAAGCTCTATGCGGATAGGGACCGTTCTGCTCTGTATGTCTCCAGTCCCTAGCAAATTGACTGGCCCAGTTAAGGTTTTCTAATCTATGAATTATCTCAATCTTTCTGTGAGTCAACAAGTTTATCTCCTGAAACATCAACCCTGCTGTAAGAACAAGGCATTTTGGAAGCTGAAGGTGAGCAGTCATCATGAAGAATGCATTATTAGCATCTCCTAGAAAAAGGGTGCCCATCCCTATCTTTCATTCTTCAGATTAATTTCTGGCATATCTTTGATGGAGAAAAAGATGCATTACTGTACAAGAGAGGAGATAACTGGGTCCAGGAGAGCACATTTTCCAAATAATTGGCATAATCTTATCAAGTATCTAGAAATTTACTCTAGGAAGCCTAACCACATTTAATGCATGTCTGTTGCTGGGATTGCCTTGCTGTGCCCATCTATGAGTTATCAGTTATAACTTGGGAAGGAAGAGTTTGTGTCTTCACTGTACCTCTAAACTCAAAATGGATATTAGAGATGTGGGTGCTGTCAGAAAGGATAGTGGAAACAAACACAGATGGTATTGCCCTACACTTTTCAAAATCATTGTGCTTTTGCTCTTGATTTCATATTACTTGGAGGTTCAAGCTTTGACTTCTCAGCCTAGCATTCTAGAAGTTCCATTTTATGACTCTAGCTTATACGGTCGTGCTTATGCAATTGTCCTCAACAGGGACTCCTGGAATGGACTCTGCTGTCCCTCTCACATGTGAGGGTCACTTTAATCTTCACTTTGCTCAGACAGCATGATTTGCTCACTTCTCTAACTATCCATATTTTCTCTAATTCCTCAAAACCAGGGTTAATTGTGGCTTTTTGCTTTCTCATGATGACGTCAATATATACTATGATTGTGATCATACTTTAGCAGTGTGGCTAAGGGTTCAGATTCTGAAGTCAGATTTAGGTTGGCTCAAGGCTTCATCATTTTCTCTCTAGGGGATCTTGGGAAGTTATTAACTTCTTCAAGCCCAGTTTCCTCGTCTGTAAGATGTGACTAGATAAAATTACCTTACAGAACTGTCATGAGAACTCATGAACTTTTGCGTGTAAAATGTCTCATTTTGAATAACCACAATCCTAGATGCTTTATAAGTACTTTAAACCAAATTTAGCTGGAGAACAATATGAAGTTAAAGTAAGAAATGACAGCTTTGGTATATGGTCCTTTAGTCAAGTCTGCATGATGCTTCCATTCATTGCTGTAGAAAACACAAGATGAAGACCTCTCTATTAATGGTGGTGATAGAGTGACAATTTTATATTCAATTTAGAAATGTGAAGCTGACAGAAGTTTAGGATGTTCAAGAAGAAGCAAGTAGGCAGTAGGATTCACAAGTCTGGAAATCATGGAAGAGACCTGGGCTGGAGATATCAATTTCCAAGTTAACTGTGTCTGGCAGGTAACTGAGGCCATAGGCATGTATGGAATCACCTAGGAAGAGATGATAGAATGCAGAAGGAGAGGATCCAGGAGCAAGGATTATAAGCTTGCTTTAGGCTGCATAGACGATGGTTAGTTCACAAGGGAAGCAGAAAAGTGAGTAGAAAGATAAAGCAAAACAATGGTAGTGCTAAGTCCCCAGTGGAGAAGAATATTTCAAGAAGGTGGGCATGTTTGGTGTTGTCAAAGGCTTTTGGGGGCCAAACAGAGGACTAAAATAATGCTTGTGCTTACCTCCAGGAGGCCACTGTTGACCTTTGTGTGAACTATTAGTTATTTGGATTGGATCACGGAAAGAATGGGAAGTAAAGACATAGAGACATCAGGCAAATAAAACAATTTTTAAAAAATTACTATTGAGGGAAGAATGGAGACAGGGGCAGAATTTAGAATGTAATGTGGGCTCTGTTGAATTTTTTTAAGGGGAGAGACTTAAGCATATTTAAAAGCCAACAGGAAGGGTACAGATCTCTTATGTGTTGATTTGGACCCTGGAAAATTCATATGTTGAAGTCCTAACCCCCAGTAACTCAGAATGTGACCTTATTTGGAAATGGGTTCATTGCAAATGTAATTAGTTAAGATGAAGTCATACTAGAGTAGGGTGGGCCCTAAGCCAGGATGACTTGTATCCTTATATAAAGTGAAAATTTGGACACAGAGATATGCACACAGAAAAAATGCTCTGTGAAGATGAAAACAGAAATTGAGGTGATGCTATACAAGTCAAGGAATATGAAAGATTGCCGGTAGATCACCAGAAGCTAGGAAAGAGCCATGGAACATAATCTATAACCCTTGAAAGAAACCAACTCTGCCAACACTTTTATCTCAGACTTCTAGCCTCCAGAATTGTGAGATAGCACATTTCTGTTGGTTAAGTCACTCAGTCTGTGGTACTATGTTATGGCAACCCCAGAAAACTAATACAAGATCATAGGAAGGAGATGAATATACAGAGACTAATTGATAGTGTAAGTTCCTCAGAAGGTGAGAATGGGATCCAAGTTGATAAAAAAGTCGGTAGAATGTGTGAGATGTGAGTAGCCCTGTGTGTTTTCTACTGAAAAGGTGATGGACTTCCTATCTGATGGCTTCTATTTTCCCTGTAAAGTAGGATGAGAGATCATCTGGTGAAAGCAAAGGAATAAAAGTGGGAGTTTGAGGACCCATGTGAGGTTGACCACAGAATTTAAGCTGGCAGTAATTGGCTCTGTCATGTGACTCTCTTCAGCACTGCTTAGCGGTGGGATGCTGTCACAGAGAAGTGGAGACCTGAGCCACCCAGGGTTGGGGGCTAGCAGGACAAGAACAGCCAAAATATAGAGCATCAAGAAATGTTATTGAAATGATGTTCTATGGAAGCTGAGCTGACAGAAGTAAAAGGTTGGGTTTGAAGGATACAATTCATTGTTTGAAGAAAGTAAGGGAGCCTTGTTGTGTTTGAAGGATGTCTAAGGTGGGAGAAATTGAACTAGGAGAGGTGAGAGATTTGGGGGTAGAACAGTTGATTATGAATGATGACAAGGTTCAAGATGTGACTGTTGGAGTAGCTGGACAGAGAAGGGATGTAGGACAAAGAATGGAGAGACCATGGGCCATGGAGTGTGGTAGATTTTTTCACTCATTCAACAAATGATAATTGAGTGCTTACTATGTGCCAGGCACTACTCTAAGTACTAACAATACAAGAGTGGACAAAATTGACATAAATTTCTACCTTGCTTGGCTTCCAGTAGAAGGTGTCAAACAATAAAATATGGAATACACTAGATTGTGAAAGTGCATTGGAAAAATTAAAGAGAACAGGATGGGTACTCTGTGTGTATGTGTGTGTGTGTTGTGTATTACTATTTAAGAAAGGTGGTCAGGGGTATACTTCTTGGTAAGGTGGTATTGGAACAGAGACTCAAAGCAGATGAGAAAGGAAGCAATGAGTCTATCTGGAAGAAATTTCAGAAAATGAGAATGGCAAACGAAAAGGCCTTGATTCCATATGATTGCTGCAAGATCTCCTACTAGCTCCCTTGATGTAAATGGGTCTCTTTTGAGGTGTTACCAAGTATTTCTGTGGGTTTCCTCACAGGGAAGGCCTTGCAAGTGTTCTCACAGGGTAGGCCTTGCAGGTGTCCTCACAGAGGAGGCCTGACAGGTGTCCTCATGGGTGTCCCCTAACAAATCTGCACTTGCTTCTGCTCTGGCCTTCACCTCCTGCTGCCACACTGCTCCCTCTGCTACTGGGGACCCCAGTGGTCTGTGCTCTCTTGGGCACAGCTGCCTTCCTCATGGTGGTATAAGATGTCCTGCGGGCCTCAGGGAGGGGATACTTCCCATTGTAGGTCCAGAGGGTCAGTATCCTTGCTCTTGGCCTGCCCCTGTGCAGCAATTGGATCTGATTCCTGCCATCCTGGTGGGGGCCTCTCCATTATCACCCACTTCTCTGCACTGCTGACACTACCACCTCTAACTCTGAGTGACAGCTGAGACTCCTGTCTCCCCCAGACAGAGGTTAGGGGCAGGTGGTGCCCATCATGGGAAACAAAGTACTTTCAGAAAGAGGAGAAGACTCTAGCCAAGTTTCGTCTTATTTCCACTCCAGGAGCAACCACTTGGCACATTGATTGTCGTCACTTTTTCCAGGAGAGAACAGACTGTGGTTTTGTTATGACTTCAAAGAAAGAAGTCAAGACAGTCTGACATTGGGTCATTTCTTAAAGTCTAGGTTATTTGGTCAAATTTGCAGTTACCTTTTTACCTGTGGGGAAAACAATCAAATGCATTTAGCCATTTTTAAAGGACAATAAGCAGTTACACAGATAATTGAGGTTTTGTTGTATATTCCACACCACAAAAGACCTGGTGCTGTGCTGAGTGAATGTAGCTGAGAGAGAGCAGTGATGTATTATGTAAATTGATGTTTGTGAATTAATAATTTTATAAAAACTCATCACGGAAGCTCAGTATTTAAAAAGCTCCCATAGTGGGTAATTTTTTTAAAGCAATTAGACACCCCTTAATTTGCTAGGTGATTCTGTTCTTTTCAGATTTTAGGATGCAATAAATCACGTCTTCATGTATATTTATACACAGATGAGCACTCATGTGGGTCCATTTGACTAAGTTTAGTGGGAAACTTGCTCAAAGAATAAATTGTAGTTACTACAAATAGTATGAAATATGGGAGTGAGTTGAAACTTTTTTATCTCAAGAGAAAAAAATAGAGCTCTATTTAGTTCACTTTCCAGAAGATGAAAATTTGAAAGATTTTATGTTTTTGAGAGGTTAAATATTTCAAAAATATTCTAACTACCATAATCTTCATACTTAAGCTGACATTTTTGTAAATGCCTAGGAAAGAAGACTAGCTCTATAGTGACCAAAATCTAAAATGTGCAGATTTTTCCAACTCAAGGCGAAATTTCCTCCCAGAGAGGTAGCTAGGGAGGAATGGTTCTGGGGACATGCTGTGACATGCAGCCTTGTAAACGGGAAGCAACTCTTTTCTCCCGTTGAAGGTATTAACGTTTCTGGTCTAGATCTTCCGTTGTTTCCAGGGCCCTCAGTGTTCAGTTGCACAAGAAATATAATTTTTAAATATCTTCTGTACATCTTGTGATCCATACTAATCTCTTCCCGCTCCTGTGACTTGCTTGTTTCAAGATTTGGGGACCACAAAGCCCAATAAGTCCTTTCTCTTCCTAACCTGCCATTCAAAGACATTTTTGATGCTCAAACGATCCCCTGCTGTTGACAACATCAGAGGTGTCCTCCAAGTAATTTTCCCCTCTTAACTTCAATAGTACCATTTCTACTTTTCATCTGACTTGGTAGCTAATAAATCAAGAGACAGGAGAGAGAGAAAGAAAACCTCCTTCATCGTGGCTTCTTTTATTTTTCTGTTTTTCAGGGGTTATTTAGTAAAGTCTGATCTTTGCTGCATTCTTACTTTTATATTCTTATGGGGTTTTTTTTTGCAACTGAAATTTGTGAATTTCCTCTACTTATTTCTCTTTTGAAAACTGTTGTATAATTCCATAGAAAACATTTTTGAAAAGTACTTTAATATTTTTTGACAGATTTCTTCTTTTATTAACTTACTCTGGTCATCTTGATTTATAAATTTTTGAGAGAATACAGACATTTCTAAAAAACATAACTATGTGCAGCGTTAAAAAATATGTAGTAGAACCTTTGAGAAGGTTTGTTTCTTCATGAATTTGAGTGTGCGGTGATTTGATCATTTCCCTAAGTCGTGGACTTACATGTGTCGGTAAGGAGACATCTAGTGTCAACAAGAGAAAACTCTTAGTCAAACTGACCTAAAATGAGGAACTTTATTATCCTCTGTAATAGGAAGTTGAGGAATATGGTGGGATCCAGAGAAGCAGGAGAGGCTTCTGCTCAACTTTTGTACCCTCTATTGCTTCTGCCCTCCGCTGTGTGTTGGCTTCATTCTCAGGCTGTGATTGAGAAAGATGGCAGCAGCAGTTCCAGATATGGCAGTGTCCAGGGGACAAAGAAAGGGCTGTCTCTCCTTGTGTTTCCTTCTTGGGACCAAGGAACACTGCCCCCAAAGCCCTCAAACACATTTTCCTTCACTCAAATTGACTAGGATTGGGTCATGTGCCCATCCCTATACCAATCATTGACAAGAGGAATTTGAATGCCATGATTGGCTTAGGCTAATCATTTGGGGGGCCTTGAGCCTGGCTCCATGACCCTCCCTTCACTTCCTTCAGTCAGGCTGATCATTTGAGGTGACCACATTAGCTACTAAGATACACCACAATTTCAGAGTAACAAGATATTCTAAGATGGCTCCTCATGTCATCCTCTAACACCAGGTTCATTAAGGATTCAACTGCATTCTTGGGCAGCCTGCATTAGTGCCAAGCAAAGTTTAGACTGGGAGAAGGGACGCTGAAGCTTCCTTTGGTACATTATCAACCCCTAGGGTATCCCTACCAGACACGTTTAATAACGGATGTCCATTGTCCAGAGAAGAAAGTTATCTAGGGATAATTAATAGCAACTCTCCCTTGTGTTTCATTCAGTATGGGTCAGGGTATGTCATAAAGTATTCTTTTGGTTTGGTGATATGAAACTCTATTAGGACTTAACAACTGTAAGATAAATATTTACAGGAGGATCTGTGTGTAAGACCAAAAAATGGAAAGATTTTTTCTCGAGAAACCAGTTCCTCCCCAATGTTTCTGATCCCTATTCACTTATTTGCTTGAGCTACAAACATGCACATCATCCTTGATTCTTCCCTTTTCCTCACCCTGCAGCTCTAATCCTCAGTGAGGTCATACTTTTGATTTCCAAATGAATCAGGATTCCTCCACCTCTCTCCAGCTGCATTCTACCTTCCTAGCGTTAGCTTTAGAGTAGGCGATTGGATGGCTGCCTAATGACTTCTCTCCCGTCTCCAGTTCCATCTGTATTAATGCTGAAATATCCAATCTGTTTTTAAAACAGCGTCCAACAGAAACTTAGAAAATTTAAATTGCACATCACTTCTTAGAATTTTAAAAAATTATTTTTGGTGAGGAAGATTGGCCCTGAGCTAATATCTGTGCCAATTTTCCTCTATCGTATGTGGGACACCACCTCAGCATGGCTTGATGAGCAATGTGTAGGTCTGTGCCCAGGATCCAAACCCACGAGCCCTGGGCTGCCAAAGCAGAGCATGTAAACTTAACCACTAAGACACAGGCCGGCCCCTCAGAATTTTTTAATGGTTTCCTGTTGCATTAAGAATACCATATGTACTCTTGGCCATGGCTTACAATGTCCTGCATGTTGTTGCCCCTGCCTGCCTCTGCAGTCTCATCTGGTACCATCCTGCCTTCCCTCCAGCCACACTGGTCTACTTCTGGTACTTGAACATAGTTAAATTGTTCCCGTCACGGGGCTTCACTCATACTGTTCCCTCTGCTTTGACTATCTTTTCCTCTTTGTGTGTCAGGCTCCTCGGCTGGTCTCATTCTAGTCACTATGTTTTCACAGCAGCTTTCTCTGCCCACCCTATTTATGAAGACTTCCCCCCTTGGAGGAGTGGGGAGGTTGTAATTTTAACCTATTCTCTGCCCTCATAAGTCTTTTCTCAGCTCATAAGTGAGTGCTTCTTTCTTTGTTCCCTTATTTATTATCTGTATCCCTCACTAGACCTGATGACCCATGAGGGCAGAGTCTACGTTGAGTCCATTCACCACCAAACACCGTTCACAAGAACTGGACCTGGATCCCAGTAGGTACTCCACAGATAGGAGTGCAATGAACCAATCCCCTGGAGAACGGTGATTCCCTTGAGTATAGGTAAGGTCTCTGCATTCCTAGCACCTCGCTGAGTACCCACCACATAATATATTCTTAGTACATGTTTACTGTTGAACGAATGGGTATCTCTTATTAGAACAAAAAGAAATTAGCATTTGACTGCATGATCAGGCAACGAGAGAATGGATTTCTCATTATTTGGAGAAATTCAACAGCATCATTAGCAAACATTAAGCAGGGTTTGTGATATTTTCAGTAAGTTTAGTGCCAACCTGGCAAAATAGTATATGACTATTTCTTTGATGAGAAAAGATAACCCTTGAAGGGTCAGGAAGTCAGAAGAAAATAATTACAAGCAAGGAGAGTAGAAGGATCACCTCATCCAAATTTAACTTGATCATATGATGTGTCCTAAGAGACTCATGGAAGGCTGAAAACAGCGGCAGGTAAACCTCTTTGGTGGCATGTAGTCAAAAATAGGCCTTGTCTCTGTTAGGGTCCCACTTTGGATTACCCCATGGCTAGTTAAGTCTTTTTATCCATACTGATAAATGCTAGCACTTACATAGTATTTACTATATGCCAAGCAGTGTTCTAGTGCATTAACTCATTTAAGGCTTCCACAACCCTATCAGATAGGTTCTATTATTATGCCTATTTTATTGAAGCAGAGAGAGGTTAAGTGACTTACCAAAGATCACACAGCTATCAAGTAGCAGAGCTGGATTTCAAACACAAGCTTATAATTTTCATAGAGCCACAGACTCCCTTAGAATCACTGCAAACAAGAAACTGAAGATGAATGTGGACTAGAGTTATAAACGTTAATTGATACTGCCTTTCACATGGGTCACAGCTCACTGAATCTCACAGAAAGTAGCACTTTCAACAGTTCAAAGAATAATTTTGAACATGCACAATATAATGCATAAACACATGAATGTACAAAATATAAAATGAGATGATGACTTGTATTATAAAAAATGTATCGCATAGTTCCTTAGAATAGAATCCTAGTCATCCTATTTGATAGCTGGTCACTAATTGGTGAATAAAGTGGGGAGAGATGAAGAGACAGGTGCCTTTAGGAGAGCTGGACCAGACTGAGGACACGGGGGTCTACTCTGCCCTGCTTAGCTCTGTGACCTTCAGTTCTCTGGGTCTCAGATTCTTCAGCAAATTAAGGGAACTGGGTTAGATGACGTCAGAATCTAGCCAACTCTAGCCTTGAATAATGCTATAAAGGTACTGTGTTAATAGAAAAATAAAAGTTGCCTTAACTATCCTTTTGCTTTAGATCTAGGTTTTTAGGAAGCCATCTTAATTGTATCAGTTCTAATTCCATAACGTTTCTTGCCTAGATAATTGTCTCTACTAGTAACTTCCACCTGATCTGTTCTTTACACTGCTACCATTTCCCCAGTTAAGAATCTTCAGTAGCTGCCCTCTCATCACTACAAGATGTCCATGATCAGACTTATTCCTTTGTTCTCCCTCGAACCCTGCGCTCTTCTGCACCAAACTATATGCAGTTCTTTGAGCATTGCCAGCTATTTCATATCTCCATGCCTTTGCCCTGGTTGTTCCCTCTGCCTGGAATGCTACCTCTCTCTGTCCCTTGTTTGTATGGTAGACACTTTCAAGGCTTAGGAAGATGTCAGCTCCTCTATGAACCTTTCTGGTCTGGACCTCCATGCAGCAGGCTCCCCCTTTACCTCGCCCCAGATAGAACTGACTGTTCCTTCTTCAGTGTGTCCACTGCCCCCATCATCAAGTTTTCTACCTGAGACACTTTAACACTTATTGTCTGTCCGCTCCTCCTAACATTCTTGGCAGTAAAGACTATGTTGCATCCATCTTTCCATCTCTTGTGTTTAGCATGGTGCCTAATACATGGTAGCAACTCAGTAAATATAAATGGATGAATAAAAACGTGAATAGAATGAATGAGAAAGCATCAGCTGTCTAAAAAAATACATCTTACTTTTAAATTGTAAAGTTTTTGGCTGAATGCATTCAGAGATGGGGTGGAGGAGAAAAAATTGTGTGCGAAAAGTGGAAGAATTTTGTAGGAAGGAGGTCTTTCATTCCATTGTCCATATTATTTTCAGCTGCTTCTGGTACTACTATCTCTTCTGACTCTTATAAAAAAAATTTAGAATTTTCTGATAACTAATATGATATCAATGCTCCATACGTCTTTTGAAAATACTTGTATTTCATTTGGACAGAAAACCAGAAATGCTGGATAAGAGTGCCTGTGCTGCATTGGGAATAGATTTGAGAGAACAGCAGCTCTGAATTCAATAATTATTTTAGGCTGCCTTTTCAAGTTCAAGAAACCCAGACGCTTATATGATTTTGCAATATTGCGGTAAATGGACCAAAGCACAGATTCCAATATGTGAAAGATAGATTTTATACACATGCTTACATTTTTGATTAATTCACTCATTATTCAACTGACAATCGTTGAATACCTTCTTCTGCCAAGCACTGCACGAGATGCTTCGGATTGAAAAAGGTGGAAGAGAAGACAGTACTTTGATTATTCTGGACAAAGCCCTTGATGCTTGGAGAAGGTTTTACATTGAGTTGTGAGCCTGCAATTGCCCCACATGGACTGTCCAGGACCCCCCTCTCCTGCTGGATGTCTTGCCCTCTTCACCGCACTTACACAAGCTCTCTGCTAGTTCCACAAATACACCATATGTGCTCCCACCTTTGGGCCTTCAAATGGGTCCTTTCCTTGCTTGAATTCATCAGAGAGCGCCACTTATCTTTCAGGACTTAGTTTAAGTGTCAGTTCCTCAGGGGAGCTTTCCCTGACCCCGTGACCAGGTCATCTCCCCAGGCCCTAGCAATGTTTCCCAGGCCTTTCTGCAATCACAATTAGTTAATAATGCATGTTGTCATTTAATATCTGGTCTTCCTGCTGGAATATAAACTATATGAGGGGACCAATTGTGGGTCTTTTCCCCCCCTGTACCTCCAGAGTCCAGTACTGTGCCAGTATACAGTGGCTTTTGATAAACATTTGCTGAATGAATAAATGAAATAATGGCAGAATTGCCAGAACGGACTGCTTGCTCCCTGCCATCTCCCAGCTCACACCTTGCCCTTCCTTTTTCTTACAGAAATGCTCGGCAGCACGATGATACTCAGAGAGATTCTCAGGGAGCAAATCCTCTTCTTAAAGAGCTTTGCTACATGTTTGAATTATTGCATAAGGTCCTGTGGCTGCTGGTGACAGTTGGCCCCCTCTGTCTGTGCTGGGTTCTTCGCAGAGGAAAGGAATGGAGAGGAGGGAGTAACTGATTGCCCTTCCTCATCCAACATAATCTTAGAGGAATAGGAAAAGATCAGCTTTTGGTAAAACAATAGCAATCTCTTTCCCCGCATGGAAGATGGAATCGAGTTGCTCATTTTATGGTTAAAACAAGACTTTTAAAATAACCAATCTAACAAAGGCAGTGAGAATCAGGAGCAGAGACAAAAACATGTAACAATTCATTTTAGAAAAATGTCCTACAAACCTATCTCACAGTTGGAACTTAAAAGACCCCAGATACAATCACGTTCCGTGGAGGCCCTGAAATTGGCTCTGGCGTTGAAGAGATCCAAAGCAATATTACCCTTGGAGGAAGAGGAATGCGGCATCCATCACGATGTCATGTTCTGCCCTCTTCTCCAATTACAAAGTCGGAAGCAGTTCAGAGTTGAGAAATGGTGTCCTTATTCTGCTTGTCTCCCCCCTATAGGGGTTATGAGGGTTGGCTAGGCAGTGGCTTCCACGCTTGTTTTCAGAAAGCCCTGTCTCTCTTGATTATCCCAACATCCCCTCCTCCTGGCCAGAGAGATAGACTGCCTGGGAGATCTCTTCCTGAATTCCTTCTCCTTTCTATATATCAAGGTAGCTCTAAATATCAGACTGCCCTCAAATCCCTGAGGTTTTCTTTTCACAAGGGATTTGGGAAGTCCCACCAAACACACTAGCAGAACTCAGCATCTCCCTCCTCTACGGAGATGTCCGGGCTCAACAGGACATAATTTCAGCTGAAGCCTTGTCTGCTTATATGACTTTTGGAAATCGTATTATACTAAATATCCGGGAACATTGTTTTCTATGATTCCAATCGAAATCGGTATTGTATTCTTGTAAGCCATTCTCTTGCATTCCCTAAAGATTCTAAGGATCCATATTCTTCAGGTAGAATTTTACTACACCTTTGCAGACTAAGTCCTTTTGGTTTATCTATACCAACAGCATCAGTGTCGCCTAGGGTAACAGAAAATTCTTGGGCATTGTCCCAGACCTATTGAATCACAAACTTTGGAAAAAAGGCCCTGCAATCTGCATTTCAACAGATTACATGGGTAAGCTTGTCTGAAGTTTACCTTGATGTTGATGGAAAATAAAAAATGGGCTTTCTAATCAAATTAATGGTTCAAAAAAGGTTATGAGGCAATGGGTTAGCCTTCCCAGAACAAAACAGAGTAACACAGTTTAAAGCAGCATTATTTACATATTAATAATAAATGGCTGACTAAAATGGTTTTATTAAATGGGTTAATATGTGTAAAATACTTAGAATAGTGCCTGGCACATAAGAAATGTTGCACAAATATTTGCTAGGATTAAAATTATTGTTATTTTGTCCCACAGGATATTCATTAATTAAACATAGTCCCCCCTTTTCTTCTAAAGAGTATTTGGAGAATCACAGATACAAACTAAACAATAGTTAATACATTTGAGAAACAGTAAAAAATGAGATTTCAATGTGTGCTATAGAATATCCACAGCTGACTCTTCTAATTACAATTTTTCATCTAGTTTGTATTACCGTGTATACCTAAAGTAAACGAGACTGGCTAGCTGTTCACACAATTCTTTCCTTTTTCTTTTTGGGCATTTCTCTGCCTGCCTCAGAAAACCCTTCCCTGTGGCCCTCTACCCTTTCTTTCCAAGTCCCCAGGCTGGAGGTTGGCACCTAAGATGACTTTGCAAGATGTCAGAGCCCCTAAATCCACAAAGATGACCATCTTCCTGCCCATTCCCTATACACTGCCGATGAGATTTGACCAGAACCAGAATAAAACATGGACTTCTATTATAGCAAGCCAAGGAGAAGTTGAGTCCCTTTAAGCAAAATACAATGTAATTGAATTTTGCACGTATTTAATTCTATAATATGAGGTTTAGTATGCCAATGGTCTGCTTTAAAGTTTCTCCCATATACATTTCTGTGGCAATGGTCAAAGATGACTACATAAAGATATAAGTATATGAGAAATTCCGTGCTTTTTCAGGGCATCATGAATAGCCAAACTGCATCCTTATGTAAGACAAGGAAGCAGCTGCCTCATCTCTGTCAAAATGCAGGACTGTGTTACAATTGGTGTGGTGGTGAAATGAATGGATTCTGTATTTCAAATAGAGATGTATTCAAATGCCATCATTTACTCGCTGTGCAACCTCAGGGAAGCCACAAACATTTCTAAGGCTCAGTTACTTCATTCGTATATGGGGATAAAGTTGTTGTGAAGATAAATGTGTTGGAA
Organism: Equus asinus; assembly: GCF_041296235.1. Classification (NCBI taxonomy): domain Eukaryota; kingdom Metazoa; phylum Chordata; class Mammalia; order Perissodactyla; family Equidae; genus Equus; species Equus asinus. Next base: position 21,385,573 of record NC_091801.1, on the reverse strand, counting down.
AGAGCTTATCCCAATGCTTAGTTTCTAGTCAATACTAGCTATTTTTGTTATTTTATATAGATTAGGAACAAAGAGGAGAGAAATAGATTAATACCCTGTTTGAGAGGCCCTCTCTGAGTTAGGGAGGCTGCACTTCATGCCAGAATCATATTGCAAGATGGAGGTTATGTGCCAAGCAAGAAGGGAATGCATTTGTAGGAGAAATAAGAGAAAGAGGAAGGGAAACTTTGTCTTTCCATATGCAGACACTTGCATAACATTTCCTTCCTGAGTTCTTGAATCCCAACGAGAGAACTGAGCGTATGTTTGGGAAGAAGACTCATGAATTAATATTTTTCCCAATAGAGAAGCTCACAGAAACTTTGAAGTGTTTATTAAAGAGTTGATAATGAGGAGAAAACTTTTTGAAAATCGTATTAAAAAGTACCTCCCAAACTCCTTCAATAATTTAACCTTGGAATCACAAGACTCTACTGGAATAGAAAGAGCACATTTTTCTCTCCCCCCGCCATCCCTGGTGTATCACATGCATGCCGATAGCAATGATGGCCTCTTTCTAGGAGTTGCTGGTGAAATGATACTCTTTTTGTGACCAATTGAATAATTACTGAAGTTGAAATTTGTAATCCTGATATCGAATATTTCATAATGACATCAATTTAAACTTAATACTGCTCTTATCTTTTGACAAAAATAAGGTTTAAGACGTCTGTTCTCCTAGAGGAGGTGAAATAAGGAAAGACTTTATTATACAAGATAATTAAAATTCTTCCTGAGGTTAAAAGTGATTTAAAAAGAATCACAACATGAGATAATTAGGCCTTATTAGACACTTTATCTGCTTCACTGAAGTCACTTCTTCTAGGATGATAAAATGTGCCTTTGTCTTTTTTTAGAAAGCTAGATACCAAATTTGGGGAAAAAAATGATCTTTCCTCCTCCTCTTCAACTCAGCACATGACTGTGTGAATGGATTTGGGGAAATAATTTAATGACAGGGTTACAGTTTCCAAAAGCTAGACCTTTATAGAATGTGATGGTTTTCAAGTACTTATTCATTTTTCTTGTGGAATTACATTTTACCCTCTATTTTTAGTTGGTTAATAGAAAATGATATGAATTTGTGTTCTCTGGGTTTTTTTCCCTGACAGGCAGAATAATAACAGATCAGTTTTGGGATGTTTAACAAAATTCTTTTGTTACTTGACAGACTCGTTTATCCTTCCTTGTGCCATAACAGGTAAGGCAAAGAATGTCAGTGTTTGTATTTTTAATGTCTAATGAACATATAATATAGGTTATTACAATAACCGTGCAGTAGTGGATGGTATTTTTTAGAAAAGTGGTTCAAGCATTTAAAACACATGATGTTTTTGTGAGAGGAAGCAGGTACCCTAGGAGCATGGGAGTTTTGCCAGAGTTCTAAACTGCATCCCTACATGAGGTCTGATATTGCTTTTCTATTCTGCTTTTGGGCCCAATGACAGGGATGCTGTGACTGCCGCCCTCTGCTAATGGTTCTTTGGGCTTCCAATGGATTTTAACAATATTTAATGCAACTAACAATAAGTAAATCAAATAGTCCTTGTTTGCATCCACAAATTTATACCCAACTTATTTTCATCTATTGATGCGTGGTTAAAATGAAATTGTTCCACTTTGTTTATAAGAAAACATTTCAATTCCATTGACAATGACTTGCTACATAGATTTTATCAAATTGTTCTTTCCTTCTTTGTGACCCTTTCCTTCAGGGAAAGGCTAATATATATAGATCAGTGCATCAAAGGCCAAGTAAAATATATAGATATCTTTGATTGAAAGCTAGGTACATTGGATTGTTAAGTAAATGTCTATTTTAAGGTAAAATATCTAGAAGAGAAGTGGTATGCTTTCAGGGATAAATAGCTTCTGACATACCTTTGCAGGGTCTATTGTAAACCGTCTGAAGGAAATTGTTGCTTTAAAGAGAGATGTAAACAGTGAAATAACAATGGAATTAAGCCAAATTGTAAGCATCGAAGGTATCCATTAAATAAGACTAAATCTTTTCACAAAAGTGTAGTGCTGCCTTTCAGGCTACAAGTGCTACATACATTTTTCCTTTCTATCAAGCAGATAAAACCTTTTAGGAAGAATATGACACCTTTAGGGTAAGGGTTGATAAAAAGGTGCACAAAACATGAGCGTGCAGCTTAACAAATTGTTACAAGGCAAATGCACATATAGCAATTACCTAGGTAAAGAACCAGGATGCTGCCAGCACAGGTGAGTTTTGTATATTGATTTTGAATCAGGCAAACTTGCTATGTCTTCATTAATCCTAATAATCAGGGGAATCTTTTGGATTTTTCTATACACACTTATATCTTCTGTGAATAACGAAAGTTTGGTTTCCTTCTAATCATTTAATCTTTTATTCTGTTTTTGCCTTACGGTCCTGGCCAAGACCTCCGGCATAATGCTGAATAGAAGTAACACTGGCATCCTTGCCCTTCTCAATCTCAGAAAGAAGTGTTTAATGTTTCACCATTAAATAGAATGCTTGATTTCTTTTGTTCGTTTGCTAACATTTATCCTGATAGGGTATTGAATTTTGTCAGATGCCTTCTGTTTCCGTGCAAATTATCATACTATTCAGCAAATGCGCTGAATTACATTGATTGATTTTCTAATGTTAAAACAACTTTGAATTCTTGGGGCAAATCAAAGTTGATCATGTTGTATTATTTCTAAGTATAGCTGGATTCAATTTGCTAATATTTTATTTGGAATATTTCAATCTCCGTTCATAAGTGAGAGATGGCTTGCAATTTTTCTTTCTTGTCGAGTTTTGGGACCAAGGTTATATTTACCTCATAAAATTACCTGAAAAGTGTATCCTCTTTTTCTGATCTCTGGAAGATTTCCTGTAAGACTGAAGCTATTTCTTTCTTAAATATTTAGAACTCTCTGGTGAAGATACCTGGGCCTGGAGTTTTCTTTCTGGGAATGTTTTAAATTCTATTTTTATGTCAGCTTTCTAAGTTGTGTTTTTCTAGTAATTCATCAATTTCATCTAAATTTGAAAAGTTTTTGACACAAGGTTGTTTGTTTTTTCCTTTTGTTGTGATTTTTGATGTCCTTGTCATTGTCCTTCTCTTCTTTCCTGATATTATTGTTTGCTTTTTCCCTTTTTCCTCTGTGACCAATCTCTCAAGGTGTTTGTAAATTGGACTTTTCTTTCTTCCCTCTCATTTGTATGTTTTCTATTCGAACAACTTATGGTAATGCCTTTTATTATTTCCTTCTTTTTACTTTCTTTGGGTTTAATTCATTTCTCTTTTTCTCTTATTGGCCTGGAAGCTCAGTTCATTAAATTTCAGACTTTTCTAAAATATACATTTAAGGATATGCTATTTTCTTCTAAATTCTGTCTTTTCTGAGATCCATGAGTTTGGATATATACTAGTTTTGTTATCCATTAGTTCAAAGATTTTCTTATTATCTTAATGATTTCTTCTTTGGCTCATTGGCTATTTAGAAGTAATTTCTTATATTAAACCATTTGAGAGGCTTTTTAGAGTAACTTTTGTTTATAAATTTCTAGCATAATTACTTTGTGATCGGAGAATATACTCTGAAATTTCAATTCTTCTAAGTTTGTGGTCTAGTATATTGTTCTCTCTAAAGTTGTTTCACGTATTTTTGAAAAGAAAGTATATTCTGCAATTACTGAATTTGGATATTCTATATTATCTACTGATTCAGGTTTATTAATCACGTTCTTCAAATCTGCTATATGCTTATTGATTTTTGTCTGCCTTTTCTTTCAAATACTGAGAGAAGTATATTAAGATTTTCTAATATGATTATGAGTTAGTCAATTTGTGCATTTCTGCTACTTTTTGTACTGTTTTGGAGTTATGTTATTAGATGAGTATGATTTAGAATTGTTATATCTTCCTGCTGAATTGAACATCTTATTATCATGAAGGAACTTTACCTTTACGTGCCTTTTTCCCTAAGTTCTATTTTGTGTGGTATTTCTATGCTACATAGGCTTTATTTGGTTATTATTTATGTAGTGTATCTTGTTATTTTCTTTTACTTTAAGCCTTTCTGTATCCTTATGCTTTAGATGTCTCTTTTAAACAGCGTATATTTTGTTTTTTCATAATCTAGGCTAACAGGCTTTGTCTTTTAATTAAAGCTTTTTAATTTGGTTACATTTAAGGTACTTATTTATATATTTGAGTTTAAATCTACCATCTGCCTATCTGCTTTTCATTTGTTCTACCTTTTCCCTGATTTTATTCTTTTCCTTTCATTTGAATTGATTATTTCTTTAAATCATTCAATTTCCCAACTTTACCTTATTAATTTGAAAGTCTATACTTTTTTCTATTATTTTAGTGATTATTCTCTGAAATTAGCAAGACTTCTTGACTTTAGCAAAGTCTAACGTTAGTCAAAACTTTTACTCTTCTCCCAGATGATACAAGAATCTTAGATCATTTTCACCACATTTATTATTTGTGTAACTTTTGTTACACAAATTTTTTTTGTATATCTCATTCTCTTTCAAAATATTCTTTAAATTCCACTAAGATTGTACATTATTATTGTTTTATATAGTCAAAATTAATATTTACTAATTGAATATCCTCATATATATGTACACAAAACATATGTATGTTTGTATGTATGTATATATGTATATACATAGCATTGAGAGAGAGAGAAAAAGACTTATTTCAAGAAATTAGCTCATGCAATTGTGGGAGCTGTCAAGTCTGAAATCCACAGGCAGACTGGGAGGCTGGCAGCTCTCAGGTAAGCATTGATGCTACAGTCTTGAGGAAGAATTTCTGCTTCCTCAGGGAAGCTTCAGTTTTGTTTTTAAGGCCTTTCAACAGATTGGATGAGGTCCACCCCACATTATTGACAATAATCTCCTTTATTTAAAGTCAATTGATTTTAGATGTTCACTACATCCACAAAATACCTTCATAGCCGCACCTACGTTAGTGTTTGATTAACTGGGTACTGTAGCCTCGGAAGGTCGACACATCAAACTAATCAGCGCAGATTCCAACTAAACATTTATTAGACCACTTTCAGGATATTCAGTGCATTTTACCATCTCTTTTATAGCTTTTATCCTTTTGTTTTCATATTAAATTGTGGATTTTTTTATGATATATCTCTAAATGTCCTAATTCTCTTTTCAGCTATGTCAAGTCTGCTGTTGAATTTATCTACTGATAAAAATATTCTGTCACTTTTTATGGCTTTCCCTTTCCAGACAAAATTTTCAAGCTTGTCTCTTACGTTTTTTTTATCATAGAAAACCTAGCTGTTTTATAGTGATGCCTGTTATTACCAATGTCTCAATTGCTCATTGGTCTTTCTGTTTTCTATTTGTTTTTGTTGGTATTTTGTAGCTTGTCCTTCATCTTTGTATTTGTGTTGTGTCTCAGGTTACTTTTTTGTGTGGGACATTGTGTTTGAAAAATTATTTGCAGAAATAATTTGAGGACTAGAATAAAGTTCTCTTCATCCATAGGTGATCTTACTTACTTGCCAGGTACCTGGGTGTAATAACATTTCAAGATAACATTAACCCAAGCTTGAGGAATGAAATATCCTGGGATATCCAGGTGAAAGAACACACTCTGAAGACACTTCCAAGGCTGGTTTTAATCTGGTTAACATTTACTATTTGGATACAGCCTTTAAGGGCCTTGGCCCCAAGTGGGTTGAGGTTATTTACCAAGGTTCCAATCCTGGAAGACTAAGACCTTGACTTTTCCTGTCTAGCACTAGAAATCCACCAAAAGTTCATCTCAATCTCTGAGCCTCCTCTTTTTAATCTGCAAAAGTAGCCTTTAGTGCTTTTCTCACCTCACTGTTCTTAGTATCCTAGATACCGACTCATAACTGCTTAATGTCTTGTTAGCTCTTGGAAGCTTTTTGTATTTTGCTGTGGGGTAGGGTGGCCCATGTCACCCAGTCCACCCTTACTGAAAGCAGAAGTGCCTTTATTTATCCATTTTTCAAATAAACAATGTCTTATTTGGCTTCTTAACTGGAATTTAAAACAAATAATGACTTGCTTATAAATACCTATGCGTACTTATTTCCAGATTTTATGAAATAGTTTTCATATTTATGTTAATTAATTCATATGGAAAAGACGAGATAAAGTAACCAGAAAAGCCTTATGTAAAACGCTGATAAATCTTCAGTAGTTATAGAGAGCTTGATGACTGGCTTGGTCTTATATCCTAATTCATTTTTCTTTTACCCAATTTGTTGCCTTTCTGTCTTCTTTTATTATCTTCAGACTCTTATTACAAGGGCCTCACACACTCAGTTGACTCATCCTAGCTTATTCTCACTTATCTTCATTTTATATGCTCAGTCCATACTGACGAAGGCTGAGGCAACTTTTGTAGCACCTATAGCAGAGTTTGCAAGCAGGCACTTTTCAGGTTGTCTTGTTTCTAGTGCACCTGGGTGAGCACTAGGTATGTGTTCTTTCTTTAGGTGTTTGTCTAATGCTGACGTACAGTTGCCCATTCCTTGATTCCTGTCTCATACTTCAGTTCTCCATTGGAACTGTTTTCTTGCTTTGAGCCCTGATCTCTTGACTAGCTCTCTCTACATGGGGATAGACCCTGTCCCTTCAACTGTCAGTTGCTGTTTGGGGTCATGCAATGAGTGAAGTAAATTCTTGGAGCTCTGACATCACTTATTCTTGGAACTTTCTATTTCTTTGCCCCCCCTCAGAGACTGAATTTCCACAGCCTATAGACCTCTTCTGAACTAAGCTGGTGGGTACCATTATGTCTTTGGACCCTGTGGTATGGACCACTGCTTACCTGCCCCTCCCTCTCTGGAACTGCCTGTCTTGAAATGGTCTATTTTTTAATATTCTGGGCCATTAAGGTGCCATTAAGATTGAAAAAGTGTTATGTTCTCAATCTTAGGCTACCATGCTTTGTTGCCCCTCCATGGTATTTTGGCATTCTTAACTGTTTTTTTTCCTTTTGTAACCTTCCTGTCTTCTGGATTACATTTCTTACCTTGCATTGTGCTGTTGATTTTGATGCTTTCCCTGACATTCATTCATTGCAATTTAGATTGTGTTTACATTATTTCTGTTGGTCACACTTTTCTATTTTCCCTTTCTCTCTGCACAAGCTTTGGCCACATGTGAGAACAGATGATTTGGACTTGAGGAGAGGTGACTTGGACTGCTAAGGTATTACACACTAGCCCTTTGATTACTTGGGCTACTGACTTCCCTGTAACTTAGTTGTCACTTTCTTGCAAAGGAATTGGCTACCAAGAGGACTCTCCTCTTGGGAAACAAATAATCCTCCTTATCTGGATATCACCAATGTTCTCATTTCAAAACATCCACCCCTTCTGCAGCATGATAGGATCAGAGGAAACACCTGCCATGGAATTATGAGTAATAAGAAAAAAAGGTTTTTTTCTTTCAAATATTGTTTAAAACAAGCATACAAATAACCCAAAAAAACCTCTACAAATCACTTTGTGCTGTGTAAACAATCATTGAACTAGAATGCTTGGGGGTAGCTTTTGGAATGATATGAAAAAACCATGCCTGGAGATTATAATAAAAGCTTATCATTCTAGATCATTAACATCTGTAAGGAGTTTGTACAGTGATATTGTTACTCATAAGGCATGTTTCAAAATGGTAAAAAAAAATAAAAGAGTAGCTAAAAACAATGAAAACATTTTTATTTAAAATTTTCTACTTCACCAATATATCAGGCAATTTGAAAAATTTTTTTCTCTCATTTAAATTTGTATGCTCACTGCCAAACAAGTTGAACAATGATTCAGATGAGAATGACTTTTCTTAGCATTTTATGAAACTCAGCTTATTCTGACTCATTGGGCAATTGCCTGAAAAAATGTATTCAACAAGAGTCTCACTAATCTGTTAGAAAAGGCCTCTAAAAAGTGAAAATTGAGGAGAAAGGTGAAAAATGTCCCCAAAGAACTCTATCAAATTTTGATACGAGGAATTACTGTTGTGGTATAGCTTTCTCCTTGAGAGGAGGGAGAACTTATTGGCTCTCAGGGGGAAAAGTAACTAAGAAGGTCCTGATTGACACTTATGATTACAGGCACCTATATACTATTGCACAGAGTAATAAAATAACTAAAGATACTTACCACAAATTGATACACATTTGCTCATAAGAATCAATACCGTAAATGGCAATGAAGGTGACATTAAACATTGACAAGAGAAATACACCTAATAGAAATGGTTGGAGAGTGTCATTGTTTCTCAAGAAGTTTCCTACAGAAGAAAGTTAGTAAACCTGATTTTGGAAACATAGTTAAGAACATCTGGCTAAGGGTAAATTGAGAAAGAAACAGATGTGGTAATGCTACTGTGGATGGCTGGGCAGTTAGAGAAAGGGAATGATGCATTCCTCATACACATTATAAAACAGGTGCAGGGCTAGGATCTGGTTGTGATAGGAAAGTTGAACTATCCAGACATCTGCTGAAAGCCTTTTTCCGCTGAAAGCAGGCCTTTGATAGACTCTTCAATTGCCTCGATGAGACTTTGTTCTCCAAGAAGATAGAAGTTGTAACATGGAGAACTTTGGAGCTAATTCTTATCAGGATGGAAGAACTCGCTGGTGATGCAGAAGTAGTAGAAGACATCTCAGGTTTCCTAATAAGAAAAAATGAAGTAATTCCCAGAATAACCAGACATATAGATTCATGTTGAGGAAATCAAATTAAAACAAGATGAGAGAAAAGTATAGTTCATTGGCAGGTGTTTATAGAGAAGAATGTGGCTTAAGATAGGTAGAAGGTGCCCAAAATGGAGATTCAGAAAACAAAATACACTGTCCCAATGCACTGCAACGTGTAGAAGTGTATAAAGAAACCAGGGTGGCTGCATAAAAGTCTCTTTGCTGAGCTCCAATTTTATGAGGAATCCACTAATGCTGCAAGGAGACTTACATAACAAAAAGCATAAAGGATGATTAAAAAAAACAAAACTAAAATCTAGACTTTCCATAAGCCTAAGATGAATGCTAAAGAAAAAGAAAGGTACCATAGCTGGGCTGAGCCTGTTCAAGGGGTAGGTCTCAACCTGATCCTGTTTAACACCATTTCCTAAACATAGGTGGAAGGGCACCTCCTTCAAATACCACTATTCACTAGATGTCCAGGTCCTACCCCCCGTTTATTTGAGCTTATAAATATGCTGGAACTTTGCAGGGGGTAATTTGGACAGGGCCACAAAGTGTCAGGTCACATATAAGCATTACTTCCTACAGTCAATGGGTAAGGTGCTGGCTGCTGATCAAGGGATGCTCTCACAGGCCACTGATGGTTAGAACAGCTAGCCTAGGCTAGAGATAGGTTGTGCTCACCTTAGAGAAGGTGAGCAGCCTGTGGACCATGGCTTAGTTGTCATGTAACTTTTGATTCCTCAAGTAATGTCCCTCATACTAACAAGAACCTTTGCCGAAACATCCTTTATTCCTGTCCCAATTATCTGGTGCTGTCTAAGGACTTTTGAATCTCTCTCTTTTCTCTCTTTTTTTCTCAAATTCTCTCACCCTACCCTATCCCAATGAGGGCAAGTTATTCTTAAACTTGAGGGTTATTCCTCTCTCCTCAAACCTGATTGTCCCAATGAACTTGCCACAAACCTTTGCTGAATCAAGGAAACAAATGGAGGAAAGATAAGGAGAAAATTTTTTTTCTCAAAATTATCTTGCCTCACTATTTTTGAAAATTAAACTTTTTATTTTGAGGTAATTGTAGATTCACATGCAGTTATAAGAAATGACACAGAGATCATATACACTTTATCCAGTTTCCCTTAATGGTAACATCTTGAAAACTATAGTACGATATCACAACCAGGATATTGACATCAAACAATCCATCAATCTTAATTCTTATTTCCCCAATTTTGCTTGTACTAATGTGTGTGTTTCTTTACATGTAATTTTATTGTATGTGTATGTTAATAGAGCTACCACCATAGTCAAGATAGGCAACAATTCCATTACCTTGGAACTCCTTCTTGTTGCCCTTTTATAACCACACCCACTTGCTTCCAGTAACCCCTGCCCAAGTCCTGACAACTATTGATCTGTTATTCATTTCTAAAATTTTATATTTTTTGTTTTTTCAAAAATGTTATAAAAATGAAATCATTTAGTATGTAATCTTTGGGATTTTTTTCCCCTCAGAATTCAGTATGTTTTAAGGAATAAGAAAAAAGAGATAACCTCTATTTTGGGGATCACGGAAAGAAATAAATGCACATTTTATGTGGCATGTTTTCTTTATTGAAAGTAATATTCAAAGTGGAAAGGCTAGAATGGACCATATGCTGCCAAACGTATATGACCAGTTCCAATCTCTATTCTAAGATCCAAACGCAGATTTACACTTCCTTCTGGAAAGTTCCACATGGATCACTTGAAGAAAACTCAAATGCAACATGTTCAAAATCAAACGTGTTGTATGCCAGCCTTTCCCCACACACAAAAAGTTCTCTGCTCCACCTGTACTTCTTGCCTTAACTAAAGGCACCATGGTCCCTAAATTCACCAATCTTATCTTCAAGTCACAGTCAGCATCCCTCACTCCTGCCACCTATTCCACTCCACCTCATTATTTCATCGTCGTTGGCACCTTATTTTTCACCCACTATAAATACCTCTGGATTGTGAGAGAACTCCATTCTCACTGCCACTTTCTTAGTAAGACCCTCAATATCTCTCCTCCAAACTATGGCAAAGCACCTTAACCACTCTCTTCCAGTTGTTGTTCCTTCAATATCTCATTCTCCCCATTGTTGAGATTATCTTTCTAAACCAGTTATCTGATCATGTTATTCCTCTGATATTGATCACATTTAGTACAACCTGTAAATGAAACAGACCCTTTCACAATGTTATGTTCCCATAGAGGAAAATCCTGGAGTAGATGACTGCCACAGTCCTATTCAATGGTCACATTCCATAAGCCTACATAAGAAACACATTTGAAGTCCTGGCCTATATCTTGCTTTGGAACTACAGCAGCTAGTAAGGATTACAAAAAAGAGAAATAGATCATTTCTTTTAATAGGTGAAGAAAAGCCCTACTCTAGTGGTAAAGAGTTAGCTCTCTCCCTGATAAGTCTTCTGCAATGTATTGGGCAGGTCAAACTTCAAAAGGCCTGCCTGCTTCTCATACTCCTTCAAAGGCAAACTTCCCTACCCTCCATTACTGGCTGGATACCTTTCCCAGGATGTCCTCAGACATAGGTGGCCATTTCCTGTATCTACAATGTCCAGTCTTCCTTACTCTCTTACTCTTAGCCACACTTTATTGGACTGGAACTTGTCCAAAGACAAGCAATCACAGACAGCCAACAGCATCTGAGAAGGCCTATCTTAAAGGATGATTTTTTTAAAACATGATTTTTCTCTCTCAGGAATTTGACCTAGAGATATGGGGAGGGGATAAGGGAGTCAGTAGAAGCAGTGTAAGTGGAAAGATAGACCCAGAAAGAAGAAAAGACAGAGACCTGAGTATGTCAACTGGTGAGTGCTACAGTGAACATCAACAAACTATAGCTGAAATGAATCAAGATAAGCTGGTTTTTGAAGTTTCTTGGATCCTAACTATTCATTTTGTCTCTGACTTCTTTCCCTTCTCCAATAGGCCTGACTTCATATTTGTTTGTAGACTGTAAGAGATCCCTGTCTCCATCCTTAGCATATGTGTCATGATAATTATGCATCAGGTCACTTGAATGAATCTCTGTTCCTTGTGGCAAGCAGGAACATTTTCTTTAAAATTGTCTCTGGATAATTAACATTCCTTTCCAAAAGGAATGGGGTGAGCTTGAGAAGTTAAAAATAAAGATGTGTTGGCTTTTCTGCTGCAAAACCAGTAGAGATAATTGGCTTAGTATGTGGATTCCAGAGCAGATTTAAGTCAGTCTGGATCTGTTTTCTCTACTTACTTGCCGTGTGGTCTTGAAAATTTACTTCACATCTCTAAACTGGGTTTTTCTCATCCATAAAGTGAGGATAAGAGCTGTCACTGCCTCAGAGGTCAGTGATGAGGTGTAAAGGAGGGAATTCAGGCAAAGCACTTGGTATAAGGTTTGATACATAGGAAGAAATCTTTGGATGTTGGGGGTTAGGGAAAGGAAGACCTAGAAGATGACTTTCAGTTTTATGTCTTTGTACCAATCACCAAGAAGGAGAACAAAAAATGAGGAGTTGGTTGACCCTTCAGCGTTGTCCCAAGTTGAGGCAATGTGGCTGGGTCTCTATTCCACTCACATCAATGAGTTATTAAATATAAACTACCCTGGAAAGCCCTAAGGCAGGAGTGTCTCTTCAATTGAGGCGGTTCTTCAGACAGGGTTGACATCTGGGAGCTGTTAGCCAACAACCCTTCCAGAAGCTAGGGGAATAAGTCCTTTAGTCCTTAATGAGGTATCAGGGAAACTCATAATACTGTACTCGAGGCATAGGACTCAATCCCAAGAAGAGACCTGCCAAACTTCTGAAGGAGCTGCTTCAAGAACTTAAATGAATATACCGCTTGCATTTACTAGCTTCATTTAAGTTCTCCAAGCAACTCTTCCAGGAGTTTGGTAGGTCTCTTTTCTTGGGGTAAACCAATAAAAAAACTTATAAGCAAAATGTGGTGACCCCTGTTGGTACATCTGGTCTCAAGTTCACAACTGATACTCATCTCCTTCCTCTGTTATCTATTCTAGATTCTCCTAACCCCCTGCTTTTACCACTGGTGGTTTATTGACTTGCCTCTTGGCAGGCACAGACCTTTATCCTTGAGGTATGCTAGCCCTGGGTTACTATGCCCCTTGAGTAAGTTGCCCGTGCTAGGATGGCAATTCTTTACTTGCTGATCCCTTGGCTCAAGGAGCCTGAAATGTGATGGTATTAGCAGCTTAAAGTTCAATAGGACTCTTGCTATGTCCTCTCACAGAAGTGTGGCCCTTTTAGGAACCAAGACCTTTAAATGAGCATAGCTCAGAGTTGAGATGATGGGAAGTACAAATTCCCTAAGTTGGTCACTGGGAATGATGATAAGCAAGACCACTCCTTCTTCCACCCCTTTTTTCCCAGATCCATATATTCTTCTTAACAGAGATACAGCTCCATACAATGATCATTGATTTAGTGTGTATCAGGTATCTTCGAGGATGACATTGTCCTTTCATGGCATCATCTCTGATTTGGTGCCTCAGCTGCAGCTTCAACAGGCTGTTTCATTGCTCTATTTGTCCAGCAGTTTCTACATGGTGCAGTATATAGTAGGTCCAATGGATCTCATGTCATATGCCTTTTGCTGGAAAGTGGGTTCCTTGCTCTGATATGATGTTTCATGAAGTGCTATGTCAGTGGATCACACTCTCAAAGCCTTCTGTTGGGGTTCTGCTGGCAGGAGAGATTAAATCATATCCAGAATATGTGTCAATTCCTGCCAGAATACCTTCTAGGACAGAAAGGGTTCAATGGAGTCAACGTGATACCATGTGACTTGTTGTTCTTTTCATTAGTTGAACACCTTCATATTAGACATTCAGTAGTTGCAAATGTTAGATTAACCTCGATAAGTGAGAGCCTATATTCTTGGGCCTATGGATGGCATTCATCAACTGCTCCATTCATACAACCATTGTGTCAGAGGTTGACTGGTATCAATTTGCTAAGTCTTTGTGTCCATGAAGTTTTTTGGTGCCTTTTCTGTGGTGGATACTCTATGATGAGTGAGAGAATGGTAACACAAAGATCTTCATATTTTGTGTCTTCTTCTATTTGGTCCACCACATCCCTCTACCCTATATTTCCTAGTTCATTATCTTCCAATCTACTTTTTCTAGACAACTGACTAATTAGCTGGGGCATTTATCACTGCCCATAATTTCATATAAGTGCAGGGCTAGCTTCAGGACACTTTTCCTTCCATTCAAAGTGGTTGATCAAATGCACTGCTTGCAAATCTGCCCACTTGGAGAATTTCCCCTAAGTACTGCTCTTTAAGGGCACTTCTAAGTAAGGCTATAGTGTAGCTGCCATCTATTTTCAGCTTGTAAACAAATACTGAGCAGACATATTCATGAACAACCCTCGTTTCTTTTTCTTCTTGATTTTTGGTCCTCCCCAAATGCAATCATTGTTTTGAGCTGAGGAAGGGGCAACAAGGGTGGACTCGTGGAAGTCTGAGCTATCTGCTCATCAGGGTGCTTTTGCTCTTCTATCCTGCTTATGCTCAAGCTCAGTTATACTGCTTCCATTTTACAATGGATTGCTATTGGGCCAATCTAACTTTATGACTTGGTAGATCTAGTAGAGTCCAGCTCATGATGGGCAGTTCTGGCTGCAAGAGCACTTGGTCTCCTATGGTTAGATGTTCTGTCTCTATCAAGATAAAATTAGCAACGCCAGAAACTATTTCTGAAAAGGTGTACATTTCTCTGCTGAAGATTGCATACGTAGCCTTGCTCCAGAGCCCTATCATCTCCAACACTGACACCTCTAGTACCATAGGGTCTTCTGGATTGTAGGGCTTAAGAATCCAGGCTACTAGTACTTCAGCCTAAACTTGCTGCAATGCCATTTCCTGCTCTAGATTTCTCAAATCAGGAAGCCATCTGCATTACTTGTCATTTGGGAGCAGTATTCCTGGCTTCAAGGTGCCTTTAGAACATAAAGAGTTTCACCAGGCATAGTGCTTCCTTCTTTGTGGTGGGAGGTGTGAGATGTAATAATTTGTCTTTTTCTTTAAGGGGATTTTCCAATATATCCTAAATTTTTACTGAAGTAGTAGAACCCTAAATCTCACATTGCCTGAAGCTGGTGTGTGTTATCAATGAGTAACCATACTCATAAGGAGCTCTGAAGCTGGGGTGGCTGGTTAGAGTTTTCTCAGGTTTGGTGCAACAGGGTCTGTCTGGCCTTTACTTCTCCACAATGATTTATATCTCCACAAGGGATGTGGCTGTCTCAGGGTGGAGTGGCTCTCTTCAATAGAGACAGTTACCCGACAGGGCTGAAGCTGAGAGGTCAGTACACCTCTCTTAAGAGCTGGAGGAAAAAGTCCTTCAGTCCTGAAGGGGGATCTGGGTGAATTAGCTCAGCATGGCAAATTATTTTTGCAAATTTATGTTTTCTTTTAACTTTTAGGTTACTTTTCCTTTCTTTAGTTTAAAAATTTAACTTCATTTTTTAGGCTTCATTGGTTTTTATATATGTGTAACCTTTGCATTTTAATTTTAAACTTTTATAAAATTTTAGCTAGTCTTTCTCATGATTTGCTTATGTAATAGTCACCAGGCAAAGTGGAAGCAGCAAGGAGAATCTTCCTTAACAACGGAGGTTGGAAGTCTCCTCAAACTCTTTTTTTACTGCCCTTTTGGATGCCCTCAGTTGATCTCCCTTTTTTTCTAGTGTTATATACATAAAGCCATGGTCCTTTCAGGGCAACCACCTCTCTCACGACCATAGCCACCTTTTCTTTGTAGACAGCTCTCATGTGCTACTGGCATGGGGGTGTTTCTCATCATCACATCCATTTCACTCAAGAAGAATAATATTTGAAACACATTAATGTCCTGTTTTGTTTGGCATTTTCCTGACATGATCTTTTCCTTATTCAGATAGGACCCTCCATCTTACTGGAAGTAAAGATGAGGTGGAGGTAGAGACTAGATTGGAGGTTAGGAATGCTACCATGGGAATACAAAGAGAAAGCATTAATAGTCATCTAATATCCAAGAGAACTTTGCAACAAGATTGTCTTAAAATCTTGGCTTTGTGTAGAGATTTCCTTAGCATACCAAGAACCAAGGCTGTCGGTCTTTAATTAGTTATTTTCTTCCCTCAGTATAGAGAAAATAAAATTTCATCTAGTAATTCTAGGCCCAAAACTCTGCTCTCTTGGCAAAACATATTATGGTATAAAGACAAGCCTGAGTCTAACCTCAGTGAGAGTGAAAATTTAAAGAGAGTCAGGAGTGATGTCAGCAACATGGAGGAATGAGCTGTTCCCTTTGTCTCTCCCTCTTTTGAACTACAACTAAATGGACATTCACTGACCAATGGAGGAAGCTCACACAGCACAACAGGATTCCTGAGAGACACACACAGCTGTACATCTGAGGGTGGATAGACTGACCCTCTGGGAATTGGTGGAGATAGGTGAGCACTCCCTACTCTCCCCTGGTGGCCGTGCGCACACACATGAGCATTTTTAACCATGGCACAAGTGCCCTGAAAGTGTCAAGATGCACTGGGGTGACTGTAGGAAGAGGCAGCAGCAGCCCTTAGCCTGCTTGTGAATGTATTACCAGCGGAGGACAGGGGGAGCCCACTGTGACCCTGCAGCCCAAATGAGTGTCCCTAGCTCAGTCCTGGCAAGGAAGCCTCATCCACCAAGCAGAGACTGCAGCAGATCTATACACAACAGCAGGCATGCTCTAGGCCTGCATGAGTGCCCATAGTGCCACTGAGCCCTGAAACAGGGAACATGTCCCAGGTTGACTGTAGGATGAAGCAGTGGAAGCCCTTAGCCGGCTTCTGATCACTTTTCCAGTGAGTAGGGGGAGCCCACTATGCCCCTGTGGCCCGAAGGAGCAGCCCTAGCTCATCTGGTGAAGAAGCCTTGCCCACCAAGCATAGTCCACACAAGTGCCTGAAGGCTCCCTATGCTAGCACAAGTGCTCATAGTACCCCCGCAGCTTCTGGAAGACAGGGTGGGATCAGAAAATCTGCTCTTGCTTTCCCCTAGTGGTAACAGGTGCAATCTGCAACATAATACTACCACAAATGCTCTGACAAAAGATGAGTTCATTAAACACCATGAGAAACTGCGGCAACAATTCAGACCAGAAGGAACGTACCAATTGTCCAGAAATCAACCCTGAAGGCACAGAAGTTTATAACCTAAATGACAGAGAATTCAAAATAGCTGTCAGAAAGAAACTCAAAAATTTATAAGATAACATAGAAGGTTCAATGAGCTCAGGAATAAAATGAATCTCTTCACCAAAGAGATTGAAACTATAAAAAAAAGACAAGCAGAAATTCTGGATATGAAAAACACAATTAGTGAAATAAAAAATAATCTAGAATCCTTAAGAAACAGAGCTGATGTTACAGAGAAAGAATTAGTGATTTAGAGGATAAAAATACAGAAATTCTACAAGTGGAGGAGGAGACAGAAATAAGATTTTAAAAAAAGAAGGAATTCTTTGAGGAACATCTGACTTAATTAGGAAAAAGAACATAAGGATTATGGATATTCCAGAGGGAGATGAGAAGGAGAAAGGAGTAGAGAGTTTGTTCAAAGAAATAATAGCTGAGAACTTCCTAAACCTGGGAAAGGGCCCATACACAAAGCTAATGGAATGCCTAATTTTATCCATGCTAAAAGACCTTCTCCAAGGCATATAGTAGTAAAATTGGACTGGCAAAAGTCAATGACAAAGAGGGGCTTGCCAGGTGGTGTACTGGTCAAGTTTTGATCCTCTGCTTTGGTGGCCTTGCGTTTGCCGGTTCAGATCCCAGATGCAGACCTACACACCACACATCAAGCCATGCTGTGGTAGGCATACCACATGTAAAATAGAGGAAGATGGGCATGGATGTTAGCTCAGAGCCATCTTCCTCAGCAAAAAGAGGAGGATTGGTACTGGATGTTAGCTCAGGCTAATCTTCCTCAAAAAAAAAAAAAAAGTCAATGACAAAGAAAAAATATTAAGGGAAGCATGGCAGAAGAAAATAACCTACAAAGGAAACGCTATCAGGCTTTTAGTCCCTACAGGCTAGGAGAGAATAGAATGATATATTAAAAACTATGAAAGGCAAAAACTTTCAGCCAAAAATACTCTATCCGGCAAAACTTTCCTTCAGATATGGTCGAGAAATAAAATCTTTCCCAAACAAAAGCTCAGAGTTCATTGCCACTAGACCTCCCCTACAAGAAATAAAGATGCCCTCACACTATAAACAAAAAGGCAAAGGTCTACAAAGCTTTGAGGAGAGAGATAAATAGACTGACATAATCAGAAAACTGCAGCTCTCTATCAAAGCAGGGAGGCAAATACTCAATTATAACTTAAAAGATAAAGGGAAAGAAAGCATTGAAAGTAACAATAAATGCTTCAACTTAGTCACAAACTGACAACATTAAAAACAGAAGAATTTGTAATAGCAATAACTCAGAAGGGAAGAGAAAAGGGGTGGAACCTGCTTAGGTTAATGGAGATAAGAGGCTATGAGAAAATGGACTATTTCATCTACAAAATATCTTATACAAACCTCATGGAACCACCAAAAAAAAAAAAAATCAGAGAAGAGCTACAATTCACAACAAGAGAGAAAACTGAGAAAACTTCCTCACAAAACCATAAAAATGAAATGGCAGTCAGAAATACAAAGGAAGAGAAATCATTAATGATACTAAGAGCAGTTTTCATAGTATTCTCTTGTAATCCTTTGTATTTTTGTGGTATCCATTATACTTTCTCCTCTTTCATTTCTAATTTTACTTATTTGAGACTTCTCTCTTTTTTTCTTAGTGAATCCGGCTAAGGGCTTGTCAATTTTGTTTATCTTCTCCAAGAACCAGCTCTTAGTTTCATTGATCCTTTCTATTGATTTTTTAGTCTCTATTTCATTTATTTCTGCTCTGATTTTTATTATTTCACTCCTGCTGACTTTAGGATCTGCTTGTTCTTCTTTGTCTAGTTCTGTTAGGTGCAGTTTAAGATTACTTATTTGAGATTTTCTTGCTTGTTGAGGTAGGCCTGTATTGCTAATAATTTCCCTCTTAGAATGGCTTTTGCTGCATCCCATAAGAGTTGGTATGTTGTATTTTCACTTTCATTTGTCTCCATGTATTTTTTAATTTCCCCTTTGATTTCTTCATTGATCCAATGGTTATTCAGTTACATGTTGTTCACTCTCCACATATTTCTGGCTTTCCTAGTTATTTTTCTTGTAGTTGATTTCTAGTTTCATAGCATTGTGGTCAGAAAAGATGAGTGAGATGATTTCAATCTTCTTAAATTTATTGAGGCTTGCCTTTCTTCCCAACATTTGGTCTATCTTTGAGAATGATCCATGTGCACTGGAGAAGAATGTATATTCTGCTGTTTTTGGATGGAATGCTCACTCTATATCTATTAAGTCCATCTGATCAAGAGTTTCATTTAAATCCACTATTTCCTTGTTGACTTCCTGTCTTGATGATCTATCCATTGATATAAGTAGGGTGTTGAGGTCCCTTACTATTATTGTGTTGCTGTTAATTTCTCCCTTTAGATCTGTAATAATTGCTTTTGTACTTTGGTGCCCCTGTGTTAGGTGCATATATATTAATAAGTGTTAGTGCCTCTTGGTGGAAAGTCCCTATTATTATTATATACTGTCCCTCTTTTCTCTCATTATCTTTTTTATCTTGAGGTCTGCTTTGTCTGATATAAGTATGGCAACACTTGCTTTCTTTTATTTGCCATTAGTTTGGAGTGTTGTCTTCCATCCCTTCACTCTGAGCCTATGTTGTCTTCAGAGCTGAGATGTGTTTCCTGGAGACAGCACATTGTTGGGTCTTGTTTTTTAATCCATCCAGCTACTCTGTATTTTTCTATTAGAGAATTCAGTCCATTTACATTTATAGTGATTCTTGATATTTTAGGGTTTAATACTGCCTTGGAGAAGATCTTTTTGCAATGATGTAGTTAGGAGTTCTATTGGTTTCGTATATTTGTAAGTCTGATTCATTCCCCAGGTTTGAGAACTTCTCAGCTATTATTTCTTTGAACAAACTCTCTGCTCTTTTCTCCTTCTCATCTCCCTCTGGAATTTTATAAATCTTAGTTCTCTCTCCTCCATCTGAAGCATTTCTATGCTTCTATCCTCTAAATCAATAATTCTTTCCTCCAGAAAGTTAGATCTATTTTGGAAGGATTCTAGATTATTATTTATCTCATTAATTGTGTTCTTCATATCCAGAATTTCTGCTATTTATTTTATAGTTTCAATCTCTTTGTGAAGTATTCTTTCTTCTCATTAATTTTATTCCTGAGCTCATTGAACTCTTTCTGAGTTTTCTTGTAACTCACTGAGTTTCTTTGTGACAGCTATTTTGAATTCTATGTCATTTAGATTGTAAATTCCTGTGACTTCACAGTTGGTTTCTGGAGAATTGTCATTCTCCTTCTGCTCTGACTTGTTGCTGTGGTTTCTCATGGTGTTTGATGAACTAATCCTTTGCTGGTGCATTTGTGGTAGTATCAGGTCACAAGTTCCACCTGCTACTGCTGTGGGGAAGCAGGAGCTGTGTTTATGATCCCACCCCATCTGCTGGAAATTGTGAGGTATGCTGGGTGCTCTCACACAAACATTCACATGTGTGTGCAGATCTGCCGCCACCTCTACTTACAGTTGCATCAGCCTCTGTGCTTGGTGGGCAAGGCTTCTTCATGGGGTCTGAGCCAGGCCACTCATTGGGAATGTTGTGGCACAGTGTGTGCTCCTGCTGACCAGTAAAGCTTTCATGTGTGGGCTCAGGGTTGCTGCCACCTCTTCTTACAGTTGCACCAAGGTGTGTTCCCCCTTGAGGGGCTGCAGCACCACCAGGGATGCCCTTGTCAGCCAGGAAAACATTTGTGCATGCATGAAGATCTGCCACCACCTCTTCTTATGGTCACACCAGCCTCTGTGCTTGGTGGGCAGGGTTTCTTCATAGAGTCTGAGCTGGGGCCACTAGTTGGGACCGCAGTGGCATGGCAGGCTCTCCCACTGGCTGAGAAAGCATTTGTGTGTGGGCTCAGGGCTGCTGATGCCTCTTCTTACAGTTGCACCAAGGTGTATCCCCCACTTGCAGGGCCACAGTGGCACTATGGTCACTCCCGCCAGCTGAGAAAGTGTTTGCACACATGCACAGAGTTGCCAGGGAAGGGTAGGGGAGAGCTCACCTATCTCCACTACTTCCTGGGGGCCCAGTCCCTCCACCTTCAGATGTATAGCTCCATGGGTCTCTCAGGGGTCCTGTTGTGCTGGGTGAGTATCTTCTGTGAGTCATTGAATGTCCATTTAGTTGTACTTCAAAGGGGGAGACATAAAGGGAACAGCTCACTCTGCCATGTTGCTGATGTCACTCCCAATTATTTTTTATTATTGCTAATTATAGTAATATATGCTCATGTCAAAAATTTAAACAATACAAAAGAGTATGAAATGAAAAATCTCCCATGGTATCATTCAACTCCAGTCCCATTTTCAGATATAACCACTTTTCACAGTTCTTGTTTTCCTCTGGTATTTAATACTTGTATCTCTTTCTGTACTTAGCAATTTTACACAGCATCTGTTTATATCCCAATATGAAAAGGAGAAATTAATATAATTCTATTACTCTCACACCTTTCTCCCTAGTCATAATTTTTATTAATTTATTGGATACAATTATATATATTTAATATGATTTTTTATTCTTATACATTTATAACTTTAACTATTACCTTTAAACCTGTATTTCTTAATCAATTAAATTCAGATAATATTTTTTGATTCATATCTATGTAAAATAAAAAAAATTCAGTATTTTTATTCATAAATTTTCAAATGTTTTAATGTTTCTATTCAATTTTATAACTATAATTAAAAATTCCATACTTTGTCTCTAGGTTACTTTTAAACACTGATTACCTATTATCCAGTGAACAACCAAGCAGTAAGATGTAAACCACAGAGAAGAAATGTTCAAAATTATGTCATTTTCTTCCTAGAGTTGTTCTGGGTAGTTTTTTTGTATGTGTGTGTGTGTGTGATATCTTCAGCTGTCAGTGTTTTCTGAATAATTGACTTGAATATTTCTCAATACCTCCTACAGTAATTTCTTTTTCCTATAAGATACGTCTGTGAAAAACTTTCAGAATTTTTACGTTTGAAAGTGCACTTATTTGCTTGTGACATTTCTAATATTTCTATTGTGTAGAACTCTACACAGTCTGGGTCAATAGTGATCGCCTTCTTAGAACTTTGAAGACATTGTTTCATTTCTTCTAGCATCCAGTATTTTGAATGAGATATCTGATAGCAAAATGATTCTTGCTTATTTTTTTTTCTTTATGGAAGTGTCTAGGATATCCTGTTTATCCATGGAATATTTAAATTTTATTAGAATGTGTCTGTGTGTAAGTCTTTTAAAATAATCTTTCCAGTACCATTTAATCGAGTAATTTTCTCCAGCTCCGGAATATTTTCTTCTACTATATCTTTGATTACTACTTCCTTCCTATTTTCTTCTAAAGTTTCTTCCTTTTACTTCATCATATATGACAGTCAAATTTTTCCATATTTTCACCTTTTTGTATTTTTTTTGCTCAATGCATGGGAGAGTAGCTTAACTATTTATCCCAACCTTTTTATTGATTTCTTTTTGTTTTACCAATCATGTTTTTACTTTCTGAGAACTCTTTTTTTGTTCATTGATTTTTTTTGTTTTGTGGAGGGCAGTCTGTTTTTGTTTATTGGTATCATACATTTTCATTAATGAATTAATCAAAAATTAGGATTTTTAAAAAGCTGTCTTCAATTCTTACAAATAATTTTGTTCCATTCACAATCATTCAGGCTCCATTTATCTTTTACTTTTTCTTTCACATTGTTGATAATCCTCAAATGTCAAGCAGCTCTTTATTTTATTAATTCTTTTTAAATTGCTTATGAGCAACTAGGTTGATTGATATAGTAGGGATGGGTTTCTTCTGCCATTGTGTAGGTCTTTTTACTTAACAGGGTTCTTACTCTAAGAAGGAAGTAGATTTTGGGCTCTGTGAACCTGGTCCAGACATGTCAATTGGCCAGCTTCATTTTCTGCTTAGCAGGCAGAAATGGCAGGCAGGTATATCCCCTCTCTCCTGGCATAAATGAGGTGGGCTTTGCCCTGAAACATTCATGTTGAGATGTTGATTTCATCCATTTATTTGGAGCACATTTGTCTTTTCCTTCCTTCTTATTTCAGTCTTTCTATAGATACTTACTCTTTTGTTTCTTCTCTCCATACCAAGTCTTGAGTTTTCCTAGGAAGGATAGTGCCTACGTCTCTGAGGTAACCTCATGTATTAAGTGAACCTGCATAAAGTATAAAGGAAGTTAATTTAATTTGAGAACTGCTTGAACTTTGTAGTATCCAAATATTTTTCAAATTTTTAATAACGTAAATAGTGACTATTCATTTTAAACAGTTGATTAAAGAGTTAAATTAAATAGAATATCTCCTGAAGACTTTCAGTTCTTTGCGGTTTTTATGGTTTGTTTGCAGACCATAAGGTCTGGTTTTTCTCCCATCTGAATATGCTCATTGACTAATCTATTCAGTTTTTTTCCTCCAGAAAGTAATCTACTTCACTGTGTGTTATAAGCCCATTAATTAATCTTTTCAGTTTTTAAAAGGTAATCTTCTACTTCATCTTATGTTACAGGTCCATTGATTAAGAAGGCATGTCTGCTAAATTCTATGTTACTTTCCTTCCTAACTAGTTTCAAGTCTATCTTCCTTGGGCCAGTATTCTACATGATGAACATCTGGGATTTAGGTTTTACTCATCCAATATTGATAATTTTTACATTGCAATTTTGTGAATAAAAGTATTTAAGATTTTAAAATATTTTATTGGCATTGGACCCAGTGTCAGTTTTCAGTTCTCAATTAAGTCCCAAGTGGGCAAACTTTCTCTTAAAGGAGCACATAGTAAATATTTTCATCTTACTGCCATACACTCTCTGCCACTGCCACTTATATCTCCCACTGGAGCACAAAAACAGCATAAATAAAACATAAAAGAATAGATGTGGCTATGTTCCTATAAAAGCTTTCTTTAGGCCTCTGGCCTGTGGACTGTAGTGTTTTACCCCCTAGACTAAGCCATATAAAGTCAATATAAACTCCTCATTACTGAGGCTTACAAAGAAACTACATTCTGAGACCTCCTCACAAATGAGTCAGTTTATGCCATCCTCCTACTTGATAATATTCTCATTGAAGATATGCTAGGGTACAATGGGTATATGTTTTCTTCTTTGTTCTCCTCATAATGGAATAAACTGAAACTGCTTCTGGAAGAAATAGATGCATGCTATTTAGAATAAAAAGATAAATATTCTCACTTACATCACTGGCATGGGTTTTCTGCCTTATGTTAGGTTACAGACAATTGATTTTGCTATCAAATTGTCTTAAAGATGAAAAGATGAATATACATTATTCAACTATTTTAAATCCAAAATTATCATTTTGGGCAGATGTCCTCCAGCATTTAATTGGCTTTTATCCAATGATCTTTTATTAAATCGTTCTTTTTCACAGAGATGTAGTTTCAACCAACTTATTTTTAAGAGTTCTCTGAGAAATTACATTGTTAAAAGTTAGGTATTCTGTGAATGCTACGTATTATGAGAGATTCTATGTTGTTTGAAAGGTTTCCAAAATACTGTTATTTAAGACACGCTCTATGACATAGAATTATTAGATCTTTATTGCCCACTTCTCCTTGTATTGGGACAGACTCAGAACTGTTTCCTTAGGAAACTGTGGCTTTTCCCCTCTAGAATCATCTTGGCTCATCTCCTTTCAGAGATAGATAGTATTCAAGAATGTGTCCTGATTGAATTCTTATATTTTCTTAGGATCACAGGAGAATATGAGGATGAATTCCTATCCTCCACTTAATTGATCACTAACACATAGGGGTTCTGCCCTTTCTCAATGTCAGACCATTCGAAATTGAGGTTTTTGCTCTGAAATTCTGAAATTTCAAATGTGAAAAATACAATTCATGAAACATTTCTGGATTGATATCAACATATTCTTGTCTCTATGTCAGTTTTAAAACTGTTTTTCGGTGGTGAAGGATAGCAGAATTTGCCACCACAAAATATGCCTCTTTGGCATACAGATTATTTTTGAGAAACAGTAGATAAGATAGAAGCTCTGAAAATGTATTAAAAGTTAACCTTTTGTAAGGGACATTTACTTTTTTACAGGATCTCATTTGTAAATATGTCTCCCTCTCTGTACCAGGACAAGAAAGATGACTCTAAATCACCAGAAACTCTTATCAATGGTGAAGGCACCTACTTAAATCTGCATTACAACCTTACCCTTTTTTAGAGTGCTTTTCTGGTCACCTCCCATAACTGGCCTTCTCTTTTCCCTCATGATCTTTCTTTTGTCTTTATCTGAAGACAGTATTTAAGGTGATGGCTTGGGTGATCTTGGAGACTTATTTTCCCAGGGTATCACCCACTAATGTATACATGAGGAATACACGTTAACAAACTTCTGTTTGTTTTTCTCTTTTTAATCTGTCCATTATTATAGGGAATCTCAGCCAGGGACTCAGAAAGGTAGAGAGAAAATTATTTTTCCTCCCCTACAGAGGCCTGGTATTCCATAGGCACTGCCATGTGGAAGAGAGGGAAAAGGATGTGAAGCAGGTGTTGGTGAGTAGGTTCTCTGGGTCCTCCAGCCAAACGTCAACCACATCAGCTCCACATCCAGTTTCACTTGAATAAAGTTTCTACTGCCACTGTCATGAAGAAAGAAATTTCCCTCCACTCTTCCACGTTCTTCTTGCTGGTCTAAGAATTAAATTGATGTGTCACAGATTAACAGGAGGAAATCCAATTTAATTTTGTATGTACAGGGATTCCACAAGGATGTGGGGGGCCCAAGGGCAAATCAACCAGTAGAAGCTTATATGCCATCTTCAGCTAAGCAAAAGCTGATAGTAACTTGGGACTTCAAAGGAGTGGAAGACAATTCACAAAGTGATGGAAAAGCAAATGTTTGGTAAATAAATATTTGCTGGGCTGTGCAGAGACAATGGGGCACAGAGTGAACTCTGATCTCTAGACTCTGCTGAGCCTCCCCCATCACACCTAGCCCATTTTCTTTGTAGATATCTCTAGTGATAGCTCTATTCCAGGAACAGGCCCTTTATGTAAATGTTTTTAGTCAGTTAGTGGGGGAAGTAACAAGAAAAACTTCCCGAGTCTTCTGTTTCTTAAAAATAATCAAGGTAAATTAATCACCATGCCAAAGAGACACATTTTGGGTGGAAAATTTTGCTTCCCTACACTAAAAATTGAGAGCCATTGTTCTAGAGACATTTTAATCCATGGAATTTAGCTGTCAGAGACAGTGTAATAGGCTGAAATCTTTTTGCCTTTCATAAAATGGCTCTTACTGAACTGTGTTTGGTGTCATTACTTCAGCTTTTTTGTTCAGCTTCATTAAAAGAAACAGCCAAGTAATGCTGACTAGTCTTTTGGCAAGACTATCACTGAGGACATTGCCTTCCATGCCACATACAATATCCCTCTATGAAGATGTATTAAAGAATTTCCCTCTTGAATCAGGAAACAGGGGCCTATGCAACTGACTTTCTTTAATTTCATGCACATTATGGATTTCTCAACTATTAATTATTAGCCATTAAGAAGGTCCTGAATTTGGACCTTTCCCCTGGAAACTAATTACCTACAGTTTTGTGTACTTGGTTTACATGTGACTTTTAAAAACTTTCTTTCATTTATTAATTATGTGCCTCCACATCTCTATTTATTTTTATCTGGATGATTGCATGTATTTCTTTGTATTTATTTAAATCCAATTTGGATGAAATGAGCTCGTCAGACAAAATTCTCTGTTACAAGGCATAAAAAGCCACTTTAAGCAAAAGATGAGTTTATTCTGTTACATAACAAAAAAATCCAGGCATAGAGTTGGTTTCAACTTTTTCTTGACCAATGGTTCATGTAAATGCTACAGAGATCTGATTTGTCTCTCTCTACCTCTCAGTATAGTCTTCTGCTGTGTTGGTTTTATTTTCAGAAAAATTATCCCTTCGTTTGACAATAACAATATGTCTGTAAAAGGTATAGCTTGACAAAGGCTGGGTGGCCTGGGAGCAGATGCAGCATGGCTGGGTGACCTAACTGACAGCTGCATTAAACACATATAGCTTTGCTGTGGCCTTGGGGGGCAAATGGATCCAGTGGGACTGTGTGAGTTGGTGGTGACAATCTTGAGCCCCAGCATGATCACTCCTTGGTCCGGTGGGAAAATCCACAGTCCCACGGTGGTCCCAGGGAGAGTCTAGGCTCAGCCCTAGTGGAGAGGCCCTGCCCACCAAGCACAAAGGCTGGGTGACCTAGGAGCAGATGCAGCGTGGCTGGGTGAACTAACTGCCAGCTGCATTAAATACACATAGATCTGCTGTGGCCCTGGGGGAGTGGCAAGTGAGATGCAGCAGGACCAGATGGTGGCAGAGCTGCAAGTCTGGGTGAACAAGCACCTGGCTGCCTCAAAGGCCCATGACACTGCTGTAATCCCTAAGAAGGGAGTATGTCTGGGGGGGGGGTCTGTGGGAGCAGGCAGCAGCAACCAAAAGCCCCCATGTGATTGTTCCCACAGTTGGTGGGTGACCCCACAAGGCCACTGCAATTCCAAGGAGTGGCCCAGGTTCAGTCAGGAGCAGCTGATGGGGATCCAGATGGCCAGAGATTACACAGCTCCTACTCCCTCCCCCAAGTGGCAGCAAGTGCCCAGTGGCAGCAGTAACCAAACACTATCTCTATGCAGAGGCACAAATACACACCATCAAGCAGTATGAAAACATATATTAAATCTCCAAAACAGAGGGAAAATACAAGTACACAGAAAACAATTCCAAAGACACAGAAATCTATAATCTAAATGGTAAAGAATTCAAAATAGCTATCATTAAAATGCTCTATGAGTTAAAAGAGAATACAGACAGACAACTCAATGAGTTCAGGAGGTATGTTACAAAAAAAGCTTGATACTATAAAGAAGACCAATCAGAAAACGTTGGAGATGAAAAATACAATGGATCAGATTAAGAAAAATCTGCACTACCTGAAGAGTAGGGCTGATAATTTGGAGGACAGAATTGGCAAGCTTGAGGATAGGAATATAGAAATGCTTCAGATAGAGGAAGAGAGAGAACTAAGACTAAAAATAAATGAAGCAAAGCTCTGAGAAATATCTGAGTCAATTAGGAAATGCAACATAAGGATTATAGGTACCCGAGAAGGAGAAGAAAAAGCAAACGGAGCAGAAAGATTGTTCAAAGAAATAATAGCTGAAAACTTCCCAAACCTAAGGAGAAAGCTGGAAACCCATGTGACAGAAGCCAATAGTTCTCCAAACGTTATCAATGTAAAAGAGCAGCTGCAAGGCATATAGTAGTAATGCTGGCAAAAGTCAATGACAAGGAAAAAATATTAAGGGTAGCAAGGCAGAAGAAAATAACCTACAAAGGAACCCCTATCAGGATGTCAGCAGATTTCTCAGCAGAAAACTTATAGGCTAGGGGAGAGTGGAATTATATATTCAAAATTCTGAAAGACAAAAACTTTCAGCCAAGAATACTCCATCCAGTGAAAATATCCTTCAAATATGATGGAGAAATAAAAACTTTCCCAGATAAACAAAAATTAAGGGAGTTCATCACCACAAGACCCACCCTACAAGAAATCCTCAGGAAAAAACATATCTGAAAAAAACAAAAAAAAGGAAAGGGGATACAAAACCCTGAGCAAGGAGATAAGTAGAAAGACAACATCAGAAAATTGCAGATCTCCATGAGAACAGGTTAGCAAATGCTTAAGTATAACATTAAATATAAAGAGAAGGGAAACTCCAAGAATAAATATAATCTTGTCATTTTAACCACAAACTTATAACACAAGAAGAAAAAAAAGGTGTGACAATAACAACCTAGAAGGGGAAGAGGGAAGGGATGGAATGGGCTTAGTCTAAGGAAATAAGAGGTTATCAGAAAATGGACTATCTCATCTATGAGATGTGTTATACAAACCACATGGTAACCACTAAACAAATAATTAGAACAGAGACATAAATTGCAAATAAGAAGAAAACTAAGAAAACTACCTAACTGAATTGGCAGTCTGAAATACATGGGACGAGAAACAAAAGAAATGCAGGAGAACCAGAAAACAAGCAATAAAATGGCAGGACTAGGCCCTCACATTTCAATAATCCAAATGTAAATGGGTTGAATTCTCCAATAAAAAGACACAGAGTGGCAGAATGGAATAAAAGACAAGATCCAATAATATGCTGTCTCCAGGAAACACATCTCAGCCCCAAAGACAAACACAGACTCCGAGTGAAGGGATGGAAGAAAATACTCCAAACTCATAGTGAACAAAAGAAAGCAGGTGTCACCATACTTATGTCAGACAAAGTAGACTTCAAGGTGAAACAGGTAAAGAGAGACAAAGAGGGACAGTATGTAATGATAAAAGGCACACTCTACCAAGAAGACATAACACTTATAAATATATACTCACCCAACAGAGGAACATCAAAATACATAAAGCAACTATTAACAAAACTGAAAGAGATATCAACTACAATACAAGGAGGGAACCTCAACACCCAACTAACACCAATGGATAGATCATCCAGACAGAAAGTCAACAAGGAAATGACAGAATTAAACACAAAACTAGACCAGATGGATTTAATAGATATATATAGAACACTCCATCCAAAAACAACAGGTTACACATTCTTCTCAAGTGCACATGGAACATTCTCAAGGATATACCATATATTGGGAAAAAAATCAAGCCTCAATAAGTTTATGAGGATTGAAATAATATCAAGCATCTTTTTCCTACCATAATGCTATGAAACTAGGAATCAAGTACAAGAAAAAAGCTGGGAAAGGGGCAAAGATGTGGAGATTAAACAACATGCTACGGAACAACCAATGGATCATTGAAGAAATCAAAGGAGAAATCAAATGTTACCTGGAGACAAATGAAAATAAAAACACACCATACCAACTCATTTGGGATGCAGCAAAAGTGGTCCTAAGAGGGGAATTCATTGCAATACAGGCTCACTTCAACAAACAAGAAAAATACCAAATCAGCAATCTCAAAGTACACCTAAGAGAAATAGAAAAAGAAGAACAAACAAAGCTCAAAGTCAGTAGAAGGAAGGAAATTATAGAAATTAGAGCAGAGATAAATAAAATTGAAACAAAAAATACAGTAGAATGGATCAATGAAACAAAGAGCTGGTTCTTCAAGAAAATAAACAAAATTAACAAACCCTTAGCCAGGTTCACAAAAGAAAAAAGAGAGAAGACTCAAATAAATAAAATAAAAAATGAAAGAGGAGAAATTACAAAGGATACCACAGAAATACAAAAGATTACAAGAGAATACTATGAAAAGCTTTACGCCAACAAATTGGATAATCTAGAAGAAATGGACAAATTCTTAGACTCTTACAACCTCCCAAAACTGAATCAAGAAGAAATAGAGAATCTGAACAGACCAATCAAAAGTAGAGATTGAAACAGTAATCAAAAACCTCCCTAAAAATAAAAGTCCAGGACCAGAAGTCTTCTCTGGAGAATTCTGGAAAACATTCAAAAAAGATTTAAGACCTATCCTTCTCAAACTATTCCAGAAAACTGAGGAAGTTGGAACACTTCCTAACACATTCTACAAGACCAACATCACCCTGATCCCAAAACCAGGCAAGGACAACACAAAGAAGGAAAATTACAGATCGATATCACTGATGATCATAGATGCAAAAATCCTCAACAAAATATTGGCAAACTGAATACGGCAATACATTAAAAAGATCACACACCACGATCAAGTAGGATTTATACCAGGGACACAGGGATGGTTCAACGTCCACAGGTCAATCCATGTGATACACCAAATTAACAAAATGAGGAACAAAAACCACATGATCATCTAAATAGATGCAGAGAAAGCATTCAACAACATCCAACATCCATTTATGATAAAAACTCAATAAATTGGGTATAGAAGGAAAGTACCTCAACATAATAAAGGCCATATACAACAAACCCACAGACAACATCATACTCCATGGGGAAAAAATGGAAGCCATCCCTCTGAAAACAGGAACAAGACAAGGGTGCCCACTCTCACCACTCTTATTCAACATAGTGCTGGATGTTTTGGCCAGAGCAATTAGACAAGAAAAAGAAACAAAAGGAGTCCAAATAGGCAATGAAGAAGTGAAACTCTTGCTGTTTGCAGACACCATGATCTTAAATATAGAAAACCCTAAAAAATCCATTGGAAAGTGACTACAAGTAATCAACAATTACAGCAAAGTTGCAGGGTACAAAATCAACCTACATATATCAGTTGCATTTCTACAGTCTAATAACAAACTAACAGAAAGAGAAGTCAAGAACACAATCCCTTTCACAATTGCAACAAAAAGAATAAAATACCTTAGAATAAGTTTAACCAAGGAGGTGAAAGACTTATACAATGAAAACTACAAGACTTTTCCTGAAGGAAATTGATGACAACATAAAGATATGGAAATACATCCATGAACATGGATTGGAAGAATAAACATAGTTAAGATGTCCGTACTACCTAAAGCCATCTACAGATTCAATGCAATTCCAATCAGAATCCCAATGACATGCTTCAAAGAAATAGAACACAGAATCCTAAAATTCATATGGGCCAACAAAAGACCCTGAATTGCTAAAGCAATTCTGTGAAAAAAGAACAAAGCTGGAGGCATCACAACCCTGCACTTCAAAATATACTACAAAGCTATAGTAATCAAAACAGCATGGTACTTGTAGAATAACAGACACACAGATCAATGGAACAGAACTGACAGACCAGAAATAAAAGCACACATCTATGGACAGCTAATCTTCAACAAAGGGGCTGAGAACATACAATGGAAAAAGGAAAGTCTCTTTAACAAATGTTGGGCAAACTAGACAGCCACGTGTAAAAGAATGAAAATAGACTATTCTCTTATGCCATTTACAAAAATCAACTCAAAATGGATCAAAAACTTAAAGGTAAGACCTGAAACCATAAGACTCCCAGAAGAAATATAGGCAGTACACTGTTTAACATCAGTCTTAAAAGGATCTTTTCAGACACCATGTCTCCTTGGACAAGGGAAACAATAGAAAGAATAAACAAGTGGGACTTCATCAGACTAAAGAGCTTTTACAAGGCAAGGGAAAACAGGATTGAAATGAAAAGACAAGTCATCAACTGGGAAAAAATATGTGAAAATCATATATCTGACAAAGGGTTAATCTCCATAACATACAAAGAACTCACAACTCAACAAGAAAAAATCAAACAACCTGATCAAAAATTGGGCAGGGGGACATGAATAGACATTTCTCCAACGAAGATATAAAGAGGGCCAATAGGCACGTACAAAGATGCTCCTCATCACTGATCATCAGGGAAATGCAAATGAAAACTGCACTAAGATATCACCTTATGCCTGTTAGAATGGCTATAACAACCAAGACAAAAAAATAACAAATATTGGTGAGGTTGTGGACAAAAAGGAACCCTCATACACTGCTGGTGAGAATGCAAACTGGTGCAGCCACTGTGGAAAGCAGTATGGAGATTTCTCAAAAAATTAAAAATAGAAATACCATATGATCCACCCATTGAACTACTGTGTATCTATCCAAAGAACATGAAATTAGCAATTCAAAGAGACTCATGTACCCCTACGTTCATTTCAGGATTATTCACAATAGCCAAGACATGGAAGCAACCTAAGTGCCCATTGACTGATTAGTGGATAAAGAAGATATTGTATATATACACAATGGAATACTACTCAGCCATAAAAAGGGACAAAATTGTCCCATTCATGAGAACATGGATAGACCTTGAGGGTATTATGTTAAGTGAAATAAGCCAGATAGAGAAAGACAATCTCTGTCTGACTCCATTCATATGTGGAAGATAAACAAACATGTGAACAAAGAGAACAGATTAGTGCTTACCAGAGGGAAGGGGGGTGCGAGGGTGGGCACAAAGGTGAAGGGGCACACCTATAAGATGACTGACAATACTGTACAACTGCAATTTCACAATGTTCTAAATTATCATAACCTCAATAAAAAAGATTTTAAAAAAAAGAAATGAGAATTGAAAGAAAAAAATGTACTGCTTGGATGGTTGGTATATTAGTTAGAATTCTACAGAGAAACAGATCCAATAGAAAAAAGCATGTATATATTTAATAAGGAATTGGCTCACATGATATGAGGTAGGCAAGTCCCAAGATCTTCAGGGTATGTCGGCAAGCTGAAGAACCAGAGGAGTTGATGGTGTAGTTCTTATCCAAAGGCCAGCAGGCTGGACACTCAGGAAGAGCTGATATTTCAGTTTGAGTGTGAAGGCAGGAAAAAAACCAGTATCCCAGTTCCAAGAAAGTCAGGCAGAAAGAATTCTCTCTTACTAGAAGAGGGTCAACCCTTTTGTTCTATTCAGGCCTTCAACTGATAGGATGAGGCAAACCCACATTAGGGAGAATAATCTGTTATACTCAGTCTACCAATTCAAATGTTAATCTCATCCAGAAATATCCTCAGACACACACCCAAATAATGTTTGACCAAAGATCTGGGCAGCTCTTATCCCAGTCAAGTTGACACAAAAAATTAACCATCTTGGTTGGCTTTTCTGAAAGCATGAAGAATTAAGCCTTATTTAGTCTGATTCATGTGATTTTGGTAGTGTCCATCCCTGACCAATAATAGAGACCAGGAGTAGAGGCCTAGATCTCATAGTGTGCCCTGGCCACAGGGATGGTGTCTACAATACAAGAGGAGGCATAAAAGCTGAGAGTGCAGATGAGTGGTTCTCTGAAATCCAAAGCAGAATATATGTAACAAGGGAAAATAAACGTTTGTTTGAGAAAAGCAAGGAAAACATGTCCATTTGTTGGGATATAATTAAAAATGTAATGATACTGAGTTATTTTTCAGTACTGTAAAAAGCAAAAGCATTGAGTTATCCTCTATGGTCTCTGGAGTGGTAATTTGTAAAGGGTGACCACAAAATAATGGGACTGGTTTTTTAACAAACATAAAAGAATTTATATATTCAAATGAGAATAGCATTTCAAGGTCATTACCTTGGGGATCTATGCACATAATGATAATAACTACCACTAATTGAATGTCTGCTCTTTCAGGAATTTTAGGAATGTAGCTAAGAGAAAACAACGTTACTTGAAATGCTGACCATCAACTTATTCTCAGAATCAGCCTCTCTGGGCATAACAAGAATGTCTTTGAGAGTGAGAATAAAATGTAATTACATTGATTTACAAAAGAAATAAAACAAAAATTTTGGTATTTGGGATTAGTGAAGGAGATATTAGGCAAATGTTAGGAGTGTGAGGGAGCAAATTTAGGGGAAAAGTTGACTTGGAACAGGAAATAGTCCACAACATTTCTAATGTTCATTTTTAAGTCTATTAATATTCTGTTAATGTCTACTAGGCACAAATGCTTTGGTTGAATGGTGATGCTTTGGAGAAATCAGAGAAAAGGGGCCATGCTTCCTATGGGGTGGCACAGTTAGAGAAAAGAGAAAGATGCATGAGGCAGGATGTGAAAGAGATCAAGGTTTAGCAGAGACAAGAATTTAGAAGGAGAGATAACCATGGAAGTTAAGCCCCAATGTGACTCAAAGCAAGTTGGGGACTGGAATTCCCAGACGTCATAGCATGAAAAGGAAAGGATGATTTCAACTGATGTCTGGATTAGAAATATATCATTGCTAATTATTACAGTAATCCTGTATTAATATCCACATTTACTAATGAGGAAATTTGAATTCTGAGAGATCGAGTGACTTGCCCAAAGTCATACAGCTTATAAACTGGCCCAGCTAGAATTTAATTCCAGGTCTTATTTTCCTTTATGCTACACTAATTGTCCTTATTTCTTCTTTGTTCACAACTGTTTTGTGTGCTCATCATTTAGATTTGACTTAAGAGTTATTTGATATTTATAACACGATGTATAACTGACACTGAACTGAAACACTTACATTTGCACGGGCAGTACATTCTTTTCCTAAAGGAGGATCAACACAGAAAGCCAATTAAAATCTGATGGGCAGGAGTAATGTCAGCATCATGGAAGCCTAAGATTCCCCTCACTTTTGCCCCCCCCCCAACCACAAAAATTTATCATCCCTCCACTGAAAAACGTGCCTTTGAGAGAGCTACGGTATCCAGAACCATATGCCAAGGGATCTAGGAGGACTCTTGTCTACCCACGCATCACATAATAAACAGACAGACTTTAGTCCCAGCTATAGACCCTGCAGTGACCTGTGAACCAGCTCCAGTCCCTCTAATGGCCGTGCTCTGGTAGTCCCTGGAGAACAGTGTCTTAGACAATCACTCACAACTGAGACAGCCTTTGTGGAAGTCCAGTTTTCCAGAGAAGTTCCAGTACTCCATTGGTGCAAAAAAATGCAAGTTTGGACACATTAGAGTGGGTTAGAGGAACAGTTTGACTTTATTTGTGTTGCACCTCTCCCAAGGTGGCATAGCACAGGGCCAAGAAAGATCTTCCTTGGCTCATGATTTCTCACATGGGGGAAAGGGAGAGTGTGTGTGAGCACCCAGCTTTCCCAGCTGTGTGAGATGCTGCCCAAGGGACTCATTTCTCTCTCACCCCATGCAGAGTACTGAATGATGAGCTACATGACTAGGGGGTAAGACAAGGTGGGGAAAGGAGCAGATAGAACTCTTGGTGGACATTAAATGGACACAGATTTTAACTATGGCATGGATCCAATTAAGAAGCCCACCATGAGCCACTGGGAATGCTACACCTGCAGATCACCCCAATTGGCCCATGGACACCCCCAGCACCCTGCATGCTTCACTCACAATATCACCCCACCCCCACCCTGTGGCTAGTCAGAGAAGTACAATAAAAAAGAATGAAAAATAGTGAAGAAAGTCCATGTGATCTATGGTATACCATCAAAAACACCAATTTGCAAATTATTGGACTTTCAGAGGAAAAACGAGGGAGAAGGGAGGTAGAAACCCTATTTAAAGAAATAATGGCTGCGAACTCCTCAAATCTAGGGAAAGATTTGAATGTCCAAGTTAATAAAGTTCATAGATCATCCAACAAAATCAACTCAAGGAGATCTTCTCCAAGACCCATTATAATGAAACTGACAAAAATCAAACACAGAAGCTTAAAAGCAGCAAAAGAAAAAAGCTCGTAACTTACAAGTGAACTCCCATAAGGCTATCAGTGGATTTCTCGTCATAAATCTTATAGGTCAGGAGCCTGTGGAATGATATATTCAAAGTGCTGAAAAAAAAATGTCAACCAAGAATACTTTACCTGGAAAAGCTATCCTTCAGAAGAGAAGGAGGGGTAAATCTTCCTCACACAAAAACTGAGGGAATTCATCACCACTAGACCTGCCTTACAAAAAATGCTGAAAGGAGTTCTTCAAGCTGAAATGAAAGGATGCTAATTAGTGACATGAAAGCTTATGGAGAAACACAACACATAGGTAAATGTAAGTATATAGGCAAATTCAGAATACTTTGATATTGTAATATGGTGGAGTGTCAACCACTTAACTTTAGTATAAAGATCAAAGAGCAGGGGCCGGCTTGGTGGTGTAGCAGTTAAGTTTGCTTTCTCCATTTCAGTGGCCCCAGGTTCGCCAGTTCAGATCCTGGGCACCGACCTACACACTGCTTATCAAGCCGTGCTGTGGCAGGTGTCCCTCATATAAAATGGAAGAAGATGGGCACAAATATTAGCTCAGGGCCACTCTCCTTCAGCAAAAAGAGGAGGATTGGCAGCAGATGTTAGCTCAGGACTAATCTTCCTTAAAACACACACACACACACACACACACACACACACACAAAGGGCAAGAGTATTAAAAATAACCATAGCTATAATAATTTGTTAATGAATACACAATATAAAAAACCCCACAAAATTATGGGGAGTGTAAAAGGGTAGTTTTTATATGTGATCATAGTTAAGTTGTTACCAATGTAAAATAGATTGTTAAATATATATAAGAATTTTTACATATGCCTCATGGTAACCACAAAGTGAAACCTAAAGTAGATTCACAAAAGATAAAGAGAAAGGAGCCAAAGCATTGCACTCCAGAAAATCATCAATTCACAAGGGAAAGTTGCAAGAGAAGAAGAAAGGAGCACAGAAACTACAAATCAGCCAGAAAATAATTGAAAAGATAGCAATAGCAAGTATCCATCAATAATTACTCTAGGGGCCTGTCCCATGGCCGAGTGGTTAAGTTCTCTTGCTCCGCTGCAGCAGCCCAGAGTTTCGCCGGTTCAGATGCTGGGCGCAGACATGGCACTGCTCGTCAGGCCGTGTTGAGGTGGCGTCCCACATGCCACAACTAGAAGGATCTGCAACTAAGATATACAACTATGTACAGGGGGGACAGGTGATTTGGGGAGATAAAGCAGAAAAAAAATAAAAGATTGGCAATAGTTGTTAGCCCAGGTGCCAATCTTTAAAAAAATAAATAAATAAATACTCTAAATGTAAATTCTCCAATCAAAAGACGTAGAGTGGCTGGATAGATTAAAAAAACAAGACACGGGGCTGGTCCCGTAGCCGAGTGGTTAAGTTCGCACTCTCTGCTTTAGCAACCCAGGGTTTCACTGGTTCGGATCCTGGGCACGGACATGGCACCGTTCATCAAGCTATGCTGAGGCAGCATCTGACATAGCACAGCCAGAAGGACCTACAGCTAGAATATACAACTATGTACTGGGGGGCTTTAGGGGAAAGAAGAAGAAGATAAAAAAGAAGAAGATTGGCAACAGTTGTTAGCTCAGGTGCCAATGTTTAAAAAAAAAAGAAATGTCAAATATATTTAAAAAAGAAAAAGCAAGACACAACTATATGCTGCCTACAAGAGACTCACTTCAGCTTTAAGAATACACATAGGCTCACAGTAAAAGAATGGAAGAAGATATTCCATGCAAGTAGAAACCAAAAACAAGCAGGAGTAGCTATACTTATACCAGACAAAATAGACTTTATGCCAAAAATGGTAAAAAAGGCAAAGATAATCTTTATATAATGATAGAGGGGTCAATTCATCAAGAAGATATAACAATTGTAAATATATATGCACCCAACATCATTATTATATTATATTATACATTGTATATTATATTATATTATTATATCATATTATTATAATATATTATATTATATTACGCAAATACTAATAGGTCTGAAGCGGAGAAGTAAACAACAATACAATAATAGTGGGGGACTTCAATAACCCACTTCCAACAACAGACAGATCATCTAGACAAAAAATCAACAAAGAAACATTGGACTTGGACCATACTTTAGATCAAATGGACCTAACAGACATATATAGAACATTTCATCTAAAAGCAGAAGAATACACATGCTTCTCATGTGCATACAGAACATCCTCCAGGATAGATCATATTAAGCCACAATTTACCAAAACTGAATCACGAAGGAAGTGTGGTGCCTCCAGCTTTGTTTTTCTTTCTCAGGATTGCTTTGGTTAACCAGGGTCCTTTTTGTTTGATAGAGAATGAATTGAATTGAATCTATAGATGGCTTTGTGTAGTATGGACATTTTAATAATATTAATTCTATTAATCCATTAACATGGGATATCTTTCCATTTGTTTGTGTCTTCTTCATTCTCTTTCATCAATGTCTTGTAGTTTTCAGTATACAGATATTTCATATCTTTGGTTAAATTCATTTCTAAGTACGTTACTGTTTTTGATGCTATTATGAATGGAACTGTTTTCCTTATTTCTTTTTCATATGTTACTGTATAGAAATGTAACAGATTTTGTATATTGCCTTTGTATCCTGCAACTTAACTGAATTAGTTTAATAGCTCTGACTTTTTTTGGTGGAGTCTTTAGGATTTTCTATATATAAAATCATGTCATCTGCAAATAGTAACAGTTTTATCTCTTCCTTTCCAGTTTGGATGAATTGTATTTCTTTTCCTTGCCTAATTACTCTGGTAGGACTTCCAATACTCTGTTGAATAATAGTGGTGAGAGTGGGCATCTTTGTCTTTTTCCTGATCTTAGAGGAAAAGCTTTCTGCTTTTCATCATTGAGTTTCGTTAGCTGTGGACTTGTCATATATAGCCTTTATTATGTTGAGGTACGTTCCTTGTATATCCAGTTTGTTGAGCATTTTATTATGAAAGAATATTGTACAGCGTGGTGATTATAGCTGATAATGTATTGTGTACTTAGAAGTTGCTAGGAGAGTAGATCTTAAATACTATCACTACTAAAAGGAAACGGAAATTATGTGACATTATAGAGATGTTAACTAACACTATGGAAGTAATCATCTTGCAATATATATGTGTATCATCTCAACATATTGTATACCTTAAACCTACGCAATGTTATATGTTGATATCTCAATAAAGCTAGAAAAAAATCAAATGGGCAATTGCTCAACATCAAGTGTTAACAAGAGAAATTAGATAACGTAAATATTGTTTGTACCAGGATAAGATAGCTTGGCATATTTCTTTACTAATGGGGGATAGACTTGCCTATAGAATTTAAAATATTCAAGGTAGGTTGATATCTAACTCTGCATCTATCAAGACATGAAAGATGCCTGTGTTAACTAGTGTTAAAGATAATTTTTTTTAAAAAAAGATAAAATCATGACTCATACAGATATAAAAACGATCATATATTAAGTAATCTATTTTACTCATTCACTGAAACAACCTAGCCATTGTTAAAACTGGTTTGAAGGAAAAGTGAAAAGGCACCAATGTATTTGGAATAAAGGAATTGAATTGAAGTGGAGACAAAACTGGTTTTTCCGTAGTGGCGGTGTGGAGGGGTGGAGGCAGAAGGAAAACAACTGAAACTATACTGGACAAGGCAGAATTTGCAGAATTTTCATGTTTATCAACTTACAAAGAGTTGTAAAATAGCTCGAAGAAAATGAATGGATAGAATCTGATAACCCAGAAGTATGTGTTATATGTGGACATGTATGGTTTCCATTTAAACACATTTTTCTTTTGCTCTTCTAGACTTAAGTACTTAAAGCTTTGACGAAAGCTTCCTCTGTCTCAGGAGGAGCACGTTGGGCACACTCTTTGCTATGTGTTTTGCTCTAATCTATGCTTTCATGGCTGGCCAACTTTTCTTTCATTGACAAATTCTTAAAAGATATTAATATGCTTAATCAAGTCTTGCAGTCCTTGTGAGCCATTTTGTCTTTTCCACATCGCTCTACAATTTTGGTCTAATAAATCTCCCTCAACATCCTAACCTATTTAGTTCTTGGGTTTGAATGGCAAGAGCTCAGATGGTGAGGTCAAATAGCTAGTCTGAATCTATTTAATTCCCAAGTTTTGGATAGTGAGCAGTGAGGATTTAAAGAGAGGGGAATACCAATTCTAACTCAAAATTTTTGATGTATTCAGATAGTACAAGTTTGGAAAGAGGTGGCTAGCATGTTTACTTTATAGTTTAGTATCAAAGAACAATCTTAATTTCCTTATTTTCAAGATCTTATGCCTTTCAAGTAGTATCAATAGGAGTTTTAGTTGATGGTTCATCGTTAATGTTGTGATTAAGGTTAGGTATGGTTTCTGAGGGTCATTGGTAGAAAAAGGTATAGAGCTTTGAGATAAAGGAGGTGGAATGAATTCAAAGGTGGAACAATATGGAAAACATACTTTCCGACATGGTCCTTATAAACTAGATGCTGAAAGAGTATGAACTGTAGCACTTTTGGTGACCTTGGTACAGAAAAGAAAAGACAGTATGAAAATAGTGAATTGAAGATACTAAACCTGAGTCTTCAAGGACACTGGTGAAGACTAGGCACGAGCCCTACAGATCACAAGCTAGAAGCATTGAAGTAATAGTGAGAGGTCTGAATGAACCAGATCATGTAACCACAGGCCCTCTAGGACCAGTTCAAACTGATCCTATCTGATCAACAGAAGGTTTTTCAGGGGCAAGCCAAAAAATTTGCAAAGTCATGGAGCCAGAGCATGCAAAGAAGAGAAAATCTTGCTCTGAAATGACACTGGAACCAAAGATTATTCCCCTCATGGAACCAAAGGACAGAGACATGACCAGAATTTGCAAGTCAGAGTATCATCAGAAATGAGGGGTCCATTATCTACGAAGTTCCGGTGTAAAAGCCTCTTCCACACCATAAATGTTTAAAACCTTACAGTAAATGTTTAAAGCCCTCCAATCAAAACCTGTCCCACCAATGTTCTGCAAATCAACCAGTTCTCCCTAACCTCTTAAATTTCTCCCCAAATCCTGAATTGGAGAGACAGATTTGAGACTGTTGCCTCCTGTCTCATTGCAGCTTAACCTCGAAATAAAGCTGTTTTCTTTTCTCAAAAGCTGATGCTGTAATTGTTGGCTCTTTATGTGCCTCAGGCAAAAGAAGCCCATCTTTGGTGGGATAACAATAAGATCAGGATTAGAGGAGCCTTTGGGAAATGAAGGGAAGGGGACTGAGTTGATCTCATTAATTTAGGGGAATTTAAGACCATGAGTCAGATCATATAGTAGAAATCATCTTTTATTTATCCCTTTGAGGAATTGGGTCCTTGGACTCTGGAAGGCTCTTTTGAAAGAATGAGGCCTTTGATGTACAAGAGCTGGGGGAGGGAATCTGGGTCCTTCCACCTGTGTGACATTGGCGAGGCCTAGTTTGAGGAACCCAGGGCATGAGGGAGACTTGAGTTCTATTGGTTTTTGAGGAGCACAAAACTTTTGGCAAGTTGAGTTTAATTGCATTAAACTTAATGACTTTGTCTTGTTTCCAAAACACTTCCATTTTCAAAGGTTAAGAATTTGTTAATATCAAGGACATATATGCAGAGTATATTTTGAACATTATTACAATAAGCAGTATTACAATAATTTTGAGCGTTATTACATAGCCATACAAGGTGACTACTTTGAAGTGGTTAAAAATCATATGTATAGATTTACAAAACTTAGTCACATTACTTTAATGCTTTATATCTTTTTGTGCTTTATCATCTGTTTATGCATAGCATATTGTATTCTATTTATGGTGGTCTGCAATAAAAATTAGATTAATACATCACTTTAAGATTTATTTGTCATAAAACCCTCTTTTGTCAAAAGGTATAAATAACAGCTTTCTTATTCTGATGTGTATCTTAATATTACCTTATTGTAACTAAAAGGAAACCCTTTCTCAAATCCCTCATCATTTTAAAACAAAGCTTTAAACATAAGCCACTGACCTGCTCTTGTAAAAATTGCCTTGGGGAATCAGGGTACCTGATTCATAGAATTGACTATAATAGCTTCTCCAATGCCATTGTATCTTGTCAGGCATATACTTCTTCAGGGACTTCTCAGAATGCACATGACAGATTCAATTGTTTAAATACGTGCTTAGTGAATTTCTCAGATGCCTTTGTTGGGGCGGAGATTGTGTGTACCCTGACATTAAATCCTGCATTGTATGTTACCATCTCCTACAAGAATTTATCATGAAGTTATTTGGGGTCTGAAAACACATAGTATTTGGGGTATTCATGGTCTTACGTGGCAGTGCGTTCCCACATTGGGGCCTTGAAGAACAATGCTTTACATAGTCTCTTTGCAGATTCATCTTGTATTGTAAAACAATTTCTTTTTATCTTTCTCAACTGAATTAAATATATTAAATTTAGATTTCTTATTCTTTAACAAAAAGTCTTGAAGTATTGGTTCAGTAGCTCAATGATGCCATTAGGGACCCAAGTTGTTCTGTTCGTTTGATCTACTATTCTTATCTATTAGTACAGTGGTAGGCATTACAACCTTATACCAATATTCCAAGCAGTGAGGAAGGGACAGGACAGGTGTAATGTTTTGTCCTTATGAGGTTTTGCTGTTTTATTCAGGAGTAGAAGCTCCCTTCCCCAAGCCACTTTCCCTTAAATGTCATTGGCCAGAATGGGTCAAATGCCTACCCTAGACCATTGGCTGGTTTAGACCAATCACAGAGCAGAGGAAGGGTCATTCTTTTGTATGAGTATAGGATCTCTCCTGCCTTTAGGATACAAAAGCCAGGGTTCTACTAGCATGGAAGAGATATAGGAATGGTGATATTTGTTGGATAGGAAAAGGACAATGTGTGCTATACAGCCAGTGTAGGTGTGTGAGGAGGAGGTCAAGGGCAAAACAAGGCTGAAGGAAGATTTGCTGTTAGAAGAGGACAGGTAATGCACATTGTACAGGGATAATTTAGAGGCAGTGAGTGGAATTAGAGGGCTGTTACGGAAAGCTTAGGTTTATAAGGTAAAGTAGTAAGTATCTATGTTAGGCTGTGGTGGTTGGAATCAAGAAAAAGAAAGTAATCCAATCTTTTGAAAGACGACATGATAGCACCTCATGAGGAAATCAATAAAATGATTAAGAAAAGTTGACGAAAGAGGGAAAGATGTCTCCAAAGTTCTTATCAAGGAGACTTGAAGGCAAGTGCTGTCACTAACTACCTGTGGTAGTTGAGATGGGAGCTGATCTGGGGGAAAGGAATGAATCCAGACTTAAACCTCAATTCAACACAGCATCATTTATTGAGGATTTATCATGTGAAAGCACTGTGTCAGACAGATTCTAAGGATACGAGAAGAAGAGAGAATACATATGTTCTTTCTGTTGAAGGAGAGATTAGTCAATCAATGCATGATGTTTAAGAAAATTGTGAGCACCTAATTGTATACTAAGAAGGGCAGGCTATAGGTGGGGGCAATCTGTGACTATGTGGTCCCTTATATAGTGTGATTTTAGGGGATCTGCAAATGACTTAGAGAAAAGCAGAGCAAAATAAATATATTATTAAGGATATATTCCTTGGTGATATGTATGCTTTTATGCCAGTTTTCAAATGAAAACACTTCATAGAAGGGAGATTACTGAAACCTGAAGTAATTAAGAACTTGGTGTAACTGGGAGTCAAGGAAGGAAATGGAAGAATTGGAAAAAGTGTAAACAGGAGGCAATGGGAAGTTTCCAGCCATGCTGAGGGCAGCTCCATATTCAGACCCCATTCTCTCCTCCGGAATCTCACTTATGTGCTTCAACTATCTAAATTCAGCAAATTCACCTAATAATTTGCAGCTTTCCAGTATGTCATATGGATGCAACTCAGGGATAGGGTGCCTGGACAATTGAATACAAAAAATCTTGATGAGAACAGGTATTTTTAAAGACAGAGAAACCCCCTACACCCACCCCTGACATTGTAATTGGCTTTAGCTAAATGAGACTGGAACCTCAGGAGAAAACTAGAGACATGCCCGGGATAAAATCAGAAATAGCAATTTTTTTTTCTATTGGTTTGATAAATTTGGTAAACAGCCTCTCTGC
This sequence comes from Equus asinus, assembly GCF_041296235.1. Taxonomy (NCBI): domain Eukaryota; kingdom Metazoa; phylum Chordata; class Mammalia; order Perissodactyla; family Equidae; genus Equus; species Equus asinus. The sequence goes on along the minus strand of NC_091801.1, from coordinate 21,341,161 downwards.
ATCATTGTGAGGAAAGTCGACACTAAAAGAAATCTGTTTTGATTTTAGGCATTTTTTAGAAGGTTATTTTAATTTAATTAATGAGAAATCATAGGTTAATTGCCTCCAGCTTTAATGTGAGGGTATTATGCATGCAGGCATATTTTATTTATATCTTGACTATTTGATGTACACAATCAATTCAAAAAGGGATAATGAAGAGGTGTTCTATCCTGTGTGGAATAATAATTAGGAACTCCAGTACAGAATATTTTTTATTAATTGTGCAGCTCAGTAAACATGTTTGACATAATGCTGAGAAATGCATTTGTCAAATTTTACCAATATTTTTACTCTGCCCTTTCCATTTGTTTTTTCTAGTTATTTTTCAGAATCTTTTTTATACTGACCCCGTTTTTCTAAGCTAGGAGCCTCCAAAAGCCTAACAGTTTTATTTAGAGACTTGAGACCACCGCTAAGTTTGTTGCATTGTGAAATTCAGGAAGTCATGTTGCGAATCTGGCTGCCATTTCAGCAAGGTTCACCGGTGTTGTTAGAGAAGTGGGAATCTGATTTGTTTTTTCATGGATAAGTAAAGATCATATCAGTGTATAATGCAGAATAAATAACGCTAATGAAATCTCTATGGTCTTTTGATTATTGCATAATTTGCTGGGCAATTTTAAATGTGATTCCGGGCCCCTAGACAATGTTATTTTCTTTAATAAGGATTTGCGGTTGATATCTCAGGCCGATTCCTCCCTGGGAAAGACAACCATGGATTCCTCTTTGTCCAGTGTTTCCAGAATTGTTAACTAAGTTTTACTTTATAACTATTTTGCCATGCTTTGGGCATCAGCCAATTTAACCAAGTGTTTTCCTCAGCTTTGGGAGTGATTTGAACACTTGAATGTTCTCTTACCTCCTAGGGCACATTTTTTGAAAAATTTTTATTTACACCTTTTTCTGTGAGCAATAAGCATGTCTAAAAGTTTCTAGAATGTTTTTTCTGGAAAATCTGTGTAGCCAGGAGCAAATTTCAAGGCCTTGGGATATGTAGCCAAGATTGTGCCTGTCTTGGCTTCTCTTGCTCCTTCGGTACTTGTCTTTTCTGACAACCATTTTTCACTTTTCTACTTTTCACCCCCTACTCCATCACCTCACTAAAGTCTTTTCCTGGAGGTTATTTTTCTACATTCTCTTCTCCAAGCTTTCCAGAAGGGCATCTCAGCAGGTATAGTATATCTTGGTTAAGCCAATTGCTTCCAATTGCCATGTGATGCAGAACTTCTGTTGAGCCACCAATGCCCAGGAATGATTCTTTGGCCCCAAGTAAGTCATACATGTGAGATTTATAGAGAACCATATTGTTCTAGAAATCAAATGCAAATTGTATGGTTCTTTTTCCTAATGTCCAGTTCAAATAGAGCCGAGGTGAAAGTGACTGTAGTAATAACATTCAAATGTTGTCACCATCTGGTGCCGTTTGGTGGCCTATGTTATATGAGCAGGTGGTCCTTGTGTGTCTTTGAGTGGCCAGCTGTCCACGTCACAAAAGCCACTGTCACATTTAGTGTTAATTGGCATCTTGGTTGTAATGATCTGTGACGCCAAAGCTTGAATAGACTGCAGTATATTATTTTGTCTTGTCCTAAAAGCTCTGGGTCAAGGCTGACAAATATTTTTCTCTCTGTCCTCTTTCCCTTATTTTCTATATGAAAGTCTACAAGAATCTAGCATAAGCACTATCTATCGTTCAATTTATAGAAAACTGAATACACATACTGTTAGGCTAGTTATTCTTAGCTGAGATAAGAGATGCACAAAGGAGTCTTTAGAGAAACTTCATGGAATTTAGAAAAGGTTAGTTGCCTGTTTTGATGGCCCTGGAGATGATTTATACACCCCCCCAACTTTAAATATTAGGATTTAAAAAATAAAGATAACCTTTTCTTTATGGGTTCAATTTTTTGGGGGGGCTAAGTCTGATCTATAGGTAGTGGCTACCAGGAGAACCCAGTTGGAAGTCTCATACTCTATGACGAACCATATAAAATTGCTGATATTTTGACCTACACAACTGGCAGTTTCATATGGTTTCACTTAATACTTCTGCTTTTCCATTTTCAGGTTTTCCAGGAAATATCTATTTTATTAAGTGAAATATTCCTATATCATAAATTCTTAGCCACAGGACTGGTGTTTAAAATAAGCTTACCCAGACTGACTTGAGTGATGACTTCTCCATTGCATTAAGGCTGGTCGTAGGATACTATCGATGCATCTTCTAAAATGGTCATGCCTTCTGAGTTCAAGTTACTTGCAAAGAATAAAGAGTTTCACTTGCATGGATTTTAGTTAGAATGATAGGCGCTATTCAAGGTCACTCACATACACAAAAATGTTGACATTTAGAGTCAACTTTCAAAAGCAAGCATTGATCTTTTTATCTTATTCCCATCACACAGAGAGAAAGAAAGCATACCCAATAAGTTAAGTAACATTGCAGAGGTAGTGGCAAATTTTGTGTTTCATAGTCAATAAACTGGCTTGAAGTGTTTGCATCAAAATAACCCACAAGTAACCACATCTTTGTTCACTAAGCCTTCCACAGGTAATCCTGTCTTTGTTCCTCTTTTCTTTCTTCAGATGTCTCTAGGTGCCACACGATGTAGCCTTTGATTATTAACTGTTTTGAATATTTGTTTGCTTCATATTCACATTTCTTATGTCTCTATCTATATTATCAGATACTTGGAATGAGGTATTAGTATCTTAATTATTTAGATTCTTCCAAGAGTCTTGAACTGTGCCATGTAAATAGGAGGAAGCTATAAATACTAAATATTTAGTAAATATTCACTGAGAAAATTACAATATAGGACAGTGAGCTCTGCAAACAAATTAAATTCCCTAAGTCAGATTTTAAAAGTGGAAATGAATAAATTAAGCAATTTGCACATTAAATATCTTCAAGATATTGATCTCTGTATGGAAAGGTTAGAATTTGGCATAAAGTGAACTATTATTAAAAAAAGAGGAAAAGTTACACTGTCCATCTTTTATGCACTCCATTAATTCTAAGAATTTCATAGTTCTGAGTCAGAACTAACTGCATTAACAAATTATGTATGCTGAATTAGTCACATTACTCAAGTCCTGTTCTTTTTCCTCTGCAGAATATTTGTCACACAGATATTTAAATGGAATCAGGGCTGTACATAACCATGACACGATACTTTGTCAAAAATAGAAAAAAGTTAATCAGATTGGTGAGTAATCATATACCTCCTTCCCTATCCCATCTTACAGGCTTACAAGAAGTAGACTCTAGAAGAATAGGTCATTATTAAGGAAACAGAATCAGAGTACTCTAGTAAAATAGAGTAAAATCTCAGTCATTAGTCCATGTATGATATTTTAACTTCTTTGAAAATTAAGCACTCTTTATGAAAAAAAGAGGTTCTATTTAGTGTCTGTCAAATAATCCTGGAAAGAAAAATAAAGTACAATATTTCAGTATGAAACATAATGAATCATAACTGGCATGAGTTTAATAACTAAATTAAAATCAAGTTCTACATTGCCTTCTTTGAATCACCAGTTTAGGGAAGTTCTCGAAAAGGCAGATTGCTACTCTGGAGATATGCAAAAGAAGAGCACAGAATATGATATTTTAACTTTTTCTCTTAGTCCCTTTCCTCAAGATGCACTTGTGAGACTGAAGAGTGTCTCATTGTAATTGCTGGAGGGATATGCGGGCCAAGAACTTTCCGTCTAGTCAAAAGACCCATTGAAGTGTCAGAGATACAACCCAGGACAGCAAAGAAGGCAAGTTTAGGAAGAGAATTGCTTTAGCAAGCCCAGACTGTAGTACAGATTGCAGCAGTAAATGGAAGGGTCTGGGAAGGAAGAAATGGCGGAAAAATATGATAATGCTACGAAGGAAAAATGAAACTAGGAAAAATCTTGAAGCTTTAAAATTATGAAAACATTACGTAATGGAAGAAAAATAAGAAACCAATTATGACCTCAAGGAAAAATAAAAAGTTGTACAAGAAATAAAGTACAATCATATTATACTATTTGGCTATACTTTGAACAATAGTTTTATGGTCGTAAGTAAACATTGCCTTAAATTTTCAATGTTTAGAGTAAGGTTTTCAGGATAAAATAAGGGCTACATATTTATGATTGAAAACAGAACATAAATGTTATCACCTTGGCAATGTAAAATATAGATGACCTTATTTGGAAGATCAAAGGTGGAGAGAGAGCTAAAGGGGAGGGCGGGATCAGGAACGTCCTCATAGTACCGATTGAGGAGTCAAGAGATACTGTGTCAGTTGATAGAATAAGAAATAAAGAACAAAACATATTATTTACAGTTATGAACATAAAAAATGGAAAACCTAAAAAAATGTGATGTAACTATTTTGAGTGGATGGTGGGAGGAGGTAGGGAGGGATACAAGTGAGCTAAATTCTCATCTATCGTAGCAGGGAGTGGATAGTTAATGCGTAAATTTCCTAAATTTATAGATAGGTGTATGAACATACTTTTTGTCAGAATGGGCATAATCTTGGGAACAAAACGTTAAAAGTGAGTTCCCTTGTGGATCCATCCTAGATGGATAGGTGGTAGATACGGTATCATTTATTTTTATTATAAGTTCTTCTATATGAGGTGATTTTAAAATCATGTTTATGTATAACTCCAATAAGTATATTTCAAAAAGCTATTGGAAAAATGAAAAACTCTCATTCACTGATGCAACCATTGAACATTTGTTTGCTTCTGTGTGTAGATTTAAGCTATTCCAAACTGGTCAGGGTCAGTTCAGCCCTACGTCTTTCCTGGAAAAACTTTCTGTAGATTTAGATCTGCATAAATCCCCTTTCCTTTCTGTTCAGTGGAAACTCTTCAGTTTCAGGAGGGAACTTAAAAATATTATTTGATAATAAATAATGTATTTATATGACTCAGATTCAAAAGACACAGAAGGAAATGTAATGAAGTCTGCATACTATTCATATTCCCATATTCTACTCAATGTCAAACTTCTCAGTTACTCTTCCAGAGCCTTCCAGAGTTCTTTTATGAACATAGAAGCTAAGACACACACAAGTGTGCATACACATATAAATTTCTGAAAACCTGTTGGATTACAAATTTTTGGATAGTTGGAGCTTAAAATCTGTTATTTTTAAAAAGAAAAAATAATTCATTCCCAGGCAATCAGAAACTCCAATGTATTTCTCCAATTGTTATATATTAATTCACCAAGGATGTCTGCATAATAAAACAGGAACCTAAATATTTAACATGTGAAGAACTCATTAATGAATATATTTATATGCAGTATGCAATGATAATAAAGTTTGCTACTCAAAATACGATTCGTGGACCGGCAGGATCGACATCACCTGAGAGCTTGTTGGAAACGCCGAATCTCAGACCCAAACCCAAATCTAGTCAATCAGAATCTGCATTTTGCTCAGATCCCCTCTCTCAGTTTGCTTTATCACTTCAAACTTTTCTTCTTTTCTATGGGCATTTCTCTGTCTTTTAGGCTCACCTATTTTCTCATTTTCCATTTTTAGGAGACATTTTTGCTTAAGATATGAGGAAGATGATGACGATAATGCAGAACTGGATTAGACAACATCAGCAAAGACTCAATCCTCTCTCTGGAGAACACCTGAGAAATGGTTGAAGCTTGCTCTGATCTTGCCTGGAATCATGCATAACATTTGTTGTGCTTGCATGTGGATTGATTATAGAGGTTTTTCAATTTAGGTAGGGAATATTGAATAAAAATGTTTGACAGTCATTGTAGTGACTCTTCTGAGACTGAAAGATCAGATAGCAATGATAATCAATGCTCCCCAACGTCTGCCTTTTTTTCTTTAAATCAAAGTACAATAATATACAGATTGGGCTGTACTTTCATTGGTCTCCTTGGACATCATTACTTTTCAGTACATAAAGAAAGTTCCTCAATCTTCTTTTATGGCAGCCAGATACTCCACTGAATAGTTAAACCATAATTTAATAAAACAGACCTCTTTTGATGGACATTTGGGTTATTTTCATTATTTTACTATTACAAACAATGTTGCATAAATGACTTTGTACACATATCTTTTCATATGCGTGAAAGTATGTCTATAGAAGAGAAGAGAGTGGCTGGGTCAAATAACATGACCACTTGTAATTTTGACACCTATTATCAACTTGTCCTCCACAGATATTTAATTTATGATCCACATGAGAGAACAAGGTGGTTTCTCACACCTTGTTCAATAACAGTGTGTTATCAAACTGGGAATTTTACCATTCTGAATTATGAGAAGATATTTCAGTGTAGTTTTAATTTACTTTTTTGTTATTATGAAAAATAAGATAATATGTTCATATGTTTATGAGCCATTTGCTGTTCTTGTCCTGTGAACTATCTATTCTAATCTTTTATTCATTTTTTTATTGGTCGTTGGCCTTTTTCTTATTCATTTGTTGGAATCCTTTACATTAAGAAGGCCAAATTTTAAATGTTATATAAGTTAAACTTTTTTCTCCAAGTTTACTTTTAGACTTTTCTTAGGGTCTATCTATTATCTACCTATCTATCTATCTGCCTGCCTACCTATCATCTATCTCAGTTTTTATGACAACATTTAAAATATTGTATATTGCTGAATTAATCAATTTCTTCTTTCATGGGTTCTATCTGTTCCCATTCTGAGGTGGTAAAAGAATTCTCACGTGGTTTCTTTCTTATTCATTTGCATTTTTACTTAGTTATGTCTTAGTTTGTGATCCATTAGACTTCATCCTGTTTCGGTGTATGAGGTGTGGATCCAAATTACTTTTTTTCCCTCAGAACTTCTCACTTATCACAATTCTATTTACTGAATGATCCATCTTTACATGAAGAACTTTTCAATAACACAGATTCCCAGAAGCCACACTCAGGTATTACCATTATTTAGTAAATTTTGGTGGGACACCAAAAAAAGTCTCAGGCCACGTGACACACAGCCATATTTTGTGAATCATAGCAAGTCTCAGTCTGGAGGTGAAGGAGAGAAGATTTTGGTTTTCTTATTGAGCGTTATCCAAATGGTTAGCTGGAAGCCCGCCTTTAATTTGGAAGAAGCAGCCATTCTCCAGAAGTGGCTTAGTAATATATTGCCCGGAATGGTTTTTATCGATAAGACACAATACCAGCAAATTTACACACTGCCTAGTCCCCCCTGCAACAGTTCTCTTGGCTTCATAAGGGGAATATGGGTAGCTTTATCTTTTCATCTAAAATATTTAAGCATATTATTTTGCAAATTGAATAATTTCTTTGTCCTTTGAAAACGAAAGTACCCTACTTTCAGGGAGGAACCAAGTGTACTAGACTTTTTCCTAGTAAATTGGAAAAAGTTTAGACCTAAGAAATCCTGTCCGAGTTCAACTCTGAATAAAATTAAATGAGTAGATCCTGTGGCATTTGAATTACCTTGTACTGTCCCTTAGTCCCGCTTACTGGCGACAAGAGGAAGTGCAGTGTTGTCTGAGTTAGGATCAGTTGCTGGGTAAGAGGAGTAGGGGATTTGACAATGTTCAGAAGACTCGCTAACACACAGGTAGCTTTCCCACTGACCTGCCACGGAGCGCCAACATTCATCCTTGGATACTTATTCCTTACACTTGGTAGCACAATAAATTTATACTGATGAAAAGTAAGGGTTTTGCACATGCTTTCTAGCAGGAGTTCTAGCTGAGTATTATCACCATTAGTCAGCATCAGGTTAATTCTCAACCCTAGCTGCACATCAAAATGCTTGGGGAGCATTCACAAATATTGATATTTGGACCCCATCCATGGGCTCAAACTCATCAAACTCAGAATCTCTGATTTCAAGTTCAAGGCTTCTCCTCTTCCTTTGTATCATAAGATCCTTTTAGACTAGCAGAGTGGGACAATGGAAAGTGGGGGTGCGAGAAGGGTGAGGAAAAGGATCTGGTCATAGGGCATGAAAGTAGTTCTAGAGACTCAGGGCTTCCAAGAGACAGCAGAAGCTGCTAAATGGGGCAGGGAAAGGAGGCTGAGGATAAACTTTATATTTAGATACTTCTTTTTCTCTATCTGGAAGGGCAAATAGAACACTGTTACATTGTACTGTACGTGGTGGAGATAATTGCTCCTTCACCAGGGGACAAAGTACGGAACATATATCAGAGTTTTCAGAGGACAGTGCCGATGTTCTTTATGCTTTTTTCTTTTAAATGGTGTGCTTTCTCAAGGCCTTGACCTTTCTCCACATGTAGCACCATAAATACAGAGAAGCTTTTTCATGCCACAGTTCCAAGGACTTATTTAGGTTTTCTGCAGGACCTGATGCCTCTCGTTTTCTTGAAAAATAATAAAATCTTGCTAATTTATAACTTACAGGCTAGAATATTTGCTAAGATTTTGGATGCTATCAACAACGGCTTATCTTAGCTTTCCAGCTTACATTTATAAGGAAGTCTCTGAAGCGTTTTCAAACAGTACTTGGGCCTAAGAGACAGTTTAAATTATGTCATTCATGGCAGGTCGTTGTCTTGTCCTGAGGATAAACCCAGTGTTGTGTGCTGAGTAAACATTATATCACACAATTGTAAGAATTGAACCACGCTAAAGTGTTTTCTGATTTTAAAAGATGGCTACTCAATGGACCTGCATCTCATCAGACCCACTTTGAGAAGCATAAAGAGAGTTGAGTTTGAAGTAGAACTTCTGGAATAAGCCCTTGGCTCTGCTGAGTGCAGAGTTGGCAAAGCTGTAGTAAGATCTCAGTCAGGCTCCTTAGACTGTGCTCCAGTCATGGAGCAACTGACTTCTACCTGGAATATGGCTGGAGGGGTCTCTCTCCCAATTATTCCTTCACTCTGTTATAGCTGGACCACTCCCAGTTCTTTCCTTTCTATTTCTCTTCCTCAGGTGTCCGGGTCGGTACCGTGAGGCTTTGGCAGTGCCTGTTTTCCGCAGCCAGCATGTGTGGGGAGCTTTTTCTTGATGTTCTATTACCAGTTCCATAGCTTTAGTCCACCATGAAAATTAAGGGACCCTATCAGCCTTCTGAAATGCTGGAAATGGCTGGGTCACAGTATCAGGGACGGATTGAACCTGCATGGATCTGGCATTCTTTACTTTGCTCCAAGGCTAATGCCATTGATGAAGCTGGCAACATGCAGCCACTTACAGTCATGTGTTAAATAACAGAGTAATAAACAAGAGAGGAAATACGTTTAGAAACAAAAACATGTGAGACAATTTTTATGAGATTCCTCCTTAATAATCTCCTCTCCTATTCATATGATCCCTTCTTGCAGTTAGTATATAAATTTCCCCCATTAGATTATGAAATATGAGAGCAAAGATTTCTGTTTTTCATTTTTGTATCGTCAGCCCCTAAAATGGCAGCCTGACAGGGGCTGGCCCCGTGGCCGAGTGGTTAAGTTCGTGCGCTCCGCTGCAGGCGGCCCAGTGTTTCAACGGTTCGAATCCTGGGCGCGGACATGGCACTGCTCGTCAGACCACGCTGAGGCAGCGTCCCACATGCCACAACTAGAGGAACCCACAACGAAGAATACACAACTATGTACCGGGGGGCTTTGGGGAGAAAAAGGAAAAAATAAAATCTTTAAAAAAAAAAAAAAAAAATGGCAGCCTGACAGACATGAATAAGAGAAAGACTGGTCTGGCATTTTTAACGTTTGAATTCTGAAGGCTGAATGTTGGACCTGCCATTAGTTGGAAGCTCCTTGATGCTCCCTTCAGGATGACTGAGAAAGTTGACAAAGTGTCCATCCTGGAGAAGCCACTCAGTCAGTTCTGACTGTTCCCATCAGCACCGTTTCCTGGGTGCGTCCCTTGTGCAGGCATTGTCCCAGGCACTTTCTAGACATTATTGTATTTCACCGCATCAGCGGCCTTAGAAGAGTGGGTCTTCTTCTCCCCATTTCACAGAGGGCAAAACTGAGACCTAAGGAATAATAATCTAAAGGTCACACAATTGTTAAGGGACAGATCCAGAATTCAAATGTGTGGACCTAGGTGTTGAAAGGAGAAGTCCTGTTAGTATTACTCCTGCATTCTCAAATTTCTAAGAGCAACCAAAAGCTTTTTTTCCCTTGAAGGCCAGGGAAAGGGGAGGGAAGGATGGGAGGAGACTGGACGAGCTGGGCAGGGGGCGCACGGGACCTCCGCTCAATTGCCCTCCCATGTTTACCAGTTGCTCCTCTCATTGTCTCTTCCTAGCTGGTAGTCTGTGGCTTTCAAGATAACACTTAACGAGAACATTTGAGAAATGACTTGTGGGTGATGATCTATAGAATGTGATGTAATTATTGCTCACTGCAGGGCTGCCCTGAGAAGTGACAAGGGCCCGTATTGAAACGGTTTGTGAAGAGGACTTGAATGCTGTGCCAGCTGCATATCCCTGGCTTCCTCCCAAGGGCTCCTGATGGGAGATTCTCCATGATTCTAAGACCACCTGGAGTTATTAATCCCTTGAGGACCCTGCAAGACCCATTATTATTCTTGCCCTTGCTCCCCAGGTGCCTCGGCTCAGATCCTCATTCATTGTGAGGCTGGAAACCAGGCACGTGCAAGTCTTGTCTTAGGTAGCAGTAAAGTGCTAGGACTACTGGTCCCTATGTGTAAATGACATGGGACAGCTCTTTTTTAACTTCAGTAAATCTAGTGTCTGTGTAATCAAGAACCAGAAATCTGAACTCTGCCTTTTGGCTAACTCAGATTCTGTATCACTATGGGAATTAGAACCTGTTTTTTAATGCTTTGTTTTATTATAGTAATTGCTGTCAATGGTTTTAAAATTTTTAATTAGTTTTCTTTCTGGTTTTGAGGCAATGTTAAAAGTTCATTCCTGGGGACACAGGGGTTAGGTTTAAAAGAAGAAATGAAAGCTTTGAGTCACTGGCATTCTTTTCCGTGTATCTTTCCCAACACTGGACTTTTAGAAATATTTTTGAACGTGTTTTTGTAATAAAGGTCTATTTCTAAAAAAAAAAAAATGCACTGATGGGAAAGAATGAATTCACGTAGCAAGAATTTTAAAATAAATATATAAACCTTTCCACTTAGGGCATACAAATAAAATAATTAGCTGAGAATAGGATCATTTTCAGTAAATTACACTAACAATTTCTAACTTACTATCTCCATGTAAACTTTAAATTTTTTTGTTAAATGAATTTATTATAGAACAAATTACTGCACTTAAACATCAAAAGGTATTTATTTATTTATTTGTTTATTTTTACCAGTTCTCCTTCTCCATGGAAAATATGCTTCTGAATGGGATGAATAAAATCAGAGGTGATGATACTAATTTTGACTGAGTCTGTGGAGTAAGAAGGCTCCATTGTCAAAGTTGGCATACTTCCTCTTATGGGGTAGAGGGCAAGAGGAAAGAAAGGGGAAGAAAACCACCTTCGCATTTCCACTGTGTCCCAAGGCCATGCACTTTTCAGGTCATGTCACCTCCACGTTCCTCAGAGCCATCCTTTGGGGCAGGTTTCTTCCCTCCTCTCTGGGGAAAGCTGGGATACAGACCCATGCCTGTTTGATGCCAAAGACCCCGTTCTTCCTACTATGCCTCTGTGTCTCCATGGATGCTTCTCTAAAAAATTTGAAGTAGAAAGGGCAGTAACAAGAATTCTAAATGAAAGTAACTATTAAATTCAAAATAGTATAAATAAACCTGAATTTTAAGAAAGGGTTTGATAATACTTTGCATAGCTACATTTTAAGTGAAAGTTAAGTAAAACAGTTTGAACAAATATAATAATTGTGATCTAACGTAAAATGTTGGCAAGCCCGTAAAGATCAGGGGTTAAGTAGCAGCAAAGAAGAAAAATTAGAAAATACTTGATTAGATTTTATTTGAAATCTAAGATCAGTAGCCTTTTGGTTTAAATGCAGGGGCTTTCAGTCATCTTTTGGGTCTCATCTCAAATCTGATGAAAGCTATGGAAATTGTCTCCAAAAAGTGTCATTGAGATCTATCATTTTTGCATAATTTTTTGGAGGGGGTCACAGATTCCCTAAAATTTGTCGATGATCCCCTTCTTTCACGTTTTCCTGGGGCCCATGGGTCAACTTGGAAAACTTCTGTGTTATTACAGATGCCATTCTCTAAATATTGGCTGAAATTTGTTCCTTGGAATTTCTCGAGGCCTGCAAATATAAACAAATCTTTCATTAATAGCATAACTACAGCAGGGTTTGTGTTTAGGGAAATGTACAATTTAGAAGTAGAAAGATATGGAAATACAGGTTGGATCAGGGCTGTAGTCAGAGCTCACACTTACTTGCTTGAGGATGCTTGAGGATGGTTTCCAAGTCTTATTGCTCATCAAAACCTCATCCTGCAGGAAAGTTCTGAGAAGGTTAGTAAGCCGTCCATGGCTTTATAGCCCAAAAGGAGGGAAGCTAGCATTTGAACCCCAGAAGTCTGGTCCCAGAGCCTATGTTCTTCATTATGACATGACAGATGTCTCTAGGCTGGTTCAAAGCACATGTTTTGAAAGCCAGCACTGCTTCTGTGGCCCAGGCCCAGTTCCCAACATGGAACCACACCACTCCTCTGTTAATAGCCATGTGGTGATGGCTTACATCAAAGAACTAGAAGGACTTACAAGTATACACAACTAGGTACTGGGGCTTTGGGAGGGAAAAAGGAAGAAAAAAAAGAGGAAGATTGGCGACAGATTTCAGCCTAGGGCGAATCTTCCCCTGCAAACAAAAGCAAACAGACAAAAATCACATGTTTTGATACACAATTAATGCATTTGCTAATTCATCTGCTATGGATAATTGGAATTTGTCCCTTAGCTGTGGTACCAAGAAAATGTTATAAGTGAAGAAAATTGAAAACTGTTTTCTGAAATTTCAGAATGCCTAGATGTTTGGCTGCACATCTGACTGACCAGGTTTATTAGATGTCTGTGGGGTTTTGGGCTTTGAGTGATGTACAGGGTACAGAATTCCCAGGTCAATCAACTTGCCGACCAGGTGGTATTCTCTTTAGCAGCCTCCATATGCTCCTCTGTCCTTGCATAATAAATGCTGGAATGCTATTACTAAATTTTGAAATGATAGATAATTTTAACAGGACATTATTAAGTTTTTAAAGTTAAGTTCAGAATCATGTTTCTTAGTAAAAAATAATTAGCAAAAAATATTTCTAGACCGTTGGCTAGAATCTGAAAGCAAAGTCTTCACTTTAGCACTGGGAGGTACATGAAACAGTTTTCCGGCCACACGGCCCTGTGAGCTCATCACCAAGAATCAGTCTGCAAGGTCTTTAGAAGGGCAGGCTATCTGTAAACTCCTTTTGACTTAGCTGGCAATACATCAAAAGTCCTTTTCCCATCAGTAAATAATCTCGAGGAAAGAAAAAAGTGTGGTGAAGCTGGATCTATCTAGTCGAAATAAAAATCCTTCCTTAGTTCTGCATAAGTAAAATACACCACTTATAGGAAAAAAAAGAATTTATGAATAGAAATAGAATCAGGTCACAGTGCATCTTCTGATTCCCCATTGGAAGTTATTACTCAAGCGCTGTGTTTTTACCTCTTTTATGGTACCTGTCATTCTTCCTTGTACTTTATATAGCAGTTCATCAACCTCTGCTATATTCTTAGCTTTTTTAGGGTGCTTATCATGTCTTTATTTATCTTTGAACATATTTCCTGTGCCCTGCCCCTTTTCTGGCACCAATTTCCGTTCCACTTGGGATTTTGTACTCATTGGTTTGCCTTGAATATTTATGAGATTAAATTGAATGGTCTGATATCAATTAAGGAATTTTTGACCCATTTGTATAAATTACTTAAAACATTCGCTTTCCCACTGAGCTAGCAGAGCCTGTAGATTACATCTCATCTCTCCCCCTCTAAGTATGTCAATACCAATGTGATATGAACATCTTCTAAACCAAAGCTATCACCTCCTCATAACTCAGTGCATTTTTCCTTGATTACCACTAACATCGTGGTCCCTCTCAACCTATTCCTGTCAACATGCCCATTTTGGTGGCTTTTAGAACACCTCTGTTGATCTTCAAATTTTGCTCAAGTAGGCATCAATCTAAATAAGAAAGTGTTCACTTCTCTAGCGTGCGCAGACATTTGGAAACTTCTTCTCATATAGAGTGAGGATGAGCTGAGTCCTAAGAAGAATTTGATGACTGGGGAATCTGCTTCCAAACCCACTCTTCCTGCATTGCGTGTTTTTACATAGTTTGTTTGGTCTGCCCAAGGTCCTTCCTCTCTCCCTACTTTTTCTCATTCTCCCTCCTTTCTCTTTCCCTCCCTCTTTCCCTCTCACTCTTCCTTCTTTCACGGAAAAAAACATTCTAAATCATGCAAGTTGTGGTTTCATCTTAGAGACTTTAATTGACTTACATTTTGGTGTGCTGGGGGTGGTATGCGAAAGTTTTTTTTAGTTTAAAAATGTCTATATCATTTCATTACTTTTAGATTATTTTTTATATTAAAATAACCCTAGTTTGCTCCAAAATAGAAAGCAAAATTTGCATGAAATGTTCTTCTAAGGTATCTTGGGACTACATATCCAGAAAGACTGGTGGCACAAGATTCTTTTTTCTCTTTTTTTTCTTTTGTTAGGGATATTTCTGTCGCATTTTTGAGAGGTATTCAAAACCTCTCTGTTAACACAATCTTTTCTTTGCAATCTTACTGTCTTCATCTTATGTTTCTCAGGTTCTCAGTGGAATCCCACCATTCCCTACTCAAAGCCCAGCTGGTCTCAAGAGTGGGAGGGAATGTAAGGGGTAAGGGTAGGAGAGCTGAGCATGTAATAGTGTGCTGGGTAGAAGTGCTGTGCTGGAGTGCCATTGTAAGGGCTCTTGAGTCAACTTTAGCATTTTTTCCTGACACCTTCATCAGTGTGATCAAGTTGGTAGCTTGAAGTTGACCATGATGGGAAATATTTACACCACAGAAATTGGCAAAGGCTACAAATCAGTCTTTCTTTCTTTGTTTTTTTTTTTGAGAACTAGTTGTGAAGTATGTACTAGCACACTCTGTATGGTTGATGCTTAGTCTAGGTGTCTTATGCTTTGTGTGTTGCTGGGCAGCCTCATCAGCTAGTATGCATTAGTTTCTGGAGGTAGGGGAAGCAATCAACCTTTGCCCCAGGTCTCACAAATGGCTTGGTTATTAATGAAGTGGTCATTTGGCCCAGTTCCCTTTGTTCAGTTTCATGCTTGTAAGTATAGAAGTGTTAGGTCTAGACAGAACCATGGATAATGGAACCAAAGCCCAGAGCAATTAAGGACTCACAAGGTTACAATTCTAGTTAGAAGCAAAGCTGGGACAAGAATCCAGGTTTTCTAAGTCCCAGGTAGGTTTTGTTGCTGTTCTTCAGCTCAGCCTCCCATAACTTAAAAAATCCTAAGTCATAAATTTTCCATTGTAATGAGCTTCAGGAAAAATTGCAGGCTACAGAATATGAGATACTAGATCTAAAAATATTAATCTTTGCTTCTTTTTTCTAATCTGGAGAATAAGATATATCAAGAGAAATAGAAACTGTAAAAGTATTGGTAAAAAACCAAAGCTCTTAATAAATTAACGTATGTTAAGAGACATGTTCTTTTAAACAATTTACCATCTTCATCTGTCAAAAGTTGAAGCCGTGTCTGGATCTAGCTCTCACGACTGTAAGCCACAATTTTCCTTGTAATTTTAATGGTTTCTTCCAAGTCATTGTTAAAGGAAACTGCAGCATTTTTAGCAAGAAACAGAAAGATAGAGGGCAGCATGGGACCAGAGTGCTAGCTGCCCTTCAGAAAAACTTGACGGCATAACCTGCACATCTGAAGACATAGCCAAGAAGACAGAGGACTAGTGGAAATACCCACATCCTCTCCCCACCTCTCCAGAAAGAAACGCAGCGTCTCTGTCTCCTTCTCATTGTTTAAAAGAGAAAAGGGGGATCTTGGAGACGAAGCCAATGAAGGATAAAGGAGCGCTCTGCTAGTTCAAAGTCAATGTTCGGATTGGACAGGGGAAACGTGTAGAGCTCAGAAGGTATTATTTTTAGAGAACAAACAAGAGAACTTGCCTGGTAGAAGAGTTTTTTTGCAGGCCCTTCCAGCCCCAGTAATTGGATGGGTTTGGCAGCCTGAAAGAGGGGTTCAGTGTTCCTGATGAATGCTCCACTTGCACACGGGCGTGATTTAGCGTGCTGCTGAATAAACACAACACGGGACAGGAAAGTGATAACCACCAGCCTCTGCAGAAAGAGCGAGCCTATAAATATGCCGGGGGGTCAATAGAAGTGATTTCATTCCGCCTTCACGGGACTGCTGATGAGCTCTGACAGGGCAGCTCTACTTCATTACAGCATCACAATGGTGCCGAGAGCCTGAAGGGCAGAGAGCGCAGCCGCAGCGGCAGCAGCAGGCTGTCACCGAAGCTGCAGCTCTGGGGAAGGCCAGCCTGGAAGAGAGGCAATAGACCAAGGAGGACATCAGAGGCTGGGGCTTCCTGCTCCCTCTTCTGCCCTGTTTTATTCTCCTCCTGCCCTTTCCTTCTCTTTGTTGCTGTCTCTCTCTGTCTCATTCTTTTTCTGTCTCTGTTTCGCTCTCTCACTGTCTGTCTCTCCCCTACTTCCCCCTCCCTCTATTTCCATCCCTTTGCTATCTTGCTATTTCTAGAAAGAATTTTTTCTCTTGCTGGCAGAGCATTTGTAACAAAGGAAACATAGGAGACCTGGAGGCTGAAGTGGGGAGTAGAGAGCTTTTAAGGGCAGGAGTGTTGGGTAGTGAACACTCCTGTTAGGAAAGAAATGAGAAAATCCTGAGAGAGTTGTACGCTGAACTGTTCAGAGGGAAAAAAAAATCTTTCTAGGGAAATCACCCATAAAACAATTCAGGAGCTGAAATAAAGCTATTTTCCTGCAACTAGTTTTCTTTTTACTTCTGGAAATAACAAATAAATTTCCCCAGGCACCTCCTGGTTATCCCATTGTTCATGCTCTTTCCTCTGACTCAGGCGGCTTCTCTTTTCTTTTTGCTCCCAGACATCCATTTGCCCCTTGAAATTACATCTCCGTTTCCAAAGCCAGAGAACATAACTCGCGCACACGCCTTTGCCCTGCTCCTTCAGGCTCTGCCCTTTTCTGACTGAGTGTGACACATGGAACGGCAGCCCCACCACCCCGATTGTTCAGCCCTCTGAACCACGGGTTCTGATTGCTGCATTATCGATCTGCCCGTGGACTCTGTAGAGAAATGGACAGGATGAATGATTGTGAAATAAATGTGGTGGTCCTCCTCGGCACCTTCCTCTTTTTCTGTCCTCAGTTAGTGCACTCTACAGCTGTTTATTTAGTCTTTGCAATTTTCAGGAAAGTGAAGAGGTCAAGAAGGGATTATAAGGCAGGTTGTCCTATCTTTGCCTGGATGGTCTGCCTTCACAGCTACGTCTATGTCAATCCTATAACTCAGGGCGACATTTTTATGAACAAGTGTTATATTTCTTAAAGACCACCGTTCTTTTGGATTATTTTATAAATAGAAAAAGATAAGCAGACACACAAGAATTACCCATGTTGTTTAAAGCCAGGTTTATTTACAGAATTAGAACCTTCTTGGCTATAAGTTGCTCCTTGTTCTTGGCTTCGTGACTTATACCGGTTTTTTAAGTTTCATAGGTTTAACGTAGTCCTAATGAAAGTTTTTTTTCTTTTTTTGGTGTACCATGCTTTTGGTGTATGGTTACGGAGTTTATATGCAACAATGCTGGGAAAGGATAAAATTCCAAAAACATTGTTTGAAAACACACACATACATGCACAATTTCATCAGTCTGGGCCTGAATACTGCCCCAACTAATGCTGAGTTGACTTAGAACAAGGATTCTGTAACTTGCAGTGTGCGTTTTGGTATCCGAACAATCTCTTCAGCAGAATACCCATTGATAAGGAAAGGACTTATCATTGTTTGTATTGGATTTTGGTTAGTTTTGTTTTGTCTAATTGCCTCTAGGTTGTGGACTTCCTATGGGAAGTGTCAATGCCATTCATCTTTAAACCCTCTGGTAGGCCTACCTTGGTGTCTGTGCAGAATAAGGGAGAATAATTGTTAGTTGAAGAAAATCTATGGCATATTTTGAATATTTCAACTTTGGTAAAAACAATATTTAGGAGTTGTGACATGGGGAGGGAAAACAGAAAAGGAAACCTCTAAAAGTTTGCTTAGCCCAATGATAAATTTAATTTCAAAATTTTTTTAAGATTTTATTTTTCCTTTTTCTCCCAAATCCCCCCAGTACAAAGTTGTGTATTCTTAGTTGTGAGTCTTTCTAGTTGTGGCATGTGGGATGGCGCCTCAGCGTGGCTTCATGAGCGGTGCCATGTCTGCACTCAGGGCTCGAACTGGTGAAATCCTGGACTACTGAAGTAGAGCACATGGACTTAACCACTTGACCACGGGGTCGGCCCCTAATTTCAAATTTTTTTTTTTTAAAGATTTTATTTTTTCCTTTTTCTCCCCAAAGCCCCCCAGTACATAGTTGTATATTCTTCGTTGTGGGTCCTTCTAGTTGTGGCATGTGGGACGCTGCCTCAGCGTGGTTTGATGAGCAGTGCCATGTCCGTGCCCAGGATTCGAACCAACGAAACACTGGGCTGCTTGCAGTGGAGCGCACAGACTTAACCACTCGGCCACGGGGCCAGCCCCCCTAATTTCAAATTTTTAACAACAGTTCCTTTTACTTATCACTATTTAGAAGAGGAAATATATGAAATCACAAAATAGGCAAAATCAGGATAGGGAATTAAAAGACTCCTTAAGAAAAACAAATGAACAAGGATACTCGTCAGGCAAATAATGAAAGAATCAGCATTTTCAAGTTTATGAATGATAAATACTGAAGGAGTAGCTGGAATTTCTACTTTACAAGTACAAAAAGGGCAAAAGGAAAGAAAATTGATAAACCTCTTTGCCATATAAACTTTGGAAATGATACATATCCCACTTCTCAAGCATTTTTTTTTTTCAGAACAAGAGAAAATCCAGTGACCAAAAAAGGAAAAGAAAAAATCCCCACACTGAAGAAGACAATAATCCCAAGAAGCCAAAAATTAAGGCCTGAGAGGAAAAAAGGCAGACTGAAGAAATTAGGCAACGAGATAGTGAAGTGAAAATCCAAACTGTAGCCCTTGGTGCTGGCTTCATGCTCAGGATGGATGGGAGAGCACGTTGCCTGCATGGTCTTGTGGACCTTGGCTAAGGGCATGAAGTGTTAATAAATTTTATGAAAGATTCTATAGCAGCATCTCTGCCTTCATGCCTAGGTAGTATTTTTCTTCTTGCTTTCACCTCTGATCTGCTCTTTGTCAGTCTGTGTCTACGATCTCTTTAAGGTGTGAATAAAGTCTGCCCATTGTAAATAGGCCCAGTGCAAACTGGTTATATAATGAAGAGGTTAGGTAAATGCTCTGAGCTTTAGATTCCTCATCATTAGCGATTTGATTTTGATGTGCCTTGATGTAGTTTTCTTCACATTTCTTGTGCTTGTGTTCCATTAAGCTTCTTGCAACTGTGGGTTCGTAATTTTTATCATTTGGAAAATTTTGGCCACTATCTCGCCAAATATTTTTTCTGCCCCCTGATTGCTTTCCTCTCCTTTGAGAACTCCAGTTACACAAGTATTAGTCCATTTGAAGGTATTCCACAGCTCACTGGTGCTCTGTTCCTATTTTTGTCAGTCTTTTTTCTCTGTTGTTTCATTTTGGGTTGTTTCTATTGCTATGTCTTCAAATTCACTAAACTTTTTTTCTGCATTTTCAAATCTGCTGTTAATCCCATCCATTATATTCTTCATCTCAGTCATTGTAGTTTTCATCTCTAGAAATTTGATTTGGATCTTTTTTGTTTCATCCATCCCTCACTTCCTCCAGCTTTTTGAACATATGGATACAGGGTAGCAACTGATTTCATGTCCTTGTCTGGTAATTCTGACATGTGTTAGCTCTGGGTCACTTTAGAATGTTGATTTTTCTCCTCATTATGAGTTGTATTTTCTAGCTTTTTTGTGTACCTGGTCATTTTGGCTGGATATGAGTTTTGTCTTTTTTGGCCCCAAGTGGTTTTTTATTCTTACACATCTTCTTGTTCTTTGTTTTGGGACACCTTTAGTTCTTTAGACACAATTTTATCCTTTCAAGTCTCATCTTTAAGCTTTGTTAGGTGAGTCCAGAGCTGCATTTTGTCTAGAGTTAATTTAACCCCATTACTGCGGCAAGATCCTTCTGAGTATCGTACCTGATGCTCTGTGAATCATGAGGATTTCCAGTCTGGCTGGGCTTGAGGGGAGAGGAGACACAGCCACTATTCTTGGCCCCGTGTGAGTCCTTTTCCCTCTAATCTTCTTTAATGGTTATTTCCCTGGTCTATAGTAGTTTCCTCACATGCATGAGCTGATCAGTGCTCTGCTGGGCATTCAAGGGGACTCTCCCTCTGTAGATCACTCCACTGGAGTTCTCTCTCTGTGCAACTCTCTCCTCTCCTGTGCTCTTTTCTTGGAATTCTAGCCATTTTGTTCTCTAGACTTTCATCTTCATCTGCTTGACTCAGGGAGTCTCCTGAGTTCTGCCTGATTCCCTTTCTCTGCTCTATGGCCTAGAAACGTCTCTCAAGGAAGTAACCTTGAACAATGGCAGGACTCAACTCATGAGTTTACAATCTCTCAGGGTTCACTGTCCTTCACTGCCTGATGTCCAGTGTCTTAAAAACAGTTGTCTTATGTAATTTCTCCAGTATTTTTGGTGTTTTGGATAGGAGACATTTCAAGTAAATCCAGTCCTTATTACGCCTTCTTTGCCAGAATCACAAATCCTTAAGTTTCTTATCTTTAAAATGACACTTCAATTTTTGACTTACCTGCAGAGTTGTGAAGATAAAGTAAGACGTATTTTTTTAAATGTATTTACCTATCTTATTTATAGCCCATCTCCTTTCAAAGATTTATAGAAATAAAAATATAAACATCAGATAAGAAAATAATATTGGAAGATAAGATGAAACCAAGGCTAATATCCCAAAAGTTTATCTTAATATTTTATTTAGCTAAAATTTGTGGAATGTCTGCTGTGTGCCAAGTCCTGGGCAAGGTACTGAATAGAGCATGGCAATAATGTTCTCTGCTGTTGACAGAAAGCGTGCAAACTTTTTCATGTCTCCAAGATAACATCAACCAATTGCTCAGAAGAGGCATAACTTCACCTCATATTAAGACTGAAATTCTTACTGAGGATTCTCATAGAGGGGAACCATGCAATGCAGAGACTGGTTCTCTCACCCTTCATCTCTCAATTCCCCATTTACACCTCTCTCAGCAATCTGGCTCTCCCTGAACTGCTTTATACCTTCCTAGGATTCTGTACTCTCATTCTTCTGGTTCCTTCTGTCTGGCTTGTCCTCAGTGCTGTTCTCACTTCCTCGAGGAAGTCTTCCTTGATCCTCTCATCAAGGCTCAGTGTCTGTCTTAAGAGATTCCAGGGTCTTCAGGACTTAACTCTGGCATAACTCTTGCGACATTGTGTTAAAATGGTTTGCTCATCCTCACTCTAAGCTATAAGTGCCTTAAAGGAAGGGATTATGACTTTAATTCTCTATTCCCAGGGCCTTGCACCCTTGCCTCCCAGGGTCTAGCACATAATCAATGTCAACAATGTTGGATGAATGCATGGAATGAACGAGTTAATCCGAAAATGAATAGAAGAGCCAGATTCAAAGATTTCTCGTAAGTTCTCTCAATATTTGTCCATGGAATAATACCAAAGCGCAATTCAGGTGAGGCATAAAGTAATTCAAGTACTTAACTGATGTTCTGGCCAAAGATGAAACATTTAAAATGTAAGACATTATTATTTTACCACTTCAAAGTGTTGTTTAGGGCTGACTCTCTTAGCTTATATGGTCTTTTTATAATTTCTCATGTTTATTTTATTATGTTATAATAAGGCTTGCTATGGACCGAATGTCTGTGTCCCCCACAAATTCGTATGCTGAATCCCAAATCCCCAATGTGATGGTGTTTGGAGGTGGAGCCTTTGGGAGGTAATTAGGTCATGAGCGTGGAGCTCTCATAATGGGATTAGTGCCCTTGTAAGAAGAGACATGACAAATGATCTCTCTCTCTCTCCACCATGTGAGGATACAATGAGAAGATGGCTGTCTGTAAACCAGGATCTGTCAGGATCTTGCTCTTGGACTTCCCGGCTTCAGAACTGTGAGAAAGAAATTTCTGTTGTTTGGGCCACTAAGTCTATGGTGTTCTGTTATGGCAACCTGAACTAAGACAACACTAATATCTTATTTTAATATTAAAAAGTATCTCATTAATAATGCATTCCATGAAAGTAGCTCCTCCTTCAACAGCACCCATTCTTTCCAGTATCTAATTATGATACTGGCTACACAGAAGCCATTAAGTTGAATGAACAAAAATTTTAAGCCTCACTGAGCCCAGTGATGTTGGCTTTGTCTTTCGTTCTGCCACACCCATATGCTTATTTTATCTGATATGATGATAACAATTCTTCTGATGGGAAAATTTAGGGATTGTTTTATTTGAATGACTAATGGCATAATATATAAAGAAAATAGTTATGGATGACAGAAAATGACCAACTATACTTTAAATTATAGATTAAAGGAATTTTGGTTTGCTAGGAAGGGAGCTAGATGTTTTTCTCCCCATATAATTAAAAGTTGTAGGATGAAAGAGTAAACACTAAAAACTCTCCTGGATTGTATAATTGTTTCCTCGCTGTTTTAGAGAAAGGAATGAGAGACCTTCCCCTACACTGGGTGATACAGGGGATTTGTCTAATTCTGGCATAGAATCCAGAGAGCTGGGCTGCGCCAACATCTGCTTTTCTTGTTCTCTCTGAGTCAAATGATGGTGATGTGGCTGACATTCAATAAGCCCTGAACACACGTGCCAAGGTGCCCAGATAGTGAGACATGACCTCCAACCTCAAGGAGAGGGAGGTAGAATCACTGGGTCCCTGACATGGGGGCCTAATTTGTCTCATTTACTGTTTTAACTCCAGGGCCTACAACCGTGCAGTGCTGGATCTCGGGTGCATATTTTATTAAGTATTTATTAAATGAGTGAATGGATTCTGTTGCAGCATTGCAGTGCTATACTGGAAGCTTGACCTAGTAAAGAAATTATGGGGCAAGTAGGGTTAATTCTGCCTATGTTAGAACATGAAGTGAGGAGGTTTTTGAGCAAGACTCCAAGGAAGAGGTGACTTCTGAGCTGCGGTTTGGAGGCTGAGTAGAATTTTTCCAAAGAAAGTAGAAAAAAGCATGTCACTGGTTGTTGAGACTGATGGCGGGTAGATCTGCTAAGGATCTAGTCTAGTAACCAAGGCAAGAGAGGATGAATAGCTGCCCGAGGAAAGTCTCACTGGGACTGGAGAAGAGAAGGGACTGAGGATTTAAATAAGAAAATCAAATCTATGGCAGTTTGATGTTGACTCATATACATAATGGAGTCATGAAGAAACCACGGAAGGTTCTGAGGTGCCTGTATGAAGGATGGAGGGCATTGCATCAGCTCCCCCTCCCTCCACTCCACCCGTTGTTCTCTCCCAACTAGAACATAAGCTTCCCAGGATGGGCTTGTCTCTTTGTTCACTGCTGCGTCTTCATTACCTAGAACTCTTCCTGGCACATTCCATTTTTGCTAAATGAGTGATTCAGATTTTGCAAATGTCACCTTCAAGGATGATGCTATTGTCTGGACTCTACCTACTTGATGAAATCTCACCGCTTAATGTGTGGGGTGCATATTCCAGTGGAGAGGTCTTTTATGTCCAAATTTTAATTGATTCTCTGTGCTTGTCCATTCTTCTTGTGCTAGAGGTTTGCAGCAAGTCCAGAGGTCAGAAGGATAATGTGTGCCAGAGTAAGAGGTTGAAAAGGTAAGAAGGCTGATCAGACTTTCACAGTGAGGAATCCATATTGCGTTTAGATGCTCATAGAATGTTGGGACTTGGAAGGGGCCTTTAATAATAGTAATTCTAATAACTAATATTTATGGAGAGCCTAGTACATGTTGGGAGTGCTGCTTAGCACTTTATGTGGATTATTCATTTAATCTTTATAACATCTTTGTTTTATTTAATCGTACAACAACCAATTTGCAGATGAGAAAACTTCTGCTCAGAGGTGTCGTACAACTTAAAAAAGGCCCCACAGCTAGGAAACTACCTGCTGTTTTCTAATTACAACCAAAAAGCCAGAGCTAGGGCTGAACACGAGTGTAAAGATGTGATAGTCCAGGAACCAGTCCAGGAGACGAAGACCTAAGAAAACCTCTTCTCTTGTGATTCTCTCCTCATTTTCACACTCCTGTTTGTACCTGCCCAGTTGCTTGCTGGACACACAGATAATAGCAGATCTGAGTACGTAGTCACATGGTGAGATTCTCTTGCTTCAAGTTCTAAATTCATCAAGCAGAAGGCAAGTATTTCAATGGCAACTCCGAGTTAAAGGTAGGTGGTAACTGATCAATCAGCCAACTCATGTCCCTTGGCATGAGAAAGTCAACCTCCTGTGACACCCTGGGTTCTCAGGCAGGAGCCCAAATTGTTAATGCCAGATATGTGTGTTCCTAGCTGAGACCAAACTCACGGTTCCAGAGAGCAGAAGGTCAGAGCACTAAAATGGATGCATTAGAATTAAGCTGGCTTCCATCATAAAGCTGCATATAAATATTACACCCGGCTCTATAAGACACTCAATGTTTGGTTTCTCAACCTATTAATATATAATGAGGATACGATGTAATTAATATCATTTGTTTTGATTTTCCGTTAAATCCGCTTCAGTAATAAGAATGCAAGGTAATTATTCAGAAAGCCTTTTCAACAAATGTCAGTTTTCATTGATTAAAAATCAAGTCAGTGCTTCATTTGTAATGATATTTACAAGCATGCTTTAAGCTGAAATGAATAATTATCAGGTTATTGAACTGCAAGTTATCTGCAAAGAATTGTCTACATTTGTCCCCCCATTTTGCACTAAGGCTTGATCTGAAATAATAGAGGACAAACAAGAAAATTTTGAGAAGAAAAATCATGTTTTTACTTTGAGGGACTGAATTTTCTTTATGTAGTGTGGAAACCACAGTTTCCCATTTCTGTTGGTTGCAGAATCTCTGAAAACTAAAGTTTTGGGGGCCCAGAGCCAGACATCGTTGCTCGTGAGGGACTTCAAGCTGCTGATCACACAGCAATCTCAAGTTTCTCTGTTTTCCTGGGGTCCTGCTGCAGTAAATGGTTGTTGTGCTGAGCCAACTCAGACATTTCTTTTCATTCGAAAATGGCTTTTCTTCTACATATTTCTCTTTCATTCTTTCACACAAAACAATGAAAAGTAGTCTGTCATCTGTTATTCAGTCTTGCTGAAGGTAATGTGAATTCAGAGCCATTTGTTTTTTCTGGGGCTAAAGAATGTGCATAGCAACAATTCCAACAATTTAGACCGGAGTGTATTCATGTTTACAAATAGACACGTACACATAAATCAAGTCGCCAAAATTATGCACTGCATGGATTTTAAAATAATGTTCTGTGTGTGACTAACTCTTCTTGAAGTATTCCAACAAAATGACAAAAATCTATTAATATATGCTCTCTTCATTCACTTACTCATTATCCTTTATACCAAATACTCTCGTGGGTGCTTGAGACATGGCAACAGAAAAGCCACCCAAAGACCCTACCTTGAGGACCTCACATTTGAGCCAGGGAGACTGACAATAATGAACAAACATGTGAAGTATAAAGTGTGTCAGATGGCGATAGATGCCATCCAGGAAGTTTGAACTGAGAAATGGATGGGGGAGCTAGGCAGAGAAAGAGTTTCAGTTTGCAATTAGGTCATCAGAAAAGCCTTACTGCAAAGGTGATAACTGAGCAAAGCCTTGAGGAGTGAGAGTGAGTGAGCCATGTGGGAATCTGGGGGAAGAGTATCCTAGCCTCAGGGAACAGAAACTGCAAAGGCCCTACTGTGGTGGATGGCTGGCTGTGGAAGCAGAGAAAGGAGGCCAGTGTAGCTGGCATAGGGTGCAAAAGGGAAGAAACGGCAGATTTAATTGGGGAGTTACGTAAAGATTATCTGGTTTCTGACAGCTCACATCTTTCATAAAAGGTAAATACTATAATAACTCGAGGCTAGGAGCCTGTTGATCTGATGGGCAACTCATGTTCGGAGTCTTTCTCTTTGATCGCTAGAAACCAAGTCACTTAATTGATGGCCATCATGGTTTAAATGGGACTTCTGCATCTCCGAGTTCTGGGATCTGGTCAAAATTTATCCCCAGCCATGTCAACTAGACCCACACAGATTGGTGATTTTTTTTTTAAGAGAGAAGTTAATTGGGAGAAAAAATATCAGATAGGAAGAATGACCATTTAGTTGAGAATGACCATTTGAGTGAGAGCAGTGTTGGATACAGGTGTAGGAGTTAACGCAATTCTGAGTTTTCTTCTAAATTGTGATATTTTGGTAATTGTCTTCATGTGAAAAAAACTAAATTTTTAAATGCCACATTCTTGATTTCTGATACTCAGAATCTTCTCTCTCTGCCTTTGGCTTTCCTTGGGTGCTACTTAAATGGCAGGAGAAAGTCAAGTATCCTATTTTGTTGAATTAAGGTAGATTAAGGTAGATTAAGGTAGTAGATTGGGGAGAGAGGAGGGAACTAGCGTATATTTGGTACTTACTTTGGCCAAACATTGTACTAGGGTTTTGCTCATTACCTTCTTTTGTCCTCATGACTCCCTCTGAGGTAGGTAGAGAAACGGCTCAGCACTCTAAGCAGTCCTCTCTGTGCTTCTGACTCCATCGCACATCCAGGAAACGAAATGATAAGATGGAGAATGTGAAGGTGTCAAGGTCAGGATCCACATATGTTAATGGTGGCTAAGGGGAAATACCAGTTCAAAATATTTCTTCATCTCATCAGAGAGAACACTGTCTCCAAGTTCCTTTAGAAATTGGAAGCATCATCTATCTCCTGTGTCAGAGAGTACTGCCTTCTTGGGTTACACCTTGTTGTCTGCCAGAAATACAAATCTTGAAAATATCCAAGGATCCAACCCGTAAATGATCAAAAAGTTTGCAATTAGAGCGGATGAAAACCTGGAAATGTGAAGACCCTTAGTAATTCTATGGCGTTAGAAAATTAAATTTCCGTAATAACAAATTACGATATAATGAGGTCACATTAGTGGAATAAGAAGCCCAGATGCCTCAATGATTTCATCTCTGTTCACATAAGCTTGCATCGAATTTTAATGAGTATTTTGATTGATAACATATTTAGTTCAAAATAGGTCTTTGAAGACAGCTGTAAGAGTATTAACATTTAAAAGATGCTGTGATAGAAATTCATTTCATTAAGTAGCTGATAAGAAAAAAATAACTGGATAAACCTGCTGGTGTCAGACATACTGTTATGACCCATCTACTTCTATTAAGTAAAGAGACAGTAATATATCTTTATTGGACTATTCTTTGAACTCTATAGGAGTTCATTTTCCCTATTTAAGAAAAAGCCAAGCGACACCAATGAAACAGGTACAGCAAATGCATTAAATTCAAGAAAAGAGAATTTCAAGTAAACAGCTGCCTAAATATAAAATGGCTTTGGTGCCTCAGCTCTTGGTAAAACTGCAATGGCTTTGAGGGCCTAGGGATTATCTCAGTGGGGCTGAAACCTTAGACCAGTGCTGTCCAATAGTAATATAATCTGAGCCACATATGCAAGCTATGTATATGCTTTTAAAATTTCTGGTGGCCGAATTAAAACAGTAAAAAGAAACAGGTGAAATTAACATGTGTTGTGTAGCCCCAGCTATCTAAAATATTATCATTTCAACATGTAATTAACATAAACATTATTAATGGGACATTTTATATTTTTTTTGCACTAAGTCTTCAAACCACATCCTAGTCCTCCTTCTGCCCCAAAGAAGGTAGAGAAAGTTTAATTCCTCATCTATATGACAATCCCTTTCACGTTTTGCAAAAGGCCTTTCTTCCCTAAGTCATCTCTTTGACGTGCTAAATACCCAAGTTCAAATAATTATTCTTTTGCGTCTTCACACCTTCTTGCTCACTGTCCTCTGGACAGTTTCAACAAATAGCCTTCTAAAGTTTGATTCTCAGAACTGGTCTTATGAGTATAATGGGACTGTCACCCCTCCTTGATCGGAATTTATGCCTCTATTAGTGCAACAAGCTATTAGATAAAGCTGATAGTTTACTAGATGAGACAGTAACCTCAATTAAATGGTTCAGGGTGGAACTGGTGATTTCTTCTGCCTGGAGATGCCTGGAAGCTAGGGGTGTATTTACTGTGAAGCCCATGAAGCTTTAGCTTCCAGGACGTCTCTTCCATGGGCCCCTTAGAGGCCCTGAAAGGGTCTTAGCAGTTTGTTCATGTGGTCATATAATTTTTTTAAATTTTATAAAAGTAAGATATTTTACTGTCTCTTATCACACTGACTTGAACTTTCTTCCTCATATTTGAAAGGGCTGTGAACGTATTTGGAATTGAACTAAGGAGGAGTTGAGTTGGGAATATATTTAGTTTAGATTCAGTAAGATAATTATGTGTTTTTCAGTCGTCGTTTCATATATAGTTATTGCAACTGGATACATTTATGTATAGTTAGTTCAAGCTGACCCAATGTAGAAATGAGTTCTAAAATCTTTCTCCTTTTCCCTGGGCATAGTCACCATCGTTAAAGCACAATGGCAAGGGCAGAGGTTGTACATCAATATGACTATATCCTATAGATCCAAAAGCTAGTCTGTGGAAATTTCTTTCAATCGTCCATGTAAAATTGTAATAAATGATTTTGTTCTTATTGACACAGTTAAAACAGAAGTGTGCTCTTGTCAATATACACTCGATAGTATTTATTTAAAAGTATCACAACATGCATATTTTTTCTTTTTTGATGGACTTACACAAAATAAAGTTTATCAGATTTCCTGTGTTATTAGGATACAAACTTGTAACAGTACTACAGTGAGTAGGTCTTTTATAAAAAAATAATTTGACAGGTATTTCCTCAATTTAGGCAATAGTGCTAAAAATTTATATGACTTTAGTGTAATGAATTATGAAATCAAAGGAACATTTTTACATTATAAAAAATGAAAAACAAATTTTGATCAACCAAATCAATAAAAGATTGAAATATCTTTCTATTCTCTCTGGAAAAATATTACAAAGTTAGTGTCATATGAAGACATTATTAAAGAGTATATAGCCAAAAAACTTGCAGGAAAATTGTAGCACACAGATATATTGGTTAATAAATTAATTTAAATATGTTATTTTACTGGTTGTTGTAATGTTTTTGATACTTATCAGTTTTTGATACTTATTGTGATCTCTTTTTTTTCTGAGGTTATGATAGTTTACAACCTTGTGAAATTTCAGTAGTACTTTATTACTTGTCAGTCATATTATAGGTGTACCACTTCACCCTTTATGCCCACCTACCACCCCACCTTTCCCCTGGTAACCACTAATCTGTTCTCTTTGTCCATGTATTTGTTTATCTTCCACATATGAATGGAATCATACAGAGTTTGTCTTTCTCTATCTGGCTTATTTTGCTTAACAAAATACCCTCAAGTTCCATCCATGTTGTTGCAAATGGGACAATTTTATCCTTTTCTATGGCTGAGCAATATTCCATTATATATATATATATATATACCATATCTTCTTTATCCAGTCATCAGTCAATGAGCACTTAGGGTTGCTTCCACATCTTGGCTGTTGTGAATAATAGTGCAATGAACAGAGGGGTGCATGAGTCTCTTTGAATTGCTAATTTCAAGTTCTTTGGATAGATATCCAGTAGTGGGATGGCTGGGTCATATGGTATTTCTATTTTTAATTTTTTGAGAAATCTCCATACTATTTCCACAGTGGCTGCACCAGTTTGCATTCCCACTGGCAGTGCATGAGGGTTCCTTTTTCCCCATAACCTCTCCAACATTTGGTACTTTTTGTCTTGGTTATTTTAGCCATTCTAATGGATGTAAGGTGATATCTTAGTGTGGTTTTGATTTGCATTTCCCTTATGATCAGTGGTGATGAGCATCTTTTCATGTGCCTATTGGTCACCCATATATCTTCTTTGGAGAAATGTCTATTCATATCCTCTGCCCATTTTTTGATCAAGTTGTTTGACTTTTTTGTTGTTGAGTTTTGTGAGTTCTTTATTTATTATGGAGATTAACCCTTTGTCAGATACATGACTTGCAAATATTTTTTCCCAGTTGGTGGGTTGTACTTTTGTTTCAATTCTGTTTTCCCTTGCCTTGTAGAAGCTCTTTAGTCTGATGAAGTCCCATTTGTTTATTCTTTCTATTGTTTCCCCTGTCTGAGAAGACATGGTGTCCAAAAAGATCCTTTTAAGACTGCTGTCAAAGGGTCTAATGCCTATATTTTCTTCCAGAGGTCTTATGGTTTCAGCTCGTACCTTTAGGTCTTTGATCCATTTGGAATTTGTTTTTGTGAATGGCATAAAAGAATGGTTTATTTTCATAAACGCATAAAGATACAAGCACCCCATGTTCATTGCAGCATTATTCACAATGTCTGAGACTTGGAAGCAACCTAGGTGCCCATCAAGGGATGAATGGATAAAGAAGATGTGGTATATACACATAATGGACTGCTACTCAGCGGTAAGAAAGGATGAAATCTGGCCATTTGTGACAACATGGATGGACTTTGAGGATATTAGCCTAAGTGAAATAAGTCAGAGGGAGAAAGTCAAATACCATATGATCTCACTCATAAGTAGAAGATAAAAACAATGACAAACACATAGCAACAGAAATTGGATTGGTGGTTACTATAGGGGAAGAGGTGAGAAGAGAGGGTAAAAGGGGTGATTAGGCACTTGTGTGTGATGATGGATTACAATTAGTTTTTGAGTGATGAACATGATGTAATTCACACAGAATTCGAAATATATCACAATGTACATCTAAAAGTTCAGTAATGTTATAATCCAATGTTACTGCAATAAAGAAAATTTAAAAAAATGGCTTATTTTCATTCTTTTACATGTGGCTGTCCAGTTTTCCCAACACCATTTGTTGAAGAGATGTTCCTTTCTCCATTGTATTCTCAGCTCCTTTGTTGAAGTTTAGCTGTCCATAGACATGTGGTTTTATTTCTGGGCTTTAAGTTCTGTTCCGTTGATCTGTGTGCCTGTTGTTCTACCAGTACCATGCTGTTTTGGTTGCAATAGCTTTGCAGCATATTTTGAAGCCTGGGATTGTGATGCCTCCATATTTGTTCTTTTTTCTCAGGATTGCTTTAGCAATTCGGGGTCTTTTGTTGCCCCATATGAATTTTAGGGTTCTTTGTTCTATTTCTTTGAAGAATGTGCTTGGGATTCTGATTAGGATTGCCTAAATCTGTAGATTGATTTAGGTAGTATGGACATTTTAACTATATTTATTCTTCCAATCTATGTTCGTGGAATGTCTTTCCATCTCTTTATGTCATCATCAATTTCTTTCAGGAAAAGTCTTGTAGTTTTCATTGTATAAGTCTTTCACCTCCTTGGTTAAACTTATTCTAAGGTATTTTATTCTTTTTGTTGCAATTGTGAAAGGGATTGTGTTCTTGACTTCTCTTTCTATTAGTTTGTTATTAGACTGTAGAAATGCAACTGATATATGTAGGTTGATTTTGTACCCTGCAACTTTGCTGTAATTGTTGATTACTTGTAGTCACTTTCCAATGGATTTTTTAGGGTTTTCTATATTTAAGATCATGGTGTCTGCAAACAGCAAGAGTTTCACTTCTTCATTGCCTATTTGGATTCCTTTTATTTCTTTTTCTTGTCTAATTGCTCTGGCCAAAACATCCAGCACTATGTTGAATAAGAGTGGTGAGAGTGGGCACCCTTGTCTTGTTCCTGTTCTCAGAGGGATGGCTTCCATTTTTTTCCCCATGGAGTATGATGTTGTCTGTGGGTTTGTCATATATGGCCTTTATTATGTTGAGGAACTTTCCAGCTATACCCAATTTATTGAGAGTTTTTATCATAAATGGATGTTGGATCTTGTCAAATGCTTTCTCTGCATCTATTTAGATGATCATGTGGTTTTTGTTCCTTATTTTGTTAATTTGGTGTATCACATGGATTGACCTGTGGACGTTGAGGCATCCCTGTGTCCCTGGTATAAATTCCACTTGATCATGGTGTGTGATCTTTTTAATGTATTGCCATATTCAGTTTGCCAATATTTTGTTGAGGATTTTTGCATCTATGTTCATCAGTGATACTGACCTGTAATTTTCCCTCTTTGTGTTGTCCTTGCCTGGTTTTTGGATCAGAGTGATGTTGACCGTGTAGAATGCGTTAGAATGTGCTCCAACTTCCTCAATTTTCTGGAATAGTTTGAGAAGGTTAGGTCTTAAATCTTCTTTGAATGTTTGCCAGAATTCTCCAAAGAAGCCATCTGGTCCTGGACTTTTATTTTTAGGGAGGTTTTTGATTACTGTTTCAATCGCTTTACTTTTGATTGGTCTGTTCAGATTCTCTATTTCTTCTTGATTCAGTTTTGGGAGGTTGTAAGAGTCTAATAATTTATCCATTTCTTCTAGATCGTCCAATTTGTTGGCATATAGTTTTTCATAGTATTCTTTTATAATCTTTTGTATTTCTGTGGTATCTCTTGTAATTTCTCCTCTTTCATTTCTGATTTTATTTATTTGAGTCTTCTACTTTTTTTTCCCTAGGGAGCCTGGCTAAAGGTTTGTCAATTTTGTTTATTTTCTTGAACAACCAGCTCTGTTTCATTAATCCTTTCTATGGTCAATTTTGTTTCACTTTCATTTATTTCTGCTTTAATTTTTATAACTTACCTTCTTCTACTGATTTCAGGCTCTGTTTGTTCTTGTTTTTCCAGTTCTGTTAGGTGTAGTTTAAGATTGCTTATTGGAGATTTTTCTTGTTTTTTGATGTGAGCCTGTATTGCAATGAATTTCCCTCTTAAGTCTGCTTTTGCTGCACCTGAAATGAGTTGGTATGACATGTTTTCACTTTCATTTGTCTCCAGATAATATTTGATTTCTCCTTTATTTTATTCAGTGATCCATTGGTCGTTCAGTAGCATGTTGTTTAATCTCCACTTCTTTGCCCCTTTCCCAACTTTTTTCTTATAGTTGATTTCTAGTTTCATAGCATTATTGTCAGAAAAGATGTGCCATATGATTTCATTCTTCTTAAATTTATTGAGGCTTCTTTTGTTTCCTAACATATGGTCTATCTTTGAGAATGTTCCATGTGCACTTGAGAAGAATATGCATTCTGCTGCTCTTGGATGGAATGTTCTATATATATCTATTAAGTCTGTCTGGTCTAGATTTTTGTTTAATTCTACCACTTCCTTGTTGACTTTCTGTCTGGATGAACTATCCATTAGTGTTAGTGGGGTATTGAGGTCCCTTCTATTATTGTATTGTTAATATCTCCTTCAGTTTTGTTAATAGTTGCTTTACACATTTTGGTGCTCCTGTATTGGGTGCATATATAATTATAAGTGTTATATCTTCTTGGTTGACTGTCCATTTTATCATTCTATACTGCCCCTCTTTGTCTCTCTTTACCTTGAAGTCTACTTTGTCAGTTTTGCCTTGAAGTCTACTTTGTTTGATATAAGTATGGTGACGCCTGCTTTCTTATGTTTGCTATTAGCTTGAAGTATCATCTTCCACCCTTCACTCTGAGTCTGTGTTTGTCTTTAGGGCTGAGGTGTGTTTCCTGGAGACAGCATATTGTGGGGTCTTGTTTTTTAATACAACTTGCCACTCTGTGTCTTTTGATTGTATAATTCAATCCATTTACTTTTAGAGTGATTATTGAAATGTGGGGGCCAGATGCTGCCATTTTATCACTTGTTTTATGGTTCTCCTGCATTTCCTTTGTTTCTTGTTCCATGCATTTTGGACTACCATTTCAGTTAGGTAGTTTTCTATGTTGATTTTCTTACTTTTCTCCTTATTTGTACTTTGTGTCTCTGTTCTAATTATTTGTTTAGTGGTTACCATGTGTTTGGTGTAACACATTTCATAGATGAGATAGTCTATTTTGTCGTAGCCTCTTATTTCCTTAGACTAAGCCAGTTCCATCCCTCTCCTCTTCCCCTTCTAGGTTTTTATTGTCACATCTTTTTTTTCTTCTTGTGTTGTGAGTTTGTGGTTAAAATGACAACATTATATTTATTCTTGGTATTTCCCTTCCCTTTATCTTTAATGTTATACTTAAGCATTTGCTAACCTGTTCTCATGGAGATCTGCAATTTTCTGATTTTGTTTTTCTACTTATGTCCATGCTCAGGGTTTTGTAACCCCTTTAGTTTTTTTGTTTTTTTCAGATATGAGGGCCTTCCTTAGGATTTCTTGTAGGGTGGGTCTTGTGGCAATGAACTTCCTTAAATTTTGCTTATCTGGGAAAGTTTTAATTTCTCCATCATATTTGAAGGATATTTTCACTGGATAGAGTGTTTTTCGCTGAAAAGTTTTTGTCTTTCAGAATTTTGAATGTATAATTCCACTCTCTCCTCACCTGTAAGGTTTCTGCTGAGAAATATGCTGACAGCCCGATAGGGATTCCTTTGTAACTTATTTCCTTCTGCCTTGCTGCCCTCTATATTTTCTCTGTCATTGACTTTTGTGAGCTTCACTATTATATGCCTTGGAGTTGGTCTTTTTACACTGATAAAGTTTGGAGATCTGTTGGCTTCTGTCACATGGATTTCCAGCTCTCTCTTCAGATTTGAGAGGTTCTCAGCTATTGTTTCTTTGAGAAAGCTTTCTGCTCCATTCCCCTTCTCTTCTCCTTCTTGGATACCTATAATACTTTGTTGTATTTCCTAATTGAGTTGGATATTTCTTGGAGAGTTTCTTCATTTATTTTTAGTCTTAGTTCTCTGTCCTCCTTTATCTGAAGCATTTCTATATTCCTATACACCAGACTGCTAATTCTCTCCCCCATATTATCAGCCCTACTGTTTAGGGAATCCAGATTTTACTAAATCTCCTCCATTGTGTTTTTCTCTCCAACATTTCTGATTGGTTCTTCTTTATAGTGTCAACCTCTTTTGTGACATAGCCCCTGAACTCATTGAGTTGTCTATCTGTATTCTCTTTTAACTCATTGATTTTTTTTAATGATAGCTATTTTGAATTCTTTGTCATTTAGGTTATAGATTTCTGTGTCTTTGGGATTATTCTCTAGTTACTTGTCATTTTCCTTCTGTTCTGGAGATTTAATATATTTTTTCATACTGCTTTATGGTGTGTATGTGTGCCTCTGCATAGAGATAGAGTTTGATTACTGCTTCTACTTGCTGCCACTGGGGGGAGGGGGCAGAAGCTGTGTAATCTGTGCCCACCAGGATCCCTGTCAGATCTTCCTGACTGTGCCTGGGCCACTCCTTGGGATCACAGCAGCCATGTAGAGTATCCCATCTACTGTGGGAACAATCACTTAGGGGCTTAGGGTTGCTACTGCCTGCTCCTGCAGACTAGCCTAGACATGCTCCCTCCTTAAGGTCTGCAGCCTTGTTATGGGCTTTCAAGGCAGCCAGCTTGTTCACACAGACTCAAAGCTCTGCCACTGTCTGGTCCTGCTGGATCTCACTTACACCCTCTGGGCCACAGCAGAGCTATGGGCATCTAATGCATCCAGCAGTTAGCTCACCCAGCCATGCCACGGCTGGCCCTAGGTTGCCCAGCTTTTGTGCTTGGTGGATGGGGGCCTCTCCAGTAGGGCTGCACTGAGACTTTCCCTTGGGCTGCTGTGGGACCGTGGGTTTTACCACTGAACCAAGGAGCAATCATGTTGGGGCTGCAGATTGTCACTACCCACTCATGTGGTCCCACTGGAACTCACTTGCCCCCTTGGGGCTGCAGCAGAGCTATGGGTGTTTAATGCAGCTGGTGGGTAGCTCACCCAGCCACAGCACTTATGCTCCTAGGTCACCCAGCCCTTGTGCTTGGTGAGTGGGGTCTCTCCACTAGGGCTGAGCAGAGACTCTCCCTGGGGCCTCTGTGGTTCTTTGAATTTTCTCACTGGTCCATAGAGCAATCATATGGGGCTTAGAGCTGTAGTCAATTGTTTCCACAGTTGCACCAATGTGCACACCCACTCTTAGGGCCATGACAGTGCTATGAGCATGTTAGCTGGGACAGAGTTACTCGCAGGTACTAGGCTGTCTGGGGGTTGGAGAGTTCTCACCCATTTCCACCTCCTCCCTGGAGGTAGCCCATCCACCTTCTGATGTGTAGCAGCGATGGGTCTCTCAGACATCCTCAGGTGCTGTGTGAGTATCCTCCATTGATCAAAGAATGTCCATTTAGTTGTAGTTTGAGGGGGAGAGACAAAGAAAACCACTCACTCTGCCATTTTGCTGATGTCACTCTTGTGATTTCTTTTAAAATTCTCATTAAATATAATTACTTAATGAATAATCATTATTATTTAATAAGTAGTGGGTATTTAATCTTACATTGTAACATTGAATTCTCTAAGTCTTTCCTTCTGTCATTTCTAATGGTTTCAGGCCCCACAAAGTCTAGATCAACCCCTTGCTGTTAGCAATCCTATTGGTAAACACTGTCATTCAAAACTAAGATCGAATGTCACTTCCTTCATAAACTATTTCTTCAGTCTCTAAGCAGATGAGAACTACTTTAGGATCATGCAGGGCTTTGTGTTTACTCCTTAAAACCATTATCGAAATGTGCCATTTTCTCTTTCTCTCTGAGTGTCCTGCAATTATTTGTATAGTTATCTATCTTCCTTATTGGAGAAATGCAAATTTTATCAGCAGAAAAGGTGTGATATGGAAGGCACTGGGACCTGGAAACTAGTGTGCCAAACTGGGTTCCCAGGGACATACCCAGGAGCACAGTTTCATGTAAGCAATGATCTCGAGGCTGGCGCATCAAAGAGGTCTAGATGGTGTCACAATAGGTAGGTAAATCTCAGGGACACTGAATCTCTGGGCAGATAATAAGCAGTGAGCTAATCACATGGTCATTATCAAGACAATTTTTAACACTACTCAAGAAGTCTCAAGTAGAAGAGTTAGAAATTAGAGAGGAATCCCAAGATACAAAAGTATGCAATGCCAGAAATTAGCCTTAGAGAAACCGCATAACAGCAAGAATCATAGTATCTTAATCACTGTACCAAGAAGGAGCTTAAATCCTAGCAGAAGAGCAAAGAGTTGATCTTGGATGCCTTGAGTTCTGCCTACACTAGAAGACTATAAGAGCAGAGCCTGGGGAGGGACTCAGCCTGGTAGTGGGAGTTAAATCAGCAGAGCCCTGAGGAGAGCAGTGTGGGAGGAGTATGGCAGATAATTGTTTGCAATGTTCCTTGAAGGCAGGAACTATGGGTTCACTTGAGTCTTCTTAGAAAAATGTTGAACATATGGTAGACATTTGGCATTTCGGGGGGGAAAAAAAGAATGGCTTCTTGACATCTCCTATCCTGTGGGTACATCAGAGATTGTGATTGCCTTTCTTAAAATGTGACTCCCAGGAATCAATAACTATGGTGTGAGACAGTGGAAAGTTTTACGGCTACACTTTATAAATGCTGTCTAAGATTTTATCATCTCATTTTATGACAGCTATGGATATTGCTTGTTTAATGACAATTAGCACCTAATACGCTTGTGGTCAATTAAGATTTCTTTGTTTTCCATAAAGTCTAATTTCAAGCTTGTTTCCCCTATCTTAGACATGCAACTGGTTTCTTCAACCAAAATACTAGATTTTATGTTTATAAATGCTAAATTTTTTCTTAAAGGCTTTTGTTTGATCATTACAGAATATTAGAATAATTATGAATGCCTTTTATTTATTATATTATATATCCCTCCTACTTTTATGCTATGCAAATTTTTAAAAATTTATTTTTAATTATGTATTACTTGAGTAAACTTACAAAGATTTTTCTATATATGCAAATCATTGTTTGTGTGTGTGTGTGTGTGTGTGTGTATATGTCTGCATTCTATATATTTTTTACACAAAGAACATTGATCAATCTTCCTTTTACTCATTTAACCAAGGCATTAAGTAAAATTTTGAGAAAAAAAAACCAGGGACAAATTTTTCTAAGCCTGTTAAATAAAAGGATATTTAAAGAAGTTTGGAACATGAAGGCCCTCAATTAATGTTAGTTACCCCTACAACTATTACTAATTTCATTTTGATTTTTAATTTTTAAAACTATTTATTTGGAAATAATTTGATGCTCATAGAAAAGTTACAACAGTAGAAATAGTGTATAGAATACAAATATACCCCTCTGCCAGATTTACTTATTTTCACTGTTTACCTCATTTGCTTTGTCATTTATCACCAATCCTTCTCTATTTCTCTCTCTCAGATAGTATTATACATTTTATAAAATTAACACTGATACAATTATTTTATCTAGTCTAGTGTCCATATTCCAATCTCGTTAAGTGTCCCAATAATGTTCTTTACTGATTTCTTTTTCTTCCATTAAAGGATCCAGTCTAGGATCAAGCCTTGCATTCAGTTGTTGGATTTCTTTAATCTATTTAATCTGGAAAATTTTCCACAGCTTTTCTTTATTAATTTTTTATGACATTGGCAATTTTTAAGAATTCAACATGATTTCCTCTCTTTAAAAAAATATATTGAGGTCACATTGGTTTACAACATTGCATAAAGTTCAGGTGTACATTATTGTATTTCACTTCTGTATAGACTGCATCGTATTCACCCCCAAAAGTCTAGTTTCCATCTGTCACCACACATAAGTGCCACTTTACCCCTTTAGTCCTTCCCCCACCCCCTTCCTCTCTGGTAACCACAAATCTGTTCTCCTTATCTGTGTGTTTGTTTGTTCATCTTTCACATATGAGTGAAATCATGCAGTATTTGTTTTTCTCTGTCTGACTTATTTCACTTAGCATAATATCCTCAAGGTCCATCCATGTTGTCACAAATGGGAGGATTTTTGTCTTTTTTTATGTCTCAGTCATATTCCATTATATATATATATATATATATATATATATATACACATACACACACACACCACATTTTCTTTATCCTTCATCCATTGATGGACATTTAGGTTGCTTCCAAGTCTTGGCTATTGTGAATAATGCTGTGATAAACACAGGGGTGCATAGATTCTTTTCGAATTTGTGTTTTCATGCTCTTTGGATAAATACCCAGAAGCGGAATAGCTGGATCATATGGTATTTCTATTTTTAATTTTTTGAGAAATCTTCATACTGTTTTCCATAGTGGCTGTACCAGTTTGCATTCCCACCAGCAGTGTATGAGGGTTCCCTTTTCTCCACATCCTCGTTATTTCTTACTTTTTAAATAATGGCCATTCTGACAGGCGTGAGATGATATCTCATTGTAGTTTTGATCTGCATTTCCCTAATAATTAGTGATGTCAAACATCTTTTTGTGTGCCTTTTGACCATCTGTGTATGTTCTTTGGAAAAGTGTTCATATCCTTTGCTCATTTTTTGATCAGGTTGTTTGTATTTCTGTTGTTGAGTTGTATGAGTTCTTTATATATTTTAGAAATTAACCCCTTGTCAGATATATGATTTGCAAATATTTTCTCTTAGTTGGTAGATTGTCTTTTCATTTTTTCCTGGTTTCCTTTGACTCACAGAAGCTTTTTAGCCTGATGTATTCCCATTTGTGTAGTTTTTCTTTTGTTTCCCTTGCCTGAGTAGACATGGTATTCAAAAAGATGCTGCTAAGACCAGTGTCAAAGACTGTATTGCCTATATTTTCATCTAGAAGTTTTACAGTTTCAGGTCTTACATTCATGTCTTTAATACATTTTGAGTTAATTTTTGTGTATGGTGTAAGATAATGGTCTCTTTCACTCTTTTCCATGTGGCTGTCCAGCTTTCCCAACACAGTTTATTGAAGAGAATTTCCTGTCTCCACTGTATGGTCTTGGCTCCTTTGTTGAAGATTAGCTGTCTATAGATGTGTGGTTTTATTTCTTGACTCTCAATTCCATTCCATTGATCTGTGCGTCTGTTTTAGTTCCAGTACCATGCTGTTTTGATTGCTATAGCTTTGTAGTATACTTTTAATTCAGGGAGTGTGATACCTCCTGCATTGTTCTTTTTTTTCTCAGGATCACTTTTTTTATTTGGGGTCTTTTGTTGTTCCATATAAATTTAGAAACTTTCACTTTCTCCTTTGATTTCTTCATTGAGCCAATAGGTTTTTAGTAGCATATTGTTTAGTCTCCACATATTTGTGGCTTTTCCAGTTTTCTTCTTGTAGTTGATTTCTAGTTTCATACCTTTATGGTCAGAAAAGATGCTCGATATGATTTCATTCTTCTTAAATTTATTGAGGCTTCTTTTGTTTCCTAACATGTGGTCTATCTTTGAGAATGTTCCATGTGCACTTGAGAAAAATGTGTATTTCTGCTGCTCTTGGATAGAATGTTCTATATATATCTATTAAGTCCATCTGGTCTAGGGTTTCATTTAAGGCCACTATTACCTTGTTGGATGATGTATTTATTGAGGTAATTGGGGTGTTGAGGCTCCCTACTGTGTTGCTGTCAGTTTCTCCCTTTAAGCTTTATATACTTTGGTGCTCCTCTGTTAGGTGCATAGATATTAATGTGTTATAACTCCTTGGTGGAATGTTTCTTTTATCATTATACAATGCCCATCTTTGTCTCTTGTTATCTGTTTAAACTTGAAGTCTGTTTTGTCTGATATAAGTATGACTACACCAATTTCTTTTGGTTGTCATTTGCTTGCAGTATCATGTTTCATCCCTTCATATTTAGCCTATGTTTGTTGTTAGAGCTGAGATGTGTCTCATGGAGGCAGCATATTGTTGAGTCTTGTTTTTTAATCCATCCAGCCATTCTGTGTCTTTTGATTGGTGAATTCAATCCATTTACATTTGGAGTGATTATTGATATATCAGGATTTAATACTGTCATTTTATCTTTTGTTTTCTGGTTGTTCAATATTTCCATGATTTCTTTTTCCTTGTATTTCTGTCTGACCTTTCAGTTGGTAGTTGTCTCTTTATTCA
The DNA here is from genome assembly GCF_041296235.1 of Equus asinus. Classification (NCBI taxonomy): domain Eukaryota; kingdom Metazoa; phylum Chordata; class Mammalia; order Perissodactyla; family Equidae; genus Equus; species Equus asinus. The sequence continues at coordinate 21,299,917 of NC_091801.1, read as the reverse complement.
TGATTTGTGACTCTGCTCTGATTTTTTGTTTTGTGGTTACTATGAAGTTTGTGTAAAAGATCTCCTAGATGAAATAGTCCTTTCTCTGCCGATAGCATTTTATCTCCTTTAGCCTATGCAGGTTCCATCTTTTTCCTATCTCCCTTCTATGTTTTTGTTGTCACAAATTATTCTTTTTTGTGTTATGAGTGTGTGACCAAATTGAAGAGGTTATAGTTATTTCTGATGTTTTCTGCTCTTTAACCTTTATGTTATCATTAAGTGTTTACGAACCTGTTTTGATGTAGAGTTGCAATTTTCTGGTTCTGTCTATCTACTTATCACCTTGCTTAAAGCTGTGTAAACCTTTGCCTTTTTGTTTCAGGCAGGAGGGCTCCTTTCAACATTTCTTGTAAGGCAGATCTAGTGGCAATGAAGTCCCTTAGCTTTTGTTTGACTGGGAAAGCTTTTGTTTCTCCTTCACACCTGAAGGATATCTTTACTGGATAGAGTATTCTTGCCTGAAAGTTTTTGTCTTTCAATATTTTGAATATATTGTTCCACTCTCTCCTAGCCTGTAGAGTTCCTGCTGTGAAATCTGCTGAAAGCCTGATGGGGGATCTTTTGTAATTTATTTTTTCTCTGGCTGATCTTAATATTCTTTCTTTCTTCTTGACTTGTGACAGTTTTAATATAATATGCCTTGGAGCAGGTCTTTTTGGGTTGAGATAATTAGGAGTTCTTTATCTTCATGTACCTGTATATCTAGTTCTTTCCCCAGGTTTGGGAAGTTCTCAGCTATTATTTCTTTGAATAAGCTCTCTGCTCCTTTCTCTCTCTCTTCTCCTTCTGGGATACCTATTATCCTTATGTTACTTTTTTTAATTGAGCCAAATATTTCTCATAGAATTGCTTCCTTTTTTAAAAATCCTAGTTATCTCTCCTTTTATACCTGAATCATTTCTAAATTTCTATCTTTGAGCTCTGTCTTCTGTCTGTCTGACTGATTCTGTCTTCCATGGTATGCTCTATTTTTAATGCATTCTACTTTGTATTTCATCTCATTAATTGTGCTCTTTATCTCCAGAATTTCTGTTTGGTTTATTTTAGAGTTTCAATTTCTTTGGTGAAGTACTCCTTCTGTTTATTAATTTTATTCCTGAAGTCATTGAACTGTCTTTCTGAGTTTTCTTGTAACTTGTTGATTTTCTTCATGACAGCTGTTTTGAATTCTCTGTCAGAATTGTAATTTTTTGTAACTTCATACTTGGCTTCTGGAGAGTTGTCATTTTCTTTCGGTTCTGCAATGTTACCATAGTTCTTCATGGTACTTAATCAATTGATCTTCTACCAGTGCATTTGTGGTAGTAATTACCTTTTTTTATTTGGGTATGGCTTTGGTTACTTTGGTTCTGAGCTGCTTCTGGTTGCATTTGAGAGCCTGCACTTTCTACTCTTTACTGCTTGTGCCAGAGGCATAGTCAGTACCCTCCTTCTACTGCTTCTTCCTCTGAGATTGCTGGTACCTTACTGCTTACAATGTCTCTGCTGTCTCAGATTTCACCACCAGGGTCACCAGGCTGTGAACACTTCTACTGCTTCTGGGGTTGCCTGGGTCTTGTGTTCCCCCACCAGCTCTCCACGTGCTCTCCACAATCTTGGATACTGTTGCCCCATACACCAACTGTGCTCCTGCTCCTGGGTTGTTTGGGGGTACTGGTTGCCCTGCTGTCAAGTGTGCTGGGTTCACAGGTTTCACTGTCACTGCTGAGAGCCTGGGGACTTGTTTTTGGCCCCTACTGCTGATAAAGTTGATGTCAGGGATGCTGCCACTGGGGGCTGAGCCATCAGTTCTGTTGTGGTTCCTGAAGCCTCAAGTCACATGTTCTACTTGCCACTGCTGAGGGGGAGGCAGGGGCTAAGCAGGGAGTGCTTGTCATTGCTGCTTGCTCATGCAACCTCTGGCCACTGGTGCAAGCTGATGTGTTTTGAAAACTCAGGTCAGGGCACCCCACCCCAGCCAGAAAAGTCTGTGTTTTGTATACTGTCCCCACTGTTGGATAGACCTGGCCCCTGCTTGGAGAGGGGAAGGGGGCTGGGTCATTGGCTCCACTCTGTGTCCTGAATCCTTGAGGTGTATGTGCTACCCACCATTGCTGGGGGGTGAGCAGGGGCTAAGCCATGAGTGTCATGTATGCTCCTGCAACCTCTGTTCATAGGCAAGTATACCAGATCCACCAGGAGGGAGATAAGCTAAGCTGTAAGTGCCATGTCAGCTCCTGCAGCTTCTGTTCACTGTGAGGATTCACACTTTGGGTCACTATTGCAGGGGATGGTGAAGGGGCTGTTCCCTCAGTTCAACTGCCTCTTGGAGGTCCAGTTCACCCATCTTCATATGTAAGGATGCACGGATCTTAGGTGTCCTGTTGTGCTGTCTAGGAAGTCTTTTGTTGGTCAATGGATGTCTGATTGGTTGTAACTTAGAGGGGAAGGACAAAGGGAATAACTCACTCTGCCATGATGCTGGAGTCCTCTTCCTCTCTTTTAGTACAACTACCATCATTTGGTGCTTGCCTGATGTTCCTCATGATTAAAATCAGGTTATAAATTGTAGGCTGGAAGAGAATAGATGTTGTTTCCTTCTGAGGGTATCTCTTTTGGAGATACACGATGACCATCTGCCCTCTCATTGGTGATATTAATTTTGATTAATATTTGATTACTCAGTAAAGGTGTTACCCACTTTGTTGCTGTTTAGTTAATATTTTTTCTCTCACAACTACTAGAAATTGGTAGAAAGACAGGTTGTGAAAATGTTGTAGTGAGTCCTCACCAAAATTTTCCCCTATATTTAGCATCTATTGATAATTTTTGCTCAACACCATCTTTGCTGCAATGGTGCTCAATGGTGATTTTCTAACTTCACCTTTCCCATCACATTTACTTGTTGGTTTTTAAAATTGGACTGAAAGAAAGAGCTCTCTCTTCTTCACTATTTATTTATTTAGTTGTTTAGTTGGTTATCTGTTTGTTACCATACAGACTCATGAATTCCTATTTTTGCAATGGTCTATAATTAATTACTATTTTTAATTATTTTGATGTTTAAATTGTCCCAGATTTGGCCAGTGGGAACTCCATATCATCGTGACATGTACCCACTATTTTGTTGTTAGTGGTGGTTGTTTTAACAGTTACTTATTTTAGGGAATAACAGGATATCCCAGGTTCATTTTGTTCCCACCATGCCACAGGTCTGGAGTCAGACATTTCCCTGAAGAAAATTGTTTCCATTTGATACAGAATGATAGTAGAGACTAAGATGTTATTTTTTTGATTGAGACTAATATCACTTTTCTAAATGAATTGTTCATGGAATCTACCTTTTTTCCCTTTTGAAAACCAGAATATCTCCCATATTCAAGTCTTCTACAACTTCTTCATAATTACTGTCAGTCTCTCCAAGGTTATATCAGCAGGACCTTTTAATATTTTAAAATGTATTTCACTTATATCCAGTGACTTGAACTCATGTTCTGTTGTTGGATATTCTTTATTAACTCATCTTTTTTGAAATTCAATATCTTCACTACAACATAGTGTTCTGTATTTCCTGTTTTAAATGTATTATGTTGAATAATCAGAATAGAAACAAATATGATATAATTTGAGTAATTCTTTCTTTCTTTTTTATTTATTTATGTTTTTGAGGAAGATTAGCCCTGAGCTAACTACTGCCAATCCTCCTCTTTTTGCTGAGGAAGACTGGCCCTGAGCTAACATCCATGCCCTTCTTCCTCTACTTTATACATGGGACGCCTACCACAGCATGGCTTTTGCCACGCAGTGCCATGTCCGCACCTTGGATCTGAACCAGTGAACCCAGGGCTGCTGAGAAGCGGAACATACTTAACTTAACTGCTGTGCCACCGGGCTGGCCTATGATTAATTCTTTACTTTTGACATTCTTTTAAAATTGAACACAACATACAATACAGTGCCCAAATGTTAAGTGTACAGCTTAATGAATTTTTACAAAGTAAATAAACCCGTGCCACAATCATTTATAAAAAGATATAAAAACTTGCAAGTAACCCAGAAGCTACCCTAATGCACTCTATCACTCATTAGCTTCCTCAAAATATCTATTTCTTTCAATATTTTGTAGTATTCATTGCATAAACCTTGTACTTCACTTGTTAAGTTTAGATTATAAATGGGGTTGTTTTCTTAATATTTATTAATTGTTCAGTTAGCATATAGAAATACAATTGGGGGCCGGCTCCGGCCAAGTGGTTAAGTTTGCGTGCTCCACTGTGGCAGCCAAGGGTTCGGATCCTGGGCACGGACATGGCACCGCTCATTAGGCCACGTTGAGGCGGCATCCCACATCCTACAACTAGAAGGACCTGCAACTAAGATATACAGTTATGTACAGGGGGTTTGAGGAGATAAAGCAGAAAAAAAAAAGAAGATTGGTAACAGTTGTTAGCTCAGGTGCCAATCATTACAAAAAAAAAAAGAAATACAATTTTTTTTTTTGCATATTGATCTTATGCCATGAAACTTACGGACTCATTTATTACTGTTGCTGTTTTATTTCTGTAGATTCCTTAGATCTTATATATGTAATATTTTGTCTGCAATCTGGATGCTTTCTTTTACTCACCTAATTGCCTTGGCTAGAGCTAGTACAATGATGAATAGAAGTGGCAAGCTAGCCTTGTCTTGTTTCTGATCTTAGTGGGAAAGTTTTCAGTCTTTCACCATTAAGAATAGTGTTATCTGTCGAGTTTTGTAGATGCCTTTTATCACATCAAGGAAGTTCTTTTCCATCTCTAGTTTATTTAGTGTTTTTTTTTTTTTTATCATGGAAGTGTCTTGGATTTTGTCAAGTGCTTTTCCTGTGTCTATTCAGATGATCGTGTGGTTTTGTCCATCTATTGGACACTATTAATATCACGGAGTATATTGCTTGATTTTTATATTTTCAATCAACATGGTATTCCGGAGATAAATCCCACTTGGTCATGGTATGTAATCCTCTTTATAGGTTGCTGGATTTAGATTTTGTTGAGGATTTTTACATCTATATTCATAAAGGATATAATTCTTTTTTCATTTGATGTCTTTAGTTTGTCAGGGTCATACTGGCCTCATAAGATGAGTTAGAAAGTGTTCCCTTCCCTTCTACGTTTTGGAGGTTTGTTAAGGAACAGTATTAATTCTTTAAATGTTTGGTAGAATTTACCAGTGAAGCCTTCTTGTCATGGGCTTTTCTTTGTGGGAAGGAGTTTTTTTTGAATTACTGACTTAACCTTTACTTGTTACAGGTCTATTCACATTTTCTATTTTTGTTTAAATTTCAGTAGTTTGTATCTGTCTAGAGTTATTGACATTTTACCTATGTTATCTAATTTGTTGTCATACAATTGTTCATAATAGTACCATATAATTCTGTCTATTTCTGCAGTTGGTACTAATGTCCCTTCTTTCCTTCATGATTTTATTTATTTTCATCTTCTTTCTTTTTTTCTTGATCAACTTATTTAATGTTATAATAAGTTTGCTTATTCTTTTAAAGTGTAAACTTTTGGTTTTATTAATTGTCTCAACTATATCCATGTTATCTATTGCATTAGATTTCACTCTATTATTTTATTTCTTTTGCTTGATGTGCATTTAATTTGCTCTGCTTTTTCTAGTTTCTTTAGGTGAAAATGTGGTTATTGACTTGAGATCTTCTTTTTAAAAAATATAGACATCTACAGCTGTAAATTTCCCTTTAATCACTACTTCACTTACACACCACAAATTTTTGGCATGCTGCTTTTTTTGTTTTTGTTCCTCTCAAACTATTTTCTAACTTTCCTTATGATTTCTTCTTTGATTCATTGCTTGTTTAGGAGTATGGTGTTTAATATTCAAATATTTGTGAATTTCCCAAATTTCCTACTGTTTTTGATTTTTAATTTTATTCCATTGTGGTCACAGACATACTTTGGATATCTCCAATCCTTTTAAATTTATTCAGACTTATTTATTGGTCTAAAGTATGGTCTATCCTGGAATATGCTCCATGTGCACTTGAGAAGAATGTGTGTTCTGATGTCATTGGGTGGGTTGTTCTATAGATGATTATTAGGCCAAACTGATTTAAAGTGTTGTTAGGTATTTTATTTCATTGTTGATCCTCTGTCTAGTTATTCTATCCATTATTAAAAGTGGGATATTAATATCCCTTATTATTTGTCTATTTCTCCCTTCAATTATATTAGTTTTTACTACATGTAATTTGGTGATTTGTTGTTAGGTGCATATTCATTTATAATTGTCACATATTCTTAATAGGTTGACCTTTTATCATTATATAATGTTCTTCTTTGTCTCCTAACAATTTTTTTCATAAAATATATTTTGTCTAATATTAATAGAGCCACTCTAACTCTCTTTTGGTTTACTGTTTGGATAGAATATCTTTTTTCATCCTTTCACTTTCACTCTATTTGAATCTTTAAATCTAAAGCAAGTCTCTTATAGACAGACAGCATATAGTTGGATCATTGTTTAAATATCCATTCTGCCAATCTCTTCATTTTGATTGGAAAATTTAATCCATTTATATTTAAAGTAGTTACTGATGAGGAAGGAATCCTGCTGTTTTGCTATTTGAATTCTATGTCATATCTTTTTTGTTTTTCCTTAATTCCTTCATTACTATCTTTTTTTTGTGTTAAATAGATATTTTCTAGTCTACCACTTTAATTCCTTTGTCATTTCTTTTACTATTTTAGAGTTATTTTCTTAGTGGTTTCCCTGGAGATTACAACTGACGTCTTAATTTCTAACAATCTAGTTTGGATTAATACCAACTTAGTTTTAACAGTATACAAATTTGCTCTTCTATATGTTTGTTCCCAACTTTATGTTGTTATTGTCATAAATTTCATTTTTATACATTGTGTGCCTATCAACAAAGATTTATAGTATTGCTTTGTGCAGTTGCCTTTGAATCAGAAAGCAGAAAAAACATTGCAACATTAAATTTATACCTACTCTTACATCTCCCCAGATATCTTTATTCGTGTGCTTTATTTCTTCATGTTGATTTGAATTATTCTTTAGTCTCTTTTAATTTCGGCCCAAAGGACTCTCTTTACAATTTCTTATATGGAAGGTCTGCTAGTGATGACTTATTTCAGTTTTTATTTATCTGAGAAAATTTAAATTCCTCTGTCACTTTTGAAATATAGCTTTGCTAGATATAAAATTCTTGGTTGACAGTCTTTCCCTTTTAGCACTTGAATATGTCACACACATAGCCTCCATGGCTTCTCATGAGCTATCAGCTGTTAACTTTATTGAGGATCCCTTCTATGTGATGAATCATCACTTCTCTCTTGCTGCTTTCAAGATTCTTTGTGTTTGCTTTCCAGTAGTTTGATTATGATGTGTCTAGGTGTTGATTTGTTTGTGTTTATCCTACTTGGAGTTTGTTGAGCTTTTTGGATGTGTAGAGTTGTATATATATATATATATATATCTCAATTTTAGGCAGTTTGAGGCCTTTATTTCTTCAAATATCCTTTCTATTCTTTCTCTCTCTCCTCTCCTTCTGTCACTCCCCCTAAGAATTTGTTGATATGCTTGATGATGCACTTTAGGTATCTGAGACCATTAGTTTTTCTTCCTTCTTTTTTCCTTCTGTTCTTCAGACTGGACAGTCTTAATTAACCTATCTTCAAGTTCACTGATTCTTTCTTTTGCTTCTCAAAACTGTTGTTGAACCCCTCTAGTGAATTTTTCATTTTGATTATTGTACTGTTCAACTCCATAATTTCTATTTGGTTATTTAAAAAAATTTATTTCTAGCTCTTTATTAATATTTCCATTTGGTGATATATCATCCTTATAATTTCCTTTTGCTGTTTAGACATAGTTTCCTTTAGTTATTTGAAAATGTTTAATGTATCTGATTTAAAGTCTTTGTCTAATAAGTCCAACATCTGGTCTTCTCAGGGGAAGTTTCTATTGACACTTTTCTCTTACATATTTTCTTGTTTATTTGTATACCATAATTAATTATTTAGAACTGGATATTTTTCTTTTTCTAAAAAAAGTTTATGCTTCTTCTTCTTCTTCTTCTTTTTTGGTGAGAAAGATTGGCCCTGAGCTAAAATCTGTTGCCAATCTTCCTCTTTTTTTTCCTCCCCAAAGCCCCAGTACATAGTTGTATATCGTTGTAAGTCATTCTAGTTCTGCTCTGTGGGATGCTGCCACATCATGTCTTGATGAACAGAGCATCGGTCTGTGCCCAGGATCTGAACCAGTGAACCCTGGACCACTGCAGTGGAGTATGTGAACTTAACCACTCAGCCATGGGGCCAGCCCCTGTATATTTAAAATAATAGTGTGGCAACTCTGGAAATCAAATTCTCTCCCTCCCCAGGGTTTATTTTTGTGGCTATTTGCTGTTGTTGTTACTATTGCTGCTATTTGTTGTTTAGTGACTTATTTGGACTGATACGTATAGTTTGTGTTCTTTGTTGTGTGTAGTCCCTGAAGTCTCTGCTCAGTTAGCTTACTGGTCAGCTAATGGTTGGACAGATTTCTTTAACTGCCTGAAATCAATATATCTCCCAGTCTTTGCCAAAGAGCTTTGTGTGTGAATGTTGAAACATGCCCTCAAAACTCAGCCATGAAGTCTGCAACTCTCCCTTAGTCTTCACTTCTTGCTTATACAGAGACACAAGATTAGCCAGAGGTGATAGCTTAGGACTCTCTGGGCATGCATATGGTTCAGGGAATGTTCAAAGCTCATGTGTTCATGTAGCCTTCCAGATTCCCAGGAATCTGTTGGAATTTTTCACAGTTCCCTATGAGCATCTAATGTCTGAGATTTCCATTTTAACCTTTTGGTTATCCTATTGTTTATCCCATGTTTTATTCACCTCCTAAGTACTCATAATGTTTAACTGCCTCTGATTATTTTTAGAAAATGCCCCCTGTGAGAGGGCTGTTCAAATCTGGTCAAATAAAGACAGCTTTGTAGAGGAGTCTCCCAGTAAACCACTAGAGATGTCAAATAATGACAATTCTCTGAGCATGGGATTTTGTAGGACCTAAAAACTTGTTCTGCTTCCTCACAAAGCTACTTGACTACTAGTTTTCACCGTGATTGTAGGCTATAGGTTTTCAAGATTACCACAGAGCAGAGCAGGATGTGTGGAGATAGGACAGTTAACACATAACAAAACTCACTGTCTTTATTAAGATACAGATATTATTCTTGAATAAAGATTTGGTTTGTTGCAAGCCTTTTCTTAATCTCCAGAGTCCTGAAAAAGTTAATTCTAACATTTTTCCCATTGTTCTCATTGCTTTATAATTTTTACAGATCCTTACTCTGCCATTTTTGCTAATATCTCATGTAGTTTTAATTTTCTTGATTGTTAACAAGACTGAGACACTTGTATATCCTCTTTTATAAAATGACTGTTATAGTCTTTCCAGTCTAAAAAAATTATGTTGCCTCTTTTCTAAGTTTATTTGTAGGAATATTTTATATATTCTTGGTATAAGTTCTTTGATATGTGTAGTGCAATTATCTTTCCTCACACTGTATCTTACCTTTTTTTACTCTTCATGGTGATAATTATTGAATAAATTTCTTAATAAAAAAGTAAAATTTATCAATATGGGGTTAATTTTTTTGTATCCTGTTTGAGAAACTTTTGCCTACCCCAATGTTATAAAGATAATATCCTATGTTGTCTTCTAGAAATTTTTCATATTACCTTTCATATTTAAGACTACTAACCTGGAATTGAATTTTATGTAGGCTATGAGATAACACTAAGCTTCATTCTGTGCCCATATGAATATCAAATTGATATAGCACCATTTATTGAAAAGACATTTTCCTCACTGTGTTGTTGTGGTAACTTATTATGAATCAAGTGATTATATCTATGTGGATATGATTCTATGTTTTCTATTAGTCTATTTGTCTTTGTGCCATAACCACAAATATTTTAGTTACTGCAGCTTTATAATGCACCTTAATATATGATAAGTTCTCTAACTTTGTTCTTATTCAGGATTATTTTTGCTATTGTTACCCCTTTGGGTTTGCAGATAGATTTTGGATCAGCTTGTCAATTTCCACACAAAAATTCTGTGATTTTGACTGGGGTTGCATGACATCTGTGGATCAATTTGAGGAAATTGGCCTTTCTACCATAGTGAGGTTTCTAATTTGTGTATGTTCTGCCATTAATTGGCTCTTTTAAAATTTATCTCAGTAATGTTTCATAGTTTCCTGAGTGGATGTTTTACATGCCTTTTATTAAAATTATTGCTAGATATTTGATATTTTTGGTGCCAATGTAAGTGATATCACTTTTAAAATTTAATTTTGTGTTATTAATATTTAAAAATACAATTGAATTTCATTTATTGAACTTCTAGCCAGTGACCTCGTTAAATTTACTTATTAATTATTACAGTTTACCTGTATATTCTTTTGGATATTCTACATATATTATAATTTTGTCTTGAACAATTAGTGTTTTATTACCTCTTTTTAAATTCTTATACGTATATTTATTCTTCTTTTCATATTACACTAGTTAATTCCTCCAGCAAATAATTGAACTGAAGTGGTAGAAGATATCATTGTCTCATTTTTGATTGTATAGATAATGCTTTCAACATTTCATCATTATTATGATCTTTGGTTTTTTGGAAATGTACTTTTCACATTATATTATTATATTATCACTAGTTGCTAAGACATCTTTTGATTTCATTCAATTCAATTTTTAAATTTAATATAATTATTGGGAAATTTAATGTTGTCAAATGTTTTTAATACATATTTTGAGAACAACAATTAATATTTCTTCTTTATTCTGTTGTGATGCTGATTTTTAGTGATTAATTTTGTGATGTCATGTTGAACTAAGTTTGCATTCTTGGTATAAACCCCACTTTGCCATGATATGTTATCTTTTTTATATATTGCTGCAGTTTGTTTGCTAATATAAATGACTTTTATACATGTGTTCAGAAGAGATATTTTCTTATGATATTCCTTTCTTTTAATGTCTGTGATGAATTATGGTATCAAATTTATGTGGGCCTCATAAAATGTAGTGGATAGTGTTTCCTCATTATTTGTTTTCTGGAGCAGTGTATGATTGGTGCTTTTTTTGCCTTAGATATTGCAACAATTAATCCTTCTAGGTTTGGAATATTCTTTGTAGAAAGGTTTTAAATTACAGATTTGATTTCTTAAATAAGAACAGTACTATTCAGATTTCCCCATCCCCCTTTGTGCTGACAGTTCTAGTAAGTTGCATTTTCAAGGAATTTGTCTCTTTTTCCTTTGACTCTTGGTTTATTTAAACATGTTTTAATGTTTTCATATTTTTGAGAATTTTCTAATTATGCTTTTTTTCTAGTATAATTCTTCTTTTGTTAGAGGAAGCATACTCTATTTAACTTCAATTCTTTAAATTGACTCTTCTCAAATTTATGTCTCAAACCCTTCACTTCTCTTGAGTTTTAGACTTTATCACACACACACAACACCCACATACAATTTTGATAGATTATAGAAGGACAGAGCATAGAGTGAGAAGCCCACTTATCCATGGTTGCAATCTTAGGAACACAATGTTTAGAAAGAAGAAGAGGATTCAACTGAGGATGCGATGAAAGATTAGAAGAAATGTGCTCCTCATTTCCAGAAAGCTAAGGGATTAGGGCTTCAAAAAACAGGGCAGGGCTTTGCCCAAATAGATACTTATTAGCTGGTGGTAATATCGCTCTTTCCCATAATAATGGGACATTAAACAAATGTGGCTAAGGCAGCAATTCCTACTTCAATAAAAGTCTTTTCAAAATCATATCTTGTATCAGAGTTCCCCAAACCATTAAAATCTTAATAGGTAGAGTGTCAAAGTATAGACAACTAAAGGTGACTATGGAGATCAGTTCTCCCACTTTCAAAAGACAAAGATTAAAAAAATGCACCATGAGGAAGCGAGTATAAAGCTTAGCTTACAGGAGAAAATAAGACCAAACTGTAGGGAGAGTTCTAGGCAGGTATAAAGAACAGGGCATGGGCAAGGATGAGAAAGGATCTAGTTTACATGAGAGACCAAAATGAACTTTTTCTTAGGCTAACGGCTTAATGAGGTTTTCTCAAAGTCTAGAAACTCACATATTTCCCAGTTTGAAGTCATTAGCATATCACAAGCATGCCCTCTTTCTAGTATGTTAAATTGTGATAACATTTCAATAGAAGAAGTGGGAACCTGACCTGCTGTTTTTCACTTCTTGCCTCATTTACATACTTGAGGGTTCAGGAAATAAATTTAAGAAGCACATGGCCTTTTAATTTCCCTTTCCAGATTTCCAACATTTTCTGGTAGCTTAGGTATACTTTCTCGGAGAAATTGCATTGGAATGTTTATATAAGATACATGAGGAGAATATGTCTAATGCTTTTCATAAAGACTAACTTCTTTTTTGCTAGATTTTAACTCTAGGGGTTTGTTACATTTTAGGGAGCAGAATCTGACCTGGAGTGAGCTAGGTAACCACAGAAGTCTGGTATACTGAAATGGCGAAAGACTACATGTGATGGACATGTTATATCTACCTTATCTGCTTTCTAGAGAGAGTGGATAATGTTAGTCTTTAGGCCTTGGTTCTGCTAAGGGCCTCAATGAGTTTGTGTAAGAAAGTTTGGTGGAATCTGAGCACCAGCCCTCTTTTAAAAAAATTTTTATTTTTTGCTGAGAAATATTAGCCCTGAGCTAACATCTGTGCCAGACTTCCTCCACTTTATATGTGGGTCACCACCACAGCATGGCTGATGGGTGGTGTAGGTCAGCGTCCAGGATCCGAACCCACAAACCCACGCCGCCAAAGTGAAGTGCACTCAATTTAACCACTACACCATGGGGCTGGCTCTGTCATCCCTTTTTTAGAGGGAAAGGGAAAGCTACTCTGCTTGGAGGAACTTGAAGGGTGAGGGCTGTGGTACAGCATATGCTCCAGGGGTAGGAAACAAGAGAGTAGAAGTAGGAGATGATGGCAGGAGACTGTGATGTAACCCAACCCAAAACCACGTATCTTGAATAAATTCTTTTAAAACTGATGAAGTATTTGGAATGAGTAGATTTTTGTGGAAGCTGGTGAAAGGTCTGAGCTGCATGCCTAGAGGGATATATAGAAGAAAATAAGACAGATGATAAGAATGATGCAAGTGGGCCTTCCAGTATAATCCTTGGAGATTGGTAGGAATTATGGGGCAATAATCAGACTTCCAACAGCTGAAGAGTGGGCTTGGGTCAAGATTAAGTAAGCTTTGGTCTCCAAGGGACAAGGGGCTCCATCCGACATGATTATTACATTTATGTGGCATCTTCTCTTTTCTTTCTCATTTATTTTATCTCTTCACTCTCCCTTTCATAGTCTTCGAAATTCAGAAAAGAAAATTCCAAGCCCTGAAAGTTTGCAAGGAACAAGTTATTTTGAGGAAAATTCAGAGAAGTCAGAGCGATTAAACTTGAAATCTTTTGAAAATTTGGAAAAAATAGATTGTGAGCAACTGGAGGGAAGGAAATATCTGAAATATCCTACATGTACTATATAGGACATGATGCAGTATCTGCATAGACAGTAGTAGCAGTTAACTGATCCTAAACCACTTTATTTTCCCTTGTATGTACTAGACATTGATCAATATATAGTAAAAGAATTATTTTTTAGGGTTATATGTTGGTATCCTAGTAAATCATTCTCTTTAGTATAGAATGTGATAGCAATAGCTATGATAATAATAGTCATTGATTTGAAAATGATATATTTTCCAAATACTTTTCTTCTTTGCTCAACTTTATCTGATTATTTCCCATAGTTACATATTTATGTTTGGTATCTATGTGTATGCCTTGTACCGATCTCATATGTATGGATATATGTATGTACATTTAAGCTGATCATTTTTAAACTTACTGACTTTATGAGCTGTCTTTTAAATTATTAGTAATTCCATCCAACATGGAGTCATCTACAGATACACAATCTATAAATTTTATTTAGTCAAATAATACTAGCTGCAGGATCCTCTTAGAGGACATCATTTTGTACTTATGTAGATCACCAATGACTTTTGTTTCTTTTCCGGTTGATCTATCACATTTGACAATGGTGATTAACTTCTTGAAACACTCTTTTCACTTGAATTTCCAGATTTCACTCTTTTCTGGTTCTTTTCTAACTTCTTTCATTGCCCTTTCTCTATTACCACCTTTCCTTTATTAATACATCCCATCTAAGTCAGAGCTGGAATTTTAACTTTATTCTTTTGTTTTTCTACATATTTTGTCCGGGCCATCTTACACACTTATATGTCTTTAACAACTGTTTTAAGCTGATTATTTCCAAATATTTATCTTCAGCTCAATTTTATCTCCCTAAACTCCAGTTTTATATTTTCAACGACTTACAGGAGATCCATAATCTGAGGGACTTCAGGCATCTCAGAATCACACATTCTATAGTAAATTTATCACTTCCATAACTCTCAAATTCCAACTCCTTTCATTTATGGTACTCCATTTTGTTTGGAGGTATCACGACTGACCCATAATACATTGGATGTGGTAGAAGTGGAGGACTCCACGTCCTCTGGTTTCTTGTTGGATTAAACCAATAAAAGGCAGGCAGGAGATAAAGGCCGAGAAGAGGAAGAAGGTTGAGTTACTTTGCTACTTCTGTGTTTTTGAATTGCGCTTCTGGCAGTGGCTTCCTCCGCAGCTCTATCTCTTGCCAAGAGTGCTCTCTTTCATATTGCTAGCTCTCATCTGGTCTTGGTAAAATCATTTCCTTAAAAGGTGAAAATTCTTTTTTTTGAAAGAGGGAAATAATTAAGTGAAGATAAGATGGGCCATTTTTTAATCATGTTTCTTTAAGTAAATGTATCTTGAGTATTAGCACCTAACAACCTAAGCTTTGTGGAGATGCAGAGATTAATTTTTTTTAAAGTATTTTGACTTCAAGATGCTCGCTATCTGCTGGGAGAGACAAATGTACGTATATAACCATAAAGTAGAGGGAATGAAAATTAAGTCTCCTAAGATACACAAACAAAAAATTTCTGGCAGTTGAGAGAAATTTGCAAGATATATTTCTCAGGATTTTGCTAAAATCTTTTTTTTAAGTGGTCATTTAAAATATATCTACCCAATAAAAAAAAAATTCCTCTTTTTGTTGCTTCAGGCCTTGGTAATGTCTTCCTTATATCGCTTGTCCTTGGATATCTGATTATCTCCTGGTATTTCCTTTAATTTTGCCCTACCACAATGTATAGTCTCTTCATTAATTCTCTTCAAATTCCCTTCTGAATTTGTTTTCCATTTTCTGCCAGGCCTTGACTGATAAAGTGGTCTTGGAGTTTCCTACATTGAAAACTGGGCAGGGCCCCTTGGTTCCTGTAGCATATGTTCTCTTCAATAGACATTCACTATTCAGGCTCCAACTTCTTGGAATTCAACTCTGACTTTAGTCCCTTGATGGTATTCTGACTTGGGTCCCCTGCTTCCAATAAAGGATTCAGGCATTTTTAAATTTAGAAGTCTTTAACTATGAGGGGGGCCTAGCATTTGAAGCCATAATTCTGCAAATGGTACCCAGTTGCCTATCACTTTTCTTTCACTTATTCATTCATTTACTCTTTATAAACTCTGCAAGTTTGGGAATTAGTTCCACCTTGTTGCTCACTCTGTTTCCTGAGCTTACCAAGTACTTGCTACATTTTAGACACTTGATAAGTGTTTGTCAAATGGGTGGATGAATAAATGGATGAATGAACTAAACTTCCAATAATAATTTTTGACTACCGTATGTGTTTTAGGCCTCTGTTGGTGTGGTAAATTGTTTACAAGGATGGCTACAAAGCTTTCTCGTATCCCTAGATGCCTGCTTCTTTGCCAGGTGACTTTGCCAATTCTCCCATCACAAGGAGGCATCTATTTCTCCCCATCTGTACCTGAATTAGCCCTCTGACTTACTTTGACCAATAAAACTTGATGGAAGTGATGCTGTGTGACCTTGAGGAAAGCCTGTGAAAGGCCTCACTGCTTCATGCTGAGACAGTATGTAAGGAAGCCCGTCTAGCTAACTGGGGCATGAAAGGCCATGTGGAAGAGGACAAAGGAAGCCTAGCTGACAGCCAGCACCCACTGGCAGACCTGACCTGTGAGTGAAGCCAGAAACTTCCAGCATGACCAGCCATTCTAGATGAATGGAGCCAGATGAGTGAGCCCAGGTGAAGGCAAGGATGACCTGCCCAGCTAACCTGCAGAATCACGTGGGATGATAAATTGTTGCATTTTTAGGCACATGACTTAAAAGATGGCATGAGTTTAAAGATGAGCAAGTCAATGTCCTTCCCTTTATGGAGTTTATAATCTACTGGGAAAGACATGTCACCTATGCTAATAATTCCTGATTTTCGTTTGAGCAGATTATGGACACGATTGTAAAATCTTCCTCCTGGAGTGGTGAATAATTCTTGGCAGCTAGAGAAAGGACAACTAATAAAAATAAAATGAAGAGAGAGAGACCTTGAAAAATATCACATTTGGCCTAATACATGTGAAATATTGGAAACGGGGGAAGATACACATGCATAAAGCTGGGAAATTGGAGCCATTTATTGTATGCGTTGTTTAGGAAGGAAGTATGAGTTTAGTATTGTCCTAACCATCTCAGCTTTTCTCCACGGGAGCATGTGGAAAGAATTCATTTACACCAGATTCTATACAGATACTACATATATTTTACATATAGGCTCTGACAAACTCCATTGAGAGTGAAGAGTAATCTTTCAGATACTTTTCATTGCATTGATATTATAAACTCCATTTGGTGGGTGAATATCACTGTAAGCCTCGGCATTCATATGCTAATGTTGTAAGTTGGAGTTGTCAAGAGAATTATGCACAGGCTTGAGTACATGTGTGTGAGTGAGTGATATTTGTGTTTGCCAAAGCAGCATGTGCTCCTGAAGGGAGAGTGTGTCTTATCTTACTAGCTGTCTGGTCTCAGTTTCTCTCTCTAATGTGCCAGGAAGAAAATGTCTTTATCACTGAATATTTTCGTAATGCACAGATTCCAGGATGCCCTCCAGTGGTATGAGACATCTGTGTGTGTGTGTGTGTGTGCCTGTGAGTGTCTGTGTGTGTGTGGGCATATATGTGTGTGTACATATATTTATTAGGGGTGGAAGAATAGAATGCTTTTTGCTTTGTATTCTCCTTATCATTTCATGAGCTATCTTTTAACATTCTCTCAGAATTTTGAACTTTCTTGGTTTGATATTTATGAGACAATTTAACATTCCATAGACAAGAAGAAAGTGCTTTGGTATTTCACTCTTAACACTTAAATTGATCCTATGTTTCTATAAGAACAATAACCTTATTTAATTGGATATCCTCAGCAGAAAACCTTTTCTATATACCTTCTATATGTTTTAGGAGTGTTATAACAATTACCCGAAGCAGCAGAAGGCAGAGAGTTCAATATAATTGTAAGGTAGAATTTGAGCAGTGAGATTAGAGGCAAGGCCAGGGAGGAAAGGCACTTCACGTGAGGGTAGAGATGCTCCACCAAAACCTTGGGCATTCTTCTCTGGGCAGTAGGATGTCACTGAAGGGTTATAAACTGAGAGGCAATACGACCACACTCATAGTTTGGACAGTTCACTCGGGTAGGGGTATGGAGGAAAGACCTGTCCATGCAAGAATGGATCTTCTCTCTCACCAAGCCAAATGAGGCATTTTATCCACTATCATGTTTCTGGGCAAGTCCTTAAAGAATTAAATGTGGAATGATGTTTCTCAAAGTATGGTTCTGACTCCATCTACATCAGAATTATCCAGGGATGCTTGTTAAAGAAGATAATTCCTAGACCCTATCTCAACCTTGCTGAATTAGTATCTTTGCAGATTGTTAATCTTTCATCCTGACTTTATTCAAACTGCTCCCTTTATCCAGAACATTCTTCCTTTTTCTTCTCCATCTTATCCATTTTTTTAAAACCCAACCAAAACATCGCTTTCTTGAAGAAGTTAATCCTAAATCAGGATACAAGTGACCACTCTGTCCATTGTGCTCATACATTCCTTGTAATTATTTCTATACAGAAAGTAGAGGCACATTAAGCACTTCTTTGTTCTTATTTGTATTCTTCTCACTAGATTTTTAGACAACCATGATTATGACATATGTGTCTTTGTTTTCCCTATGCCTACCACAGGAGTTTAGGTGCTTCATAAACATTGTTGGATAAATATATGAATAAATGAAAGTTTCTTGAGCATATCTACATTTCTAATTTTTCTATGGCCACCTGTGTTTAATCTGACAAGTGTTTATTGAATGCCTATGTTGGGCTTAATTCTGTGCTTACTCCTAACGGAAGGTCATAGGTTTCTAGTTGGGGCAATGTAACACGTCTAGTTGAAACTCACACATTGTGGTTCATACTATGATGCTGTGGACATTTCCCAAGTGAAGGGGTCAGCATCAGTTAGTATGTCAGACAGGTAAGTGAGGGATTTGGGGTTTGAAATGGACCTTGAGGATCCAATATAATTTAGAAAGGTGAGGAGAGACCATGCCAGTCACAGTCAATGTTCAAGTAGGAATGCTACAGAAGAGTCCAAGTTCACAATAAGAACTGCAGATGAAAAAAAGATGAGTAAATTGAAAAGAGTGGCAATATATAATTATGGAAGCATAAGTAGACAGTCTTTGGAGGGAAGTAAGTGAAACTCTGGGAACATCCAGAAAATAATTTTATTATACAAAATGGAAGAAATAGGGTGTAAATAGTGGGAAGCAAAAAAGAACAAATGAAAATATTCAAAATCATGAATTTGTCTAAATGGGCCAGAGTATCTTGTCTAAAGGAGGCAGCTATGCATGAAGTGACATGTGCTGTGCCCATTTTAGCTTCTCCCATGCTTCACTGTGACTTATATGAATCTGGGACCCACAACCCAGCCCTTCTTTGGACAGGTGGGACCTGTCCTTCAGGTTACACCAGAGCTTCCAGTTTCAGGGGTCTCTCCAGCAGAGCAACTCTGTGAGGAGGCATGTCTTCGTGATGGGGAGCTGGTGAAGTCTACCTTGTCATGTGAAGGGGCTCACTAGGGACATCAGGAACTATTCAAAAGCTAGAAAGTGATGCCTAATCCAAGAGATCACCGATCACGGATCAGGCATGGTGAAACTCCTATTCTTCCTATGAGTTTCCTGACAAATATGCTACTTTTATTATTTGTATATAAATTTCTATATCTGTGAGCAGCATTTAGTGATAGCCTTCCGTTTATCCTTTGCTGGGGAGAACTTTGACTCCAAGCATGATGTATATTATTTTTTCCTTGACAGCCTTGTCTGTAGCTTTGGTGTCTCCAGGCTTGTAACCATAGGGCCATCCAACATGTGAAGCAGTCTGACTTTCTGCCTAAGTATTCCCAAAGAGGAGACATGAAGTCAATGGATATCAAAGGGCTGGACAGATTATGCAGGGAAGAAAACACCGAGGCAGGTGTGCTTGGCTAGTCAATCTCTAAAATCCAAAGGAAGCTGAAGTGTGTATGACTAAGATATCACAACAAAAATGCCGTATATGTACTTTGAGAAAGAAGCATTGAACAAACAGGGTTTATGGCTTGTGAATTATGAGACTAGATAAATGACAACTAAATCGTCAGGACAACTCGGGAGATTTCTGCCTTGTGAAAGTTCCCAAAGATTCATTTATATTTCATTTCTCTATGATGTATGGCTCCATAAATTTTGGGCAAAGGCAGGAGGAGAAAGACTCACACCTGTGGTCCATGAGCACCTGCTCGCCTTGAAGGATGCCGATTCTGTCAGTTCTGACTTGGAAGCTGTCATGTTTTGGGGTTAGGAAGGTGATTCTTGCAGAGTGGCCACGTACAGATTTGGGAGGTTGGAAGTTTAACCTGACACTGCACCGTTTGCTGTGGGGACCTCCTCAGATGACCTTAGTTAACATTCATTCTTCTCTAAAACTGGAATTTGGCTGACAAACTACATGAGTTACTGCTTCTTTTTATTCGTGTGAAGTAGAGGCTGCAAATTTACGGAATGGGAGGTGATAAATCAAAGAGATGGGAATGAATAAGAAATGGCTCCCTTAAACTTTGTATTTGTGGATGCACCAGCAAAAAATAAACAGCCTGGAAAAGTGAAGACAGTAAAATACTTTTGAGTTCCTCCTAAAAAACGCATGATATAAATGCGATGCATTATATTCATTTATACTCCTAGAAGGCACAATCTCTTTTGAATGCGCAAAAGAAAGGATGATTTGATACATGGGAAAAAAGTGCTAAAAGAAACTTTTAAAATATTTGCCACTGGAACATCATTTCAAACCTGTCAGAAATGTGGGCAGAAAATAGGAAAGCTTCTGCATTGACAATGTTTTTGTGAAAATGGATCAACTAAACAAATATTGTTTGAAGGCAGTAAGGAGTAAAATGCTCAGAAATACAGTTTTATTTCCTTTTACAAATTCTTCCTGCAGAGTTTTTAGTCACTCACAAAACAGATGTCAGTTTTGAAAATGCAGAATTGCAAAACACAGAAAAATCAGCATCCTTCAAGAATACTGCTGTGCTTTCTTCTCATTTGCTGGTAGAAAGCATGTGTGTCTTGAATACCAATTATCTTCTCAGTTCAGTATTTTCTTCAGAGAACAAAAACTTTCTGGTACAGCTGCAGAGCACAAACAAAATGGTATCACAGAACAGCAACTAGCACCTTGGAACCAGCTGTTTATGCTATTTTGTCATCTTCTCTTTAACCCGCTGAGTCCTGAATGAGAGTGGAGAACATTCTGGAATATGATTAGGTCTGTGAGTGTGTGTGCATGTGTTTAAGGCATCCTCAGCTTGCACTGGAGGAAAGTGTGAAGACAGATGAAGCTCTGTTCTAGTCCCAGAACTGCCATTGATTAGCTGTGTGACTTTGGGATGTCTATTTAACTTTGCTAAGCTTCATTTTTCTCATCTGCCAAATGGCTATAATAGTATTTGCCTCTTAGAGTTGTTATGAGAATTAAGTTAGAGAATGCATGTTAAAATTCTTAACATGTGGCACATAGTAGGTGCTTGATAAATGGTAGCTATTACAAGATTGCAATCTACTTAAGGTCAAAGTTTTGTTTTTGAGCCCTTCTCCACCTACCTATTATGGTGACAGGCACAAAAAATATTTGATATTCAGATGATTGTTCCTCTGTAGCATCACGTCAATGCTGGAGCACCTACTGTGTGTCAGCGTTTTCACCTGTGCTGTGCCAATTCTCCCATAAACCATAGTTGTGTCGCTATTGCCATCTTCTAGGCGGGAAACTGACATGCAGAGGCCCGGGAAATTGCTCAAGTTCAGGGCACTTAGTGGTAAAACTGAGGTTCAAATGCAAGTCTTCAAATTTTAAGTCCAGCATTCTTTCCAGAGAGACTTCCTAAAACAAAACAAAATAAAACAAAAAACCCAACCACACCAACACAAAACTAACCCAAGAGGAGTGAGAATATGTTGGTGTATCACATTATGTGCTCAGTGGAAAAGCCAATCTGCAAAAGTGGAGGAAGGCAGGCAGCCTCTGGGGCTCTGATTCAATCAAGAGGCCTCAGAGGTGCGAGTGTTCAAATTGGAGATGCACTGTGATCTGGCGGTATGGAGCCAGAGGCTGCTTCCAATTGAAATTATAATTTTATCTTTCCAATGCACAGAAAGTGCATTAGCTATAATTTATGTTATTTCGAGCCAGGCTCATCCACACCTTTGGTGTTTGCAGGCTCCCACTGACTTTCAGAAGAGGAAATTTAAAGGAAGCTACATAACGTGCTGCACCTTTACTGACACATTGCCAGGAACCACGAACTTTTCTAAGAAAAGCAACTTTTATATAAAAGGCTTGATTCCATACCCTTTAGCTCCATGTAGGCTAAGTAAAGGAAGGAGTTTTTTTAAAAAGTAAAAAAGTAAGGTAAAAAGTAAGATATTGTGGTTTCTTTAGTGTGAATGGGATGGGTTCAAAAAATATTCTTTCACAAGCGCCATCAAAACAAAACCAAGGGGAAGAAAGGGCAAAGACAAAACAACCTATCCATTTCCCCAAAGGAGGAGGAAGGTTTTCATATGAGATGCTGAGTCAGGGGGCAAGAACAGCATGCTGTTCCCTTTACTATTTTCTCGGTAGGCATTTCTTTTTCACAAAATCAGGGCAGATTAATCTGAAATTAAAATCCCTGAAACCCTTCACACCAGGGTTGGAAGTGGACGATCAGATCCTCGGAGTTGCCTAGGATGTGGTGCTCGGGGCTGCATCTCTGACGGATGCAGTGACTGTGCCGTAGAGGAGGCTGGGAGGCCCTGGACAGTGTGTGCCAGCATGACTCGCAAGGAAGGACAGGGCCAGACCAAAGCTGAGCGGCCGGGAAGAACCTCGCTCCAGGGTGGAAGTCACAGTCCTTTGCTCTGGGGGCTCTTGCTGCTGGGTGATACGGGCCTTCTCTTCTAGATGTTGTCTGTGCCTTGTCCTCCAAGGAGAGGAAAATGACCTTGCAGTTTACGTTCCATTTTTCTCCAGGTGGAATGTTCAAGAAGACTTACATTTTGCTTCCAGGTGACTTTAGAGAGAAGTAGATAGTTTAATTTAATTTCTCTAACGTTTGTATGTCTGTTTGCTTGATGCTTTCTAGGCCAGTTCACATTGGAGTAAGAAAAAGGAGAAAAATTGGCTGGTATCAAACCCTACTTTGTCTTTACGTTTTGGAATATTGTTCTAGATTGTAACTGGTGTTGGGAAAAGAAGACCCTCTGCAAATTTTACCAGTGATCTGGTAGCTCTAATATGATTGTAGATGGCGGGCTGGTGACACAACCTGGGACTAATGGCAGGTATTCCAGTCACAAGTGAGATTGGAAAATGAAGAGGTCCTTACTCCTCCCTTCTGCTCTGATGACACAAAGACATCACTCCTTAATGTTAAGGCTACTCTTCATTCTGGAGCCGTCTTGGCCAATCTATTGCATGTGAAGTTTTGCCATAATGAGCCATGAAATCGACTTTTTTGAAGATTATGGGAATATGAACAATAATTCATATCTCTGTTAGGGAGATCAAACATCCTGGTTTTCCCAGAACTGAGGGGTTTCCTGGGAAATGAGATTTTCAATTTTAAAACCAGGATAATCCTAGACACATAGGGACATTTGATCAGACTATCATAGGAGGACAGCAGGACACAGAGTGCTGAACTGGGAATTAGATACCCTGATATTAAGTATTGGCTGTTTAACCGACCAGCTGTGTGGCCTTGGGTAACCTTTCTGAGCTGCGGTTTCCTCAGCTGCAGATGAAAGTTCTGACTGTGTGGTCCATGGGGTTCCTTCCTGCTTCAATAACCGGTGATTTCAGGACTATTTGCAGTGACTGAAATGGGAGCAAAATTATTAAGAATTTATATAAAGTCTCAAAAAGTTTGCATTTCCAGCTTAGAGACTTGCTCACTCTAGAAATTTGGAAATGCCTCCATCTCTGCTCCAACGAGCCTGTGCAACTGCGTCTTCCCGCACTTGCCTCCTAGAGTTCAAAGCAAGGACACTCAGCCTCCCGCCCCGTGCACTCTACTCAGTTGACTGAAACTCTCTTCGGCACTCCGCCCTTCCCCCAGGGCCATGACCTTCATTCAGCCTGTTGTCACCTCCTATTTGGAGATGATACTAGGCTTCTGCTTTCATGTTTTTTAAAATGACACAACTGCATTATTTATATATTCTATAGTTTAAACTCTTCATTCATTATATTAGCCTTTCTCTACAACTCCCAATTAATTTGACCCACTGAAGTTTACTATGTCTAACTATAAATCAAAAATTGTAGTTACATACTGAATTTGGGCAAATATTCTCATTGTGGTAGAAAAATTAACATGCTTCTTAATTACAGTCTAAATTTATACTTCTGTCATCAGCTCTAATTTCTAAGTTTAAAATAAACTCCTCAGTCATTATTGTAATCACAAATATGGTGTTGAATTCCTACTCATTTTAAAATTTTTAATTTGAACTTTTATTTTGCCTATTTTGAGGTGGCTTGTAAAATTGAATAATACAAAACAGGATAATTTAGTGCAAAATTAGAACAGAGACCATCTATAGCACCAGATGAAGGAAATGTCACCTGGCGCTTAAGATTATAATTATTGATAATAGCTAATAATAGGAGCTAACTGTAATGGAGCATTTACTATGCCCAGCACTGGCACATTTCCTGAATTACATCATGGTTTCTTTATAGTGAAGGCACATAGGGCAACGCTTGAGGCGTATGGCTCTCATTGTCTGATCAAAGAAAATATATACATTAATTTGTAGAGAGCAACCTTTTCCTGAACTAAATTAAAGAGACAGTTTTATTAGGTGTGTCTTTCTCTGAAGTACTTTGCATAACAGGAAGAAAACTTTTCTCATTGCAATTTTGCAAAAGCCACAAACACTTTTCAAAAAATTCCTTCTTCTTTTGACCTATAAAAGCTTAGATGGCAACATAAAATTATAACTTAAGGCTAAGTAATTTTCTTTTTGATAATCTGCTTTAATATAAGGATGGAATTTGGGGAATGTCAAGTTGAGAATTGGCAAGCCCATTTGAACATTCTCTTTAATACAGTGGTCTCCCCTTATGTGCAGAGGACACCTTCCAAGACCCCCAGTGGATGCCTGAATTTGTGGATAGTATCCTATATATATATATATATATATATATTTATTCATTTATTTATTTATTTATAATATATATATATTTACCCTATGTGCATTCCCTGTTTTTCCCTATACATACATACCTATGATAAGTTTAATTTATAAATTAGGCACAGTAAGAGATTAACCACAATTGCTCATAATAAAATAGAACAATTATAACACTATATTGTGACAAAAGTTGTTGTAGATCTTAGCAAACTCAGCATACAATTTTTTTTCCTTATTAAGTCAAGAACTTTCACCTTTTCACTTAAAGGAAGCACTTTATGGCTTCTCTTTGGCATATCCAAATTGCCAGCATCACTACTCCTATGCTTTGGGGCCATTATTAAGTAATAGAAGGATTACTTGAACACAAGCTCTGAGATACCTTGGCAGTCGATCTGATAACTGAGATGGCTACTAAAGGTTTAACGGGTGGGTAGTGTATACAATGTGGACACGCTGGACAAAGGGATGATTCACATTCCAGGGAGGATGGAGCAGGATGATGGGAGATTTCATCATGCTACTCAGAATGGTGTGCAATTTAAAACATATGAATTGTTTATTTCTGGAATTTCCCGTTTAATATTTTGGGACTGGGGTTGACCTCAGGTAACTGAAACTGAAAAGTTTCGGTGGAAATTTGAAACCGTGGATGAGGGGGACTACGGTACCAGAGGACGTGAGTAAGCCATTGTGAGGTTCTAGCTTACAACGAGATCGTGGTCAATTTCTTTAAATATAGAGCAGGTGTTCTGTGCTTCTGTGTTTAACCTAGGACTATATACTTTATGTATTAACGTGTAAGCAGCAAAGTGGATATTTTCATTTGGTTGCTTAGGAACTCAATTCTTATTTCTCCTAGGCAGAGGGCCTCCTGCAGTAAAGGTAAGGATTTTCCCCAAGGAGAGTTTTATATCTTCTCAAGCACTTGCAAGACCACTTGTCAGAGATGCTAGCGTTCTATACCACATAGCACGAAGGAATTCATTTTAGCGAGAAACAATTTTAAAGACATTTGTTGCCAACAGACCATCTTGTCCGAGAAGGAACTACATCCTGACGAACTAGACAGAATAAAATTAACTGTAACAGGCATTTCCTTATAGTTGAAAAAATTGATGCATCGTGTGGAGTTACTTAAAATTAATGGAGTTAATTGAAATGTAATTAATGCTGGGAACTGCCTTTCAATTCAATGAGTTTGCTTTTATCTTGATGTTTCATACTGATTTGCATTTCCTGAAAGTAGGAAGTGAATCAATTTTATATGAAAATTAAAACATATCACCAGAATTTTTTAAAAAGAGTATGTTCTCCTATAGTTTATGCGAGTGTGTGTAGGGGGAGGGGTAAGTCATGTATTCAGTGTATCTGTTAAATATATCAAGTTGTTTGATATAAATTAATAAGACGGAGAGAACTAGGGTATAACCATGGTTAACATCATTTACATTGACGCTACATGTGTGATGAAAACATTCTTGTTGATTCTGATTTTAGCTTTAATATCAAGATACAGTAGCCTTTAATATCATGACTGTCCCAGATTTTGTATCCATTGGCATTATTGTTCACAATAATAATAACAATTAACTGTGAATAGCATTTGTAATTTACTGGGAACATATTAAGGGCTTTATACTTATAAACTCCTTTGATCTTATGTACCCTAACTCTAGAGGTATATAATGTTATTATTGTCCTCATTTTACAGATGGGAAACTGAAGAACAGAGATATTAACGTAGTTAGGAACTGGAGAATCCTGAATTCAAACCAGGGCAATCACACTCCCGAGGCTCTGCTCATCACCACTGGACAGTATTGCTGCCGTCATAGATGGGAGAATTTCAGAAATGGTCTTAAATTGCTTTTATCTGATATTTCGTGGAGATAGGAACACTTTATAAAACTGATCACAGTGAGAAAATTATGCATAAAATCCTCTTACTCCTCATAAAGTTATTCCTTTTGGAAAAAAAATTGTGGTTCTAAAATTTGTTTAGAATTAACCTGCAGTGTTATTGGAAAAGAATATCTAGTAGTCTGATAGGCCTATTGTTTTGAACAGGTGAAGTAGTTTTCTTTTGACAAGGCAAACTATTTGATACTCTGCCTAAGGGGATTATGACTCTAGAGATAATTAGAGTACGTAATTTTTAAACATTGGGTTTACTTAAGACAAATTCTTAGGAGATTCCTTGATAACAGACCTTTTTCTGGGGTCATCTTTTCTAACAGTAAGTGATTGATCAGATGTTTTAGAGTGGATGGAGTTCTAGGCTCCCAGCTGGGCCAGTTCCTGGAACCTACGAAACACAGAGACCATGATGGCTGCGTGAAGTGACTTGTCCAGTCATCGATAGAGACAGGCACTTTCACATTCCTTTCACAAAAGTCACGCAATGTCTCAGAACCTGCACTTAATTGCTCCCTACAGCTGAGCCCAAAACCTCCCACTGGGGTCTATTATAATTATTGTATGCTAAGTTGTTTTTTTTTTTTTACTAAAATAAATTGTTGGTTAAAGAATCTTGGCGATACCAAATAAAATCTACATTTGCTGGATTTTAGAAAATCAGTATTTACAAAACCAAAACATACGTTGGTAAATTCTCTCTTCCCCTCTTCCAAGTAATGGTATAATAAAGCTGATTTCAGCCTGTCTATGGTTAAGACGATATATAAAGAAAAATCTTCTCCCAAAAGACAGGATGAATTAAGTACTATCAAATCAAGTAGAGTAGATTAATTAAAGAGCTGGAAAATTCTCACTTGACTTAACCTTCATATTTTTGTAATAAATAATAAGATAATTTAAAATGAAAATTATTAAAAATGTATTATACTATCAATAATTTCGTTAAGAAAAGCACTTTCTGTCCTGTCTGCCCTCAACTCTCAGATGATTAAACGTGTTTGCAAGTTGTTGGCAGCAGGTGAAGGCATTCTGATAGTCCAAGGAGGTCAGAGTGACATTTTTGAAACAGAAAGAAAGGTTGTCTCAAGCATTGGGAACCAGAGACTATTTTCAGTATGGTACCATAAGGAAGCTGAATGCTTTTGTCCATTATTTTCCTGGAACAAGATTCACTCATTTGTTATTTCAACAACATATAATGAGTTCCTACTGTGTGTACTAGGCACTTCATATAAGATTGCCTGTTTTGAAAGTGCCATGGGTAGAAGCAATTAATAGATAATAGTGATAAGATAATTAAAAACGTAAATTATTAGATAGTCCTTCTGACATCAGTAATTGATTTGAATAATGCACTTTCTTTCCTGTCTGTGTTCAATAACAAAGAGAATAAAATATATTTGGCTGCTTAGTTGTTGGTTGTTTTAGTTATCATTTCAGCATATTTACTCCTGAGAAAATCCAAGACAATAAAACTCTGTGACTAAGTTTTTAAAATTCATAACTAAAGACAATAAAGTAGCATACCCAAAAAGTTCATAAATGTCATTGTGTTCTCTATTGTAGAAGTACTCGGATAAATATACAAATCTAGCTTTTTTTCCTATTTTCGTCTTTCTTTGTCAAGGTGATCTTTTGACAGGTCTCCATAGGTCTTTAAATAGGTAGCATTTTCTAAAGGCTCTGCAGAAAGATTGTGGTATATAAAATAACTTACTGGTTTTGCATTTATTCAATAAAAATGTGTGTTCATTTTATATCAGCATTGTTTTAGGCATAGAGCATAAAATGATGAAAAGGTTATTTTAGTTTTCAAGAAACTCACAATTGATCTAGGCACAATCAAGTCAAGAGTCAGACATGAAAATGAACAGCCATGATACATAGTGGTGAGGTGCTTTAATTATAGAAGTAACAGTGATATGTTACAGAATCTTACAGTAAGAAAGCATCTACATTTGAAATTACTGATATGGTATATAAAAAACCCTCACATTTCCAATTAAGTAGCCCAAACATTTGGGATAAATTATTTGTGCCATAGCACAAGGCAGTTTCATTTTTATTAATTCGGTACTTTGGAATTTATAATCATAAAGTTTTACTTAAGGTTAAAAAAAAGCAATGAAGGAATCTGCTATTGTCTTCTCTATTTTGGTCTCTGACATCAAGGACTTTGTGGGGAGGGTGTGTGAATGTGTAATGTGATGTCCATGTATTCTGCTTTCCAATTTTTGAAATCAAAGTACTCAATCAGCATTAATTAGGAGATATTGTGCTGTAATTTCCAAGTGCATGTACAATGGGTAGTCTTCTAAATTGTGTGCAATTTTCCTTTTCTTTCGAATTTCCACATGGAGCTCTCCCTATTATATATTAAATAGAGAGGCAGTTAGTTTCACATTCTGGGCATCCAAACATTAGGTTTTTTTATATTTCCATGTGTCATGTGCAAAGTAGGCTGACTTCTGGAAAACTTGATCTTTGTTGTTCTCCCCAAAGCACATGTTTTAGGGGCCTCTGGTAACAAACTTGGAACTGTTACTTTTGATTTTATAAATCACGTCTAAGGGATTCTAAACCACATTTAATTACACATGACAGAAAAGCTTCATGTGCTAATGTTCTTCTGGTTGACCCACCATGAATTCCTGCTAAAATTTTCATAAGCCGTGGAGACAATTCTCCAGAGTATCCCCCAGAGCATTTCCTGGACACTGATGATGCAAGAGTTTACCATCCCATTGATGGTTGTCCCAGAGCACCCCAGGATGAATACTCCCATTCCCTGAAAGCTGCTCATGGACCATGATGCTACTATAAATGGCTGAAATGTGATGCAGCTTCCCCTGCAACTTCCTCCAACTCAGCCTAATGGAGATTAAGATCCATTAAGAGCTCTTTGCTACATGTGCAATTTCTATTGATCAGATTGACTCATTTCATTTTAGCCAATGATCCTATTACAAAAGCTGCCTCCTTCCAATGTTTTACCGGCATGGGGAAACCTGCAAAGACTCTGTACTGTAACAGGCGGTACAGAGAAGGACACTGGCTTGAGCTGTTTTCCAGCCCCTGCTAAACATCATTTGCAGCGTGTAATTCTTACAAAGTTTTGGGGGAGTTATTATCATTCATGCTCTTACTTAGGATTGGTTTGGAGGTTAGAAATCTAGTGGTTCACTTTAAAAATAAGCATTTGGTGGTGAAACTACGTTAACCACAGTATAGATGGAGACAAAGATGAGTATGAGCAACACTGTGGCTTGGAAATGAGGTTTCCCTGAACTGGAAACCTATGAGGGAAGCAGCTAGAGAAAGGAAATGTAAGCTTATAGTGACAGACTGTATTGAATTAATATGCATCTTTTTTTGTAAAAGATATTAAGCTGGTGGCAGACATTATTGTTTTAGTGGTCAACACTAAGTGGAGTGGTGAATTTTTACAAGATGTAAGTGGACCTTCTAGAAAGAGTTTATGGGAAAGGATAAAAGTAGAAGTGCATGTAACAGTGCCGCTGTCTTGTGGAAGTCCTTCTTTGCCTGATTACATGAATATATTACATGATATTAATGACTTGCATATGCAAATCCCTCCATATTCCCCATTTTCACATAAGTGAGTGATAAATTTAACTGCCATTTATTGAGCACCTATTATGTACTGTATCTTTAATGTCTATTATGACATTTAATCCCTTTAGGAACCCTGTAAACTCTAGATTACTACCAGGCTCATTTTTTAGATGAAGAGAAAAAGACACAAGGAGGTCACACACCTTACCCATGGTCTTGACCTGGAAGTCACACAGACTGCTTTCAAACCTGAGTCTGATTGGTTTCAAGGGCAGATTTTGTTTTGTTTTGAAATCACCCCACACTTTAACTGGCCTAATTCTCTCAACAGCTTTGTTCAGTGGGTAAGGTATTATCAACTCTGAAGCTCAGCAGAGATAAACAACCTATTCTAGGTATTACAGTGGATGGTGGTAGGGTCAGGATTAAAGCCCAAGTTGCCTGACATACTACATCACCTTCTTATGCAATGTTACAGTCAAAATTTAGACAGAGTTGTAGAATATTTATACATCTTTTAATGCTATTCACTAATTATGCAAGTGTATTTATGGAGGTGAAATTTATTATCAGCGACTGGAATTCTAGTGTTAATTCTATTACTGTTATCTCTGCTCTGTAACCCTTACTCTAATTCTTTGGAAGGTAAGAGGCTGTGATATTTATTGAGCTTCAACAATGAGGTAAGAACATTGTATCAGGCCCACGTTAATGGAGAAAGGATGAGGATGGATATCTCCTTTAAGGAAATAGCTCTTACCTATTTTGAGGCAGTAGGAGTTTCTTGAACTGTTTTTCCGGACCAGATAACTGCTGATGTAGAGTTAGGATGGGCTCTACAAGGTAATTAAGTATGTATTAAATCTATTTGCCAAAATTACACATTGAGCTCGGGAATCAGCTGTTTTTTGTTTTTGAATTTTGTTGCACCGTTTTGGAAGTCCAATGAATTGCTTTCATTGGAAAAGCGGTTATTTCAATTATATGAAACTAGACAAGCATATGTTATGTTTTGCACAAATGTATCTTAATTTCAAGGTGAATTAGAACTACAACAGATGCTTTTTGTTAAAATTAACATAGAACACTTGATTTTTAAACAAAATTGCCTGAGAAACAAAAGACAAAAAGTTGTTCAGAATGTTCTCAAGCAGAAAACAACGTGGTGGCAATCAGGTCCCCAGAACATCCTCACTGTGAAATATTCAGAGTGCGCCTGAATACTAGCTTCTTGTAGATTAATCCTTTATGGTACTACCTACGCTATGTCACACGTGGGCATGAAAAGTGACTTAAAAGTGTGAGGAGAATATAAAGCCTGCTCCATATATTGAAAAGTTCAGATGTTTTCTGCCAGATGTGCATCTCTTAGGAATAACTGATTCCAAATAGAAACAAGTAATGATTTGGCTTGGGAAACAAGCCAATAGCAGCAAAGCATTTCTCTTGAAAACAGTAGTTGACTGATTTGGACGATACTAAGCTTCTTAGAGCTTTTAAAAAAGGTGACTTTTATATTTATCAGTATAAACAGAATATATTTTGCTTGGTTCCTCATGTCTGTATAAAATTTCAATAGCCACTGAAGAATATACATTTTTAAGACACTATATTTGGACTTGTGAGAGCTGCTCCAAATGATCCTGTCTCTTTTTTTTTGACAGTGGCATGAAAATAAAGATATTTCCTCATCTGATGTATATTGAGAGGAAGCAAATCCTCAGAACCAAGAAATATGCTTTGGTGATGCGCAATGTATAGGTGTATGTATGCACGTGACACATTAAAAGACCAACACTGTAGGGGTGCAATTCTTATTAAGTAGCTTGTTTTCCATCCCCATTGCCTAATCAAACATGCTCTTCGAGGGAGTTTCTTTCCTGCCCCTGGATGAAATTCAGTGGAAGTCCATGAGTTTTTCTGGATTCCTTAAAATAATAAGTATTCTGGTACTTATTATAAAAGAAGTATTATTTTAGTAGGAAAATTACCTAGTCTATTGTAATAACAACAACTCAGAACATTATTGGAGGTTAAAGCTGTTTCCTCCTCCAGTTGGAGGTGCTGCAAATGGGAAGCAGCAATGAGGAAGTGGGAGTTGGGCTGGCGTCCTCTCAATTTCTCTGTCTGGCACTCCTCTTCTCCATGGTAACCAGTCCCTCTTAGGACTGGCTCTGGTTCTTCCGGGGTTGGAGCCAGGGGAGGCAGGCAAAGAAAGGTGCCCTAAAGCAAAGGTCTTCCTTAACTTGTCCTGCTGTGATCTGGAGTTGACCTTGTCTCAGCTTGGCAAATACTCAAATGGGGAAAGTATGGGTACACATACTCTCTCATATAGATTGCTTTGTGGAGTCCTCAGAAATACCCCCACAGCCATAGGTACTTGTGGGAACTGTTAGAAATGTAAAATCTTGGGTCCCATCCCAGACTTACTGTACCAGAAACTCTGGGGAGGGACCCTGCAATGTAAGATTAATAAGCCCCTCACATGATGCTAACAATGCTCACATTTGAGAACCACTGAAATACAGTATAGTCAAGAAAAGTTGAATTCTAATCTTTGCTTTGGCACTGATTATGTACTGTAGGGCACACCGGTTGCATCAAGACTGTTTTTGGGTAGCTGTCTATTGTTGAAAGCTTCTTAGCTTTCATAATAAGGAAAAGTCATACTGAATGGAGCATTACTACAGGGCAGATACTGTTGTAAGTGGTCAAATACAATAACTCATTTGGCATTGATGTACTACTGTCCCATTTTACAGATGAGGAACAACCACTGGCTTGTTGGGGAGGGTGTCTGCTCCGTGTTACAGTTCTAGGAAGTAGCAGATCAGAGATTTGTGCTCAGGTAGTTGCAGAGTGCCTGCTCTTCTCACAAAGCAAAACTGTCTCCTTAGAAGGATAAGCCACCCCAGCTGTGATGACCTGACTCTACCTGGATCTGCACTGAAATAGCAACATAATCCATAGGTTCTTTGTTGGAAGTAAAACTTCAAAACTCCTCTCTCAAGACTTCTGAAAGATTAGATGAGAAAAACATTTATGGGGCTTTTCCATAAAGAAAGTTGTTTATCCATTCTTTCAGATAACTCTAAAATCTATTCTGGGATTAAGCCAAAGTGTCATGAGAATTTGCATGCTTGTAGATGTACTTTACTAAACTGCATTTTAACATTATGCCATTGACCCACATCGAAGACTGCTACAAGAAACAATGCTATGAAATGCATTGTACTTACTATAAGAACATGACTAAAGAAATTTCTCACTCTGTACTCAGTAACCTCTTTCTGAGAATCTCAATGAGGTGTTTTCCATCCTTGGTAGCAGTAATAAGCTTGCTTTTCTTGAGCATCTGATTTATTTTTGTCTTGTGGACATAGAGAACCATATAACTAACCTTGCTTCTGCCTTTGTGTTATGGATTAAGTTGTGTCCCCCCAAAATTCATATATTGAAGTCTTAACCCTCAGTACTTCAGAATGTGACTATTTTTGAAGACAGGGGCTTTAAAGAGATTATTAAGTTAAAATAAGATCATTAGCATGGGCCCTAATCCAATATGACTGGTGTCCTTATAAGAAGAGGAAATTAGGGCCTAGAAAATCACTGAGGGAAGCCATGTGAAGACAGGGGGAGAGGATAGCCAACTACATACCGAAGAAAGAGGCCTCAGAAGAAACCAGTCCTGCTGACACCTTGATATTGGACTTTGCCCACTGGAATTATGAAAAAAATAATTTCTATTATTTAAGCTACCCAGTCTGTGGCACTTTGTTATGACAGCCCCAGCAAATTAAGACATTTTGTGTTGGATGTTGCAAAGGGCGCATTCATGAACCACATCTAACATATCATACCATTCCTTTTATGTATTACCTTTACATATGACTTCATCTACTTTTTCCCTTTCTTACTTGCTCTTTACCTGTTTCCTTATTTATTTCTTTCTATCTCTCATGCTACTGCCATCCTTCTTGGGTACCATATTGTGCTTGGCATTCCCTAAGGGCTTTCCACTGCCCTTGCTGTACAGCTGGCTTGGAAGGAGAGGCTGGAGCTCTTATACTCTTTCCAGGGCCTGGAGAGACACACATGGGCTGTGCCTCCAGGCTTGTGATGATTTTCCGGCCATGTGTTTCCCTGTTTGTGAGCAGGCCACCCAGACTCTGACCTGGCTCTTGAACTCAAGCCACAAAACTCACAGTTTCTGCTTGGAGGTAGCCTTTCCTGTTGTGGTATCTATTCTGAAGTTAACTCACACAACTGCTTTCTTAGAGTAGTCCAACCAAACCCCGCTCTGGTACCCTTCCTGCTTTGAGCTTCTACTTCTTTGAGTGCAGAATACCCTTAGGGTTGCTCTTGTCCTTTTGCAGTAGATTGTGTGTGTGTGTGTGTGTGTGTGTGTGTGTGTGAGCATGTGTGTGTGTGTATGTGTGTGTGTGTGGTATATCCTGGATAGCACCTTTCTATCATTTTCCAGTTTTTCACAAATTTCTCTGAGTTTCCAACTCATTGCAAGTTCTCCCTCTTGTTTCAAACACACGCATATTTAGCTTATATATAATTAAGATGTATAAATAAATATGTTTAATTTTTGTTGTATACAATTAATTTGTATATAAATATATAAATAAAATGTATTTCTATATTTCAATTTTCTTTTAAAATATTTTCTCTGATTTTTAAGGATTTGTCCAGGGAGGGGTAGATTGTGGAGTGTATTTAATCCACTGTGATGAAATAAAAATTGACATCTTTTATATTATGACTTGTACGTTATTTTGTGAGTTACCTTACTTTCCTCTTGAAATGAGGTTGTTTATATATACATTCACATCTAAGTAATACAGCAGACCATATACATGATTTGAGCTAGTTTTTTTCACGTATCTATATTTGCTTCCTTAAATGTAAAATATGAGAGAGAGATCCCTAAGGTCCTGCCAGATATCAGTGAAATCCAGGGAGACCATGGATTCTTGTATCTGTCTTAAGTCCCAGCTTGCTGTGGGGATACATACAAAGGACACACATTTCATCCTCAAAATACTGAAGAACATGGTAAATTTCTCTTTGAGGGGGCTTTAAGATGGGTTACACTTCTCAACACAAGACTGAAGTTTCTTCAGTATCCTCTTTAGCTATCTCTACTGCTAAAATCTCACTGACTGTGATATTGTTCTCTCCAATTCACTCTTCTCCATCTCTCTCCTGAAACTCTTGCTCTTTCTATACCTCTCCTCCTCCTGCCTTCCTCTCCTCTTACATCATGCCCCTCTTGTTTAGCCAAATTCCTCTCAGTATTTTTTTTCTCTTCTACCAACCTATTACTCTTATCAGCACAAACAGAATCTTCTTCAGAAGGTGGGTATAGTAAAAGC
The DNA here is from genome assembly GCF_041296235.1 of Equus asinus. Taxonomy (NCBI): domain Eukaryota; kingdom Metazoa; phylum Chordata; class Mammalia; order Perissodactyla; family Equidae; genus Equus; species Equus asinus. The sequence goes on along the minus strand of NC_091801.1, from coordinate 21,264,170 downwards.
TTTAGAAGCTTATACTTTAATCTTTGCTCCCGTTGGGCAAGATGCTGTAGTTCTGTATAGACAAAATGCAACCTACGGGCTTTGTCAGAGGTGCCGTTTTCACCGGGAAATGTACAAGGAGGAAGAACAAATTGAGCTTCTTCTGCTTCCTCAGGACCAATTTGTATGAAGAGGCATTTAGACTCTGTCTAATCATCTTGCTCTCAGAATCCAACTGGAAACAAGCGTGCAACTAAGACTTACTGATTTATAATTGGAGACGTTAATTGGGGTTCTTGGCGTGATCTACATAGATAATGTCTATGTTGACATGTGAGGGTAGTTAACTCATGTGCTTGCTATCGCCATGACATGAATTAAAATTTTTGGAGTTGAAGTATAAAGTAATAGTTAAGGGCATGAATTTGGTATCTCACAGAACTATGTTCCAGTCCTGACTCTCCATTTACCTGGAGAGATGTTGGGCAAGTTACTTAATTTTTATTAGGCTCAGCTTCTTCATCTATGACAAAGAGATAATAATGATACCTCCCTTAAAGTGTTACTGAAACATTAAATAAGGTAATGAGGGTAAAGAACAGTCGAGATCACTTTCCTAGGATCCACAAATGCCCTAGCACAGACTTCAGGGTCCTGCACGATCTGATTCCTGGGGGAGTCCAACCTCCTACCCCGCCACCGACTCCCAACATGTGCTCCACACACTAGTTGCATCTAATAACATGTTGTGCATGGTTTCTGTGCTATTCTCTGCGGATAAAGAGATGAAGAGATGTGGCTCCCGGCCTGGAGGCACTCACATTTTATTAGGGAGCAAGAGACTCATAAACAAGTTGGCAATCCTGGTTGTTAAGCATTAAACCAATGGTTAAACTGTTAGGAAAAGGGAAAGAAGACAGCTATTAATTTTGCTTGGATAGAAAGTGGGTGGGAAGAAATACAGTCAATCTGAACAACTCACTGTTTGTCATAAGAGGATTAATACAATTCCAAAAATCTCCGGAAAATGGGATTTATTCGACAGAAAAGGGTATGAGAAGATTGAAGAGAACCAGAATCACAGCCAAGCTGGGGACACAAAACAGAGTTGTTCCTCTTTTCCTCCCAGTAAATTAACTTCCCTAATGTCCTAAGTAGAGGTTTCACAGGGTAGGTGAAATATTATACATCCCAGCTGAATAAGGCCAGCTTTGTTTTATTAAATAGCCCATATTACAGATTATGTTGAGTGGTTCTGAGCATTTAGATCACTGTGACTCAGCTCTGAGTAAGTGCTCTGGGTTCTTCTTCTGTATGGTTTTCTGGTCACCGTGTAGCTGTGCACCAGCACCGTGGCATAGCTGGGTATTCTCAGATGGAAGCACGATTTCTATCACTAGTAGGTGGTGTTAGGCTTCATTGGCTACACTGTTTACAACCACGGCCCATCTTTCCAGACTTGGTACTTCAGCTAACTGCATATCCTCCCTCTGGAACTCCCTTTCCACTTTCTCTCTCTTCAAGATCCAGTTCAAAAAATGTTTCGACACATATGCTCCTTCCCTCCAGTCTATCACTGGCACAAGGCAATGACTGTGTCTTATGGTTTTTGTGTTCCTAAGCTCCCTCACACTCATTACAGACTCCACACACGTTTGCGGGACGAATGATGTCGAGCACGGATGTGAGACTTCTAAGACCCTAGTGAGACACCAGGCAGGAGGCTGTTGGAATTCTCAACACAGGGCGTGATAAAGGCTCAGACCAGAGTGGCTGCAGTGAGAAGGAAGAAATGGTTCGTGTTACTTTTAATTCAGGAAAATTTCATATTATCTACCATGGTCACCAGACCAAACCTGAATTTTGATTCTGATTTGATTCCTGAACATGAGAAGGAATAACTCATTGGTCTACAAAGGTAGACTGCCAATTCCCTAGTTGTCCAGACCTGACATTATTGCTCAAGGAACAGCCACAAACCAGTTATAGGGGTGAATTTCCAGGCAATCTGGGGGAAATTAAGTAAGTTATTTTGGATTTGTTGGGCTACACATATTTGAACAAGTATATCTTTGGAGTCAACCCCAGAGAAAAGATAAGAGAACATTTTAATCTGAGTTTAAAAGTAAAAATGACAGCGTCATCACCCAGATCCCAGTCTTAAATATATGTGTGTGTGTGTGTGTGTGTGTGTGTGTGTGTGTATATATGTTCATATATTTATATAAATGTTTTCCTGATCTGGCAGAGTTGATGCAATAATTCCTGCTGTTGGTACTGAGTGAGGCTTCAAAAGAAGCAACACCTCAGCTAAGATCCCAAATTTTTACTCTGTTGCTAAACCATATTGTCTTTTTTGGTGTTCATAAACCATCTTGATTGTTCCAGTGCAGTGAATACACTACAATAATACTAATTTGATAAGAGCGTCCCGGAACTTGTAGACAATTATGTGTTGACACAGTGATGGGAGATTTGAGGTTCATCTTTTTTTTCTGGAGTTTGTAATCTGAGGAGACGGAGTACAGAAAAAACGAAAATTGTTTGTTATGGAGCTATAAAAATGCACCGAGTAAAACGTGTACTTATCAAAATCGTTTCAGTGAAGTAGCCATAATGAGGAAAGGTTTTTTGTTTTTTTTTTTCCTGTACTGTACAGTCAGTATTACAATGAGAGGCAAAAAACCACAAAACAAGCTGGTAAAAGGAGTTTATTCTCAAAAGCAAGTTTAGTGTACATTCTGGGATCAAAACAAAATCAACCCAAATTCTTGTTTATTCTGCTTCACAATAAAAGCCAGTATTCAAGATGACAACATTCAGGCACTGTAAGATTTTCAAACACAAAAGATTTCATTATATTTATAGCATAATTTCTTTAAAGAGATGGAAAAAATAAACTCAAATTCAAATCAGGAAGCTCTCAATAAAGCTTGAGATTAAGAATTCTTCCTATTTAATAATTGTTAAGAAAACCTTCCAGTTACTGTGACATTCCATGCCAAGAACACCTCAGTTAATGCAGACTTTTTTATTGCTAAATACCACTAAGTACCCAATCATATCATATACATATGTGACTATATATATAAAACATATATAAATATTACATTTAACATTAGTCAAATAGATTGGTGATTAATGCTTTTGCTTTGGAAACCCTGAATTTCAGTAGAATTGAGATGCTGCAAATCTAACACCCTTGAGAAAAGCCACATAACGGTTCTCACGAAAAAACATTTGACCTGTATAGGTGGATGTGCCAATGGCACCAGATAAGGGAGTTAATTAATTGGTTTGGGAAAGTTTTGTTGCCTTCTTTGTGCCAGGCACTATTCTAGATGCTGGAGACACAGCAGTGAACAAAACGTGGGACTCGTAGTCTAGTGGTTATGAATTTGGTTGTTTGCTAAACCCAACATGAACACTATTACATCTGAGGAAGCCTAATCAGGATAATGTTCCATCTTTCAAGCCTATGCTTTGTTTCACATTTGCAGCTAAAAGTGAGTCTTCCAAAGCATGCAAAGAAATATTGAGCAATGTTCATACAGAGTGTGAGGAATGGGGATGTGGATAAATTATCACATCTAGAGATTTGCAGACAAAACCCACTTCCTAATGTGCCTTTTAAAACGCAACGGCACGGTGACAATTTCAAATAGATGCCAACAGGCACAAAAACAGCTCTTACCATGTTCTTCCATTAATAACAGTACTTTAATTGTGGATAAATAGGGCTGTACTGTTTATGAAGGGCTTTCAGACACCCTCCTCATTCTGTACAGGAGCTAGGGAAGATGTTATCTCCATTTGACAAATCCAGAGACTGGGGTTTCAGTGGGTTTTCAAAGGTCACACAGTAAGTTGTATAACTAAAACTAGGACTCAAATCTTAGGGCAATGATTCCACCCTGATTTCCTGGGCACCTCAGTAGTACTCCTTTCATAGGCTTTGCTGGTTTAGCATGGGACTGTGGTCTCTGGAGATTTTACTTCCTAAGATCATTATAGTTAAAGTTGTGTGTGCTGATTTGAGAAATATTCTCATGTCCTGATGCTGAGAATTCTGAAAGCAGAGTCTTGAGCAATAATATAAAGAATATGCCTAGTTACTGAAAGTTCTGGCATTTGGATTTGAGCTAATGGCCAGGTTCTGATCTATTTTATTCATTAACAAAATCGGTGTTAGATTTCGTATTAGTAGGACTATGAATTGTAAATACTGTTATTGTGGCTAAATTCCAAAGTGAGCAATCATATAATGGCAGTTTTCAAATGGACAATGTTAATTCCTTAGAGAATAAAATCAATAGCTATACAGTATTTTCTTGGAATCTCGAAACATTCGAATGGATAAATGCAACTAGTGTGTAGAACACATATTGGGAGTTGGGGATGGAGGTGTAGGCGGTTGGACCCCACCAGGAATCAGATCATGCACGACCCTATAGGCTGTGCTAAGGCATTAGTGGACCCTAGGAAAGTGACCTCAACTGTTCTTTATGTACATTACCTTATTTAATGTTTTAGTAACACATTAAGGGAGGTATTTATCTGACGTGAGCTCTATATTGGGCAGTACCTATGGGGCAATGCAACATAAAATTTTACCTGAAAGTTTTGCAGAAGGAATTAATGCTCAACCAGAGATAATGGTCAACAGCATCAGTTTCTGAGAACATTTGACAAACACAAAAAAGACCTTTGAATTTCTAAGAACACTCCAAGGAAATGACGTACACTGAATTTTCTCAACAATGACTTTTCTCATTCTAATATGATTATCTGGAATTGCGTGTGTGTGAATTTAACCCGTGTTTAAAAGAGTGGATAAACAGTACATGTGCAGGTTGGTTATTTGTGAAGTTGTTCTATCCTATCAGATGATTTTACAGGATGAAATTTTTTAAAAAGCCCTCTGGAAATAAGATTGAACCACCCTTGATGGTTTTCCTCTTAAAATAAAGTGATCCATTTAAATCAAATGCCGATGGCCAATCTAGTTGCTCATCTGCAGTCTGAGAGCACATGCAGAGGCGCCATTGCTTCTGGAAAAGTGCTTCCCATGCCGTTTCTCACTTTTACAAATGCTTCGCTATTTTCATACCCTTTCACAATTTTTAACTCGTTTCTTTTTCACAAAAATCCTATGTGTGTGTTGGAGAGGGGTACTATAATTCTCATTTTTAAGAGAAAACTTAGACTCAGAAAAGATAAATATCAGACCCAAGGTCAAAATGTGCTGAAATTTAGGTTTTTGTATTGCAAATTCAACTCTTATCCCCCTAGGCCTATTTTCTTTAGATACAGAAATGTCCCCTTCCTTCCAAAAAAGGTGCTACCACTTCAAGCTGATATAATGGTTTAAATTGCCACTGGGAAGGACAATTACTGCAAAGCAGGAAGTCTGAGAATGTGACAACCCTGACCTCAACATTAATTATGCATCAAATAATAAGAAGTGGGTCAGTGGAAGAGCCAAAGATATTATGTGACGCATCACTCACTGTAATAGCAGACTTTGGGTTCTGGTAGAGACAGCCTCACTTAGAAATTATTTTTGTGGGAATTTGGTTCTCAGTTTGACCCTTCCTCCAGAAAGATGGAAGTCTGTGTGGTTTCCAGAGGCTAACCTACGATATTGTGTGTTCCACGATTCTTACGTAATTCTGGTGGAAGAAGCTCTGCGGTCCCGAGGACCTCAGGTGCTAACTCGTAATAGAAACACAAACTGGGAACAAGTTTGCTGATGATCCCTAGGTAAGGCCCATAAACTTATCTAAGGCAGAGTTTGATAAGCAGTCCTAGTTGTAATTCAGTATGCTTTTCCCTTTGAATAGAAATCAGGACAAAGGTATTTCAAGTTGGGTGGTATAAGCAAACGTTTATAAGAAGAACTGAATTACATTAGTCCTACATTTTTCCCTCACTGTGATATTTGTCTACACTGAACCAAAGAAGATATCAAGAAAAAGCAAAAACCAATGATTTCGAAGATTGGTCTCAGTTTAGCAGATCCTCCTCAATATAGCAGAAGTAAACATTTTGAACCAGAGACGAAGACCAAAATAAGGGAAAAAAGATTCCCCGCTGCCCATCGTGAAAACGTGTGCTCAGTCTTTAAATTTAAGGAGAGACGTTTGATAAATTTTTTTCAACTTGCCAAGAAATGCTAAACACAGTAAACAAACCCAGTCCTCCTGCTCAAAATGTATGAAATTTCAATTCCATTTTTAGGGTACTGCACACAGCTGACATATCTGTTTGAACTGAAAAATTGTTTCTTGTAATTTCTTTTTCTTCATGTGCTTTATTCTGAGCCAATGTGTCAACTTGGTATTATAAGTGTATTTGTGTCCATACCATGTGATACATACTCCAAATGAAAAAAAAATGTTGATAGATTTAATTATGTTTATTTGAACACTTGATAAAACAAAACAACAAACCTTCAAGATTAACCTTTAAGGATTCTCCAAGCTGACTGAATCTAAACCTCATAAATATTTTTCTCTAATATGAGAGTTACGTGATTTATAAGATTTTACTATTTTGAAATGTACACTTCAATATCTGATGTTTTAGGACAATTCTACCAACAAGTTGATTCTGGAAGGCTCATGCCCCACATCTAATCATACACCAGACTCTATCAATTTTTCTCTCAGTAATGACATTTTAATCTGCTCCCCCATTTCTTACTGCCATGGTTCAAGCTTCCCTTTCTCTTCTTTGGCGTGTTTCTAATGGCATCCTTCTCTGGGGCCTCTGAACCTCTAAGATTATCCCACTCCAGTCCCTCTTTCACATTGCTGCCAGGGTTATCTTTTCAAAAGACAATTATGGTCACTTAGCATCTCAACCAAAACCTCTGTTGGATCCCTTTTGTCTTTAAAATAAGTCCAAGAATAATAAAAATAATAACGGGAGCTAATAGATCCACATAATCATCTAACAAATTTGTATAATGTTTATTTGCCATTTAAGTGGGTATGTAGAGGAACCTTATTTTATTAATTTGTATTTCCTTGGTGACGTGATGTTGGTAATCTTTAGATGCATTTATTTGTCATTCATGTATCCTCTGTGGTGAAATATTTATTCAAATCTTCTATTTTTTTTCTGTTCACAGACATCGTTTTTCATGGTACAATATGAAAAGCACTCCTTTTAAAATCTGGAAGAAGGCTGAGATGCCCGCTATCACTGATTCTATTTAATAATATATTGGAAGAACCAGTCAGTACTAGGTACATACATGGATCCTTGACTTGTGACAGAAGTACAAACAGGGAAAAGATGGACCACGTCATGAATGGCGTGAGATAATCAGTCATCCATTTGGAAAAGAAAGAATTTGGATTCCTGCCTCACAATACACACTAAAATCAACTCTAGATGGATTTAAAAATTTAATCTGAAAGGTGAAACTTTAAAACTTTTAGGAGAAAATATTGGAGGCTATCTTTATGGGTGTATGGCAGAGAAGTATTTTAGAACCAAGCACAGATGATACCTCAAAAGAAAAAGATCGTTTCGTTAATTACAGTAAAGTATAAGACTGTTCATTAAAAGATCTCTTAAAGAGAGTGATCTAATTTGACAAAAAATCTAGCCGAATCAGAAAAATAAAGGAAACAAATCCATCTCACTTGTAAATGTTGATATAAAAGTCTAATGTAAAATATTAGCAAATAGAATCTAGCAACTATTAAGAGGCGAATGCCCACTATCACTGCTTTTATTTAAAATTTTTCATGAAGTACCAGTTAACACAATTTGAAGAGGTAAAAGAATCAGAGGTACAAAACTTGCAAGTAAAGAGGAAAAATTATAATTACCTATAGATGATGTTTCTAGATTCCATTTCTGGACAGCCTAAGTTAATCACCTAAAATTCAATTGGAAACAGTGAAGGAAATTATTAATGTGACTATCTCTTTAACATAAAAATCAGTAGTTTTCCAGAGCCCAGCCACCAAGTAAGATAATATAAAGAAAACACTGCACTTATAATATCAGCAAGAAGATAAATGCCTAATCCTAAACTTAACAGGAAATATACAAGATCTTTATAACTTTTCAAAAATTCTATTCAGGCATATAAATGAAAATTTGAATACATGAAAAGTTGCAACTTCTTCTCGAGTAAGAAGACTCATTATGGTAAAGATATAAATTTTCCCTAAATTAACTTATAAATTTAGTAGAAACACATTAATAAAACATTAATTTTGAATTATTTCTGGAACTTGTAAAGCTAATTCTAAAATCCATTAAAAAAAACAAAAAAGGAAATAGGATTTTAAAATGAAAAATAAAAAGTTATAGGGCTACACTAAACCAGCCAAATATAAGAATGTATTGTAGGGGAGCAAAATTTGCCACCCCACAATATGCCACTTTGGGATATTGACTATTTTGAATTCAAGTTAGTTGAGAAACAGCTAGTGCAAGGACACTCCAACCTGCTGTGTCTTCCTGAAAGTAGGAAATAAATCTCCCATGTGAAAGGTACCCTCTGTCCAGGAGGTAGACGGACATCCTTACCACCAGAGCTGGGAGATTTAGGGCTGAGAAAGCTATACAAACAAACCTTGTTACTTTACTAGTTTACTACGCCAAACCCAATGTCTTTGTCTTGTTGGTTCTTCACAAATTTATTATTTCTTCATCTAAAAAGTATAAAGCTGCCTGCTTTGGTCATTTCTTTGGGCCTTAGATTCTTTTGGAGCCCCCGTAGATAGAAAATTAAATATGATTTTCTCCTGTTAATCTGTCTCATGTCAATTTAATTTTTAGATAAGCCAAAAGAACCAAGAGGCATAGGGGGGAATTTCCCCCTCTCTTACAGTATTAATACAATATTTTTGTATTGGAATCCAGACTAGTCAGATCAATGGAACAGTTCTGAGGTCCAGAATACACACAAATACACACGCTAATTTAGAATCTGATATAACTAGACTTTCGATCAATTGCCATTGAAGGGGAAAAATCGAGATGTTTATTTCATTCTTATTCTTAAATTGAATTCCAGGTTTGTCAACAATTTAAATGTTAAGATTAAACCTGTTTTCTACCCTGCATCCCCTAAAACAAGTCTGTAAAAATACTAGAAAAGTGGCCAAAGAATGTTTTTATAGTAATGGAATGGGAAAGATTTTCTTTCTAAACAAGATAAAAAACTTAAAAGCCAGTAGTTTAAAAAATAAAATAAAAATTACACAAAATTAAAACAAATTTTTTGAACAAATACCATAAAAAAAGTCAGACCAGGAAATGTATTTGTGATATGAATAACAGGGGACTTTTTTTTTTTTGGTGAGGAAAATTGGTCCTGAGCCAACTTCTGTTCCCAATCTTCCTCTTTTAGCCTGAGGAAGATTGTCTGTGAGCTAACATCTGTGCCAATCTTTCTCTATTTTATATGTGGGACACCACCAAAGCATGGCTTGACAAGCTGTGTGTAAGTCTGTGCCCAGGATCCAAACCCACGAACCCCAGGCCACTGAAGCAGAGCGCACAAACTTACACTATGCCATGAGGCTGGCCCTGAATAATACGGGACTTTTAAGCTTAACTTCCTTAATATGTAATAATTCCTTCAAATCAAGAATGGAAAATCTAAATTTAAAATGGGCAGAAAACAGTTCATAGAGAGTAATACAGGTATCTAATAAACATGAAAGAGACTTCACTTCACTCATAATAAAAGTAAGTCTAGGAGACGCTTTTTACATCAGGTTTGCAAAACCCCCAAATTTTGATACCACACTGTTTAGACTAAGGGTGGGGGTCCACTTTTAGTGGAGCTGCAAATTAATATAAGGTTTTACTAGGGCAATTTGCTACTGTCCAAATTTTAAATGTATCTATTTTTGACAAGAAAATTTCATTTCTAAGAATTTATTTTACAGACATATTTTCACGTGTTCCTAAGATCATGTATGTTACAATAGCTTTGCGATAACGAAAGAATGGGTATAATGTAACTGTTGACCAATGGGTAACTGGTTAAACAAATATGATGAACACAGTGGGATACTGTGAAGCTGTTAAAAGAATGAGGCAGATTCAAATATGCTGACGAAGAAAAGTTCTCCAAGAAATAGTATTAAATGGACAAAATAAGATGCAAAATAAGACAAAATATATCCTTTATATAAATAGTGATATATGCATACAAAGTTTTCTGAAAGGATGCACATGAATCTATTACTGGTGATTGAATCTACAGAAGGAGAAATTGGATCAGAGAAGAGAAAATGATTTACTTTTTATAGTATCTTTAGTACTTCCTAACTTTTTAAAGTCATATTTATGTATTACTAAATTTCCTAGACAAAAAGCTAAATATTTTGCAAGATATTATGGAAAAATAAGAAGGGAGAGGACTTGGGCATCTTGGGACTCAATCGATGACTTAATGGGCTAGGAACCTCCCTGAGATGCTGTGGGTCTATCCTTGGAACGTGGGCTGGCTGAGATGTGGGAACCACTCCTTTGGTTTGCTCATCTGTTTCTACAGGAAGACAATGTCCCACAACGTCTGCCTTCCTTTGCTCTCCAGTTTTTGCGACTTCCTGGCTGTCTGCCTGGATCTTGCCTCTCTTGTGACTTGTTTCCTGGTGCTCTTTGCTTTCCTTGCCTGCCTGGTTCTCTCCTGGGTTGTTGCCGAGCCACACAAGTCACGTGCTTTCCTGGACTCCTGACTCCTTGCCTGGTTCTTGGCCGCATGTTTTCTTCCTCTTGAGTGGATTACAGTGGAATGTTTGCTAAAGCTTTCTTTTTTGCTTTCACTTTGGCTTTCTCACTCTCATAGGTCCCTCGTCTTCTTCCTGGGAATTTGCATTCCTTCCAGGGTTGAGCACAGATGGAATTGAATAATAAAAGGAAGTTTTTTGTAAAGAAAGCCAAAGCAGGAAAAGAAAGAGACGTTTAGGATGTAATAGAAGGGACTTGTGAAAGTGGAGGCAGAGGGAGTCTGTCTTCAGAGTGTAAAAAGTCTGATTGTCTTCCTTGACCTCAGGACCAATTGGTTAGAGTGACTTTCTTCCTTCCCCCTGCACTTTGCTGAAGGTATAGAAAGTATGCTAGAGCTCCAGGGATGTGGGTAGGACAGAGTTGTGTGGGAAAGAATGATTAAAAACGTGGAAAGAAGAGAAAAGGGGTGGGGTCTGTGGTGGGAGGTGGGAAGAGGAAGGCAGAACAAAGACTTCCTGGTGAAGAGAGGCTTCTGAAGAAGGATAAGCTAAGGTTGACCCACCGACACTACAGAATTGAGAAAGAAAGGCTTCTTCTCCAGGAGGGAGAAGACACATGGATGCTGTCTTTTGCTTGGATTATTTTAGGGGCTTAAACTGGATATCAGGGGAACCCTCCTGGATGCTCTCGTGGATTCTTCCTGTTGGGCTGCGATGGATCATGTCACCCTGTTCTTCAAACATTAAGGTTATAGTAAAGGGTCGCAGATTCTTGGTCACATCTTTTCCCATGATGATTGATGATAACAGTTAAGAATGAGTATTATTCTTGAAAATGTTGAACTTTACCTCATTACACTGCTCCTGGAAAGCAGTGACAGTTAAGAAATCTCCCTATCCCTTATGACACCAAAAACACAAGCACAAAAGGTATAAATACATAAACTGGACTGTCACATTTAAAGCTTCTGTATCAAGCAACACAGTCCAGAGAGTGAAAAGGCAACCTATAGAATGTGTGAAAACATTTTCAAATCAAATATCTGACATGCAGTTAACATCCAGAATATACAAAGTTAAAAATATAAAAAATAACAACAGGGCCAGCCCCTGTGACCTTGTGGTTAAGTTCAGCATGTCTGCTTCGGTGACCTGGGTTTGGCTCCCAGGTGTGGAACTTGTCAGTGGCCATGCTTTGGCAGCTCACATACAAAACAGAGGAAGATTGACAGCAGATGTTAGCTCAGGGCTAATCTTCCTCAGCAAAAGAAAAAAAATAAAAAACAAATAACCCAATTAAAGAATGGACTAAGGACTTGAGTGCACATTTCTCCAAAAAAGATGTGCAAATGCCAACAAGCACAAGAAAAGATGCTCAACATCACTAATCGTTAAAGAAATGAAAATCAAAACCAAAATGAGATACCACCTCACACCTATTAGGATGGCTACTATCAAAAAAACAAAAATAACAAGTATCGGTGAGGATGTGGAGAAATTGTAACTGACAAAGTCTCTCTTCTTAACTAAGAAGTCTGAATCCTCTACCCAAGTAGGCAGCAACCTGTGAGCTTCTGCGTTTGTCTTTAACAAAAATCCTGTTAAATCAATTTAGCCAGACTCTCCCACCCTCAACATCAGATCACCCTCAGTATCTGATCAAATTTCTCATCCTCAGTGATCCCCCAGGTGATATCTGATCACCTCGGCCTGCTTTCAGCAAGAATCCTGTCAAGTCAGTTCAGCCAGAATCTCTCTTTCCCCTGATGTTTCCTCTTAGTAATTTTCCATTCACTGGTCCCCACCCTTCTTCTTGATTATAAATCTCCACTCATCCGTGCTGTATTCGGAATTGAGCCCAGTTCTATACAGAGCACACTTCCCCTATTGCAATAGTTCCCAAATAAAATCTGTTTTTTCCTCTTTAACTAGTATCAGGGTCTGGTTTTCTTTTAACAGAACCCTTGTGTACTCTTGGTGGGAATGTAAAATGGTGCAGCCTCTGTGGGAAACAGTACGGCAGTTCCTCCAAAAGTCAAAAATAGAACTACCATATGATCTAGGAATTTCACTTTTGGTTATACATCCCAAAGAATTGAAAGCAGAGTCTAGAAGAGAGATTCGTATATCCATGTTCATAGCAGCATTATTCACCATAGCCAAAAGGTGGAGGCAACCCAAGTGTCCATCATTGGATGAATGAATGCACCAAATGTGGTATATACATACCATGGAATACTATTCAGTCTTAAATAGTAAGAAAATTCTGACCTTGCTACAACATGGATGAATCTTGAGGGCATTATGCTAAGTGAAATAAGCAAGCTACAAAAAATATACTGTATTATCTCACTTAAATAAAATGACTTGAGTAGTCAAATTCATAGAGGCAGAAAATAGAATGATGGTTGCCAGGGGTTTGGGGGAGGATGCATTGAGAGTTGTTGTTTATTGGGTGTAAATTTCAGTTCTGCCAGATGGAAAGAGTTCAGGAGATTGGCTGCACAATGATGTAAATGTACTTAACATTACTGAACTGTACATAGAAAAATGGTTAAGATGGTAAATTTTACGTTGTGAGTATTTTACCACAATGAAAATTTTTTTCCCAGTTTTATTGAGAAATAATGGTCATACTGTATAAGTTTATGGCGTACAGCACGATAGTTTGATTTACATATATTGTGAAATGATCACCACAATAGGATTACTTAACATGCAACATCTCATATAGATTCAATCAAAAGAAAAGAAAAAAAAATCCTCCTCATGATGAGAATCTTAGGATCTACTCTCTTAACAACTTTCTGTATCTCACACAGTAGTGTTAACTGTGGCCATCATGTTCCACATTACATCTCTAGTACTCATTTATCTTATAACTGGAGGTTTGTTAAGAAGGTAAATTTTATGTTGCGTATGTTTTACCACAATGAAAAACTTTTAAAAACAGAAAGGAAAAGAGAAAGAAATGCCCCTGTCCTTCTGTGTTCCTGGGGTTATTGCAAAGACCCTCCCTTTCCCATGCAACTTAGATATGCTAAGGGATGACCCCTTGTTTACTTGTGACAAGGCCAGACCAGATCTTCCAAATTCCCATTCTTTGCCTCATAAATGCTTAGCTGAAGTGTTTATCCCCACTGATTAAGCTGGACAAAATACTGGTCAACTTGACCAAACTTTAGTCAGGCTTCTCCCCTCTCCATAGGCCTCTGGACCTTGACCCGCCCTTGAACTTCAACAGGCACTGGACCATGGAGCAGTCTCTCATTAACAAACCCTTCCGAAAATCAGCTGACCACAAAGAAAGACATTTCCTGCCCCACTCTCCAGTCATGCCACCTGCTTATTCCCCTTCCCACACCCAGTCCTTTCTAGCCTGTCTTACTCCTCCTTAGAAAAGAAAAACACTTCCTGCCTGACCTTTGAGAAGCTTGTAGATCCTAAGGATGGAGCGCTCATTCTTCTGATTGCAATAGTCCCCCAACCTCCCCACACCCCTTGCGATAGCCTTTCAAATTGTCTCTCCTTACCTAAGTCCGGATTTGTTTTTGTCACTTGCAAAGTATGAGAATAACGTGTCCTATTTAACGTATGAAATATATTGACAAGACACTTAATGTATGAATTATTTATATTTCATAGGTAACACACATGCAATTGACTATGTGAGTCTAATTGTGTAGTATGTGTGTATGCATATTTAGGTATGCTGGCTAAACTTCACTATAATGCTGTCCTAAGTTATTATAATTTTTCTTTATAAGTATATTATTTGGAAAACTGTCATTACTCTTGTTTACAGGCCTTCTGGTACCACTCTTAAATTGGCAGTTTAGTTCAGGAAAATATTAAATTGTGGACACTTAAACACCTGTATAGAGGACAAAAAGTTATGCTCAGCTGGTTTGGTTTCCAATTTGAGATTTTAGCCTAGTCCATTCTAAAGTGCTACTTCTTTGCTTTGACTTTGCGAAATTCTGAATTGAGAGTAAAAACAAGTGTTCTTTGTAGTAAAATTTAACACTTTTAACTATAACCAGTACATCTTAGAAGTGTTCTGATTTTAAATTCACAGTGTTTTCAAATTATTTCCTTTTGATTTTTAAATTGCAGTTGTGTGTCAGGATTCCACATAGGGAACTCATGATAAATCAGCAACCATGATAATTAACACAGCCGAATGTCTGACCAAGACACTACCACTAGTCTAGCTTAAGGGGACACTAACATAGCAGCAGACTTTCAAGGTCAAATCTACATATTTTCTTCTCTTGATGTAAAGATTGTCCCATTCTGGATTTTTTCTTTCTTTTGCCTTTTTTCAAACATCTTTCTACTTTTGACTGGTAATTTTTGAGGAAGAGATGATACTCTGCTATCATTAAGTTTGATATTTAGAAAAATAGAAGGTTTGTGTTTTATATGGTCTTTTATTATTTATATTAAAATTTCCATACATTCACTCCCTCACTTATTGAGCTTTATGTGGTAGGTAATAAAGAAGATAAGATGGTTTACACAGAAATACCTGCTACATCAATGCTGCACTGATCTCTTCTTGGGTCCTCTCCAGTCCTATCTCAGCTGAATGTGGCAGCTCTACAACCATCCACCCTCATTGCCCAGGCCTTTGACTAACTTGGCCTGTTTATGAATTTTCTGGAGCTTTTATGCTCTTATGGGAGATGCACATGAATCTCAGGGGTGTAGGACGTTTTTTATTCTTTTCATTTTCTTCTGTACCTAGATCCCAAGTCACCTAAACTCATTTATGTGATGAGTTGACTGTATGCAGAAAGAGCTGATGGTACTTTCTGGAAAATCAGCATACACCTTTTCTCTGCTGTGGACTGGGAAGGTTTTTGGCCAAAAGATAGCTAGTGACCCTTGACAGTATCAGATCTAATCTCCTCACTCCACAGCTAAGGAAATTAGGCCATGAGAAATTTAGCACTTTTCTGGTATTTCATGCTGTTTGAGTGACAAAGCAAGGCCCCAGACCCCTCAGAAGCAGCCACACACCCAACCAATTGCATTGCCTCTGGTTTGAGTCAGATAAAAGTCAGATACCTTGCATGAAAATTAAACCATCAATCTTCCAATTTTTCACACGTGACAGAGTGGAGAGATTGAATTTTAGACCGAAATAGCCAGATATTTGGACTCTATTGATAGTCACAGACTCTGAGACTGTCATAAGTTGGTGGCATTTAGGCAGGTGGTACCTAAGTACAAATAGATGTGGACTATAAAACCTTTTACCCAACCCAGATCTTTCTATTCTCTACTGAACGTTTTCTTCTTCATAGCTTGAGCCATTTGGTTACAGTTTCTGAACTTAAAATAAAGCATCCTGATTGGCTGTCATCACTTTAGTCACTGCATGATGTCAGGAAGATGGAACACACCAAGGAGAAACACTATGGAGGGCGAAATTACGCAGAACCAATTTTCAAAATTATGGAGCAGAACTATCACGAATGGTAGCGTTGAAAACTACACTTGTGCAGGCATGCTTTTCAGAGGAGCACCACATTTAGACAATTAAATGAAAAACATAAACTTTTCTTTTGATAATGAAAGTTGAATGATCAAAGAGGAAGCTGGGAGAAAGCGTGGCTGTGGAAAGCAAGACAGCATGAGGGGAGGGGGCTGCGTGGCTATCACCTCTTCAGCTCTGGGGTTGGTTGGGGGTGGGACTACCTGA
The DNA here is from genome assembly GCF_041296235.1 of Equus asinus. Classification (NCBI taxonomy): domain Eukaryota; kingdom Metazoa; phylum Chordata; class Mammalia; order Perissodactyla; family Equidae; genus Equus; species Equus asinus. Next base: position 21,247,772 of record NC_091801.1, on the reverse strand, counting down.
GCATCTTGGGATTTTGGTTGCCCTTTCTGTAAAATAAAGCAAAAGCATGGCATGCTCTTTAGGATATTTCCAACTGAAAGATCCATAAAATTAGGTTCCAAAGTTGTGTTTAATTATTAAAACTATAATCTGAAGTTTTTTCCCCTAAGTTTGTCCGTGGTCTGAAAAAGGTATAGTAACTATATATTCATATTCTCAAACAATCCTTTAACTCCGAGAAAAATCCAGCAGAAAATTCCAAGAAATGTCATCCTTAGGTAAGAGTTACCTTAAATATCGCAGATAGAGTTCAGAAGCCTTATTTCAGGCCAGCGCTGGGGCTCGTGAAGTCTGTCTGTTTGTTCATTTTCTCCAGGAGACCCTTTCTGTTCTTGCATCTAACTCAGTGTGTTGTGATAAATAATGCAGTGCCTTCCCAACAGTTGCCTTAGCCATACGAGGGGTACATTTTAAAAAGAGAACAAGCAGACACAGAAATGGAAATTAACCCCAGGCCTGCCAGCCTCCGTCAGGAATAATGGCGTCACATAATTCCAGGGTTAAATGAGAAGTAGGTGCCTTTTTACTGAGTTTGGCTCTTTGTCCTTGCTTTAGTGTGTCATTGTAGCAACTGTCATGTAAGGTTAATGACAGCCCCTCATTACCCTAGTCAAATATGTAATAATGTGGCCCAACAACGGGTCTGAATGGCTTCTGCTTGTCAGACCCCTATGTTTTGCCTAGCAGATGGTCACTGTGTTTGGAGGGGCCCTCGCTCAGATCCATCACACTGATATCCTGAACACGTGTGTGTGCGGGAAGCATTTTCCCCTGATGGGACAGTGTGTGGCTAGAATACTAATTGAGCACAGCAAGACGACTGCAGACTTCACCCTCGCTCCTCCCCCAGATCCCTCTTCATTTTCTCTTCGGCTCTGGGGAAAGGGGGAAGACAGGACCTTTCTCGCCTCTCTCCTTCTATTATTTCCGGCGACACACAACACTTTTCAGCTGTGATATGCACCCGTTTTCAAACCCTTTATTTGGATCACTTAGGATGCAGCACCCATGAAATTTAGACACGTTCTATTCTCGGAGACGCGGAAACAAAGGGGGGAAAAAGCCTCAGTGAGGAAAGTGGCAGGGGGCAGGGCTTACTGAAAAAGAGCTATAGTCCAGGTGGCAGGAAACTAGAATTCTAGCCTGTGACCTTGAGCAAAGTCACTCCTCCCGCCTCTGTTGACTCCCCCAGGAAGGTGGCCTGGCTGCAGAAGGTGAGAGAGACACATGAGGACAGATACAAGAAGGATTCTCTGTCCTGCCCCAGGGCTTCTCCAACGGGCCCTTGCTTTTCTCATCCTCAGTGGTTTTTTTACATGATGTTACCTCCTTTCTCGAAATTGAACAGTGGCTCCCAATTGCTTAAAAAATCAACTTAAACTCTAAATCACTGCTGCAGAATTAGTTCCGAGGCAAGCCACTCTTTTCCCCTTACTAATCTGTTCCCACGATTTTTCAGGCTGCACAGACCTCTTCAGACACAAATCTGTCTGTTTTTTATGCACCAGTTTTCTTGGTTTCAAGTCTTTGCTCATGCCTAACCTCCCACATGAAACCCTGATGCTCCCTTGAATCAGCCCCTATTCTTCAAAAACATTACATAAAGACTTCCCCTAGCCCTGTATAGCTCTGGTAACTCCTGCGACTTTAAATATTCCTAATAAGTAAGGAATTACTTTGCTTGTTAATGTATATTCAGAAGTTTAGAACTATGAGCGAACTCAGCAATCATTCTGTGCAACCACTTCATTTTGGAGATGAAGTAGTCAAGTCTGCATTGGTCAAGACCAAGTTCAAGGAGCTAATATGGTAGCACGACCAGCAGCAAGTTCTTTTGATGCTGAGTTTAGTTTTACTTTACACTCTAGCAGATCACCCACTCGCTGTATTTCACTGTTTAAGAGCTTGTTGTTATCATTGGTTCTTTCCGCCATCCCCTGTTCTCTCCCACAATGGAGGGCAAACTCCTTGTGGGCAGAAGCAGCGTGTCTTCCTTTGCAGGCCCTGACAGAGCCTGAACAGCTTTCTGGGCACAGGAAACGGACATCTCACGGAGCATATATGGCTACAGGTCACAGTGTTCATGCCAATCCCTTTTGTAATCTCTATGACATTTAACACTTTGCCAAATTATCTGTTGGCACTAATCTCTTGGTACTAACCTAACAAGTGACATTTTCTTTTGTATCTTTTGTGTGAGCCATCCCTGAGGCCGACGAGTCACTGTGAAGCAATTGTCATGAGCAAAATGTCGTGTTAGGTCTCATGGGGCAGAAAAGCCTGTAGCCTAGGACAGGGAGGTGTTGACTGTGCTGTGTTCCATTGACGATAGAGAAAACCTGCTTCTACGCAAACCTTCCAAGGATCTGAGAAGTGAGGCTGAAATAAACCAGAGGGAATTGCATCCAGTCTTTCCAGGATGGAAAAGGAAATAAATCCTCAGGCCTTTCTAACTCGGTCTCCCAGGAGGAAGATTCTATTTCAAATGATTTTAGATTTGGCATTTGCTGAGTGTTTCTTTTTTCTTTCATCAACTATACGGAAATTTCAGCATAAATGTTAAATAACTTTACTTCTTAAATCAGATCTAGATGACCATAAAATGCTTCTGTTCTCTTTGACTCCAGATACTGCTTCCTCAAAAGTCTTTACCATATTGTTTCATTTAGTTGCATTCTTGCTAAAAATCATGCAGCACATATGCACTCCCTCCATAGCTTTCCTAAGCCATAGGGATGATCTCCTTTGAATATTAGCAAAGTTATACATTCTAATTGTCATTTAGCAATCATTCTTTGCTCTCTCAACAAACATTTACTGATCTCCCAATATTTCAAGTATCATTCTAAAATATAGAAAGATAAGGCAAAAGCCTTGGTCTGTACACACTCACTATCCAGTGGTAGAAGAGGTGCGTATGCAGATAAACTTGATCATTCAAATGGATGCTCCTCTTATTCTGTACGTCCTCTGGTCTGAGCCAATCCTCTCTCCCTTCTCATCCCCACAATTTACCACCTGCCTTCAGGAGTTCTTGTCCACATTCAGCAATCTTCCCCATATTCCCAAACTTTTCTCTGAATGCTGCCTCTGCCTCCTGAGTCCTTCATCGGTGCCCAGCTGGTCCATAAAGACATGGTTTTCTTATGAGAAGTTCGTTGCTTATTTCTCTCTTTTATTTCTCTTCACAGTAACTTAGGGCTGAGGTTTGGAGTCTGTGTCCTCCTCTATCCCCACTACCAATTCTGGTCATTATTTCTGCTCCACCTTATAAAAAAATCCAACTTTATTCTTACTCCTTTAAGCCTTACACCATCTGGTAAAACCACCTGTCTCTCCTCAGTGTGTGGTCTGCCAATAATCTCTTGGTAACCAACTCTTTGTTTATCACGAGTTCTGGATCACACAGATAGCCACAGAGACGGCCTCTCCCATGGACTGATCTCTCAGTTTCTTAACCACTTATGTTTAGTGACTTTCCATCTCAGCTATTTTCTCCCATAGTCACATTGCCATAATCAGGAACTGTCCTACATTTAAAATAACAAGACAAAATGGCCTATTTTCTTCCATCATCCTCCTCCTAATTCACCTGTTGAAATATACACTGGCAACATCGGTCCATAGATTTCTATGATTTCTCTTGCTTCCCCTTTTCTCCTGGCTCTATTTGCCTTCTTATCCAGTGAGGATTCAGTGATAAATCATAATCACTTCCTTGCAAAAGCCCTCAATTGCCTTGCCCTTGTTTTCATCCACCATATTTTCCATCCACAATATTTCTTGGCAAAATCCCAAACCAGGATAAATCCAACCATCTGTCTCCCTTGTGGCTACATCTGAGTAGCTGATTGTCGCTGGTGAAAATTACAAACCGGGCAGACAGGTTTTCCTTCAAATGTATCAATACCATTTCAAATGAGTACTTAACATGGCCCAGAAATCTGTGTTTCTCTAGTAAGCTCGCCCTAAAAGACCACTCTTGTGTCTCTTCCTCTCTCTTCAATGCTGTCTCCATCTTCTTCCCCGGAAGAGTTCTTGCCCAGTATTCCCGCTCCCTGTCTGGGCCCCTCCAATTCATTGTTCACACAGCATCCAGAGTGAGTTTTTAAAAATCCAAAGTGGATTACATTGGTCCCCTAGTGAAACCACTAAAATGAAGTCCTGTCATACTGGAACAAAGTGCAAATTCCTTAATGTGGTCTGGCTCCAGTCTACATGTTTTTGGTTTCACTTCTCAGCCACTCTCTGGCCAGGTCCACTGCTGCTGTCAGTTCCTTGATTACCAAACTCTGTCCCCGTTGACAGCCACATTTGCTAGTTTCCCTTCACCTGGATAACTCCCTTTCTGTCTCAGATTAAATGTCACTTCTTCAGAATGGTGTTCTCTGAACCCTCCATTCCAAACTCTTTCCCTCTCAGCCCCTCTTCTAGCACATTTCTTCCTGTTCCTCATAGCGTCATGAGAACTTATAACCTACATTCATACGTGTGATTCATTATTTAACTTCTGTATCTTCCACTTGACTCCATAAAAGAAGAAACCTTGTCCATTTTGTTCATCATTGTCTACTCAACGTATAATAGAGTTATTGCTGCTTAGCAGGAGTGCAATAAATATTGGTTGACTGAATGAAAAATGGTCGGAATGAATTACTGTTCAAAGACGGCTTTGCCTGAGAAAATTGTGGGAAACTTTCACTGTGGAAATATCAGTTGAAAGGGAACTATGAAGTTGCTTGACAAAGAGAAAAGGAAATGGCAGTTCAGAGACATAGAATATCATTAAAGTGTGAAAAACCTGATGTGTCAGTAGAAAGGTATATTTGCTGTGGTAGAGATGTGTGGGCCGTACATGAAAGGGTGAGAAGTTGTGGTAGGCAGAATAATGGCCCCACAAAGATGGCCATGTTCTAACCCCTGGAACCTGTGGATATGTTAGGTTATATAAGAGAAAATTAAGGTTGCAGATGTAATTAGGAAGTAAAGTGCTGATTAGCTGACCTTGAGATGCAGAAATCATCCCGGACTTTCCAGGTGGATCAGATATAATCTCAAGGGTCCTTGAACGTGGAAGAAGGAGGCAGAAGAGTCAGCAGGAGAGTGATGTGATGTGATATGAGAAAGACTCAACTGTTGTTGCTGGCTTTGAAGATGGAAGGGGGCCACAAGCCAAGGAATGCAGGTAGCTTCTAGAAGCTGGAAAAGGCAAGAAAACAATTCTGCCCTAAGGCCTTCAGAAAGGAATGCAGCCCTGCAGACACCTTGATTTTATCCCAGTGAGACCCATTTCAGACTTCTGATCTCCAGAATAAATGGCAAGATCCTAAATTTGTGTTGTTTTGGTGGTAATTTGTTATAGCTGCAGTAGGAAACTAATACAGAAATGAAGTTAGGGATAAAAACTGGGATCAGACTGAAGAGCCCTATCACAAAGCTCCATAGTCTGGCCTCCATACTTCAGGAAGTGGGGGAACAGCAGGTATTTTAAAGCATGGGAGCAGCATGGTCAGCTTTGTTTTACGAGACCATCCCTTTGTATCAGTGTGGGTGCATGTGGCATTGGTGGCCTATTGGTGGCAGAGTGACCACTGTGGAGACTTCTAAAATATTCTATGTGAGTGATTAGGAAAACCTGAGAGAAGTCCCTAGAGGCCTTTTTTGGCTACACATAGTTATTTAGCTCTTAAGTTTTCATAAATTTTTTTTTAATTTCTAAATCTAGAACAAAAGTTTCTGAACTACAGTGGCTTTTTAAAATACCAGTTTATGTCTTTCTGAATTCCTAATACTAATACTAGCTGCTCAATAAATATTTATTGATCGTGTAGTGGTTTATGACCAGGTAGATATCCTTGCTTCTCTGGATCTGTGTCAATTTCTTATACAAACTAGGAAAGGTGTCAGGAATACCAGTCGTCAATTGCTATTCTTCCACTGGCTGACTCCATCTTCTAGGATCATGGTTTTCTAGTCTATAAAACGAGCATTAAAGTAATTCCTACTTTCTGAATTTCAAAAAGGAATAGGATAAACTTGAAAAGAACATCGATTATTGGGAGAGGCAGCCCTTGTTCTGAGGCTCTAAATTCAAAGCAGAATCCTCAAAACACCAATGATCACGCAACATCTGTCTATCTTGAGCTCAACTGAAATCACTGGGACCTTAATTTTCCCCTGCTTCTGAAGAGAGGATGACAGAGGATTATAAAAAGCTGTGTGCCAGTTTAGTTTGTAACTGCCTCCTTTTTCCCTTGTCTAAACTACTTAAAAAAAAATAGGACAGCTGTGGAATGAGCCAGTTCAGCAATCTGCTTCTTGCCTATCATCCTGCCCCACTGTCTGTGTGTTCCTCTGGGAAGAAATCCTAGGGAAAAGACGGCAGGAAATCACTGGCAAATTCTAGAAGTTCTTGGGGGCGGGAATAGGCAGGAAAGCACAGAATAAACTATAAATGCAGTAAAGGAGGCAGCTACTCCCTTGGGGCTGATCAGAGGAAGTGGGCCTTCCTCCTCGGGGACTAAAGCATTGAAATTAATTATTTCATTTTATACAAATACCTCACCTGAAATGAAAGGAATGAAATACTCTAATGCAACCACAGGCCTCCTGATAAATATGAATGTGAATTCACACACATATGCGCATATACATATGTAACCAGAGAAATCAAGCAGTATGAGTTATGTGTATTCAAACGATCAAGTGTCTTCACGCCAGCAGTTTTCTAGATAGTAGCACTGTCCCTTGTGAGTGACCAGTGTGACTTCTGGAGTTTGACTCAGCTCCTAAGTCCTGCAGTGTCTTTACTGCAGCATTTGGACACACCGCCTACAGGTGTCAGACAAGAAATTAAGCTTAGAGTTTCCTAAAGAGGATGACTCTTCTTTAGAAAGGAATGGATCCCGGATGCTTCCTGTCCAGAGTAGAGGTACTTAGCTTTTAAAATGCAGACCCATGTGTGTGTGATGCACTCAACTGGTCCAAAACTCGCCCAGAAAACAATGTACCACTTGCTCCTAATGGCTGTCTCTATTTTGGACCTAACATTTCCTTCCCGTTCATTTCTTTCTTCTAGCTTGCTCCCGTCTCAGATCCCGTGTCCCAGTCCCTTTGTTCTAGTCTCTGTTGTAGGGACACATCTGTGCTTCTACCACTTACCTTCTTTCTCAACCTGGCATTCTTCTCGATCCCTTTCACCACTTGAGAAACCTACTCATTCTTCAAGTCCCCTCTGAGATGTCACGTTTTCATGTCCTATCCTCACCAATCCAGTCAGATCAAATTACTACTGTCTCTGAGCCCCTATACTTCTTCATTTACACTTTTATTTTTAGCGCCGATTCCACAGTCTGATTTGTATAATTTGTGTTTTTGTCCATCTCTCCCACTAGAGTCTGTGAGTCCCTTGGGGCTTTGGGTTCTATCAACTTCGTTTTTGCAAACTCTTTGAAGATTAATATGTTGCCAGATACACAGTCAGAATATATGGGGCAGTGAAGTGAATCCAAGTCAATTCCCAGGTCCATGAAGCCAATCCTTTCCTCTTCTCCATGCATCTCGCTTTGGAATGAGGTGTCAAAGCAAAGGCAGGTGTGGCTGCCTTGTAGGATACCCACATACAGAAAGCACTCAGCTGGGGTGCAAGGCGGGGCTCACAGGAAGCCCGGAGGCAATGGGTTGCTGGTGTATTGATTTCTCAGTTGTCCAAATGCTGCTGGAAGAAAGAACAATGCAGAAGTCAATTCTGGACAGGATGCAGTATTTGCCAAAATCAGAAACTAAAAAGGTATCGGTTGAGGTATTCTTTGTCATTGAACTTATATCAGCTTTGACTTTACAAAATGATGTTAAGTTCGTTTCCAGTCTCAATTTTGAGGCATTCATTTTTATCCGTTCTATACTATCTGGAAAGGAGGAAATGTTATGTCAAAGTCATGTGTGTGTTCGTTTTTGTCTTCCTCCTAAGGAGAGAAGCACTTACCAATTTGGGGACGAGGGTTAAAAAGAGCAAGATAATAACAACAGGGGACAATTGCATAGCAACTTGCGGCCTACAGGCCCTTCCATCTGCTATTTCATTTAACCCTCAAGACAATCTTGTGAGGCTGGTATTATTGCCCCCACTTTGCAGAGGAGGAAACTCAGGCTAATGATGTTTAAGTGACTTGTCTAAGGTTATATAAAAGCACCAAGACTGACAGAATGCTATTTATTCAGAGTAACACAGAGTGAATTGAACTCCAGGATGATTATACCGGAATTTTCTCTATAATAATATGCAACCCTTGCTGACTGCTTACAATGGAGCAGACACTGTTCTAAATGCTTCACATGTATTAACTCATTTAATCCTCAAACCACCACGTGAGGTAGGAACGGTTATTATTACCCTCATTTTACAGATGGGAAGCTGAATTCCAGAGAGGTTAATTATCCTGGTCTTGCTCACATAACTGATAAATGACAGAGTGAAGGTTTGAACTGAGGCAATCTGGTTCCCTTGTCCACATTCACAACCGCTATCGTAGACTGCCTCTCGGGGGATGTCGTGCCAATGTGAGGCGACGACTCTAATGAATAGTAATGGAATGCTTTCATCCTTAAATAAATGTTTAATGTTTTTAATTTAAGACTTTCAAAATCAACAAAAATGTTTTAGAGATAGAATCTGCTATGTCTTGGATCCCACTGCCTCCTCTCCCTTCTATGCACATCCACTGCCCAGTACAGTGCCCACTACAAATGAGGGTTCAGGAAAGTATCTGTTGAATGAATGAAAATAATGCCTCCAATGTTAGATTATCAGCAGCTGAGGGAAATAATCCTTTTGACCAGTTGGAGCGCCAGACCACAAATTTGTTCCAAACTCCTTCTGTGCACTCAAGTTGAAACATTCTTTTCTCTTTCTCTATTTATTCCTGTTCATTCCTCCCGTCTCAGCTTTTACTTCGTTCGCTTTGAGAAGTCTTTCCTATCTCCCTGCCCAACCCCACTACCAACACCAACTCTGGAGTAGGAGCTCCTTTGAGGGAATATACAGCTTCCATCTCTTCTCTTTATATAGTATTTGTGTTTCTAATGTCAATTTGCTCTCTAAGATTCTGCAACGCACATGCGTAAGGTGCATGCGTGCACACACCCAGAGACTGTGATTTCCATGGAGGCAAGGATGGTGTGTTTCATTTATGTTGTTCCTCTGAGGACTAGAATCGTAAGTGTTCAAATTGCAGATATTTGTTGGAGGAATAAATGAGTGAGTGAATTGACTTTAGCAGCAGTCACCCAGACGTGCTCACTGATGAGCAGAAACAGATAAACAAAATATGTGGACTTAGAACGTCGGTTATCAAAGTCTTCTCAACACAGTTGTCCTATTGCTTGAAGGACTAATATCAACCGCAGATCCTTACACATTTTCTTATTTCATTTAGAAGGGCTCAGAGAGTGGTTACCACAGCTTGTGATCCTTGCTTGTTAGCTCTTATTTCGAGGGTTTTTGGCAGGACCTTGACCTGCTTTGACCCTGATCTGGCTTGAGGTTGGATATTCCTCGTGCTGCCATAGATTTTGTTTTTTTCTTTCTGACGTATAGAGATTAAAAGTGATCACACACACACAAAACTTCATCTCTTCTGGATCAAAATTTCCAGATTAGCTTCCTCCATGAGTTCTTTTATTTTTATTTCTAAGAGCATTTCTTTGTTGCATTGAAGATTAAGGATGTAGACGGGAGGATAGAGGAGGCCATATCTTAGTGGGACGTCTATCAGAAGTAAATCAACTTAGGGTATATTCAGTGGAAATTTTATTTCGTAAGATGCTAACTTCAGATAGTATTAACATTTCAGCCATACTAATAACTTAATATTTATTTGCTTTGGTATATGCATATTTTGATCTCTGGCTTTTAAACTCTGAATTTGAGATCATACCTGGATTGAGAAAATTAATTTTTTTGGTAAACCAATAACATTGTGCTCCGTCTCACACACATCACATGCCATAAAGATTTCTGCTCAAGCGATTCACTTCTGAAGAGATTGTTTTTTCAGTGAAAGCCAAACTGTAAGGCTGGAAAAAATTGCAGTTTTCAGTCACTATTTAAATGCAAAGTTTCTATCTGCCTCAGATCTTAAATTGATCTCCAAACAGATGAAATTCAAATCCACTTATTTTGCACAGAAATGTGATTTCTAACATTAGGCAATAATTCAATAAACAGTCTATAGAAATGTCTTGTTCTATTAGTTGTGGTTGGGTCTTTTCTAAAGGTATATAATTTATAATTTTCTAGGCATGTAATTTTTAGAAATCTATTTTACTCACATAGAGCCAGTGGAGTTTTACTCATGAAGAACTCTTTGTTTTGTAAAGTATCTGCCATAAGATTTTTTTACAAACTTTTGCTTGTTTATTTAAAGATAATTTTACAGTATAGTGTGATGGCCAAGTAAGAAACTTGAAATTGTGCTTATGATCTTTCTCCAACCTTATCTTTTCTAAATTGCCTTTGTAATTTGATTGTGTAATAACACTCTTTTAACTTTTTAAATTCTAAAGGTTTTTAGGAGAAGAAGAAGACAGAGTCTGCTGATCATCCTCCAACATTAGATATTTTCTTCTTCTTTAGCACTAGAATCCCTTGATTTTTCATTGGCTGCACTCTATCAGGACAACCTTTCCAAGATGTCCTTGATAGGTGTGGCCAAATGACTATGTCAATAAGATGCAACCAGAAATACCATATGATGTCCATAAAGTATCCTTGTGGGTAAGGGTCAACTTCATTTTAAAATTTCTTCTTTCTTCCTGGTTAGAATGTGAACAGGTAGGCTGGATCATAAGCACAGTAAGGTGAAGTCATGTGCCGAAAATAAATAGCAGAGTTATAACATTGAAGGGGAATCCGCCTATCAGCCTTGAACTGCCCTCTTCTGGACTTTGTTTGCCTAAGATAATAATAGGCTTTTGTCAAGTTTAAGTCCTGTTAAGCTATATGTTCTGTCATTATTTAAACCTCATGCTAAATTATGTAAGGATTTAGACTGGATTTAAAGAGACTTTCATAGGTGGGTGTTCAGAGTTGTGTTGTGAAATGATTTGTCCTTGTGGAAGTTTTGGGGATCCCTACCATGGGTGGCTGGGATGCCCACCGTGGGACTTGTGTGAGGTCTGGGGATCCAGTTACGGTTTCAGAAGTGGTAGATGTTGTTAGTTGCTCTCCCAGGGTATACTGTCTGCTTGCAGACCCGCTGTGTCAGCTGTCCAACATGAATCACATCCAACAACTCTGGCAGGGGTAGTGAGGTTGTTTCAAGGGAGAAGCTACTCACAGATTTCTAGCCATCAACATTTGATATTCATGTTTTGAGCCTAAATATGTCTCTTACCCAAAATCAAAAATAAACCTTCCTTCAAATCCTAATAATTACCTAAGAACATCCAAGTGTTTTTAAACACTTAAGCACATTATTAAAATAAAGTGGAGTCTGGAAAATGATTCTGATGGCATTTGTTTTAGAAGAGGAGATAAAAATTGTTTAGAAAGAAAGCTTATTAACATGGTGGAACAATTTTATGACAGTTACTTAAGGGACTTTAGCTCTTTCTTTGATGGGAATATTTTATACCACCTCTTTAAATCTAATGGATTAGTTTCATTTTGCTTTATCTTTCTGTATATTTTTATCTTAAAGAACGTGTTGAGATAAATAAGCAAAAAATGTCTGAAAAACAGAGGTGGGACTTATGACCATGGTGTGTTATATCAGCCTATAAAATATATAGTGACATTAAAAGTGAAATTTACACGGCCTCTATAGTTGGAAGAGTAACAAAATATTTTCTCCTGAATTTATGAGTGTTTCTTATAAATAGATAAGATTCTTAAAGTTCTAGCCTAAATAATCTTCTTGGTTACTGACAATGTCTCAATTTTTGATAGTACAACTTTTTATCATGTGAAAATTGTGTTATTGGTTTATGGTATAAATGAATATTTTACACATACTAATGCTTTTGGTGTCCCCCTCAAAGTAAATCTAGTCTTTCTTGTAATTTCTGTGTTGTGATTGGAAGGAAGATTTGGGAGTTTGTTAAGAGGTGGTTGCCCCTGAAAAATCATCTGAATCAGTTTAAAGATCTCTTCTCTGTGTATTGGGAATAAATCAATAGACGTGGCAGAAGAGGGACTTAGGAAATGGCTACCTTTCAGATCCCTGCAGCAACCAGACACATTATTTTTTAAAATACTAGCCATTAAGCACTGACAATTATAACTCATAATTAAAAATTTTAGAGATCTATATCTCTAGGATCCTTTAATATGTCTAACTCTTTCAGGCTATGGCAAACCACAGCAATTATTGGTAAAACTAAATTGTACTCTGATTGCCCACTTGGACAATTTACTTAGTATTAAAGAATTGGGGGTGAGAATAAGCTTGGGTAAAATAATTTAGCTTTGAACAACTATTTTTTTCATGTCACTCCATTTGATAGAAAAGGCACAGGCACAAGCATATTATTGACTTCCCTTTAATTCTCAAAATGGAGGCTCACAGTCTTGATCAGAGTGCTATTTTCAGAGACTCAGAAAGCATCTAGGGTACTTTTCCCAGAAGAGAGTTCTTTCCTGAATTATTTGAATACTTGGGATATTCCAGAGAGTTTGTATGAATTATCTAGGTTCTTTTATCACTTCTTATTTATATCTAGCCAACATCAATGCTAACGCTTCTTTGTTTTAAAAAGCAGTTCTGTTTCCCATGTTTTGCAAGGTAGTTATCCACATGGTCATTCATCTTATTTTTAAAGTAGTTGTACATGTATCTTAATGTTCTTTAGCAGAATAGCATGAATGAATGATAGGTTTGGATGTGGAATCCCATAGAGAGTACACTGAAGGATGGAACCTCTGTCTATCTAGCCTTGCACCAACCATCCCATCCTTACAGTTCTAATTTCTGTTTTCACATCTTGTTCCTTATTTCATCTAAAGTCTGATTAAGAAAGATAAATCCTGAGAAAATTGAGACACAAATCACCTAGACAAAAAAGAATGTATTTTTATTTAAAGACTTCCTGGTAAAAAATTCCATGGTCTCTTATTTCAATGCTTAACACCCTTTATACTTCGTAGAATTCTCTTGAATCCAAATTTGGAGAAAAACGTCTTTTCTCTCATATAAGACTCAAATTCCTTTTTGGAAATTGCAAACATCACCTCTCCCTTGCCTTTCCTATTTTTGCTACAATCTGGGTGGTGTAACAGATGAATGCCACGGAGCTTGAGTCACATTGTATTTGTCCATCTCTCTGTTTGTCCACCTCTCAGTCTCTCTATACGGCTTTTGTGTGTTGTGCTCAAAATCTCAGGCTTAAAGCTTTTTTGTAGGGGGGAGACGTTACCTTTGGGAAATCTGGGATCACATATTTACCACCCTGAGACCCAAGGGAAAGAGGTGCTGGTTGAGAGTTGATGAGTCCACCCTGTGTCTGGGTGTGGGAGGAGGTACTGTGATTTGCAGCAGACTAGAACATGCAGTGGAAGTAGGGAAGGTCAGTTCCCCAAAGGAAGGTAACAGGACGCTATTTCCAGTGGGAGGAAGAGGATGCTGGAAAGACAAAAATAACAGATGTCTACTCCAGGCTGAAAACTAGAAATACCTCCTGCGTTATATGTCTATGTCCATATCTCTATGCCTATACTTATAACTGTATCTACATATCTGTAAGTATGTTTATATCAATATCTGCATCTGCTTATCTCTATTTATGTCAATATCATATCTATGTCTACAGCTTTTGTCTGTGTCTCTCTATATATCTTCACCTACGTATATACAACAGAGTTATTTATTCTATAGTACTTTGGAGTATGTTTCTGTTAAAGATGATCCATTATATGAATGTAGCCACAAGAGAAATAGTTATCGAATACTGACAGTAAATGTACACAGTTTTAGGAACACAAAAAATCAAGTTCAGATGGTTCTTGTCCTATGGCTTGTTGTTCTCTCAACCATTAGAATATATACTGCTTCAAAGCAGGTGAAACATTCTTACATTTTGCACACAGTATCCACATATTATTTATCAACTTTTTCTTTATATAACATTGGCAGGAGGAATACTCCTGGAAGAAGATATGTGACACTTTATATAATTTACAGTGTACTTGTATTGGAGATATTAAATTTCTTACCGGAAATTTAACTTTTCAATTTTTTAAAGTTGGTATTCCTAGCCATTGGTTTTCTTTTCATTATTGAGGATGATGCTATTCCTCTAGAAGATAGTGTTGATTTTATTTGCTAAGATACAGATTATAAAACTAATTTTTAAAGCATGAGTCTGGTAAATAAGCTCAAGATTAATGCAGAAAAATATGGCTAGGTAATAAAGATGTTTCTGCAATGAACGGTTGTTTTATTGTATTTGGCAACGTGTTCTGAATTTTTTTTATTCCAGAGAATGCAATACGGTTTTATTTAAAATGTTATATAAAAGTTTTAGTCTCTGGTCTAAAAGATGATTTGTAATGATGAGATGAAAAACGTATCCATTAGTAACAGCGGTTTGATAGCAGGTCACATATTTACTTTTATTAATTTTCACTTTTTCATCTTAAAATGAATTAACCACCTTGATGGTTTGCTCTAGGGGTTACTGTGTGAAATTATGAGTCAAAATGATTATGGTGCAAATGGAAAACATAGAGTTTATGGCCTTTCCAAACACTTACACTAGTTTCTGAAATAGGACTATATGAATTTTACTTCTGAAATGTTTCTTCGTATCATGGTACCTCATCCATTATAAATTCTGTGGTGTAATTACATATATAAAAATGAGATTTAGGATTTATTCATTTCCAACCAATATTGGTAGCAAGTGAGTAAAATATTCTTTAAACTATCTTGAGAAAAAAAATAAAGGGATCATTTATTGACTCGTCTAACCAATCCATGCAAAGGCTGGGGTAGATCGAGTCTCAGGGTAGATAAACCAGAGCCTGAAGGAGATTCTGACCTCAGGCTCTCTATCTGTTGGTCTGTTCTGTCTGTTTTTCTATCTCTTAATCTCTTTATACAGCTTATGTGCGATGCTTACAGTCTCAGATTTGAAACTTCTCCATGGGGACATTACCTCTGGGAAATCTGGAATCACATCTTTACAATCCCCAGACCCAAGGGAAAGAGGTGCTGGTTGAGAGTTTATGATTTCACCCTCTGACTGGGTGTGGGAGAGGGTGCTGAGATTTGTAGCCAACCAGAACATGTAGTGTGTGTGTGTGTGTGTGTGTGTGTGTGTGTGTTGGGGGGGGGTGGTCATTTCTCCCACATTTGCCCCAGTGGAAGGGAATGGGGTGCAATTTCCAGTGGGAAGAAAGGGATGCTGGAGAGACAGAAACTGAAGATGTCTACTTTCAGAAAGAGAATCTTTTGGACATTTTTAGAAGTTTACAGCCCCAAGTGGATTACCGAGGATCCCCAGATATTGGTGTTCAAGTTAGTTAGGGATCTTTAAGTGTTAAGTAGCATGATAATGAACGAAATATCTCCTGGTATCAGATAAATCTGAATTAGAATCCCAACCTTGCCTCTTAGTAACTCTGCGGCCTTTGTTATGGGTTGAATGGTGTCCCCCCAAATTTGTATTTTGAAGTCTAACCTCTAGTGCCTCAGAATATGACCTTATTTAGAGATAGAGTTTTTATAGAGGTAATAAAGTTAAAATGAGGTCCTTAGGCTGGGTCCTAATCAATATGACTGGTGTCCTGACACAAAGGGGAAATTTGGACACAGAGACAGGCACACAGAGGGGAGAGGATATGAAGAGACACAAGAAGACGGCCATCTCCAAGCCAAAGAGAGAGGCCTGGAACAGATCATTGCCTCATAACTCTCAGAAAAAACCAGTACAGCCAACACCTTGATTTTGGACTTCTAGCCTCCAGAACTCTGAGACAATACATTTCTGTTGTTTCAGGGCCCAGCTTGTGGCACTTTGTTATGGCATACCCAGGAAAGTAATACAGCCTTGAACACCTTACTTCAATTTATAGAGTCATTCAACAAACACCAGCACCTTTTTATTCTCCTCCTCCTCCTCCTTTATCTTTTCCACCCATTGGCCTGTAGTCTGAAAGTCTGCTGACAAGTTTTCTGTCCTTTAGTTCTTTTCAAAAGTAAAATAGCTTTTAAAAGTATCAGGCTGTCTCATTACAGATCCAAGAGAGAATTCAAATAACCTATTAAGAAGGTGGAGGAGTAAAATGGCGTATTAGAGGAGGAAATAATAACTACTATTATAGATTAACATAAGGGGTTTTAATTGAAACTTTATTAATTAGGGAAAAATAATATCTTCAGAGTACAGTCGCTAAGGAGGCAGGTTCTAGAGTTAGAGTGCCTGCGTTTTAAATCTCAGCTCTGCCATTCACTATGTAATCCTGGGTCATTTACATAATTGTAAGGTATCTCAGTTTCCTCTTCTGTAAAATGGGAGATCATAATAGCTGAACTAGGGTTGTGAGTTAATAAATGTAAAGTACTCAGAATACTGCAGACACTGTAGGAAGCCTTCACTATGGGCTGGCTTTTGTTATTAATTTAGCTTTCTTCCTCACTCTCCAGACTCTGGTGGAAGACTCTTGTGAATATTCCAGAGTAGATCATCCTGCCCCTAACACCCACCATGCAGATATATTTCTGAATAGCATCGCTGCTCCATTGGCTTGGGAAATTAGCAGTTTGAAGGGCTCTCCTATATACAGAAGGAGGCAGCTCATTTATAGGGCTGCTCATTGTTTCTCAAGGCAAAGAAACACAATGATGTATTTCTCTCTTGGCTAAATCTTCTATGCAAGCATCTCAGGAATTAATGGTAGGATTATCCAATAAGCACAGTAAAATCATCTTCTCCCTGCCTCATTTATCCATGAACGCAGCTCCGACTGTAATTTGGGGCCTTTATCTTTAATGCCTGGGCACTGGTAGAATGAATGCCCTTTGTACAGGCAACACACCTGGGAAATGCTGCCATGCGCTCCCTAATGAAAGCGAGGCCTAGAACAAAAGGCAGGCGATGGGGTCCTCACAGAGACACCCGAGAAGCACCGGCTGTGCTTGTGATGATAATGCCGAGAAGGCCGCTCATACCTGAACATGCCTTTT
Organism: Equus asinus; assembly: GCF_041296235.1. Classification (NCBI taxonomy): domain Eukaryota; kingdom Metazoa; phylum Chordata; class Mammalia; order Perissodactyla; family Equidae; genus Equus; species Equus asinus. The sequence goes on along the minus strand of NC_091801.1, from coordinate 21,230,550 downwards.
AACAACCTGGTCCAACACACACATTCCCACTTTAAACCTTTGCTTGATCAGTGGGACAATACTTTACCGGTAACCTTGCAGGAGGACAGACTAACTCTGTGATATAATTGCCTGCGAAGTAATTTATAGCTTACGTATTGGTGAAAGTCAGGCTAAAAGTGTTTTATCGTCCTTGAAAACTTTGCCTAGCGTCCTGGCATAATGGAAATTTGTGTAGTCTGTTTCCAAAAATTTGAAAATTATTCTCATGTTTGATCTGCAAATAAGCTGCAAATAAAATGTATTCACTTGCAGGACTTTTACACCTTATCTCACACCTATATATAATGCGACACGTTGTGTCAATGATTGCTAATATACGAAAGAAATTGATTTATTTCATTTCATGTGTGGCTGCATTTTAAATTTATTTAAATTTTCATTTTTAATTTGTTTTAGACCCAGCCTTTCCCCTAACCCCTCCCCCACCAAAATAGGTCTGTGGATCCAGAGAATTTGTACAGTAGTTTAAAGGAATGATTTCTCTTTGCAAGTATTGGGTTTTCCCCTAAAGTCACTGGTATAGAGCTACATAAATAGCGTACATACTTATTACACATGAATTTCGATGCTGCATGGGGTCTGCACTGAAATCTAACTCCACAGGGAGACCAAATGATCAAGGCCAGGAAATCAGTCCCAGGTATGCCAGGAAAAGGAAAGAGATTTCTATCATTATGCAATTTATTCATTTAGTTCTCTGTAATATTGTACATATTTACATATTATATAGGATTACAAATAGCAAATCATTCTTAAAAATTACTCACATTTCTTATACTTCTACCTTAAATGTGGCATTTCTTAAGGCTTTCTCACTCTTCGCTTGTTTGCTTAAAATTCTCATTTTCACTTACACATGTATTTTTCATTGACACGTGAATGCTTTACAATTTCTATCTTGAGGTTCAGCTCTGCGTCTCCAACTGCTTCTTAAACAATCCACGCACAACACATCCAGCAAAATCAATACCATTCTAGCTCCTCCTATGAGCCGGGTGCTCTGCAGGGCCCTGCTAGGATACAATGAGGAATTAGGCGTGGCTCCTGTCTTCGTGAATCTCTAATAATCACATATAAATAGCTTTGAAAAGGCATATTGTAATATACAATGAATGAGTTCAACTAAGCACTTTTGGATTTGGGAGAGAGACCTTGACTTTCCCCAGGGGGATTTGGGAAATGTTATAGGGCAAGTAGGAAGGAATAGGGTCAGACTTTGACAGATAGAGGAAGGGGGAGGGAAACGGCAGGAGGAGGAGCTTTAGCATAGAAATGAAGCTTAAAACTAGTCTTGTTCAAGGAGCAGTGAGGAAAGCAAGAGCTGCAGCTGCTGGGAAGACCTGGGAGTCTCCGGCGGGGTGAGAGGAAATGTAGTAACATCCGGTGAAGTGCAAAGGCAGGACAGACTCCCTCCACCTCAGGGGGGTGCTGAATGCCAGACAGAAGAGTTTGGGCCTCGTTTGGAATGCAATGGAAAGGCATGGAAGGTTAAGGAGGGATGTATGTGTTAGGAAGACACCTCTGAGGACAGAGGGAAGGGTGGATTTGAGACAGATTACAGTCGGAGAGACAGGTCAACAGGTCATGGGGTGACCTTTGAAAACATTTCAGAGTCCCAGAGTCTTGAGTTTAAGCTGCAGCTCTAGTGTTTACTAGCTGTGTGAGCATGGGCAGATCATTAACCTCTCTGTCATCCTTTGATCTGTAACATGGAACTAAGAGAATGGGTGTGAGTTTTAAATAAGAATGTATATAAAGTCGTCGTCGTGGTACCCAGCACATACTCAGCAAGCATTCCAAGATTTTAGCTTCTATTTTTGTTAACTTTGGTATATCTACACATTTTGATAGATTCAATTCAGTACAGGAAATATTTATTCATCCAACCATCTATTCAGTCAATAAATTATTCAGCACCTGCTTTGGCTAGTTACCTTCTGGGCATTAGGGATATCATTGTAAACAAAAAGTTTCTGACTTCATGGAGGTTATGTTCCACTGAAGAGAGTCAAGCAACAAATATGCAAATAAGAAAATAGTATGTTGGGTGGGAATAGGGAATATGGACCATATATCCTGGTTTTCCTGGAGTAATCCTGGTTTATGTGTCACCAGAAGTAATCATTAATAATGCCTCCTTTCAGTTGCATAAATGTCCCTGTAACTGGTAAATTATATGGTCACCCCAGATATAGAGAATAACTGACAAGGGCAAGGAGAAGAGGGGGTGCTTGTGTAGGCCTGGGGAGGGGTTGCTACTTTATAATGGTTAGGCAGGAAATGTCTCCTTATTAAAGTGTCCTTTGAGCAGGGATCTGAAGGGAGGAAGTGAGGCTCATAGATATCTGAGAAAAGAAATTTCCAGGCAAGTGCAAAGACCCTGAGGTGGGAGCATGATTGGCATGATCGAGGATTAGTAAGGAGGCTGGCATGGCTGGAGATGAGTGAATGAGGTAAAGAATAATAGGAGGTGAGGTCAGAGAGGCCTAATCACCTATGTTCTTGGGGACTATGGTGAATACAGAAATTAAGGACTTTGACTCTAGCCTGAATGAATTGGAAGGTAATGAAAAATTTGAGAAGAGTTATGTGAACTAACACATTCTTAAAGGATCACCCAGTGCTACATGGGGTGGCAAGGCTGGAAGCAGAGAGATGAATTAGGACAGAGCTGCAGTAATGGAGGCCAGAGAGGGTGGTGGCTGGAAGCAGGGTGGCAGCAGTGGACAGGGCTAAATTATGCAAGTATTTTGAGAGTATAACTGGCAGAATTCGCTATGGATTGGACGTGGAATAGAGAGAAAGGACATGAGAATAACTCTAAGATCCTGGGCCTGAGCAAGTAAAAGAATGAAGTTGCCTCTTAGAGAGATGGCGAAGATGGTGAGAGGGGCAAATTTGATGACAAAAGAGGAGAGAAATTGGGAGCTTGGTTTTATTAGATCTTGTTCTGTTAGAGATCCAGGGGCAGGTGTGGAGTAGGCAGTTACATAGGTGAGTTTGGAGTTCAGGAGAGAAGTCCAGGCTGGAGATATAAATGTGGAAGTCTTCAAAATGTAAGCGGAATTTAAAACAATCGAACTGGATGAGCCCATCTATAGGGTGAGTATGGCCGGAAAAGAGAAGAAGTCAGCCTAAGGACTGAGCCTGAGTATGTCCACATTTGGAGGCTGGGGTGATAAGGAGGAACAAGTAAGATGGAGTATGAAGAAAATGGTGTTTTGGTGGCCAAGTGAAGGATAGATTTCAAGAAGGCAGTGAAAAGCTATGTCAAATGGAGCTCAATGGTAACACTCACAGGATTGTTTTGGTGTTGTCAAGTGCATCCCAAATATACTGTAAATACTGTAGGCATTTTAATATAACTTCCCTAGAGTTTAGTCTCCACATTCCATTCTCATTTCCTAAGCACTAACCTAGAATAAGTAACGAGTGGTCATTGGGCAGGTTCTTTTAGGCAGACACCAGGAAGGTAACTGCTTATTTCCTTCTGAAGAGCTCCAGAGATGAACTCTCCGCATCCCCACCAGCCATTTCTGTGTTTGATCAACCTGAAGTTGGACGCATTTTTCTTTTTGTTTAAATGAAGTCTATCTTTAGGCCCATTTCTTCCTGTCAGGTCCTCTGCCAATACAGAGAGCAATCAATCACCAACACCTTCATAAAAATGTCCTTCGTGTACTTGAGACTAGTAATCAGATCACCTCTTAACCTGCTCTTCTTCAGGACGAACGACACTGCTGCCTTTCATCTTCACTAAAAGGTCCTACTTTTACCCTCTTCGTGTGCATGAAGATAGCATATTAAGTAAGTGTGGTTTTCTCTAGGCCTTCTCGGCCTCTGGTCCTGCAGACATCACATTTTTATGGTATTTATAATCCATGAGCATATCTTTACTTAGACGAGGCAAAAGAATGAATTTCTCCGGATCTTGGATTCTGTCATCGACCTGACCTCAGTGGTGCACACACCATAAGAATGTATATGTGTGTCTGTATATTTGTGTGTGTGTGTACTGACAGTGAAAGAGAGAGTGAGACAAGGAGAGAGAATGAGGGAGGGAGAGAGAGAGCACAAGAGAACACCTGAGTCACTGTTTAGCTCAAAGAGAATCCCTTCACCTCTGGCGGCTGCGTACCAGCCAGCGTGGTTGGCCGGCTGCTACCATTTATTAGCAAGATTCTGTTTTTCAGCATATCTGTGTGCCCTTGAAATGTCTGAAGGACTTGTCTCACTTCTAAAACAGAGAACAAACTGGAGCTTTATCCAAGGAGCTCGGCTTCCTATAACTGCTATTCACTTTCGTTCTACTTCCAAAACATCCTGTGTCCATCCCCCAAGTCTGAACTTTTGGGCCATCAGAAAGACTGACAAATGGGCAGAAAAGCAACCTTAGAAGGAAAGTATTCCAGATCATAGGTGCTTCAGAAATCGAGTTTTCCTTAGTAGGGCTATGGCAGCATTATGATTGAACAGAGGTTTCTAACACACCAAGCTTTTGTTAATTGCAGAGGGTCGTTCAGCTAGCTGCGATTTTATATATTTTACATCTTTTGACATTAATAATACCTCGTGCATTTAATTCAGTTTTGGCCACTTGTCTTGGCTAGACAACTGATAGGTTAATCAACATCTAGGGTTTATAAACTGACATTAGTTTTCCCATATGCAAAATGGAGTATTTCATAACCGTGAGCTGGAAATGCACTTTGATGTATGTGAAGACAAAAGAAGCTCTGTGCAATGAGATGCTTTATTTGTGTGGATAGCCACACAGGAGAGGAAACCAAGGCACTTCCAAAGAAGATTTATAATTGTTTGGCTGCACCCAGCTGCCCTAATTGTATCTGTGTCTGCAATCACTGATGTGCTGATCCCATTCGATATTCTGAAGCCTCGATTTTCTCAAAGGTTAAAGCTGAAAATAAAAGCAACACTGCTTTGTAATGTCTATTGATCCTGAGTTTATAATAACGTCTTTGGCATTGTGGGGGAATCATTGCTTATCCTGACAACCACAGTTTGCTTTTAGTCTTTGCGACTGAGGCTATTAACTAGGCAGGTGAAATGTTCTCTGGAATGTTCTTCTTCCAAATGTTTCACATTTAACTACACAAAATATGTTAAAATGATAGGCCTCCGTGTCATAAACATACAAAAGCAAGAGGGAGAAAATCCAGCATCTCTATTCTTATCTCGCTCCTGCTGACTGCAGAGGTCTCTGAGCAGTAGGGAGGCATAAATGAAATTTATCACTAGATAAGACTTCCAAAAGAGAAGGCAGCTGAAAGAAGGATATTTCTCTCGGAGACGGTATTTTCCATAGGGCAGGGTGAGGCTCCTGGACCCTAGAATCACATTTCTCCCTTGCTGAACTTGGAGCTGAAAAACAGCAAAGCATGCAGTGGTGCACAAATGTGCACTGAAATTTTTAAAAATGTTCACTGACCTTTTGGGAGCTTTCATGCTGTTTAAGAATCTACTGACCTACAGGCAATTACTGCACATAAATGCCTAGCTTCTGCTGGGAATTCAACTTTGGGCTTCTGCTTGCTGCTTTTCTCCTTTCCTCCTTTCTCCAAGCAACCATGTTCTGCAGCAACCATGTTCAGCGGTTTCACCCTACGGGGAAAACAGGAGACTAGCCTCTCTGCCTGGGCTGGCTCTGTACTGCTGTTTGCTTGCAAACATTCAGTTACCAGGAAATGTGGAGTCAGCTCTGCTCCTGTTCCACTTAATTTTCTTCACCCCATGCACTGGGTTTTTCTCTTCTGCCGCCCCAGCTGCTCTTGCTTTTCCCAGGATGGTAGAGTCCGCCCCAGCTGCAATCTGTGCTTTCTACAAAGTTCCTTGGTTGCCTACTTGACCTCAGCTGCCCTACCTCGATTTTTCATTTCCAGAGCCTTCCAAACCAACACTGAAAACTTGGCAGTAGCAGCTGCAGCAGCAAGTGACAAGAGCATTAATGGCAGCAGTGGTGTTGACTGGGGAGTCAGACCTGGGTTCAAATTCCTCCTCTGTTACCATTATCTTAGGAAAGCTGCTTAACCTTTGTGAAAACCTTGGTTTCTTCAGTTGTAAAGAGAAGATAATGTCAATCTGTTGGAAGGATGAAATAATATAACATATAAAACTTCCAGGGTACAGTAAGCCCCTCCCAGCATCAGCTTTCACCTCTATTTCACTTCCTGAAAAGATCCTCTGCTTAAGGCAATGTTCTGGGGTCAGTTTGAGAATCTACAAGATAAACAGCAATCCCACCTCAGGGGCCTCTAAACCATGTGAGGGTGTGAGCAAAGTTAAAACCTAATCTAGGTTTTAAACGAAATTAGAAAGCTAACAATGAGAGAGAAACCACAAGGCAGAGACACTTGATGAATTAATGTGAAAGACAATGTGTCACAGAAATTTGCTACGGAATAATCAAGATAGATTTTATGGAAATGACACAATTGGAACTGAGTCCTCAAGATGAGTAGAGTTTTAATGCATAGAGTGGAGAAAGGAGGGCATGATGGACAGAAGCAACACTGAACGAATGCGTGGAGTTGGGAAAGTGCAGGTGTGCAGGGAACGTGGAGACCCTATCTTGGCTGGAGCAGTGGGTTGGTTCTGCAAAGGTAGGAAAATTAACTGACGAGGTTTTGGGGCACTGGGTCTGCCAGATTTAGCAGATAAAAATTTAGGATGCCTGGTTAAATGTGATGAGATAAACAAAAATAATTTTTCAGTCGATGTTCCAAATACTGCATATTTATACTTTAAAAAATATTTGTTGTTTATCTGAAATTCAAAATTATCCAGGCACCCACATTTTATCTAGCAACCCCACCTTAAACTCTAAGCCAAGGATTCTGCCCTTGACTTCGCTTCACCGAGGGTTTTAAAGAGAGGAGTGAACTGATGAATAAAGCATTTTAACAAGAGATCAACTTGATAAAATGCCAGAATGGCGTGCAGAGGGAGAGCTTAGAGGCAGGAGGATTGGCCCTTGTGTGTTCTCCCCTAGTTTAAATCCTTGTTCTCATATATATGGACAGAATTCTCCTGATAGCTTAAGAGCCAAAGATATATCTGTTTTTTCCCCACAATGTAGAAAATTATGGAATGTGAGGATGCTGGATGAAAGCTTAGTGCTTAACATGAAGGTGTTTCTAATTAACATTAATCCGGACTCCAAGGGCTATTAATACAACTCATAAAGAGCTGACATCAGGAGCCATCATATATCATCAGTGGAGGGGGACCAGCCCCAGCTCTTTCTAGAAATCTGTTGGTGAATCTTAGTGATAAACGTATTTCCTGGAACACTACTGCTTTGTTTTGAGTAAGAGTCCACAAAGACAAGGAAGACGTTTAAATAGTAATGTTCTCCTTGGGTATTTCTTTGAACAACCTTAGAAAACACTAGGACATGGTTTCTATTCACTTTTAGGGATTTATCTGGTTGCCGTTTAAAATTAGGTTTCCATATTGGATGCCTTTTTCTCTCTCAGTAGAAGAAAACAAATCTTTGGGGTTTTTTCTGGATAAAGGGATTTCTTACGTTATGATTTTAAGACAATTTTCAAAATGGATTTTTCTCTTTTTATCTAATTTTATCAAATTTATCAAATTTGAACTAATTTGCTGAAATTCAGCCTGTTGAAAACTAATGGTATTATACATCTTGTTGATAGTTTATTTCCTCAAGCAATTTTACTAAATATTTTCACTAAAAGACAAGAGACCCAGGGAACTCTATTAATTCTGAAATTAATTTTAGAAGATGCTGAAAATATATATGTATATGAAAATATTTTTCTTTTTCCATTCATTAAATAAGAAGTTAAAATATGTACTTGCAGAATCCTATTAATAATATAAACCATCAAAGTGCTCACCTTTTTATCACCTGGTGCAAGGACAGGTAGAAATTAATATCAAGGGCTCTGATTCTATGGTCAGTTGAGATCTTATTCTCAAAATGTTTTAAAAAGGACACTAGTTGCATATACCTGGCAAGCACTTTCTTTAGAAGCACTGGCGACTCATTTTAATCATTGATGAACATTCTTTGCTCCCCAGTATCAGGAGTTTGAGGTGGTGTTAAATAAATTGTTTTTAGCATGGGATGCTCTCACATATAAGCACTTAACGTGTGTCCCGAAAGAGACATTATTCTTTAACTTACTTTGTCTTCCAAAGGTGACGTTGTTTCTTAAAATAAAGATATTCAGGTGCAAAGATGCAAATGATAGAAAGGCATCGCCACTTGATTCTTGGACTAAAAGTCAACCCAGAAAAATCAGAAAAAATCACATGCAGAACACGTCGAGACTCATTCTAGAGGACAATTCTAGAAGGTCCACCAGTCTACTAGTTCAGAATGCGAGATCTGGATCATGAATGATATTGAAGGCTGTCAAGATGCTGAAGCAAGTCCAGCTGCTGCAGTAACTTGCCTACACTGATTGCTGCCCATAGACATGCTCCTCGTCACCCAAGACACAGCAGGGTGAATCCACTCACTGGAAAATGCGCCTTTCCAAGTTTCTGTGCTCTGAGCTCAGGAATTTGAGACCAATGGCCAGAATAAGCTGAACGATATATATTAACTCCTTGAATTCAATTTTCGTTGAGGATTCTGCTCCTTCATTTAGTTGGAATTGTGAGTACCGTTCTCTGTATAGCTCAAATCCTTCTCTTACAGGGACTGAAGAAAATTCTTGAGGATTATGCAAATGAATTCAAGTTTAGAAAAACTGGCTTTCCCTCCAAATTCTATTTCTAATTCTATAGATTAGTCTTGGAATTATTTTTGAAATGTTTACTCTTTTGATATTCCCCCAATTTCATTGTCTCAAACACCTTGCATTGGCTTTACCCGTATTTCCCAATGTCAAATCCTCCTTGCCCAGTTATCCCCACTACCTTCGCTCCTCCCCTTTCAGAATGAGAAAATACACATAAACGACTGTAGCAAACGGACACAAGGGTTACTCCAGCACAGATTCCCATGGAAGCTAAAGCAAGAAGGGTAAAACACAGCAGCAGTCTTGATTTTGTTCAGCTTATTCCCAAATTTTGACTTATGGGCCATTGCTTATTTTTATGGCTACCTAAGTTGTGTTGTTTTATTCCCTGGCTTATGTTTCTTCTTTCATTCCCTCCAATAGATAGATAGATAGATAGGCAGATAGTAGATAGAGAAATGTAGTACATAAGCTTTCAACTAGTTTTTTCAGAGGCTAGGTAGGCTCGCATAAGCACTAAAGAAAAGCTTTAGTTTGGCTTGGGGGTAAGAAGATCAGCATTTCCTTTCATGTACAGAAGTTTTCGAAGGCCTGCTTTCTGATATCTTCTTTAAAAATGTGGGATAACTGAGTCTTTTCAAAAATAGACCTACTGCCCTTTGCCTGGGGCTAGCAAAAAGCCTTTTTTGAGGTGAATCAGTTTGCCTTTTTTAAATCTATATCGTATAACCTAAGGATCCTTCAGAAAAGACAAGCTGCTGATGTGCACGTTCTTTTTTTGTTTTTTGAATGGATGACCCACCAAAATTTGCCAAAAATATGATTGAAATATGCATTTTCATAGGATTGAGAATTCTATAAATTGTTGGGTAACCTTTTAGGGTTTTCCAGATCTGGCAATCTGCCACATGCACTGAGAGAGAACTTTAGTGAAGACAATGCATTAAAAAACTAGTTATTCAATGCCAACCAAGATGCTTCTTGACCCAGCCACCCAGCCAAGAAGTTGGCCACATTATCCATAGAAGTCATTCCATTAGCACGTAGAGGAACAATGATTTTCATAAAAGATGAAGTTAAATGTGTCATGTTCCTGTTAAAGGAAGCAGCACTGTGTTGGATCAGTGAGGATAGTTCTTGGAGGAAACGAGGCTGAAGCTCAGGGTAGCAGCCATAAGGATGGTGGGAAGTGATAAGAATCCTGCCACTGTTGAAACCAAATAGGAGTCTGGATAAATTGAGGAAACCTACGGGAGACCCAGAGAGATGTTTGCAGCATATGGGAGCCCTGAGCTGTCCAAGAAAGGTGGCACCCTGGTATGCCAACAGTCTTCCTCTTCAATTTGATATTAAAAATATGCTAAACAAAAGCCTCATATATTTTAAAAATAACACTTAAAAGATCAGGAGTCTTCTTTTTGGACTACATCTTTTTTAAATATAGGAATATATTGTTGGAAATGAATGTATAAACATTTTAATACTTAAAACTCCTAGAATCCATTTAAAAGATTAGCTGTCGAATGCATGTTTCTCTCGTCTCTAGATCATTCATACAGGTTAAACCAAAGGATGCCTGTATTAATTCCCTTTTGTGAAAGCAGCATCCAACTATTTTACTGACTGAAGGATGTAGTGCAATAGAATCTGCTAGTTTAACATCATTCCCCAAACCAATGCCTCACAGATTGGAGTTTCTGGAACAAAGATATCATGTGCTTATGTATTTCATTATTTTGGCACAAAATGCTTTCTGTTGTGGGGAAGCTCCATGTAACCTGGTGTCCTATGCCTTCTAAAATAAAAATTTTTAGCATAAAATAAAAAAGGTTAGCATTCCAAACACTTTCTGTGCTCCAACTAAAGGCAGCGCGATGCAACCTCAACTCCTTCCAACAGAGGGCTCTATGGGTTTGATTTAGATCAAGAAGGAACGAGAAAACTACTTGCGTTCAGGTTGCTATAGTAAATTCTGTATTATCCTTAAAAATAGAACTGATAAAAATGGAGTCAGTTGAGTTGAACTGGAAGAATCATCCAAAGATTAAATGTAAAGTCTACCCTTACAAGACAAAATTTCATAATTCTTTGAATTGATGTTCTTTTCAAAAGGCAAAACACATTTTACCATCTCTAAATAAGAAAGTAGGCAAATTAGAGATACGCCATGCTTTGAAGTACTGTTAATATTACCTCATTCAGTTACATTTTAAAAGAAAAAAGGAGCTAGTGCATTCATTCTCTCTTTGCAGTCATTTTATCTTTGCTGTTGGCAAATAATTTAGTGTTGGTGTAAAGAGATGTATTATGTACATAAAATGCACTGTAAATATTTAATACACGAAATATATGTTTGTATGCATGCAAAATGCAGAATGTTCCTAAAATATTTTACAAAAACAAGTGATACTATTTGCAAAGGTGAAGTACAAAGGCATAAGAATAAGCTCTAGTGAAAAATATTTCTTTACCCATGCATTCTATGCAGTTTACTCTTTCATGTTAGGCCTAGCTTTTTATTCTGTTTTCAGATCGGGGAAGCTTACAATACACGCGTTAAAGTAAAGCAAAGAATAAACGAAAACAATATGTTACTTTTGGACTATAGATCTTTGTCTTCGGATTTTAGGGAATGTTTTATTTTATCTGATCTCTTTCATTGTTCTTTGAAATGCATGGGCTTATTATATGCTATGAGCAGAGAGCTTTTAAAAATGTTAACCCATCTTATTACGTATAGTTGAAAGTATTTATTTCATTTGCTGTAGAGGTGCTTTGATGACATAACTAATATTCAATTTAAGTAAATAATTTTGAAGTTTGGATATATTTCCTAAAAGGTATTTACGTAAAATTCCAAAATTACCTTTTTAAAATATTCTCTAAATGTCGTTGAGAAATACTGGCATCTTAACAAATGCCTATATTCACTACCAAAATGTTTCCTTCTAGTTCTTCCTGAATACAAATGCAGATTATAATTTAATATTCTGGGTAAACCATTACATATAATAAATTTACTTTATGTCTATGTTTTTATGTAATACTATTTTAATATAGTCTATATTTATAATTTATATGTTTCAAAAGGCATATAGCTATTTTTACCATAATGACTTTGACCTGCTAAGATTTTCTTATATATGATAATTTGATCTGATAACATTAATAAACAAAATCCTTGTTTATTTTGAATAATATGTTCAAACATATGTCCTCACTATAATCTCTTATCAAGCAAATCAAATTTGGTTTGATTATCTATTAAGGCATTTTCAATGTTTTTTATTTATAAAACATTTTGCTAAAATAGAATACTTTAAACACAAGTACAACCTGGGTGTTCATATAGAAGAGTTTGATTACCAATTATATTTCCATTTGTCTTCTGTTTTCTTTTTTCCATGATTGGGGAAGAGAGACTTCTAATAAAATCCAAAGAAGATTCAAACCAAAATACTTATAGTCCTTTCAGGTATTTTTTTAAAATAAAGGTTCTTTTTGAGATAGTTTTCACTGTAGATAAAGATGTTTCACAATTTTTGTTTTGTTTTGTTTAAAATGCAACTATCTGGAGCATGAATGATGACTTTCAGTGGATTCCCCAATAAAGATTCAGCAGCAGCAAACATCTTTGGCTTCAGAGGGCTGCTATTTTAACACTGTAATTATGATTCTACATGTGTTTCCAGAATTCTTTTTACGTGTAAATTCTTTCAAAAATATTTCCCTCTTCAGGTATAGGAAGAATTATTTTGTTTGTTTTATTTTTACTTGTCAACCATAAACCTAAAGTTGTAGGCACTGTGCCCTGAAAGCGCAGAGGAGACAGCACATCTGGACACATCTAGACAGCACCCTTTGCTGAAATCACCATCATTTTTTGTCATGGGGTTCAGGTATTTCCATAACTTCTCCAGGTGGTGATTAGCCTTCACTAATATTTCAGTCTTTTTATTTAAAAGATAATTACATTGAAAACATATGAACTGCTGAGTAAGGATAATGTGGCTACATTTTGGGCTCAATTTCTACAAAAGATAACAATCACCTATATCTAGGCATACTATTATATAATGTCAGCAACACGTATATGCAGGTAAAATTTAAAAGGGAAGTCATAGTGTTCCCCATCATGTTTACGGCAAGCCATAGATCGGCATTATTTGCATCTTTGAGTACTGCTTTGTATGGTTAAAGGAAAAAAATAACCAAAAACAGTAACATTTTCTAAAACTGGCGCGCAAAGCTAGTGGTTTGTTTCATGCACCTGCCAGTTTGGGTTGCTATTAAAGCCACTCTGAAAATACTCCTTTCTTTGTGCAATATTTTATGCTTTTCTTTTCTTCAGGGCAGATTGGTTCTGCCTGCACTTTATTCGTGAACCCACGTTCATTCAAAATGGATTGGCAGACTTAAATGCTCTAGCTACAGCCGCTGCCGCTGCTGACTAATAACGCCCCTCCCCCACGCGGCTCCCACCCCATCATACTCAGGCGATCTCTCTCTCCCCCTCTTCCTCTCTCTCTCCCTCTCTCCCTCTCTCTCTCCCTCCCTCCATCTCTCTCTCTCTCTCTCTCGCTCTCTCTCTTGCTCTCTCTCTCCCTCCCTCCATCTCTCTCTCTCTCTCTCTCTCTCTCTCTCGCTCGCTCGCTCTCTCTCTCTCGCTCTCTCTCTTGCTCTCTCTCTCTCTCCCTCCCTCTCTCTCCCTCTCTCTCTCTCACACGCACACATATGCAGGCACACGGCACACACTCACAGGCACCGGTTGGCCCTATTGTCAACAAAGAATGCATAATGGTGAAGTACTCAGCAGTAATTTTGGTGATGTTTTGCCTTGCATGTTTTGAAAGTATTTCTGAAGAGTCTAAATAAATGTGCCCTAAACTCTCCCCCTTTCTCTATGCTGATATCGGGAACTAAGCTCTCATCCAAAGGGGCAGCCTCGGAACCGCAGTGGCTGGAATGCTGTCAGGGAACAAATGCGTGGCTCAATGGCTTCCTCTCTTTTCAATAATATTAGCACCATATAGATTTAATAACGGGGTGATTGAAAACATTTAGACGATGGGGCAGTTTCTCTGATCTGAGAAGGAGAGCATCTGAAAGCATCTGATTTGTTCATGTAGCAATTGATTATTGAAGCAGCAGAAAATACAGGCTACTGTTCTTCCATCCTGCAAAGGGGTGGCAGTCTGTGTGCGTGTGTGGCCCGTCGCCTGTGCTCTTGGGCTCACGTTTATACATATGTGTATATTGCTCAGAAAGAAAACTTGGCCAGAAATTTCTTCATTTCGACTTTGAAAATTATTGGGAAATATTCTACGCGTGTGTCTGATAGGATAGTATTTTGATGTAATAGGAGTGCACTTCTTTTTTCTTTCCCTTTTAATTTGTTCTTCCTGCACCCCACCTAAATGGGCCTCTCAGCCAAACATCACCTTAAATTTTAATTTCTATTTCTAGCCTGTATTTTATTAGCACCTTTTCTGTTTTGCAGTCTACTCACTGATATGGCACCAGATCTGTTGTGAGCAAACAATACGGTTTTGTTTCATGTTTCAATAAACACTATTCTACTGCGGGGTGCATTCCCTGTATGTTGAACCTTATTTAATTTGGTTAGGCTTGGGGAGACTATTTTTTGATATTCAGACCTGAGTTCATCTTTTTTTTTTCTGAATCTGGGGCTCTCTAAAGTTTTAAGGTAAAGGGAGAGCATATTCTTGGGTTATTGTAAAATTTGTTGCTTTGTATTGTGACAATAGTGTTCACATGCCTGACATCCTCATAATAATATTAAGCTCTATTTTTTAGTGTGATGTACTTTATACATTTGTATAAATGTCACAGCCTGTAATCACTTCCTTTGTCATCAACGATTAATCTAAAAAAATCGAATAATTCACTGCCCCTTGCCATTTACATATCGTCTGCTGCCATCTGCTCTTCTCAGCAGCAGTAAATGATGGGTAATTAACTCAGTGCCTTTGTCTTTCCCTTGCTGAATGTCTGACACATATAGATTTTCCTCTGTGTGTGTATGCGTGTGTGTGTGTGTGTGTGTGTGTGTGTGGGTGGATGTGCAAGTGAGGGGAAGAGGGAGGGAATGAGAGAAGGAAGAGTGAAAAAGAAGGAATGATGGTGCAAATATGGAAGTCAGCCCAAGATAATATCGAGAGAAAAAGCCAAACAAAGATATTGGGTCAGAGAAAGGGCCATATCTCATGACCTTAAGCCCCTTCTCAAGCAGAAAGGAAGAGCTGCTGGAACAATAGCTGCCTTGCACAAGCAAGAAGCGTTTCTTTAAAACCTCAGTGGTCAAGGTCAAGGTGCAAAATCAAGTAAAGGCCCCATAAGCTATTTCTATCTACCAGGTGCAAAGAGATCATGTAAATGAGACTAAGTGTAGGGTACCCACAACCCACATAAATGTTGTAATTGACTTCTGAACCAGTAGCCAGAATCCGTGTTTTGAGAAATGATTATAGAAAGGAAACCACAGTCGATTGTGACTCAACATATTTTTTAAAATAGAAAGCATCAAGGAAAACTTATAAGGGCTTATAAGACTGCAAAATATATGATATGCTCATTTTAAA
This sequence comes from Equus asinus, assembly GCF_041296235.1. Lineage (NCBI taxonomy): Eukaryota > Metazoa > Chordata > Mammalia > Perissodactyla > Equidae > Equus > Equus asinus. The sequence continues at coordinate 21,215,171 of NC_091801.1, read as the reverse complement.
GGAAAATAATATCACTGTCTTGGATTTTCCTAAACTTCCTGTCGTTATTCATTTCCTCTTGGTGCAGCCCAAACGCGCTTTAGAAAGGAGTCTCATGCTATTCTGAAGACTTTATGTATAATATTACTCTAAAAGTTCTTGTTTGAAATATATATCCTATAAAATGTGAAAATTACGTGAAAGGTGTCAAATTTTGATAACATTAAAAGAAAAATAATTAAAAGGTAAAATCTTAAGGAAGGTCCGATTCTGTCTTGCTCAACAGGGTTTTTATGCTAAGTCAAGTCAGCCTATAGGCTAAGTACCAGACGTTTGCCATAATCCTTTTCACATGGAATTAGTACAGCTTGCTTCAATTAGAAATGATATATTTTTGCTGTCTGTGATTTAAGCAAGCTAAATAAAGTTCTTGTTCTGAAGGTGTTTGTGGTTTATATATGATATGTATATACGTATATATATCACTACTTACACAGAGAGAGATGATTAAGTCAATCAAAAAATCAAAGGAATAAGATACAGGTATATAAGATCTTGAGCTTACACCCTTTAAGATTTTTGCCACTGTGTGTTCTCAAAGTTTGAATAATCTTTAACTCCCCACTGAAGAGGGTAGATCAGTACAGAGTATGGAGAAATTCTTGGAGCCCATTTCAATCTGGGAGAGACTTTCTATGTGATACTTCCAGCACACAATCCTAACTCTATACCTCTACTTTTCTTTCTGTACAATGGCTATGGAAACATTCTCTTATTTTTCTAAAATGATAATTTAACCAAAAGCAATTGTGTTAAAAATTTAAGCAAACTGCATTCCTAATGAAACTGTAATACATATGGGAGTGCTTATTTCTGGTACTGCAAAGGACTATTAATATTTCTATGCGTCACGAATGCTTAAACACATTTATCTTTTGGCTTAATTTTGGTGTCTGTGGTTAATCTTTGCTTCAGCATCTATTACCACTGGACCTCTGAAGGTTAAATAATTTGTCCATAATCGTGAAACAACTGGATATCACAGGAAGGCCACTGAATTGTTGAATTACATTTTCTATATTCGTTTTAAATGACTTGCAGAGACAACTTAATACATACATTATGGGATGAAATGGCTAAAAAAATACCTACTTACTAAGTCACTTAAATATAAGAAAGGAACGTTATCAATATGCAAAAATGGACTCTATTTCAGAGCTGGTGTGTTAATTGGGTGAAAAACACGCACTTTATGAAACTATTTAAATTTCATAAAATTTTTATGACTTACAGGTAAATTTGTCAGCATCTAATTGAGTAAGAGATTCTTGAAAGCTTTCACTGCAATTGTTAATTCAGCATCATTGTTCTCTCAGGCTGTTACGTGACCCAACAGGCTGGGAGAACAATATTGCTGAATATAATTGGCATATGCCAGCAAAATATAATTAGTAGCAAGCCTCTTTCTGAAATGCTCTTTTTGTTGGTTTAAAAAAGTTGAAGATTGCCTCTTGGATTAAATTATAGCTTGGATTTCTCTCTCGTTTGATTTTGGTAGGTCTTAAAAAAAATGTGAATTAATTTAAATTTGGATTGAAGAACTATGCATTGATTTCCTGTGCAGTGCAAACACTGTGAAGAGCTGTCTTTCCTTCAATGGGTTTTTAGTTTAATTCTGAGTATGAGCGCTTTGTGTAGGAAATATGGGACAGTATATTATCAAGGGTTATCATGGATCCCCATCCTACATCAATCCCCCTCACCCTCTGAGGTTTGGAATAGCTGCAATGACAGGCTATGTCTCAGGGATTGTGTCTCTGTGGTTACTGACACCAAAGGCACAGAACTAAAGAAAGTGTTTGAATTGTTTATTGCAACACTACCTATATGTTTAACTCCAGGGGTATTATGGCTCATGTTGGTAATGGGGGAAAATGTATTACAGTTTTCTTCCACTTCACAATATATATAAAGAAGATGGATATCTTCACTGTAAGAGATTTTGGAAAAATAATTAATGCTTTAATGCATAACTTTTTCTTGATGGGAAAAGAAAAATATTTACCAAATTGTTCTTTTTTGTGAGAGAAAGGACTTTGTAAAATTTCTTCAGAGCCCAGGATTGGAATGAAATGTCATTTAAGGAAAGGCTGCTTTAGAGTCACATCTAGAAATGTAATCATTTCACCTAAGAATGTTGAGACTTTGTAGTCATAGCCAAGTCTGAGTGAGTCGTACTATCTGACGCAGCCCACAGCTCAGTGGGATGGACCCAGAGGAATAAGGGAGGTGAGCAGACAAATGCTTAGTCACTCATACTGGCCAGAACCTATGCTGGTGAACCCCTGAGTTCCATACATCAGAGACAGGTCTCAATCACATCCTCAGTGCCAAGGTCTTTCTCTCACATCTTAATCTAACCTAGCCCCACGTTCTGGATTCTTCCTCATTTGCTCTCGTGCACTGGATCAGAGGTTCCTGGACACTGTCCATGCCTCCTAAGCACTTTGTTTCTAATCTTCCAGGCCAACAAGGCACATTTCTTTTTTCTCATCCCTGGGTCCTGCATTCCTGGGAGCTTGTCTTCCACTCCTCAGTCCTCCACACAAACCATGACTGTCTGGCATTTATGTTATATATCTCAAGCTACATCGTCATCCTTTCCTGCACAGGGATCATTTTAGACGCAGAAAAGCTCTTCATATACAATGAATTTGGAGGGTGAAGGAGACAAGGTGGGAAATATATCTATCTCTCTACACACACAGAATCCATTTCAAATCTTATGGGCAACTATAGTTGATTCAGACTTTTGATCTTTTTAAAGGTTTATGCAATGGAATACAACCTGTTAGGCAGAATTAATCGAGTTTAGATAAAGGCCTGGAAAGCCATGAAAATAATCACAATTATAGACTTATTGTGGTGATCATTTTACAATATGTATAAATATCTAATCATTATGCTGTACGCTTGAAATTAATATATTATGTCAATTATATCTCAATGAATGAGTCACGATTATTCAAAGGAGATTTAGAGGTAAAGGCCACCAACAAATTCTACTTTTTGAAGGATACTTATCCATCAGAAATGGTATAGACAGAGGTGAAATAAGCTCATCATAGATAAGCAGGCTGTCACCGAGGGGTGTAAGGGAGCAGCAAGCTCTAGGTAGATCAAGAGACAATGGACTCTAGGCCATGGGAAAATTTGATAAGAGCCAACCAAACTTCCAAAACAGTTGAATCAAAAGGACGACTATTTGGCACTATCAAAGAATTGCATGCTTTCTTGAAGGGCTTTTTTAGAAGCTTTGATTTAAAAGATTAGTTCACCCCTTGTTCATAAACAGATGATACGAATTCTTCAAAATAATAGTTTATATGTCATCCTTCAAGGAGGCAGATTGGTAGAGTGGGAAGAAAGCTGAATCTCAGGCAGGAAAGATCGTGAAAGGGAAGAGCTTTGAACCTTGACAGGCTTTAGTTTGCTCATCTGTAAAATGGGCCAGTGATTTGCAAAAAGCATTCTGTGCAGATGGGAGGGTGTCATGAACAGGCTGACGGGAATGGCTCCTAGGTATTTTTTCTCCCACCTTAACTGGAATAACTCTAATTTTTGTTTTCCACATTTGACTTGCCCATAAATTTCTTTTCAAACCAAGGGCTCCACAGCTAAAAAGAACTTTTTGAAACGCTTGTTCTAGATGAACTCAGGAAGAGTAGTATAACATAAAGAGGAAACATAGGCTTTGGAACAGGCACATATGGTTTGAATCCTAACTCTGGCTCTAACGGAGTGGGAGGAGACAAGAAACGCATATTAATAATTACATTTTAGAAAGATGGTCTTAGTAGGGCTATGAAGGATGGATGTGAAGAAATAGAAGTGGGATGCAAGGAGAAAGTTTAGGAGATTTTTGAAATAGTCTGGATGTAAAATAATGAGTCCAACTCAGGCAATAGCAATAGAGATCGAATTGGGAGTATAGATAAGAAACATTTGGGGACTTAGAATCCATAGGAATAGGTCATATTGTGGTTTCTGGGATGAGGAATTAGTCTAGAATGACTGCCCATTTTCTGGTGACAGTGACTGAAGGAAAACCCAGGGAGAGGAGCACTTTTGGGGAAAAGAATGAGGACTTCACATCTGCACATATAATGTTTGAAAGGCCAAATATGTGTGTGTGTATATATATATATAAACTAGGGTCTGGAGTACAGAAACGAGAGCTGGATAATATAGGGAGAAGTGAAAATTTTTTATGAATGAAAATATAGAAGTCTTTAGAAACCACATCAAAAAATTAAGACCTTTTCAAGGAGGGAGAGTCTGTGAGGAAATTAAGCCTGAATGCCCTGAGGCATCCGTTGTTACCTAATGAATTAATTTCATTCCTCTGCATCTAGAATGGTATTAGTTATATAAAACCCATATTAGTCAAGTTTCTCCAGAGCAAAAGAATCAATAGGTATATATGCAGCAAGAGATTTCTTGTAAGGAATCAGCTCACATTATTATGGATGCTGAGAAGTCCCACAATCTGCTGTCTGTAAGCTAGAGCCCCAGGAAAGCCAGTGATAGAACTGAGTCTGAATCGGAGACCTAAGAACCAGGCGTGCCAAGGGCAGGAGAAGATCAATGTCCCAACTCAAGCAATCAGACAGGAAGGGATGGATTCTTCTTTCTTCTGGCTTTTTGTTCTATTTGGGCTCTCAACAGATTGGATGATGCCTACCCACACTGGGTGGGGGAAACGGCTTTACCGCATCGACTGATTCAGATGCTAATTTCATTCAGAAACATCCTCACAGATACGCTCAGAAATAATGTTTAGCTACATATCTGGACACCCCATGATCCAGTCACGTTAAAGTATAAAATTAACCATCACACCATCTTTGGGTAAACTGAAAAAATAGTCATCAAATCATTTTGTTTGTGTGTTTTGTGGTTCCTATGAGGCATCTTAGTAGAGAAAAGTGTGGAAAAAAAAAAACAAATTCAAAACCCTGATGAGCATCAGTGATATTCTTGTGGAGATCACAGTGCAGTGTATAATGTGGACCTGGTAACAGCGCCAACAGTGATAGTAGGTAAGTGTAACAGTATCAGGGCTGCTAAGCAAGTCAGTTTGTGGTGTCTCTCTATCACTCTGTCTCTATCTATCACAGTTTGTCTTGGCTTCTTTATCCAGCTGGTGCTCTTCATAACATAGCTCCTGGCAGTTCCAGGATGTTATCATCCTCAATTTAGCAATCTGGTTGGAAAACGCACACTTTCCCACCAGTTCCAACAAAAGTTTCTGAAGTAACTCATGTTGGCTGGCTTAGATCTAGGGCCCCTTCCTGAGCGAATCACTGAGGCCATGGGCTGGAATACACTGGTTACTCAGACCTGGGTCATGAACTGCTGAGGGAACCTGATGGGTTCCAGCAGAACCACGTGGACTGGAAGCAGGAGGAGGAGGATGCTCACCTAGGATGCAGTCCTCATAAGAATGAAGCAGTGATGTCAAGACGGCCAAACTGACAGATGTGCACCTCAAAGCACAAGGCATCAGTGACTGGCATTTCCTTTAGGAGTCAAGGAAGCCTTCACAGTGAGCCAGGCAGGAGAGGTTTAGCAGGAATTCACTAAGATCATACAGCAGCAGTTAGAATTGTGGACACTCCTGGTGAGGGTGGGATAACTGAACTGTAAACCTACCAGCCTGTGCTAAATATGCCAAACTTCCAATTTTAGCCATATTTATAAGCATAAGCAATAAAGTGGCATCTGCAGTACAAAGAATGATACCATATGCCCTTTTGCATCCTTTGTCTTTGGGCTGTGAAACTTTGGAAATATGAATTAAAAGTAAGAGGGCATATATTGCACTCACAATTTTAAAAAGAGGGGTACAGAGAAATGCACTGACTTTGAAATAGCAAAGCAAGGTGAGCTTTCACAGTTGGGAAATAGAGATCTGGATTGAGGACAAAGATTCCTGAGAGGAGTGGCTACGCACGCCACTGCAAGCCAAGACTTATGTGGGGGGCATTTCTCATAAACTGAGAAGGGTGAGGGGGAGGAAATTAATAGATTGCTGTACATTTATAAGAGCCTAAGTTCCTGCATATGAAGGAAAAATCAGAGAGTGGGCAGAAAAACCTACCAAAACAAAATAAAACCTTTTTGAAGTGCAGAAAGCATCCTTTTGAACAAAATGGAAAATTTTACCTAAGGAGAGATGGAATTATTAGAATATTCTTAAAAGTATATACAAGTGATTCCAAAAGCAAACAAGATTTGTTTTCATTCTCAGTATGAATATGACCTGAAGTTCGGAGAAATAATAATAATACAGAATGCTTCCACCTTATTTATTCAAAAAACTTCAACTTCAAAATAAGAAATCAGAATTATTTTGTGGTTAAGAAGTCATTGGTTTATAGCAAATGGTATTTGAGGAAATGTTTTGGATTTTAGAGTAAATTGCTGAAGTAATAAGACAGCAATTGTGAGAATGTTAATTTTGTATAACAGTGGTTAATATTTTTAAAGAGAAATTTAGATGGTCACAAAAAAGTAAGCATAGATTTGTGCACTTAAACTGTTTAAAATAAAGATAACTGGAGGGCTTCTATTTGCCAATGAGTCGCGTGCTCACTGTGACAGAAGTAGAGTCAGACAGTTTTTTCATATATTGACTTAATCTGAAATCACAAATTTGGAAATCAATCTTCATACTCTATAAATATTGTAAATGATTTGTGCCACAAAATCTACTCATCCATTTCCTTATTAGTCACCCATTCAACAAATATTTCTAGTAACTCTTTGTTCCAGGCACTTTTCAGAGCGCTGGTGAAGAAGAATCGATACAATACAGCCCCTGATTTGAGAAATGCACAGTCTATTGAGAGTGTTGGACGTGTAAATGCATAATTAAATCCTTCTTCCATGCCTGAGGAGTTCAATTAACTTTGTTTCAAATGACAAACATTAAGATGGTTTGTTCCTAACAAAATGCTACATTTTGTTTTAACAGTCAATGTGTACCCTACTTTTAAGTGGATACTAGGGCTGCTTCGCTCATGGTTAACAAGGGCAAGTTATTCAAGGCAAGTCCCAGAGAAGAGTCTTGAATAAAACTTGGGAATGGATGGCTCACTCTCTTCCTACTCAATTTCATATCTACTGTGCCTCTCCAGAAGAGTGTGACCTAAATATACCCATCTAACACAGGTAAAACAAGAGAGTAGCTGCAGAAAAGGAAAAGAAAGAAAGAGAAAAGGGAGAGAGAAACAAAGGATTAATTGTAGAAAGAATTCCCAAATGTTTCAAAATAGTTGAGGCAATAAGCTTGGGGTGTGTGTACCGCAGAACCAAGAACAGACATCATGAGAAGGTGAAATTATTAAGAGAAAACTGAAGGCCAACCAGTAAAAGAAAAAAAATCCATTTTTCATATTTTTGAGGGCAGAATTAAGACAAAGATTCCAGTTGTAAGCAGCATTAATCAAAATACAATATTCAGATCATAGGAAATAAAGTCATATTCATTTCTGAGCACAATATTTTAACTGGGACATTGGGAAATTCCATTGAATAGAAGAGAATAAGAATAAGGAAGTTTCCTTTCAGTTCTAATTGTTGGAGTCTAAGTTAATTTAGGGTTTATCAAATAGGATAAATATGGTCCCCAAGTGAAACAAAGAAAAATAAACACCTTCTTTCCCCCCACTTTTTTTTCTTTATGTGAAGGATGAATTCAATACATCTTATTAAAAGAAATATCAAGGTCTGTCTGTGTGAGTTTGCACCTAAATGCCATCCTGGGGGAATTATTTCTAGGTGAAGATTTAAGCCAGCAGACAATAGAATTTCGAAGATTTAGAAATGGATTAGAACAGGAAGGAGTTGTGAGGAATGTGGAGACAATTACCTTTCTTTTGATGCATATTTCTTCCAGCAAAAGGAAGCCCTTTGCCTTGAACAGCGTGCACGATTTTTGGCGAGGCCATTCCACTTTTAGAATCGTATTATAAGGAAATCATTAAAGATTTATGCAGAGTTTTCTATAAAAATGTTCATCTCAGTGTTACCGAGAATAGTGAAAAAAATAGAAATAATCTACATGCCAAATGTTGGAGAATGGGTTAAATAATTTATCCAAAAAATGCAATGTGTAATGAACAGTTGAAATGGAAAGTTATATTGTTGAGTTAAATAAATCAGATTAAAATTGGTATACATATTATTTTTTGTATTATTTTTTCCAAAAATATGGAAGGAAAGGATTGAAACAATAATATGGTAATTGTGGCTCTCTCTGGGTGGGTAGATTATGGGTCTTTCATTTTAATTTTCTTCTTTTTGTTTATTTTCTAATTTTTCCTCAGGGAACTTGTATTGCCTTTGTAATAATAAACATGTATTTTAAATTTTAAATTATATAGTTTTCATTTAGGATGTAAAAGATATACATATTTGTATTAGAAGCTAACATATATATTACATCTATGTGCATAAATGATATTTATTATGCAAAAATATATATGTGAAATAAAGATAGAGCCTGTATTTTCTCATGCCCCACGTGTAATCCATCACCAAGTGTGGTCAGTCCTATATTCTAATGCAACTGATTTCCTTTGGTTCTTTAAACATATCATACTTATTCCCATCTGTAGATCATTGCTTGAGCTAATCCCTCTGCCTTACATGTTTTCCAACATTTACATCGTCGGCCTGTTCTCATCTTTAAGTAGTTGGCTATAACGTCATCTTCATAAAGAGGAAATCTCTGACCACTCTCCTTCAAGTGGCTTTCTCCAGCTTCCTCTATCTCATGTCTCTTGTTTATTTTCCTCAGACCATTGATCATAATCTCTAGTTCTCTTGCGTATTCATTCGTGTGCTTGATAAATGCCCGCCTCCTCCTCTAGGATGTAAGCTCCACGAAGGCAGAATCTTTGTTAGTGATCATTGTATCTTCAAAACCCAGCACAGGGCCTGACATATAGTGAATACAGAATGAATTACTAGTGAACATTTCAGCAAGAGTGGAAGACATTAAGACTTTCATCAAAAAAAGCTGGAGAACTAACATTCAGAGCTGGCTGGAGATAAACTTAGTTCATGCTTCTTCTAATATGAATGAGTATTATATGCATATAAATTTATATGTATGTATATATCACATATATATGTATATATATAACATAGGTTACATATGTATACATATACGTACATATTTATAACTTACACATTTTTAAAACATGTCTGTAAATATGTTTATATGCATACATAGAAATATACAAAATTTCAAGCACATATGAAAGTAGAGAGAAGAGTATAACAAATCTTCTCCATGGGTCCATCAACCACCTTTAACAGTTATCAACCCATGGTTACTCTTGTTTCATAAACAGAACCCCTCACTTCTCTGTCTGTATTATTTCAAAGCAAATTTCAGACATATTATTTTTTCCTATAATTTTAATATTTACTCTAAAAATATCAAAACAACCATAATTCCGTTATTGCACCTAAAATTAACAATAATTCCTTAATATTTTAAATATCCAGTGTTTTTAAAAATGTGTATTTAAAAATTATTTTCATCTAAAACACTTGTCCTTGAATATTCTTCCACATCTCATCTTTTTAAAAATTAACCTTTAATTCTTAGGTTCAATGTAGTCAAAAAGGCTATTTTATTTTCTTGGATAATTTTTTAGCTTTCAAAGCTGGACTCCTTTTCAAGTTGCCTCAGGGATAAGAGGGCCAAACAGTCTTTTCATCTGCGTTATCTTGTGTTTTTTTTGGTTTTCTTTCTTTTTTTTATTGTGTTTTCCCACGAATCTTTTTATCCCTCTCAGTCCTCTCATTTTGTTAATCTACCATCAGACGATAAATCACCTTCAAAGAGTAAATGATCCTGAAACTCTATTCTAATGAACAATCTGAATTTGTAGATAGTCAATAAATATTTGTTGATTTTATTTTGTTTTGAAATTTGGATATCATAGATAGCATAGTTTTGATAGTAATTTATGAGTTGCTATATGGAAGTAATCTTGATTTAGCTATATTAAAGTAATTTTGCCTTTTTATTTCAATAAGCTGCTAGGATTGTTGCAGGTTTTTTTTAATCTCTGTAACCTTAGGCTTGTCCAATTTCTTAAGGCAGTTCTAGATAATGTTAAGTAATTGATTACATCGTGAATTGTTAATAAGGACAAGAAACACATATTCCTAATAAGTTTGCAACATCCTGCAGACAGGCATAATTTGGTGGCAAAACAGAAAATTCTAGTGAGTTGCTGTAGATATGGTATCTTTGCGAGAGGTTTCCAATTGTTAATAAATTACATTTTCGGTCTTCAAGTCAGGAAGTTAAGCTGAAACGTCAGCATGAGTGCTCCCATCTGTGGTTCACTCATTCGGTAAGAGCATGCTAAGTAACCTTTACCAGCAGCAGCCAACAATATATATGCTAGATATCAGCCAGCAGATCACTGAGGCTGGTCTTTTTTTCTCCATCTTAAATATTGCATTCCATCTATCTACCATTGTCACATATTCATTGGCTAGCCTAAGACTAGTGGATGAACGAGTGATGGAAACATCCCTAGAGATGCAGAGATTTGCTTCTGGTTTTGATGGGATATTATTCTGAGGATTCATACATTTACTGACCTCAGTGCTAGTGAGGTCAACATGACAATGCAGTGTGTATTGATTTGATTCAATTCAGGAATTGCTCATTTATCGTTTGTATTTATGTAAATAAAGCACTAGTCTTTCATCTTCCAATTACAACATGTTACTGAATTAATGTGATTAAAGATGAAGCTGGACTAATGTTACTAGGGCCTTTCTTTCTGTCATAGAGTGCAAAGGAACAATCATGTAGAATTAATAGATTTCTAAGGAGGTGAATACATATTCCAGCATCAGTTACAATAAACTCCCTCCTGTTTTTTTCTCCTGTTCAAGCCAATTTCATGCTGAAATACCTTGATATAGTTTCTTTTTATTCTTGGCTTTTCCCCCTGTTCTATGTCTGCATCTCCAAATTATATTATGTGCTAGATTTTTCTATAAATGGGAATATGATATCTTTGAGATGAACAAGGTTGGCAGGAATTTAGCATCCGAAGAGTTTTGAATAGGCATGTCTGTTATTTTTATTGAAATATTTTCAGCTATCTATTTTTCTAACACAGTAATAAAAAAGCCGGTGTATGGAGTAGGAATTACGAGTTCATACATTTGGCAACTGAACTGCTTTTTCCTAGGTCAGTGCTTTGTTGGCTAAGCTTGAAATCACCTTTGGAACCAGTAATACAGAGGACATAAAGCTATGACCCAAAAGATAAATCTTTTTGTTCTTTAATTGGAAGAGGAGAAAATTAAGTTTCAAAGAGGGATTATATGGTTCTTGCTCTAATTTATGTAACAGAACAGCTCTGGCCACAGAAGTAGAAACAAACATATACGCTATATTTATAATTGGTTTGATATCTGGACTTTTAATATTGTTTGAGACAGAAATCATTTTGCTGAAACACTGCAATAACAAAGGGCCTTTGGTATCTGTTTCACCTCATCACTTATCCATTCAGTATAAAAATAAGTTGAGAAGTGCATTCTGTGGGAGAGAATTTTATGGAAAATACAGTATGGTTGATATTGTAGTCTATTTCTTAAACTTATCAAACTAAACCACCACCAAGAGACATTTACTGTGGGGACCAGAGATTCATTCCTAAACACCCCCTTTGACTGCCAGGTAAGGGATATCCAAGAACTGACAGCAGCATAGCATTTAAGGGCATCAGTCTGGTGCAAAAAATGAATATAGAAGAGATGGAATCACTGGGTATTGAGCAGTGGGGAAGGAAATGATTTGTGCTGCCTGCTGACATATAAAGGTATATTATGCACAACAAGAATAGCTTAGCTCCCTCGGCTCCGTGGCTTACCACACTCTAGAACTGAAGGTACATAATGTGCAGGATAAGTTTATCTTCCAGCATGGCCTGGGCAATTATTTGGTATTGATTTTCTGAAAGTTTGGTCTTACATGTCAGCATTCTGTTGGCAAACTTTGCAACATAATCCAATCAAGTCCGTGCAGAGATGAGTGTGGGTAGAGATAAACTCTCACGGGCGAGCACTTCACAGGGTCGGTATGGAGCCCCCTACATTAAGAACGCTCTTGCAACTGCACTGTCTCCTCAGGGGAATTGTAATCTTGGGGAATCCCCGCGCCTGATTGCGGCTCTCCTCCCAACCGTGCACTTTTGACCTCTGTATTGATTCTGTCCTCTCATCAAAAGAGCCGATGTAATTCCATGTGCTAGGATCACGCGGTGATTTGCATTTCGGAGCTGCAACTGTGCGCTGACCCCAAACCATTTCATCAGAATGAAGGTAGACCAAATGGCAGATGCGTTTCCCCATAATATTAAAGACTATTATGCCATTTGGTAGGTTTCCTTATCATATATAGAAAAAGGGCGTACACCAGTAGCTCCAGATTTTGATTTAATTCCAGCTAGAAATCAGGAAAATCTTTAAAACATAACTGGGATTAAAAAGGATTTTATTCATTTCCACATTCAGACTAATAAACAGCATTCCTATTTGTTAAAGCTTAACACAAAATGATAAAAGTATCTGAATATATTTTCAGATACTCTGGCACTTTAAAAAATTATTTTAGCTTTTTTTCAGTGTTTTCTTGGTAATGTATGCCCATCATGAAGCCTATTCATTGACTATCTACCTAAATATATTAAATAGAAATACCATTGGATAATTCTTTCAGGAAAATAGTAGATATTTCATTAAAAAATCCAATGCAATCTAAATATTGACCATTAAATGATTTTGCCTCTTTTCTCTCCCCCTCCTTTTTCTCCTCCTCTTTTTCCTCCTCCGTCTTCAAGTAGGGTGAAAAGTGGGGAAGAAACCATTTCTGAAGCATGGACACCAAAAGAGAACGTCACTGGAAATTAATGTAAATCTATAGTTACCTTCATTGTATTCTGCTTTCCTATCTCCCCTTTATATCCTGTTCATTCTCATTTATTAATTTCAATCAATATATATTTACTGAGTACTTATGTATAGGTGCTGGTAATTCAGTGATGAGAAAAACAGAAATGGTCCCTCATGGAACTGATAGGCCAAATGAGGAGACAGTCAACAAATAATTATAGAAATAAATATAAATATAAGAAAGGAGAAGTTTATATTAACAGCTGACAGAAGAAATTATTCTATGAATGAAATCATAATTATTTGGAAAAATAATGAAAAGAGCTTGGTGGGGAGGAATGAAGATACAGAAGGAGCTGGAGACAGATGGAACCATTCTTTGGCTACCAAGGGAGAGCCTTACCACTTGTCCTATATAGAGGGAGGGAGGAGAGATTTCGTGCAGGCAGAATCGGAAAAGGAGAAGAAAGCTGTGAGATGCTCTTGAATCCTACAAACTCATGAAAAACTTGATGCAGTGGAGCATCTGTGGAAAAACTATAAAATCACTGCCCTTTGTGCCCAGATCAGCAAGAGATTAAATCAAGGTGGCACAGGGGGCCAGAGGGCTATGATTTATTAAATACTCTGGAGTTAGCAGAAAGTAGGAAGACTACTCCGGATTCTTACATGCTAGAAACTTGGAGGCTCAAACCAATAGTCCATAATCCTTTTTTTTAAAGTGCTACAAAGATAATTTACAGAGAGTATGAAAGAGTGTAACAGGGGTTCAAATTTAGATTGAGGTTTGAGAGTGCATTAGACAACACCTCTTGGTTTTTGATTTTGAGGACAAGATTTCGTTTCAAAAGAAGAGTTGGATCTTTCTATGACAAAATAATTGCAAAAATATCTGAGTTTACAAAAATGTTAAATTAGGGAATATTGGTCATAATTTAGATTGCACAGTAAATTTACATTTTACATTGTGCTTTAATGCAAATTATTTTAATAAACCCTTAAAGCAACCCAGGGAGAAAGTAAAGATGAGGCTATTGATTGACATTCAGACAGTGGCTTGCTAAAAGCTGACCTGTAGTAAGTGACAAAGGCAGAACTTGAACCCAGGTCTTCTCCCTCTAAATTCTGTGCTCTTTCTGCTAACTTTGCAATACAGTGTTTGAAGTTGTGAAAGCATTCACCAGTGGTTTTTCTTTAAATAACCATCTGTTCCAATAAATATAAAGGAATGCTTAGTTTTTCTTTTTAGGAAAGCGCAGTTTATTCAAATTTCCAGGAAAGGATGTATCGAACACATTGAGGTTTTCCTTTAGAGACTCTGGACATGTGGCCACGAAAGGACTGAAAGGGGTTTCAGATGCACTGCCCCAAAGGAGGGGAGGGATCTCTGAATTCCTACCTTTAGAAGCCAGGCTGAAAATAGCATCACCAATCTGGGAAAAAGTGACAATAGCCCTGCCCCTGAGATAAGCTCCTACAGAGAAATACTGTGGTGTCATTAAGTAATCTCCATGTTGTTGACTTTTGTCTTGGGGGAGAGTGGTTCCGAAAGCCTTTGACTAATCCCCTGTCTCTTCCCTCATATTCCTGTGATTAATATTTTATGGCACAGGCTCAGTTCTATGAATCACAATCGACAACATGACTGTACTTATTAATCATTATTTAAATCAATTATTACATAACAGATAATCGAGCGGACTGTCCTTTATATAAGTAGAGGATGCTGATTAGCGAAGTTTACGACATGCGCATCGCTCATTTATTATCAGTTATTATCTGTTGTTTAGTTCGGGGACGAGTCACTGTACTTGGATTCTAAAGCTTAAGGTTTAAAACCCAGCTTCACCACCTTATCAGAAGTCTGACCCCAGGTAAGTTATTTAACCTTCTAGGTTTCAGATTTATCATCCATAAAATGAGATCGATGATACTTAACTTATAAAATACTTTTCAGGATAAAATTAGATTGTAAATATGAAATAAACTAATGCGGGGCTTTTTTTGCCTCTTTGTTTTATTCCTTTGGGAGATGAACAGGCCAAATTAGGGGTGCTGTTGCTGGCTAGGGAACAGTATAGATCAGGGTAGACCAGGAAAGATATTATCAACATCTCCTGTTAGCATCTAGATATTTGGACCCAGATCCCAGGACAAAGGTCACATGCATAAGGCTGTCGTGGTGTTTTCCTTATCTGTGATCTTCCATTTTACCACTTGATTACATTCTCTTTTGCAAGAGTTAAAAGTTTTGATCAGAAATGAAAGGTAGAACCTATGATTTCAGGCCCCAGGCCTTCCTAATTTGTCTAAATGCCTTGTGTCCCTAACCTTCTTGTTCATTAAATTCACCCAGAGTGTTCTTCAGAAAATCAAAGTCCATGAGTGTAACTTTGCACGTGAGGTGATGGAGCATAATGTAACTGCTTCAACATGGTAGGAAATAATTGAAAGAAAAAAGTGGATGTTTTTATTCAGAAACATAGATTTTACCTCTTCTCCCTGTAAGCTCTCTAGGACGCATCGAAGCTACTCAGGTTATATGTAAACCAGATGTATTTAGTCAATATTCCCAACAAGGATAACTTTAGGGAAATTTAAATGGCATCTCATCTCATATTACCTCATCTCAAGTATTGATTGTAGCAAACGACAACAGTGATAGGTTATAAGTAGTTTGAGAATTGGAATCAAGGACATTTAGACCACAAAAGATGGATCTTTTTGAGTGTTCATAATCTTACTTTACTGTCTTTTTGTATCAGCTAGGTTGTTTTATTTTTGGTTTAGAAGTCCCTTGCATGTTGATTGCCATGTGTCTTTCTTAGATTCATTTACAGGAAAAAGAAAATGCTCCTGAAATAATTTTTACATTGAAAAACATTTTTGACAACCACGTATCTGATGAGTACATTTGGATGTTTCTGCTAAGAAGTACGAGTCATATCTATTTAAATTAGTTCATTCTGAGGCTGGATATACGTCAGCATTTCATGCATTGAGTCTTACTAGGATGAAATAAAAAGATTAGAAGACATACTATAGATTGCAGATTTTCTCCAAGATTACAATGTTTCGATAATTTTTCACTGAGAAAAAAACATTAGGAGGCAAACTTAGCATTCAAAATGGTACACGGTTATTGCAACATGTGACCTGTACTTGGTTATGGTGTCAGAACCTCATTTCCCAGAGTTGCTCTTCCATATTGTGAACTTGCATGTATATGAAGGAGTTATATGTTGTGATTAATTTTTGAGACTAAAAGTATAAGTATACCAGTATGATGGAAGACAGGAATATATTTCCTGCACTTCAGTAAAATTGGCTTTGCTTTTGATAACTTAAATTGTTGCCATTTAGGATTTACAAAGTGTATTTAGAAAATTCCACAGAACCATCTGAATCATCCCTTTGGTTAGAGTAGTCAGACAGAAAGCCTGTGGTATGTTGCAGTGCTGTTTCCACGTCACAGGTGCGGGAAATGTGGTCTACAGATGACCAGAGAGCAGTTGTGCTATGGGGGCCAAAAGGGTGGCCAGTGAGGGCCCCCACCAATTGGGGTCTTAAGTCTGGGGAAAGCTACCAGGTAGGAGTGCAGAAATCTGCCTGCCTCTCTCCCTTTGTGCTCAGAGCCTTTTAAGGGTTTGAACCGAGCCTATGGAACCATGGCCATCTGGCTCTTATTTCCAAGCCATTGAAACAGCTCTACTCCATGCTCACCTGAGAGGAGGTTAACATCACTAATCCAGCTGCATTTTTCCCTCTGTATTTTTCAAGTGAATCGATATAAAGGATGTATTAAATAGAAACTCTCTGACCACATCTGAATGTTACCAATAAGTATTTTTTTTCCAGGTTGGCTAATCAAGTCTGCAGAGCCTTTCACCCTGTCCTATGTGACATTTTGGATGCATTCATAAATGGTGATTTTCCTACGGGTTGGTTTCTGCTACATCAGTGTATAGAGAAGCTGAACATCTCAGCCCTTCCGTGGTGACAGGTGATGTGTCTGATTGTTTGCTGATGGTGACTAGGAATATTGATGCTTTAGAAAAAGAACTACATCGAACAGGCAATCTGCGCAGCTCACAAACTACACAAAGAGCATTTGATATAAATAAAGTGCCAACCGGGTGCTGTAGCTTTGTGCTGAATCATTTTCAAATTTTCCTTTTTGAATTATTAAATAGACCATGTCAGAACAACTCTGATTATTATCCAATCCATATGCTTCCACACCAACCTTTTATGTAATATCAAGCGACTGCAGTGATCAATTGGACCAATCGTAAACGCTCCCTCGTTCTGGAAATGATTCAAGCCCTTCACCACACTGCAGCATCTTATGCAGATATGCAAACACCTGCTGAATAGCTTACAGAGGAGGCCACAGCAGGGTCTGCTTCAGGAATGTGTGCCGTCTGCAAATATATTTAGTTCCTTATCAAGAACTTTAAGCATAAGTCCATCTTTTTGCAATTTTAAGCCTGTTTAGCTGGGTTAGCTGTAGCTGTATCTCTCCACTGCAGAATTATGGACACAACCTATGTTGTAAATAAAATGTGATCGTGCGTATTTCTAAAAACTGTTGTAGAAAAAATAAAATGCTGTCTTTAGTGTGGTTTTTTTTAACAATTACAGTATCTGCTCAAAGCAGACACTGTGGTGTGCAGGCATGTAGCCACATGTAATTTATAAAATGTGATAAAATGATAATCTCTCACCTATGCTAATACGCAGTTTATCTAGATAAATAACTCTTAGAATAAACGCTGTGGATGCCTGTAGGGTTTTAGGCATTTAATTAAAAGGGAACAAAAATATTACTGTCAGCTTTGGAATTTTAGCAACCTCTCTTGAAAAGGATATTCTGTAGTCTGAAAACAGATTTGTGACATTCACAGGGAACAAAAGTGAGGTGGTATTTTTCTGGTCCTTATGAAAAAGAGTCTAAAAATGCATGGTATAGAAATCTTAAGATGAAACGGTTTCCTGAGAATGCCTCTGTTCCCCACCACAACTCCCTCCCAGGGCCTGGGACTGAGGGTGGAATTCAGGGGGCCTCTCTGACAATTGCCAGTGATTGGAGGTAGCACTCTTTCTCTGGCACTTTCGCCATCGTCCTGGTGTGTTGCCATCACTCACAATGACTGCTGAAGCAGAGGGCTTTCTTCCCATTGGTGTGTGATTTTGACATTGGACACAGGGAGGCAGGGCGAAGCAGTGGCAGAGACCAAGCCTAGGGAGGAAGAGGCAGCCCAGGCCCTGGAGGAAGCTGCCTTCCAGAATGCAGAGATTACGGTGGCTCAACTGCTGTCCACTTAACCCTAAAGATACATCCCAAGCTGCAGTGTGAAAGACATATTCAGTAATGACTCCTTTTAACTGTTCCATTGTCTGCTGAAAATTGATTTGGATTTTCTTTACATGAATTTTTCTGGGAAAACACTGGTTACCTTTATGTGACAAGCTCTGCCTCTTTAAATACATAGATTGCACACCGTGTATACATATCATGTGTCTTTCTTTTGTTTATTTTTGCTCTATTTTATAGGATTTGGAACACAAAGAAGGATAACAAAGGCCTTGTATTGTAATGCAGTGATAACCTACCCTTGAACAAATTAATCTAGCTATTTGTGTACAATTTTGATAATAGATGACATGCTGGCAAACCATGAAATTATTACTTTAAATGAATGTGGTATGATATTTCTATTTTTTTCACAGAGTAGACTCAGTGTTCATCTAACATGGTTTAAAATCTCCATTGCATGTGGAGATTCTCAGCGCTTTTGAAAGAGATAAGAAATGGTCTAAAAACTTGCGAAAAAATAATGAGAAAGGAGTTAGATTTTTGAAATCACTTTTAGTTCTTGTTTGGAATATTCATTTTTCCCTGTAATTTCACTTCTGGATCCGGAAAATAGGACGCTTTGTAATAACAGAACAATTGTGATGGGACTTATTTGGTACAGTTCGTGAAATAATTTCATGGGTCTGGAACAAAGATACTATTCAGATGGGCAAACGTGAGCTATATTAACAATAGATAAACTATAGGAGGTGGGTCAGAGGTGTGTGTGTGCATGTGTATAAGTGTGTGTGTGTGTCCCCTTTCTCATCATACCTGGAGACTCATACAACAGTTATAATCAAAATCAAAATTTAACCCTTATAATTTCAAGTGGAAAAGAAATTTAGGCAGTCAATTGTTAACAATCCAAGTTAACAAGCATACTGTTTGGGTTTTTCCCTCCAGGTACATTTTAGCCATTAATGTTGACAAACAATAGCCCAAGATGTGTATTTTAACATTTCAAAATAATTGTCTGGGCAAAAAAGAGAGGAGATGGGGATACTACTCTATATATTTTCCTCGTGGGCAATGGAAATAAGCTGTCATGATTCCATAGTCTTTCAACCTCCCTCCCCTCCCCCCTTCATTTGATCACATTGTTCACACAAAGAACCAATGAGCCATTGTGCCATTACCTTAAAACCCTATATTAATGAGGCAGCTACAATTTTTAATCATTTGAGTTAAGCTTTGAATATTCTGTTTGCTAATATCATGTGTCCATTTAAAATGAGAACAAGCATTTTATTACAATATTTCATTTGCAAACAGTGAATAAAATACTGATTTTTCTCTTTGTAAAGTTGTCAAATATTCTGAAGGAAGCATTTTATTTGTAAGGAGTTAAGCTTATCTCTAAAAGCAAGGGTGAAAAAAAAAAGAAAAATGTGTCCTGAAGAGTCAGCCAGGGAGATAAGGGCCCTGGCACTTTGTTTTACTTGCAAAATTTTTCTTGCAAAAACATGTGTATTGACCTCCTTCACTTAACAAAGCTCGAAAGCATTTGACATAGCCCTTAACCAGGACCTAAAGAACTTACACTTAGTGTATTTTGGAGATATAATTCTGTGAAGGAAAGGAAGATTTTTTTTTTTGCTTGGTCTTTCGTTACGGTAAATTTGCTTTCATTTATTAAAATGGCTTAGAAAAAACACTTTTAATAAAGTTTGCATAGCACTATAATTTAGCTTTATTTTTGTTTTTAGCTAATAACTGTTCTCTGTCTTAAAGCATAACATCCAAGCCACCTTGATTCCACAAATGTCAATGTCACAAGAGTTAGAAAATGGTCTCACCTTTTAAAATCCATGAATAAAAAGGCAGTAGCATATTTAGCCTCTTGAAAATTGCCAAACAAATAATCTGTAGACCATTATTACTGTTTTCTTTTATAATTCTTTTTCTTGTTTGATGAAAAAATCTAAGATTTGTTGAGATGCTAGTCAAAAAAGGGTGAAACTACTGGATTCTGCATGCCTCTTACTTAACAAATACATAGGATCAGCTGTAAAATATTAATTTGAAATAGGAAGAGAGGCATTTTACTGTGATTTGGTACTGTTTCTGAATACAAATTATATTCACAAAAGAAAATCAGGAGGAGAATTTAGTAAAAGTTAAAAGAAATTGACATGAGTGGAGTTTTAATAGCTAATAAAAAATCCCATGCACTTTAATAGATTTATTGCATCCATATCAATGAATATATACTTTAAAAACAAACATAAGAACACATAGGGAATTTTCCTTGACTTATGTTTCTCACATCTCAGCAGCTACTTAATCTTTCATCTAAGATCTTTTTCAATGTCATCTAGGAGCCACAACATTGGCATTTTTAAGAATTTGGGTGTCTGCCTAAAGCTAAATCTCAATATCGGGGTGAAATGGCAATACTATTTCATTTTGCAGATGAGGAAAGTCATTTTTAATCCATCTGAGATCACAGACAGCATAGAACCAAGGCTCTACTGGAGAACGTTAGGCTCCCAACCCCGCTCTTTGCTGTAAAAGTCCTGCTGATCTCCCACTTCATTCTAACCCGGAATGTACCCAGTTCCTTCCTCTCATCCTGACCCGCCCCCTTAGCCACATACAGATGCCCTCTTACTTGAAACCCTTGGATTGACTTCTTTTTTCTTATCATAATGATGATTTCTGTGAAATAATCAATCAACCAAGCATTTGATCCTATGAACTGGCCGGGGGTGCCGAAGCCACAAAATTTTGCTAAGCTCTGTCTTCTGCATTCTTCAGTAGAAGCAAATGTAGTTTTTCCAAAGTAGTTATTAGACACTTTATTTTAGTTACCTTTTTTTTTTAGCAACAGAATCTAAGCAGCCTGATTGGAATTTCAAATGATCATCGCACTGAATTTGAAAGTCTGTCTTACACAGAATGTAACATTTTTCTTATATTTTAACCAAGTAGAGGCAAGTAGAAGGTCCTTTTATCTTTTTCTAGCCAAATGTATGTTCGATATTATTAATTCAAGCAGAAAAAAGAACATCCCATATCTCTGACTATTTAATAAGATTTTTCAGTCTTTGCTTAGGTCATCAATTGCTCCCTTTCTCGATAAGTATACCAATTTTCATCATTTTCTGATTTGGTTTATTCTTAAGGGAAATGAAATCTACATTAGCTTGCCAGAGCACACAAAAGCCAGTTTGTTAGAAAACAAGACATTGCATCATTTTATTTATTTATTATTCATTTTTAAGCAAGACAATGTGTTTGAGTTGTCACCTGGTCCTTTACACTTAGTTTTCCTTTCTTCATACAGGAAGAAGCAAACACTGTCCCTGTCAAATGATAAATGAGGCAGAGTTGGTGACGTGCATGTTTGTCAACATAAGCAAGATCAAATGATTGCTCAGCAGGAAGAAGCCATGGGAAATCCAATGATTTTTGACTAATTAGCAAAATAATAATAATGTCTCCCTAATGATTACCTTGTACTGGGTTGTGACATTTTATCAGACAAATATTCCACTAGTGCAAAACTAGTGTTTTGAAGATAAACTAGTGATTTCACTTGAAATCATGGATGTGGAGCATTGCTGACAAATCTTTCGAAGCATCCTGTTCCTCCGTATCACTTGAGTAATTGAGAATGAGAACTAAGCTATACTTTTTCTTCACATTGTCATATAACCAGTGTGTGTTTTAAGTAACATTTTATAAGAAAAAGCAATGCATATTTTTCAGGACCATTTAAAGTTGGAGTTCATTCTATCCCTTCAGGGAATTTTACCGGAGGCGTTCATGAGGAATAACTTGATTGAAAAGAACAATGTAAACAAGAATCTTTTTCAACAAGCTAGTCAAAGTTACAGTGTCCATTACCGTATAGCCATATTTTTATTAATCTTTTATGAAACTTCAAGAAGATATTGAAGCAGACCCAAATTCTTAGTCCTGGAAAATGCCGCTGGAGCTGACATTTTCAGTGAAGTTCAGTAGTCAACCGTTATTTATAGGAAACACAGTGAAGACAAGAGCATCTCTCAGGTCTTGGGGCGTGTGCTGAGCTCTGGGGAGTAGCTTGCCTGAGATATATTCACAGGATTCCTGGCTCAGGACAAAGCTACATATTTCTCACTTTCCTGTGTGCCAGATTTACACCTTAAAAATAGAGATCAAGGACGACGAATGAGCTTGGAACCAAGGGAACACTGTCTGAGGGAACTTAGCTTGTCATGTGGTGTCTAGGTTAGGAAGCGCTACATGGACCTTGCTGATCTGAGCATTCAAACTGCTTGAATTGTATTAAATTTCACCAAGATTGCTGGCAAAACTTCCAAACGATCAGAGGCAAAATTATCTCATCAAATTAAAAAGCAGAAATGATTTGAAATTATTTTTTTTAAACTAGCAAGCTACTTGTTTGTGTTCTTTTAAAATTTTACCCTTTAATGTAATACAAATTATTTATATTTTTCGATTGTGATAGTTCAGCTGATATATAGGTTGCAACAACAAAAACAACAAAAAAATCTGTTTTCTTTCTTTATATCCAAATCACCAAGAAAGAAGTTTTATTGCTGAGTAAGTACTGTTTGTGCTTACAGCAGTTAATGCAGGGCCGGTGATTATCTTTTTAAAAATTTTTTTATTATGTTTTGGCACTGTAAGTCTGTTCAGGAAGTTCTTCTGGCATCCTTCTCTCCACTGGGATCACTTCTAGGCCCTTCCTTCCCCTGGAGCAATAATTTCTATGATAGTAACCTGGGAAAAACAATGGGAAAAGCACCTATCCTTTGTCTAACCCAGGAGAGAGCGATAATAGGGAGAGACAGGGAGTGAGGAGATGACAGCTATGATGGGGGACGAGATAAAGAGGAGGAGGGCAGAGAGAGTGGGCTAGCGAAAGACAAGAGCAGTGCTGATAATGTGCTGAGGTGGGGCTGGGGGGTGAGAGGACAGAGCTTACTGTAATGAACCACATGGTTGCCACCACCAAACGGATGCTCAGAGATTGCTCTTAAGTCTCCATCAACCCCAGTGAATTTTTCTAAGACTCCAGCGCTGCGCTGGCCGACAGAGTAGCCGTTAGCCACTGTGGCTGTTGAGCACTTGAAATGTGGCTAGTCAAAAAACGACACATGTGCTGTGTAAAATACATACTGGATTTCAAAGATTTAGTATTAAAAAACTTAAAATAGCTCATGAATAATTTTCGTATCAATTACATGTTGAAATGATAATATTTAAGATATTTCATTAGAATTCATTTCATTTTTTTTAACTCTTTAAAAGTGGCTACTAGGAAATTTAAAATGACCTCTGTGGCTTGCTTTAACAACCACATTTCTGTATCTCATGCTTTGGCATCTTGGAGCCTTGCTGACCTTGCAGCCTTGACTCTCCCATGGCCAGCCAATTTCTAGAAATAGTAAAGGACTTGCGTATGAGCATACCTTCTATACACAAACCAACCAATCCAGGGCCCATATCCCAGCTACCTCCTTTATTGGCCTCTCATACTCTGAGCCACTACCCACTTGCCTTAATCACCCCAGAGCCAGGTACCAGACAACCAGGGACAGCCCCTATGCCTCAGAGTCATTGGAAATTATTCAAACTAGCCAATTCTAAGCCTGTTTACCCTGCTTCATCCATTCTTTCCTGTGGAAACCACAATAAAAGTGCTTTGCACATGTTTGCCCCTTGTCCTGACTGACCCTGGTGCTTCTCCATGTGGCCCCCCTGGGATGGTGTGCCCCCTCCTCTGGGGATCTGTGACTATAACAAACTATCTTTTTAATGGCAGACATTTCCTGATGTGTTGGCATTGCCATACCTGAATAATAACAAAGCCTACATTTTAGAACACTTGTATCCTTTTTGCAAGGGACAGCACTACTAGAACTCTCTTTCTCCAAGTGTAATCCACCGTTGTTTGTGGTAGAATCACCTAAAGCCTTCAACGTTTGGATTTCTGGACCCCCTTAACCAGCACAGCTCCTAAAGCATAATGTTAGCTCAATAAATGCCGGCTATTATTACTTTAACACCATAATGACAATGATAGTAGTAATAATAATGAGATGGTTTCCTTCTGGTTTGGGAAGACCATTTCTTATTTTTTATTATTACTTTTGTTACTATTTTGTTATATATTAAATATATATATTTATTTGTAGATTAGCATTTATTAAGTGTTTACTTTTCAGCTTGTGTTGAGTGTTTTATACACTATTTCATTTAATCCTCACGACAACCAATCGAGTCACAAAGAAACAAAGAAAGTAACTTGCCCGGAGTCACACAGCTTGCTAGTGTTGGAGCACACATTTATTTTTGAATGATATGTAATTTAAGTACTCACTTAACACTGTTAGGCACAATACTCATTCAGAAGGATAATAGAATGTATATGCACAATTTAAGATTCTAATGAAACAAATGTACATGTGTGCTCCACCAGGCAAATGGTGTTGCTCCTGTCTATTCGTGTGTGCACATTTCTTCACCCAAGGTAGCCCACCTTGACTTTTGTGATGGGCATCCCCCTGGTTTTCTTTATATACGTGCCACCAAATATGTGTCTTTAAGTAGTGTTTTACTTAGCTTTGCCTCTTCTCAGAGTTTGGACAAATGGACTCACACCACGTGTAATCCCACTGTCATTTGCTTCTTTTGCTCGATATGTTCCTACGAGATCCATCTATAGTGATGGGTGTAGTTGTAGTCCACTGGCATACTGAATTCTATAGTGTGAATATTTTTTTGGTTGACATTTTTTGTTCAACATTTCGATTGCTTTATGTTTTTGCTATTAAGAACAATCATTAGATATACTCTATTTTTTTTCCTGTTCCTGTACATGTTCAATGATGCGTGTTCCTTCTTTTTTAAAAAAACAAATATTAACTACTATTAGTTAACTAATATTAACTAATATTTTAAATGGATATTAGACTTACAGGAAAGTTACAAAAATCATACAGAGAGTTCCCAGAGACCCCTCATCCTGCTTCTGATGTTAATATCTTACGTTACCATAGTGCAATTATCAACTAGGAAATTAACATTGATACAGTATTATTGACTAATCTGTGTACCTCTTTGACTTTCATTAGTTTCTTCACTGACATCTCTTTTTTGTTCCACGATCTTATCCAGGATCCCACATTGCATTTAGTTTTTATTTTTGAGGGCATACTTTGAACTTATATCTGTCTCATTCCAAAATTCACAAGAGCAGTGTTTCAGGGAGAATAATTTTAAGGCAGCATGTGACATAGATTTTAGGGCAGAGAGCTAAAAGCAGGAATGTCAGGAGAGCCTTCTATATTACCATTGCTTAAGGCAGAGAGAGGGACAGGTGTGGCAGTGGAAAGCTCTCTGTGTATATCCACCTTTATATAGCACAGACTGCACTGTAATGTGTTCATCTGTCCACCGTACAAGCCCACAAGTTCCTTAGGAGCAGGGAGAAAAGCTGGTTCATCTTAGCGTCTCCTTCAGATACTCAGAAGAGTGATTGGCTATAGACATGTTTTGGTGAAAGTTTGTCAAATAAATTAATATGAATGAGAAAGCCAAGCTGAAGGGAAAGCTATGACACACAGAAAGGTGAAGGGAGAACAAAAATAGAAAAGAAAAGAGACATCTGATCAGCTGGTGGGCTGAGGGAGACACATACAGAAAGTAAGACATTGAGAGCAGAAGATGAGACAAAGCAAGAAGTCAACGGAGAGAAGCAAGGAGATGGAAGTAGAAGCGGCTAAGACAGCAACACTCTTCCCACTGTGTGGCTCACTTAGATTCTGTACATTACCATAAATCACTTAACTTTAAAATTTTGCCTCCTTTATTTATTGCTGTTCACTGCTCTCAGGCCTTTTTTTATCATTTATTCCCTCATCCCACTCCGTCACAAGATGCTGCTAAGAATAGTCTCCCGCCACAGCAATAGATGTCATATGATGCCTATACCTCATTGTCACTCTGCCACTTCTAGTGCTCAGCCTTCCCAAGCTGCTTCCCGCCTCAAGGCCTTTGCACTTGCTGCCCCTCCTCCTGAGATTCCCAGCCCCTAGATTTTCATAGGGGTGGCTTCGCCTCTTCCTTGAAGGTTTAGCCCCACTCACTTTACCCTCTCTCTTATTACGTTGTTTTATTGTGTTCAAAGTGCTTAGGGCTCTGGGGAATTTTCCTGTTTATTTATTTACTCTCTTCTTTTTCATTTGTCTTCTTCCACAGAGAATATTAGCTTCATGAGAGAAGGGATCTTGTCTGTCTTATTCACCACTGAAACTCCAGCACCTAGAAGAGTGTGAAAGGACTATGAAGTGATGGACAAATTGCTCTGCACACTGGATTTAATTTAGTTATGGGCTAGATGAGGTGGAGGCCACACCCATCACTTAAAACTTCATTCCTGCAAGTGGTTCAACGACTCTCCACTCTCATTCGTTATGTTTTGCTTTATTTTTCAACTGGGCATCAATTCTTTAAGGATAAAGGAGAATAACTGTTACGGTTCCAGGGTAAAATTCGTTTAAAAATAATTTACTGAATGGGGACAGAAGTGAGGGAAGAGTTACTTCAGAGCGAAGACAAAATTCCAGATAAACTTGATATCTCTTAGGCAATTCAATGCTTCAATTCAACAACATTTTTTGAATGCCTGTTAAGTACCAGGTACTGTAGTAGAAATGGCGAATATTGAGAACAACAAATTTCTGTCCTTTAGGACCTTTCTGTCAAATGGACTGTTTGATAAGCAAATAACTGGTTGCAAAGCAATTTACTAAGACCTGTAATAGAAGGATGTTATGGAGGAGAAAAGGACAGCAGAGGACAGACCTTAAAGGCAACTTACTATCCACTTCAAGTATACAAATTAGCATTTTCAAATAATGCTCTGAATGATGACAACAGATATTACTGGGGAGTTCAAGTAAACATGGCAATATGGGGTTAAAGTTGACCAGCTGTCTCTCTAATGCAGGACTTAACAGAGCCTTTAACTTGCTAATATGTGCTGTTAATTTATGTAGGGGTTTTGTTAAGCATCACTATCTAAACTTGTTTGACCACAGGGTCTTTTTCAAAGACGATGTTATAGAAATAATTTCCACTGAACAAACTTTGAGAAATCATAATACAAATTATATAAAAAGAACAGATGGGATGAAATTTCTTTGTAATACATTTTGCTTACGAGTTCTAAAGAACAATTTCTTGATCTTCAGGGTTGAGGCTTTCCCACTTGAAAATTCTAGAAATGGAATTCAGAAAGCTCTTCATTGCTTTCCATCTCCATTCCAGCTCCGTTATTTCCCCTTCCCTTATCCTTCTAAAACTCCTTCAAGACCCCATGAAAATCCCACTCAGCTGAGAAGGAGTTCATGGTCTAATTAGTGGAAGATTCTTGATAGCTCTAAAAACTTTTAGAAATTCTACATTAAGGAATGATTAAAGATTAAAAATAAAGCGTATCATACTAGCATTTTGGTCTCTAATACTATTCCCTATAAAAAGGGATTAGGATTCCTTAAAGAAATGGCTCATTTCAGGGCTCGGGCACAGTAAGTACAAGATGATTTGGGAAGATCTTGTTATTCCACAAAGTAAGAAAGTGCACCTCCAAAATAAACAAAATGATGGGGCATGTTACAAGGACACAGGAAGAGCTCCAAGAGGCCCCTACTGGCCACATCTAAGGCAATCTGAGCAACAAAACAATTAAGTACGGCAACAAACCATTGAAAAATAAGAATTCATAAATGTGTGCCAAAAATAGAGAGAGAGAAATCAATGGGGGAGAGGGGAGGGCTCTTGCTTACAGTAGAATCCCAAGTGCCTGCTGGTAAATATGGAGGAAGTGTCACCAACTAATTGCCCTGAGGAACTCAAGGGAAGTTTTGGAAGTATTTAATTGTTTCTCCGAATTGTATTGTTTTGTTGTTGTTATGTTAAGAGATGCAATCACCAACCACCATAAACCAATCCAAACTCTACCAGAAGAGCAACGCCAGCCCAGATGGCCGAGAAGTGCCCCAGAGATGACCTTTGCTTCATTTTACTGTGAAGATCTCCACTCCAGGAGGAGCTTAGGCCTATTACCGTAACATAGCATATATGTGGAATCATGTTTTCCAACTGAGCATGTGCAAGTGAATACCCACCTATCCCTTTTGAATATTCATTCCCCATCTGAAATAAAAGGCCCCTGCTTTCCTGTGCTCCGAGACTCAAGGCTTTGGGACATAATTCCCTGGGGGCTTCTTATTGGTAGCAAATAAACTTTACTTTGTGTGACAACTATTTCTGGTGAAGGCTCTGATTTCAGCTCACCAAGAAGCAGACCCACTTTGGTTCAGTAAAAGAAGTGCTGGAGGTAGAAAATCACCCTTTTACCACCATCATGCTAAACATTGAATCAGTCAAGAATCATCCATCCAGATGGAAATTTTGATGAAGCAAGATATTTTCATGGTATTAAAGTGTCTTTCCACAGATTGCTTATAGTTGAAAGGGGAAAAGCAGTACCAAAATAATACTAACTATATTATAGCTATATATTGAATATAGTAGTTATATATAGTTATATATAGTTTAGTTTCTATATAATATTGACTATATAGTAGCATTGTATAATGATGAAACCAGACAAATCTTGACTAGGTGAGCCAAATTAATATCACCAACAAATGGCAGGGAGACCTCATGTGCCTCCAGATGTGGTAACTTGAGATGCACACAACATCACTTATGTATTATTCTAGCCCAGAATGCATTATGTGAATTTAATCATGAAGAAACATTAAGCAAATCCAAAATGAAGACTATCCCAATGGGAAAAAAAAAGAACTGTTTTCCTCAGACTCGTCAATGTCATAAAAGACAAAAAAATGGTTGTAGAAATGTTTTGGTGTAGGCTAGAGCAACATAATAATAAAATGTATTACCTGACTCTAGATTGGATCTTGCAATGGAGAGAAAAAAAATGCTATGAAAGACATTGTTGGATCAACTGATAAAATTGGAGTACGGACAGTAAACTGAAAAAAATATCCTATCAATGTTAATTTTACTGGGGCTGATAACTATACTGTAGTTTATGTTAGAAACTATCCTATTCTTAAGGATTAGACACTGAAGTATATAGAGATAATGGCTCCTACCATATAGTGTTCATCCTCTAAAGACTCAGAAAAAATCATATATAGCTGTAACTATAAGTTTGTATCCATCCATCCATCCACCCACTCATCTATCCATCTACCTACTTACCTACCTCCCTACCTATTCTATTTATCTCTATCTCTATCTATCTATCGATCTACCATCTAGCAATCTGTCTTCTATTTATCTATCTACTGTGTAAACCACAAAGTAATTGGGTAAACTTTTAATAAGGTGAATCATGTACAGGGGATAATTTTGTTCTTTGTACAATCCTTCTTCTTCCTATTCTTATTCTTTCAAGTTTTCTATAAATTTAGTATTGTTTCCAAACAACAAAATTTTACAAATTAGCATAGCACCAGGTACAATTTCTCCATGGCTTGAAGATTAGTCTCATCGACTCTGGAGTTGCACACACCCAGTTGTCATCTTGGCCTGACTACTTGTGACCTCTGTGTTCTTGGACAGTCCTTTAACCTCTTTATGCTCTAGGCTCTTTATCTGTGAAATGGAAATAATAAGAGCACCCTTTCTAAGGGTCATTGCATGGATTAAATGAGATAATCCAAGCTAAGTTTAGCACTGTACATGATACGTAGCTTTGTTCAATAAATGTTATTGTTACACAATGAGTATTTAGTAGATTCCAGTTGATTGAAAGTGTTCATGGTTGAAGGAGTTCAAAGACATTGAAAGGAAATAGAGCTTAAAATCACAGAATTGGAGTTAATGTGTTTCTGAAGTTCCTTTCATTGTCATTATTCTTTGGCTCTTTAAAAAGGACCCTGTATCTGATTTGAAAACAGAAAGATTGATGTTTTAATGATATTTGCTCTAGAGCAGTCTGTTTTATTTAAAAAATATAAGAAGCTGACTTTATGGCCCAATGGAAGATTATAGTTTTGTTCAGAAAAGACTTCAAATGAAACAGGACTGAACATCACAGACTCCTTCCCACCAAACCAGATATGGTCTATTTACTTTCCAAATACAGCCAATAGTTCCTATAAAAGAATTAAACCATCCTGCCAATCTCTAACAGTGGCATTTTCTAACTTCATATGTCTAGCTTACATTGGCACAAAACTCGAGTTGCATAGCATTTGTTTCACGCTTTTACTTGATTCTTTCATTTAAGGAACTGAGCCTTACATCAATTACATTGAAGAGTTCAATGTCATCCATCTCCTGGGTCTGGTAGGCTTCCTTCTCATCATTGCTTTCTTTCTCTTTGGCTCCTTAACACCTTTGCTAAAACTGACCCCAAAGCGGGGCTTATCAACTTCAGTTTTTCCTACCAAGACTTTCCCAATCCTCTGACTCTTTTTCACTCCAACCTTCTATTTTGGCAACTTTTTGAAATACTCTTCTGGAGACGAGATGGAAAGAGATCACACTTTGGAGTGAAGCAGAGTTGGATACAAAATCTTGTCTGTACCACATTCCTACTGTGTGTCCTCAGCAGGGAAGACAGAATAATATTAACATTAGGAGTGAGGTCTCTAAGGTCAGACTGCCAGGATTAGAATCCTGCTTAGTGGGGCCCCTTTGTTGGGCAAGGTAATTTTACTTCTTTCCGTGTTGATTTTTTTATGTTTTAATGAGGATAATCAAACTCATCCCATAAGATTACAGCAAAGGTTGAATGATATAATTACGTGAAATGCTTATAACAGTACCTGGCACATAGCAAGTACCTTTCCAAGTTTGTTTTCTTATCAAAAACTGAGGATCAAGCCTTTTGCATAGGCTTAATGCAAAGATTAGATAAGCTATTGCAAGCAAAAAAACCCAGTCCTGTACCTTGTCCATGAGCGAACATTCATTCATTCATTGAATACGTGTTTACAGACCTCCTCCTATAAACCCGCTAAGTTTTAAAGGCTGGGTATTCAGAGAAGACTCAGACAAACAAGAATCTGTGCTCTTCTGATCTGTGAAAAAAAAAGTTAGTGGCTGTTGTTATAAAACATAGGGACTGAGTACAGGCCTGATCTCTAAATCTTAGTAAAAGCGTGTTTTGTTTTTTCTTATCTTCCATGCCCACTTTTAAGGATATCTAATTTCCCTTTGATTCAGAGTTTAGAATCTCATTTTCTTTTCCACAAACAGTATTTAAATGTATCTAACTCAACATTTAGCTAATAAGGAAGATGAACGTTTTGGG
Source organism: Equus asinus (assembly GCF_041296235.1). Lineage (NCBI taxonomy): Eukaryota > Metazoa > Chordata > Mammalia > Perissodactyla > Equidae > Equus > Equus asinus. Next base: position 21,183,510 of record NC_091801.1, on the reverse strand, counting down.
GGCATTTTGAAGTTTACAAAGGGCTTTCATGTACGGCTTCTCGTTTGGTCCTGCTCAGATGCTGTGAGGGAGAGACGCAGGCCCATTATCTTCCTGAAAGCTCCCACAGAAACATGTCTGCCACATCTTCTTAGTGATTAGCAAAATAAAAGGTTTAAAAGCAAAAATATTCCTGTCTCTTTTCTTCAAAAAGCAAACAGATTCTAGAATAGGCAAGGACAAGAGCCGGAGGAGGAAAATTGGCAATTTTTTCTTTGCATAATTTTTCTGACAAAACAAAAAGATTTCTGCATCATTTTTATGACAAACTGTACCCATATCTTTGGGATTTTTGCAAATTTAGCATCAATCATGTACATTTTCCAGTCATTTTCATTGAAATTTCATTCTATTTATCTTGTTGGCAAAGTGAAGAGCAATTTTTGTTTTCTAACCCTGCCTTTTCCCTTGCTACAGAAAAAAAAGAAAAGGAAAATGACAAAGCTGAAAGGAGGGTGGCTTCTCGTCTCTTCCACAGAGAAGCCTCAGTGTGCTCATTTGTATGTACGGTCTATCATTATTATTTTAGCATACATACATTTGAGTCATTTATTATTTGCTGGCAAACATTTTGCCAAGGACTCTTAATTGCTACATTTAGCAATTAAAACTTTATTACTTAAACAGTTTTGAGAAGAGGAAAGAAAAGGTACCCAAATCAGCATAATCAATTTAGCTATAAAACACTACGTCTGACTTTTTCTTTTATTTATGATAAGAGTTTTGTTCTAAAGCTTCGTAAGTAGCATAGCTGCTCTTTCTACTTCTACATAAATGAGATTCATGCCTAATGTGCCTCCAATTTTCAAAAACAATCCCTCAAATACACTTTTAGCTTGCCATTAAGACTACGTCTACCCATCATGAAATGAATGTGGGGAAGGAATTACTGGGGCATGCACGGTGTTAGTTTTTTAATATGAGAAGCAGTTCTGCCCCGCAAGTCTCTTCATCAAAACTTTCCTTTAGAGAAGTGGCTTGTGCTATTTTTAGGAAATATTTCTAGACAAAAGTCACATCAAGTCCATTCCCCATTGATTTAACTTTAGCTGTCTTTGCTGTAGACAAAATTTTACAGATAGATGAAAAAAGATTTTAAATATAAATGTAATGGTTTGGAAATATTTATTCAGTGTAGGCAGAGCATCTGCTAGTACTTCAGATCCCTCGGGAAGATTTCCGAAAGATTATAATGAATAAAATGGAGAAAGCTGGAAATTTATAGAAACCCCAAAACTATTCAAAGAATGATGAAAATTACTTTGGGACATTCTGATGAGTAAGTAGTCAGAAAATACACATGTGTGCGTGCACACACATATACGCATATATTTGAAGCACCAAAAATGAGTCAAGTACTGTGCTCAGCACTTTCCCTTATATTATCTCATTTAATCCCCACATAATTCCGCTGAAAAAGATATTATTATTATTCTATCTTTACAGCTGAGAAAGCAGATAACATGTGAAATAATTGCAAAACTTACAAGTTAGATGGGGTATACAACAAACTCAGAGAACGGTTAGAGAAGGGAGAGATCAACTCCTTTAAAGAGGGCTGAAGAGATCAGAGAAGAGAGAACTTAAGCCTTGAAAGGTGCCTGTAACTTTAGATGCTGCTCACCTTCTCCCTTGCAGCCACTCAGTTCCCAGCAATTCGGATATCTGTTTTCATAAGCCTCCAAACTTCAACTTCCAAGAATTATCAAGTCTGCTTTCTACTTTCTAGGACTGTGGATTTAAACCTGGAAGGCTTTGAATCCTTCCTTTACCTCAGAAGCCAAAGAGCTATTGTAATGTAGGAAATTAAAGGTTTTCTCTGTACACTTAAGGACAAGATTTAAAACCAATACTGAAATTGTAAATGGGACAGGGGTACTCCTTGGTACTGGGTTGGCTCCCAGGATAGGATGCATTTTTAAGGGAGAGAGAGAGAGAGGCACACCAGGATGTGTCCTAAATGTTCGTCTACATAACCTATTCCATCATCTCAGCTGTTCGTGAGTTAGGGATGGTTATGCTCATGTACAGATGAGGAAAAGAGGTAGAAAGAGAGTGAGTAACTTGCCAAAGATCAAGTAGCAAGTAAGAGGAGAAACTTGGATGCAAGCCCGGGTCTGTCTTAGGCCAATGTCTGTGAACTTTCCATAAGCTCTGTCAACTCAAGTAATAGCCATTGACAATGGTCCGGGCACCATACAACTAACCAAACGACCTGCTCCCTATTGGCTTGGAGAACAAATGTGGAGAAGGTGGAGCCTGAAGACATAGGTGAGGCCTTTTTCAAATGATGGTAGGAAGATAAAAAGATTTTATTTGTACTTCAGTTAAGTTCTGCTATCATGTAACATTGGTTCTCATAACAGATATTAAGGACCCTGTGGAAATCTGTAGGAAGTATGCTTCTTTCCATATCAAGATGATGAGCTTGACTGTTGTCAGTGTGACAAGCACTTTGAGTTTGAAGAATGAAGTCCATATACCAGGTTGCATATTTTGGCAATAACGAAGAGAACCATTAATTTATAGTTATGGATGTAGGACAGACAATGTTATTGCCTACTTAACATCCTTTCTCCTTTCTTCCTTTCTAAAAGAACCCTATGTTGGTTCAGAATGGCAGTGTTCTTTGCCAGCCTGGATCTGATATAGATTGTAATTGGTCAAAGCCAACCACGACAATCATTTTCCTTGCTTTCCCAGTCGCCACGGCCTAAGGGGTAGCCATGAGACTCAGTTAGGGCAATGGAAACTAAGAAGAAGTCTAAGATTGCTTCTAGAAAGGATTTTCCATTTCTTACAAAAAAGAACAGACTTGGCAGTCACCATTTTTCACCTCTTTTCCAGTTTTGAATGCAGATGTGATGCCTGGAGCTGTGCAGCCATCTCGTGACTATAAGAGAAAGGACAGAAATGTCCAGCCTGACATCATAGAGCCATTGAACATATACCAGAAACATCCTGCCTTTTGACTTATGGTTTTGTGGGGAAAAAAACATCACTTATTTTGTTAACATATTGTAGTTTAGTACTTTGTTACTTGTAGCTGAATACATTCCTAACAGGTAAAACATGCATTATAACTACAATCTTAACTCTAACCATTTAAATTAGCTAGTGAGTAAAAATATTACATTAGGGAAATAATACAGATTGTATCCTAAATTACCAGCTTGATTTTTCCCAACAACAATCTAAGTAGGTTTAACACGGGTTGCATAGTAATAAAAATATGATAAATAAATGCAAGTAAATAGATGCCAAATAGGTGAGTGAGAGCTATTTACAAGTCTTGAGGGACTTACTTCAAATTTATTCTATTTTGTCTTTGAAATAAAATATGCTCTGAGTTGACACTGTTGTTTCTTTTATCATGGCATCTCGTAAATATGAAAAATTATTTCACACTAATTATCCACAGATAGGAAAAGTATATCACACAGTGAAATCAAGACTTTATCCAGTCTCTCCTGATCCTAGCCCAAATTTAAATGTAGCCTAAATGGCATCGGACAAAAACACGCAGAAGTCATGGCGTCCTTGCTTAGGAGAGACATTAATCAAACAAATGTCATCTGTCTAATTCAGTAGTTTTATATCAGAAAATCTATCTTAGACTTTATGAAAAAGCAAGATTAAATGAAAATAGATACAATACTTTTAGTGTAAAAAGGCAACACTCCAGAGATTGGAGTTGCTAAATTATTATTTCAAAAATCTTGCTCTAAGATTGACAGCTCGTTTTGAGTCTCCTATCTCTCTTACACAGACATTTTTAGAAAAATTCCCTCCTCTGTGGTCTCTACTTCACTTTTTAAGTATCATTATGACAGGTTAGTAGTTCTAGTTTTTCCCATGAATTTTTTGATATTTCTGAGAACACAAAATCGTTTTGATAATTCTAAGAATACAAATCATTTTGCTGCTTTCACGAGAAAATATCTTCAACTTGTCTTTGTTTTGGTTTCTCGCTCAGAGGAAAAAAGTTAGTAAATGTGAAAGGTTGCCTCTCACAACCATTACTCCTCAGGCAGTGATTCGTTATGCTCCCTCTTCAGTACTTTTCATTGTCATAAAATAAATTTTTATTCTAATAAACTTGATTTAAAATTTTATTTTACTGTTTGTTTCTTTTCCCCTTTAAATATCTAGATAAGGAAAATAATTGATGTTTGAGGAGTGAAGAAAAATAAATTTTACGGAGTCCAAAGGTTGATCCAGGGGGCTAGAGGAAGTGTCTGAATATCCTCATACAATTTGAGTTCAGAGTCTCAATGGAATCATCCATTTCTCTAAAGCATAGATTTCACCCAGGATGCATTTTCTTACTCAGACTGTGAAGGGCTTTTTATAAAGTCACATTTTGGCAAATGGCTTTGCCAAAAAAAGACTTGTTCATGCTAATCTATTGTTGTTCTCTATTCGAAAAAGAGAGATAAGCAGATATTTTCTGAAATTTTTCCTGAGAATACTGATTTTTTCAGGAATCAGGTTGGACTCTGACGAATTAAGGAAGAGAAAAAAATTTCCCAAGTTCCTCATTTGTCTCTAGCTGCGGGTGGATGAGTTCAAGTGAACAGCAAGCGTGCCTAGAAACCAAGTCAGAAAAGCTCCCTTATTTGGCTAAGTGAATTATCCCTCGGTTCATACATTAAGACGACACAGAAAAGCATTCCTTTTCTATCTTTGATAGCCTCCAAGGGGTGAAAAATAGTTTTCCTTATAAAACACGTTTGACACTTCCCACAAAGTGTTCCAGTCCCCATGGCGAGGTCCTCACAGGTGGTTCACAGAGAGCGAGATTACATAATTAAGTCTTCGGGAAGTGAGGTCGTTTAAAACCCATATAGGATGAACAAATAGGGTCTGGGGCTTAAGAGAAAGGGAAACTCTGATTCCTTTCATTTCACTCATTATAAAACCACAAAGGACTTCAATTCTCACTCATATATACCCTGTAGCCTGTGGCATAAAAAAGGAGTTTGTAGCAATTCTCAGAAAGGTAAAAGTGTGTGCACATATGTGTGGATATGCATATATGTTTGTGCGTTGTGGGGAGGGTTGCTCTCATTGCCCACCTGCCCCAGACTAAAATATTTATCTGAATGTGCTGGAGATTAAATGCATTGTTTAATAATATAGAAGGCATTTCTATATTAGATATATTCCTTGATTGGCTCTGACAGTTAAATTTGAAAATTATTTAATAGGTAAACAGACAAAGTTCTTTTTTATACATTTAGGAATGTCCTAATTACCCAAAAAGCCACTTGAAAAAAGAGTCTTGAATGTGATACTGAACCGAAAGTGTTTGACAACTCATTTTAACTGTCTTTCAGATAAAGAATAAATTCAAGGATTCAGTCACTTGTGCTTACAGAAGAACATATGGCATGTTCTGTTGGAGGACAGAGTAACCCTCACCATACCAGCCAAATTTTAGTTAGAATTATTACAGCCTCTTTATCTAAGGCTCCCTGTGGTCTTCACTTCCCAAGTGATGGGGCTGGAGGAAGAGATGATTGTGCATAAAGTGGTTTCTGATCTTCCTAAGGGGAAGACTTGATAAAACGTGGGCTCTTCCTGGGATACAGCAGATGTGCAGACTACAGCGAAAGCCCTGCTCGCTTGAAAGCAGACAGCCATGAATCACGCGTTGTCACATTTCAGCAGGGCGGCTTGGCCGGCAGGGCTGGGCAATCAGGAAGAAGGCAGGAGAAGGAGGGGCCCACGTCTCTCCAGGCTTTTTTTTTTTTTTTAATCAGGCATGGAGATTAGCTCTGCAATAAACTTGGATCTAAAGCCAGAGCTGGAGGTGAGGGGGAGCGGGAATAATCCAGGTATCATCTCTACTTTTTATTGCTCACCCAAAATGAAAATAATAGGGTCAAGAGGAAAAAACTCGACCCTGATTTTGGCTTGGTGAGCAGCATCACACTCTCTGGTGGTGTTAGAGACACTCAAGCAGTTCAGACCACTGCCCAAGATTCCTCCTTAGCAGCAAAGGAACTCCAGTTAGGAAACAAAGACCAGAACCGGGTGGCATATCACTGAGGGCTGTGCTGAGAAACGCAGGCTGAGTGCTCCAAACAATTCATAGAAAGGGAAGGAAGGAGCATGTCATCAGCCTCAGGGGCATATTTGGCTTTTCTTCCCTTCCAGGTAAAAGGGAAGTCAGCTATTGCGATTTATATGTCCTCCTCGAGGAACATGGAGCCACCTGCCAGGTTCAGGAAGAGATTCAGCCTTTAGAAGGCTTCTTCAAGGTTATTCATTCATTTATTCATTCAGCAAGTCATTGCAGAGTTCCTACTGCGTGCCAGGCTGTGTGCTTGCTGTGAGAGGAACACACAGACCTGTCCTCATGGAGCTTACAGGTGAGGCAGAGTGAGCGGAGAGACAGGGAAAGCAAGCCCGATTTAAGCAACGTGGAGGTGCAGGAGTGAAAAGATGTGCTTGAAGGGCACATGAAGGAGGGCATCTCATCGACCTTAACAGCTCTGTGCAAACATTACTGTGGTTCCTTGCAGTGTCTCAGCCTTTGTGTCAGCATTTTTGAGAGCTGGCTGCGGCTTGGCAGCAACCCGCACATCTGCTGCATTGCAGGAATAGCTAGAGGTTTTCAAAGCTGTTTCTTTAGGAAGATCACAGTCCTTGACTTCTGATTTCCACATAGGCTTTCAGTGGCTTGGAGAAACGTCCTCCCTGTGCATCAGCAAGCAGTTTGGAAAAGAGATGCCCCACTACGCCCCTGGCATAGGAGCAACAACGCATTGTGAGTTCCCATTTTAAAAAATAAATGGAAGAAATGAAGATGATGCTGCAGATAATGCTGCAGATAATGCAACGTTCCACCGTTTGAATGAGATCTGAAATATTCTCCAGCTCTGACTACAGAATAGTGTGACTCCCAGAAAGCACAGATTCACACAACCCACCACGGGAACAGAGTCATGAAATTCTAATGTTGTTTTTTAATGTAATGAAATTTTATTAACATTTGTCAGAGTATTTAGTTTTATTTATGTTTGGCATTGAATTCTGGAGGAAGTTCTCACATTGGAGCTTGCTCTTATGGTTTTATCAGCTAATACTGTGTGTGTGCGTGTGTGCATGTTTTAATATATGTGAGAGCAATAATGAAAAAGAAGGATGGAATATTAATACACACCAGCTCCCAAGAGAGCAAGGAAGCACTGCAAACATACACAGTGGCATCAAAGCAACATTTCTTTTGAACTAAATAATGCAAATTAGGTTTACCTCTATCTATCTCCCTTTTTCATTGAAATGTATTTTCAAAAGAAATGAAATATGGGTTGTCCTTGTTTTCTTACTAAAAACTAGGCCTCACTAAACAAAACCAAGTTTTGGAGGCTGTCAACACTTCTTACAAATGATGAAAATTTTTAGGCATGCTAAATTAAAATAGAGAAGATCCTGGCTAATTTGGGCAGCTCAAGCTTCTGAGTGCTTGCATTACCCCTTTCTCTGCTGTGGAATCAAATTCGTATTGACTGTCTTCTCCCCCTGCTCTCGTGCAGTCAGTTTTCATCATCACATCAGCGCTGGGCCCTGAACACACCCTCACATTCTCTTTGTTGTGTTGTTTCCTGCAGGTTTGGCTTATTTTCCCTCCCCTTTGCCTGTCTTTCTGTATGTATTCTCCACGAGTTTATTTTCCATTTGGAATCTATTTTATCCCCTCTATGGGAATATTGATCCTCTGTCATATAGACCACCTGCTTCCTGGTGTCCCCTCTTCACTGTCACACAGGCTATTATTGCATGCAGGTCACTTTTGATTATTCCAATGTTGGCTGCGGTTTTCCCAGCTGATGCTATATAGCCTTCTCGTATATCATGAAGAGCATCCAGAAGGCCCCCTCGCCTTTTGCTTTGGCCAGATAATTCACTCAGAGGCTTGCCTTGAAAGACAAAAAGCAGCCAAATTTTTTTACTAATGGAAACATAACTTTTTGGGTGGAGAGGTGAGAATAGAGTAACAAATAAATATGACTTTTGTGCATTACCAAAGAGAGAAAAAGCCTATACATTTGCCGGCTTTGGTGAACAGCAATTCATGCGGGCTTGTCCATAGTGAGGACTTTGATGAATGTCTCTCCATTCCTCCCCTCCCCATGTAGACTCGCGCAGTGTTAAGGAATTGGGCTGCTGTGCCTCTTATCAGGTCAAGAGGCCAGGCCATCACAATTGTCATTAAAAACATAGGGTTACTTCAGGAAGGTGTAAGATATGCTAAATTTTATGAAATAGATTTTTAGGCAGATCTAATCTGGAATGTTGCCTTTGATTAAGGGGACTCGGTAAAAATCATCTTGCTACTCAGAAGATGGTAAAATAAATCAAGAAGAAGATACTTAATGGGTTTAATTAGTCACTTTGAAGTCTTGGGAACAGCTACACAAACGTACCTTCCCAAGTAGAGAGGGGGTGGCACAGTCTCTCCTTTTTTGTGTCCACTTTCTTTTCAAGAAAGCTAGTAGCCATGCTTTAATGCCAGGAGGCTCCTTGCAGAATAGAGGAGGGTGAGCCAGAGATGTGTGCTTTTTGATTCCTTCTTGGGCTCCTTGGACTAAGTTTCCTCTTCTCCTAATGGCAGAGTGAATGTATCTATGTATCGCAAAACACCCCTCCCACTCCTGCCCAATATGCCATCGTATATTACAAAAGCAGCAACCTCGTCTCTACGGAGGTGGCCTGAATTTCCTTCCGTGCTATAACCTTGAGATATAGGGAGAAGGACAGAAAATTGTGCATGCTTGCCTTTTGTCTGCTTCTCTAGTCTCAGCAGAACAGTCAAACTGTTGAGCTGCCAAGCCATAAACCCTTGAAGTTTTTCAAGGAATTGCATCATATGAAAGACGGAAGAACTGGTGGGTGTAAACATAGGGAAACAACGCACATCTTTTCTCCAGATATCCTAGAAGGAGCTTCACATGTTGATTTGAAGTTGAACACACCTATTTCTTAGTTTATGGCTACATGTTCTGAGGAAAATGAAGCTGCTGAGGTAGCTGTAGCATTACCATCTTCATTTCAATCTTTCTGGAAGGGAGAATTAGTAAGAATTATATACTTTAATTTGATGTTTGGGGACAATGGAGGTAAAATAAAACGCTTCTGAAAAAGATAATGATAACATATTATTTGAGTAGGAATAGATCAGATACTATGCCTTTAAGAGTCTCACAAATGTTTGCATTTAAAATAAAAGCCTTTAAAAACACAGGTTTTATTCCAGTTTGTGGAAAGTGTTGATCCAAACTAGTATCTTCTTGATAATTCTCAGACATGAAAAATCGTTTTAAAGCTCAAGTTAAATGGCTTGTATATAATACACTGTCCCTTGAATAACTCTGCTTGAATTAATTTCAACCAAGAGCATTGCCTGTTATAAACAGAACTGATGTTTTCAATACCAAAATTCTCTCAGAAATATAGGTCTTTTGATAAAGAAAGAAATGACATGTCATTTCCCCTTTTAAAGGCTTACATAAATCCCACTTTGTTATTCTGTGGATTTTCTCTTTGTCTAACATACTTGTGGAAGCTTAGGCAATAACTGCAGCTGTGGAGCATAATGATTGCAGTCAAGTGTCTAATAGATGTTTTCCTTTGTTCTGGTTACAAAGTAAGACTCTGCCTTAGTCCATGTCCTTATAGGTAAATCATTGAGTTAGTGGCTGTGGAACCAAAATATCTGTCATTGGGGAGTAGTTAAAGACAAAACACTGTGAACTTTGATGCTAAAGAGGTAAATGTCTTAGTTTGAAGTCTTTGAAATGTTTTAAACAGAGAAGTAGTGTGAACAAATTTAATTTTCAGAAAGATAAGATTAGTTGCAGAGTAGAGATTTCAATGGTGGTGGCAGGGATGAGCCTGGAATCAGAAAGAGTGGTTAGGAAAGCCTTAAAGGAATGCCCAACTAATGTAGAGGCAAGGAAATGACAGAGATTAGAGGATGGCTAGATTGAGAGATTAAGGAGTAGATGACAAGGATTTGATAACTGATTGGGTGTGGAGGGTGAAGGAAAGAAAGGACTTAAAGATAAGGCCTGTGTTCTTGCACATGTAACCGATGGTAATTTACTGAACTGGAAAACCCAGCAGGAGATGATGCATTCAGTTTGAGGTAGGTGGAGTTCAAAATACCAACGAGACAACCAAATTTATTAAGAGGCCTCAGGTAAAGATTTGGGAATCGATACATGGAAATTAAAAGTAATTACAGGTATGGAAAAGAATGTGGTCTTACATGGAGGGGCTGCATTACAGTGAGAAGAGAAGAAAGTCTGGAGTAAAACAAGAGAAATAAATACCAGCACTGAGAAGACAGGTCCAAAGGAACCAGAAACTAAGAAGTGAGAAAGTTTTATTAAGGAGGAAGTGCTCAATATTAAATATTTTGGGAAAGAAAGAACTGAAAAGAATCAATTTGATTTTGTTTCAAGGAAAAATAGATTTAGTGGAATAGAGGGAGTGGAAATCATCTTGCTGTAGGTGGGAGATGAGAAAGTATAGACGAATTTTTCCATAATTTTGACAGTCTAATTGAAAGCAATGAGTTCTTTATACAGATTTTTCAATCCTGCCACATACGAAAATTTCAGGTAGGTATAGAGGTCATGATAAGCTTAATTTTTAACTTTGGCTTGACTTATTACTATGGCACGAAGACTGGCTTGAAGAAATAAAATCTGTTATATAAGAATACTGTCAGAAAAGAATGGCCAAGTCCGGTGAAATCGCTGCTATCATTGACCGTGAGTATTTGCCTTTGTCTCCGTATGTGTTTTGGTTTGCGGCCATTAATAGCTTGGATTCCATGAAGCAGTGGCAAAGGGGAGTGTGTCAGAGCAGCAGGCCAAAATTAAATTACAGCAACCTCGCACTTTGCATTAAAACCTTCACTCAGAGATGGAGGCTGGTAATCACGTCCAGATTTTCCTTAAAGACAATGGCCCTCCATGCAACTGGCCACACTCAGTTAATTCATGCTGTCAGCTGCCTTTATTGGCTGTGGGGAATGCAGTATTGATTCTTGAACTCAGCAGCAGCACAAAGAGCCACTAGTGCATGGTCAAAATGCTGCAATAAAGGGCTGGCAGCTTGAGAAAAGCAGCCATTCCATTGCACAAACAAGGTCAATTAGAGGACAGTGCAGTGTAATATAAATAGCATTAGCATCCCTCTTCAGCTCGGATGATATCACGCTGGCAGAATGACAGTAAGGAAAATAAGGTTTAATGCCGAATAAATATAAAGGCATTTAGTGTAATTTAATTTCAAGCTCTCTATCATTTTAAAAGTGCTACGAGTAGCAAAATATTTCATTTCATCATGGGTAGGAATTTATGTCTACAAAAATGATGCCCTGATAAAACTTTGTGTGAACTAGCCAATTAGTTATATACGTTAAAACTGGTATTATTAATTTTATTGAGAAGTAAACAACTTCTCATTCACAGATTCAATGTAATGTGCCTACCTGTCATTTATTATCCTTTTTAGTATTAGAATTTCAAAATCTCTAGAGTGTCATGAAGAAGGAACAAAAGATATCTTGGCATTTTTAGTTTAAATGATAGAGCAGATTGACTTTTTCTTTTTTTAAGTTGCTGGAAATTGCTAGAATCTTTTGTTTAAATACTTGCATTCATTACTTTTATTTATGGGAGAATTTTTCCTACCTTCTTTGTCAGTTCAAAATTAATTACAAATGTTAAACGCTTCATGCTGTTAACACATACTCTATGCGGGAAACAAATTATACTCTCAAAATAGATAATGGACAGCTTGGAGAGGTAATTGATAAACCTACACTGCCTACAATAACTGAATAGGTTCTAGAAAAATATATAATTGTTAGGAATGGAAAGAATGTGTTTGAATTCTACTTAGTAATGTGTGCGCCCAAGGTTGACTACGAGCAACTCGTGAAAGTGCATAAAAGAGTTTAAAGAAAGTTTGAATCATGGTGCCTTTGAAATGTCCATTAACCTTTGAGAGTATACAGTCTCTCAGGCTGATGTTGTCCAGTCATTTGGTCAAAATCATTTTCTAAAAGATGAATGTTCCAAACAACTTAATGTATTTCCAACAAACCGGCTGTGTTATGAATTGGATATAAGAGTCCCAACTTGGTTTTATAAACCTCTTTGACTGAGTCAATGAGTTATATCCCATTTTTATCCCATACCTCCTCCTCTGTTAGCTAAAAGATAACATTTATTATCTTTTAACAGAGATATTGTGAGACAAAATATACAAATTTCTGCAGATGTCAGAGTGGAAGGATCATCCAATCTTTAACACAATAGAGTAACAGAATTTTAGGTCTGAGAAAGATAAAATGTGATCAAATCTCACTTCCTCCTATTATCTGAAAAAAATTGGGGGCCAGATAAATTAAGCCACATACACAGTCATACAGCCAGCTAATGGCAAACCTGGAAATTTCCTACATTTTCTGATTCTTAATTGTCCACTGTTCTTTCCAATACAATACAATATTTGAAAAGAAACATATCTATTGAACAATTCCAATAACTAAAGTAATAACATTCAAGCGAAAAAATTTTAAAAATTTGGAAAGTGAAAGTCCTATACTTTCTTATTTCTCAAAATCCAATTATATGTATTTTTCCAGATTTCTTCTATGTTTATTATATATACACGTCTGGTTTAGCCATAAATATCTGTTTATCTCTCTCTCTATCTATCCATATTTGTATGTAGCAACTTCCTTTTTTCTTTTAACAAGATACCATAGACAACTTTCTTGCCAGTAGTTATAAGTATAGAACACATCATTTCTAATGCATCTATATCACTCCATTTTACAGTTATAGCCTCACTTAATTATTTAATCTCTTTTTCTACAACATTTGGGTTTTTTTCAACTACAATGAATGTGTAATGAACATCCTTATATACATATTTTTTCATACTTTGTACAATATTCCTATAGAATACAATTCTCAGAAATGAAATTGCTGGTTAATTGAACTTTTTAACAAACTTTTAATTTGGGAATTATTTTAGATTTACAGAAAAGTTGCAAAGATAATATACCCCTCATCTAGTTTCCTCTAAAATTAACATCTTATATTATCATGGTAGTGTCATAAACTATGTTTAGCTGTCAAAAGTAAGAAAGCGATATTGGCATATTACTATTCACTAAACTCCATATTTCAGTAGGACATTTTTACTAATGTATTTTGCTGTTGTTTTAGAATCCAATCCATGATACCAATTGCATTCAGCCATCATGGTTCTTGTTTCTTCTGGTCTGTGATTAGTTCTCGCTTGTTTCTCATTACCTGGAGAGTTCTAAAGAGTACTAGCCAGGTATTTTGTAGGATGAATTGATTGATATTTTCACTTAAAATTTAATAGTTATTGCTAAATGATCCCCAAAATGTTTTAATAATCTACACTCTAAATTCTAGTAAGTGTTAGTGACTATTTTTTCTAACACGCTTGACATTAAAAGATGTTTATGTCTTGTAATCTTTGCTTACCTGGATGGTGACAAATAGAATTACTCTATGGATTTAATTTAAATTTACATTGAGAATATTTTCAAAGATTTATTATTCATTTGTCTTTCATTTCTTGTGAATTACTCATGTCTTTTGTCCATTTTTCTACTAGAATATTGAAATTTTCTTGTAAATGTCTTACATTTCTTCACACATTAGAGATCTTGGCCATATGATTGCTCAAATAAGCCTCAACAAATATTTATAGTGTTTTTTTCAGTTTCTTTCCTTTTTTTTCTGTAGAGAAGATGTAAATAACTTTCTTTATAGTGTCTGAATATTTTGTCGCGTTTAAAGATAGCAGTTTTTTACCCCTAGATTACAAAATGTTCATGAATTAATTCTCATATTTTGACCTCATATTTTACATATCAATCTTTGACATGCCTGGAATTTATTTTGACATGTGGAGTGATGTAGAGATCCAGTTCAATGTGTTTTATGTTTCCTAAATAGTTAGCCAATTGTCCCAAGTCACATTTGGTCTATGCCTTTTATTGATTTGGTGAAATGGAGCTGACAACATCTGAGAGAGAAGTAGCCACAATTTTTGCTTTCAAAATACAATAGAGCCTCATCTGAAGAAGAGTGTGAGAAGTTATATCTCACCTTACACCTACCTGCTGTCTTTAGAATCCTTTGTTTTGCTTGGTCTCTCAAACCGCATCTGATACTGGCTCATGGCTCCTCCTGGGACCTGTACTCCTTTGGACTCTGACGCTACACTGCTATCTTCTCTCACTGCTTCTTGACGTCTCTTGTGCTTCGCTTAATCTCTGTGTCCTTGGACTTTGGTACTCTCTGAAGTTTGGGTTTGTGCCGCTTGTCTTCTCACCTTGGCTGTTTTTCAGTTATTCATGTTGTTGTAGTTTATTGCTTGCCATGTCCCAGAAACTATTTTAAGTGTATTAAATATATTTACTAATGTGATCCTCACAATAATCCTTCGAGACGGGTCCTACAATTATCGTCTCCTTTCTATTGATGAGAAAATTGGCATAAAAAGATTGAGGCTCTCGCCCAAGTCAGCCTAGGTGCTAAACAATGGAGATGGAATTTCAACCCAGCCACTCTTGGTCAAATGCTCATGCTCTTCATCAATATGCTGTGGTGCCCCTTGGCATCATGTGGCAGCTTATTGGCTAAGATAATTATCTTGTACTTCTGTCATGTTGTTGGTATCACTATGCACTCAAATGAAGAGGCTGAGACTCATTCTCTCCCTTACCTTCCATATATAATGAATAACCCAGTATCACGGTTTTTACTTCTTATATGTTTTCACCCTTTTTTCTTTCCTCCAAACCTATAACTCCTATCCTAGGTTTGGCCTTTATTATCTTTTGTTTGGACCACTGCAATAACCTCAACTGCAGCACCAAATCTGTTAAGATGGATTACCAGAGCCGTTCATCTAACAGGGAATTTTAACCATGCCATTCCTCTGAATAAACTTCTCGGAAGCTCCCTGTCCACCCTAGTCCAAATTTTAAGCTCTCTCATGTAATATATAAGCAAGGTTCTGCATGTCCTGATACTTTCTCCCTCTGACTCCCACTGATTTCCACTTGCCCCTATTCCCATCTCAGACACTCTACTCTGTTCCGAACTGTTTTGCTTGGCTTCTATCACTCATTGTCTAAGGCTTTCCTCCTACATCCTCTTTTACAAGCAGTACCTTTCCAGCCTCTCACTCCAAGGATGGCTGGATCTGCTGTCCCTTTTCTGTCATAACACTTGATTTTATGTAGTACTGACGTCGTCTGCTCGTTTGTCCATCTCTCTGAGCTCCTTGAAGGCATTCTCTACCTTGTCTTATTTGTCTTTATTTTCCTAGCACCCAGTAGTGTCTGACACTGTATAGAGTACTTACTAAATGTTTGCTAACCTGAATTCTAGAGGCAATTTTATAATATCCTAAGTACTATGCCAGCCTTAACAGTCACATCAAAGGGAGTTTTCTGAGCTCTTGAACTACTTTAAGCAGATATTCATTCACTGAAGGAATAATTGTACACAAGTCAACTATGGAAATCATTGCTTTCAAACAGCAAGTAAGGGAACATTTCCTGGATGGATAGATGCTGTGTTATTACAGTGTTTGGTACATGTAATTAACGAGCTGCTGTGGTAGACATTCCTTGACTTGTTGTTAAATCTGTTCTCTGAATCTCCATTTCTATTCAAATGTAACTGCAGCTGATCCATATCCCACATCCACAGTATTAAGGGCAGTACGGAAGCCACTATCTCTAATGATCCAGTAATGGGTCTTTCTGACATTGGTTCGTGATGGCATCAGGTGTTTGGGAGCTTTAAGGCAGTATGTGATAAAAAGAGAAGTCAGGGTGATGAGGAATAGATATTAAGAGAAAAACAAAAAACATTTATTTATCATTTCCTATATGCCAGGCACTGTATTATATCATTTCAAATTTAGAAGAACATTTTCAGGTCATCACCATCCTCATTTACGAGGATTCTAATTTCAAGTGTTATATTTTCCAGAAAGAGCAATACATTTGGGAAGCTGGTTTGTTTGAGAGTTCAGAAAGTTATCAGATTAATGGTCGCTAATTAATATTTTGTATTGTATTTTATATTGAGGTGACTTTGTATAGACTATAAACTCATTTATATCCACATTTCGCGACATTTTGGGGGACTTGATGCATTGTAAGATTGTCACTCTATGTTTCCCCTGGGCCTTGAAAGGATTTGGGTTTGCATTTCCATTATTTGTGGTGGAGATAATTTTCCCCTGGGAGCTTCCTCTCAGGAATTTGCATGGAGGTTATTAAAGCGCTTTGTTGTCCTGAACAATGTCCCTTTCACAGGGTTAAGTCCCAAGAGATGCAGTATGGTAAATCCTCCCCAAAAAATCATCTTCTACTTTATAGTCATGACTTATGCCTTGAAATTCTATTTCGTGATAAGCAGGAGCAGCGTAAATGGAACTCAAACATCTCTTAAGCCTTTACTGAAGTAAGTCCTAAGCAGTTAGCCACTGCTTCTCCTTTTCTGGGATGTTCTATGTTCCTTGGAGCTCAGTGCCATAGAAAATCTTTCTCTCTCCTTTCAACCCAATGATCTCAAGAAACCCAGAGACCTCAGGAGTTGAAATCCCTTCCGTAATCCTTTGGAGTTCAAATCTCTCAAGAACTCAAGCATCTCAAGGGTCCCTCTAGGGTACTTTGAAATTTCTTCACACTTGCAAATATTTTATTTTGCAGGAAGTTAAGGTGGAGAAAGAGAATGTTCTAAGAGGTACAGGGAAATCTGTGACCATCTCTGCCAGTATTTCTCCCTCCTTTGGATTTTTTCCTATCCGTTATGTTTGGCATTTGTTTTACCCTCCTCAGCCCTCATGTAGAACTCCAATGTATTGATTTTTGATCAGTCCATTGTGGATGTGGGATATGGATCAGCTGCAGTTACATTTGAATAGGTTTTTGATGTTCTTTAGGATTCTTCCCTGGGTGGATAAACTAGATGACAGGTCCCTCCTGCTTCCTAGAGAAATGTAAAGTCTCACTCTTGCTGTTGAGTGAACAGCACAGTCTTTAAATCTGACCTTCCGGCCCTTCAGGGTTGTTCCACACTGGGATTCCAGGAATTCGAGCTAAATTGTAGGAAATGGGTAAATCTAGCCCATTATAGAGCATAGAGCAAAAACTCAATGGTATTTTAGATGTGTGTGGGGCAGGAAGAAAGGAACAATCGGAAGCAGTAGGTCCTTGAGAGCAAGGAGAGCCCAGGCAAAGGGATGCCAACAAAGAACCGAAGAGCTGGAGCTGGTGGATTCTGGAGGCACTGCCAGGACGGGTTCCCAGATGTCACAGGAAGTAAAGACAGACAGCCCATGAGAGGGTTTCAGATAAGGATCCTGGGCAGGTAGGAGCAGTGAAAGGGATTGCTGGATGCTTTGGACCATGAGTGTTAGGTTGTATTATTCAGTCTCCTTCTCTGCCCCTCAATGGTCCACTACTCTCCCCATGAGATTGTAGTCCAAGACTATCTACACACGAATTATGGGAACACTAGTATCAGCAAAGCAAACTCTGTAGAGAACCCATATTTTAGGATTTCTTTGTTTATTCTCATAGTGAAAATTTGGTCAAATGTGTGCTATGCAGTGCTAAAATTCCCCTTTAAAATAGATTTTCCCTGAAAGTGTGTGTGTGTGTGTATAATTGCTTCCATATTTCTTTAATCTTATTTTTCTATCTTCTTTTTCTTGCTCTTGGTTATCTTAAATGTTGTCGTTAGCTCTATATAATGTAGTGCTTTTACCTTAAGGCTCTTAAATAAAAATATCTTTTATTAAGCTATAAAAGTTATTTTAACTCTGCACACTTTTCCTAATTGTGTGTATATCAGTAGGCACATGTTTATTTCTTAAAAAACCTTTAACTATTTTCTCAGGAGTAATCAAACCTAAGAAATGAAGGAAAATTCATATTGATCTTTTCTAAAGTTTTGGAATTTGTAAATTGCTTGAAAATCAAAATGAAATGCCATGTTTCTATAAGCATTTCCTGTCAGTATATTTTGCTTAAATATCAGTGGCAACATGCCCGTGAAAATATAATTATCACCAGCCTCATCGTACAGTGGCTCTCAGAATCTTTTCTGTGCCCACTAGATAGATTTCCATACCTCTCCTGTCTCTATTTAAATATGACCTCATTTTATTTCCTTTGCTGGAAATACTGACAAGAAAAAAAATATGAAGGAAGGAGAGGAAGAAAAGGCTGTTGGTTTCTGCCATCAAATGACCAAGAGAAAATCTGTTAAAAACTATTTTTATATGAAAAATAACATTTGGTTAAAATAAAACTCTGGTGTACAGCCTTAAGATAAGATCTTTGGTTCTTTGGATTACTCTATATAATTAGACAATACTGATAAATTAAAATAGAAATAATTGTAGTCGAATTGTTTTTCATTATAGAAAATGCTCTCTAAAAGGAGACCTGGAATACAGAAAATCAAATACTGTTCAACATGCATTGAGGTTCTATCACATGTCAGTGATTGTCAAACACTAGGCACACAAAGGAGACACACAGGAGCCTTGTCATTGAGGAATTCACATTTACTGGGGAGGAAAAAGGAAAAAAACCTCTAACACAAAGTAATTCCTATAACTGAAGCTTCCACAAAGTTGCATGGGAAACAAATGATTGATATATTTTGGTGGGGGCTTGTACAATGAATAATGAGTAGAAATTGCCAGATGAAGAGGAAAAGTACATTTCATGTAGAGACAAGGAAATACTCTTGGGGAACAAGTGCGACTGTTAGAGAATGCCATATAAATGGTATGATAAAATATGTAATCTTTTGTGTCTGGATTTTCCATTTAGAACAATGCTTTTGACATTCATCTATGTTATTACATGTATCACTAACTCATGTTTTTGTAGTGGGAGACTATTCCTTTGTATGGATATACCACAATGGTGTTTTCATTCACTAGTTGGACATTTGGCAAGTCTTTTTGTGGATGTATAGTTTTCATTTTTCTTCTTTAACTCTCTAGCAGTGGAGTTTCTGTGTGGGATGCTAAGTGTAGGTTTAACTATAAAAAATTGCCCAGCATATTTCTAAAATAGCTGTAGAATTTTTCTTTTCTTTTCTTTCCTTTTCTTGTTTTTTGGAGGAAGATTAGCCCTGAGCTAACATCCACTGTCAATCCTCCTCTTTTTTTTTTTTTTTTTTTTTTGCTGAGGAAGACTGGCCCTGAGCTAACATCTGTGCCCATCTTCCTCTACTTTTTATGTGGGACGCCTGCCACAGCATGGCTTGACAAGTGGTGTGTAGGTCAGCACCCGGAATCCAAACCGGTGAACCCTGGGCCACCAAAGTGGAACATGTGAACTTAACCACTGTGCCACTGGGCTGGCCCCACTGTAACATTTTTCATTCCTACCAGTAATGTGTGAGAATTCTGGTTGTTTCATATGATCGTTAATTCAATTTTATGTATCACCTTGACTGGGCTAAGGGTGCCTAGATATCTGGTAAAATATTATTTCTGAGTATGTCTGTGAGGGTGTTTCTGGAAGAAATTAACATTTGAGTCTGTACACTGAATAAAGACGATCACCCTCACCAAGGCAGGTGGACATCATCCAGTCCATTGAGGGTCTGGATAGAACAAAAAGGCGGAGGAAGGACAAATTTGCCCTCCGCTTGAGCTGGGATATCTGTCTTCTCTTGCCCTCAGACATAGGTGCTCTTGGTTTTTATGCCTTCAGACTTGGACCGGGACTTACATTATTCACTCCCCTTGTTCTCAGGCCTTAAGCTTTGGGCTAGAACTATACCACTGGCTTTCCTGGGCCTCCAGCTTGCAGATGGCAGATTGTGGGATTTGCCCTCCATGATTTTGAGAGCCAATCCTTTATAATAGGTCTCTTTCTATGTATCTATGTATGTCCTATTGGTTCTGTTTCTCCAGAGAACTCTGATACATGCCTCATTCTTTCCTACGCTTGGCATTGTCAGTCTTTTAAATTTTAGCTTTGTAGGGAGTGTGCAGTGGTATCTTATGATCGCTTTCATTTGCATAATTACTAATAATGTTAAACATCTTTGTCATGTTCTTGTTTGCTGTTCATATATCTTCTTTAGTAAAGTATCTTTTCAATTATTTTGCCCATTTTTAAAAATTGATTTATCTCCTTAAATATTCATTATATATTCTCATGTATTTTTACCCATTCCGGTTACAAACTCTTTATCAGATATATGTTTTTCAAATGTCTTCTCTCAGTCTGTGGCTTGCCTTGAAATTTTTTAACATTTATTTTGAAGAGAAGACATTTTAATTTTGATAAAATTCATCAATTTTTAATACTTTGAGTCTTTTGCGTTCTGTGCCCCAAAGTCACAAAGATTTCCTCTACGTCTTTTATATTTTGATTTACAATCTGAGTCAGTTCCCGTATTTGATCTTAAGTAAGAGTCAAGGTTAGTTTTTTTGCAAGCGTGGATAAAATTATTCTAACAGCATTTATTTAAATGATTATCTTATCCCCATTAGATTACCTTGGAACACTGTAAAAATTTAATTGCTGTGTGTGGGTACAATTCTAGACTCTCTATTCTGTTTCATTGATCCATATGTCAATTCTTTTGCCAACACTTCCTTATTTTAATGATATTAGCTTTATTGTAAATCTTGAAATCAGGTTGTGTACGTCATCCAACTTTGTTCTTCCTCAAAATTCTTCTTAATGGTCTAGGTCCTTTGAAATTCCATAAATTTTAGAATCATTTTATCAATTTCTATTCCAAAACTCTGCTGAGATTTTGATTTAGATTTTGTTGAATCATTATATAAATTTGGAAGTTTTGACAACATTGACTCTTTCAATCCATGTATGTGCCACTTCTCCCTTCTTATTTAGATCTTCTTTAATTTGTGGTTTTCAGTACAAGTCTTGTGGATCTTTTGTTAAATTTGCACCTAAGTATTTCACACCTTTGAATGCTATAATAAATGGTATTTTTCTTTCAATTTCAGTTGTTTGTGCTAGCGTATAGAAATAGAGATGATTTTTGTATATAGACATTTATCCATTCACCTTCTAAACTCACCTTATTTGTCTACTAACTTTTGTGTAGATTCCTTAGGATTTTCTGCATAGATGGCCATGTCATATACAAATAAAGACAGCCATACTTGTTCGGGTCCAATCTCTATGTCTTTTATTTATTTTACCATATCTAGGACCTCCAATACAATGGTTAATAGAGATGGTGAGAGTGAATATTCTTGACTTGTTCTCAATCTTAAAAGGAAAGCTTTCAGTTTTTCACCATCAAATTTGCTGTTGGCAGCAGATTTTTCATAAATGCCCTATGTCAGTTTGAGGAATTTCTCTTCTATTCCTGGTTTGCCGTGAGTTTTTACCATGAATGGAGGCTGAATTTTGTCAAATGCTTTTTTAAGCATATATTGAGATGATTATATGGTTTGATTTGTTTTGTTCTAGTATTTTAATATAGTGAATTACACTGTTAGATTTTTGGATGTAAAACAAACTTTGCATTTCCTGGATAAACCCCAATAGATGATAATATTTTATCCTTGATATAACTATATTGCTGGATGTATTTTAAAAATTTTGTTAAAGATGTGTCCATATATGACAGAAAGATATGGGCCTGTAGTTGTTTTGTTTGTTTCAATGTTTTTGCCCAGTTTTCGTATCATAGAAATACTGACCTCATAAAATGAATTCGGATGTGTCTCTTCCATTTCTATTGTTTGGAGGTGATAGTGTAGAATTGGTATTATCTCTCCCATAAAGATTTTGTAGACTTCAGAAATGAAGTCTGAGTATGAAGTTTTCATTGTAGAAAAAGATTTTAGCTAAAAATTCAATTTCCTGAAAAGATAAAAGGCTATTGAGATGATCTATTACTCCTTCTGTTAGGTTCTGTAATTTATGTCTTTCAAAAAATTTGTCCATTTCACTCAAGTGGCCAAATTCATTGCCATATAGTTGTTCACATTATTCCTTTATTATCTCTTTAACGTGTGACTGATCTGTAGTGCTATCCCCTCCTTCATCCTTGAAATTGCCAATTTGTGTTTTCTTGAACAGTTTTACTAGAGTTTTATCAATTTTGTTGATCTTTTCAAAGAACCAACTTTTGATTTTACCTATTTATTTAATTTCTATTGCATTGATTTCTGTCCTTGTCTTGATTATTTTCTTCTGCTGATTATTTTAGGTTTAATTTATTCTTGTTTCCCTAGTATCTTAGGATAGAATCTTAGATCACTGATTTGAGAACTTTTTTCTTTTCTAATGTAAGAATTTAATACTATAAATTTACCACTAAGTAATTCTTTAGCTACATCTGCCAGATTGTTATATGTGATATTTTCGTTTTCAACCAGTTCAAAATATTTTCTAAGTTCTTGCGTGATTTCTTTTTTAATTTATGGGTTATTTATATCATGTTGTTTAACTTCCAAATATTTGGGAATTTTCCATATATCTTGCTATTATTTATTTCTAGGTTAATTCTGTTATGTTTAGAGACCACTGCTGGTATGATTTCTGTCCCCTTAAGTTTATTGATTCTTGTTTTATGGCCCAGAATATAGTCTATTATGGCATTTCATGTACACTTTAAAAGAGTAGGTATTCTGTTGGGGAGAGTACTCTATAAATGTCATTTAGAAAAAAATTGGTTGATAATATTTTTCAAGTTTTCCTATTCTAATCAATTTCTATATGCTCTATCTATTGCTGAGAGATTAGTGTTTAAATGTCCAATTATAATTTGGATTTTTCTATTTTGTCTCTTATATTTACTAATTTTGCTTCTTATATTTTTATGCTTGTTAGTAGGTACAAACACATTGAGTATTGTTGTGTCTTCTTGGTGAAACAACCTCTTTTTCATTATAAAATATCTGTATTTGTGATAATATTTCTCGTTCTGAAATCTATTTTATTTTATATTTAACAAAGCAACTCTAGCTTTCTTTCAATTTATTTTTTCCTGTATTTCTTTTCTATAGTTTTGCTGTTAACTTATCCAGGTCTTTGTCTTTAAAATGGTTGTTTAAAGACAGTATAGAGTTGGGTCCTGCTTTTATCTGACAATTCTTCTCTTTTAATTTGGGTGTTTAGACCAGAGGTTTCTGAAACTTTCTGGTCACATTATCCTTTTACACTCTTAACATGATTTTGTTTCTATGGCTTATATATTTATTGATATTCGTTTTATTAGAAATCAAAAGAGAAATTTAAAACCTATGCTTATTGCAACATAAAAATAATAACAACAGCATTATGCTTAAAGATATACATATCTGAGAAGAATGGCTGTCTTTCTTTTTACATTTTTGCAAACCTCTTTAATGTTTAATAAAAGACTAGATTTACATATCTGCTTCTGCATTTGATCTATTATCATACGTTGCTTGTGTTGATGTACCTGAAGAAAATTTGGCCTTATAGAGATATGTAGTTGGAAAATGAGAACTTTAATAGTATTTTCCATTTTTTAGCTTTACCTTTCTTTAGTAATGCAGACATGGTAAAGATGGTTAAGGCAATGCATTGTATTTGTGCCTTTTATTCATTCATTGTGTCAGAATTTGCAAAAAATTAGTGCCTTTGCACTACTCCCATACATTGAAGATTTAGAACATGTGTCCCCCTCTACAGCCCCCTGTTAAATCCCTGCTTTCCACACCCCAAGATTAGAAAATGATTCTTGGGCCAGGTCCCTCAGGGGCCTAGTGATTAAAGTTTGGTGTGCTCTGCTTTGGCGGCCCGGGTATGGTTCCTTGGTGCAGAACCACACCATTCGTCTGTCACTGGCTATGCTGTGGCAACGATTCATATATAAAAAGAAGATTGGCAATAGATGTAAGCTCAGGCAAATCTTCCCCAGCAAAAAAAAATTGAAAAAGAAAAGAAAAAGAAAACGATTCCTAATTTTTTTCTATCATTTTGTTTTTGACTTTGATTTCTTGAATGTTTCTGGAACCGATTTATGTGTTCACTGAGGGATATGAGTCTAGCTTAACTTTACTCCAAATGAGTAGCAAATTTTCCTCTGTAATATTGAATAGATAATCATTTCTCAGCTTATTTTATTTGTTTTGACATTTTATTTTTTATCATAAATTATTCAATTTATTTAAACTAGAAAAAAACCCAGTTCTTCTCTGTCAAATTTCTTATTCTTGAATGTTTTCTTGTACATATGAACATAACAGCCAGCATACAGTTTCATTAAAAAATCTTGGGATAATCCAGTAATTTGAATACAATTTATAATTTTACAATATCGTGTTCTCACTCAGAACATAGTAAATATATTCAATTATTTAGATTCAGAAAATATGACAATTTCTTCATTTAGGACTTGAATAATTTTATTGTTTATTTAAAAGTATTTTGTTATTGAAATTTTATAACTAGAAACTTTTTTCAACTGCATTTTCTAACTAAAATGTGTGTCTGACAGCATTGTATTTGCCACCTTGCTGAACTCTGTCACTTGTATTAATGTGTTCCCAGTTAATTCTCCTCGATTGTCTGAAGATTATAGCTATTCTGCCTCTTTATTTCCCTTTTTACTTTTCTTAATACACCGTCTAGGACTGTCAGTAAGTATTAGAGCTTAGTGTTAATAGATAAATACATTATCTTGTCCTTACTTTTTGTAAGATTTATTGAATATAATTTTCCTGAAGATTTCTGAAAGAAATTCTTTAAAAAGTTAAGGAAGTTTTCCTAATTCACATTACTGTGGACCTTTGGGAAGGAGAGTATTGATCTTCATCATACATTTTGACATCTATTAACATAATAAATATATTATTTTATGCAGTGGATTCCATTGGCAATTATTTTTAAACCAGTGGTGTTTTGATAAACTGACCCTCTGTAAGAAAAAAAATACCCTAATTTGTGGCATTTGCCAGTTTCCCTGTTGTGCATACTTCCATCATACCTGATTTCAAGCCTCCAATGTTTTATCAATTGGCTCACAAAATTACTGATCATCTAATGATCATCTTTCAACTGCTGGCGTATGTCAGCTCCAACTCAAGTTTGTGGAAAAACCTCGTATTCTTGGCTAAATTTTACCTTCTCATTGTGTAAAAATGTGTGGGCCAGATGCCTTTTAAAGTAAAAATGTTTTGCTAGCTTTTGAAATTTGTCTGAGGTAGTTGAGCTATTCTGGCTTTCTAGCTCTTTGTATGTCAATTTCGTAATATATATTTTTATGAAAATTCACTTTTTTTCTACATTTCAAAATTTGGCATATATTTCTATTATTTTATAATTTAAGAAGTTTCTTGTGTCCCATGTTCCTTTTTATCTTCTAGTGTTGCCTGTTTATATTCTCTCTCCATTTTTTTCTTGATCAAACTTATAAGAATTTACATTTTCACTTTTTCAAGCTTATTCATTAATTTAAAAAAACGGATTCTCAAGTTATATACTTAGGTCATTTCAGTTCACTCCTTCTTGATTCCTAATCTGGGTATTTAAAGCCATAATTTTGTACAGATTTATTAGGTCATAACAGTATTTTGCATGTACTATAGATTAAATTATGGACATCCTTCCCCCCTCACCATGCTCCCAATGCAAATTGCATTATGTTTCTGAAATATTCAGACAAGCATAAGTTAACTTATCAGAAGGGAAGTGCTATATAGAGCAAAAGCAGATGCATCAAATCTTAGCCAATTCCCTTGGCCACCAGCATCCCTAATTCAGCCACACAGCTCCTACTGAGACTGCTCTCACAGGATGGTTTCTAGATCTGAGAGGGTTTCATTTTTTAATATGAATATTTTCACTTATAAAAAGAATATTTAGGTTAACCCTAGCATACCCACCATCTTGAGTTAATATTCTAGATAAAGATTTGCCAAACGTTTCATTTTTTCCTTTCCTTCCTTCTTTTTTCCTTCCTCCCAGTCTTCCATTTCATTTCATTATTTCTTTTGCTGAATTTTGCAAAAGCAAATAATATATATCATGTTATTTTACTTTCATATACTTTAGGGAATATCTCTAAAATATATAGATATTTTCTTATATAACCACAATGACATTATCTCACTTAACAAGATTAGCACTAGTCTTTGGTTTCATCCATTACCCAGTCCAAGTCAAATTCTTCAATTGTCTTGAAAATTCTTTTTCACAGTTGGCATGTTTTAATTGGATCCAAAAAATGTCCACATGGTGCATTTACTTGTTATATATTCTATGTTTCTCTAGTCTGCTGTGTTCCATTTTCCCCTACACCTTGCTTTTTCATGCCATTGAACTTGTTCAAGAAACCAGTTCCGTTATCATGTAGAATGCATTACATTCTGGATTTGTTTATTTTCTTTCACGTGGTGTCATGTAACCTCTTCTTCTACATCTCATATTCCCTGTAAATTGAAAATTTGCCTTTTAGAAGTCTAATTACATTCATGGAAACATTTTTTAGGCAAGAATATTTCATAGATGTATTAATGCTGCATCACTTTAGAAGACACATAATGTCTGATTGTTTGACGTTTTTTTTTAAAGATTTTATTTTTGTTTCCTTTTTCTCCCCAAAGCCCCCCAGTACATAGTTGTATATTCTTCGCTGTGGGTCCTCCTAGTTGTGGCATGTGGGACGCCGCCTCAGCGTGGTTTGATGAGCAGTGCCATGTCCACGCCCAGGATTTGAACCATGGAAACACTGGGCCGCCTGCAGCGGAGCAAGCGCCCGAACTTAACCACTCTGGCCACGGGGTCAGCCCCCTGTTTGATTTTTTGATGCTAAAATTGATAAGTGGTTTCAAGTGGTGACAGGCTGATCTTTTCATTCCTAAGTTTATTATCATGCTTTTATTTCATGTTTTATCTATTGATGATTATTGCCTAAATTAATCATTTGTTTAGGGGTTGCAATATGGTCAATTTTATCATTTTTAGTTTTTTAATTCATTATTTTTTAAAAAGACTTTATGTTTTGAGCAGTTTTAGGTTCAAAGCAAAATTGAGAGCAATTTTCTTTCAGTGAATACCAAGGAGCTGGATCATATGATAAAAGTATATTTAGTTTTGCATGACACTGCCAAACTGTTTTCCAAAGTGGCCGTACCAATTTTCATTCCCATCAGGAATGAATGAGAATTCCTATCACTCCACATCCTTACCAGCAATGGTGTTGTCAATGTTCCAGATTTTGACTATTCTAATAGGTGTGTAGTGTTATCCCATTGTTGTTTTAATTTGTATTTCCCTGATGACATATGATGTGAAGAATCTTTTCATCTGCTTACTTGCCATCTGTATACTTCCTTTGGTGAAGTGCCTGTTAAGGTCTTTGGTCCATTTTCTAAAGGGATTGTTTGTTTTATTGTTGGATTTTAAGAGTTCTTTGTATGTTTTGTATAACAGTCCTTTATCAGATATGTCTTTTGAAAATATTTTCTCTCAGTTTGTGGCTTGTCTTTTCACGCTCTTGACATTGTCATCTGCAGAGCAGAAGTCTTTAATGTTAATGAAGTCTAGTTTATCATTAATTTCTTTCATGGAACGTGCCTTTGGCATGGCATCTAAAAAGTCATTGCCATACCCAAGGTCATCATCTAGGCTACCTCCTATGTTATCTTCTGAAGTTTTCTAGCTTTGCATTTTACATTTAGGTCTATGGTCCATTTTGATTTAATTTTTGTGAAGAGTGTAAGGCTTGTGTCTAAATTGATTTTTTTCATGTGGATATTCAGTTGTTACAGCACCATTTGTTGAAAAGACTATCTTTGCTCCATTGTATTGCTTTTGCTCCTTTGTCAAAGACTAGTTGACTACATTTATGGGGGTCTATTTCTGGTCTCTCTATTCTGTTCCATTGATCTATTTTTCTATTCTTTCACTGATACCACACTGTCATGATTACTGTAGTTTTATAGGAAGTCTTGAAGTAAGGTAATATTAGTCTTCCATCTTTGTTTTTCTCCTTCAGTATTGTGTTGACTATTCTGGGTCTTTTATTTCTCTGTAAAAATTTTGGAACTAGTTTGTCCATATCCACAAAATATCTTGCTTGGATTTTGATTTGGATTGCATTAAATCTATGAATCAAGTTGGAAAGAACAGACATCTTGGCAATATTGAATCTTCCTACCCATGAACATGGAATATCTCTCCAGTTATTTAATTCTTTGATTTCATTTGTCAGAGTTTTGTAGTTGTTCTCATGTAGATATTATACATATTTTCTTAGATTTGTACCTATTTCATTTTTTGGGTGCTAACATAAATGAAATTATGTTTTTAATTTCTAATTCCACTTGCTTATTGTTGATATACAGGAAAGTGATTAACTTTTGTATATTAACTTTGTACTACATAACCTTGCTATCATTGTTTATTAGTTCCAGGAGTTTTTTTTTTTTCTGTCAATTCTTTCAGATTTTCTATATAGCTGATCATGTCTTCTGCAAACAAAGTTTTATGTCTTCCTTCCCAGTCTGTATACCTTCTACTTACTTGTCTTGTCTTATTACATTAGTTAGGACTTCCAGTATGATGTTAAAAAGGTATGGTAAGAGTGGACATCCTTGCCTTGTACCTGATCTTATTGAGAAAATTTTGAGTTTCTCACCCTTAAGTATGATGTTAGCTGTAGGTTTTTATAGATATTCTTTACCAAGTTCAGGAAGTTCTCCTCTATTCCTAGTTTACTGAAAGTTTTTATCATGAATGGGTGTAGGATTTTGTCAAACGTTCTTGTTGCATCTACTGTTATGATAATGTGATTTTTCTTCTTTAGACTATTGATGTGATGGATTACATTAATTGATTTTTGAATATTGAACCAGCCTTTCATACCTGGGGTATTTACCTGGGGTAAATCCCAGGTATGTTGTATAATTAATCTTAGTCATGATATATAATTCTTTTTATATATTGTTGGATTCAATTTGCTAATTTTATTGAGGATTTTTGCATCTTTGTTCATGAGAGATATTGGTCCGTAGTTTTGGGGTTTTTATCCCTTGTAATGACTTTGCCTGATTTTGGTATTAGGGTAATGTTGGCCTCATAGAATAAGTTAGGAAATATTCCCTTTGCATCTATCCTTTGAAAGAAATTGTAGAGAATTTTTACAATTTCTTCCTTAAATACTTGGTAGAATTCACCAGGGACCTTATCTGGCCTGTTCTTTCTGCTTTGGAAGTTTATTAATTATTCATTCAATTTCTTCAATACATATAGGCCAATTTGGATTGTTTACTTCTTCTTGTGTGAGTTTTAGCAGATTGTATCTTTCAAAGAGTGTCTGGTATTCTCGCCATAAGCAGCTTTGCTGTAGACATTTTTGTCACGAGCATTTTTTTCCACAAACATTTTCACCACATAACTAATTGACTGTAAGACAATTTTGCTGTAAAAAGTAAAACAACAAAAAATAAAAGAGGGACATTAAAAAGAACACAATGAAACATGAAAAATGAATAACAGAATTAAAAGGAATTTATTGTGAAATCCAAAATATTAGACCACATTTAAAATGTGTGTAGATTCATGGCAATACTGTGCAAATTACTGATTTTGTGGCTTGTACCTAAGCACTTGTCTTTGAAGTCTTTTGTTCATAGTACTATTCTTTTGTTGTCATTGTTGTTGGCTCATCTCCTCATTCAGCATCCATCACACTTTTTCTTTTTTGCTAAAATTTCTTCCTTCATTAAAAGAGGCATCCATTTCCAAATACTAGGATGCATATTTGTAACTGAGCTTTGCATTGCATTGCAAAAAGACTTCTGCACTGCAACTGTCACATGTCTGTTGATAGATGTTCCAAAGTTCAATGGCAAGTGTGGAGCTAAGATTTATATAATATAGAAGTGGGAGTAAACTGCCAACCAGTTATTTTATCTTTTACAGCAAATTAGTTATGCAGCAAAAATACATGTGGTAAAGGTGTCTACTGCAAAGATGCTTACAGCAAAAGAACCTAGAAACCTTTCAAAGAATTGGTCCATTTCATCTAGACTATCATATGTGTGGGTATAGAGTTGTTCATGGCATTCCTTTCTTATCTTTTTAATGCCTATGAGATTTAAAGTTATGGTTCTTCTTTCATTTCTGATATTAGTAATTTGTGTCCACTCTCTTTTTTTTATTAGTGAACCTTGTTAGAGGCTTATAGATTTCACTGATCTTTTCAAAGAACCAACTCTTGGTTCCATTGATTTTCTGTTTTCAATTTCACTGATTTCTGCTCTAATTTTTATCGTTTCTTTTTTTCTGATTACTTTGGGTTTAATTTTCTTTGGTTTTTCTAGTTTCCTAAGGTGGAAACTTTGATGATTGGTATTAGATCTTTCTTCTTTTCTAATATATGCATGCAATACTATAAATTTCCCTCCAACACTGGTTTCACTGCATCCCACTAATTTTATAAGTTGTGT
Source organism: Equus asinus (assembly GCF_041296235.1). Lineage (NCBI taxonomy): Eukaryota > Metazoa > Chordata > Mammalia > Perissodactyla > Equidae > Equus > Equus asinus. The sequence continues at coordinate 21,152,934 of NC_091801.1, read as the reverse complement.
TTTCATTTTCATTTAGTTTAAAAGATTTTTAAATTTCTCTTGAGATTTCTTCTTTTACCTACGACTTACTTAGAAGTGTGTTTTCAAATCTCCATATATTAGGGGACTCTCCAGTTATCTTTCCTTTATTGATTTCTAATTTAACTTCATTCTGGTCTAAGAGCAAAGATTGTATAATTTCTATCCTTGTACATTTGTCAAGGTGTGTTTTATGACTCAGAATGCAGTCTGTCTTGGTGATGGCTCCATGTGAACTTGAGAAGAATGTGTATTCTACTGTTGTTGAATGAAGTAGTCAATAGATATTAATTATATACACTTGATTGATGGTACTATTGAGTTCAACTAAGTCCTTATTGATATTTTGCCTACTGAATCTTTCCATTTGTGTTAGAGGGGTGTTGAAGTCTCCAACTATGATAGTGGATTCATCTGCTTCTCCTTGCAGTTCCATGAATTTATGCGTCATGTAGTTTGATGCTCTGTTGTTAGGCAAATGCACATTAAGAGTTATTATGTCTTCTTGGAGAATTGAGCCCTTTGTCATTATAAAATGCCTTCTTTTATCCTTTATAACTTCCCTGTCTTTGGGGTCTGCTTTGTCAGAAATTAATATGGCTACTACTGTTTCCTTTGATTAGTGTTAGTATGGTATATTTTTCCTCCATCCATCCATTTGCTTTTAATCTATATGTATCTTTTCCTATAAAGTGGATTCTTTGTAGACAATATATAGTTGGATCTTGCTTTTGATCTATTTTGACAATCTGTCTTTGGTGCATTTAAATCATTGATGTTCAAAGTGATCATGATATAGTTGGATTCATAAATGCCATATTTGTTACTGTTTTTATTTGTTGCCCTTATTCTTTGTTCTTATTTTTGTCTTCTAATCTTTTTTCTGCCTTTGGTTTTAATTGGGTATTTTATATAATTCCATTTTCTCTCCTTTCTTCGGATATCAATTACACTTTACTTTTTTTCCTGTTTTAGTTCTTGCCCTAGAGTTTGCAATATATATTTACAACTAATCCAAGCTCACTTTCATATAACTCTATTCTTCTTCATTTGTAGTGTGCGAACTTATAACAGAGTAATCCTAATACCTTCCTCCTGTCCCTTGTATCATTGCTGACACTCATTTCACTTATATATAAGCATACCTAAGCATATATATATATGATATATACATGAACTATATATATAAGCATACATAATTGAATATATTGTTTCTATTATTATTCTGAACAAATTTTTATCTATTAAATCAATTAAGAATAAGAAGAATGAAATTTTTTGACTTATTCCTTCTTCAATGCTCTTCCTTTCTTTATGTAGATCTGAGTTTCTTACTTATATTATTTCTTTCCTTCTAAAGAACTTCTTTTAACACTTCTTGCAAGGCAGGTCTACCGACAACAAATTTCCTTATTTTTTTGGGTCTGAAAAAGTTTTTATTTTTGTTTTTCACTTTTGAACAATAATTCTGCAGTGTACAGAATTATAAGTCGGTGGTTTTCTTTTTCTCTTAACACTTTAATATTTCATTCTACTCTCTTGCTTGCCTGTGTTCTGTGGAGAAGCTTAATGTAATTCTTTTCTTTGCTCCTTTTTAGATAAAGTGTTTTTTTCTTGTCTTCTTTCAGAATTGTTTCTTTATCTTTGATTTCCTATAATTTAAAAATAATATGCCTAGGTGTAGTTTCTTTGGCATTTGTCCTGCTTGGTGTTCTCTGAGCTTTCTACATTTGTGAGTTGGTGTCTAACACTAATTTGGGACAATTCTCAGTCATTATTATTTCAAATATTTCTTCTGTTCCATTCTCTCTTTCTCTTCCTTCCCCCACTCCCATTATGTGTATGTTATACCTTTTGTAGTTGTCCTACAGTCATTGGATGTTTTGTTTTATTTTATTTTTTTTCAATTTTTGTTCTCTTTCATTTTCAGTTTTGGGAGTTTTTATTGAGATATCCTCAAGCTCAGAGGTTTTTCTCCTCAGCTGTGTCCAGTCTACTAATAAACCTGGCAAATGCATTCTTCATTTATGTTAGTTTTTTTGATCTCTATCATGTCTTTTTAGTTCTTTCTTAGGATTTCCATATCTCTGTTTTCATTGCCTATCTGTTCTTGCTTGCTGTCTACTGTTTCTACTTGAGCCCTTATATTAATCAAAGTTGTTTTAAATTCCTGGTCTGATAATTCTAACACCCCTATCATGTCTGATTCCAATGCTTACTCTTTCTCTTTATGTTTTGTTTTTTGCCTTTAGTATGCCTTGTAGATTTTTCTTTATAGCCAGACATTATGTCTTAGGTAAAAGGAATTGCTGTAAATGGGCCTTTAGTAATGTGGTGGTAATGTGTAGGGAGAGGGACACATCCTGTAGTCCTGTGATTAGGTCAATCCTTAAGTGAGCCTGTGCCTCTAGACTAACCGTCACAAGTGTTTCTCAGTTTTTTCTCTCCTTTTAAGTGGGACAGCATGGCTAGAATGGGCTGAGCTTGGGTATTTGACTTCTCCCACACGGAAGGCTGGACTTACTGGAGTTGATTACTTTCTTCCCCCAGGTCAGTCAGTTAGGCTCTGGTAATACCTCAGCAGATTAGCCTCTGATTAAGTAGTTTCTCCTGAGGGGAGGTCTGGTTAAGAAGAGCGGAGTGCTCTGATGTATTTTCAGTTGGTTCCTTTTCCCGTCTCCCAGCTAGATGCATGAGGGGATTTTTCTCCAATATTTACTGTGAGAACCTAGTCAAGCTCTTGGATGTAAAACTCACGAATATCTGAAAGCCCGTCTATGACTGGGTCCACTGCGGTTTTTAACTCTCAGGCTTGTCCACACTGAACCTCCAGTGATTTGTTGATTATAGTTTAGGTTTGCCTACCCCTGCACTGCTTCATGTGGCAGTTTCTGCTTAGGCTCTCTGTTCTAGTAGGCTGTAAGTCCCTGTATTCACTTTTCTGTCTCTCCAATACTGGGGACAGTGTTTTGTCCTGTGTCATCTCTCTATGGATCCATGAAGAATTATTGATCTTTCAGTCTGTATAGCTTTTTACTCATTGTTAGGATGGAGTGGCAATTTCTAAGCTCCCTATATATGGCACTGGAAACTGAAAGTCCACTTATTTTTAAAACTCTATCTTCTCTTCCACATTTATTAGCTAGATTTTTTTTTGTTGTAATAGTTATTTGTAATGATGTTCAAGATTTGAATTTGTTTTATTTCTAGCTTTCTCTTTATTATCATTATAAATTCTTGTTTGTTTTTTTCTTTTTTTTTAGTTTACTTTTTTTTATTCAATAAATTTCAATAAGTTACATACTTTGTTTTCTTTGGTGTTTATGTGTCCCATGGTGTTTATGTGTTCCTTCCTTTTGGTTCCTGTGTCATTTGGACATAACCCTGTTTGTTTCTGATATCATCCTTGAGTTCTGGAACAAGATGTCTCAAGCAAATCTATATTTTATCCTTCAGACTTTTAATCAGTCACTTCTCCAAAAAACATCGGTATTGTGGAGCACAACCTACATACGGGAGCGTATGCGTTGCTACTGGGTTGTCATTACTTTTAGGTTCTTCAAGAGGACAGAACTAGGGAATACATATTTTTAAAGAAAAAATCATGATTTAATACTATTTCCAATTCAAATTTTATGTTCCAATTTTTTGCTGTTTCATTTTATTTTTACACCTTATTTTCATACACTAAAATTCTTACTTCTTAACCATCATAATTACATATTTGCTGTATTCTACTATAAAAATAGATTACATTATTAATTATATAATTCAAGTTCTTTGCATCCGTATTTGATTGTTGATTTTTGAAAGAGATGCAATAAATCTTCAACTATGAGTTTTTTTTGCTGCTTATATAATTTTTTTTATTATGTATTTCAAAGCTGTGCTGTGAGGTTCATAAAAGTCCAAAACAGTTATTTCTTTAGACTGGATGATACAATTTGGCAATATGAACTATTCATCTTTGTTCTGTTTAATGCTTGTCACTTTGAATTTGATATGTTGTATAATACTATTGTTACACTTATTGTCTTTATTTATAAACTACATATTTGTTTTTAAACTTTTGGCGCTGTGATTTAGGTGTGCCTTTTTCAAATAGCTTACTGTTAAAAATCTGTGTTTGTCTCTCTATGTATATGTGTATGTGTGTTTGTATCCACATAGGCATTATTGCATTTTTTCCCTCATTCTAACATTCTCAGTCTTTTAAATAGTTCTTCAGATCTGCTGTAAATTTATATACATATATTATATATAAAATTTGAATATTAGGCATTTGGAGTAGAAGGAGAGGTGAACAAATGTTTTTATGCTATAATGATCCAAACTATTATTGACTTTGATTATTTTTTACAAAAACTAAAATGATTTGAACCAGAAGATTGAACAATACGAAATTTTTTTTAAATTACAGTTTGGAGTTTAAATGACCTTTAAAATGGATGCCTACACTAATAATTAGATGCATGGTCATTCATATGCATGGGAAAAATAAGTGTGCTTTGAAATGAATATATTACTAGAAATACCACTCTCGATCTGCAGGGGATGGAAAGAAATAAAAATGATGCTCAATGTTTCATCAATAAATTAGGAAGTGATAAAGAAATGCCTTTAATTGAGTATGGGAAAGTAGGTGGCAGAATCAGTGGCAAATATTTCTAGTGGTCGGAATTTTTGGGGGGGTTCTCATCCCTCTACTGAAGCCCCAGAAGTCAACCTTTTCTCTAATTTCTATTCGACTCTCAATTAACTGATGGCCAAGTGCCACCAACAGCTTAAAATAGGATATTTCTTCAAGTTTAAAGTAGATAAAACTTGGAATGGATGTAAAATTTTAGGCACTAGGTCAGGGAATATAATAAGAGTAAAAAACTATTTGTTAGATGTTGTGCGCAGTTCTATTTATTTAATGCTTTCAATAGCTTAATGAGAAGGTGCTATTATTGATTACGATTTACATATGAAGTCTAAAACTTAGAGTTAAAGAAAACTGTCAAGGTCACAGCTAGTACACAGGGAAGATAAATCCTAACTCATGCTTCAGAGCATATATCTAAGCACTATGCCATGTTCTTGAAGGGGAGGAGAGAGGAAGATGAGAGAGAGAGAGAAAAAAAAAAAGAAGGTAGGAGAGAGGGAGAGAGAAAGAAAAATTGATTCTTAGCATCTTGGAAATTATACCACATAAGCTTCCAACCATTCTGCCAAGCAGTGATGGGATGGGTCTTTGTTTGTGCAATTTCCTCTATGTATTATGCATACTCTTTGGAGAATAGTTTTGCAAATATTTTAGTAGAATCATTATAGGTATTTAGGTGGGTTTTTCTGGTACACATTTTTGGCATTACTGAGATGAGGAGAAGTTAGAAAGTTGAGGGATGCTAACTGAGGGCAGAACAAAAGAACTGTAAAGATCTTATTAGCAACTCAATTAACTCTACAACTTTACTTGCTTGCAGTGTCAAAAAGCACATAGGAACTTTTCTTGTAGAAATGTTAGAGGGAAACGCCACAGATCAACATTTGTTGTAGAGAATTTGTTAAAACAAAGTTTACTACTTATTATGAGCCATCTTGGACCATGGCATATGTGACTCCTCCTACAGCAGTGGAGCATATGGGCTAAGAGTTTGGAGTCCAGAGGAGATTGCCAGGTTTGGGTCTCATGCCAGCAACTGAAACCATGCACAAGTTATCTTACCTTGTACTGCCTCAGCATCCTTGACTATAAAAAGGGTCTTGAATAGTACCTACGTCAAAGGGATATTGTATGAATTAAATAAATTAATATGTGTAAAGTGCTTGTAATAGTACTTGCAAAAAAGTGTAGGAAATATACAAGTGTCAGGAGGTACACGAGGAGACGTACATTACAGAGTTTGAGTTTTAATTACACGAGTTTTCTTGTATTCAATGTGTAGAACCAGCTCTCACTCATGTGTTTCTTTTCTTGTAAAAGTGACTTTTCATTATAAAGTAATATATATGCTTATTCAACAAAATTTAGAAAATGCAGAAAAAGAGAAAAAAAAATCACCGACTTTCTTATTCCCGACAACTAGACAACCACTGTTAACCACTCATTCATTAATGTCTATTAAGAGTTTACTACATGCCTCTTGATATGTACCTTTCCAGTCAAGATTATATGATTTAAATGATAATTAACAATAATGCATTCCATTTTTTAATGCTTACCTTTTGCCAGGAAATGTTTACAGATTATCTCAGTTAATCCTCATAACAACCTTATGAAGTAGGTGGTAGTTTCACCCCACTTTAGAGGTGGAGAAAGTGAGTTTTATAAAGGTTAAGCAACTTGTCCTAGATGTCACTGTTAACATGGCCTTGAAAAATGGTAGAATTTTTACAGGTTGAACTTCCAATGAAATGAATTATTTTAGAGTAATTTTCTGCTACGGTTATGAGAAATCATTAGACTTTGCAGAATTTTGAAAAGTGGTCTTTATTGATTAAGAATACATTTGGCTGCAGGCAATAGAAGGAGACTCAATCATAGTGGCTTAGCACAACATATGTTAATGTTTTCTTATAGCAATGAAGCCTGGATCCAGAGTGGTCCAGCACATTCTGTTATTGTTCCAGGCTCTTTCTTCCTCTGTTCCATGCTTAGTGTGTGGTTTTTCCCTCATGCTTGTCACCACGTTGTCACGGAATGGCTGTTTCAGCTCAGCCTGTTTGAGCTGTTTCATATCTGTGCGTCAGGCAGTCAAAAGAAGTGGGAAAAATGAAGGGGGTACATCTTCAAAAATCAAAAATATTTCCAGAAATTGATAGAAGGCTTCTACTTATATCTTATTGGGCAGATATCTGTGTCCCAAGGCAACCCTTATCTGTGAGGTTGGGATATTGAGGGTTTATTTTTCTGGGCACAATGCCTCCTTAAACAAAATCTGGATTCTCTCTTTAAAGAAGAGCAGAATGGATAAAGAATAGTCAACTAGCAAAATCCACTACCTGGCCTATATTTAACAAGTGGAAATTAGCAAATGACTTGGGTAAATATATTCTTAACATAATCTCTTGAGGCAGAGCGGGATTTCTGCTCTGTGGGGAAAAGGAGTATGGGAAAAAATAGTGCAGAACTAGAGCATGTGGAACAAAACCCACTGCTGCTGAAGTGTTAGGAGGAACAAAGTTCATCCCATTGGCAAGGAATTTCCCAGCTGTTTGGTTTGCCCAGGGGATCAGATGCTTTCTGAACTCAGCACTGATCATCCTGCATTTTATGGGTCTCTGCAGTGTCATTATTATGGTTCATTATACTGTTTGCAAGCATCTTGGCCACCCTTCAAGATGGGTTCAAAAAAGACTGCATCCTGCAAACGCTCCTCCAGCCCTGCCTATGCTGACTAGGGTTACCTCCAGTCAGCAACTCATTAGGTGAGGCAGGCACTAAATGAGATCAGGAACCAGAGGAAATATAGATAAAGATCTCTGGTTTGACCTCTATCAATGTGCTTGCCCATCCCTGAAGCCTCTTATCTGGGTCCTTCTATCCCTATTGCCAGTGAGCATTGCTAGATTCTACCAGATTTTAATCCCTAGTACTGTTTTAGTAGATAAGTTAAAGCAGTGTTTCTCGGATTTGTTTCCACCAGTGTACCCCTGATGTGTGGAACTAAACCTGGAAAGGAGTGTGTGTATATGGGGTGAGGTAGGCGGGCTCTGGTGGCCAGCAGTGTGTGCGTGCGTGTGTAAAGCATGTTACCTGGTGTTATTCACTTTTATTCTGGAAAACATACTGCAGTTTACCTCGTGGGGAGGGGATTCTTCTGCTCTCAATTTGTGGACGTCTGTTGAAGTTCCAGGGTGGGCATGAAGTTTGGCCAATCAGAACATTCTATAGCTGGTCACGGTGATTCATCCAGTGATACAGCTGGAGCCAGTGAGACTCAAGGTGTCTTTTTTCCTGAGACTTAGAGGAAAGAGATTCTTGCTTTATTCCCTGAGATTTAAAGTGAAGATGATATAAAATCTGAAGCTTTGCCACTCATCTTTTGGTCATAAGAATGGAGGCAATTCTTATAGGAAGAGAAGACTGTGAGACAGGATGAGGAAAAACAACGTGTAGGAGACATCTTTTGAGCCCCTGGACAAGCTATACCTGAAGCCAGTCCTATCCATGGACTTTTCATTTATGCAAGCAAATACTACGTTCTTTGTATGTTTCAGCCACCTGGGCACATTCTGTCATTTGAAACAAACAAAAATCCTTACTGATTCACTAGCACAAGCCCTACATCCTTGAAATTATTTGAAATTTTTGGTTTTAGCCTAACAATTCACATACACTTAGCATTCTATCCCACAATATAAATATATGTTTTTAAAATATAAAATGTGTTTAAATTTTCATTTAAATTACTTAACTTTCTGCCTCAAAATTTTCAAGTAAAATTTATTTTCCAGGAGGAGATGTCATATTTATTATATAGTTTCTCATTCCCTTGACACAATTCTGCATGTGCCAGGTGGTAATCTATTGCAATTTTAGAAACACAAGCTTGAGGAGCTGTGCATACAAGTATAATAGGAAACTTCTGAATACAGAAAGTTTTCAGGACTCAAAGACATGGAATTGTAATGGTAGCATAATAGGCTTTGGCACAAGAAGACCCATTTGGGACTTTACAAATAGGCAGCATTCACTCCATCCACAGATAAAGCTCCTTTGTAGAGGAATACATAAATATAAAAATTCCTTAAGGTAGTGACTAGTGAGGGTCACAATCTGAATTTCAACAACTTTATTGAAATAGCTCTGTGTAGGTAGAGATACCCCACATTATAAATTATGACATATGACACTGAAGGAAACCAGGTATAATGCTAATACCTCTGGGGAGAGTGTTTTTATTTTATTTATTTTTTATTTCTCCGCGTTATTATTTCCCTACAGCACCATATCTTTTAGATTATTGACTACTGCTATCAGTTTTTTTCACAAAGGTAGTTTAAACAGCTATTTTTCAAAGGGCTCAGATTTTAGGTGGGTGTGAAAAATAGTACAGATGCTTGATTCGTGCTCTGTAAATATCCTGCTTTACTACCCATTGCCAAATGTACATGGACTGAAAGCGAGAGGAGATGATCAAGACATAAAGTCTTTCATCAAATTTCTTTCAAGTGAATTTCTTAAGCAGATGCTCACTTATCATTTATCAGATAGTAGAATAAATTCGATTCAAGTTATTTTAATATCTTCATAATTCCAGAAATCTTGAAGAAATGAGAAAAATTCAGCCAAGTATCCTGATGTCTTATTCACTTGTTAGCTAATAGTTCAATAATTGAAGCATATGGATTGTAGTCTTTATGTATTTATTCATTGAATCCTAAGCCTGAAATGACCTCTAGATGCTGTGGAATCTCTCCTCTGGCCACTGACCTAAACGGTATCAGATGAAGGGTTTCACCATTATCACCTCTCTCTTCGTATTTTATTTTCACAAGCTTTCCTCACATGTGAGGATCTAGAATGCTATACAGCAGTCATAAAATACAACAAGTAATTTAATATCACATCTCCAAACCTTCTGCAATAGCAAAATTTTAGCAAGAAAGGAGAATATCACTCTTGATCTCCAGCTCTCATTCATCTGATTTAAAGGATATTGGCTCCAAATTTTGCTGTTTCATTTTGAACTGCTGTATTATATTCGAACATACAATGCTTTTACTTCCTTGACTGAGCCTCTACTTGAATGCTTGGTTTTTTTCAAACAAACTAAAAGAAATTAAGATCACTTTTCTACCACAAGGATAAGTGGACAAGAGAGGTATCTTTCTAATGTTAGGAAATATTCACAGGGATCACTTCTGCCTCAGGATCCATTTGGACTTACGTTATATCCTGCAAAAAAGAAAATGTTGTTCACTGTGACATGTAAAAAAAAGAGGGTGTCTATAGCTAAGAAAATAACTACAATAGCTTAATATTTTGAGAAATATACATAAGTGAAGACATTGAGAGCTATCTAGAAGGTTTTATTAATGTTTGAATCACAAGAAGGTTTTTTTTTACCACATACAATAACAGCAACTGAGCAAAGAATTCTGACACATCTATGGAGAGCTGATTTTTGAAAAGGAGCCAAGAACATACAATGGAGAAGGGAAAGTCTCCTCAATAAATGATGTTGGGAAAACTGGACAGCCACATGCAAAAGAATGAAAGTTGACCACTATCTTATGCCATTCGCAAAAACTAACTCGAAATGGATTAAAGACTTGAATGTTAAACTGAAACTATAAAACTCCTAGAAGAAAACTTAGGCCGTACACTCTTTGACATCTGTCTTAGCAGTATCTTTTTGAATATATCTCCTATGTCAAGGGAAACAAAACAAAAAATAAACAAATGAGACAACATCGAACTAACAAGCTTCTGCGTGGCAAAAGAAACCATCAACAAAACAAAAAGACAACTTACCAACTGGGAGAAGATATTTGCAAATCATATATTTGAAAAGGGGTTAATATCCAAAATATATAAAAAACTCATGCAACTCAACAACAACAAAACAACTTGATTAAAAAATGGACAAAATATCTGACTAGACATTTTCCCAAAGAAGACATACTAATGGCCAACAGCCACATGAAAAAATGTTTAATATCATTCATTATTAGGGAAATGAAAATCAAAACCACAATGAGATATTACCTCATGCCTGTCAGAATAGCTATTACTAAAAATACGAGAAATAATAAGTGTTAGAGAGGGTGTGGAGAAAAGAGAATCCTCGTACACTGCTGGCGGGAATGTAAACAGGTGCAGTCACTATGGAAAACCGTATGGAAATTCCTCAGAAAATTAAGAATAGAACTACTATATGATCCAGCTATTCCACTTCTGAGTATTTATCCGATGAACACAAAAACACTAACTTGAAAAATATGTGCACCTCTATGCTCATTGCAGCATCATTCACAATAGCCAAGACTTTGAAACAACCTAAGTGTCCATCAACAGATGAATGCATAAAGAAGATGCATATATGTATGTACGTGTGTATACATATATATGTGTGTGTGTGTGTGTGTGTGTGTATATATATACACACACACACACACAACAGAATATGACCCAGCTATAAAAATAGATGAAATCTTACCACTGCAACAACATGAATGGACCTTGAGGGCATTACGCTAAGTGAAGTAAGTCAGACAGAGAGAGACAATTACCATATGATTTCACTCACATGTAGGATATAAAAAAAACAACAACAGCAAATAAACATGAAGATACAGAGAGCAGATTGGTGGTTACCAGAGGAGAAGGGGGTGAAGGGAGGGTGAAGGGGGTAAAGGGGCACATTTGTATGATAACAAATGGCAGCTAGATTTTTGGTGGTGAACATGATGTAGTCTATACAGAAGTTGAAATATAATGATGGACACCTGAAATTTATATCGTGTTATAAACCAATGTTACCTCAATAAAAAAAATTTGAAAAAATGGAGAACTCTGAATTCCTACCCTTTGTTTTCTCAAATGTACTAATATGATACTGGTGACTTTGATCCTCAGTAGATGGTAACTATTTGGGTGCTCCTCAATCTTGATATCCACTTACATACCCCACAGAAACTATTGAATTTGCTTTCCAGAATCTTATACACTAAAACAATTCCAACATACTAATTCTTTAAGGATATACAAGAAATGGAGTACTTATTATGTGTTAATGAAAATTCTGGAATAGCAAATATCAGTTATGGGTTCTAGTAATATAAGAATATCAGTTTAAAAAAAACAGCAGTACTTAATTGCATTCTACAAAATTCAGTTTGATCCTATCTCCTTCCTTAAGTCTTACACTGAGAAGTTGTAAGTGAGTTTAGGAGCCCAAGCAGAGAAAATAAGATGTATGGTTGTCTACCATGTTCTAGGTACTTTATATATATATATATCAGGCCATTTATATTTATACTTATCATTATAAAAGCAAATGAGGGAGCATTGTGCATTAATCCAAATAATTGTTGCAATTCAAGAATTACAAAACAAAATGGGGAAAGGAGGTAATAATTTATGACAAAGCCTTGATAGCTATTTCGAAAAAGAGAGGATAGATCTGAACACTGACCAACATGATGCTCATGACTATGGAGGCCCTGGTTCTGTGGTCAGCCCTGTCCCAGTCCACTAGGAAGCGGGCCGCCTGGTAATGGAGGAAGAAAATAAGATGCAAATTTTCAGACACTCCTTGACTTAATCCTCTTCTTGAAAACATGTTGTATTCTAATTGCTATCATTACTTCTTAACTATACACCTTCTTCTTCTCTTGTTTTTGGTAAAATACACATTTTAATTTATCATTTGGTTATAGGTCAAACAGTTCAAAAGTGCTTGTGAAGAAGTTCACCTAGGGGCTGGCCCGGTGGCAGCAGTGGTTAAGTTTGCATGTTCCGCTTTGGTGACCCAGGGTTCGCCTGTTCAGATCACAGGTGCAGACCTACACACTGCTTGTCAAGCCATGCTGTGGCAGGCGTCCTACATATAAAGTAGAGGAAGATGGGCACAGATGTTAGCTCAGGGCCAGTCTTCCTCAGCAATAAAGGGAGGATTGGCAGCAGGTGTTATCTCAGAGCTAATCTTCCTCAAAGCAAACAAACAAAAAAAAAGTTCACCCACCCACCACCTGGATTCTTACTCCCCAGAGGTGAGCTTTTTGTGTCTGTTGTTAGCTTTATTGGTTGTACTTCCGTAATTTTAAATAATCTTGTTATGCTCTTATTTCCTGATTTTTAAATCCTACACTGTCCTGTGATACCACACTATGCAAGGCAAAGATTTAACTCACATAAACCATTGACATGGTACATGAGATTGGCAGGTAATTTGCATTTCTCATACTGATACTAAGGTTACACTGACCTTGTTAATGGCTTGGGAGGTAGTGTCCCATTTTTATCTTCTGGGAGAGCAAACACAATGTCAAGGATATTCACCTTTAAACTTTGGTGAAATTAATCTATAAAACTGTCCGTACTTTTTATGTGAAGATTTTAAACACCTGTTTCAACTTCTTTAATAGTTATAGGACTTTTCAGCTTTCTCATTCTTCCTAAATCTGTTGTACACTATATTCGTCTAGGATTTTGTTCCTTTCACCAAAAGCTTCAAACTTCCTGGCAAAAACATCTCATAATTTTCTCTTACGGATTAGTATCTTTGTATTTCCTGTTATGTCTGTACTAATTCAACTCTAATTTTGTTTTTTTCTTTTTTCCCATGAACAACCTAGCTAAAGATTGTTCTGCTTTATTAGTCTTTTTGCAAAAAAGAAAAATTGTTTTGGTTGATCTTCTCTATTGAATCTTTGTTTTCTTATATTCATTGATTAATACTTTTATTTTTTCTTCTTTTGAATTTATCATTTGTTTTATTATACTTTAAAACTTTAAAAATTGGATGCATGGGGCTGTCCCAGTGGAATGATTAAGTTCACATGCTCTGCTTTGGCATCCCAGGGCTCTCCAGTTCGGATCCCAGGTGTGGACTTACACACCATTTATCAAGCCATGCTGTGGCCAGCATCCCACATATAAAATGGAGGAAGATGGGCAAACATGTTAGCTCAGGGCCCATCTTCCTCAGCAAAAATAAGAGGATTGGTGGCAGATGTTAGCTCAGGGCTAATCTTCCTCAAAGAACAAAAAAAACTCCATACATATTAGTTTTCAGCCTTTTCTCTTTTCTAATGTAAATATTTTAAAACTCTAAATTTTGCTGTAGATACTGTTTTTACTATAGAACACCTTTTGATGTGCTTCTTATATCAAAAGTTATCTTTCAGTTATGAAATCTAATTACAGTTTAATTATTATAATTTCATTTATATTTCCATCGTTATTTCTTCTTTGACCCATGAGTTATTTAATAGCGTTTTTTAAAATTTCCAAATGTAACTGTTAAAATTTATCTTTTTGTTGCTGATCTAATAGAATTGTGATCAGAATATATGATGGAGTGTTAACAATTCCTTGAATTTTTTAAACATTGCTTTATAGTCTTAATGATAATCAATTTTTGTAAATGTGTCAGGTTTTCTTGAGAAAATACTAATTCTCTACTTGTTGAGTGTAGTTAGATCAAGCTAGTTAATTATGTTGACATTTCCCACTACTCCAGACTTACCAGGGTGATTAGACATGCTCAGTGAAGGAAAAACAGAAGTTGAATGGAAGGATAAGTTACCTTGCAGGGAAAGACCAGAGGCAAGGGTTTATTTTAAAAAATACAGCAAAATAAAGTCTCTAATATTTTATTTAAAAAAATTATATAGGCCACAGTTTGAGTCCTCTTCTTTCAGATAAGACAACAAATATTTATAGTACAAACATAAGTTATAATGTAAGATATAGACTTTGATAAAATAATAATAGCTCCCTATTATACACCATATTCCATTAAATTTAGGAATTTCTAGAGATTACTTTATTCCATTAAATTTAGGAATTTCTAGAGATTACTTTATTCAATTCTCTGAACAAATAAGTAAGGTAGAAATTATCATGTCCCTTTTACAGGTGATACCTTTTTAGTATGTATTTAGCAAATTACACAACAGAACCTGGCTGGTCGGTGAGAAAGAACTAGACTGACCTCTGGTCCAAGCTCGGAACCTTGCCCTACATCATCACCCTCCTCTGCCAAGTACTTGCTCGGCTTTGTGCATGACACAAAAGAAAGATGAGCTTTGTTCCTGCTCTCAAGGACATTGTAATCTTATTAGGGACTCATGTCTCATGTGCCAAAATAATTATAAAATGGTACTAGTTAGAGAAATCATAAAATTCTAACATGAAATTCATGTGTCAAAATATATGGTTACAATGCGTGTGGTATTATGAGATTGTTAGAGAGGAGAGATCATAATCACCTGCAGTCATTAGAAAAATTTTCAAGGAAGAGGTGGAATTTGAGGTGGAACTATAAATACTAATGAGGCATTGGTTTGTATATTCTATATAACTTTAACAGGTAGACTGAAAATGTGGCAGGATTTGCCAAAGTCGAGCAAAGAGGAGAGGACCCTTTCAGCTAAAGGAATAGGTACAGCATCTGCGGAGGGAAAAGAAGAGTGGACTGTGGGAGGCACGCGTGAATGGGTTAGGTCGTGTCAAGGCTATGGTTCAGATGTGGCCTGAGGGAAAATGGGAAACCTTGTGATTTTCCTTTCTTCAGAGGGGACTGACACAGAAAACAATCTCCCTCACTTCTAAATTCTGGTATTTTGGAAACAATATCAAAGAAAGAACATTTTCTACCATCTCACCCTCTCTAACATATTTCATTGTTTCCTAACCCCCAAAGACTGGAAGATTTTGTTTTGGTTTGACTTAAATCTCTTTTATTGAAATTTAAGTCCATTTCTTCTTTTGTCTTCCTTCACAAAGGTGGAAAATCAACTGCAATATTTTTCAATACAGTCATAGTTTGATTTTTAATCTCTTCTTAATTTCTAAATAACATTATTGGAAACTGCAGTTTTCTTTATCATGGTAATAGAAATCTGATCACCCCTGTCATCTGACCTCATTTTTCCTTTTTTGAGGGAGGGTTGAGTAACACACATACCACATATCAATGTAATGGAAAAATATCTGTCAAACTGATTTGGCTTCCTGTGGATTGATTCAGTTGACTGAATTTTGTACATTTCAGAAAGCCAGTTATTTTGGTGACATGCAAATGTAGCCTGAATTTTGGTCTCAGAATTGCTGAGTTCGGGAAAGACTCCTCAAAGCTGGGAGGCCTAGCCAGGCATTTGCTTCCAGCTGTTGAACTTATGAGGATCTGCTCCAGATAAAAGTAAGTGACATTGTGCTGAGAGTAATTGTGACACACATCAAGAAGAAAAAAATAATAGTCGATCTTATGATTCCTAGTATTAGTCAGAGTTAATTATGGGCTGGTGATTGGTCAGCATTAAACAAGCTATTTTAAAGTGAACTGAGATAGAATGCATTTCTCCAACTCCTGACTTCTTAACATCAAGGTGAACATCAAGGACACAGTTCATATATAGATTGGTTTGCATTCTGTAAAAATATTTGCATGTTAGGAATTGATAAGTACATCAATGTGTCAGTTATTTCTCACCCAACGAAGGTACTGGAGAATTTCTGTCTTCCTAAATTTGGTTGGGTTTAAAAGAAAATTGCCATCAATGTCCACTTAAGACCTGACACAGCACTTTTGTATATGCTGTTTTCCAATTTGAGGATTTGCATATTTGTTGTTGTTTTCTTCGAATTGACAATAAGGCAAACTGTCCAGGTTCTGCAGGGACTGGGCTGAGATAAAACAAACTTGGAAAGTCCTCCCTCAATGCTACAAGAGCAAGGGGTGGTCACTAATATTTTTTTCCTTTAAATGACGATATTGAAATTTCCTTAACATTGAACCTCATATTGCTGGGTATTTTAAGTTGTTTATCCAGAAGCTGACACACTTTAACCTACATGGTTCTGGTGATAATTGCTGAATTTCCAAATTAATAGGAAAACTGGCACAATACTAGATAATATCAGAGTTTGTTGTTTGTGAAGTGCAAATTTTCTGTAATTAGAGAAAATTGCTAATTATCACTGGATCTATTCATTAATATTTGAAGGAAGATAAAAATTAATAGAAATGTCTTTTTTAGTGGCTAAAATTTTTAAAGACTACCTGCTGTCACTCCTTTGACAAATCCAGCTCTTTGTATCTTATGAAACAACTGGACTGTTATGAGGAAAGTGGAAGTAGCACCATTTCCCCAAATGTGGTGACGGAATGTTTAAAATGAAAGGTTTATACATCACTTAACTAGTACTTCCAGGGTTCAAGTGCAAATTGTGAAAGTCCCATATGCAATCACTTAATACCAGTACCTTTTTATCTAAGGTCAGCACGGCTCTGATTCGTTAAACAAAGGGCACAGTCTTCTATATTTATTTAGTGTTATGGAAAGAGGCATTTATTTGCAAGCTTCGCCTACAACAATGCTAGTTTTCAGTATTATATCACATAATTTTAGGAATACCATAAGCTATGAACAATAACATTGAAAATGAGCTGTCATTTTCAAAGTTTATAGAATGCTTACCACAGATAGCCTTTTAAGCCTTATTTCTAAGCATGTTCTTTGACCTAGGATAAAAATAAGTACAAATGTAAGTGATGTTTGAAAGCTCTTAAATCTAATAATTTTATTTTCCTTTTCAAGAAGTATTGCTCATTGACATACAGGAAATATTAGAAAAATGAGATATATATATATCTTTGCCAATAGGTGTTAAAAAAATTCATTATGAGATAGTGAATTCTTCATTTATTCAACAGATATTTCCTGAGCCTCTACCCTGAGAAAGATACTTGGGCAGGTGTAGGAGACTACTGAGTTGTTGGACTAGATGAATTGGAAGGGAAGAAAACAAAGCTGGCAAAGAGAGCTGGTGATTCAGGGTCAGGATGAAGCTGAGACGGGCTTCTCTTCAGGGACAGACCAAGAAGACTGAGTGATTAAAGAGATGCCAACGCACTTGGGTCAGGAAGAAGGTGAACACAGATTCAGGGAACCAGTGAGGGTGATAAGCTGAGAAATTGGAAAAGATGTCCTTGGCTGAATGGAGCCATGGACATAATTCAGCTTCATTCAGCACAGTATTGATTGAGTTCCTAGTAGTTGTGGAAAATACTCCACCCATAATTTTGAAACTTTAAGAAAGAAAAATTGGTGAACAAACATGATATTTTCCTTATGATGTCCAACATTCTCTCTCTTTTATGTTAGATAGAGGTACTGATGATTACAAGTCATTCTTAGTGGACTTCAGACAGTGTTTTGTAAATTAGTTCTTCCAAAGCAAGACTAGTATCTTAGATTGAGAAGGCATCTTGGACATAAACTAGTCTAACCTGCTACCGCATGCCGAAATCCGTGAGGGCACTTACTCTAGGAAAGCTAACGCCTGTAAGGATTATATGGATTATTGAAGGAAAGGGGTCTTAGAGATGCTTTGTTTTCCAGCCTGGAAGCAGCAGTCTGGAAAAACAGCCTCAGTACCTTCCTTATGCAATAGAATTTTCCAGAACTGTTATCCTTGTTTTGCCCCATTGGGATCAAGTTCTAGTTTGGCAATATCTTTTCCAATACCTGGCACTCAGATATTAATGCGATTTCCGGATGTGCCCTGATCAGGAAGTGTCCAAGCAATGCTGCTGAAGTTATTTCACTTCAATTCATACTTTTCAAGATTTATGAGAATGTCTGGCTCAAAAAGCCCCACTGTGGCTAGTGTATTAGTCAATCACAGTTCTTAGCTATAAGCAACAGAAACTTACTGTGACTGATGTATGGAGAAAGGAAATTTACTAAAAAGATACTGGAAAGCTTACAAAATCTCCACCAGGGCCAGAGAGCTTGGCTCAGAGTTTACGCAGCCGGGAATGGAGCCCAAAGTCACATTTCACCACAGAACTTGGAGCCTGCAGCTGCCCCTAGAATCATGGCCGCCCCTGCTGGGATGCTGCAGAGTGGCTGCCCAGACCTTCCTATTCAAGCTCTGGGTATGGCTAGGACTCGTGTCTGTGCCGTGGCTGAGAGAATGCACACTGCACAAATAAGGGGAGGATTCCTTAGACACAGGAAGAGGATTCGGAAGCTGGGCAGCCAACAAGACCAGCAAAATGACCATTGGTGCCCCCTTACCTGCTTTCTTCCTACCTTGTCACTCTTAGACTCATGCAAAGACCAAAACTCTCCCTAAATCTGTCACTTTTCTACATGTCCTGTGGTAGGTAGGGAATTAAATGTTTTAGTTTCTAAATAATACTTTTTCTTGCTAGTTTACATACAGACTACATGCATCAGTAAGACTACCAAGGATGTTATTTTTAAAGTAAATAAATGATAATGACAACACAGAGTTTAAGATTTACTGTGTTTAGCCTCTGTGGGTAAGCAGGGGTCATCTTTGTCTTCAGAAATCATTGGCATTAACAGAAGAGAATGCGGAATTGTAATGGTCTGTACAGCATTACGTTGCAGAAGTTCACTTATTTGGGAGATGTGAGTTCAAAACGTCTTCCCTTCTAGCCCTGATCCCGAATTATCAGATCCACGGGACGAAACACAATCGCATGAAACATGGGGTATGCTTAGTCGTGCGGCTTCTTTACAACACCATCACAGATTTGTAATGACGGACCCAGATAATAATCATAATACAAGATTCATCAAGTGCTCGCTGTGCGACCAGACAGCATTCTGAGCGCCGCACGTGAATTAGCTTATGTAACCTTCCCAACTGCCTGAGGAGGAAAGGCTGTTTTTATCCCATTTTACATATGGGGACACTGAAGCAGAGAGAGTAAGTTACCCAGCCAGGGTTCTATCTCTCCAGGTGGTTAGAGAGGTTGGAAGCTAGGCAGTCTGACCCCGAAACCCATAGTCTGACCCACTCAGCCCAGCCGCCTCTTAGAAAATCAAATACAGTGATTCTCTCAGCTTTCTCCCTGGTGGATCAGAAGTACTATTCTTGCAGCAAAGGTGCTTTTGCTCTGGTGCTTGGCACTTCTCAGCTGAAATAAGAAGCCATGTTACTGCCACGGGTACGGAAAAATACGTCGACCATTTTTTTTTTCTCTCAGTCCAATCCCAAAAGCAGGGAGCAATGTGACTACCCAGTGTGAAAAATATTCCAAGCATCTCAGCTGATAAATTCTAATGGAGCTCTGATGCCTTTGGTGACTTTGTTCAGATTCGTTTAGTGCACTAAGCATAAACTGCTTAAATCTTTTACATACAATCATTCTATTGCCTATTAATTAGAACCATCTTTTAATTGCATTGGTGCCTCAGAATTAAGTCAATATAGTTACAGAGATAGAATCCCCTGGGGGAAAAATTTCTTTATAGGAAGCAAGCGATGTTAAAAACAACAGAAGCAGCAAACAATAAAACTCCCCATAACGTCTACAAAACACCCCCACCAAAATCTTCCTAAATCATTTGAGGCTAAAACTCCATTTTCCTAGCTGCAGATTAAAATACACTGGCTGCTAAGCCTCTTTCTACACCCCCGCTGCGCTGTGAAGTCGTTGAAGTTTTCTTCCTGTGTCTCCAGCTCCCTCTTTTTAGAACCTATTTCTTCTTCCCTTTATATGAGGTAGCTAGTACCCTCCTTCCGTTTTCAGACTCTCTCCTCAGTCAAAACAGGAAAAGATCACACGTCACTCTTCCATATGATGGATTGCTTCTATTTTTTATTGCACTGATAAACCATTACCTCATGCAAGCATTTGCATTTTAGGTCATTTTAGCTCTCAGTGTCTAAAGGAATGTCAGCTATGGACAAAGGGTGAGGCAAGGTAGGAAGGACCGCAGTCATTCAAAGGTCCTGAAGATAGACGTGATTTAACATTTGTGGGTGATGTTGAAGTTGCACAGGAGAAAAGCTCATAACCTTTCTCCTGATCTTCCAGAGGGACAAAGAGACAGTTGGCAGAGACTGACAGAGACTTGGCCCTGGGTTGCTGGTGGGTCTGGAGCCTCAGTTCCTCCTGTCCTTACTGGTCTCCCTCATGCCAGTTCCCTTTCCATGGTCCAGTCCATGTTCCTTCTCCAGCTCGCACTTGGTTCCCCTCCCCCACCTCAGCCACACCTCTGATTCTCCCTCCCTTTCACCAGCAATGCCCGGAAGTATATATGCTGATTGTCGTCAAAAGTTATTTTGATTAATGTCCCAAACTTCCTGATACATGTTCATTAGTGAATGTAGAACTGTATTCAGTGCTGCTTGGACAATGCTGCCTTGAAAAATAATCCTACAAACATCCTTATACCACAATCTATGGCCTATATTTCAAGTAGTCTTAGCTCCTTACTCTCTGGAGTTCTGAGTCAGGCTTTTTATAGTTCACATAACCTAGATTTGTGAGTCACCATGTACAATAAATAGCATTCCCACTGCTACCACTAGTCTTGGAATCAGTGCCAGGTGTCGCGGCTGTTGACGCCACTGCCTGTTGACAGTAAATGTATTGTAGAATTCATGCGCATCTGAGGCCTCAGTTTCCTCATCTCTAGAATGAAAGCGTTGAATGGGTTGGTCATTTTCCAACATTTATTTGTAATTGCTGGCATGACTGTTATCTCTCATTCCAAATGAAAACTTTTAAACAACTTGAATTTTGTCTTACATCTCAAATAACATATTTTATTATGTTTCAGGATGAAGCTCACGTTAAATTGAAAAAGAGAAAAGAGCAAAAGATACAAACCTGGCAGGAAATATTGGAGCACATGCTCTATCTCATGGTTCCAAATAAAGAGAAAATGGGAAGAGCAAAAGGACAAATAAAGACAGTTCTGTTTGCTCACATTGTGCTCCCATCCTCTGAAGCATGTTGATAAAGCCTTGGAGACATCATTGATTTCTCTTGCTGCCTTCCCCAAGCCTGAGAGGCCAGCCTTGAAAAGATGCGGCACGCTACTCTAGTGCCCATATTGGCCTGGAAGAAATTGAAAGTGAAGTTAATACCCAAAGAACAAATGGGAACTGGCTGTTTGTGGCAGAATGTTCCAGCAGAGTGAGGGTGACCACTGGGATAGTACGTGGTCCAGGGTTAGACAGGATGACATTGAAGAGCCCTGTTTCTCTGATTCTCTGACAGTCAACAAAACACAAGCCATATGCTATAGCCACATTCTCTCGGTTTGCTTTCTTTAATCTGTCTCCCTTGCCTCTTCTTTTCCCATATCCTGGCTCTGGGTTTTAAGGATCAATTTGTTGTATGTACTATCTTTTTCATCTCTTCAACTCCCATTCACCTCATTTGTTTTCCCACTTCTATTTCTTTTTTCTTCTAGTTATTAAGGAACCTGTCATATTCAACGCCCAGGGGCCCAAGTGGTAGCTTTCTCACTTCATGGAATGCCTAATTTTACCCACTGCTTTGAAGATGGAGCTAAGTTTCCTTAAAAAAGAAAAAGAAAAAATCCCGATACTGCCTGTATACATCCCTAAGGCTCAAATAATTAAAAAGCATATTGTTTGAGGAAAGATAGTTTCTAATGAGCAATACACAAGGAAGAAAAGCTGATTTTCCCAAGTGAAATTCCTGACAAGCCATGAATTCTGCGGAAAGAAGCAGAACACCTCTCTCTGTGGTGACCGAGGTACCACGTCCCTGAATGACATCATAGAAAAGCCTTTGTGCATAAATAGGCTGTGTGTTAATAAAATAATATTTATCATTCATTCTTTTTTTTTCCTTTTAAGTATCAAGCTGTATCCTGGAGGAACAAAAATAAAAGAAGTTGATGTCTACAATATAACTATTAAGGGGAAATTTGCTCCACTGTTATTTCTATGTAATTGGTACTGAGCATCACAATGCACTTGTAATTGGGTCTGTACTTGTTCACTTCAAGGGTTCCATGCTATTCCTACTTGAACCCATTTTTTTGATACTGTTCAGCTCAGCAGTGCCAGCTAACTCTTGTTATGCAGTTGAAAAACTGTGGCCATTAAAAATAGGATACGGTGTGATTTTGTTTTGCAGCACTGCATGGAAAATCAGTTGCTGTTCATAACAGCTCTGTGGTTGGTTGATTTAAAGCAGGGGGGTGACTTGGAATTGACAAGCAGACAGTTTGTGAAAAGGGATATTGTATCTTTAAGGCTTTCTGACTGATTGTGTTTAACTGCGCCACGCAGCAGGCAGTAATTAGGCTGTAGCTTCACCGAGAGGCTTAAAGCACGGGCTCTGGCTCTCAGTTCTCCAGAGTTTTTTTAAAGCACCAACATTTTTGGGATTTGAATACATGATAATTTTTTTAAACTGTGAGTGAGTGTGTGAGTGAGGAAATGAAAAGCCGATCCCAGAGGCTTCCTGTACAGACTGTCTCTGGGGACCACCCTGTGCCAATGGGCTCTTAGGAGACCAGGGGGCCATGCTGGGAAGCAGTGAGAACCAAGATGGGAGCACATGCTGGAGAAGGTCAAGGTGCTCTTGAGATGAAAGGAAGGCAGCTCCTATAATGTGACACGGTTTCTTCTGGCCCAGTTCACAATGTTAATAAGACTAGTTGAAGCATGTTTCTAAGACTAATAGACAAAATGCCTAATAATTTTTATTTAGGGGAAGGAGAAATTTTCCCTTACCTAGGCTATTAAGTGAAAAAGATAGCACGTTATAGAAGCAAATCGAATAAGCTATTAGTTGAAGGAATATTTTCCATCCACCTCCCTTACTTTCCATTCTGCCTCCCTTAGTACCTCCCCCTGCACCTTCAAATACCCCATTGCTGATCTGGAAAGTGGTGAACATTGTCAATTTGTTATTATTTGGTAAAGACTGAGTTTCAAGTTTTTCAGACATTTGTTATCACAGAGGAGCAGTTAACAGATTTTACACTGACGTTATAGAAAATGAACATTCAGTTACTGTAGGGTTGACCACGGTAACTGTCTTCATTATCAATCAGGCAACAGTGGCTGAGTTCCAACTGCGTGGAGATGCTATGCTAGGTGCCATGAGAGAGAGAAAATTGTTCGGGAAATGTAATTGCAATCTTTCCTGACACTATGTATAAACTTTTCTTCCTTTTACTAATTATATGGGTGAGTTATTCCATATAGATTTGCGTACCATTTAGTTCTTAAATTGTGATGTTGTTCTTTTTTCTTATTAAGTGAATTCTTTTTTTAAAAAATTTTTCTTACTTTATTACTGATACCTGTAAATGTCTTTGCTTATCCATTCTAACACTTCTGTAGATTACAAAAGGGGTACAGATTATAGACATTTTTGGTTTTAAATAATAACTCCTCATAGTTGTGGATCACCTTTGAGTTTTTGATGCGTCTTATCTCACATTATGTCATATGAGTCTCCCTACGCCATCCTGAGGGTGGCAGGGTAGGGCATATCATCACTTTTAAAAGCTCTGGAACTGGGCAGTGAAAGGATCTAGGATTAGGAATCATGTTTGCTGGATCTCCACACTTCTCATTATGATATAGGCACATATTCAATCCCAGAAGGAAGCATCTTCTAGTTTAAGAGTAATGGAAACATTTCGATAAAACCACCAGATTAAAACACGGATTCAAAGTTAAAGATAAGCCACCAGAAGGGGATTCTGATTTTTAAAAGTTGCTTCTGCTAGTTTTAAGCCAGTGTTTGCCCTTTCTCTATAGAGTTTCAAACATTCAGAAGCACTCTTTCTCTTGGTTTTGATTTCTCTTTTGGATTGCATTGAAGATAAATTGCTTTAATCTGCAGACCAGGTTGCATTGATGTATTTATCTTTCCCAACATGCTTTGTCCTAAGGTCAGTACTTCTTTGAAAGATTTCTAATTTGATAGATAAATTATAAATGTATATCAAAATCTATTTGCTATGAGGGTACATACATTCAAACATATATCCCATTATTACTTTGAAAGAAACAGGATGAATTCCATTCTATAGTTCAAATTTCAAATGTGTGTGTGTACTTTTATATATGTCTATGTCTAAATATCGAGGTCAGTATTTCTATAAATTCCTAAGCTTGGTTCATTTAGTGCTGGTAAATTCTCCTTGGAATTAAGATGTACAGAAGATCAAAGATTAAATTGCTATTTTTTTTTTCCAAAGTGACAATGAGCCTAATTCACTGTCAGTGAATGCCAGGTGTTTCTCCCTCTAGCATTAAGTTCTTCAAAACAGTGGCTGCATAGGACACCATTCACAGAGGCTTAGTGCTGGGGAGAAAATGATTACATTAAATCGAATGATATGAATAATTCATGACATCACATTTTGTAATCCTGGTGTTAAGCATAAAACCAGTGGTTTATTTTTCAGTAAAATGTTTTTGTATCGTTTTAGATAGTGCATAATGCAAAACAATAACTGCATACATAATGCAAGAAGGATGGTGGTGAGTAGGTCCTTAATAGTGCTTGCAGCATCATCTGGGGTGTGATCACAATAAACACATTTTGAGCCAATGCCCATGGGTGCCCAACGCTTGCTGGAATCTTCTGAGTCCAATAGAATGGCTGCCTTTTAATTTGTTTTTGAATATTACACCTGACCTTTACCACGGATCTGAAAGTCAGTCCTTGTATATTGCTGGAACTACAAATCCTTTTGTCCCCTTTCCTTTCAGTTGACTAGGAGGGCAATTCTATTGGGGGTAAATAGGTGATTTTTTAAATGACGTTTGATTTTCCAATATGGAGTTGGAAATAATAGGAAAATTCATAGAGTCTGAACTTACATTCTTAGATAAAGAACTTAAATATTCGGGGAGAGAATGCCAGCTACTTAGCAGTTAAGCCAGGTATCTATTACGAATGCCATTTATCTCTCTTAGACTAAATAGTTGATTCCTTGTCTTATTTGAATCTTCTCCCTCTATTTTAGAGAAAGCATCTTTTATTTATAATTATCAGAGGAGATTGAAAGTGGCCCTGCAACCTCCAGGAAGCAGTTTCCAGGTCATGTGCACTAGCAATACTCTAACATGAGTCTGATTATTCTGCTGTATTTCAGGCTGAAATAATTGTGTACCTGGACCATCTGCGGCTGCCTTTTCCAGCACCTTCCTGTGGACAGCTCCAGGGCACTCTCTGGAAGCCAGAATGGACTCCTGCTGATTCGCCCACATATTTGTCTTGAATGAAAGAATGGCGTATGCCAGTGGATTTCAAAGCTTTTCACAAAACATCTCCACATCTGAAGTCTCAAGAGTTTATGTCAAGCATTTGTATTACTTACGACTAATTAAATATACCATCCGTGTTTTACAACATGAACACATCTGCTGATAATGTTGTAACCTGTATTATTATTTATTTGAAACAATACAGTAGTAACTAATGGTTGGTCAGTAACCTTGAAATCCTGACCTAATTATAAAAGATATTAATTACCATGTGTATAGAAAATAGTTTGCTTTTAAACATTTCTTCACAAAAGGATAATTTGGAAGCGTGTTAGTGTTTTGTTTCAATATATTTATTTACTATGATACCAAGAATATTGTCTAAATTCCCAGTTTTAAGATTTTAAGTGCATTGTCAAAATAAGCAGATTATGATAATGTTGTTAGGGATAAAATTAAGAGATGTAGCATCTAGAAGTAAACCACAATGTTTTATTGAGAGTGTTTAATGGAAAAAACTTGATGACCCAATTAAAAGGAGTGGAAATGAGAATGCTGCATTGGATTTAAATATAGAAATACTAAGATGCACGATATATGGAAGCTTGAGATCTGTTCTTCTTCCAAGGAGATATAAATTACCTAGATCTAACTGAAAGCAGAAATCAAACTCTGTAAAAGGAACTGATATTCTCCCAAGGAGTGCAAATTCTATGTTAAAGATCCAAAAGAGAGTTCTACTATATGATACTATGCCACAGTTGTATAGTGACTGAAGCTGGTTTCTTCCCTCCTCTTCTTAGTTTTACATCCCTCTGTAAAGTTATCAATTTTTTGGTGACTAATTGGTAATCATGGGAGACCTGCTCATCCTGCTTCTGACTATCCCGATGCCATAGCACAGCTGCTCTATGAGAGGCCAAAGATCTCAGGTCTCCTCTCTCTTCCATTACTTCTCATCTGGTTTACAGAGACAGTAACTTCTTTGTAGTATGGCCTATCAAAAACAAGGGAAGAATCGTGCATAGTATAATTCCAATTCTGAATACAAAGAATTATGAAAATATTGCTAAAATAAAAAAGCATTTATCTAAATAGTAAATATTTTCATTTTTTTCTTTAATATACATAGCTAATCTATACTAGATATAACAGAACACAAGTTCTGGTGCCAATCTAGCCACTTATCAACAGCGTGAATTTGGGAAAATAAATGAGTAACTCAGAAACTCATCTACCTTCTCTGTAAAATGGGAATGGAGAAGTTATCTTGGGTTTCCTATAGAAAAATAAATGAAAAGATGCACAGAGAATATTTTATAATGTCACTATGGAAATAATAATTATTTTTAGCTATTGAAAGAATTTCTTTTCCTTGTCAGTTGATTGATTATTAAAGATTTACTTTGAAAAATTAAATTTGTTCAAAAAGCAAAAAAAAACCTGAACCTGTTAGGAGGTTCATCTATATCTTTAAACAACTGTAAAGCAAGCCAAATCGGTGATGTGGGCTTTCATGTGTGTCTTGCTTTCTCACACTTAAATGCATAACCTTGAAAATAATAAAATTTGCTGAGCTGGCTATTTCTCTTCCTTCCCAGAACATATGTCAATGGAGCAACAGAGAATTAGCTGTAGCGAAAAGAAGAATAGTTCAGTGGAAGCTTGTTCAATATTTAATCCGCTGAGTAACTGTATGAATATTTGATAAATATTTAGTCAACTATGTGTATCATGCAGCATTGGTTGCATACCAAAGAATTTGCAAAGGTAAAAACTGTCAGTCCTAGGCATCAAAGATCTGGAGATTTCAGGCTCATAAGCCAGAGATGTGCAAATTATTCCACATAATATAAATTGAGACACATAAATCCATGACTATTCGCACAATGCTATTCTGGGAGGGTGAGAGGAGGCCGTTACTTTGTTCTCCCCAGTTCTTTAAAGTGTATTTGGCATCACATTTTAATTTAATAGCTGCTTTCCTGCCCACATGTGTGAGGTAAAATATTCTGATGCATACATGAAATGGAATTGTAAAATAATGACCCTGTGTCCTCTAGAAATTCATACTATAGTGCTAGTAAAGCATTGGCGTGTGATCCACTGCTACATGCTGAATGGAAACAGAATTTGCTTCAGCATCTAGAGGCAAGGCATTTCAATTCAACTTAATAAACATTTATTAATTCCCTAGGATGTTCAACGCTTTGTGCACAAGGAGAAGAGAAGCTAACATGCGCGAATATTTTGAGTGCAGGAAATGTAAAAATTAAATCTGTGTAGCAAAAAGAAGGAAATAAAAATAAGAAGATGATCTCTGATTTCTCAACAGGTCATATTTTATAGTTCAAATTTAAAAGTTTCAATGTTCCTATCTAGTTAGTCACTCATAAATTGTGTTCTGATATGAATTCTTAGTGAAACCCTCACAAGTTCTTAAAAACCTTTCCAGAGAGTGCAAGATCTCCTTTTGTAATGGTACACATGCCACCTCTCAGTCAGTTCCAGATCCTCAACTTTCATGGGGTAGGAGTGAAAGTTACAAACAGAAGGTGGGAGTGGCTGTTCCTGGCACCCCCTGCTGGCCAGAGAAGCACTAATGATGGCTCCAGAGAAGCCTCACATTCTCTCTTCCAGCCCATATGAACTGTTGCCATGGCAGCCACCACAATAAAAAGGAAGGGAGCCCAGGGGCTGCAGCTTGTGGAAGAAAGAGATGACCCCAAATGAGGCGCTGGAATGGAATGCTTTCAGGATTTCCACTCAAACACAAAAGATTGATCTTGCAGGGAACTGTTCTACCTGGATTCATTCACAGGAACCATGTTCTATTCCTAATTATGGTTCCTTGGCCATACAACCTTACTTCAATTCTCTATTTCCCTATTATACTCCTCTTTTACCCATGACCAATAAAGTGAAAATAGAAAAAAAGCAAACAAAGAAGCAGTAAGAAATGTCTTGTACAATATTAGAAGCAGTTTGTGGATCAGAAGACAATATTTTGAAGGTGGTAGTGCTCCCAGATTGATCTACAGACACAATGCAATTGCTATCATTATGCTAGCTGGTTTCTTTGTAGAAATTGAAAAGCTGATTCTAAAATTCCTATAGAATTGCAAAGGATTCAAAATAGCCAAAACAATCTTGAAAAAGAACAAAATTGGAGGACTCACACTTCCTGATTTCAAAGGAATTTAACTACAAAACAATAGTAATCAAGACAGTGTGGTAGTGATACAAGGGTAGATATATAGAATGACTAAATAGAATTGAGAGTCCACAAATAAACCCATGTGTCCATGGTCAACTATTTTTAACAAGGGTGTCAAAACCATTGAATAAGCAAAAAATAGTCTTTTGAACAAACAGATAGCCATGTGAAAAATAATGATATTGGACCCTTACCTCACACCATATACAAAAATGATAACAGATCAAAAATTCAAATGTAAGAGGTAAAATCATAAAAATCTTAGAATAATATACAGGATTAAATACTCATGACCTTGGATTTGGTGCCAAACTTTTAGATATGACACAAAACACCTGAGAAACAAAAGAAAAAAAGATAAATTGAATCATATCCAATGGAAAAACATTTGTGTTTCAAAGGATACTATCAACAAAATGAAAAGACAACCCAAAAAATGAAAGAAGATATTTACAAATCATATGTCTAATATTAGACTTATATCTGGAACACACAAAGAACTTTTACAACTCCATAAAAAGGATGAATAACCCCATTAAAAATGGGCAAAGTACCTGAGTAGACATTTCTCCAAAGAAGATGTAAAAATGGCCAATAAGCACACAAAAAGATGCTTGACAGCATTAGTAATCAGGGAATACAAATCAAAAGCACAATGAAATATCACTTCACACCAACTAGGATGGCTAGTTGTCAGATAACAAGTGTTGGTGAGGATTTGTAGAAATCAGAACCCTCACATACTCTTCATGGAAATGTAAAATGATACAGCCACTTTGGAAAACACTCTGGCACTTCCTTAAATGGTTAATGTAGAGTTACCACAAGACCCAGAAATTCCACTCCCAGGTATGTTCCCAAGAGAAATGAAAACATATGTCCACACAAAAACTTGTACATGAATGTTAACGGCAACATTATTCGGAATAGCCTAAAGGTGGAAACAACCCAATTGTCTATCAACTAATGAATGGATAAACAGAATGTAATGTATCTGTAAAATGGAATTATTCAGTCATAAGAAGAAATGGGGTGCTGATACATTCTATAGCTGGAGGAACCTTGAAAACATAGTAAGTGAAAGAAGCTAGTAACAAAAGGCTACATATTGTATGACTCCATTTAAATGAAATGTCCAGAATGAGCAACTCTATGGATATAAGAAGTAGACTAGTAGCGTCTTAGGACCCGAGGGAACAGACGGTGGATAGGTGATATTACAGGATTTTTTTGAGGTGATAAAGATGTTCTAGAATTGGCTGTGGTGATGTTTGCACATATCTGTGAAAATGCTAAAAACAATTGAAATGTGCATTTTAAATATGTGAACTATATAGTATTTAAATTATATCTCAATAAAGCTGTTAAAAGATGAAATGACTTTTACAATGTTAGAATCAGTTTACATGGCGAGAGGGACAACTCTCATCCAAATTGTCTTCATGCCTCCACAACCCTTTCACAGACCTCTCATTTGGATTTCCTTTATGATCAGCTGCCTCCCCTATGACCCACCACAAGAGCTGAAATCCTTAGTCTCTTTTGATGTTTCCAGATGCATAGAGCTATCACTGGCATTCCATCTCTTCTTGTCTAAAATCTCCTGGTTTCCTTGGTTTGAAGCTCTGCACTTTCCAAGAAAACGTTCAGCTTATTTAATAAACTAATCTGAATGAACAGACGAGAAAAGGCTAGAGCTCCTTATGGTTCACATCCCTTCACAATTTCAGTACATTTTAAATATGGCTTCTAAAGACTACGTGACTGGAGCCTGGAAGAGGTCTCCCATGCCTATCTCCAGAGACAAGAAAAGCTAAGAACACACTTTCTAAGTCTCCCTTGCATCTAGGGATGATCATGAAACACAGTTTATATGAGATGTAAGCTGAAGTGAGCTGAGGATTCGGGGTATGTTTTTGCTTTCTTGATTGAACGGGCAGACACAGCTGCTGCAGACAACCCTTTTCTTTTATCCTGGCTTGAATGTAGATGTGAATGATGGCACTGCAGCATCCATCTTGTCACCATCTTGTCATTCTGCTTAAGAGAATTACAGAGATCCCAGCTCTGACATCTGTGAGCCACTGAACCAATGTTAATAGCCACCTGTCTTCAGATTTCTCAGTAGGAAAGAACTGATTTGCTTAAGCTCCTCTTAATCAGGTGTTCTGTAACTGGCAGGTGATAATAATGCTTACTGAAACATCATCATTTTATATTTGACGTCTAATTCAAGAGTAGTGGGAATTTTCAGGCTGTATATTGGAAGGAGAATTAGAATAGACAGAATAGTAAGAAAACGTTTGGGGGCAGGTGGAGTCCTTTATAGAATATATAATGTAAAATACTTCATATTTGTATAGGCAACCCTGGGATTTTAATAGCTTTCCTCCTAATAATTTTAGCTACATAAAGATACTCTCTATGAGTGTAAGGGTATAGCAAGAGAACTGAACCTAGACTTAAAAAGCTGGGTTCAAATCCTGACTCTTCTGATTAGCCTGTGTTTCCTTTTCATTACTCTTTCCCTAGTTCCTAGAATAGTGCTTGAAAAATAGTGGATAGTTGATAAATAATTTTCTAAGAATAATGAATATTATGTGTATAATAGATATTTATAACTCAACTTAGATTTAAAAGAAATGTTACACATACCAATGAGAGAATCACAAACTCTCAGCTAGAAGGGACAATTACAGAGGAAAAAGCCAGGAATTTGAAAATATAAGATCACTAGGACATAGTTTTTGCTCTATTGTCCAGTGTAAACACTAATATAAAAGTAGACTGACTTTGAGGAAGTCAGAGAAAAGCAGAGGGATGAAAGGTGACTGAATTATGGCAGCTTGACGTAGGAAGGTGGTCCTCAATGGTGACTACACATTTGAATCGCCCAGAAAGGTTGTTCAGCAAACAGATGCCAGTTCCACACACACAAATAATCTGATTTAATTGTCTGCAATGAGGCCGAGGCATTGATATGTTTTGAAACTTCTCCACGTTTGCTCTTTAATATATGTTAATAATTGTAGGAAACCATTTCATTATGTTGATGCTGTGTTGCAGATCACAAGGAAATCTACAGCTTTTGAGATTGGTGAAAGAAGGAACTTGGCCAGTAATGGGCTCATACTGTTTCTCTCTGGCTTTTGGTAGTACAATAGCATTATTATTAGTAGCATCTTAGTTTACCTAATCCTCAATTTTTCATTTTCTTTTTCTTTTCTTTTGCTGGAAATAAAGAGTTCTCCCAATAAGCTAATAGGGAAAATAATGGAGGGATCATCTGAGGCCAGTTGCATGTCGTCTTGAGTCATCCTGATTAGAGGAAGCTCATTTTTAGAGCCTTAAGAAGCTAGCACACATTTTATTTTCATTTTTTGCAAGCTTCCAGGTCCTAGAATTCCATTGGAATTTTCCTACTAATAGCTAATATAGTACCTGGCATGTAATCAATGCTCTAGAAACATATTTTTAATTCAATTGAGTTTGAAGATGGTCCATTTTTTTGCTGACAAATTTGTTTGCCTTACTGTTCCCACCTGGTAGTCTTCCAAGATTTGCAGATGAAAGCTTTACTTGGCAGTAAGCATCCAGGTGACTATTGTCCACATTAGCACTACAAGGTCCCTGCACCTTTATTCTTCAATATTATTTTTACTTCTTGACCTCATTCAGTGGGTTCTCATTCAGTTGGTCTAGGGTGGTTTCCTCACCCTAGTTAGGGACCATCTAGCATGTATTCCTTCTTCTTCCCTACTTATATCTTTGTATGTATAGTCTCTTGAAAATGTCTCTAGATCACCACCTATTTTCTCTTCTTTCCTTTTCAGAAGATCTCCCCTCACCCTGCGATTTCCAGGTCTAAAGTTCTCCTGAGACCCAACTTTCCTCCCTACCCCTTTGCCTCTGGGAGCATCAGCTAATGGGAACATTTAATCTATCCTTTTTCATTGGTGTCTCCTCTGTGCCTTCAGATGTGCTGCTTTATTTTATACACACACACACACACACACACACACACACACACATACACACGCAGTAATTCAACATCACTAAAACTTCTTTCAGCCTTGATACTTACCTTAGGCTACTGCTGTGTTTTTCTTTCTTCTTGATATCCTATTGTCTTTGTTCTCCTTTCACTTTTGTGACTCCCTGTATTTCCTCTTTTCTTATTTTACTTCTTCTTTTATCCACAGATGGATGAAAATGGTGAGATTCAATTCTTGTTTGTTTTTCTCTCTCTACATCTTCTTGTAGATTTCATTCATTCTTATGACGTCAAGTATCGTATCACATATACAGTTCAAGTTTTTTTATTCATTCACGCTTATTTACCTACTTCCTTATTTGAAACACAAAACAATAACCATGTGCATGACTATGAGAATAAAAATTAACAACTTCTCTCTTAAGATAATTTTCTGATCTTTAGTCCTACTGCCTGCTGGACTTCATCACAGCCTCAAACAATAGGTCAACAATCAAACTACTTCTCTCATCCCCAAAATCTATTTCTACCTATGCATCGTCATTCTCTTTCTGACTTTGCCTTGGTTTCTTGGACTCACCTTTTACGTCTTTCTGTCTTCATGTAATGTGTTCATCTTATTTCTCTTTCATCATGCTCGCGTCTTTTTACTCTCCCTATGAACACTCTATTATAAATCTCCTGCCTGTAGTAGTGTAAGAGTCTCTAACTGGCTTTCTAGCCAAAGTCTTTCCTCATTTTAGTCTTCTGGCACATGATTTTCAACTTCTTCTTCCTTAAAACACAGGCTACATCTTCTATTAAAAAATATTGTTAATGATTTTCTACTACAATTACAATATGATAATACTCAAACTCCTTAACCAATCAGTCAACATGCTCTTGTCTCCCTGCTTTTTCTCCATTTACATGAACTATCCACATCAGGGGATCATAATTTCCAGATGTTTCAAACATATTTCCTCATCTCCCCTCCATGAGCTAAACCTACCGTTCATTGTAGTCCAGATTTGAGTTCCTAGTAGCCCAGCTCTCACTAACCAGTCACCCTCACCTGAGTCACAGAACGCTTACTGGGTGACACACTGGTTTTCAGTAAGCACCTCGTATATTTAGTGGTTTAGCATCTATGCGTTAACTCTGGAACAGAATGAATGCCACATGCCAGTAGGGAACACGTGTGCCATATATGCTATATGTGGAATATCTAAGGAATTTTTTCTATCAGCCAGACAGTGAGACTCACCCAAACAGTTGTTGATACTGGTGACTTTTTTGATTTTTAAACTCCAAGTGAATAAAAACTAAACATAAATTGTGAGCATTGCTGATTAGCCTCTTAAAATGACTATTTTCTGGTGAATAATAATGGGTGTTTTGTTAATACACTGATAAAGTAAAAGAGCAAAAGAGAGAGAGTTAGAGAGAGGGAAAGAGAGAGGGATAGCAAGAACATGAGAGAGAACTACATTCTTTCTTTATATGATTAAATAGAAGAATCTAAAGTATTTGAATATTTTGTGTTCCTCAAGCAAAAGCAATGTAGTATTTTACTGAAATAGCACATAGGGCCTGAGAAAAATAAACACATTGAAATACTTTGATCACATTTTATCTAGTGCAGGAGTGACTCCTTTATTGCTTTATTTTTACATCCAAGTCCTGCCCAGAACCTTGGTGCTTATAGAGGCACAGCCATTGACAGTTAAAAGGCCCACATTTGGCTATGTTAAATGTACATGGAAGGAAATCAGCAAAGAAGGGTATTAGAAGGGAGAGAGTATGTGAGTACTTTTGCTTGTGACAGCTGCTTAGCTGAGTCTCTCCTTGTCTTTGTTCTCTTCCTACCCTTTTCTCCCCAGAACGTCTTCCTTCAGTTGGACCAGAATCCATTTTCTTTTATCTGGCCCCACTCTGTTACACTTATTGGCTATTTCCCAGTCTGGGAGCAAGCCATCTATTTCCCTTTCTGATTTCTCTTAATTAAACTGGAAAAAGATCCACTACCCAAGGGTCCCTGAATAAAAACCTACAGAAACAGAGTTATCTTTGCACTTTACTCTTGATGCTCCAAGGAGGAGATCCGGCCCAGCCCTCTGTCCAGGGCCCGGCTGGTGCTGTTCTGGAGAACTGACACAGGGGCTGAGAACAATGCCTGAGGCCTGCTGTGTGGGTCTGTGAGCCTCCCTTCACTGCTGGCAGGCCTTCGCAAAAGGAATTCCTTTTCTGCTGAAGGAAATCGCAACCCACTAACGTCTTTTCATTTTTCTTTTAAACATCAAAAAACCAAAATTTATACATTCTCTAGTTGACTAGACATTTTTCTCAGCGGCAAAGTGGTGAAAATAAATATGAATCCTAAAACATTTCAGTTTGATGGATAGTGATGGTACAGCTCCTGGATTTTTGTCACTAGGAGCTGCTTTTATTGGCTCTCTCCTCTGGGATTTTAACAGCCAACCGTGAATGATGAGTCATCTTTCCCCCATCACCCAAAAAGAAAATTTGAGCACTTTCTGCTCCCTGGGGGGGCAGAATATAATTAATTCATGGTTTTACCATGCAGGGCCCTAACTCGACTCTATCTCTAGGAAATAAATGACATCCCAGTTGGTAATACTCTTGCTGCTTGAACGACTTATTTTCTCTGCTTTCTTTGCCTAATCACCCTCATGACCTCGGTATCTGACCCCCATCTCACCCCCTCCCCTGGATTTGCTAACTTAACAGTGATCTTTAGGCGTTCTCAAAATGCACCCACCAGGTTATGCTTGCTTTCAGAAGCTCTTATTGTCACTTTTAAGGTTTATTAATCAAGTGTATGAAATCTTAGCCCCAGTATCATTGTTCTTCTCATATAGATATTTGACTCATCTGGAAATATTAACATATTTTCTGCACACATATATTTTGTGGGATTTCATCAGTGTGTGGTATATATTTGCTTAGTTTAAAATGTACAAAAAAGCTCTATAGATTTTTGGAGGGGACTGGTGAATTGGGTGGAGTAACTAATTGATAATCATGGGAATAAAAGTATAAGCAAGATGAAAAATTAGATGTTTATTACTAAAGGTGTTTAATTTTTATGGTTAAGCTAAAAAAAGCAGATATAGTTCAATTATTCTGGATAACCAATGCCTGGATATGGGGAGGAGACCACTTTTAATGTGAATTAAATATGGTCTATTTCAGACTATATATATATATATATATATATATATATATATATATACACACACACACACACAGTAATATATTCATGTACTGATGAATGGAGTTTTTAAACTATCTGATTTAATTTACTCCTAATCGACTTTAAATATTCTATTTAGTGGTAAATCTACTTTTCTCTGATGCTAATGGAGATGTAAGAGTTGGGAACAAAAGGCTCTGATGAATTCTGTTTTTTAAAAGAGTTTGAACTTCTCCATGCAAATGCCCATATCTTTTGTTGCTTATACAATCTGATTTATTCCTAATTGGCGGGGAGCTGCTGGGGACATTGGTGATTTCGGCTTGTAATGTGAAGAAAATGGTTACCTAACATGCACCGTTGTTTTTTAATGTGGGCATACATTTAAAATTCTTATGACTTTCCTCTCCTCCCCCCACCTTGAAAAGCAAAATGCATTTAGCTTTGAGCTGAAGAAAGCTGCAGCTGAAGCCAGCATCTCTTAGATCACACAAGCATTAACATACATGGTCATTGTCTCCGCTGCTTCCCACTGCAGCTTTATATAATAAAACAAGCCGCGTCAAATAGGCAAGGCTGTAATATTAGGTAAAATCTAATTTCAGTTTGGTTATCATATAGTGTTCATTTCCCTAAGGGAGGGAAAAAATTAAATTTGTAAGCTGAAGATTCCAGCTGAAGTAGTGGAAGGTATGAAAGGCTTCCCTCTGCCTTTTATTATTCACTTTATGAATTAGCCTTAGTTTACTTGTTTCGATCGGTGTCGACATATTTCTGAATACTATTAGCATAGCAATCAGGGCTGTTCTCAGGTTATTGAATGGTGTGTTGACTTCCGAAATAAATAGATATGCAGTGTGAAGGGCGAGCTGTCACTTTAGGAGAGCTTTCCTGATCTAAATTAAAAGGCACTTCTAATTGAAAACTATAATAGCAGGAGGGTTAGAGACACAATGAAACTGCTCAGTCTCTCTCAATTTTCAGGGGATTCTGCTAGCGAATATAGGAGAAAAAGTGAAATGAAAATATTAAATTACAAATTGCAATTTAAGTAGCGATATTAAATTATACCTAAATAGCCATATTGCTGTGAAGCAATTTTAGATGCCTGATTTAAAGACTCTCAGTATATGGGAGTTTTTGCTAGTATATTCTGATTTATCTGTTTTATCACTTAACATATAATTCTATGTTTATACCCGCAAATGTGTCTTTATCGCTGAAATAAGAAGTCAGTCCTGAAAGACTACTGCTTTTGCACTTTGTGCTCACTAATTCAGCATTGCATTAGTGTTCGTGGATCTTTTATCATAACTGAGGGTGTACATCTGGGCTAGGGAACCTCAAAGTCCGCACAATTTTATAAAGTCTGAGATAATCACTCATGAGTTGTGCAAGTGAAATATTTTCAGAAATTAATAACAGCAAATCAATTATGGATTTAAGTAATAGATGAAATTATTAGCTATTTCAGTTCCATGAACAGTTACCAGCTGTCTGAGTCTATATATTTTGGTCCTTTAAGGGTTAACAATTGAGGCCTGTCTATAGCTCATTTCTATAGTAACAGCAAGACTGAGACTTTTTATGGGCACCTAATAATTAGAAAGTGCTAGAAGGTATAACAATATAATGAATCAAAACTGATAGACTTGTGGGTTTCCATAGAAACATGTATAATTATGATAATCGGTCCCTGGCGTACCCTCAGAATCGTATACATTCAGTTAAATGCAATAAACATTAGCCACTATTTAGTGAGCTGTGATGGAGATTAACAGTGTGAGATACGGGGAAGCTATGAATAAAATTGCTGTACAGTTTATCTCAAACTAATTTCCCAGATTGCTCTAATAGATGTAGTGTGTGGATGTGAAGAATTGAAAGTGTATTTTTGTTAGTGGTAAGGCTAACAAAGATAATATTTCATAAAGTGGCTGACTGATTGTTAATTTCAGCACAGATCAAAGTGGGCTGTGGAGCATTATTCAGTGTGGGATCCCAGAGCCCTCGGAGCAAATGGCACATTGGGCCTCCCTTTGCTGATTTATTTCCAAAGTAAATTATAAATCTTTTTATGGTTCTTCATTTTTCTTTAACCTTTCTTTCCCCTCTTCTCCTTCCCCACTTTAGGGATACTCCTCGAAGCCCTGTTATGGGGGGAGGAAATCACAGAAGTGAATATCCGCCTTAGCTCTGATCCAGGAAGAGGCAACAATTCCTTCCGGCTCCTTTGCGTACCTAGCTTTGATTTTTCCCTCAGCTTCTAGATTTCAAAGGTACTGGGCCTTAGCGCAAACAAAACCCCAGGAAACAGCCAGAATTCCATTGTAAGGTGGGCCACATAATTGTGTGTGCATCGTGAGTGTGTATATGTGGTGGGCTGTGGGGGAGGCAGTGTGCTAGGTTGTTAATTATTATTTTATTGGGCTTTTCCTGTTTCCTTACTGAGAAAGTAACACACCGGTTGGGAAGATCCCAGACTATTCTTGGGGAGAATAAAGGAGCCAGGATAAGGTGACGTGGGATGGGAGGCATAGGCGAATATTCTAACAGAGAGAGCAAACGGAGAAAGGAACTTCTAAGCTCTTGTCTGTGAGTGCGTGTGTGCACGTGCGCTCACGCGCATGTAGGTCTGGATTACCCATCAATATTGCCCTCCTCTGCCAATGCTCACGATAACCTCTTGAGAACATTTCACAAGACAAACAACGTGAGTTTCCCCCTGAAACCGGTGGGATGGGAGATGTGAGAGGCCTTAGTCCAGAGTCGAGCTTCAGGATGAAATTACACAGATGTGCTGCATTTTCTCTTGTACCAACTTTCAAAAATAGAATAAATGAAAGCCTTTTAAGGGAGAAATATTTCTCCTAGCCAGCTTCAGAGCTTCTCTTAGACATGACAGTCTAGCTGGGTAGGTCTTTTCTTCTGACTTAGTGCTGCCACAGTATTCCTCACAGGGGGCCTTTTAGAGTCCAGGCAGTGCAGATCAAGCCTTTCTTCCCTCCTTTGTGATTGGGTTACTTACACTCGGCAAAAGATTCTAGTTCCTGCCTGGCAGGAGTTGAAGTGTTGAGGGTGTGGGGGTGGGAGCTTGGCCATGTTCTCTCTGCAAGCATAACTGCCCACCCCCTTTTTCTGGTATTCCCTGTCTTCCCAGGATCCACAGAAAGCTTTTTCATTTCTCTCCCTGTCTCACCTATGGCAAAAAATATACATTAATAGGACGGTAAATAAACACATCATGTAAACCTTCCTTCTTTTAAGTTTATTTCATGTAGTTTATCTTTTATTTTAATCAAACTTGAGCATTCTTCATTCACAATTCAATCCAGTGACATTTGGCACATACCATTTATCCCAATGTTTATGGGATTATTCCACAATGTCTAAACATTTTTTATAGCTTGTTTTATATACACATATGTGAATATATTGATGAATTATTCAACAAATAGCCCAGATCTGCTTAACAAGCATGTACACACATGCACACATAACACACCTAAACATTTAAGACATTATGTTTGTGGGTTTGTACATATATGAATGACAACTCAATCTGAGACTATTGTTTTTCACCAGACTCCTACCATATCTGTTATGGTAAGTTATGAATATATTACTAGGCAATATATGATTATAGCATTTTCTTTCCACAAAAAGCACTAATTTCTCTGCACAAAAATGAGAAACAATGTCTTTCTGCTATCTGAAGATACATTTGCGCATATAGATTGGTTGAATAAGAAGCTCATATTAACACATTTAACAAATATTGATTAAATGTGATTATATTCATGGCACTATTAATCTGATATGGAGCTGTAAAAGTATTAATTATGATACTATCTATTCATGTACATATTTATTTACAAATAGTTGAATGTGTTGTTGTAAACTACTTCAGTAAGAAACGCTAAACAGCTTTAAAGAAAACAAATTTGTAAGCCATTTATTCTTTATTTCAACGAATATTTATTGAGTCCCCCCGACGCCACTATGCGATAGGAATATTTTTCAGAGTTGGAGACTCAGGATTGAGCAAATTTCCTGCCCTCTTGTAGCTGGTATTCTAAGGGCAGAAAGTAGAAAACAAGCAAGCAAATATACATCAAGTGATGATAAATGCTATGAAGTAAAATAAAACAGCAAAAACTATGAGGAAAACACAGATAAACTAAGGGAACACTTTGAACTTGCCGGTTAAAACCAAAAAGTAAGAAATGCCAAAATCCTAACGTATATTATATGCAGACACCCAAGTATTAGTATTTATAGCATTGTATTTAAAAAAAGAAGAAGCAAAACTAACGTTTGTTGAACATCTAGTAGGTGATAGGTACTCTGCTAAGCTGTTTTTCCCCCTCAGTGGGTCATTTATTGCTTATATTTTCCCTGAGAGGTAGGCAGGCAGTATAATCTCTATTTTACAAGGAAGGAAGGTGGAATTCAGTTGCTAGCCCAAGGTCACACAGCTGATAGGCTGAGAATTAAACCCAGCTCATCTCATTGCAAAGCCCGTGCTCTATTAGCAGCACCGTGCCTCTACGTATTAAGAACAAAGAATAATTCGCATTTTCAGCACCACCTAGAAATTTGTCTAGCTTTCTTTATTCTTTCTATAGCTCAAGAATTCTGTTTCTCTGAGAGAGCAAGGGAATAATAACTTGACTGGACACATCCTAACCCAACTGCACACTGCTTCACTGAAGGGCTGCTTTTTCCCACTGTACCACGAACAGCTGTGATGCCAAGCTTTCTTATTCCAACCCTGAGGGGTTTGTAAGGTGGAAACTCTTCCACATGGCTGAATCTCTACTGCTTATTTTTAGTTGAGTATGGTGGCTGTGAGGGTACTTTTACATTTTCTCTTACACTGCATATTACGTCTTTAGAACAAAATTGCTTCTGTCCTGTAAAACCTACAGAGACTTTCAAAGTGTTGTCTATTTGAGGATCCCAGTTCAACTATTTTGATTGAATTTATCAATGATTTTGATCAAAGAAGAGGGGTTTGATTTTTTTCTAAACTTATTTGTTGTTAGATTTAGTTCAATTGTATGCTCAATATTGTTCAGCAGGATTTCTATGGAGAAGAGCCTGGGGTTCGTGTGTTCATCAGGTTTTTGGAAAGGAGAGATGATAGTCTGCAGCAACGTTATAAATAAAGCAGCATTTTTCTTTCAAACTTAAAGATATATGTGCACTTAAAAAAGAAAAAACAATTATACTCAACACGTACAGCACATATTCATATTTGTACGTAGTAATCCTTGTCACAGGGGACTTTAATCAATACCTATGACCATTTGATAATGCTGTTAGATTTAACTAATATTTTTGGTTTATTTGATTAAAAAATATTGAAGGCTTAATCGCAAAATTCAATAAAATGCAAAAATTATAAACTATACGCTTATATAAACATCCACACATCCTTTTTCTTTGGGGTTTTATCTAATCATCACTAATGATCAGTTTGATGATACAGTTAAAATTGACTAAGGCTGTGATAGGCTTGAGTAAATAAATTGTTTGGTTTGATGCCCTGACCACGTAGATGCTTTTGAAAAGGGCAAACTTCTCTACAAGAGTGGGTAGTTTCTGGAGTATATGAAGAATGAATAGGACTTATTCAAGTAAACATTCTTAACATGGGATTCCTGCTCTTAGTTTTAATTCTTTGGTAAATGGGGAAGCAAGGGGAAAAGTAAGCATTTCTGCTTTGTTTTTCTTGTAGTTTCCTCTGTCGTCTTATGAAAGCCACATTGTCTTGTATCTATTCATTTTTTCCATTTACAGAACATGAAATAGAAAGCTGTTTCATATAGTTTTGGAAAATAGTAATGACTTTCAATGATTAGTATGAGTTTGCCTATGGACATTTGTGAAATGATGTTTGATCATAAAGTGTCAAACATCCCTCCTATTCT
The DNA here is from genome assembly GCF_041296235.1 of Equus asinus. Lineage (NCBI taxonomy): Eukaryota > Metazoa > Chordata > Mammalia > Perissodactyla > Equidae > Equus > Equus asinus. The sequence continues at coordinate 21,110,874 of NC_091801.1, read as the reverse complement.
CCTTGGTAGTTTGGTGTCTAAAAGTGCTGTTGTATAGGAGACAGGGGCTAATACAGAGCTTTCTGTTTGGGCCCAGGTTGACTATTCTGGTTCAAAACTGCTGCTATTTTGTCAGGCTTCTTTTGGTAAGTTCTGCTGTTAATAATTCAGTCAATGGCATCTTCACAGTTTTAGTTTTGTTGATGATGTTAGATGCAACACCACAGTGGATCTCTTGGTTCTCTAGTTGCAGAGCAGTTAGTTATTCCTGTCACATAATACTCCCAACCACACACACACAGCCTTCGATTTTAAAAAATCCATTATTGAAAAAGTGCTGGAAAGTAGTCATTCATATAACTCAAATATCCTACAATATGTCTAAACAATGGTACAGTCATTCAGCGGGATGTTATTCAGTCATTAAGAGATATGATGTGTTGTTGAATAAAAAGAGTAGGTTAAAAAAGGATGTACAATATTAGCCCATATATGTATAAAGAAAAAATAATCTGGACTGAGATACCTAAATATATGGGTAGTGGAATTATGAGTGATTTTTCTTTTTTGAAATTTCCCCCACATTTTTTTCAATTTCCTACAATAAGCATCTATTAACTTCTATCTTAAAACATAGTTTTAAAAGCAATCAAAACGTTTTTCTACATTATTATATTAATCATATACACACACATACACACGTGAAAAAGAAAAAAGTGGAAAAGAAAAAAGGCAAAATATTTACAAAGGTTATCTCTGGATTGTGAGATTATGTTTGGTTTCTTTATTCTTTTCTGTAAACTCTAGATTTTCTCCAATGCAGGAATTTCATAATGAGAATTTAAAAAAATTGTTCAAAGAAGCCAAAGGAAAATAGTATACTTTTCTAACAGTCAGTATGAGCAATTTGTTCGAATATATGTCCTAGAATAACATGACCCACCTAATGAGCTCGGAGTAGACGACCCTGTGATATTCATGTGTTAAATCATGTGATACCATTAGGTCATAAAACAATTTTGTACAGTCCCCTAATCCTGATGGCAATTGCATTTGTATGAATCAATATTATTCCCCATTTTTTAAAATCACAATATAGTAAGTTCATTTTCTCCAGTACCATCAGGGCTCTCCTTTCCCTACCGCAGGAGGCTCTGGCTCTCTTCGCCTGTGTCTTTGCTTTTCTCTTTCTCCTTTGTTGGTGCCATTGGTCATCTTGGCAGGAGCTTGTTTCTAATCATAGCTGCTGGTGTTAGATGCTGTTACTAATTTGAAGACCTTGCTTTTCCGAACTGCAAACTCCAGTTTCTCCTTTGTGTCATTGAAAGGTTATTTGAAAACTACTCGCCCCCCCACACACAAGAAAGTAAAAATTTAAAATTAGCAGGCAGAGCCAATTGAAAAACGAAGAAAGAAAAAATGGGCCCAATTTTAGAGAGCCTGAGCAAGCCAGAGAATAATGATTCACTAACTAATCCCAGGATTCTGAATGTGGTAAGATCATTAGTCACTTTTTGATTTCTTATGAATTGGGATACACTAACTCTTTCTATGAGCTTTTGCTATGGTGTAAAAAAATAAAAATCAAGTAATGAATCAGTCTTTTGAGCCAGCTACTGTTTTGACACTTGGACCCCTTTTCTCATACACCAAAAGAAAAATAAAAGGAATAAATAGAAAGTTTGAGAGAAAAGAACTGCCAAATTTAATTTGTTGTTTGATAGTAGTTACAAAAAAACAACCAAATGAGCACCCACATAGACTGTTGGTGTAGACACAACTTAAAAATAATCTTCCTCTGAAAAAACATATGCTATCTTTTAAAAAAAGTAATTTTTCTCCTTGTTTTTGCATTATATGATAGGACAAAAGTAATATTTTTGCATTCCCTCTTTTTTTCACTGTAACTTTTTTTTTTTTAAAGATTTTATTTTTTCCTTTTTCTCCCCAAAGCCCCCCGGTACATAGTTGTATATTCTTCTTTGTGGGTTCTTCTAGTTGTGGTATGTGGGATGCTGCCTCAGCGTGGTTTGATGAGCAGTGCCACGTCCGCGCCCAGGATTCGAACCAACGAAACACTGGGCCGCCTGCAGCAGAGCGCGCGAACTTAACCACTCAGCCACGGGGCCAGCCCCCTTTCACTGTAACTTTTGATTGAAATCGTTGTATACAGGAAACCGAATCCAAAGAGGAAGTTGATGCCAAAAGCCACAGGAAACTCACCACTCCTTTCAGCTTTTTAACTTATTTTTGTGACTTGTTTCTGCTTGTGCTCAGACCAGAGGCCATGTTTACTTAATATGATCAAGATAGCAAACTGTACCATATTTAATTTCTTTGAAGTGTGGTAATTATTGCTATCATCTTGCTCAGTAATTAACAACTGGTGGCTGTCGGCTAACTTCTTGCGTCCCTCAACCCCATGTTTGCAAAGAAGTGGAGAGTGTGTTATATTGTGGATATTTCACATCTGAATTCCAAGAAAGGCATTATTACACTGGGAGGGGAATCCCATAGAGATGCAATGGATCCTGGACTTCTGCTTCACAAAGGTATTTCTTTATGTATTGATTCAGGAGTTTATTTTGCATGCTGACTAAATGTGTAAAACTACTTGAAAATTTTTCCCTTCTCAATTGCCCCAAATTAGTAGTTTTGTAGTTTCAACTCTTTGTCCCATATTGAGTTTTTTTCGCTTTCCTTTCTTCATATTCTTTCCGTCTACAATTTCTTTTATCTGGGAAGGAAGGGCCTAGTGTTACTTCCTTATTCAAGTCAAAGAACGTAAGACCACTGTCGTTACTACTAGTCATAATAACTATGACAGTAATAATGATAACAATATGTGATTGTTATGATGCACCAGGCATGGTTCTAAGATTTTTAAATTATATAGTCATTCAATTCTCACATAAAATCTGTAAGACAGGTCCCATTATCACTCCCATCATCCTACTGACAACATTGAGGGCCAGAGAGGTTAAGGCACAAAGCCAGCAAGAGGCAGAACTGCCATTGGAACCAGGCAGTCTGGCTCTTGAATCAACCCTTGTCATAGTTCTGTACTGCCTCTCAAGATTGAAGTCTCAAATGTAATGCCTTGTATAGAATTACCGTTTAAGAACTGTGGGTTGGATCTGATCATCCACATTATTATATAGAGTCTCACCACCTCTAGTGATAAATTTTGTAGGTCTCTGTATGCATATTTCTGAATCCTCATTTACACAGTTTGTTTGGAGTGGTTTCTTCAGCCTCTTTTTTACTGACTATAGTCAATAAGACTTTCGTTATTTATGGAAGCATAGATTAGCTTCTTCTGTTTGCTATATTATAAAGCAAGAAACAGGGAAAGGATAGACAACATTGCATATGTAAACTTATCCAATGTCTTGCTTCACCAGTTCAGTTTATAAACATTCGTTTTAATTTTTTTCAATCAATCACTTGAGCAAGGAATTCATCACATAAGCGATGAAATCCTAGGTGTTGCTCTTGAAGTCCTCATACATCAAAGGCTCAAGAACTCCTGTGGGCTCACTCCTTCTGAAGCAGAGCCAGTCCTGCCTTGAGCAGCTGGTCTAGGAGGACCTGGAATTTCACACTGCTGTTGCCTATCGCTGCCACGCGAGGTCACTTCTGTAGACTGCAGTGTCTGAGACACACTGGTCTACTCTGCCAAGTTGCCTGTGATGCTCAAATCTCTGCCAGCCATGCCAGAGTGCCCACATTCCAGTTCTCTTCAGTTCATACTCACAGGTTTGGCCATTATTTCCCAAGTTCCAACCACTGTGCCAGCGTGGCTGGGTCAGAAAAAGCTTCCAGGATCTGGCATGTACAGTGGCAGATGAACAAGCATACAAAAAGTCTGTCTAATGAACACTTAATCCCTTGTAGAGAGAGCAGGACATTAACCTAGATTCTTCCTTTCCTCAAGATAATTTAATTTTAGAAGAATTATTGCTTTTCCTTCCAATGGGCCTTAATTGGAGCGTCCACTTTCACCCCAACGGATCTCCTCATATCTGAAGACTCCTGATTATCTTTTGTAAATTGGTCATAGACCCCAGTTCTCTGTACACCAAAGGGGGAGGGAGATGTTTTGGTATGGAACTCTAAAAACAAACAAATGAATTCCTGAACATTCTTATCCCATTGTTCTCTCAATACTAGGGGTAGCTATTTATCTCTTACATTTACATAATTAAGAAAAAATATTCAAAGAAATTCCCTAATAGGCCTGTTCCTAGTGTTCAGAGTTCTCCATTTAAACCACCCACCATAGGTGGAGTTCATTTGAATTCTGTTTGGATAGGACACCCCTCCACCTCCAGACCCTTTGATAAAGTATAAAATAGTTGGAAGAGTAAAAGATGCACCCAGAAAGACAAGTGAACTAACACGTATGCCATACCTGATCAGGTGCAGGACATTGTTCAGGTAATTGACATATAAAACAAGGTGCCCACCCGGAGCTGAAGTTGTGTATGTGCATCCACATGTGAACACATGTGTGTATGTTTTTGCTATAGCAATAGAAGTGTTCAAAAAAGGAGTGGCTGCTATTGTAAGAAGGGCAGGTGTAAGACCCCTAGACATAGTGCAGTCACCTGGAGTGGAGTTTGGTAAAGGAAAGTTGTCAGGGCTCTGAATCCATGGGGCAGGTACATGACCTGCCATGACCTTACCCTCTGAAGCCATGTTCCTGCCAGAAAGGGGCTGTGCAAAACAAGGGGAAAGATGGGTGCCAGCCTCATACCAGCTTGTGGGCTCACTTTTAGGGGCCAGTTATTAACCTGCCACCAGTAAGTAGACATGCCTAAAATGTCTTCTTGTTTAATAACAAATTAGTGGCAGAGATTTGAACATAGGCTTCTCTAATCTTAAAACTCATGTTTAGTAATGCAGTAATAAAGAAACAAGAAGTAGGTTCTAACTCAAGGTTTAATTCTGATCAATTGACAGTACTTGCACTTAATGCTATGTTAAGGATTCTGGTGTCACTCTCAGGGGTCACTTCCAGATGACCTCGAGTACACGGCCTGCAGAAGAGAGCACTGAAGTACTTGGGTCAGACAGCTTCTTCTCAGAAATGCTGTTCGAGCCTCCCCAACCCAAACCAACAGTCTGGTAGCATCAGGAGCTCCCATGCCGACTGTCTTCTCAACAAATTAACCCGATTCTCTCACGGTAGCAGTGTATAAAAAATGAACTGAAAACTTTATTTAGAACAAAACTTGCTTTTTACAATTTTTATGTTCCCTTCCAGGCAATTAAAAAAAAAGCAGTAAGCCCAGTCTAATACCTATACATATATTGTGCTTGAGGCTTTACTGCTTTTTCTTCTCTCAAGTTTTTTGTTGAGAGGGAAATTTACAAAGGCAGAAGGATGCTGACAGATATTTGTGTGTTCTGGATAATACCTTTGAACAGACTGTCAGAGGTACAGTAAGATGAATTCCATTTAAGAGAACAAAGGCAATGGGAAGACAGTGAGGTGATCCACATTAATTTTGGGAATATTCTGAAACAATGTGTTTAAAATACGGCAGCTATGGTGGGGTTGGGAAGCTGGATGTGCAGATTCGCTTGCAAGAAGTGAGAAAGATCCTCTGGAACAGCACAGCAGAGGTGCGTACAAGAAGCTGGGTTGAAGGAGACAGTACAAGGCAAGTTCTGAAAACAAGCAATAGGCAGGAAATTACAGAAAAAAACTGTAAACATAAGGAAACACAATTCTTTTTCTGCCTTAGGAATTATAGAGCTCAAAATTAAAACCATTGGTGTTTTTCTCCCTTACTTTAAGTAGTGTTAAATAATGGGAAATTCACTATTGTAATACATCCTTAAGCTATTTAGACAGTTCATACATAAACCTTTTCTTGCTTAAATCTCAGTGCTGGATTTGTATAGATATTCGGCAGAGGTTCTTAGGAGGTTACAGTCAAAACATTGCACATTTGAGTTTACAATATTATTCTAAATACAATTCAGCATAAGCAAAGAGGTGGTACTGAGAGCTGACAAAAAGGAAGAAAAAGAAAATAAGGGGTAAGGGAGAATCACAGCCCTCTACCTACCCATCCCCATTAGCAGGGAAGAAAAATAAGAAAGAGGTGAAGGAAGGATGGGAGGATGGGAGGGAGGGAAGGAAGAGGAAGAAAATAATACAGTTAAAGTTGCTGTCTGTGACTCCTTCTACAAATAGCATTAAAGCAGAATGTAGAGAGGCTGCTGGCATTTGGGCTTCTAATGTCAGGGAAGGTTGGGTGCTGTAACAAACACCCCCAAATTTTCAATGGCTTAATACAGTAAAGATTAATTGCTTGCCCACATTACAGCCCATGTGGATTGGGCAGCTCTCCTGCAAGCTGGAGACAAAGGGACTCAGGCTCTTTTCATCTGGTGGTACTACCCTCTTTACTAACTATAGGACAGAGAGCACAATGAGGATCTCTCTAGGGTGATCCTGGAAGTGGCAGAAGAGAGTCATGTGGCCCCTGCTTAATTAAAAACAAGCTGGGAAACGTAGTTCAACTGTACGTCTGGGAAATGGAAACAGATTTGGTGAAACCTAGCTAGTTTCTGTCACAGTACGGTCATTTCAGTTTAAGGACAAGTAGAAGCAAATGAAGAGGAGGAGGAACTTTACTTTCTATGCAAGCTGAAATTTTTTTATCAAATTGTTTTAGACCTGAATATTCATATCTAATGAGTTAAGATTAGCCATAGCCAAGGAACTGTTTTGATTCCTCCTAGGCTCATTGCCATTCAACAGTGTATTGCATCCCCTGATGCAGGTCAATGAGCTCTCATAGGTCATTTTTCCTTAGAAATTCCTGATGAGTTGTTACCGTTGTCTGAGGGCTGGAGCAGCAGGCAGAGTCCAGGTGTATGGGTCCATGTCACCACTCAAGGAAAAGATGGAGAGACTCGTCTTGGAGGTGACATACAAAAGGTTAAAGGTCTTCTTTTAGTTAAGTTCGGTTATTTCAGGTTATTCTGTATTCTATATAATTAGAATTTTTTTTACTTTTAAATTTTGATAATAACTTACCTCATTTTGATATCTTACAAACTATTTACTACTCTTACACAGGTAGGTATATTTGTTCTTGGAAAATTTTTGGTTTTTTAGGAAAATAATCTTCCTTACTTCCAAATCATTTAAAATGATAAAAAATAACAAATTTGAAGACTCCATACTTCAAATCAAAAGTTACACTTTTATATTCATATAATTATACAGAAGAGAAAAGAGAATGTAATTACTAGAGTAAATTTAGCTTTTGTATAAAAGAAATCTATGGTAGAACTATAATTATTATAATAGCATAGTAAATATACAGATCGTAACTTATGGCTGTTTTTCAGTATGATTATTATAGTGTTGCTATTACAAAACCAATTTACTATAGTTTTACTAGGCAAAATATTAGTTACTCTATTTTTCATGCAATAACTATAGTTAGTTACGGTTTTATGACAAAAGTAGAATGCTATTATAATGAATTTTATTACGTTGTACTTATAAGTGGTAGAGAGGGACTTTTAGCTTATTTTCAAGCTTGGCTTTGCACTTATATTATGACCTAAAGCATGTTACTTGAGCTTCCTTCATATTTGTCTTCCACTGTGAAAAAAAAGATATTCATTAAAAAAAAAATCCCACTAGAAAATATAGTCTAAAATCCAATCCTCGTTAATTGTGTTTAGATTCACTCCATGGATTAACTGAAGTGAAATATTAACTCTCCGTTATTGAGCATATTGTTAGGATACTCTCTTTCACTACATGTGAGTTAAGTTACTCATAGTAAAGAATACATTTGCTCTCAAAAATTAAATAATTAAAACTGGACCAAGTCCCAGGAGGCCTTTGTCCTCATAGCTCTTTTGTCACAAACGTTTTGTCCAGTTTGATCTCTTCGAGCTTCAGTTTCTTTCCTTATCATGTGAGTGTCTGCATTAGTCACCAGGTCATCCTGAGATGTCAAGCTTCTATGCATTCTAAGAAAGACAAAACTATTCTTGGGATCATTTATGTTACTAACCACCCATTTCAAGATACTGCTTCATTACTCGTTATAACCAATGCTAAATAGCATGATTAAAAATAAAACTTTCAAGTATTGTGCAATATATTAAGGCTGTTATTGTTTTAATTGTCTTCGACTTTCAATGGCTACGTTTCCTTCTGGGAGGGAGTTAGTCACCTTAGGTGTACGTGGAGTTTTCACTTTTGCGTACTAATAAATCACTAGTCTAGAAAAATAAATAAAATAGTAGGTTACTATAAGACAGCTGTACTCCATTCTTTCCCCTATGAAGTTTGGAACCATTCGGGAGAAAGGATTGAAATGGAGCGAGGTCAAGATATCAGCTTTATTAGCGAATAGTTTTGTTGGAGAAGTGGTTTGGATCCATTGCCAAATCTTTCTGATATTCACACCCAAACTAACCTCCTCTCCACTCGCTGACACTAGCCACAGGCAGAGCTGTAAGGTGTCCCTGACTAGGGGGGCACTTCCAAGATAGCAGGAGGATGAACAAGAACATTCTGAAGACAGGATACTCTAAATACAAAAGGGGGACAGAGTCAAGCATGCTTGGGTGCTTCTTTGAAACTTATCAATCAAATAAATTACTACAAAGAGTAATGAAGTGAAAATAGGGCAACCACTGCCTCCCCATTATTTTGGAGAGGTCCAAGAAAGGAACAATCAGTCTGAAACAATTTAGAGAAAGATAAGTGGTTTTAGAGTCACATTACCTAGTTTTGAATTCTATTTTTCCTTCTTATTAGCCATGTGATCTTGGGCAAGCTATGTAGTACCTCTTATCTTCATTTATAAAGTAAGGATAAAAATATCCAATTCCTTAAGCATAAAAAATGTAGCTCTATATGCAGAAAGCCTTTGTTTTTTCTCCTTCTCATCCAGGAAGACTGTATTTCCCAGACCATGTGACTGCATTCTGGCCAATGAAGTATTTGGCAGAAGTGAAGTTCACCATTTCCAGGCCTGGCCCATAAAACTTTCTGCACAATCCTCCACACTCTTATTTCCTTGTGCTCCAACCAGATCCAAAGGGTCCAATGAGGAACTCAAAGCTCCGAAACTCAGTGTCTTAACAATAATCCAACTTTGTAGTATGATTTATATGGACTTTATAGAATGGAATATGTCCCCTAAAAGATGTCTTATTTCTAATAACCCAAAAGTAATTTTTTTTGTAGATTTCCATAGGAACGAAAACAGGCAAGAAACAATACAGTGAATGTGGATTAGAATTAGGCAGAAATGGGAAAGAGAACTGAAACAAACAAAGAAACAAGGTAAAAGAGACCATAGATCAATGCTATTATAATTCATAGGTAAAATATAAAGAGAAAAAGATATATAAGACTCTTATTTAAAGTTAGAACCATTTCTCTTCCCTGTAAATGTTTATATATAGGATCTCAGCTTTCTAGTGATAAACTAAAGTGTTCTTTAGTTACCTAAGGAAAACAAACACCTTGCCTAGCCTTCCAATGATTTTGATGAAACTGTCTTTTGAAAGCCTTAGATCACAAAGATGATTTCCTTTCTATTACTTGGTAGTACACCTGGTCATGTGTTTACTTGCACAGGGAAAACTAGACATGCAGTATGGAGTCAGATTTTTTAAAACTTTCTTTTTGTCCTGGTGAGCAACTCATGGGCACTGCACTCCAAGCTCCTTGAGAACAGGAAGACAACTTGTCCTTTTTGCTGTTGTATCGCTAACAATTATACATAAAGAAAATACAAGTGTTTTCTTCATAAAAATATAGCCAAAAGGATCTGTATGACATCTTTATTAAGAAAGTAGTGTAATTCAGCTTTAATTTTTTTAAAGTAATTAATAATACACATGCTCAAGAGACCGGTTTCCCTTTAGTGTAGCGGGTGGTTTGAAGTAGTGGGGGTTGAGGGATGGTAGAGAGGAGTTGAGAAGTCCTTAACCATCCAGGCACATGATGTTTAAGGCTTTGAATAAAGTTGAGAGAGCGGGAAACAAAAGAGGATGCAAACTCAGGATGTTTTTGAGCTTATTCAATTGAATGAATGAGGGAGTGGGAGAAGTGGAGAATATCCTTCAGATTTCTAATTTGAACAATGATGGGAGTTTGGATAATAATGCTATTGACCAAAATAAGGGAATCTAAGAAGTGAAGCCACAATATTAGAGGAGGAGAACAAAAATATTACTATCAGTCATGGTATATTATATGTAGTTGGAAATGAATGATAGCAATTGGAAATATGAGTCAGGAGTTTAGGAAAGAGATTGAGAATGTATAGATTTGGGGAACAGCAACAATCGTCATACAATTATACCTCATGTGGCTACTGAGCATCTGAAATGGAGCTAGTCCAAAGTGGAGGATGTCCTGTAAGAGTAATATACACACTGGATCTTGAAGACAATAAACAAAAACATGTAAAATACCTCAATAATTTTCATGTTGATTACATGTTGAAATGAAAATATTTTGGCTAAAGTAAAATATATTGTAGCGTTTCACCTGTGTCTTTTTAGGATTTTTTTTAATGTAACTACTAGAAAATAACAAATTACATATGTGGTTTGCATTATATTTCTATTGGAAAGTGCTAGGCTAATATATTGACAGGAAAAATAATTGAAGATTGTCTATTCTATTTGATTTTCCTTTATTACTTATTTTAAGTATTCTAGGTATCATTAAAAAAATCCTAACTAACTAAATAACTGTAAAGACGCAATATAAAACTAACTTTATAGAGTAAAAATTGTGTGTTTTGTGCCTCTGTGGTGGAGGTGTGAGTTCTGTGCTGCCCTGGAAGTCCCTACAGTGAAAAGATCAGGGCTCTGTGCCATACTTGCATTAAGCAGAGGGTGTGTGCGTGTATACATAGACATGAAATCTGCTATCTTCTTTTTATACTTTATATGTGGAACATTGGTTTTTTTTGGTCCTTCAAATTTGCATCTATTCTTTCTAAGAAAAATGAACCCAAGTTACTGCAACAAAATTTTCTTCTGGCTTTTGACCAATGGAATGAGGAAGGAATTGTTCCAAGTATATCGCAGGGAGAAAATTGTTCATTTAAAAATATGGGAGTTAAATTATACAACATCTACAGAAAATGATACAAGTATGATTTTTAGTTTCTTGCCCTTACTCTCGCCTTTAAAGTAAATTTACGTAATAAAATAATCCAATACTTTTACCCTTTCTCATCAAAACATCCAGAGAAGATTCAGATTGAATGTTACAGCATTAGTAAAATTCATTTCATGTCATATAACTTCTTTACCCTTTCATTGCGGGTGTCCTTGGCAAAAGCCATTGTTTCATTCTAGTGCCAATATTACCTTATGTCAGATTACCGCTGGTTTGAATGCATTCTCACTAGCGTATAGAATCTCATGAAAGAAGGACTTGAAATCTACCTATAGACTTCCTGTAACATGATCTTTGGGACAGGAATAATTATGATCCTTATACTCTTTCCTCAAAAAGGAAAAGAATAATTGTTAATATTTCTTCCCCCTTTTTTATTCAGCATGTACATTTTCTGTGTTGTTTACAGGAAAAGCACAATTTTAAAATACACAACTAGCAGGAAATGTTCAACAGTGACTTAACATTTTCAATAATAGATCTGATTGTAATAGTTTAAATAAAACAAACCCAAACCACATTCGTTAAAATCCTTGCCTTACAGAATTTTAGTAGTGAGTTCATCATGTTGATTAAAGATTTCCAAACCTAATTGCTAATGTAGTTATCTCTTTTAAATATTAGTTATACATCTTTAACCTTATAGATTGCTGTGAAAATTACAAATACCTGTTTATCTGCTTTCTGCTTCAATGAATTTGTTTCCCAAGAAGTCATCATCAATTGTGTTTGTTTATTTCTTAATTTAAACAGATAGAAGTTGGTTATGAAAAGATTTGCCATTCCTATAACACCCTTTCTTGGCCACTTCCCTAAATTAGAGAAGTTGGTAAAATGGAAGGAGAGTTCAGTTTGCTTTTCAAGAAGAAATCGTATATTTATGGTTATCCTATGACACAGATAAATGTCTATGGATGCTGAATTAAGAATCCTAACTCATGTCGTCCACAAGAAATAAAATATCAATGATTTTTAGATTTTCCCAAGCTGATCAAATTGACCAGTAGCCTAGTTTATTGTTTTGTTTGTTACCAAGACCCTGGAAATCCAGTTCCTCCATGGTCCCATTGAGTGGCACTTAATATAGTCATCCCATAAATATATAATGTCAAACTTTTTAAAAGAAAACAATAACAGGGGCCGGCCCGGTGGCGCAGCGGTTAAGTGTGCACGTTCCACTCCTCAGCGGCCCAGGGTTCGCCGGTTCGGATCCCGGGTGTGGACATGGTACTGCTTGGTACGCCATGCTGTGGTAGGCATCCCACGTATAAAGTAGAGGAAGATAGGCACGGATGTTAGCTCAGGGCCAGGCTTCCTCAGCAAAAAAGAGGAAGATTGGCAGTAGTTACCTCAGGGCTAATCTTGCTTGGGGAGAAAAAAAAAGAAGAAAACAATAACAGCAATAACAAACAATAAACAAAAAAACAGCAAAATAGAAAACATATTATTTGACCTTACATAATGAATACTGAGCTCGGTTCTGCTATTCTGAAAGTGAGCAGGGGAGAGGAAACAGTAGAACCTGCAGCTCTGTGAGTTTGTCACATGTTGTCACAAACAGCATGATACTCTAATTTATAACATTTTTATCCAATGCAATTATAAACGTCCCCATTGAAATATGGACAATATATATCATAACAGTACATTTTAAAAGGGCCATTTTATAATTTGAATGAATTTACAGGAAAGTTTACTGATAAGGTCAGTCAAGATTGTGATATTCTATTATTCCTTTCTAAACCTCTATTTTTCTCTAGGTATCAGTTACCCTCTTAATTTACTCCACATTTTCTAAACAGGGAGCATAATAGTAATGAAGAGATTCAGTACTACTTTTCTATAGTCTTTCAAACCCTTTGTTTCCTTAAAGATGTCTATGTAAACTGAAATGCTAAAAAATATCTTTACTAAATGTTGAACCAGTCCTTAAGGTGAGACTTCAGCAGGATTTTTTCTTGGCAATGCTGTAACTATTCTAAGTGCTTTGGAAAATTAAACTCTGTATATTTTGGACCCTCTGTTGCCTGAACAGATAATTGAAGGCGAGAAATGTATCTCAAGATATAATACATATACTTGTGCTGCTGATTTAACTTGGACAAAGTATTTCTCTCAGTCTCTAAAGGCAGGTAAAAGTCTATTCAGATAATTCTCCATAATGGGATAATATAACCTTTTTAAAGGTTACTATAAGAAGAAATGTTATACAAGGCCCTGTGGATTTGTGTTTGTAAAAATAGAAACACACAAATGACTTCACAGTTCTGTCAATTCAAATTTGCAGCCATTCATTGTCCTTTGCTGCTCCTTGGGATGGCACCTCTAGGTCACATACAGTTCCAGGGCTTCATGAATCATGGCAGATGGCGCTTGGATCTCCGGCTTGGCACTTCTTCACCCTTTGTTGCATGTTTTGAGCACCTATAGGTCAAAGTCTATGTCACAATCTTTCTCTCTCTTATTCCCAGTCTTGAATGTATTCCTCTCCCTTCCATAATATCCAAAGTGTAAAACTTATGCAGCAGGAGTTACTTTGAGAAGACATGAGTGAATAGTCCTCTCAGAGAGGAATATGTGCATCAGGTCATACCAGTGGTGCCATGCTGTGAGTCTTAGTGATCATTAGAGCATGAAGGACCTTTAGAAGTTCAAGAGAAAGATGGTTCTCTCATAATTGGATTGTGAACAGATATGCTCTGTAATAGACATAATAAGGAAGAACGTTATTGTTCCAGTGTATCAGCATGGCAAATAACAGATGTATCATAAGCATCTCAAACTTAACATGTTCAAAGTAAAATTCTTTTCTTTTTTTTTTCCACAAAAGAGAGGGATTGGTATGGAGTGACTGAGAAGGTCAAGAAGATGGATGAAAGTTGGAGAAGGGAAGTTCCTTCAAAGCCACACTAAAGACTGTGGGGTTTTTTGTTTTTTTGTTTTTATGGACATCTACAAATATTCTGCATGAACTTTGGAGCCCCACAGACCTAACTGTAAATCTGCCTTCCCCACTGATTCCCTGTGTGACTTTGGACAAGTTTCTTCACCTGTGTGCCTTAGCTGTTTATCCATCCCCTAAAATGGGATGAGTGTGTATTATCCCGAGAATAATACATGGCAAATAATAGTGAAATAAAACATGGCAAACTTCTTAGAATTGTAACCAAGTACATACTAGATATACAGAATGGCATGTCTCTTTCATTTATCAACATACTCGATAGCAGATATTTTAAGTGGACAAGACAATACTATGACTTCAGGGGGAGTTTTCAATCTTTAAAACTTTGGTTAACTATGGGCAGTAGCTAATCCTGCAGCCACCAATTGAATGGTACTCCAGATGTAGCTCACAGAGGAAAAGAATGTGTGCCCTCCAAGTGGAAATAAAATTCTTAATATTTATCCACCACCGCCACATTTCTTCCATCTTTCTTATTTATCTCAGTACATGGTATTTAATTGCTCATGTCAGAAACTTATGGGGTAATTTTTTGCCTTTTCCCATATCTAAACCACCAGAAAATCCCCTAGAAAACGTATCCCAAATATGACCACTATTAACTAATTCTACTGCTATCATCTCTGTCCAAACTGCCATCATTTGGCCATTTTATTTGGACCCTTGCAATACCACCCAGGCTTTAGGTTGAAAACCAAAGATCACTCAATATATTAGGAGTCAGGTTAAACTAGAAATAGACCTGCTCTTACAGGTACCAAAGATCAGCTTTGAGTTATCTCAGACTCTGGTGTTAAGATGATCTGAGATTGCTCATGTTCCTAGCTGTCTACGGGAAATAAAGCTAAATCTGCTATGATGAATGATAAAATAAGTTCAGGCTTTAAATTGTTTCTTTTATTTTTCATATATGATGGTCAGCACTCAATCAAAAATAACTAGGCAAGTGAAGAAACAAAAGAAAGTTGATGAAAAATTAAAAGAAAAAAAACCCCAGATAACAGAGAAAGACCCACAGGAAATTCTGGTGATGGAGCTGTTAGACAAGGACTTGAAGCCAAGTATGCCTAAAAAGGTCATGGAAATAAAAACAAGTTTGAGAAGTTTACTAATAAATAGGAAACAAATTAAAGTTCTCAACTGAAAAATTTCTTAATCAAAGTTAAGGATTCAATAGTTGGAATGACAGCAGAAGAGACACAGCTGAAGAGGTAATTAGTGAGTTAGAAGATAGGACAGAGGAAAAAAGCCACAATAGAAAAGAGAGAGAGACAAAAGGATGGAGAACACAAAAAGGAAGAAAACATAAAAGACGTAGACATACAGTAAAAACGACTTACATACAGGTAGTTGGAAGTCTCAAAATACAGGAGATATTTAAAGGATAACGACAAAATTTTCTAAAGCTGAGGAAAGAAACAAACTACCAATTCCAGAAGCACTCTGAACCTTAGTGATTCAAACTGGATCAACACACACAAAAAATCACAACTAGGTACGTAATAGAACAATTGCTGAAAACCAAATACAAAGACAAGTATCCTAAAACATCCAGAGATTAAAAAAAATGCATTACCTTGAAAGGAGTCACACTCAGACAGACAATCTCTCCTCATAAAAAATAAAACCCAAAAGACAAAAGTAATGCTACCCTCAATGTGCTGAAAGACAAAAATTGCCAGCATCAAATTGTATACACAATGTGTAGGCCCTTAAAAAAACAAAGGTAATAAAAAATCTTTTCAGACGAAGGAAACCCAGAAGAATTTTTCACCAGGAGATGCACGCTAAAGAAAATTCTTCAGGCAAAAGGAAAACAACCTAATAGGAATATCTGCAAAAGGAATAAAGGACAAAATGATAATTATTTGGGCAATATAAGTGAATCTTGATAGTATAAATAACAATGTCTTATAAATTTTTATAGTAAAAATTTTGATTCATTGGAAACATATAACAATTTGAAGTTAACATGTAACTGATAATGTGGCTTTAAGTTATATAAAACAAAAATGAACACAACTACAAAAAGAAATAGATGTACTTATAACCTATAAATTGTACAGAATCCTCATGAAAACAATAGCAGGTTTTATTTGTGTGTCCCCATGTGCACATGCATGCATAAATTGACCACCTAGTTTTAAATTTATGTGAAAGTGCAATGGTCAAGCATAATTAAGCACATTTGAAAAAGAAAAGCAGGCTGTAAGACCATACTGTACTAGATATCGACTTACTACAGAGCTACAGGATTTAAGGTGCTAACATAAAGGAAAAGGATTAATAAATTTGACTGTGAAATCAAGATCTTCTGGTCATAAAAAAACACCAATAAGGGGCCAGCCCCGTCATGCAGCGATTGGGTTCATGTGGTCTGCTTTGGTGGCCCGGGGTATGTCAGTTCGGATCCAGGATACAGGTCTACGCATCACTTATCAAGCCATGCTGTGGCAGATGTCCCACATATAAAGTAGAGGAAGATGGGCATGGATGTTAGCTAAGGGCCAATCTTCCTTTAAAAATACACCAATAAGAGAATGCAAATGAATTTTTAAGGTGGGAAAAAATATTTGTAACACATAACTAAAAAGATGCTCCTGTACGGAATATATAAACAATTTTCCTTCAATTCAACAATAAACGATTCAGATCACTCAATAAAGAAAAATAATGGGCAGGCTCAAGTAGATGGCGCAGCATTTAAGTTCCCACTTTCCACTTCAGTGGCCCAGGGTTGGCTGGTTCAGATCCCAGGTACAGGTATGGCATCACTCATGAGGCCATGCTGTGGTAGGAGTCTCATATATAAAGTAGAGGAAGATGGGCACAGATGTTAGCTCAGGGCCAGTCTTCCTCAGCATAAAAGAGGAGGATTGGCAGCAGATGTTAGCTGAGGGCTGATCTTCCTCAAAAAAATAAATAAATAAATAAAAAAGAATTTAAAAAAAAAGACAAGATATCCAAATGGCCAATAAACATATGAAAAGTGACCCAATTTCACTAAAGATCAAGGCAACGGGAATTAAAGTCATAATGAGATACATTACAAAACACCAAGTAGCTAAAATTAGAAAGACAATACTAAATGTTACAAGAATATGGAGCAATAGGAACTCTCATATACTGATGGTGAGAATGCGAATATGAGTAGTACAACTACTTTGAAAAATGGAATACCATTTATTAATTTGAACATATGCTTATCTTACGGCCCAGCAGTTCCACTCATAGGCATATGATCAACTCGTACATATGCATGAGAACATATACAAAATGTTTATAGCAGCATTATTCACAATTACCAAAACTAGAAATTGGTCTGTAATACATTGTAAATTACCCATACTACACAACAATGAATATAAACGAAAACTAGGTCTAGGCAATAACGTGGATGAATTTTATTAACATTATTTTCGAGTGAATAAGTCAACATTTAGTATTACGTACTCCACGATTCCATTCACACAAAGCTCACAAAAGCCAACACTAATCTGTGGTGTTAGAGGTCAGGATAGAAGTTACTTTTGGTGATGAAGAAGAAAGGCCTGAGTGAGAGGGCAGAGGAAGGATTTTGTGGTGCTGGGAATAGTCTAATGTTCTGTGTCTAAACCTTTGTGGTGGTCCCAGGGGTGTTTGCTTTGGGAGAATTCACTGAGCTAGACACTTATGATTTGCACATGTTTCTCTATGTGTTATATTTCAATAAAAATGTTATAAGAACAACTTTGTACTGTCTTACTCTCTTGATGGACTACATTATCTCCCTCCTTAGCTTCATTGCTAAATGTCTGGAAAGAATAATCTATACTTGACTTCTCTATCTTTCTCTCTTTCTCTCTCTCTTTTAATCCCACTCATTCTCAGCCCATTACAATCTGGCTTCTGCCCTACCACTCTAAAAGTGCTTTCACCAAAGTCACTAATGACCTCCTAATTATCAATTGTCTATTTTCAGTCCTGTCCTGCTTGACCTCTCCACGCCATACAACACTGATGACCAGCTCTCATTTGTAATCCTCTCTTCTCTTGACCTCTTCCTCATTCTTCTCTTTCCTTGTGGACTGTTTCAATTGTGTTCCTCCCCTTGCTTGGCCCTCAAATACATATTTTCTAGTTGTACTTGTTCAGGTTGCTCTAAAATCAGAATTACAAACTGTCTGTAGATATGTTTTTTGTAGTTCAAAGTGCTTTTAGCAAATTGTAAATTATTTGCCATTGCATAAAAATCAGCAGATTTCACATAAAAACCAAGGTTTCTAACATTATAAAATTAAAATTTTGATAACCCTGGATTCACCTTATTGAGGGGGCAAGAATCTTCTGGAAGCAAATAGTAGGACACGACCTGCACTTACCTCCTCTTTCTTTGTTTATTTCCACTGAGGAAGATTAGCCCTGTACTAACATCTGTTGCCAATCTTCCTCTACTTTATATGTGGGTCTCTGCCACAGCATGGCCAAGTTGTGTAGGTCTGCATCCAGGACCCGAACCTGTGAACCGGGGCTGCTGAAGTGGAGTGCACCGAATTCAACCACTGCACCATGGGATGGCCCCTTACCTCTACTTTTTACAGCATGCTTGGACTCCCTAGGACACTTAAATTTCTCACCACTGTTATACAAGTCTTTCTAGAGCAAAGCTTCTCAAACGGTACCAAAGAATCACCCGAGAAAATTCTTCAAATGCTTCTGACCCACCTCCAGGAAACCAATATGATGGGAATTGCATGGGGTCCAGGAAATGATAATTAAAAAAATTCCAAGTTACTCTGATGCGAGTTGTCCATGGAAGACACTATTTTGGGGGATTTCTTTAAACTTTTATGTCTTGAACTCCTTCAACTGCAGTTCTTGGTCTTAAGTACCTCACTGTCCACCAAAGAAACAGGTGGACAAACAAGCAATCATAATATGTGTGATCCTCCCTCCTGGGCAAGCGGAGGCCTGAAGTTCCCATCGCTGTGAAAGTCTACAGGCTAAGTGAGGTGTTTTGGATGTTAGGTCAAAGGACTATCTTGCTAAACAGGAAAGCCATTCAACAGTTAATCAAAAGAATTAGGCAGAGAGAGAGGTACCAAGCCAAAGGGATAAAGATAGAGAAACCAGAGTATAGTGTGGGAGAGGAGCAAGGGGAGTGGGGATTATTGCAGCTCTCTGAGGTACATGAAGGTAATTGCCTTTGAAATACAGCTTTTGGCATTAGCGGAGAGGGAGGAGATAAAGCATTGTCTCACAGTGGATCATAGCATGACAAATGTTATACTAGAGTAACATATTGTGTCTGTAAAATGAGGTTCAATCAACTCCAGAGTCTGAAATTAGTCTTGGTTCATTCAGTGAACCAATTAGGTCAGTAAAATTTGTTTTGGCATCAATCTGTAACTCTGCTGCCCAGCAGCGGTGTCGGTATACAGTGTACGGTGCTTTTCACCTGTAGCTGTGGAGCTGGATGGCTGTTTTGATCTTGTTGGGAAGATCAGGGAACTGATCAGAACGCTGGGAACTTGGTGGGTCATTAAGGTAGAAAGAAAGGAGGATAAAAGGATTGAGAGTAATGGTGAGAGATTTTAGAGATAGACCACACTTCACTGCTTAATAGTGAGGCAAGAAGAAACTGATTGACTACGAAGGAAGGGGTCAAGGAAGTGGAGGCCTTGGTGACATTAAAAAACAGGTGGGTAGGGATGAGAGAAAAGGAGAGCTTGATGAAGTCAACTTATGGTGAAAGAGGGAGATGTCGGAGATTAAGATCTCAGAAACCAATGCATCTAGGGTAACAATAATATTTCAGTAGATTGCTGAAAGGGAGTAGAGTTGAAGGTCTTTAAAACTGAAAAGAGAAGGAACTATAAAGCAAGGGATTCTATGTGTGTGATATCAATATATTTCCATATATAACTATCAGAAATAAGAGGCTGTTTCTTCTCTTTTAAAAAATGGCTTGTCTCTACTGTTGCGTTAATGCACCTACACCTGACTCATGGTCATGATGAATTTGATGAAATTACTTTGCATTTTTTATCTCTTTTTTAATCAAATTTTCATATCTTGAAAAGGTCTCATTGAGCAGAGTAGTTCAGTCTAAATAAATAAATAGCTATAATAAAAAATATCATACTGTGGTGTTCCATAGTTTTTAAGATATTTTTTACATAAATCATTTATCAAAACAACTCATGAAGTAGACAGGGAAGAAAGCATCATCTGCTTTTAGTAGATAAGGAACATGAGAAGACTAGACTAAGGTTACAAATTTATAAGTGACAGAAGCAGCACTAGAACCCATGAACCCCTATTTTCTTTCTAACATTTTAGATACTTTATAAATTGGTGAAGTTATTGGGGATGCACGTAACATTGCTACAGGCTTTTTGTTTTACAGTTATCATTTTAGCTTATCATGCATTATCCCCTTAATAAACATCCGGAAAATTTGGTTATTCAAAGTCATTGATTGGTTAAATTTATTTAATCATCAGAGAAAAAACCCAGAAAGTAACACTTTTATTTCTTAGTGTTGCACAGCCTATGATTACAGGATATAAATAGCTAGCTAATAGAATTTATAGAAAACTTGGTTCTTTTCAGCTTTTTAGATTTTCAATAGGAATAACATAAACTTGATGTGTGTGTGTGTGTGTGTGTGAATTCTCATAAATGCATGAAACTCTTTGTTTACATAAAAAACAAATAACAAGGGGGCTGGCCCGGTTTCACAGTGGTTAAGTGCGCACGTCCCGCTTCAGCAGCCCGGGGTTCGCCGGTTGGAGTCCTGGGTGCAGACATGGCACTGCTTGGCAAGCCATGCTGTGGCAGGCGTCCCACATGTAGGGTAGAGGGAGATGGGCGTGGATGTTGGCTGAGGGCCAGTCTTCCTTGGCAAAAAGAGGAGGATTGGCAGCAGTTAGCTCAGGGCTAATCTTCATCAAAAAAAAAAAAAAAAAATCAAGAGCAACTTCTAAAACCTTTTCTCTGTATTTGATGTTTCAACCCTCATTTTTCTGTAGAGTTTATTACAAGAGGGCTCTTCTCTGACTACCTGTAGAAGGAAGATTTTGTGTATGGGTGCAAGTCTCAAGAATGATTCACAAAGGGAGAAAAGTCAAAATGCCTGAGCTCTCTGTCCTTCCCTTTCTCTCAGAAGACTTTCATGTAATTTCCTAGCTTTATTTTCTGTGGAATATAGCCCAGAGAAACAAGATGTGGGGGAAAGGAGGCATACTCTCTATCCAGATGATGGCGTTTCGTGCTGTGCCTAGCACTTCATAGCCCTATACCTGGAAGTGATGTAATAGCTTTATAGCTATTGTATTCAGTTTTCACATCTATAAAATGGATCAAATGAGAAAATGTATATGGAAGCACTTTGTGAAATATAAATCACTTTGCAAATAATGTGTTTGATGGGGAAGAAAGCACATGGACTATTGAGTCAAATTCTCCTGAACAGAGATCTCCTTACTGTGTGACCCTCAGAAAATTACTTAATCTCTCTGAATCTTAATTACTCATCTGCAAAATGTAAATAACACATTATATCAGACACTGACTTGTTGAACTTGAGTTCAAAAAATCAGACCATGTGCAAACAACCCGATCAAAAAAAGGGCAGGGGACATGAACAGACATTTCTCCAAAGAAGATATACGGATGGCCAATAGACACATGAGAAGATGCTCATCATCACTAATCATCAGGGAAATGCAAATCAAAACTACACTAAGATATCACCTTACACCTATTAGAATGGCAAAAATACCCAAAACAAAAAGTGACAAATATTGGAGAGGTTGTGGAGAAAAAGGAACCCTCATGTACTGTTGGTGGGAATGCAAACTGGTGCAGCCACTATGGAAAACAGTATGGAGATTTCCCAAAAAATTAAAAATAGAAATAGCCTATGACCAGCCATCCCACTACTGGGTATATATCCAAAGAACTTGAAATCGGCAATTCCAAAAGTCCCATGCACCCGTATGTTCATTGCAGTATTATTTACAATAGCCAAGATGTGGAAGCAACCTAAGTACCCATCAACTGATGATAGGATAAAGAAGATATGGTATATGCATACAATGGAATACTACTCAGCCATACAAAGGATAAAATCGTCCCATTCACAACAACATGGATGGACCTTGAGGGTATTATTTTAAGTGAAATAAGCCAGATAGAGAAAGATGAGCTCTGTATGACTCCACTCATAGGTGGAAGTTAAACATAGAGACAAAGAGAACTGATTGGTGGTTACCAAGGGAAATGGGGGGTGGGGGGAGGGCACAAAGGGTGAAGTGGTGCACCTACAACATGACTAACAATAATGTACAACTGAAATTTCACAAGGTTGTAAACTACCATAATCTTAATAAAGAGTTAAAAAAAATTCAGACCATGTGTAGAATCTATATTTCCATTTGTAAATGACAGATTTTAACCTAGAGAACAGGGACAAAGATTCGTTGAACAGTGCCTGGGCTTTCTTACACACTAAAGCACATTTTATTTCATATCAAATTATGCTAGAATGCTATCGCCTCTAGGTGTTTTTAAAATGTGCAACAATGTGCAAATATCTGCCTAAATATGCACAAAGTATACGATAACCTTCCTGTCAGATTTCTTTCTTTATGTCAGTTGTGGTTTTTGTCTCTAGTTACGAGCAAATTTTTCTTAAAGGAAACATATATTTCTTCTCGGTAAATTTATGAATACTATTAGAATTGGATACAAGCAGGTTCAGAAGCCAGGGCCCGTTCTAACTTTGAACCAGCATTTGACCAGGAGGAAAGATGTGACATGAAATATAATCAGATATGACTAAAATGCACAACTCAGTTATCAAGACTGGTTTGCATGGTTCTAAAAGGGACACGAAAATCACTTTTTTCCAGTTTACAAATAATTTTCCTGTGCAGTGGTAGAGAATGCAAGTTTCTGCTTCCATTGTAGTTGTGTCACTTACTCTTTAATGTGTGAGATCTCCCTTCTTCCAACCCATTCCCCACACTGCTGTCAGAGTGATCTTTATCAAATGTAGCCCCCTTTTTACTCCTTCAATGGCTCTCCACTGCCCTCAGGACAAAATTCATATTTCATATCAGGGCTCTGGTCTTCCTCTCTACTTTCATCTTCTCTCAGGATTCTATTAATGTTCCTCCAGTTGTAATAACATACCAGCAACTTACCCACAGCTTTGTTCCTTTACACTTGCTTCTCTCTCTACCAACCCTCCTGCCTCATCCTTCAAAACTTCTGAAAGTCCTTCCCTGACCTGTTTCTGTTTGAGTAAGTTTCATTCCTCTATATCCCCATAATACTATGCTTATCTTGATCATGCAGTTTATCTTATCATATCATATTTATTAGCTATTCCATCTAGTAGAAAATAAAAGTCTTAAGTTCAGAAACCTTAGGCCTTTTATAGATCTCTCATGTCAAACACAGTTTAGGAAACACAGTAGTTGGTGGGTAAACATTCGTTGAATGAATGAATAAAGGCCTGGGCATGAACTGAGCGTAGCCATTGGTACAGGTTCCTGGGAGGGACTGATATTGACAAGGTTGAGCTTACCAAATCCCTAGTTAATTGTTTGGAGATTTAGAAAGTGAACACAGTATTCCCTTTGCAGAGAGGATTTAGAAAAACGTTGGAAGGACAATCAGTGAGAGTTTTCCTTCAACCCTCTGCCTGAGGTTAGAGAGGCGCCTTGAGAGTTAGTCAAGGTGACAGACTTGTAAGGGAAAGAGAGAACTCTGGAGTGCCAGTTTTCCTTTTCAGCAAGATTTAGTTTTCCTGTTTCTTCTTCCTCCCTGAGGCATTGACAAACCCATACCTGAGATTAAACCAAATACCCGGTGGCCTTGATGAAACCCATGAGGAGATAAGCACAGCTTCCCAGGGCCAGATGATTCATTTTCTCAAACTTCACCCGTTTGTACACTGAGAATAATAGTATAGTCTGCCTCATAGAGATGTTGGGAAGATTAAGGAGCTCAGAGAGATAATAAACATGAAAGAGCTTTGAGCAGCTGCTTCAGGATTCATTCTGAGAAGCAGAGAGAGATGCTCTGTAAATGCTCCCTCTCATTTACCCATCCTTCATCTCCAGACCATGTTCTGAACGCACAGACTCTAAAGGGCAGATGAAAGAAGTGGAGTGCAAGCTCCGGGACTTTATTTTCAGGCCTATCCTACAATATCACGGCCAATTTTTGTAGGTTATTCCAGCCGATGACATTTCCTGAGCCCCAATTGCACTAGACCCCACAGACGTGCTAGCCAGATAAGAAGCCTTAAGACACTCCTCTAAAGAAACCTTCCTTGGACCAAGAAGGCCATGATAACCCCCCTAGCAAAGGACACGAAGCTGCTTTGCTTTTGATGATCTGAGTTAGAGATTATCCATTTTGTGGACTTTTAGGGGCACCTTTGGGAAATCAAAGTGCTTTGCACAAAATAGACACTGAAAAAATATGCACTGAATCAATTAAATAAAATTGAACAGAAGTCTTGTATTTTTCCTCAAATTTCCAGACACTTTCAGCACTCTTTTCTCAAACTGCATGTAGATATGTGTTTGGGGGCTGCTTGCTAATGTCTGTACTATTGCACTGTGGTAAGCAATGAGAACAAACAACGGAAATTTATTTAAAGAAGAGCAACAAGAACAAAGGAAATCTATATTAGTTGTGGAATCTAGGGAAGCTGAAGTTGAATAGTTGGCTAAGTAGGTAGACAAAGTTTCATAGATGTAACATATATGAAATGCTTTTATTTACATATAAAGGCTAATGGATAGATCGAGAATTCTGATGAGATCTCAGGGAATTACAAAAATAATTTAGAAAATGAAAAAAATTTCCTAGTTTATTGATAAAGAATATTATTTCAGTCACTCATCCTTTTCCTGAAAGTAAAAATGATACTAACTATCTAGACACAACAATGGCACTCTTATGACTTACACTTTCACTAGGAAAGTTTTCTCTTTTTGTGAATCAAAAAGTAATTTTGCCTAATACTTTTGATCATATAGTAGTAGGATATCTAGCCTTTTCTCTTTGAGACTAAAGTTGTATAGAACTCTTATTTATTTGGATGCAAATTAAGTAAAGTTTGCAATATTTTAGGCTCTATCCTTGAAGCAATACATTTGTATTTTGGCTAAGGGTTTTCTCAATAAATCCTTGTCCAAACAACTGGTTGTCTGGGGGTTAGCGAGGCAGCTCACTTCATCTATGGAATTAACTTAAAATATACCAGTGTCATATCAAAAACTGTAAAACTAATAGTCAATTTGGTTCCAAGGATTTTCCTACTATCATCTGATTTATTTAATTCAAGATTCTGTAGCCCTACCTTGGAAAGTATTTTATTGTATCTTTGGTTCATTGATTATCTTCAAGATATTTTTAAAACAGAGTCATATTTATATAATTTTGTGAAATAAATTTTACACTTCTTTTGCCTTTTTCCAATATTGAAACATTAAATCTCTTTACTTTTCAGTTTGTTTCTAGTGTAATTATTTTACCATCCTATAGATAATTTTATCTTTCAGTTTCATAGAACCTGTTCTGAACTTCAGAGTTATTTTAGACCCAGCACGTGGCCCATTTCAACTGTTTTGATATCTTGATTTAAAAACAAGGTGACCCATGCTCTGTATTTTCTAAGGGCAAATGTATACTTACTTTTTATTACAGTAATTCTACCTTTGTTTACAATACATTTTTTTAATAATTTAACTCGGTACCTCTCTGCAATTCCATGTTGGGCTAAAGGCTAAATGGATACAATTTTGCAGCAACTTCTCAAATGTGTTCCTAATCAGATGCTGCAGCACCTTCCATTAAGCAGATATTTCCCATTTTATATTCTTTACTCGAAAGCTCATTATTTTGCATTTACCTATAGTGAACTATATTTGCGGTATATTAGCACAGACACTTAAATGTCCTCAATCTTGATGTATCTCTGGCAATATTACTCTTCCTTGCTTTTCTAGTCATTTAAAAATAATCTGCAAACAAGCAAAGTGTAGCGAATCCTATCTAGTCTAGTTTATATTCTTTTGCAAAGACAGATGAATTCTGAAGAGATTTAATAGAAGAAAAGGAAATAATGATGGGAGTGATTTGATACCTTGGCCCTTTGGCTCTGACATGAGCACCATTGTGTTACTACACATAATGATAATAATAAGAGTAAAACCAAATGTATGACAGTAGCTACCAGTAGTTGTTCCGAGTGACCCTCCCAATAAACATGTGATTATTATCTCATTGCCTTGTAGCTACAGGGGAGCTATGTTTATACCTTTCAGTGAATGTGTTCAAAGACTTCGATATGACTTTAAGCTGTGTTGATAGAGGTAGCATGAAGGAAATTATTGAATCAAATAATTGATTGAATCAAAAAAATGACAGATCCTAAAAAATAATACTGAATAGAAAAGATTTAGTAGGTTTTGAGTTGCAGGATCTACTTTAGTCAGACTAATTTGTGAATACACTAATGTAAATCTGCATAAGGAGTACTACAACTGTACGGATTTATTGCTATTAGATGCTAGAATACCCAGGGATTCTAGAATGCCCACATCCTTCCCTATCAGTGATCCTTTTTGGAGGAATTACCGCCACAAGAAACAGCAGCAGAATAAGTATCAAGATAACTTTTCATGACTTTGTATGTATGTAATAATTTAACAAAGAATTTCCATTTTTCCGTTATTTCCAACAAAGAATTGGGTTGGAGGGTGTTTCTTGAGCCTAAACACTTAAGCAGACATTCTTAGTAAAAAGAACTTCTTATCCTATATTCTGAATCTTGGACCCTATCTCTGGAAGCAGAGAAGGAGTGAGGGGGAGGAAACAAAAGAGAAAAGACAACACTTTGTGTCAAAGAACCCACCCCCTTGTGAAGTGGAAGAGAGAGAGGTTTCCTTGGGGGCTCCCAGGGGTTAGGTCCTTCTAGGCTCTACCTATCACACACAGGTAGGAAAAGTAGAATTTTCAAGAGAGGTGGAAAAGAGTGCATCAACTATATCTTTGTGTGTTTTAAGGCATGGTGATCCATATAGCCCAATGACTGTCCTGGAAATGAGAATAATTAAAGAAAAACTCCCTTTTTTTTTTTCTCCCAGAACACTCAGAAGTCTAAAGCTTCCTGGTGTGAAGTTGATCAATGTATAGAAGAAGGAAACTTCTTTCAGTTCTGGGAAGGGACAGGTAAGGCATTCAAAAGGAACTAATGCCTGAGTGCCCTGAAAGATAAGTAGGAGCTAGCCAGATGATGAAAATGGGCAGGAGACATTCCAGAGCAGGGAGACAGATGTAGAAAGTTCTTGGGCTTTTTACCATGGAACTATAAGCAGTTTTATTTGGCTGGACCACACAGTGGAGCAATGATGCATCAGCTGTGCCCTGGGTGGTCTAGAGAGCATCCTCCCAGGCTGATTTTAGAACCCTCATAAGGAGAGAATGTACCCTCTCAAAGTCCCTTGAATTTCTCAACAACCTCACTACACCGCTTCTGTGAGGCAGGCATTTTCAACCAGGGTATAATTTTCGAAAAGTTATTGAAACTCTTTGTGTCTTAACCCAAGCACTTATAAATAGGAAAAATATAATCCTGCTTCACCAGTTTGTTGGAACACATATCTGAAATCATGTCTATGAAAAGTGCTTTGAAACCTGGAATGTGCAATACAGAAGTTATGCTTTTTAGGCTAATGAGATTTGTCATGTCTTATATTTTGCACTATATAGCAAAAATAAAATTTAAATATTCTCAAAACG
Organism: Equus asinus; assembly: GCF_041296235.1. Taxonomy (NCBI): domain Eukaryota; kingdom Metazoa; phylum Chordata; class Mammalia; order Perissodactyla; family Equidae; genus Equus; species Equus asinus. Next base: position 21,082,927 of record NC_091801.1, on the reverse strand, counting down.
CAACATTCAATAAACACAAATCATTTAATCTCATTATGTGCAACTGTTTTTTTCATATAGTTAAACTCAATAAAAGTGATTATATTTAAGAAAATCCTTAAAGCACAGATGACAAATATATGGCGTATGGAACCCAATTCCTCACTTGTGCTCCTGAGGCAGACGTCACTAACTGATAACACTTTTTCCACTGTGCCTGGATGAAGCCCCAAAATTCTTCTCAACATTCCAAGCAGCTAAAATCAATATGTAAGAAGTGACCCTTAAAATCTGCTATTATTTTGACTGCATCAAAGCCAGAAGGGGGAAGAGGGCATTTTTCTACCCTGAAAGTCATCATTGTAAACAGCTATTTTAATTCAGAGAAGAAAAGCTCTGTCTTTAAACATTTTTAGGAACGAGAATGTGAGGTGTGTGAATTGTGAAGTGAGTTTTCTTAACAATGCAACAAGAGGAATACTTTAAAAAGTTGGGCTGTTTTTTGTCATCTCCGATTATTGATTGCTTAATTTCCTTCAAATACAACATGGTTTCATATCAATTGTGTTAGTTTTAAAATGATGATCATGAAATGACTAGGTTTCTGCCAAATAATAAATAAAAAGTCAAGTGAAAATATCCCTGAATAGATCAGAACAATTTTGTGAATGGAATCTAGAATAGAGGCAGATGCATTAAAATGCCATAACCATGTATACACATAGTTACCCAGTCATTGTCAGATACTATTTTCATGCATCATTTTGATGCTGCTTAATGTAGGATATGCTGAAAAGCTATTATTTGATCTTTTCAAAAGTACCTAGTAAATAACCTTCTGCCCAATTACACTTTTCCTTAAGATTAAAAAGCTAAGGCCTTAAAGATTTGTGATCATTTTTTTCTGAATGTGTAGGAAAATATCTATAAAATTCTTCTTTTAAACTGGTAGGTACTTGATAAGCAGCATACTTAGAATGGATAAGAAGTGAGCCAGGGGAGATGAGACACAAGGTGAGGCAGGAAGTTCCTAGCTTTATGCAGAGGTTCTGCTATGGCGGGTATAAGATGAAAATGAGAGATTCACTCTGACTTGGGGTCCACCTCCCTGTAAGTCCAGCACAAATGTGCCCAGTGAGCCAACTGCAGAGTTAACAGATTTGAGCGATGGGGAGCAACAGCCATAGACCACTCCTTTATTCCCTCAGTCCCGCTAAGACCTGGCCTCGTGAAATTTTCCCTCTTTTCATAATTGAGGTTCATCTCACTCTGCTCTACCTCCTGAAGGACGGTTACTTTTTTTTATTTTTAATCTATTTTTAATTTTTTTTTTTTGAGGAAGTTTAGCCCTGAGCTAACTGCTGCCAATCCTCCTCTTTTTGCTGAGGAAGGTTGGCCCTGAGCTAACATCCGTGCCCATCTTCCTCTACTTTATATGTGGGACGTCTACCACAGCATGGCTTGTCAAGTGGTGCCATATCTGCACTCGGGATGCGAACCACTGAACCCCCGGCCACCGGAAGCAGAACGGATGCACTTAACCGCTGCGCCACTGGGTCGGCCCCAGGGATGATTACTTTTGCTGAGCCAGGTGACAGAATTATAGCACTAAGGTGTAAAGAAAGTGGATTGTTTTAAGCTCAACATAGAAACAAAATTTGCCATGAAGCTGTATTTGTATGGCTATGTGGGTGAAAAGGGCTGTTCTGTCCATGATTTCAACCACTATGTGACATAACACTGGATTCAGATACATTCCATAATGAAGGGCACATTATAAATATCCCTTCATCCATAGCCCAATAAATGGATACACTTGCTTCAATAACCCAGTTCTTTTGGTTTGATTCATTTAATATATGCAGTTTGGAGAGCTAGAGACCCAGCCCAGCAAGATGCCAGTTTTTCCTTGGCTAGATGATAGGAAATAGACAGAGAACTGATAACTCTGCACACACAGACATCCTGGGGGGAGATGTCAGATCAGATCAAATCTGAAAGTCAACCTGATAGAAATAGAAGAGAAAAATACTCTTATCCCAACCTCTGTCAAGCATTCATCAACTCTTTCAATTTTGTAGCAAGCGTATTGATATATTATATCTCACATATATCCACTCATTCCTTTAAAGTATGCAAATAAATGAAGAATGAACAAGCATGGGATCTGAAAGAAAATTTACAGGGAAACTATCCCATGGTTTTCAGGACATGTTTTTAACCCTAGTTAGTCATCTCCCCGTGGTAACAAAAGGGGAAGCAGTAGGGCATTGTGGTTACATATTTGAGCATCAGAATTGGACAGACAGATTTGATCAAGTCCCATTTCTTCCACTTACTGGTTACATAAGATCAAATTACTCATCTAGTAAAAGAGGATAATAACAGAACCTACCTCACTATCACTATTGGGAAACAAATTCAGATAGTGCTTGCAATGTGTTATGTTTCTGTATATATATATATTTTCTGAAAATACCTTACAAATAATATAAGGAATGGTGACTGGCTCTTGCTCATCTTTTAATCACTCAATCACACACACACACATATATACACACAAACACTGAGTATCTACTATGATCTATTCACTGGGTTATGCACGGGGATATAAAAATGGGGAAAAATTTTCTAACATCTTCAACCATCTGAACTCAGATGTCTTCTTTTACTTAGCAAGACGTTTACAACACCAGCAGCTTCAATGGATAAAGAGTAATATATATATAAACACTAGCACCAGGCATTGACACCATGACAATTAAGTAACCTAGAGCTTCTCAACACATAACCAGTAAAGTGTCTACTGTTCAAGGAGAAAGTAAGTTTTCTAGGTGTCAGCTTCTTGAGGCTGTTGCTCCAAAGGAGGTCACTGCCCCGAGTAATGAGAACAGTTGGGAATCTCTCCCATTCTCTATTGCCTGAAGGTCAACAGCCATCTGGTCTAACTCATGCTGGCTTTCCAATTGAGAGTGAAAACAGATTTTCTATCATGTCCAAGAACAAAGGGCATGGCTGAATCGTGGAAAATGTAGATGACACAGTTGCCTTCATCCATACAGAATGTGTATCTCAATTTTCTGTGAATGCGTTCTTGGGCAAAGTTTCCTGTGATTAAGAAGCAGAAGTACAGGGGGCATTAAAAGGAGAGAAAGATGCATCATGCACCAGAATCTCCTTGGAACGATAAAGCAACTACAAAAATGAGAAGGTTCTCTTTGGGTAATCCAAGTGCTAGCTTTCAAATATACAGAATAAATTCAGCAATGAGCTACCTATTCTTTGCAAATCATGAAACAGAAGTTATATGCTTCACCACTATGTGTTATGAACCTTTTCCTTTGCATTTTCATGAAAGAAATCTGACATCTCGACCAACAGATTAAAATCACTTTCTACAAGTGTCCTTTTATTTTCTTGGCAGGCCACGTGCTGATTGAGCAGTCATCCATCTTTCCCCTTTCCCAGACACTGGTTAACAAATATTACCTGGTGATAAAACTGTCTAATTTTCTCATAACAAAAATTACAAACATCAGAAAAAATTGCTGAGCTTGGGTACGATATCTTACTTGTGTTAAACATTTCAGACACATTACAGAGCTTCACGCACTTGGTGAAATATTTTAAATAAATATCCAGGCGCCAAATACCTTGTTCTTTCCAATTTATTTGAGGGATGTTAAATATGTTACAATTAATTTCATATGCTGTATTAAGACATTCCATTTATATGCTCAGAACTGCAGGGGTCTCCCTAACAGCTCTAAGTAATTCCATTTTGCAGTACAGGGACATTGTTCATGTTCAAAGATGAGAAAATGCACCCTCTTTGATCTTTGCTGTCTGTTGAAAGACAGCATTCAGATAGTAGGAATGTATTTTCCTTCAAATAGTTGATTTCTCCTAGAGGAAGATATGATTAAATAGAATACTCCAGACTTAATAAGGCAACAAAAGAACTGGTAATTTTTTTTTAGATCTGCCCATTCTAGCATCTCAAAGTTGTTTGCCTTGGGATTTAGAAATTGAGAGAGAACAAATTGCTGACCCTAGAATTGAACAACCACGTTAGTTATTTTGGTTATGCCAGTATTGAAATGGAACATGTGCCCAAGGCAGGCACACTTTGCAGAGTGGGCATTTTGTACAGTTTCTTTTAATTGATGGCTCAGCATATAGATTGGGCATCTGTACAAATGCTTAAAAAATGAAAGAAATTATTGGATTCTTGCAAGTAACGAAACTAGAGGTTTAGAAAGGAAAATGGCTTTCTCTGCTATTTCCAACATGTTTCTTACAGTCACTCATTATTTGTAACCCTTTTTTGTAACTTTTGATTCATGTAGTCATTCATTCAGCAAGTATCTATTAACAGTGCCGTTGCTGGATGTCATGATAAGCACTAGAGTTTTGCTTATATTGACAACCTCTTTTAATGGGAATTATAGTTCATTGATAGGGCTTTACTGCTAGATATTTAAAACCTTTTTTGTTGAGAAAGTCTCAACAAGGCTAGTCTATTATTCCCTTTAAAATATGTTTTTACTAATTTCAAAACACATTCCTAATTATGCCTGTGAAAAAGAAATAGCAGACAGCTGTGGCCAGGCTCTCTCCCACAAGCTCTGTCAAGTGTTGCTGGACCATCGCTCCAGCCTCACCGCCCCCTGCCTTCCAGTCCATCCTCCACATGACAGAAGGAGTGATTATAGCTCAGAAAATATTCAGTAGCTTCCCGCTGCACTTAGGATAAGGACAAACACGTTTAATGTGTCCTTCCAAGCTGGGCACGATCTGGCTCCTATGAGCCACTTGTAGCCTCATCTCAGGCTTGATGCCCTCCAGCTTCACTCACTTTCTCTCAGTTACTCCCATGTGACAGGGCTGTCTCAAATGCTACTCACTCTATGTTGAATTCTCCATCAGAATCAAACCTTCCAAGCTTATGTACAAGGCCTCCTGAAGTTCATGAAACAGGGTTTTCATAAATTGTCTTGTATTCATACCCTAGTAGCTCAGAATCTAAGCATAATCTCAGTGTCTGGAATGCAGTCCACTTCCAAATGCCTTTATTCTAGATTTGGCCTCATGACTTGATGCTTTGAATGGTATGACAGTAATGTGAGTCAGCTGTTATCGGAACTTTATTTAATAGAGAAAGCTTGAAAAGGTCTTAATAACATATTAATCTAGAACTTTGCCTTTCAGTTTATAGTTTTCCAGAATGTTTTCTTTGAAGCAATTTGTCAATTAAATTTAATAAATATTTACTGAAAACCTTCCTTAAGTAAGGAAGTTCAGAAATTCTTTGTTAATGATCAGACTTTTTTAGATGTTTTATTCCAGTAGTATTTAATTTCATTTGTGATTTCTGCCTATCAATGATATCTATTAATAAATGGGGGAGGCACACAACAAATAATATTTGGTCACTGCCCTAATTTTCAACAAGGATTTATTGTATACTAATCTGTGTTGGGAGCATTATCCTAGATTCTAAGAATATAACACTGAGCTAAATAGACATGTTACTCTCATGGAGGCAGGTTCTAGTACAAGAGAAGTGCATTAAGCATTAATCACACAAATTTGTAATCACACACTATGGAAAATGCTATAAAGGAAAACACATGGTGGCATGAGAGTATATAAGAAGTCCTGGGGGTCAGGCTGGGAGGGACATGGAAGGGTTTCCCTTCCTTCTCCCATCCACCACTCAGTGGAGGTGATGTTTGTACTGCAAGGAGGAATAGGGCTGAACTAGATGAAGTGGAGTGGGGAGGTGGAGATTTGTCCAAAATGAGGTAACAGCATGTAAAAGTGATGTTTAGCATCACATGGGCTCCAAAGAGTAGTTTTTCCTATATTTTTATTTACTTTTACTAAAATTATTCTTAGTCTCCCTCTTTCCAGTACTCCCTTATCACCTACAGTTACCTTCAGTGTATAGCCTTAGGCTGGACTCATGAGGACAGCACAGCGCCAACAGTTACTATGGGTGGATTAGTGGTCATCTGTACCTGGTGAAATATGAGATGCTGCAGGAAGGCCTTCAAAGGTTTTCCCACAATATTTCCCTTATTGGCCCAATACATTTACTTTTCTGTTTCAGGCAATATTCCTTGGAAAAATGTGAACTTCTCCAAGAGTAGTAAACTTATTAGACTAATCAAGCATACGTTAGATGCTAGCTCATGAAACCACTTAGAGACTCAAGGATATTAAACCAAAGGAAGTCATCCTCATGAGAGAGGTATAATGGCTCTTCAAGAGAGGCCCTCTCTAAGCAGGAACTTGTTTATATGTGTTTAACTCTAGACTTGGTCCACTTATTCATTCAAGAAATGTTTGTTTGATCACCTACAATGTGCCGGGCATTATTCTTTCCACTTGGGATACATCAGTGAACAAAACAGTTCTATCAGTTTTTCATTGCCACAATAAAAGGCTAACAACCACAAAATCAGAACAGCATGCAACAATAAACATGAGTTGCACGGTTCAACTGATACGGGATAGGCTTGGCCAGTTGTGCCTGGGACACAAATGTGTCTGCAGGCAGTTGTGGATTCACTTGATGACTCTGTTGATCTTGGTTGGGCTTTCTCACACAGCTGGGGTCAGTTGGCTGTGACTGATTTTAGAAGGCCTTAGCTGGTACAACTGGGGAAACTTAGTTCTAGTCTACACATCTCATTTATTCTTCAACGGGCTAGTCTAGGTTTGTTCTTGTGGCCATGGCAGAAGAGCAAGTGTGAACAAATCCATCATATATGTAATTTTGAAGGCTTTGTTTGTGTCATATTTTCTAACATCCCATTGGCCAAAGCAAATCTCACGGCCAAGCCCAGAGACAGGGTGAGAGAACACTACAAAGTTATGCGACAAAGTGTATGGATATATAGAGTGTGTTATGACTGAAGCCTGTCCCCCTGAAATTCATATATTGAAGTCCTAACCCCCAGTACTTCAGAATGTGACTGAATTTGAAGATAGAGCCTTCAAATGGGTGTCAAAGTTAAAATGAGGCCATTTGGGTGAGCCCTAAACCAATATGACTGGTGTCCTTATGAAAAAAGGAAATTTGGACACACAAAGAGACACCAGGGATGCATGCACACAGAGTAAAGGCTTTGTGAGGACACAGCAATATGGCAGCCATCTGTAAGCCAAGGAGAGAGGCCTCAAGAGAAACGAAACCTGCCAACACCTTGATCTTGGACTTTTAGCCTCCAGAATTGTGAGAAAATAAATTTCTGTTATTTAAGCCCCACAGTATGTGGCATTTTGTATGGCAGCCCTAGCAAACTAATACAGGGAGGGATGAAAAATAGAAGACTTGTTTTGCAATCTATTACAACACATAAAAATCTATGCCATCTTAGACCCTAAATTCCAGAGTGGAGAATAAACAATATTCATAATAAAAATGGTAAATTATTTAATATATTAGAAGATGATAAATGCTATGGGAAAATTGAAAAGTTAAGCAGGGTTAGTGGATCAGTTGTGCTGGAGGTAGAAGATGAGAGGTTTCAATATTAATTGGGTAGTCAGATTATGCATCATCGAGAAGTTAATAAATGAGCGAGCACTTGAAAGAGATGTGGAAGTTAATCATGAGGATCTCTGGGGAGAGCATTCCAGCCAGAGACAAGAAGAGTAGAAAGGCTCCAAGGTGGTGCATGACCAGAGCATTGGAGGCACAGAAGGAGCCAAGGTGGCTGAGATTAGTGGATGAGTCAGAGGCGTGACGGGAGCCAACATATGTGGAACCTGTAGACCAAGTAAGACTTCAGATGTTGCAAGGTTGTAAAGGACTCCCTCTTGGCCTGGCTTTTTCTTATTTCTCAATATCCCTTCCTGCTGTTTGTTATACAAATTCACGGTTTCTGAAAACCATCTACTGACCTGGTCCAGGTTTGCCTTTTCCCATAAGGTTGAGATATTTGAATGATATTCCTCATGCCACTCAGATTCCACTCCTGATTCCGAAGTTCTTTTTGCTAATATCATCTTCCTCCTCAACTACTTAATCTTTGACATTGTAAGTTGGAAAAATTAATATATTGTGAGTTTCTTCATTAGATATATCCTAAAAATGCTTGTTAACGCTGGGGTCATTATGAAAAAGGGACCACTGCTTGTAAAGTTCTTAGAACTGAGTGCCTAGCATATAGTAATTGCTCAATAAACACTAGCTATTCTATCTTCAATTGCATTGCTTTCTATAGGCCTGGCAAGTTGGTTGATGATCACCTTGCTAGAATCCAGGACTTCTGGCTTTGTATCTACTATTTATTCCACCTGAATGAACTTCTGCTGACTGATATGTCTATATACAAATATGGTATACATGTTCAAACTGAGTCTTTCTCAGCTACATGTTTATAGATACATGAATAGTTTTTTATTTGATCTTGTGCACACTACTATTCAGATATGGATTTTGAGATTATTCCCAGTTCAATCATGTCGTTACAAACCATGATTTAGAAGTGTTTCCTATCAATTTTTTTAATAACTTTTTACATTTTTCAAAGATGTCTATAAGTAAGTCATAAGGTAAGACTGCCAATGAAAATGACTATTTCTCTTGCCACTCACATTACTTTGTATTATGTTACAACCTTACATCATAATTTCCTATAGCAGATTAAAAAGAATTAATGGTTTCTAGTGAAAATGTTCACTAGAAACATTTTACTGTTATAAATCAATAACTGTTAGTTCATGAGTTTCAGTAGCTAAATAATTTTTATTTGAATCAATAATGTTCTATACTGTCATGGTGACCTAACATTTTATGTATCTTGTTAATATTCAGAAAGTACAGCTAAATTTATTTATTTATATAAGAGAATTTAGAAATTAAAGAAGAGGTGGATTTTCATGGTGTTACATCATTCATCAAGTATTTATTGAGTGCCACATTTTGGGCACAAGAGATGTGGTGGTGAAATAGACATACTGGGTTGCTGTTCTGATGTAACTTACATTTTGGCGGGGAAAACAGATAATAAATGAGTAGAGAAGTCAGTAGGTCAATAAGTAAGACAACTTTTGGTGGCGACTACAATGAAGAAAATACTACAGAGCAATGAGATCAAGAGTGACTTTCAGAAATGTTAAATAGGGTAGTTGGAAGCCACCTTTGAGGAAGGACATTTGAGCTGAGACCTGAATAGTAACGAACTTATCATGTGAAGATCTGAAGCAAGAAAGCTCCGGGCAGCAGAAAGGGTCACCATAAAGGCCCTGGAGGTGGGAAAAGTTTTGGCTAGAGCGGACAATGGAAAGAAGAACAGAGGGAGGACGGGAAAGTAGAAGGAGATGAAGATAAAAAGGTTGCCAGGAACCAGATCATATGAGACTGAATGGGCCTCACAAAGAGTTTGCGTATTATTTTGTTTCACTACAATTGAAACCCATCGAAGGGTTTTGAACAAGGGAAGAATGTAAATTGATCTAGAGAGTAACAGAGAGACCTATTAAGAAGCTATTGAAGTAGCACAATCAAGAAATGATGATGGCTTGGACTGAGATAGTAGCAACGGATATAAGAAGAAATGGGCTGATTTAGGATATATTTATGAGGAGATGCTAATAGGACTTCCTGCTGAATTGGGTGGGTGGTGAAGAAATTAAGGAGGATTCCTATAGAACTAGGTCGATGATGATACTATTTACTAACTGAATATAAGGAATCCCTATTTACTGATATAGGGAGCAGGCTTTAGAAAGAAGGTAGGTCAGGCATCCTGTTTGGGGTCTGTTAAATTTTAGATACCTTTGAGATATTTTTGGGAGTTAGATTTATCACTTTGTGACTCAAAGGAGGGGCCAGGGCTGGACATACATGTTGGTGAGTCATCAAGGGGCAGTGGATAAAAGCACAGAAATATCTGCCTTGACAGTACAATCACTTTACTGCCTTGTGAAGTTTGGCAGAACCCCAAATTTAAGACTCTGAAAGGCCAGGTTATAGGAAAATTCTAACGTCACTCAAGAACTAAACCAAATATCCTTTTATTGTTCCATTTCCTTTGCCTTCCAAACTCATAGAAATAGTCCTTTCCCTTGCAGTGGTCCATCACTGATTTCTGGTTGTGTTCTACCTCTTTCTTTAGCCATCTGAAAGCTTATTTCCCTATTATACAAAAATAACTGTATAAATCTATGGAATATTCTCATACTCCAAACTCTAGCCACTACTGCATTTCTAACACCAGCCTCCATATTTGAACTCTTATGCCTTCCCAGATCTTTTCACTGTGTACTGGTTGCCACAGATTCTGTTCTTGTGTGGGCAGGTGAAGGAATGATGAGCAGCACACATAAGGGCTTGGCTTTCTTCCCTCTACATAATAAGAACAAAGAAGCTAGGAGTAGCCGGAATTGTGTAAAACTAGGTTCCCACAATTGGTTGCAACAATTATCTGAACTTCTTTCCTTGGCAAGTAGGTGTCAGGACCCAAGGCCTGGTTCCCAAGGCCAGGCCTGGGTGTGAGGTGTATAGAGTGAGGTAGGGTGGGACCTACTTCAACAGAGTTGAGGTCAGAAGCTGAACAGAGAGCTGTGAAAAAATGTTTTGAAATAACCATTTTAATACAGGCTTTTGGTACCATGGGTATTTTCTGGTTCCAAAAAGAAAATGTTCATGTAAACAAATAATTACTAAGTAACAATTGCTCCATCCTTCATCCTCACTTCATCTCATACCTAGAGCCACAAAATGTCCATCTAACAAAATGGACACTCAAAATATCATCTAACACATCTAAGAAATAACTTTTAGGGTGAAGTTGACATTAAAACCTGAGAGTTCAAGGAAAGCTTCAATAAGAGGGGATGAACTAGATGGGACAAGACAAGGCATGTGTTCTTAGGTTGGAAATTGGGAACTCCAGCACAGAAACAAGGGTTTGAATTGGGATATGTGCTGGTGCAATATGGATCTGTAAGGGATTGTCTGAGCCTCTGGGGCAGAGTCATGAGATCTTTTGTTTGGCACCCGTGACCTTGGTGCATGGCTATGGAGTGGTTGGTGAGCGCTCAGCTCAGTCAGGATCCAGAATCACTCTTTGGCTTCCTTATCTCTACTTACTGTCTCTTCTACTCCTAACTTTTCAGCCCATTTGAGCTGCTGCCCAACTGGAGCAGAGTTCCTACCACAGAGAGAGGAGGCAGCCAAGCTACCGACATTCTGACATATTGGAAGCACATGATTTCTTCCTGAAAATGACATCCTGAAGGACAGAGAACTTATCCAGTCATCAAATCATTAGCCCCTTCCCATTTCTGCAGATTCAGGTAAAGAAATGATACAGATACTTAAAACGAAAACAAGAAAACACTTTTTAAAGAACTTGAGGTTGTAGGTGATGTCATCATTTCATTCTTACTGCATATTGTGACTTTTAAGCAAGGCAAAGAGATGGTGTTAAATAATAGAATCCAGCTTTCTAGAATGTAGGTTGTGACACTGAAACCTGGATTCCTGATAAGGCACTGGCAGTGTGATGATCAGGAAGAATGTATGTGGCAAGAGATTCTTTCACACTGGCGGGAAGTTTTTACAGTGGGGAAGAAAAATGCCCAGATAAAACTATTAAAATAATCCCTATGGAGGAAGCTAATTGTATCATAGAAAAATGGCAGTAAGAAGAAATGCCCAATAAAGCTGAAGAGTAAACAGAGGAAACAATATTGGAAGCAATACAAGGTAGACCAGTCACATCAAATTAATCGCTATTGCCTTTCTTTTGATATACACATAAAACAGTAAATGAGAAACAAGAATACTCCTGAATTTCAAGAAGCATTCATACAAGTCTTTCATAGTTTCCTTTAATGGGTGAAGTTTAGAAATGTGGTCTGATAGCATAGGCAGGTGGAGTCACAGTTAATTCAACGTCAGAGAATGTATATTCTGGTTATTCCAAGAGGAGTCTCTAGCAGCAGCCCAGACATCCTTTCTTCATCTGGGCCTGTGTAAAATTTCACTGAGGACTTAGACTGAGTCATGAATCACATTCTGTCCAACTTCGTGACTGACTCAACATCCTGCAAATACTAAAATAATAGAACTAGGCTTGAAAACGATATGAACAGGCTTAAAGGCCTAAAACTGTGAGATAAATTGTAACAGTGATAAACATAATGACGTGCAGTTAGCTTCAGAGAGTCAGCTGCCTAAGTGCAGAAGGGAAAGGCTGGACTTCAAGCACTAAAAAGATCTAGGAGTGTTAAGGTAACTACAAGTTCAATGTGAGCTGGCAGCATGACCTAGCTGTGAAAATAAGGCCACATCTGATCCTCTACTGCACCAGTAAAAGCATATTATGCTAATAAATTAAAACTGTCTATTGCACTCTTGACTACGTAAATAATAACCATATCTGGAGTACTGTAACCAGTTTGGGTACCAAATTGGCTTAAGTATGTCAACCAAGACAGTAGGGTTCCCAAAGCCATATCATGGGAGAAACAAATAAGGCAAAGGGAAGTGTTAAACTCAAGAAAAAGGGGTGGCAATCACATTTAACGTGTTTGAGGACTGTCAGGCTGCAACAAAAAAAAAAATCATCTTATTTGGTTTCAGAGAACAATACCTGTAGAATTTTTTAAAAGGTAGATGTGAAAGTGATATAAACAATACCTTTCTAATGATTTCAGCTGTCTCACAATGCTCTAGGTTGGCTCATATGGTAGCGAGCTTCTCTTCCCTGGTATGCTTAAACTGAGGCTGAATTCTCCCCATATAACACTGCTAAGGGGGATTCTCCCACTGCGTGAGTGATTAGACTGGGAGTTCTCAAACCTGCCTTCATCTAGAAGAGCCACCTTACTCCCATTGTAGCACTGCCAGTTGCAACTAAATGTAGCTGTGTACCTGCAAGGAAAAGTGTGTGTGTGTCCAAGTGATTGTGTTTGTATATGTGCAGATGCTCACAGAAGCACACACACGTCTGAAGGAGTAGTGCCACACCATGCAGAAGGATCACAGAGAAAACAAGGTGCTCCCATCCCCTTTCCTTCTCTGACTTACGGCACCTCCTCCCCACAGTTCTACGTCTAAAGCCACTGCCCTGGGGGCAGTTGGAACCATTCTTCTCACCTTGTCTGACTGTGGGTGGGAGAAAATGGAGCTTAATGACAGAGCGACACATAAACATAACAGGAGACAAACAAATGGAGCCTCAGAGCTAGGGAAATTGAACTTAAGACAAATTGAACCCCCACAAAACCTGAATTTTTTTCAAATAATATTTTCATAAGCAAAAAAGGTATTCTTTCAAAATACAAAACTATTAGAAATACGCGTGTTCTGAGAGGGAGATTCCTGAACATAGCTGCATTTTAAACAATTTCGTTGTGTCTTCTGGGGGAAAAAAAAAAAGCAAAACTACAAGATATTTTCACAGAAAGCAGCTCAGAAACAAAGAATATTTGCACCATTTCCCATTTCTGTAGTTTCCATGAGGTTTTTATCTTTTCTGATTTTGTGAGAGGTAAGGATTTTTTTATTCATATAGCTGCAATTTCAACCTTCTGAACATTAAGCAGATATAAATTATCTACAAGGCTAAAAAGTCTTTGATTAACAAGCTAGGGAATTGCAGGTATTAAAATCGCCCCCCAGAGGGAGCACATATCGTTCCATGAATGCATTAGACATCTACTTTGAATTACAAAGAAAAATTAATTAAAAAGTATATGTTTATAAGTAATGTGTGTTCCCCTGAGTTCATTCTAAAAGCCACATATATGCAGAATCTAATAAAAATTAAATTGCTTTAGCTGCATGTTTTACTTCAGCAACATGAGGAAAAAGATAAAAGCAGGTACTACCTAATGTTTCGTTCTAGAAAATTTCCGGGGTGCCCCAACTGATCTGAATGGATTTTAGTGCTCGATACCCACTGGAGAATTCTGTGTGTGGCTGAAGCGAGGACGGCAGCTACCTTAGGAAGGGCGAGTCGATGCTCCTGTGAACAGCTCTGCTTCCAATCTAACTATTTGCCATACTCTGAGTTAGTCCGGCCACGTCCACACGGTTCTGCAGAGTTGGTGGCGATAGAAAGATTCAGCAGGCTCCATTTACAAGGCGTCATCTACACTGGGAAATAGCAAGCAGCCCTGCTGGTTGTTGGTCATTTTAACAAGTCCAACCTCGGGCACCGTCTTCCCTGCTCGTCTCATCTGTCAGACACTATGGCCTCACCGTCTCTAGAAGTATGTGGATCGAGAAGCAATAAAAGTGTTATGACATCCAACACTTGTCCATGTTTTGTTTATTTCAGAGATATCTCATTTCGTTAGCTTTTTATGCCTTTTTTTCCCTCTCTGTGCTTTTTTCCCTTTCGGTTGCCATGGAAACATTTTCCCCGGTAGGGGAGGAGCCTAATGGGATCCAGGAGTGTGAAGTAAAGTCAATTTATATCATGGTTTGTGAAATATTGGGAGTTTGTAATGGTTGTTATCACCACATATGGTAAATCAATCTCTTTCTAGAGCAAATTTCTAAATATTGATATGAGTATGGGAGTGATAGAATTATATAGAATCATGCATCTCGGCAACATGCATGGCAATCTTTAAGATACACATTTCTATTTTGCTTTGTTTGCGCAAATAGAAAATGAAATACAAAAGAGACAAAATGTACTGTTGATGGATTTTTATCTGTTTTAAATTCTCCAAAGGCATCAACTGGTCTCTAGCATAAAGCATATGGTTGTTTTTATTATACAAATTAAGAAGTTCTGTCTGATCATTTATAAAGTTTATATAGATACGTGTGTGTGTGTAAATGTGTAATTTTTTACATGTAGTTTATATATAGCAGAGAAGCTATGCCATCTCCATTCTCACTGCTATCATTCTCACTTTAAATCAAGTGGTATTTGGACAACTATGTTAATTCAGAAAATGCAGGCTTTAAAACTTTGTCAAAATATGTGCATGTCACACACAAGCAAGTAAGGTGATTACATTTTCACGTTTTAAAATAGCCTGGTTTGTCCCCCTTGTCTAAACCCAAATTTGTTTATTTGGTTTCATGTGTAGCTTGTTCTGCTTCCTGTTTTCTCTCAAAGAGCCGTGAATGATGAGACGACAAAATATTGCATTATTTGTGCTCTTGAAACAGATGCCACCTGAGCTGTGACAGGTATTTTAAGTATAATCTTCTGCATTCACTTAACACTCTGAGTTGAAAATTTTTAAATCTTGGGCGTATTCTTCATTTATGACCGAAATGAGTCACCTCTTGGGTGTGAAGCTGGAAATAAAATGGGATCACCGAATTCAGGCGCCAGGGGCACAGTAAGAGAGGGGAGGTAGAATTGTCACTCAAAGTTTGGCTGGCTCCAGACACAGATGTAGAACAACCAAGGAGACTGTGAAGACTCTGAATTACTTTTTTCTGAAAGAGCGCCCTATATTAATTTCAATGAGCACAGAAATTGTGGCTTAGCTGACAGTTTTGAAAAGCTACCATTCTCCTTAAACTCCTTCTGGATGGTGCTCTGCTAACATCTCAGAACATGTGGGACGTCTACTAACACTGGAACACGGTCAGAGGCTGACCGCCTCTTTGAAATACTGTGTAATCTCATTCTCTTTTTGGATTTGGGAAAATGTTTAATATTTTATGATCTTTTGGGACAAAGATTCTTCAGCTTAAAAAGGGAAGAAATTTTAAAGTAAATAGCCCCAAAGAGTGTTTGAGGTTTTTATAAATTTATACCACAAATTACAAAATGGAATTCCATGCAATTCTAGAAGGTGAGGGAAGCCTGGAAGGAGAGGGTGGAAGAATGCCCAGGACAGTTGTTGGACTTATTTTAAAAAGTGTCTCTGATTTCAGGAGAAATTCAAACAAGTCAGAACATTGACCATTGGGGTGTCTATTCTTTTCTCTCTCCTTCACCCTCTTTTGCCTAGAGACATACTATTTAAAGGAGCACCACCATTTCTCCCCTGCTTTGTTTGTACCACAGGAGTTGGTCTTACAATTGCTTCTTAGCAAAGAGTAAAGTCAGCGACAGATTTGCTGTAACGTTCGGAAACAGAACATGCCCAAAGTGTGGGTTCAGGACAGCATCTGCACCCCGGACAGACTGGAGACCTGAATACCCACGAGAGAAGGTGCTCAGCTTGTGCACAGAGGTGAGGAGCTCGGGAGGAGTTGAGCTGGGGAAAGCACCTCTTCCTCTGAGATCAGCTATTATGCAGTCCGAGGGCTCTGTGATCCAATTCTCCCTCCTGAGAGTCTTGTTCCAGTGCCGCCGAGATGTGTGGTATGTGCAGCAATTCTCTCTGAAGAACTACCAGCCATCAAAGAAACTTCTGGAAACAAATGACATTCATTCAGATCTCTCCAGTGGGAAGCCCTGATGCTATCAGCTGATATTAGAGCACAGGTACTGTTAACCTGTGTATTCTTCCTGTTTTAAATAAGGCCAATAAAATCAGGCTATTTAGGCCTCCAGTAAGCACCGTAGTGAATGCGATGCATACCAGGTAGGAGATCAGGATGTCAGTTTAGGGAGTATGTGGATCCATCACTCAAGGTTGATGAAACAGGGAAAATAGGATTTTTTTTTAAAGGATGAAGTTTCACTTTAAAAATAAATTTCATAGAAGTCACATTGGTTTATAACATTGCGTAAATTTCTGGTGTTCTGGTGTACATTGTTGCATGTCGGCTTCTAGTTTCCATCTGTCACCATACGTATGTGCCTCTTTGCCCCTTTTTGCCCTCCCCCTCCCCCTTTCCCCTATGGTAACCACTAATTTATTCTCCTTACCTCTGTGTTTGTGTGTTTATCTTCTACATATGAGTGAAATCGTATGGTGTTTGTCTTTCTCTTTCTGACTTATTTCACTTAGCATAATACCCTCAAGGTCCACTCGTGGTGCTGCAAATGACAAGATTTCATCTTTTTTTTATGGATGAGTATTATTCCATTGTTTGTATATACGACATCTTTTTTATCCACTCATCCATTGATGGGCACTTCGGTTGTTTCCAAGTCTTGGCTATTCTGAATAATGCTGCAATGAACATAGAAATGCATATATTTTTTCAAGTTAGTAGTTTCATGTTCTTTATATAAATATCCAGAAGTGGGATAGCTAGATCATGTGCTATTTCTATTTTAATTTTTTGAGAAATCTCCATACTGTTTTTCACAGTGGCTGCACCAGTTTGCATTTCTACCAGCAGCAGTGTATGAAGGTTCCCTTTTCTCCACATCCTCTCCAATACTTATTTCTTGTCTTCTTCTTCTTCCTCTTCTTCTTCTTTTTTTTTTTTTTTGCTGAGGAAGATTCACCCTGAGCTAACATCTATTGCCAATCTTCCTCTTTTTTTTTTTGTATGCGAGCTGCCACCACAGCGTGGCCACTGACAGATGAGCAGTAGGCCTGTGCCCAGGAACCAAACCTGGGCCCCCGAATCAGAGTATGCCAAACTTAACCTCTAGGCCACCAGGGCTGGCCCTTGTCATTTTAATAATAGCCAGGCTGATGGGTGTGAGGTGATATCACATTGTGGTTTTGATTTGCACATCCCCAGTAATTAATGATGTTGACATCTTTTCACATGCCTGTTGGCCAACTGTGTATCTTCTTTGGAAAAACTTCTGTTTGTATCCTCTGCCAAATTTTTCATTGGGTTGTTCATGTTTTTGTTGTTGATTTGTATGAGGTCTTTACATATTTTGGAAATTAACCCCTTGTTGGATATATAATTTGCAAATATTTTCTCCCAGTTAGTAGATTGCCTTTTTGTTTTGTTGATGGTTTCCTCTTCTGTGCAGAAGCTTTTTAGTCTGATGTAGTCTTTTTGTTTATTTTTTTCTTTTGTTTCTCTTGCTTCATGAGACATAGTATTCAAAAAGATATTACTAAGACTGATGTCAAAGAGTGTACTGTCTGTTTTCTTCTAGAGTTTCATGGTTTCAGGTCTTACCTTCAAGTTTTCAATCCATTTTGAGTTAATTTTTGTGTATGGTACAAGATAGTTGTCTATTTTCCTTCTTTTGCATGTGGCTGTCCAGTTTACCCAACACCGTTTATTGAAGAGACTTTTCTTTCTCCATTATGTGTTTGGCTCCTTTGTTGACAATTGGCTGTCCATAGATGTGTGGTTTTATTTCTGGGCTCTCAACTCTGTTCTTTTGATCTCTGTGTCTGTTTTTGTGCCAGTACCATGCTGTTTTTGTTATTATTGCTTTGTAGTATATTTTTACTTCAGGAAGTGTGACACCTCCAGCTTTGTTATTTTTTCTCAGGATTGCTTTGGCTATTTGGGGTCTTTTGTTGTTCCATGTAAATTTAGAAACTTTCGCTTTTTAACAGTATGACACTTAAAAGGTAAAATTGGAAAAGCTCTGAAATTCTCTCCCTATGTATATTATTTCTTTGGCTTTGTTTTGTGATAGAAAAATGTCATGGATGATTTGAAGAAAAGGAAACTTTCAGGAGCCTGAATCTGGTGCAGAGTATAATCCACTGTCTTGTTCAAAAATCCTTTGTGCCACAGAAATGGGCAATTCACGAACAGGAAGAAAGCAGGAAGAAAATGCCTCACTTTCAAATTCTTAGTTACCATGTCTTAGTGACCTCCACCTAATTCAGTTAGCTTCAATATTATGTCTCCTGCCCCAAAACATCCAGCCCCACCTACTAGATGGCACATTTGAGACCCCTCCCCATGGAGAGAGGGACAGGAATGGCCACATTTAGGGAGTAGGTGAAAGTGCTTGTGTTGTCCAGGAAATCAGTGAATGACTGAAGACAGAGAAGGGATTTAGTTGGCTGGTAAAGAAATATTTGAAATCATAAACAGGAAGACAAATCATAAGGCTGGAAGCCAGTCAAGTCTGGGAAGCATAGGATGAGAGGCATTATGACCATATGTATGAGCCTAAAGCCACGAGCACTACAAGGGTGTCAGAGCTGCTTTAGATGGGTATTTGCTGGTAGACACAGGGCAGACCTGGCATGAGATTGACAGGCTGAGAGGAGCAAGCAGCGCCTCAGTTTTCCTAATGTGTTCTCATAATTTGGTTATATCTAACATTCTTTTTAATGAAACTTTTAAATTTTAAGATAATTGTAAATTCATACAAAGTTTTATGAAGGAATATAGAAAGAGCTCTTATATCTTTTATCCAGTTTCCTCTAGTGACAACATGTTGCAAATCTATGGTACAATATCACCACCGAGATATTGGCATTGATACAGTCAAGGTGCAGAATATTTCCATCACCATGAGAGCTTCAGGTTGCCATTTCGTAGCCATATCCATTCCCTCCTGTACCCCTAGTGACCACAAATCTGTTCTCCATTTCTACAATTTGGTCATTTCAAGTATGCTATATGATGGAGTCATATAGAATGTAACCTTTGAGAACTGGCTTTTTTCTGTCAGCAGAATTTTCTGGAATTTCATCCAGGTTGTTGTACATGTCAATAGTTTGTTCCTTTTTATTGCCAAATAGTATTTCATGGTCTGAATGTACCATAGACTCTTCAACTGTTCACCCACTGAAGGACATCTGGATTGTTTGCAGTTTTTGGCAACTATAAACTAAGGTTCTATAAACATTCACGTACAGGAATTTGTGTGAATCTAAGTCATCAATTGCTCCAGGATAAATGCTAGGTTGTATGGTAGTTGCATGTTGAGTTTTTTAAGAAACTGCCAAACTGTTTTCCAGAGGGGCTATATCAGACCTTCCCACCAGCTATGCAATAGTGATTCAGTTTCTCTGTATCCTCACCAGCTTTTGGTTTGTCACTTTTTTGCTTTATTTTAACTGTTTTGATTGATGTGTAGTGATATCTCATTGTGGTTTTAATTTGCATTTCCCTACTGACTAATGATGTTGATCATCTTTTCATGTGCTGGTTTTCAGTGAAATGTCTCCTCAAGTCTTTTATTCATTTTGTGATTGGATTGTTTGTTTTTACTTCTGAGTTTTGAGAGTTCTTAATATATTCTAGATACCAGCCTTTATCAGATACACGGTTTGCAAATATTTTCTCCCACTGTGTTGATCTCTTTTTTCATCCTCTTAACAAGGTCTTTCATGGAGCCAAAGTTTTCAACTTATCAATATTTCCTTTTATGGATCATGCTTTCATTGTCTAGGCTATGAACTCCATACTTAGTCCTAGATCCTGAAGAGTTTTCTTATATGGTTCTTTCTCAAAAAGTTTTCTAGTCTTAATTTTGCATCTTTTTTTTTTATTAGACATGAGACTTAGACTGAGGTTTAATTTTTTGCCTATGGATGTCTAATTGCTCCTGCATGATTTATTAAAAGTTACCCTTCTTCCAGTGAATTGCTTTTGCATTTTTATCAAAATTCAGTTGAGCGTATTTGCATGGGTTTATTGTGAGTTCTCTGTTTTGTTTCATTGATCTGTATGTCTATCTCTGTGCCAATACCATACAGTTTTGATTACTGTAGTTATATAATAAGTCTTGAAGTCAGGTAGACTGATTCCTCTCACTGTTTTTCATCTTTTATAAAATTGCTTTTGCTCTTCTAGTTCCTTTACTTTTTCGTATAAATTTTAGAAAAGCTTTGCTTTATCTACAAAAATCTTGCTGAAATTTTTATGAGAATTGAGTTATACCTGTATATCAATTTAGGGAGTATTGACATATTTAGTGTTTGAGTATTCCAATCCATGATCACCAGTCTTTGAACTTGCTAATCTTACTTATTAGTTCTAGGGGTTTTTTAAAGATTCCTTTGGATTTTCTACATAGACAATCATGTCATCTGTAAGTAGGGTTGATTTTCTTTCAATCTTTTCAATCTGGATGCTTTTTACCCCATTTTCTTGCCCTAGTACTGGTTAAACCTTACAGCACTATCTTGTAAAAGTGTAGTAAGAGAGGACACCCTGGCCTTATTCCTGATCTTAGTGAAAAGTGTCAAATATTTCACTAGTAAGCGTAATGTTAGCTGTAGGGTTTTTATAACAGACTTTTTCAAGTTCAGGAAGTTTGTCTCTATTCCTACTTTTCTAAGAGTTTTACCATGAATGGATATTGTATTTTGTAAAATATTTTTTCCTCATTGAATGATATCATCACATTGGTTTTCTTCTTCAGCCTGTTAAAAGGATGGATTACATTAATTGATTTTCAAATACTGAACCAGCCTCGTATTCTTGGAATAAACCCCATTTGGTCAAGGTGTATAATTCTTTTTGTATACTGATGAATTCTATTTGCTAATATTCTGTTGAAGAGTTTTGTGTCAATATTCAATGAGGCGTATTGATCTGTGGTTTTCTTTCTTTGTATACTCTTTGGTTTTGGTAACAGGGTAATACTAGCTTCATAAAATGAGTTGCAAACTGTTCCCTTCTCTTCTGTTTACTGGAGGACATTATATAGAATTGATGTTGATTTTTTTTAAATTGAGGTATAATTGACATATTATATTAGTTTCAGCTGTACAACAAAATGATTTGATATTTATTTATATTGTGAAATGATCATCACAATATGTCTAGTTAACATCCATCACCAGACATAATTACAAATTTTTTTCTTATAATAAGAGCTTTTAGGATCTACCCTCTTAGCAACTTTCAAGTATGCGCTACAGTATTATTAACTATAGTCACCATGCTGTACATTACATCTCCAGGACTTTCTTATAACTAGAAGTGTGCACCTTTTCATCACCTTCACCCATTTTGCCCACCACTCACCTCCCACCTCCAGCAACCATCAATCTGTTCTTTGTATGGTGTTAATTCTTCTTTAAACACTTGATAGAATTCTTCAGTAAAACCATCTACGCCTAGAGTTATCAATTTGGGGCACTTTTAAATCATGAGTTCAATTTCCTTGATAGTTGTATGGCTATTCAAATTATATATTTCATGTTGGGTGAGTTGTGAAAGGTTTTGTTTTCATTTAAGCTATCAACTTGATCTGTACTGTGTAGGGTTATTGTAGAATTTCCTTCTTATCCTTCTGTTGTCTTCAGGTCTGTAGTAATAGCCCCATTTCATTTGTGATGCTAGTAATTTCTGTCTTCTCTCTTTTTTCTTGGTTAGCCTTGCAAGAAGATCATTCAAATTTATTAATCTTTTCAAATAACAAGTTTTTTTTTTCATTTATCTTTTCTATTGTTTTCTGGTTTCCAATTTTATTGATATCACTTTTTATATTTATTACTTTCTTCCATCTGCTTGATTTTGGTTTATTTTACTCTTCTTTTCCTAGGTTCTTGATGTGGCTACTCAGATGATTGATTTAGCAGTTTTCTTCTTTTTTAATATATGCATTTAGTGTGATAAATTTCCCTCTTGACACTGCTTTAGCTACATTACAGCAATTTTGATATATTGTGGTTTTAGTTTCATACAGTTTAATGGTTTTTTTCCATTTCCCTTGAGACCTTTTTTTTTTTTTTTTGACCAATGGATTATTTGGAGGGTGTTGTTTAGTTTGGAGAATTTTCTATTATTTTTCTATTACTGGCTTCCAGTTTAACTCCATTGGATCAGAAAACACAGTTTGTATTATTTCAATACTTTTAAAAATGTTGAAGTTTGTTTTATGACATAAGAGGAGGTCTATCTTCGTGTAGGTTCTATGGGCATTTGAATAGAGCTTGGATCCTAATGTTGA
Organism: Equus asinus; assembly: GCF_041296235.1. Lineage (NCBI taxonomy): Eukaryota > Metazoa > Chordata > Mammalia > Perissodactyla > Equidae > Equus > Equus asinus. The sequence continues at coordinate 21,060,263 of NC_091801.1, read as the reverse complement.
ATGGAGTGTTCAATAAATGTCAATTAGCTCCTGTGATTGATAGCGTTTTTGAGTTCTTCTGTATCCTTACTGATTTTCTGCCTAGTTGTTCTATCGCTTGTTGAGAGAGAAATGTTGAAGCCTCTAACTGTGATTGTGCATGTATTTATTTCACCTTTTTATTTGTTTCAAGTGTTTTTTTAATATTTTTAAATATTTTCTTCTTTTCTATAAGTTGCCTTTTTATCTTTTCAGTTGTTTCTTTTGCTGTGAAGAAGTTTTCAGTTTGATATCCTCCCGTTTGTTTATTTTTGCTTTTATTGCTTGAGCTTTTGGTGTCATATGTAAAAACTCATCACCAAAGCCAAGGTCAAGGAGCTTTTTCCCTATGTTTTTTCTTCTAGTAGTTTTTCGATTTCAGATTGCACATTTAAGTCTTTAATCCATTTTGAGCTAATTTTTATGAGTGGTGTTTGGGAGCCATTTTCATTCTTTTCTATGTGAATATCCAGCATTCCCAGATGTTGTTACCTGTTGATCATTTTTTCCGTCCAGTTTGAGATCCTCCTGGTCCTTGGTGTGATGAGTAACCTGCTATTGAAACCCGGACGTTTTTGTATTCTCTTATGAGTTTTGTTTTTTTTTAAAAGATTTTTATTTTTTCCTTTTCCTCCCCAAAGGCCCCAGGTACATAGTTGTATATTCTTAGTTGTGGGTCCTTCTAGTTGTGGCATGTGGGACAGCACCTCAGCATGGCTCAATGAGTGGTGCCATGTCTGCGCCCAGGATTCGAACCGACAAAACACTGGGCCACCTGCAGCAGAGAGTGCGAAATTAACCCCTTGGCCATGGGGCCGGCCTCTCTCTTATGAGTCTCTTGATCTTATTTTAATTTTCTCTTTTAGCTTGCTTTTTGACAGTGCTCCTGCAAGGGAAGGAGGATGGCACCTTGTTACTGCCAGGTGGAGGTAGAAATCCAGGCTCCCCATTGGCCTCCACTTACACCTTAGCTTTACCCTTTGATACTGCAGGTTGGAAGCAGAAACGATGACTTCCCAAGTGGTGTCCGCTGAACCCACTGAGATGGAGAGGTGGAGCTTCAGGATACACATATTGTTGCCATCATCTCCACTGATACCATGAAGGTGGAGGGAATCTCTTTACCAGCTGGTGAGTATGAAAGTTTCAGCTCCCCACTTGACCCTCTCTGATACCACCCCAGCAGAGATGTTGAGCCATTTGTTACAGCCTCAGGGGGTTGCCTCAAATCTGGGCTCCCCACATGGCCTTTACTGTCATGGGTAGGAGTGAGGACTCATTTCTTTGTTTTTGTTGTGGTGTTTTGCTGGAGGAAAACAGTGATTGTCTAAAGTTTTCTGTCTTCCTAGGCTGCCTCCTTCTTGGTCCTTTGGCTAGAAAGATAGGCTTTAGCTGGGGGTTCTTTTGTCTGTGCCCCTGGAATATCCGGGTTGCTGACTTCTTCAGTTCCTACAGGAGATACATGAAGCAAATAGAAAACCCTGGGAACTCTCCACTCTCATTCCTCAAGTTCCAAGGTCCCTAACTGATCAATCTTCTTTTTCCCATCTTTCAGAGTCTTCTTACTTTGCTTTATATATAATGTTCATAGTTTTTAGTTGTACTTAGTGGGATGAATGGGGAAAATACACCTACTCCATATTCCTTGAAGTGGAGGTCTTAGTGATTTTTTGTCACCAGGATCTTAATTAAGGGCAAGAAGCATTTAAAAGCAGCAAGCATTTGTGTCATCCCCTGGAGGCCATGAAGAAGATGACTCTAATGAGTTTCTGGAAGCCCAGGACTGCTAGCTACTCCTTTTTGACAATACTGTACCCATTGGAAAGTGTTGGAACATGTTCCATGTGCAATTGCCTCATATTATTTCTGTGAGTATACTTTGAGAAATATGAAGCAAATTTTCCCAATTTTCTTTTAACCTATTTACCCTCCCTTATTTTGACCACTAAATAAAAGATTTCCAATAGTCAAAAAAGGATTTGAGAAAGTATAAGACTAAAATATTTGAAAGAATACATGTGGATACGGTTTTCTTCAACTTTATCTACAGAAAAGGAGAAGAAAATTTAAAAACCCTTCTAGGCTGAGGAAAGCAAAAGGAATTCAAAGAAAAACTTGAGCAATGCTGGTAATTGTTTAATAATCAGCTTTTGGGCAGGGGGGAAGCTGTAGTTTGTAATGTTTTCCAACTTCTGTGCAATAAATACTCTCACCATAGCTAATTTTAAGCTGCCAATGTGCCATCACTCAATGTGGAGTTGAGAGGAGATGCTAACAGTTGGCCCTCACAGGCTGGTATGTGTGAGCTCCCTACAACACTGTAAGTGGTAGAGACTAATAAAGTTCTTTGAGAAGGGGCCTCACTGACTACCTCACTCCACTATTTAGCTGCAAGAGGAAATTGTCAGTAGAACTCCCACTAAATTTAAATATCTGAGAGTAAAATAGGACAGTCTGTTCTACTCCTGAACAATCAAACTTGCTTCAGGAACTTCTGGGAACTCCATCCTACAACCATAATGACATGGAAGAGGTAAGAATGGGTATGTAGGTCACTGTCAGACAGGCCTGAGCAATTTTCACTGAGTCTCCGTGGTGATGGAGAAAGAGGAAAGAAGCTACACTTTCCTTCTGCTCCTGAGAAGGGCAGAGCATTTGGCTGAATATGAGAGCCTGGATAACAAAGCAATCTCATTGTCTTGAGAGGAAACACGAGAGCAGAATTCAGCATGAGTTTTTAGACGACAATCAAGTATGGTTACAAATGTCTCAATGAACACCTGTGTAGAAGTCAGGCAGCACAAAGAACATGGTATAGTAATTGATCATCTCACTGCACATAAGCTCAGGCTGATTATAATCAAGGAAGAAATTCTAACTGTGCCTTTGTATGCTGTGTAAGTCCTTTGGGCAAGACTTTGGGCGAGTTATTAACCTCACTTGCCTTGGTTTCTCCTTTGGTAAAATGCAGATAATAACGTTACCTACACTAGGGTTTAATGATGATTGAATAAGTATATAGTTTCAAAATCGTAGTGAGAATTTGAAAACACATAAGTTGAATATTTTTTTTTTAAAAAAAGACAAGTATATCTTATAGCTCCATCTCATGAATCATTTGCTTTTAGATATATCCTTCTGCCTTCAAAAAGGAAGAGGAATGAGAATTTTCAAGAGCAGGCGTATTCTTTTTTCTCTGGAAAAGGGATTCACACTAGAAGCCCTGTTAAGATGAGGGCTTCTGGCAGGGCAAGAGGAGAGATGATGTGACTTGAAAATAAATGACATCCAGAAGAATCAAATACCCAACTATTCACAACTCAAGCCTGATATAAGACAGTTTTTCTTCATTTTTCATTCTTCTTTTCACTAAAGTTCAGTGTCCTGAAGTAAGCCCATTAACCTGTTTAGAATTAGGGACTATTGTACTTTTATTGATATTAATAACAATTTATAGAATGAATAAATTAAATGTGAGACACATCCCTCTACACAAGTGTCAATGCACTGGCATTCATAGAGTCAAAGTGAGAGGGTGGAGCATGAAGTGCATGCTGGGAAAAGTTGGGCAAGGGAAGGTTAGTCGTGAGAGAGATGTAAAATCTATTCCAAGCTCTGTAATCAGGGCAGTTGTATTTGGTGAGAATTTAAGACTAAATTACATTTTTGTAAAAGGAGAGAAATAGACTACTTAATCCTTTCAGTGCTTTTACTGATGGGTTGGTGTCAGGGAAATCTTTCTGTGTGGTACTTTGAATATTTTGATTGTTCTCTACAGTCTACTAATGTCTTCTAAACCAATCATTTCTTTAAACTGTGAGATAAAATTATTTATTTAAACAAAAACATACCATTGCTTTAGGGCCTCCAATGATGTGTACAAAATACAAATTCAACAATGACATTACATTAAATTAAATTAACTTCTGCAGCTACAATTTCCCATAAAAAGCACAGCAAAGTATTGGGCATGAGAGAATGCCATATGACGTCTATTATTTTTTTCTGATGGTTTTAGTTATTTAATCTTTTGATTCCCAAAGAATTAAGATGCTCAAATATACTTTTTATATGATTTAAATCTTTTATATTAAATACAACTATTTGATTTACCTATGAACTCTTCTATTTGGCAGTGTCTTAATAATTTTTCTATTTCAACTGAAACGTTAACAACATTTTAGAAGTACATAACAATAATCTAGTAACTATCAATACGGACTGATAACTACCACAAATACAAATTATCATCATATAATATTGATTATACATTGTTTAAAATATATATATTGCATACTTTCATTTTTATCTAATATCCATTTCATTTTATGAGCTCCTTGCAGTCTGGAACTATTTCATTTTCTGTATCTAGCAGTGACTCATATATCATATTTATAATTTGAGTTAAATGAGTGAATACATGGTGTTTGCGGTGGTGATTTCTCAGTTTTCGTTCTTACCCTCCCGTTTGAGTTTCATACTCAGGCAGTATATTCTTTGGATTCAGGTACTTCTCCTCCTCCTCCTCCTCATCCTTGTTCTTATTATTATTCTTCAAATGTGTATTTTATTTTTCTGAATTTCTGAATTTGATTTGTTGACTTACCAATATAGGATATAATTGACTTCAAGAATTAAGGATTGTCTGGGACTCTCAAAGTTACAATCAGAAATAATCCTGGCGGCTATATATAGCATAATTCATATAAAAATCTTCATTTAAGTTGCCAGTTTGCTTGGATAAGGATGTTGAAAATGGGAGCCAGGCAACCTGGATTATAGTCCTGTTCTGACACTAGCTTCTTTTCTAAACTTGGAAAATTCACCTAATCACTTTCTGCTTTAGTTTACTCATAGGTAAAGCGGTGATAATATGACCATCTGAAGTAACTTAGTTGTGAGGTTCAAAATGAAATATGTATATAAAATATTTTTAAAGTAGAAACATTGTATAAATGTCAGCTATTTTATCAAGATTAAATAAAGATAAATTCTCAAGATAAATTGATTAATAAAACACACGGCTAAAATTTGTGATTGAAAACATTATAGTTATAATTTTATTGTGTAAAGATTGCCATTTACCTGCTAGAAACCTAATGACAATGTAAAATATGTTTTCCTGTATACAGTATTCGATGTCTATGATATAAAGTCTTGAAGCATATCAATGCCCTGTTTTCATAAAAAGCAAGTTTTACCAGATATTCAAACAGACCCAAGGGTTCCCTGTTCCCCGTAAGCTTGCAGAATTGAGAATTCATTGGCCTTCAAAGCAATCAATCCCTTAATCACAAGAAATCGTGCAAGCTTTCGTAATCTGTGAGCAAGTTTCTGGATCCCTTTCCATTGCCTTAAAACTGTTTGGAATTGAGTTTTGTCTTGCGAGGAGAAAGCCATTGGTAATTTTTCATTTTAGTGATGCCTGTGGGTGTGTGTGTGTGTGAGACAGAGCGACAGAGAGAGACAGAGAGAGACACTGGCACAAAAGTCTTGTAGCTTTCTTTCCTTAAGAACTTTCCCCACTATGCATTAGAATTTTTTTTTTTAAAGATTTTATTTTTTCCTTTTTCTCCCCAAAGCCCCCCGGTACATAGTTGTGTATTCTTCGTTGTGGGTTCTTCTAGTTGTGGCATGTGGGATGCTGCCTCAGCGTGGTCTGATGAGCAGTGCCATGTCCGCGCCCAGGATTCGAACTAACGAAACACTGGGCCGCCTGCGGCGGAGCGCGCGAACTTAACCACTCGGCCACGGGGCCAGCCCCTATGCATTAGAATTTTTGATTGGTTAGTTAAAATGGAATTTTGGTCATCATAGCAGTGGAGGCCAAATATATTTTAAAAGTAGTCTAGGATTATAGTTTTAAAACTGTCTGGTGATTTTGGCCTGTCTCTATGCTGGACTTCTAGGACCTTCCTGCACAGTCCTCCGTGGTCTCTCTGCTCATTATGCAATACCGCAATTGCCAGGAACACAAGCCCTTTTCATTTTCCTGACATATATTATTATTTTTCTTGTGACTGAGCCATGAGTGGGTCTTTCGCTAATTGAGAGGAAAAAGGCAGTGTGTGCAGGGTAATTTCTATAAAGCTAAGAGATTTTTAGAAAGACAGCCCAAATTGTGCAGGCTCTCAAAACAAACACCAGATGTAGTCTGGTTCATAAAATGTATTGATTTTATGAGATGTTTTAGAAAAGAAGAGGAAGGATTCAACTTTGGAAGCTGTTGTCAAGAATCCTTTCTAAGAAGCAGGAAAACAATTTGGAGTCTGAGCATCGGTGTGGACCCCAGGTCAGCCACTTAGCCGAGTTACTTTTCTTCTCTGAGACTTCTCTCATTAAATCTCACAGAAGAGAGATTTTGTTATACATGAGTGTGTAAACTGTAATTGTCAGATCCTCTGAAAATAAAGTTTCATCTAATAACATTGACCTGGGTTATGAAACTTGGGGAGGTTCCAGTCCCCTCAGCCCTGGGTCCCAGGACATGAAGGCTGAAGGATGTTGTGATGTCTATTTCACAGACAAGTTTTGCATCTCAGATCTTCTTTTGGCTGGAGAGAAGGCAATACTCCTCAGGCTCCTATAACCCCCAAACCCTGGAGTAAGGGAAGCCATTCAGGCTGGGATCATGTAGAGTGGTCGTTCTTGAACTTTGATGTACATGAGAATCACCTGGAGAACTTACTATAACACATTTTCCTAAGCTCCAGCTCCAGAGATTCTGATTGAGTGGGTCAGAGTGGGCCCCTGCAATCGCATTTCCAACAAGTTCATGGGGATGCCAATGCTGCTGGTCTAAGAATCACACTTTGAGAGGCTCCCTGTTTCAGGGATAGGGAGCCATGACTTCTGTGTCCCCAGAGCATCAGGGAATCATCTTTCTCACATGGAGAGAAGCCTTTCCTCCAGGAAAAGAAAAAATGAAAAAAATAAAGAGAAGTAGCAAACACCCTCCCCCAAGCCCTGCATAGGCATCTTAGTGTCCTTTAGTCCATGGGGCCTTTGCAGCATCCTGTGATGAAGGAAATACAGTCTGGGTTTCGGCAGAAGAGGAAACCAGGTCCCAGAGTGGGAAAGTAAACACCGTTCAAGCAACACTACTAAGCTGTAGATCTGAGGTCCAACTGAAGCTGTGACTCCATTCCGGTGCTTTCTACCATGGAGGGAAGCATCTTACAGATTCCTTCCCTAGACTCCTCATATGAATTTTTTAAGAATTCAAACGAGAAAGTGTCTCATTGGAATTCATCCCACTCCTTAACAGAGCCATTATCCAACGTGGTTGAATTTGAGCAGGTTCCTGGGAAGGTAGTGAGTAATATCTGCTGAATGAGGGTGGCTAATACTCACAGGTCACCTTTAGTGAAGATTGGTTTCCCCGCTACTACCACATGCTCTCTTCATTCTTTCCCAGCAGTCAGACCCTCCCTTACTTGACTTCTCCGGCACATTTCACGCTGATGATGACTCTTAGCTACTCTGACCTGAAGGAAAGAGTGCTCTATTCACGGTGTGGTCCACAGACCAGCAGCCTCATCATCATCATGCGAGAGTTTCTCAGAAGTTCAGAACCTCAGGCCCCATCCCAGACGTACTATGGAATCAGAAGCTCCTTCTTAACAAGATCCCCCGGTGATTCATACATATACTCAAGTATTAGAAAAACTGTGTACACATTCAGGAAAAAGGAGTAGGAAAAAAGCCCTGCACTAACCCTCAGTGGTCTTTCCCACTTTTCTGCTTTGCTGTGATCTACATTTCACGACTGTAAGTTCCTGGAAGGTAGGGACCGGGTCAGTATCATTCAGCAGCTTTTCTAGCATTTCGTCTAACACTCAGTAAATGATCAATGACTACTTGTGGAATAAAGATGCCAAGATCTTCACGGCAGGCTCAGATTTCCCCTGAGTCCTAGAATTATGACATCTATCTGGACATTTCCAGAATTATTGTCATAGGTACCTCTAATTTGACATACGCAAATTAATTTCTCACCTAAATCTACTATGCTTCTCATTTTCCTTCTTTCTGAAAATAGCACCCTGTTTCTCAAGTCCTAGACTGTCCCTAACCACATATTCAATCCATTATTATATCTTGACCCCCTAGTAATTATAGGATTCATCCCATTCTTTCTGAAACCATGGCTACAAGTTCTATTCCTTTGTTTGTTTGTTTAGACATTTTTTGCCTGATTTATTTTATTTTTTATTTCAAAATATAATTTATTCACTATTCACGCATTCTGTATCAGTATATTAGTACTCTATGTTGTTTATTTATTTTTGTTCATTTATTTTTCAGCTTTATCAAGGTATAATTAACAAATAAAATTGTAAGATATTTGAAGCATACATCATGATGATTTGATATACGTATACATTGTGAAAGGATTCCTCCCCCATCTAATTAACATATCTATCACTTCACATATTTGTTTGTTTGGTTTTTTTGCTGAAAATATTTAAGTTAGACTTTCTTTGCAAACTTTAATTATACAATACAGCATTATCAGCTATAGTCACCATATTGTCAACTATAGTCACCATGTCATCCATTAGATCCTCAGACTTCATCCATCTTATAGCTGAATATCTGTGCCCTCTTACCGACCTCTCCTCATTTCTCCCCCCTCAGCCCTGGCAACTACTTTTCCACTCTCTGTTTCTATGAGTTTGACTTTTTATTCATATTCCACATATAAGTGATGCCATGTGGTATTTGTCTTTTTCTGTCTGGTTTAGTTTACCTGGCATAATGTCCTCGAGGTCGTCAATGTTGTTGTCAATGGTAAGATTTCCTTCTTTCTCATGGCTGAATAATATTCCATTATATATATATATATCCCATTATATTATATATATATAATATTCCATTATATATATATTATATATATATCGCATCTTCGTTGTCCACTCGTCCTTTGACAGACACTTAGGCTGTTTCTATATCTTGCCTATTGTGAATAACGTTGTGATGAACTTTGAAGTGCAGATATCTCTCCAATAGCCTGTTTGCATTTCCTTTGGATACATACTGGGAAGTCTTGCCTGATTTATTTTAATGACATCCTTTATTGCCGCCTTGTCTATTGTTTTATTTTCCTCAGATCTATTCTTTACACTGCCTCCAAAATGGTCATTTAAAATCTAAACGTGAGTAAGTCACCTCTTTTGCTTAAATAGCTTCTCATGGTCTTTAGGATAGAATTTAAACTCTATAGAATATTTTCCAATACTTTCTCCATTATCTGGTTCCTGCCAGCTTCTCCACTCTCACATTTTACCTCTTCCCTCCTTGAACTCTATAATCCAGCCTCACCGTATGATTTGTATTTCTATAGTAAATGAACTTGCTGCCTCTTGCATCCAGAATTGCTGTCCTCTATACACATACTTATCTTGAAAACTTTCACTTTTCCTTCATGACTCAGGCTGGTGCCTTTGCTGTTAAGAAATCTTTGATGGGGGCCAGCCCAGTGTGTAGTGGTTAAGTTTGTGCACTCTGTTTCAGCACCCTGGGGTTTGCCCATTTGGATTGTGAGCATGGACTTACACACCACTCATCAAGCCATGCTGTGACGGCGTCCCACATGGAAGAACTAGAAGGACTTACAACTAGGGTGTACAACTATATACTGGGGCTTTGGGGAGAAGAAAAAAAAGAGCTCTGGCTTGGATGTGTTAAAAAAAAAGAAAGACAAAGCAATCTTTGATGCTTCTGGTCTAAGTTAGGTGCCTCTTCCATTTGTTCTCACAGATCTTGAGAACATCACCATCATATCACTCATCAAGCCATAACACAATTCTGTTTATTTACCAGGTTCACTTATGAGCTCCTTTAGAACACGTGCAGAGACCTTTATCTGTATATCTCCATGATGTAGCATAGTGCAGGAACATTGTAGATCTCCATTACATATTTTTTAATTGATGAATGAATAAATGGGAGGCAGTAATTCTCAAACAGGGGCTTAGAGGGAAGTTGAAGATTATAAATAACTTCTTGAGAGCAAGGATTGTCTCCTGTTTACCTTTGAGCTCTCAGAAATTAGCACAACACTTAGAATACAGTATGCACTCTGTAAATAAATTGAAGAAATAAAGGGATATATAGAATGATGGGTGAATAGACGCTATCAACAAAAGTATTGCTGTAAAGCTTTGATTCTCTGCTTGATAGAAGCATCCTTGCCATCTATTTCATGTCTCCTGCCTTTGTTTTCTTCTACTCCCTGAAGCTGGGTCTGTGGGCAGAAATACCTATAGTCTCAGACCCACACCAGCTCTGAGCTAGCTATGACAGAGACAGGAATTGTACCAGTTCCCTCAGTCGTACACTCCTGGGATTCAGTTTTGTTGATTACCAAGGTCTAGTGCATCAGGAATAAGTTGTGGGGCTGTGTCAGCAACTTATTAATAACAGCCTTGGGTGAGCAACGCATATTTGGCAGGGTTACTTCATCATCCCTCCTATCAGTTTCAATTTCCTCTGTTATATGCCAGTACGTCCCACTTCCCAGATTTGACTTCCTCCATAGACGGCTTATAGGCAATTTTTTGTTTCTTTCCATTATCATACCCTGCTACCTGCTCTGCTCCTGAATGATTAGAATTATCAACTACTCAATCATTTCCAATACTGCATGTACACACCTCTGCTTTCCCTCTCTCTGACTCTACATTTTATGAGGTAAGATGCAGGAGTGATGATGCTGTTTTATTTTAAATCCAATGAGGTAAATCTGGTGGTCTTTGGGGCAGTCCTGGTAAGCCATTTTATCCTTCAGACAAGTCTATTTATGCTGACTATCTAAGCATATTTTTGTAGACTGACTTCTACATAGACGTCGCCAATGTTTTCCCATATAAGTAGCAATATATTTTTATATTGGTGAATTCTTTGGAGGCTTTCTTACACAATATCCTTAAAATGAAGTAAATATCCACTGGTTCATACTGATATCGATATATAATTGAAGAAAATAAATGAATAGAGGAAAAAGAAAAGCTCTTCCTTACAGAAGAATTCTGATTAATCAATGTGGAAGAAATTAGAGAAGTTGAAAATCACCAATGGGTAATCACTAGAGTGATGATTATAGGTAAGCTATGCTGATAGATGCTAAAATTAGTGGGCAGAAGTTTGAAAAGAAACACGGTATTTTCATAGTCTCAAAGTGTGTCACCCCAAATACTTACTAATCACAAAGGGAAAAATAGTAACTTTACTGTGGAGAAATCTGGCAGAAATCATCGTATCAAATGATCAAGGTTGGCATCATCCCTGTTATGATTCACTGAGAAAGGCACACCATTTCTTTGGTATTGTTGCCAAAAATGTATCATCTTAAGGTAATTGTGAGAAAACATCAGGAAAAAAAAAAATCAATTGGAAGACATTCTGCAGAACACCTGACCAGTACTCTTCAAAAGTGTCAAATCATGAGAGACAAGAAAAGACTGTCACAGGACAGGCAAGGAGAGACAAGGAATTGTCACAGATTGAAGAAGACTAAGGAGATATAACAAGTTAGTGCAGAAAAAAGGACATTAGAGGAAAAACTTGTAAAAATTTTAATAGTCTGTAGTTTGGTGAATAGTATTACACCCATGTTAATTTCTGTCTTGATCATCCTATGATTATATAAGACGCTTACACTAGGGGAAGCTGGGTGAAAGGTACACAGACATTCTCTGTACCATTTTAATAAATTTTCTGAAAGCCTTTATTTATTTCAAAATAATGTCCTCAGGTTAAAAGAGCGTAAGTGGCTTAGAATAGGGCCTGGCATAGAGTAAATGCTTAACAAAGGCTAGTCAGTCATCACCAATGCCATTGTAGCTTCAGTCTGCCCAGACTGCTTTGCCAGGATCTCCTACACTGCACACATCTGCACTCTGCCCCAAATCTTATGTGACAAAGCCCATGTTACCAACATGTGGTGCTCTCCAGAAGAGGCACGGAAAAATCAGGCCCAGTCGTCTGTCCCTAAACATGTAGAAAAATAAAACAGGAAATGCTTATTGTTTGCTTAATCTGTCCATCTGCTTTAAGAGACTGCTTGTATTTCTCTGAACGTAAATAGAGAATCCTAGCAAGATTGCTTCGAGATAGTCAAGATGGACTCACGCATGGGAGGCCATATTTCTCTAAATGTCCAGAGCTCTTGGAAGGCACCACTGCCTCAATAGATAAGAAAAAATTGTTTTCAAAAAGCATTTGACAAGGTTTCACATCGAAGATTTATATCTAAAGCAGATCCAGGGAATGGGAGGCAAAATAGCATATTGTAGCAGAAAACCAATTTAAGAGTAGTAGACAAAAGGCAGTCATAGACGGCAAGCTCAGCTTCGAAGGGGGTTAAAAATAGCATGCTTTCCAGAGCTCTGGGAATAAGGCCTACATATTTGGGGACGTGTGCAGAGAAGAAAAGACCATTGAATTTGCTGGTGATACTAAAATTGAGGTCTTAGCAAATAATAAGGTGCAATATTATCAGATTGAAGAGGATTTGAATTGTGGGTGATTAAGGCAGAGGATGCCAAAAGCAGTTCAGGTATAAAGACACAAACTAATAAGTACAGGATCAAGGAGCCAATTATGCAGAACATACACCCAGAAAAGGATTTGGAGGATATTGTGGGAAAATCTGCAAAACCATCAGCACAGAGCGCAACCGCATTAGAAAAAGCAACCTGGATTTACTAAGTTATCTCTTCAAAGGGGAAGAAGATGAGAAGAGAGAGTGAAACTGCACCTTCGTAAGGCATTTAGTTGATTCCTACTTTGAATATAGTGTCCACTGCTGGACTGAACAGAAAATGAGAGAGACTAGGCCTGGGGGTTGGGGATGCAATAAAGGGAAACATTTAATTGGGAACCTATTTCCATTTTAGTCTCATTGGGAAATAGGGGATTTACTAGTGGAGGTTTTAAAAATCGGGTATTCTCAGGAAAATTTTTGAAATACAGAAAATGGTGTACAAATGATTGTTTAGATGCATGCACTGTTCTCATGATAGGCTCAAATCTCCTTTAAAGGACTCAACCAAAAGTTGACTGTACTTCCAATGCGTTGGTATGTGCATATAAAGCAAAATTCAGCCCCAGGGTTAATACAGGGGAACCAGAGCAGAACTATTTAATGCTACATACAAGAAGAAGCTGTCAGGAAAAGCTGGGAAAGTAAAGTGCAAATGAATTGAAGAGACACTTAAACTTATTTTTGGTGAGGGAGGTGATTAAAAATCATCGTTAAAAAAAATCACAGGGAAAAGGAAGTGAGAACAAATTTTAAATGACCAGTTTTGACAAGCTAAGTTTTCCTAATTGCAACATCTTCATATATATACAAGAATGTAGTTATATAAACAAGCCTTGAAGTTTTCCATTTATTTATATTTGTGTGCACTGCTTTTCTGATTCTGCCACAGGGAATGTGGATCCATTTGAATACAAGTACAGAGTATGCCAATTTCTCATAGCTCAATCCAGCATTCTGTTTAACGTGGTCTACTGGACTCAGTACGTATGAGTGAAGCATGGCATTCTGGCTGCATCCACACACAGTAAAGTAAAAGTAGAAGTAATAGTACTAGTGATTTAGGATTAAAAAATAATTTTCATCTGAAATTTGCAGACAAGTAAAGCAAACTACTGAGCCTTGTTTACTCTTTGATAAGCTATGTGGTTATCTCAGTTCTCCACTTTACTTTGCATGATAAAGAATCACAGAAAATTCTAGCTGGAAGGGACCTTAAGAATTATCTAGTACAATCCTCTTAAATTCCAGATAAGGCAAATGAGAAACAGAGGGATTAAGAAATTTACCCAAACTTTCAAAGGTACTTAGAAGCAAGCCCAAAACTAGATTCTTGATTCCTAATCCAGCATTCTAACATTTGAAGTTGTGGTCGCCTAAGTTTATAAACCAAAGTTAACAAATTATCTTGAATTTCTACAATTATGTTTAATATGCCTTATTTTTTATATTCTTTCAAAGTTGGAAATCTAGAATTTCTTCCAGTAGTCCAGTGTAGGGGCCAACTGGGCAGCAAAACATAGGTCAAGAGGTGCCCATCACCTCTAGGACAACAAGACTGACCCCTGACTGTTAAGCTGGGAGGAGACATACCACCTGTCCTTGAGAAGGCACAGTCTTTCATAAAGAACCACCTGCTGTAGGGCACAACATTAACTTGGGAGTCAAAGTGACTTGGTATCTAGGGACAGCTTTATTGCAATCTGATGCAGCTTGGGCAGCTCAAATGTTCTTCCTATATCTTGTTTCTCCTTCAACGAGAGAATAGGATTGGATGATCCACAAAGTCCCTGAATATTTACGATTCTAACGTATGATTACAGGGAGGATGTTTCTTAAGCAGAGAATGAGGAGGTAGAGAAGATGTAGTGGAGAGATAAAGTGTAGAAGTGAAGTATAGAAGATACAGAGGGTAGTGAAGATGACTTTGGTGGATGATCGAATTTGCACTTGGACGTTCTTTAGGAGGGCACCATGTTGGAAATCAACATGCAGTTTCTCAGTAAATCTGGCACTTCAAGTTTTTCCTTCTGAAGCAGACTATATTTTGTGGGGCAGGGGAGTGAGCATCAAATAAAAGAGATGTTTTGTGTTTAGGGATGATGCTATGTGAAAAATATGTACTAAGGTGTTTAAAGTACAATCACAGTGTAGAAAGATGCTCACAGTAGGAGAAGAATCTATACTCCTGAGACCAACTGAAGGAATATATCTCATCTCCTGCTCTCCAGAACCTAGGAGGTGGAAGTTTAGACTCTAATGTACCTTACAGTGGGTAAGATATTTTTACAACTCTTAATTAGGACAGGTCTTCTTTATTTATCCTTCAAGAATGCCTTTCTTGAAGGTTTACCTTAAGCCTTTCTCACCTATTTATGTCATTGTCTCCTGCCAAAAAGTCTCTGTCTTGTTAACATCTCTAGAGATAATGTATTAATATCAATATAACATGATATCATATGTGGATTTACATAATTACTTTTATAATAGAAGGACTCTGTACCTATGAAAATCTTTTCGTGCATATTCTTTAAATGTTATGCCAGAACTTTGCTTTTACTAATGAAGATCTATTCAATTATTCAAATAATGTGCTGCGTTACATGTTCAAAGCAGGGTGAGAGCAGTGGAATCTTGCAAGAGGCATTTCATTATTTGGTAGTGGAATGGGAGCAGCCACTACCTATGCCTGGCTCTAAACTTCAAACTGTAGTCGTAAAGCCTCCTTAAGAGTTGAGATTGCCCGCAGTACCTGTTTTCTGAGTGTGATCTGAGTGTATGGTGCTATAATATTGAATTATTTTGTACCAACAATTAATCAACATTTTGGAATATGTTCTATGGATATGTCTACCACCAGGTATGTGATGGTGGGATCTATAATTGATTCTGTAACATTTGGGAGCTGCTAAAGGACTTGTATAAAATATTTGGTTCTTTGTGCTTCCCAAAAAACGTAATCAAAAATTAAATAAATGATGTAGTAAGGCTCCAAAAAAATAACTTTGTTTTATTCCATTGTTCAATAGCTTAGGAGTCAAAACTTTTAGAACCAACTGGTATTAATGACAATGTAATAGTTGATATATAGTCTCCTTTATTTTCTTGCTATTTTCTTTTGTAATTTATTAATAAGATATTGCCTAAGGGAGACTGTTATTCATTTATATGTGGCCAGATTTTTATTACAAAGCTTATGATATAAAATAATTTTGGTGATTTAATTAAATAAAATTTAATAACAAACAAGATCAGAAAGTATGTTTGGATTATATGATTATAAAGGAATCCTTCTTGTGTTTAAATACAATATTTTATATTTCAGCCATTTTTTGTGCTCAAGAGATAGGTCCATTGATATCTTATAATAAAGTAGATATTTGTAAGACGCTTAAATCTCTAAATTTTAATTATAATTAAATGTCACGAACAGACAGCACTGATATGTGAATAGCAATACATGGATGTTTCCTTAGTATATTATCATGTGGACTTTGATATGAAGGAGTAAGTTTGTCTAAATTCAGTACTATTTAGCTATTTAATATTAACCAGAACACTTTTGCCATCTTTAAATGCTACAAAAACTACAAACATATATTAAATTGTTATCATTCAATTGAAGATAACACAGTCTATATATTTTTCATGGCTTTACACATTGAAGTGATAGATTTCCCAGACTATTAGTTATGGGATGCCACTCAGTCCCAGATTATCTGGTCGGTGCTAAAACTAAGAGAACATGGACTGTAAATGAAAAGTAAAAGTTAAACCTCAGAAATTGTTTTAAAATCTGCATTTGGGGTATAAAATAAGGACCTAATGATTAATGCTATTCAAACTGATGAGGAAGAAAAGAAACAATGAAAATTTCTACGGAAACTTTTCACTTATCTAGGCACCCTCACCCATTCCTCTCAATATTGCTTTTACTAGAAACAACTATACCAAATATAACCCACACACAAAAAAAATAGTTTTGCTTCACTTGCTTCGCCTACAGTGCCAGGGGGATGGATTTAATGATCTTATAGGCCTTTTCAATCTCTCTGATATTTGTGAAATGGCAACTGTCAATGTTGAACAAGAAATTGCTGAAATAACACAACTTTTTGAAATGGATAATATCTCATAGGACAAGAGCCCAGAAATGGAAGGAACAACCATAAACCTCACTGAAACTCATCTCAACGGGATGCCAACTTTACTCTTCAGCTAATAAAAACAACCAACTTTAAAAACGCTGTCTGTCAGTAAGTCAAAAATCAGCCATTTTGAAAATCTCAGTCCCAGCTATTGTGTATGCCAGAGTACTGGGACTCTTAGTGTGTCTCTTTTTCATTTTGAGTTTTGCTATTGCCTGACCTTTTGTTTCTATTTATGTCTGATTAAGAAGTATGGTCAATTATGTATATGTTACATGTAATTAAATTTAATATTAGATATTATCTAGGCTTGCCTATTTGTCAATAAATAAAACTGCATATTTTTGTGACAACATTTAAGTAGATTTCTACAGAAACAAAACATTTAAACTAAAGCACTTTCAAGTTCTTCTGGTCCATTAGGTAACTAAAAACTCTCTCATTTTCCAAAATAGGGTCTGAATATCTAAGTATTATCAATATTTGACAATTCTTTTTTCAATGGAGGTTTGAAGCATGAGGGAGAGATCCTTGAGAGGAAGAATGCACAGAGAAAGGAGTCCAAGATTCTTTCATATTTCCTCCTAGAGATGTTTGACAAATTTTAATGTACAAGGTGACAGTCAAAGAAACAAAGCAAAAGTCACCACACAAAACCTGAATTTTCAGTAGTCTTCTTGTGCTGAGGGCATACGAACTAGACTTCAGGATTTGCCAAAGAGAAAGCATCCTAGACAATCAGATAGGACCCAGGGGAGTCAAGCCTGGGGACAGAGCAGAGCCAGAGGTAGAAAGTGACTTAGAAAATGTCAGTTCAGTTGGTTCCTTCCTTAATTAGATTAAGGGGATCTGCTCCAACTCAGGCAGACTGCCAGATGATGAGGTGCGTATCCTCCAAAGCCTCCTCGATTTTTCTTGTATAATATCTGTCCTTCATTAAAAACAATTACAGGAATACTAAAGGGTCAAGAGAAAGAAAGCTGATAAAATATTTCCAGATCACCCAATCGTTGAAGTTACTAGACACAAACTTTAAAATAACTGTAATTATCAGGTTCCAGAAAATATATGAGAAAATAAAGCATTTCACTGAAAAACTAACATCTATAAAAAGAATCAGATGGAAATTATACAATCACAAAATGCAATCATGAAAATTAAAAACTAGTAAATGGGTTTGACCACAGACTGGATACAACAGAAGAATGGTTTTATGAACTTGAAGATAGGATAGTAGAAAATATCCAGAATCAAACATGAAGGTCAAAAACGATGGAAAATTTGTAAAAGGGTATAAGAAACATATTAGAAATGTGCCAACCCAGTGGCATAGTGGTTAAGTTCCCATACTCTGCTTCAGTGGCAGGAGGCTTACAGTTTTGGATCTCAGGTTCAGACCTACACACTGCTCATCAAGCCACACTGTGGTGGCATCCCGCATGCAAAGTGGAGGAAGATTGGCACAGATGTTAGCTCAGGGCCAATCTTTCTCAAGAAGAAAGAAAAAAAAAGAAAACAAAAAAGAAATATGTAAGAGTCTAATATATGGGCAACTGAAGCCTCACAAAGGCAGGGAAGAGAAAATATGACAGAACTAATATTTGCAAAGATAATGACAAAAATATATTTTGAAAACCAGAAAAGACATCAACTCACAAATTCAAGAAGAAACATGAATGCTAAGTAGAATAAATACAAACAAACCACTCCTGGTTGAAAAATCGTCATAAAATTTATGAAAGAGAAAAACAAAGTTAAAAGTTAAAAGAAGCCAGAGGAGAATAAAACACATTATCTTCAAGGAGGAAATAGTAAGAAAGAAAACTAACTCCTTATAAGAAACGGTAGATGTCAGTTGCAATAGAATGACAATTTTAGAGAGCAGAAAAAATAGACAACAACCTAAAATTTTACACTCTAGAAAATTATCTTTCAACAGTGTCAGTAAAATATAGACATTTCCAAACAAGAAAACACTGACATAATTTAATTCATTGCCAATCTGAATTAAGGAAAAAAGATGAAAGGACTTTTCAGGCAGAAGAAAAATGATTCTGTACAGAAACATAAAACTGCAGGAAGTAATGAAGAAACAAGATAAAGTAAATATGTGGGCAAAAGTAAGTGAATATTGGCTAAACAAAACATAGCTACAGTGTTTTGGACCTAAAATACATATACGGTTAAAAGGTGTAATAACAATTTAAAAAATGTGGTTGAAGGGGAGAGGTAAATGTGCACATGAACTATTTATCAAAACTGACCATATGCTGGGCATAAAACCAATCCCCAAAACTTTCAAAGAATGAAAATCACTCAGAATATGTATTCTGATCATAGTAGAATTAATCTTGAAAGTAACAGTAAAAAGTTAACCTAAAAATCCCCAAATGTTGGAGATTAGGAAATTAGAAGTAGTAATTGACCAAAGTATTAAAGAGGAAGTCTCAGTGGATCACAGAAAATATTTTTATTGTGTAGTAATTAATATAGATTTGTCAAAACTTGTAAGATGTAGCTAAACTG
This sequence comes from Equus asinus, assembly GCF_041296235.1. Taxonomy (NCBI): domain Eukaryota; kingdom Metazoa; phylum Chordata; class Mammalia; order Perissodactyla; family Equidae; genus Equus; species Equus asinus. The sequence continues at coordinate 21,041,024 of NC_091801.1, read as the reverse complement.
GTAATGAGAATGAAATTTGTAGTTTTAAATCCGTTATGTTTGAAGAGTAGGAAGGATGAAATTCAGTCATCTAAATCTTGTCTCAACAAGTTAGAAAAAGGGCAGCAAAAGAAAACCAAAGAAAATCGAAGGAAGGAAATAAAGACAATACAGAAATGAATGAATTAGAAAGGAAACAAATGGAGAGAATTAACCATACCACAAATCAGTTGTTGAAAAGAACAGCATAACTGATAAATATCTGGCAAGATTTATCACGAAAAAAACATGGTACAAACTCTTGATCTCAGGAATAAAAAAAAGAATCACTATAGATTCTTCAGATTATAAGAATATATTACAAAAAAATTTAACTTGAAAATTTCAATAAAAGGAATCATTCTCAGGAAAACAGTGTTTACCAAAACTGATGCAAGAAAAAATAAAACAATTTGAAAACGCTTTATCTAATAAATTGAATTCCCAATTAAAAACCTCTACACAAAAAAATTCCCAGGCCTAAATGATTTCATCAGTAAATTCTTTCAAACATTTATGGAAGAAATAGGACCATTTTTCCACAAAATATTCCATGGGATAAAAATAGAAGAACCATTCCCAAATTGAATAATTATGAGATCAGTGTAATCATAATACCATAAGTTGACAGGTATACTAAAAGAAATGAAAATTACATTTCAATTCACTTATGAACATAGACATAAAAGTTCTAAACACATATTAGTAAATTTAATCCAGCAATAAATAAATAGAATAACAGGACGTAATTGGGCTGATTTCAGGAATGTAAGATTGATTAAACTTTGGAAAGCAATCAATGTAATTCACCACATTAACAGAATACTGGAGAAAAATTATACGATGGTTTCATTAAAAGCAAAATAATTTTAGAAAATTCAATACTTGTTAAAAATTTTAGCAAATAAAGTAGAAGTAAAAATTTCTTAATCTGAAACATGAAATTTGCCAAAACAAACAAAAGCTCTAGCACACATTAGATAAGGGCTAAAATGATAAATGCTTTGTCCCTTCTATTGAGAATCAGACAACGGTATTCGCTACATCTTTGCTCCTTAAAGTAGGGGTTTGTAGATTGACAATATCTGTATCACTTGGGAGCTTGTTAGAAATGGAGACTCCTAGGCCTCACTTCAGACTCACTCAATTAGAATTTGCATTTTAAGAAGATCTCCAGGTGTTTCATATGCATGTTGAAGTATGGGAGGGAATTCTTTCAACCACTTCTATTCTTTACAGTCCTATGGTCGATGTTAAGACAGGAGGTGTTAACAATTTCAATAAGGTATGTAGGAAATTTGAAGACTCTACTGATAAGCTATGAGAATTAACAAATGAAGTTAGCAAAGCTGCTAGATGCCTGTTCAATACACAAAATTAAAATTATTTCTATGTACCAGCAGCAAGTGATAATAAACATGAAAATTTAAAATAGTATTTAGGAAAAAACTAAGAAAAATATTGTCAGTATTGAAATCTACAAAACCTTACTGAAAGAAATTACAAAAACCTAAACAAACGCAAAGATATGTCATATTTTTGTACTGGAAGATTTGGTATTGCAAAGATGCCAATTTTCTCCAAATTGATCTAAAAATGCATCACAATTCCAATCAAAATTCCAAGAGATGTTTTGTGTGTGGAAAAAAAATAAGCTTCAAAAAATGATTCAAAATTAGTATGAAAATGAAAAGTTTCAAGAATATTCAATAAACATTTTGAATAAAAAAGCACAAATTTGAAAGGTTTGCACTACTTGATTTGGAGAATTGCTAAAAAGCTATTGTAACTAAGACAGTGTGATAAGCACACAGGGCAGGCAGATGGACCGACAGAACAGAATAATTGTCCAAAACTGTATGTAAAGTCACCTGAGTTTTGACGAAGTTACCACTACAATTCAGTGAAGAAAGGATTGTCATTTCAATAGATGATACTGGGTAAATTGGCTATCCATAAGGGAACTGAATTTTGACCTTACCTTACTTGATTGAAAAAATAAGTTCCAGATGAATTATAGACCTAAATATAAAATCTAAAATAATATAGCTACTAGAAGATAACTTCGAAAAATGTGTTCGTGACCTGGGGTGGACAAAATTTCTTAAACTCGGCAAAAACACACTTGCCCTTGAAAGAAAAGATTGGAAAATTCTACTTCAATTAAATTAAGAACTTTTGTTCATCCAAAGAACGGTATTAGGAAACTAAAAATGCAAACCACAGAGTGATAAATATGTTTGGAATGCATATGTTCATCAAAGATCTCGTATCCAAAAGAAACACTTACAAATTAACAAGAAATAGCAATGAATCTAATAAATAAAATAGAAAAAAACATTTGAACAGACACTTCACAAAAGTCAACATCGAAATGCCCAAATATGGAAAGATACTCAACCAGACTTAGTCATCAAGAAAATGTTGATTCATACCAAAATGTGATACTAGTAGAGATCCCCCAAATGGGTGCAAGTTAAAAAGACTGTCAGTAGCAATATCTTAGGAGGATGTGGAATGACAAAAATTATCATATGTTCTAGTGAGTGTAAAAATCAGTTTAACAAATTTAAAATCTGTTTGGCAGTATCTACTAAAATTGTAGATATACAAACAAACTCAGTGATGCAGCAATTCCTCTCCTAAGTATATATTCAACAGCAACACATACTGTGTATATCAAAAGACATGCACGAGAACATCCACAGCATTATTTTCAAGAGCCCCAAACAGAAAACAACATGAATGCTCTTCAGTAAATGGCTATATAAATTGTAGTATGTTTATACAAGGGAATATTATCCAGTATTGAGAAATAATAAACTCTTAATATATGCAACAGCATGAATGAATTCAAGCAGTTTTTCTTTAATTTTGTGTTTTGTTTTATTTTTGGTGAGAAAGATTGTAGCTGAGCTTGTGTCTGTGCCAATCTTCCTCTATTTTGTGTGTGAGATGCGGCCACAGCATGGCTTAGATGAGTGGTGTGTAGGACCGCATCTGGATCTCTGCCCAGGATCTGACCCCTCGAACCCTAGGGTGCTGAAGTGAAGGGTGCAAACTCAACCACTACACCACCAGGCTGGCCCCTCAAGCACTTTTTTAAATAAAAGAATCCAGACACAAAAGAGTTCATACCGTATTATTCTATTTATGTAAAAGTAGCCAAGCAAAACTCAATTATTGTTAGAGAAGTCAGAATATTGATGACCTTTGTGTGGAACAATGACTTAGGGACAGTTGGGAGGATTTGGGGTGTGGTAATATTTGGGTGGTGCTACTCAAAAAAGCATCATTCATCAAGATGGGCATCTATGATTTGTATATCTTTTTAAGCATGTTTTTCTTTAATTAAAAAATGTTAATCAAAAAAAGTACAAAACACAAAACTCAAATGGGAAAAGGTATTTGCCAACACAAACAACTGACAAATGACTAATATGAAAGCTGTATACATAAGTCTTATAAATCAAAAAGCAAAAAACTAAAAAACAAAAAACACAAAAGAGAGACCCAAAAAACCCTCAAAAGATTATACATGTATTTCAGAGACAATGAAACTGAAAAGACCATTAACTATAGGAAAGTTTTCATTAGTAATCAAGGGAAAGAAAATTAAAATCACAATGAGTTACCATTACATCTACCAGGCTGGCAAAAATTACTGTCTGACAACATCAAATGTTGATGAGGATGTGGATCAATGGTAACTATTCTTGGAAATAAAAATTAATACAATTACTCTGGAAATAACTTGACATTGTTTAATAAGAGTGAAGATCTATGATTTCACTCTTAGTTAGACAACTTAGAGAAATCAGAAGTGAGGGTCTCTCTCTCTCTCTCTCTTTCTCCCTAACCAGGGGGTAAGTGTAAGAAAATTGATGAGAAGATTCCTTCATAGGAGCGTGAAACAATAAATAACTCAAATATCAAATAAATAACCCAAATATTTTTATATTTAAGAAATGAGATACTATAAAAATAAACTCTAGTGTCTTGCGTTAACATTTTCACAAACAAAATGTTGAACAAAAATACCATATGGAAAAATAATGCCTATAGTGTGATACATATATATAAAGTTTAAAAGCACACAACAAACAATATTCTATTTAGAGATATCTAAAGGCATAATAGTATACAAAGAAAAGTACAGGAATAATAAACACAAAATTTAGGATCATGATTGCCTGTGGGAGGAAAGGGAGGGTTATGTGCTTGTGCAGGTATAGATCAGGATGCCAAGACATTTGTAACTTAACTCGCATGGTTGGTAAATAGTTGTTATGTTATGTTGTTATATTTTTGTTATATGTAATTTTGTAAGTATGCAACATTTTATAATAATTTTTGAAAACAAAGTGGAACAAATCACAGAAAGGGTAAATACAGAGTGCCGTGTATTCACAGGATCTAAACGTGCAAATTTTATGGCAGAATGAGGAGGCGGGAAGGAAAGGTGGGAAAGGAGGCAGGGAAAGAAGGAGGAGAGAGTTAGAGAGAGAGCGATGATAAAGACTCAGCTTTCTGTTTTGCTCTAACTAGCATCTGATTTCTCCCTTTTCCTTGACAATCAAATCCATAAATGGATAGTCCATTACTGTGCTGTCCAATACGGTAACCACTAGCCACATGTGGCTGCTAAGTGCTTGATATGTGGCTAGGTGTGAATTGAGATGTGTTATTCATGTAAAATATAGACCAGATTTGAAAAAAATTGATAAGAAAAAATGTAAACTTTCTCATAAATACTTTTAATATTAACTATTGAAATGATAATTTTTTGGATATACTGGGTTAAAAGAATATATTATGAAAGCCAATTTCACCAGTTTGTAATGTGGCTACTAGAACACTCAAAATTATATATGTGGCTCACGTTATAGTTTTATTGGACAGCCTTGGTCTAGAAACATTTTTCTATTTTCTCCTATTTAATTAATTCTTCAATTCACTTCCATTACTGCACTGGAAAGGTAATGAGTCATTTATTAATTGCCAGATTCAAAATTCTTTTCTCTACCATGTTACTTGATCTCTTTTAAGCATTTGATACTCCCTTCCCCTGGGACTCTCTCCTTCTTGACAACGACACCACCTTCCTGTCTCCTCCAACAGTCTCACCCTACTTCCCTCCTTCTCTTCCAGCCTTTCTCATCCTCTGTTAGGCATTAGATGTTAGGCTGCTTTTATATTTGTCTCTTCTCTTTTCTCTTTTTGTTAACTTAATCAGTGAGCATTTGTCAAGCACCCATTTAATGCCAGGCATTCTTCTGGATGCTTATCTTATACCATCAATATACGCTGACAACTCCCAAATCTGTATCTTTAGTTCTAACTACCCTTTTGGGCTCAGAAAGATCTATCCAGCTCACTCCTGGATGTCTTTGTCTGATATTCAACAAATTCAAAACATCTTTTTTCTAATGCAGGATTCTCAAAATGCGGTTCTGGTACTAACATAACCTATATTACATGGGAACTTGTTAGAGATTCTTAGGTCCTGCCCCAGACCTATGGAACCAGATACTGCTGGAATGAGCACACAATCTGTGCTTTTACAAGCCCTCCTGGTTATTCTGATGCTCACTTAAAGTTTGATAGTCATTGACTTAGACTATTCTTTTTTTCCTTTCTTACCCACAGCTTATTAGTTACAGACTCCTATGGATTACTCCTCCCACCGTGGCTTGCATGAGCCTCATGTTCCTCTCTCTAGTCCTGGCTCTCTTCTCTCCTGGTACACATTGCTGCAGGAGTATCCTAATTGTTCTCCTTGTGTCCAGTCTCGATGCTGCTAACCTACCATTTGAAACAAATCGGATCATATTACCCTTCTCAAAATCTGTTTAATGGTTTCTTGTTTCTTACAAAGTCCCACTTCTTAGATACATGTCTTTCATCTGTCCTATCTTCAGCTTTACCTTGAGTTAAAATTTTCGAGTCAGGTAGAAACAATTTTTAATTTCAGCTATTTTTTTTACTACCTTATTACCTTGTACATGTCACCCGACCTCTCTGAGTCTCAGTTTCCCTTTTATAAAGTAGGAATTATGATAAATCTACCTCATGGGGCTTTTGTAAACACTTGACACTCTGGGGACAGTGGCTAGCACAATGAGCAGTATATTTGAATCTATGCTAGTTACTATTACTTGCAGTAGAATTATTCTTTAAGCCTATTTCTCATATTCTTTTACATAATCTGCTTCATATCTAGCATACTGTTTGAAGTTTACTTAACTTGAAGAGTCTCGTCTTCACACACGTTTCTTCCTTATCCTAGACTGCTCCCTCTGTCTGGGACGGAACACCCATTTCCTGACACTCAGAGCGTTCTACTAGTTTCTCAAGACCGAACTTTTAGAGTCAGTCCTTCTCTTGCTTGTCTCATTCTCCTGAAATGAACCATCATTTCTTCTGAACACACACTGGGTCCTGTACGTGCTTCTCTCAGAGACTCTATTACAATTTACCGTACACCAAATTGTCAAGAGTAGATAATCCTGCTAGTTTGGATTTATGATGATTTTTGTCTTATTCTTTAAATTTTTCAGAATTCTCCCATTAAAAAATACCACGTCTATAATCACATCAAAGGTTACGTTAAAATTCCGTACGTTGTTACCGCACCCAAGAAGCCCTGTGAAAGGAATTGTTCAAAAAGTTGGGTTTTATTCAAAATCAACTATTCTGATGTTCATAAAGATTAAATAAATTTGGATTTTAGGGTGTAATCATATACAGGGAACATCTGATGCCCTTTATTTAACTAAATATCTAAATAAATTATCACCAATGTAATTGAAATAACCAAAGGTTATTCTGGTATGGCCAAGAATTGAGATGGAATGATGTGTCCTCACTATGTTAACTAAGGGCTAAATGAGTCCACTCAGAGCCCTCTTACCACAGCCCAATCTTTTTTTTTTTTTTTTGAGGAAGATTAGCCCTGAGCTAACTACTACCTCCTCTTTTTGCTGAGGAAACCTGGCCCTGAGCTAACATCCATGTCCATCTTCCTCTACTTTATACGTGGGACGCCTACCACAGCATGGCTTTTGCCAAGCGGTGCCATGTCCGCACCTGGGATCCGATCCAGCAAACCCTCGGCCACCAAGAAGTGGAACATGCAAACTTAACTGCTGCGTCACTGGGCTGGCCCACCACAGCCCAATCTTATCTCTTAGTGCATCTTCTTAGTGAGGATGGGAACCTGTTGCAAAAAATTATTTGGTTTGATAAGACTGAGAAGCAGAACTCCAGAGCCACTCTGACTTTGATGTACAACTTTACCCTCAGAGGTCATAAAAGCATCACTGCCAAAGAAAATGTCACCCACCCACCCTGGCCATCTTTGAAATAGGACCGTAGTAATCCACCATCTGCTAGGATCGTGGTTCTCAAACAACACGATTCTTATTCATGGTAGTTTCCAGACTCCCCCTTTCAGAAAACGTGAACTTGTGGGACTCAGAAATAAGCCTATAACAGACTATGCCTGTACTGATTAAAGCATTGTTAACCAATAGGAGAAGGTTGTTGTTTATGCTAAGGGTGCTGTGATATATTCTTATGTTTTTTATTGTTGTAGTCTAATTTGAATTCCTAAAGTATTAATATATTTGTGCTATGGGAAATAGAGTGTGGATGAGTCTGTGGTTTTTAGAGGTCCTGAAAGCACCTTAGCCTACACAAACACACACTCATACACACATTCTTTTTTAATGATTCCAGGATAATAAGCAAAGCCATATTATTATTAAGCTTATTACTTAGGAAAAGGATGAAGGTGTTAAAACAAAGAGACTTCAGAGTGCAGTGGCTTGAAGAAGATAAAAATCTATTTTTCTCTAAAGCTGTGAGGGGCGCAATCTAGGCTTGTGGGGCAGCTCTGTTTTAATGAATCATTTAGGGAGGCATGTCCTTTCCGTGGTTAATGCTGAGTGTAGTGGTCCCTTGCTTTTTCAGCTTACAGAAAAAGGAAAGAATGGAAGTATTTTAGGAAAACTATTTCCTAGTTTATTCCTAAATAGGAAACTATTTCCTTCTAAGCAAATGATCAATGAATTGCAGGCCCAACCCTAGGTACAAGAAAGGCTGGAAAATGTGGTTTCTATTTGGATTGCCGTTGCTGCATTTTCTTCTAGTGCAATGGACAAATGGGAGAAGGGAAAGCAGATTTTGACAGACAACTGCAAGACTATCACAAGTTTGCCAACAAGACAGTCATTAGACTAGGGTGGAAAAGGGATAGAGCTTAAATTGTGGCGGTAAGAGCCTTGCATTAGGCCTATCATTAGTGTGCCTTTATCTTCCTTTCTCATTCCTCATCAGTGGGAAAAACTTGAAAGAATTTAGTTGTAAGTTTCTCTGAAAAGCTCCCTCTCCCTTTCCCCAACAACAGCGTCTGTCATGAATTTAATGATATATGAACTAATATTGAAATACCGTACACTTTACTTAATAGAATGCTAAAGTAAACCCGCTTTGGAATTAAAATATTTTTTAATGTAACTGACCACTCTCACAGAGTCAAATTTACCTGTATTGGTTTTGTTTAAAGTAAAAGGTAAGTCATTTTGAAATAGGGTGCTGTTAACTACACCAGCCTTTGGGGTCAATGGAGTGCAATTAATGAGCTAGCATATAGAGATGGTAATTGGTCAGAGATTAAATAAATAATTGAATCTATCTACCAATTAGGACTGGATTCTACTGGTAGTAAGAATGACCTCAAATAATTGTATCTTTAGCAAGACAGAAATTTGTTTACTTTCACACAAGATAAGTCTCTACCATATTTCACAGGTGAGTTCTATTCTCAAAGTCACATTATGTTCACTAGATGGCCTCTCAAACTCCAGCTATCACATCCTCATTTTAGACGGAGGAAAGAGAAAGGAGAGAAAAGGCTATGTCTCAGCTGCCTCAGGAACTCCTATGGAAGGTTCCTAAAAGCTCTACCCAATGATTCCTCCTTATACCTCATTGGCTAAGATATCCGCAAGGTGGACATCAAAAATGTAATTTTATGTTTAGCTAGGTATACCATTGTCCTGATATTGTAATGGATCTGCTACTAAGAGCAAAGAAGAATGAGTAGGAATCCAGTCATCTACAGCCGTGCTGTCTTTGGTCAACTACCTTTGCAGTGAAAACCATGATTGAGAGCACAAAGAACAAGGTAAAGCAAATTTACCCTTAATCACTATTTACATTACTGGCTTCCAAACTGTGATCCAGAATTCCAGTAATATGGTCCTTGGCCCGGTGGAGAGCTCCTCTACTAAGGCTCAGTCATCCTGAGTGCCTTAGAATGGAAGGGGGATGCATTAGTTGAGTCTTCTGAGAAGGAGACTCCAAGGTTACCTGTGAAAGAGATACACTGGGAAAAGCACATGTGAGGGAAAAGAGGGGAGGGCATTGGAGGAGGAGAGGAGGGCTGCAGGTGCTACCCCTGTGAAGGAGAAAGAGAAAGAAGGAAGGCAGAACAGGCAGAGCGGCAGACTCTGGCAAGTTTTAGGAATATTTTGGTCAGGCCAACAGGAAGTTCTTCTTCAGCCAAAGGTATCTGTCCAAGGAGTCCTCTGTCAGAGAGATGCCCCATTTTGCAGGAATGGGTCTGCCTTTGCATCCCTCCATGTTTGGTCTTTCACTGGGAGTAGCCGTGAGAAGCCTGGCCTCAGCGACAGATTCAAAACACAGCAACTAGGGCTATCCATTAATTACCCTCCCTGCAGTAAGAGATATGAGTGGCATATTTTGATGGCCATATCTTCCACTTTGAACTAAAGACCCATAAAACCCATGCCCTTCTCCAACTGGGGTCAGATATCAGGGAGACGCATTTTGAGAGATGAAGAGCAGTAGCAAAAAAAAACAAGAAATTATTTTCAATTTCATGGAGTGGAAAAAAACCATTAGAGTGTCATCAGATCTTTTCAGATGCAGGAGAGATATCCTTTTACCAGGTAACCTATGTGTAAGCAGAACCAAATGGGAGACTCATGGGGAGCCAAATAGAAAGTAACTTGGCTGGGCCAGGGAGATCAGATTCAGAGCAGCCTATGTTCTTTAAATGCTGGTAGAGAGTTCGAAACGGGGTGAGAGAAAAGAAACAGTCAGGTCACCTCCCCTTTGGGAGTAGTTTAAATGTTGTTAACACTCAAGCACAGAAGAAGCAAGTTACACCAAAGAGAACACAGGCACATACAATGACATCCCATTTCCATTTAACTTATTTTGTTTGTTTGTTTATATTTTTAGACCAGTAATTGTATTAGTCATCTATTGCTGCATAACAAATTACTCCAAGACTTAGCAGCTTAACCAACAAATATTTATTATTTCAAGTTTTCTCAAGGTCAGGAAACTGAGAGGGATTAACTGGATGGTTCTCACTCAGGGTTTCTTAGGAGGTTGCAGTCAGGTTGTTGACCCGGGGCTATAGTAATCAGAGAGGGGGCTTCAGGTGACTCTCTGTGGCTGTCTTCTTATTTTGCTCGCCTTCTCAGGCATCTGTCTTACTCCACAGTGAATGATTCCAGAAGGAAGAGAAAGAGTGCTCAAGACAGAAGCTGCAGGCTTTTTATAACCTAAGATTAGAAGTGGTGTCCCATTCTTCTGTCATATTTTAATGCATAAAAGCAAATCACTAAGTCCAGCCCACACTCAGAGAGAGGTGCGTTCAATACCGCCCCTTGAGGAGAAGAGAAGTATCAAAGAATTTGTAGACATATTTAAAGTCATATTGGCCGTATATAAACATGTTACAAAATTCAAGATATATTAAAATCTCCCCAGGAACTTCAGTTCTGTTTCTTGGGGTTTTCAGTTTTTTGCATGTCCTAGAGACAGCCCATGAAGTTACAAGCAAATACTGCTAAGAGTTTAACTCCTTTGAAAGCTCTATCCCCAGTGACTGTAGCCCAGTCAGTCTTCTTGGCTTTGATCAGTTCAAATCAGCACTCCTTTCTGTGCAGGGCGTGAGGAAAGAAATGGAGAATGACCTTCCACATTCCTTCTCCTATAAACTCTTGCCAACTTTGGCCCACTTATAATTGTAGTATATGCCTTTTAAAACATTGGTTTAACAAAAGCTATTTAATTGTAGCTGTTTTCCCTCCTTTGGAGCATTCTTTGTGGCTTTCTCTGCCATTAGCCAGTGCCTTAGGCAGTTACTAGAAAGGACTAAATTGAGTTGCTTTTGTTATTAGCTGTGGTTTGTGAGTCAGCTTACTGCTTCTAAAACAATTATAGAAGGAAGCTATTATTTTGAATAGAAATTTGAGTATATTTAGAAGAAAATGAACCATGTATTTTGTTCTGGCTGCCTCTGCTTTCCAATCTCATTTCAAAGATGAAAAGACTAAAAAGATTGCAAAGAGGGAGGGAGGAAGAAAGAGATGAATTGAAAGTAAGAGAAAGTGAGAGCTAAAGATTGAGAGATGTAGAGACAAGGACTTGAAAGGAACATGACAATGCTCAAAGATTGGGAAAGTGACATTTTAAATTTTACAGAACATACAGTTAAATTATTTTATTATCTTGAGATTTCCCCAAATGATAGGATTTGGGCTGACATACTATGCCAATCCATATTAGCCTAAAGAGATCAATTCTGAATAACTTCCTTCTTTTAGAGATATGTAATATATTCTGTGAGTATTCCTGGGAAATGATGCAGTATAATAAAATCATTGTTTGCCTATGTGTGTTTGTCCCAGATATGTCACACATGGTTTTGATTCCCAGTTTTCAAAAAAAATGAAATCTAAGCTGAAACTAAAACATAAAGCATGTTTTCTTTGACCTAATTCATATCCAGCTAATAAGAGAATTATTTTTTTCCTATGGTTCTAGGATTTGACCATTGTACATATGTCCCTTGCATCACAAATAGTTCAGAAAGTTTTCATGTAAGTAATACTTATAAAGAAACCATAGTTTACTTGTTTTGCTAGAGCTATATTCCAATTTCAGCCACCTTACATCCTTTTTGGAAGTAGATAGAGCATTTTTAAACCAGTGACATGTTTATGGCAGAGTTTCAGAAAGAATTTTATATATCTAAAAAGTTTGAAAGCAATGAGTATAGGTGAGATTATTTTTATTTAAGAAAAAATTTGAAAACAACTCTTTCTTAGTCTTTCAATCACATTCTTATTCTAGTTCATTCTGAAATAATTTTAAAGGTTAAAATATAACTCTATACAGTTAAGTATGACTAAACAATAGCTGTACAGTCAAAATGCAAAGTCTAATGATCATTCTGAGAATTTCATCAACGTGAAATGCCAGTCTATCACTAACATCCATTCTAGATTAATTTTTTCTAAAGCACACTTTTAGTCATGAATATTCCAAGTGTAAAACTCCCAGTGACTCACTGTTTACTTAGCTGGCATTCTTGGTGCTCTGGGTTCTGATCATGACCTGTTTCTCCAGCCTCAGTTCCCACATATCTCCCCAACATGACCCCAGACCTCCCATAGTCCCAGCAAAGTACATTCCTGGGATCCCTGGGCACTGGTGCTCATAAAGAGCAAAAGTGTTCTGCATAGCCCTTAGATATCACTGCTCTTTCAGGTTGTCTAACCTGGATGCAGGGTACAAAATGGCTTGTAGATGCTTTACCCTTTTGTTTTCTGGACTTCTCGTAGGACCTCGGCCCAAAGACAAAGGTGAGGCACTTAGGATATCCCTATGAGAGTGTTTGGCTTGATTCCAATGCTAGATATGAAAGGGATCTAAGCGTGACCCAACTGTGGTGATAAGATGTTGAGTGGTCCCAAACGCAACCAGAGATCTTTCTTGCACTAGTAGGGGGGTGATTAAAGCCATAGATATCTAGAGCTCACCAAAAGATAGGCTTACCTAATGAGAGGGAACCATCTCCAAATTAGAAATTGAAGGTCAAATTTTCAGGTTCACTCTTCTGGTATCTCATTGAAGTTAATTCTTATTAATACAGGAGGCATTTCAGCTGAAAAGGGTTATAACACATTTAGGATGACAGGCTTAGCCTATGTAACTATTATTACAACTTATTTCTTAGAGTGGAATTGCAAAATAACATGATCTACTCCCACATTACTACTCCCATATTCCCTAAATTTTCCTGAGACTGCAGGCCTGAAAGGACTTTGTCCTCATTCCATTAACCCAGTGTTTTCAGGAGACGTAACTATCAAAAGGTTTTCCTGGGTACTCTCGGAGCTTAAAGACCTTTTCAAGTTAGGCCTTGTGTTCTGGCCATCATTCAGCCCAAGCATCAGTTTCATTCTTTCCAGTTTCATAATCTTTTGCTTTTAACAGGAATCATATCTAGTGTTATATTTATATGTGTAGGAAACAAATAAAAGTTGAAGACTTTTAAATCAATTTCACTTTAATATCTCTGGTCATTAATGCAGAGCATTCCTCTCTAGTTCTCTACAGTGACCATCACACTGTGTTGAGTTATAGACACACAACTGAACATACTTTCATGGCCTACCTGGCCTTAGAGGCATTTAAGGTGATGTACATTTTTTAAGAAATTGGCAGCTTTGTTCAATGAGTCAAATGAAAATACAGATTTGAACATGATCTTTCTCTTAATGGAATTATCAGAGAGGTAGGTATCCCTCATAGTAAGTATCAGAAAATACTCTTATGAGTTACTGAGATAGAAAGTAAAGCTATGAGCAACCAGAGAAAGATAAACACATACATACACACACACACACACACACACACACACAAACCCACTATAATCATATGGTTCTGCATTAGAAATTAATAGTAAATTGGGAGGTGGTGAAAGCAGAAAGAAGGTAAAGAATTGAGGGTGGATGTTGAACTTTTAAAGTAATATTTCTAATATCTAATAAAAGTTGTTTGTGATTTTGCAATGTTGTTTACCAAACCTTCAGTCAAATCCATCTCAAAGACAAATGCATTCTGTGTGTGTGTGATGGAGAGTGGTGTGTATGGGGAGTGGGGGGGAAGATTTCTTTCAGAAACTGAAGAACATGGCAACAGTCCACTTGCAGGTTGATAAGGCACAGGACAGAGATGGTTCTAATAGATGGAATGATGATCTGCAAATTCAACTAACTCAGCAGAAGTAGTAATCTGAAAAAGAAACCCTGCCCCTGGAAATTCTCATCAACCTTCGGCGATACAAAGCACTTCTATGGGCTGTGAGTTGGGTCTTTAACTAATCTTTATAAGAGGAAGGAAAACCTCAGCTGACATCTACGTTAGACATATGTCCTCTGCACAGTGGTTCTCAATGGTACAACCCACCAGGAAGAATTTTTAAAATTTTGGGGGGAATATTTATGTCACAGTGATGGGGAATGCTGCTGATATTTATAATAGGAGGGAGCCAGGATTGTCCTACACGAAGAATTGTCCTTCAACCCTCATAACATTCAGAAGTCTCATTGGACATTCAAATAGGATAAATAGATAAATTTATGTAATTATTTATATTTATACTATATACATTTATATAAATATGTTGATATTTATCTAAGCCTAAAACCCAACCATTTTACATATAAACACAGAATAGTTTTGCAACTATTTTAACAAACATGAAATTTTCAGAATGTGACTCTTGTATAAATAGAAAAAAACAATTGTTTTGTTTTATTTGGAGCTTTACGAAAAGCTCTTCACCACTTGAGAAAATCATGTCACCTGTAGCAGTGCCATTTGAGTCACTAACACAACACCTCTGTATCGGTCTGCAAAAGCAGACTCTGCCTAGAAACAAACATCTGACTACTTTATCAGGTCTTCAAGTGTGGCCCTGGGATGCATTTATACATTGAGATAGCATCACTTCCCTTTTATGTCACCTTTATATTATAGTTAGGAGACTTTATTGATTTTTAAAATTGACATGTAAAATGTATCATTTATAATGGAAGCACCAAGAAATATTTGTTGTAAAAAGACGTGGAGCAGAGGCTGCTAGTTACTCCCCCAAATCCAGTTTCTTTTCTGTCCCCTAACACACAAATCAACCACATTTCCCAGCATCCCTTGAAGGTATTTGATGTTCTGTGACAGAGTTCCAGAAGTGGGATGTGAATAAAAATAAGAAGCAGTGCTTCCAGACCTGTACCATGAAAGTATGCCATATGCACACCTTCTGGATGACAGGACTGAAGACAATCCTGTCCTGTTCAGACCACCGGACCACCCAGCAAGGCACATGTTGAAGACTGCAGAGCTTCCGTTGGCCTGAGTTTCAGCCAGGAGACCTGAAGACAAATGTCCTGTAAACCTGTTCACCCACCCAGCACTGTTGATTGAACAAGTAACACACTTTTATTGTTTTTGAACTATCCCATGATTTGGGGCCTATTTTTTACAGCAGTTAGACATCCCAAACTAGTAAGCATCAGGTCTGAAATGGTTCGGACCCGTTTCTCTAGAATATATAATGTGAATTGGAAAGATAAAGCATTATATCTGACTTTTTCCTTGCATATCCTCTGGTTGTTCCTGAGGCTATTTGCCTTCCATCTCTAGCCCTTCTCCCAGCCTGCCTCTGTATGTCAGGAAGGTTGTACCCTGTGGCCTATAGTTCCCAGGTTTCCACACCAACTGGCTTCTGGCTCGGTTCAGGAACTACAGCGGGGACTGGGGACTTGGAGGATGTGGGAATTGGAAAGAAGAGTGAGTGGGAAGAAGCCAGAGTACCTCTCCTTTTCCCTCTGCCCTGCTGCAGGCAGTGTCATGTTCTGGCAAAAACTTCGTCTCTTCCATGGCTTAAGCTCCCTCTGGATGGTTATATCATGGCTCTGGATTCTGCAAGTTCCCTTTCTCCAGGAGTTTAGGAATACTGCCTCTTCTCTTTGGTCTCTCCAGCTGAGGAGATAGCAACTTCCTACCATTGCTACTTTCTGAGTTGCCTCACTGATGTCCCTTCCTGCAACATGGCTTTTATCATCCACATAACCAATTCTCTGCATTAAATTGTTTTAAATGCTTACTGTGGTTTCTGTTTTCTAGATTTAACTCTGACTGACACGTCATCCCTAGTCCTTTTTTCCTTCAAAACCTAGTTCACTACTTAGTAGAAGTCAATTTCTCATTAAGTATATTTCCTATGCTCATTTAATTATTTTATCTAAGCCTTATATAAAGTTATCCAATGTTTGAGTTTATTTATAAATATCCTTTCTTTAAACTCTCATGTAGCTATGTTGTAAAATTCCCAATGGCAGGGAAAATGACTTCTAATTCTTCACTAATTCCCTTTTACTTATAACACAATATTTATTGCACAAAGGTTACTGTTTGTTCATTGTTATCTACTAATACCATTTACCATATTTACATCATCAAAATTATCTCCAACTCTGAAGATGCAATGTTAGTATAATCAGGTGTCTTTCAATCAATTGAGGAATAGATTTTATCCTAAAAGTTTCATCAAATTACAGTTATTTATCACTTGGAATTCATTTTCCTGTAGCCTCCTCTTCTGATTTTAGAAGGCTTGGAGGGATCAGTGACAGGTTGCTATGGAAAAAGGGAGACATTCTCTTAAGTACTGATAGCTTAGAATAGTCATAGACTTTTAGAGGTGGAACTGAAACTATTACCAGGGCCATAACCATTCCCTGTCAGATCCGGTGGAGAGTTCTTCCTACTCATTGTTGATATTTTTACTACTCTCTTTGTCTCGGAAAAATTTCTTTCTTTGGCTTTGCGTTTATTTTCTTCTCCATCAGTTCCTATTGTCTGCCTTTTTCTTCTGCATCTCCAAGTTTGTCAATCACTTTAAATATTGATGTTTCAAAAATTCTGTCCTAGGTATTTTTTTCTCCTTCCACTCTTATTAATGATCCAATGCCTATCTAGAACAGAGATGCATGTCATTACTATCCACTTTCTATCCATTACAGAAGTTACTATACATGGCATTTTCCCCCAGTGAACCTGGAAGTAAATTCAGGTTCAGTATGACTTCCAGGCAGGCATGGCCAATTTACCTGAGTTGCTACACAAGATGAACATTTAGGTCCCTATTGACAGATATCTAGAACATGAAAAATCTATGTTTTTTTCTTGGCTTCAGATCCAACTACTAATTGGTAATCATCACCAGGCTTTACAACAAATGCAGAGCAATCTTTCATCCCTTTTCCTAAATCTTACTAATCTTTGATAGCAGATATATAGACATCACTTTATTTCAGTTAATGAATTTAGTATGCTTCTACTAATTGCGCAAACCAGGAAATTGGAAGTCATCTTTCTTTTTTTCTCTTTTCCCAATACCTAAATTTATCACTTTTCAGTTTTACCTAAGAATTATTCCTAAAACTTATTCAAATTCTTCTCTCTACTTCGTTACCATTGACTCAGTTCACACAGCATTACCTCTTCTCATAGACTTACAAGAGCCCTCTGACAGTATTCTTAATACTTTGGTCATTCTCCCCACCAAGCTTAATCCTACAGACTACTCACAAGATTATCTTCATTAATAAAACAGTAAAAATTAAAAATTAAATAATAAATATGGACATGTTAATCTCTCTTATTTAAAAATTTCTATTGACAACCTCTTGCCTCATCAGAAAATATAGTACATCCCTTATAATATAGTAGCCCCTTGCGTGTCTTCTTTCCTTTTCTGTCACAATCCTCCCATGCTCCTGGTCTTACATTTTTTACCTTGATGCTTTGTATACACTCTTCTGTCTGTCTGACATAACCCTCCCCTCTTAGGCGTTTCTCCTTTGCTGAGGACGATAAGTACATTATAGTAGTGATGTGCCCTGAGTCCTCTCTTGATTTTTCCTTGCTGTAGTTCCCAGTCCCAGGAATTCAGACTTATTCTTTTTTCTTCTCTAAAACTTTCATCACACAATTCATTCCATGTGGCCAATTTGGTCTTCTTACTCAGTCTCTTCCCTTAGCCGACTATGGAGTCAGCCACAAACTTTTCATTTTCACAATGTCTCCTGAACCCCAAAACACATTTAAAGGCATTACTGGCAATCACAAAGTTACTGCAGTCTCTAACTGTATTTGGTATGATGATAAGGGTGGGAGTGGAGACAAGAATGACCTCTTGGTTTGCAGCATGAATCACTGGATGGATGGCCACAGGAACCAACTGATATAGAAATATTTGGGGGAAAACTAATGAGTTAGTTTTGGTCATGATGAGTTTAAAGTGCTTTTGGGATACTCACAGGAGTTGTTCAGTAGGACCTGTCCAGTAAGGCTCCAGCTAAGAAGAAAGATCTATCCTGAAAACTAGACTGGAAGTTGGCCTTCAGTCTGCCTCTCCATAATGCTGCTAGAGTGACATGTTTCTAAAACACGCATTTGAATGATGTCTAAAATTTGTCAACAACTACCCGTAGTTTGCAAGATAAAATCACACTACCACTCTTTAAATTAACATTATCAATGAAAACATCCTGTTGCGGGGTTTTGTCATCAAAATGGTTCTGCTAGAGTTCAACTTTCAATAATGACAGATTGTCAACTATCCACCAGGAGATAAAAATTAGAAACTCTAGACAAAATATTTAAAAACAACTATTTGAAGGCAGTGGAAAATGAGCAAAATATAGTATACACTATATGATTCTATTTATATGAAATTCTTAAACATGAAAATGAATCTCTTGTAACAGAAAGCCAGACCAATGGTTGTTTGAGGAAGAAGAGCAGGTAGGAGTAGGAGGGTGGACCGACAAAGGGGCAGTCAGAAACTTTTGCGTATGATGGATATGTTCGACATCTGGATTATAGTAATGGTTTCATGGCTGTATAGGTATGCCAAATTTGTCACGTGGTACACTTTATGTACTGTTTATGTTATGCCAATAATGTTTCAGTAAAGTTGTTTGCAAGAAAAACGGTTATCATCTTCATATACCTAGAGATTTTGCAAATCAATAAGAAAAACGTCTTAATAAAAAATAGGTAAAAACATTTTACAAGGTGCGTTAGTTTTCTATCACTGTTGTAACAAATTACCACAAGGTTTAAAACAACACAAATTTATTATCTTACAGCTATGTGGGTCAGAAGTCCAAAATCAGAGTGGCAGGAGGGCTAGTTCCTTTTTGCACCTTCCAGGGCCATCTGTATTCCTTGGCTTGTATCTTCATCATCCATCTTCACAGTGTATCATTCCAATCTCAGATTCCATCATACCATCACCTTCTCCTCTCTGATTCCTCCTGCGCCCCTCTTTTGAGGACCATCACGATTACATTAGGCCCAACCAGATAATCTAGGATAATTTCCTCATCTCCAGAACTTTAACTTATTCACACCCACAAAGTCCCTTTTGCCATGTAAAGTAACATTTGCAGGGTCTGGGGATTAGGACGTGGACATATTTGTGGGGCCATTATACAGTCTACCACACAAGGGAAGAGATAAAACTGTCTAATAAGGAACAGGAAAAGAGTCCTTCTTCACTGGTTCTCAAACAAATATACATTAACATTAAATGATGTTTGCCCTCTATCAAGTTGATGGACCTTTAAAAATTATAAACACCGACATTGGCACTACTGTAGGGAAACGAAAACTCATACAAAAGATTATAATGAAAGACATCCAAGTCAGGTATTCTTTGATATCAGTGGTTACCTCTTGCTAAGGAGATTATAGGTAATCTTTATTTTCTTTTATGGGCTCAAAGTATTTTCAATATTTATTACTTAAAAAATTGAGAGAGAAACAAAGGATTTTTTGAAGATGTCATCCTTTCCAATCCATAAACCAGACCACTTGAAGAGCTGATATTTGCTTTTCTTTGTTACTGAACCAGCAAGCATAAACAACTTCCACTGGAATGTTGAAGCTGATCGTCCAGTTCAAATAATCACTAAACTTTGTCATTGTTGTGGACATCACTTATCACCACACACTATATTTTATGAAAGAAAGTTCAAATTGTATAACTGTGCATGTAAGAATACGGCTCTTCAGAAACACCAGTACCCTCTGGTAATTGTTCAAGATATATATTTTGTATAACATTGCAAATGTATGTATTATTACCTTAAATTATTTACAAATGATTCCAATAGTTTATATTTCACATAAAAATATGACTTTTTAACAAGTAAAAATGAAATCAGACTATATATTGAGAGTTACAGTAAAAAGTAAGCCACATATTTTATGAAATAAAGTGTTTAGAATTGTTAAATGCCTTCCTTGAACACAAGCCAGTTTTTATTTGACTATGAAAAATAGCCATATTTTTCTAGGGACGTAAAATAAGGTCTCGAGATACTGGATTATTTTGCTGAGATCTTTGCATTGGTTTGAAAGAATTTCAGCTCACTTTGGAAGTTCTCCACTACTACAGAAAACTTTCTTTAAAGGTTCAATTGCATCTCATTTTAATTTCATACGTAATGAAAGCTACCTATGGGAAACTTTTCTAAGCACATGTTGAAGCATTAGATTTCCAAATTTATTGACAAAGTAATAAAGGAGATAATCGTTTTTCATTTCAATAAAAGATTGCGTACCTCTGAGGTAAACACTGTACTTATACCTGAAAAGGGTCATTGTCAGAAGAGAGCCAAGCATAGTATCCTTAAAACTTTAATTACTGGATAGTAGCTATTATTCCCTGAAGTTTATTGCGATGAGAAGAAAGTTCCAATGGTGGTAAATCTTGGAGGTGGTAGCCATAACTTCTTCTTCCGTGTGTAGCATTGGCATGTCCATAATGACATTCATTACATTTGGCTTCAGGCTGTTCAGTAGCTGTCTGCCCAGCCAATCACGAATTCATCATTGTCATTGCTGGTCATCTGGGCGTCCACATCTCCTGTAATTGTTCCAGTGGAAAGGAGCTATCTCCCATATTATAGCATTGCACAGCCCATCTGCAAGGATTCAGTCTTATGTGATGGACTTGTTTTCTTGTATAACCCAAAAGTCATCTGTCAGTTAAATACTTTCAGTTTCCTGACTAGCAAAGAAGCTGATAGCTTTACCCATGGCTGTTTCAACCTTTCCGACCTTAGCCTCCAAACCCTTCTCCAAGTCAGAATTGAACTCTAGGAAGGAAATATGCCATGGGCATAATTGGATTGTGGATTGATTATGTTGTGGATTGTCAACATATGATTACGTTGTCGATTATTAGACAGGTTGGAAATAATTTCAACTGAAATTGAAAGCAATAAACACTTTAAGAGGAATTCATATTAAGAAATCAAGAGACCAAAATCTAGAAGGCTAGTTTTGTAATAATTGGTTTTTCCTGATGGGTTAGAGCAGTCATAGATAACTCGCTTTGTGGATCCAAGATTCCTGTAGTTGGAAGACACATGCTGGGTAGAATATGACTGACATCGGGAGCTTGGACCACTTGCCCTCTTCACTCGTTCTCCCAAATCTGCCTAAGCGGGTTCAGGCCTCAGGCCTCAGAATGGAAATGATGTTGCCTAAAATGACCTGGAGGATAAGAATAACAAAGTTTAGATTTTTCCATAGAGGGAGAAATCAGATAGGTATTTCCAGAGTAGCCTGACGCTGTGAACTTTCTTCCTGGAACTAGCAGCTTATTCCTTTTCCATCTACTACCCTCTCCAGCCCATAGCCTGATTTTCTTCACTTGAGTTCTGAGCATGGCATCCTGGTCATCATTTCTTTTCATGAAAATAAATAAATAAATAAACCCTTTCAGCAGGTGACTATGCCAGATGAGTAACATGCTCTAAAGTCAAAATATCCTGAAAGGATGCAATCTAATAGAAGTTCAATAGATTCTGGTAAATGCTTGATCTTACATTTATTCATTATTATGCTGAAGGCATATGAGACTTGTATAAATTACATGAATTATTGTAAGTTCTTGAGGGTAAGCATTTTTTCAGCTTTCTAGGAGGAGAAGGGAACACTGGAAGGATGCTTTGCTTCACAGAAGCCCATGTTGAGGCCTCTGAATTCTCAGACACCCAGTGTCAGGGACAGCCTGCTGCTGGGACTGATGGTAGCCCCCGAGGGTGGCATGCATTATGAGTGACTGAGCCTCAAGTGCATGACTGGCTGGACTGAGGGTATAATGAGATCCCTACTCTGTGCTTTCAAATGTCTCTTGCCCACATTGCAGGATACAGAGAAACTCAAAGTGCATCAGCAAAGCCCTGAGTGACATAGTGAAAGGAAAAGAAGCAGCTAACCTCTCTGAGGGAGCGGAGGAGATTGAACAACATAAGCTCCTTCTCCCACCTCCTTCAGACACATACTCAGCCCCTTGGGTTACGTCTCCTAAAATAGTTCAGGACCTGTTTTATTCCAGGATGGTCATGGGACCATCAGCTACCTTCCAGGCCTCCATTCTTCCCTCTCCCCTGTTAAGAGGGTCAGGGATGAGGACCATGAATGTGTCTTTGGTTCTATCTATGCATTTTCACTGACCTTAGCAACTGACCACACTGGCAGTAACTGTTGTGGTTTAAGGAGAAAGTTGTGGCATCCTCAAACGTTTTCCCCAAACCTAAAATTCAAATATTTAAAGATGTATTTGAATTAACAAGCAAGAATTACTATAATAATTAAAAGGACACTGTTAAATGAATTCATTGAATCAAATTGCTTTCCTTATTGTTTGTGGGGGTAAAGAAGGAGAGAACTTTTGCCACCTGTAAAATAAGATTACATATCTCTATTTAGCACGATGGAAGAAAGGATTAAAGGAGATTATATATGGGAAATGCCAGACCCTGCTGGTACATGTATACTTTCCAAAAATAATAGCTGTTATCAGAACTCTTATTAGCTAATAAAAGGAAGCTAGACCCAGGAGGTGTTGTTGACTATTCCTTAAGGTTGCTATTTAAAGTTCCGCTTTTTTTAAAAGTTTTAAATTCATAGTGCTGGTTTAACATTAAATTATTAATGTCTGTTTATTTATAGTCAGCTTCTCTTCTGGGTGACTTGATTGGGAAGAAATAAAGAGAGGTCATTTGACAAGGCTGGAAGTGGGAGTCTAGGACTGAGAAATTAGGCAGATTCCCATAGCCAAGCAGGCAAAGGAAAACCCAAGTTCATTCATCAAGAGGAGAAAGATGGACGGTGTTTGATGATCTGACAGTTGGTTGACCCTTAAGAGTCAAGCAAGCCTCGAGTACCATGTTGAGCTCAAAGGCAAACAAGGCCCAGAGTACAGGGCACCCCGGGGTTTTGAAGCATTGGCAAAACCAAAGAGAAATCCAGAAAGAATCTCTGATCTTAGGACGGAGGTTGTTTGCCTTTTGCCAGATTATCATTTCTCATAAGTACTTGGTACGCAGGTTAGAGGTGGAGTTTGAAGAGATGGTGGCCACTATGCCACTCTAATTCTGTCAGAGTAGAAACAGAGGAACTAGAAGTATAAGGAAGCCCTTGTATTGATACAGATGCATTAGCATTCGCTACTTCTCAAAAATACCGGAAACTTTGGGAAATTGAACTCTATTTCTCAGTCCTCATGTGTACCACTTAATAATTCAAGAAATAGTTCCTTGAAGGAGGACTGAACTCTTCATGTGCCACTTCAAGGTGGCAGCTCTCAATATCATAGGAACTAGGTAACATAAGGAAGCTTATTTAGCATCTTTAATTTTCCTTGTGAATTATCTGTGATAGGAGAACAAGATTAGGTCACCTGAAGGAAATGATTTACTCCTAAAGAAGAGCCACTTGACAGACCCATATTATCACCATTCAATGGAAATTAATAGTGTCAGTATTTACATTTCTTTCAGTACAGTGTAAATGGAAAGGGTATCCATTCACATTGGAATTTTCACTGCATTAAGGATTATATCCACATCTGAAAAGTATGATCAGAGGAAAAAATATATATAAATTATAGTATAAATATATATTTAGAGAGAGAAAAGAGAATACCCCCAGGCTTGCCATTCCCAGTTTGAATATCAGTGAGGTCATATTATCATAATTATCAAATTTGCCTTGCTTGTGGCCCCAATCTACATGACTTCGCATGTCAACACGACTATTAAATTCACACTGGTTATTTCGGGTGTACCCAAGGGTATGTCACATGTATTCAGAAATGCCTGCTTTTTTGCTTTCATTTGATGTCCTCACTGAAGCCCACTAAATAGAAGTCCTTTGAAGAAACACCTCCATATTGGCCCCGCTGCCACTGGTCTCCCTCATCTTGCTATTGTCCTGGGAGGGGCTCCTTGCAGATTCTCCATGGGATGCTATTGATTTCCATATAGAAATGGAGAGAATTCCATCACCCATTAGTCACTGGGTCTCTGAAACTGCATTGCTTGCCTCGTAAATCTCACAAGATTCCTCATCCAAAGGGCCCTTTTATCTTCTGTTTGCAGCAGCCCTTTTCTCTCTATGTGGGGTTAGAGATAGCCTATCAGACGGAATGAGAACCATCACCCCAAATAAAAACTTCTCCAGTTTTTCATAA
Organism: Equus asinus; assembly: GCF_041296235.1. Classification (NCBI taxonomy): domain Eukaryota; kingdom Metazoa; phylum Chordata; class Mammalia; order Perissodactyla; family Equidae; genus Equus; species Equus asinus. The sequence goes on along the minus strand of NC_091801.1, from coordinate 21,016,552 downwards.
TCTCCTTAAATCTGCCCTAAGTTACTTCCTCTTCCTTCAGCGCCTCTCTATTATAACTCAAGTGATCTTGTTTAGGTCCAACTAAGCTACCCCAATACATGTATAACTTAGCCTTGTGAATTCATGTTAAATTGGCTTTCAGTCATTGTGAACACTAGTTCCAGAGACCCACAGAGGACGTTAACTGGACAAGGTATCAGGGAGATCCGGGTTCTCACCTCAGCTAAGTAGTAAGTTGCTGTAAGATCTAAGATGGGCCATTTCACCTCTCTGGTTTTCAGAATTCTTGTATATAAAGTGAAAGATTTGGATCCAAGCAATGGTTCTTAAACTGTTTGGTGGTCACAGACTGTTTTCAGAATCCAATAATGGGATGGAACCTCATTCTGGAAAATCCAAATAAATATGTTGTGGACTGGCTTAAGTCCCATCCCCCAAGCCTGGAATTCATAAGTTGAAGCCATAATCCCCACTGTGACTGTATTTGGAGAGAGGTCTTTTAAAGAGATAATTTAGTTTAAATAGGGTAATAAGAGTGGGACCCTAATCCAATATGACTGGTGTCTTTATAAAAAGAGGAAAGACACCAGGGATGTATGCAAACAAAGGAAAGGCTATGTGAGGACACAGTGAGAAGGTGGGGTCTACAAGCCAAGGAGACAGACCTCGGGAGAAACTGAACCTGCCAACACCTTGATCTTGGATTTCTAGAACTGTGAGAAAATAAATTTATGTCATTTAAGCCACCCAGTTTGTGATTTATTGTTATGAGAAGACTAATATAAAACACATAGACACAAATACTTGCATACAATTTTTGGTTGCTCACAGGCTTCATGAGATCCATATCAGGTCAAAACCTTCTGGATTGCATGTCTTCTAAAATCTCTTTTTCCTCTAAAAAGTACTGATTCACTGAAAAGTAGCTGGAAATCTTTAGCTTCCTATTTCATACATGTTCTTTAGAAATATAGTGAGTTAAGATCATAAATGTGTACTTATTTTATGTAAGAAAGCCCAATAGAAAAATGAATGGTCGAAAGTTGGGTATACAAGAAATATTATACAGAACAATGTTTAGAAATCGTGTATGCCTGAGAGATTTAACCTAATTTTTGTCTCTTTTCCTTTATATTTTTTAACATTGGAAGTTTATGGAAAACCCATGAATTTTCTCAGAATAGATTAGAAATTTTCTCCCTCTGTAGGGTATTTAAGCATAAAATCGTACATGCTAAGAAAAGATGTTAAAAGAAGAAAGTAGCGAATGGGAACAATAAAATCATGATGATTACACGTTGTGTTTTGGGGAATTATAAATTTTAGAGTATTTCACACATGGAAAAGACGCAATTAGTAAGTGAAGTGGTTCAGTTTGCATGTAAAGGACACTACAATCAACCAGCATGCTTTCATGTCAGCCAAGTGACAAATTGAAATGGCAAGCAATAGGATATATTAGAGTATATGAGGAAGCCATTGGGTGTAAACCTAATTCGGCCTGACTTTGTTTTTTCCAAAAGGACCTGACCGTGGCCATTGAGCATGCATTGTATATCTGCTTTAAACATTTACTATGGCAAGAACAAATGGCCTTAAGATAAAGCTGCAACTTCCCCTGACATTGGCATTTCCTTAGGGATAAGCATGTTTCCTTAGGCTAGGAAATGATTGCTGTGCTCGCCTTTGACCACCCAGCTCACCCCTGACCACCCAGCTTGAGACAACAGACCTGCCACGCTGCTGTGTTCACTGAGACAGCAGACCTACCTGCTGTGTCCATCAATCGCTGTGCCGACAGAGCAGTCTCATGACTATTGTAAAAGGGACATTTCAATCATATGTGAAACATCCTCTTTGAGGGTATATAACCACTCTGTATGCCCTACTTCTTCGGTGCCCTTTCTTCCTTCAGGAAGAAAGTTCCCAGGCCATGGTCCTCACATTTTGGCTCAGAATAAACTGACCCAAATTTTCATTTATAGATTGGTTATGGATTATTTTCATTGACACAAGTAACAACGTACCATCATAGCAAACAATGATATCTATGCAAGGTCTATGTGAGACCTGAACAACCATCACAAAGAAAGAAAATCTCGGCTTTCAAGAACTGGTCAGGAAGGTTCTTTAATGGTTATTTTTTGGGTACATCCCCAGTACTAGATAGTGCCCCCATTTGCCCATCCCAAAAACCCCTAATTCCTATTGGTAGTCCATGTGATTCAGAAAAGGTGTTGCCATTTCTGCTCCAGGTGGAGCATGTGATCTATGTTAAGTCAAATAACATATTCTGAAAAAAGTGATTGGTTCAGTGGTAAGCATGAGACTCAAGGCAAACCAATTTGAGAGAATCACAGTATTTTATTGGGAGTGCTAAAACTGAGTCTTGTCCTTGCTGACCATGAATGAAGAAGCAGGAAGCCTCATGAGATGAGGAAACCAGACTTAGAATGAAGCCAACACAATAAACAGAGTAGGGAGATGGAAAGAAATTAGTCCTTGAAAAATTTTTTGATCAGTCCATTTCTAAAGTCAGCTTAATTTCTGGACTTTCAGATATATGAGTACCCCCTCCCCAAAACTCTTTATTCTTTACCTCAATTTGAGTCAGAATTCCCACTGTTCACCAACAGAACATCCTAATTAATGGCAATTCTTATATATTCCTACATTTACTTACTTATATAAACTCTATCTTTCTCTCCCAAGGTTTGATTCTATAAGTAATCAATTTCCCATTTCATAGTTTAGTGCCTGTCTGTGATATTCTCCCACCCTCAGGTAAGTTTAGATATTTTCTTTCCAATATAATTCCCACTTGGTCAACAATTATCCATTATTGTGTCTAAAATGTGCAAGGCATGGTACTTAGACACTACTGAGAAATTACAGTTAGACATAGGATGAGGTACCTGCCTTCCAGAAGGACTCACTCTAGGATGAGAGGTCATGGAAAAAACCTATGCAGATAGCTCTTGTCTTCCTTTTTCTCTTTTTCTTAGTCCTTTCTTTTTTCTAGAATTCGTACTGAAAGATGGATTATCATAGAGGTCCTTCAGATAGGAAGTGACTAAGAAGGAGTCTAGCACATTGCCTAAGAAGACACTTGAGGCTGGGGATTGGGTCTGGTTCTGTTGCTTACTCACTGTTTCATTTTCCTTATCTGTAACATGATACATACCTTACAGAAGTGTCTAAGGAGAAAATGAGAAAAAGCAATACACATGGTAAGCAATGAACAAATAGTTGCTATTGTAAGCTTGGAAAACCCTCATTCTGTAGGAAAGAATTTGAGGCCATTGGTAACACTAAATGTCAAACCTAGGTCTTAGAGGAGAGCTTTCTTTACCCCCATCATCTGCAATATGTTTTTTCATTGTCTGCCACATATCGTCTCATAGATCATAGTTATGGGCAACAATATCTTAATATCTCATCGAATCATAGATACAGTGACTATAGCCCCTCTCATTGTCTTGAAAAGGGGAAAATAATTCCACAAGTCTGTCCATGCCAAGTTATGGTGCCACAGGCTAGGCGGGGTCTACGGCAGAATGTGGGTATTATACTCAATCTTAAGTGCAAAAGTTGTGTAATTTTTATAATACCTAATAAGAGAGTTAAGATCAGAAATGAAGGTTAGGACCGAGAGAATAGACACATGAAATGTTTGAGGTCAAGGATGAGGTTGGGTCTGGAGATCCAAATAGGGCAGGGCAGCAGAATAGTGAGGGGTGTGCATCCAGGCAATGGTAAAGTTCGTGCTTCAAGAGAAGCACATTGAAATAATTAAGAGAGAGAGACCCAACCAGAAGTCTGAAAATTTGGTTGATGATCATGAACTAACGATTGCAAATAAAATACTTTATGGCCACACACTTTATTATAAATCACTGAGCATTAACTAGTATAAACTTGTATTTTAAGCCTATTTGTATATGCTCGCTTTTTTGAAAGAGATGATGGGGAATCACATGAGTTTTCTGAAATCAGATATTTCTACAATACAATAGATTCTGTATTCTAACCAAAGCCCATCAGACTGAAACTGGTGTTCTAAACTTATCAGGAGAAAAAAGCATTGCTTAAAATGGCTAATTCTAAGGTTTCCTTCTCACCTCAAATTTTTAAGAACATCAGTAGTTCATCACAAAGTAAATAACTTTCTAAACCAAAATTCTTTTTACATATATCAAAAGCCATCTGGACCCCATCTCCCGCACCCCCATTCAATCTGAGTCCTAAGAAAAATGAGAGTGTGCTGATCAAAAAAAATAAAAGCCCATTTGTTTCTGCTGGATCATTTTTAAGATGTTTCCAAATTATATGGCTTGCTTACATGCACCACAGAGAATGTGCAGCTGAAAACTCCATATACAGCACCATCCAAAACCAAGAACATCTCTCAAAGGAAAACATACTTTAGATTTTGGGAATGTTTTTAATTGCCTATGTGCCTCATCTCAGCCTTAGTGCTTGTACTCTGGGTAAGCTGCCAATTTATAATCACGGTTTAACCACTGTTGCCTGTCCCTGATGCAGGTAGACTCTTAATGGCCTTGGAGGTAAAGATAATTGGCTATTTGCATGCTTCTAAATGTATTAGTTGAAAAGGTACTTCAAGAAATAAACCTAGTGTATCTTAGAGTGAATATATTATGGATGCAGATTAACTGTCCTATGGACCTGCACATTAGTGAAACCTGGAATGCCTTGACCTGTGACTATACCTAGTAAATATACTATTACCTCAAAGCCTCTGATTTAAACAAAAGAAAAAAATACAAGTTAGGCAGACCTAATTCAGCCAACTAGTAGTCTGAAAAGTTGGAAAAGAGGTAAAAGCGAGCCTGACACAGATATTTCCTTACACCAAAGAATGAGAACTTCAGATAAGCTTCAGGCAACGATTTAGAAGGGGAGGAAATACAAAGGAATTGAATTAGCTAACTCTACATATTGATTAACAGCTTTTAAACCCATCAGTCATACTTTAATTTCTATGTGTGGTGTGTTTAACATGAGCTACCAATCCACCTGATTGGATTACCTCACCACCCAGAAAAGACTCAGCAGCTAGTGGTTAAGATTGTAATTAGAATCAAGCAGTAATTTGTGCTGGGAGTGATGGGTGGGGGAAAACCACTTGCCCCCTCTGTTTAAATTTTTCAATATAGATGATGATTAATAATTGTATTTCAGCCAATTACCTCTGAGATAACAAAAAGTGTATATGTGAAGAGATGATCAAAGATTTTAGATATTTGAACTTTATTTCTTCCTTTTCTGTAAAGTGGTCTGTAAAATATGGAAGATAAGTTTACTATTCACACAGTCTAATTTCAACGGACTTGGAGAGTGGTCAGAGGTGGGTCCTGTCTTGAATACCAAAAAATATACGTCATCGTATTTCTTTTCTGTAGACTAATAGTCTTAGGGGAAATGTAGTATCTATACTAGAATATAAACTAAAACAAAATCCTATTTTAAGAAGATTTTAAAATATATATATTTTTGTATGATGTTGAAATAGATGTCTTCTGTGGGAGTTTTCTGACTATGATATTTTGGTTTGTTTCTTTGTAAAATTTACCTCCAGGAAAGGATCACTGTTGTAATCTTTCTTCAAAGCATTTAGCTTGCTTATAAGTACAACTCTTTAAATTATTTTCTGGTTAAAAATGTAGCTTCAGTTCCAGGAGAGAGGTGTCTTGAAAAACTTTAATGCTTTGGATTAGCTATCCTGTCATAAAATATATAGTGATACTGTTTTTAGTATATGATTTGAAAAATTGGTTTTTAAAAGCAAAGAAATTAATTAAATACAAGATGTGTGAAGAAAATTTCAGTGTTATATGAAGTAAAACTGGAAAACAATACAACTGAGTGAAATAAGGCGATTTGCGAAATTAACATAGGGTGCCACCAGCTAAATTAGTTCTGTAAAATTCACATGTGGACACACGAAAATGGAGAAAGCTACATTTACTTCCCTTTCATGGCACTGAGCAATTTTATTGCATCCACTTCGATGCATGCACACAAATATGAGTGCACATGGACTCAAACAAAACCAAATAAAATGCACGCATGACAATGATGATAGCCTTTGTCCGTAAATCTCAAAGCAGATAAATAATTGATCATAATTATTTCACACCCTACCTCTGCCCCAACATGAACCCCACATCTCTTTGAGCAGGTTCCTGTACAGAATCTTCCCTCTCTTCTTTCCCCCTTCAACACATTCCATCATCTCAATCTATTCTTACTCTTATTTCCAACCATTACTAAAAGCTACTGCCTCTTTGCCTTTTCCTACCTCTTTGCTCATCTCTAGGGGCCACTTCTTTCTAGAAGTCCAGTTTAGGTCTTTCCTCATTGTCTGCCCTTATTAATATGTTAGTTCTTTAATTCCCTGAGCAATGATTAAGGCCCATCTTGGTACCATAGAGAGAACCCTGGCCTGGACTTTTATATTTGTCAATTACTAAGGTAAACCTCTTCGTATCTCTAGGCCTCAGGTCCCTGATACGTAAAATGAGGAGGAGCCTGAAAGGACCTTCAAGCTCTAAACCTTGTACAATCTTTTCTACGCAAATAGCTTAGCATTTCATAATGTTCCTTGCTCAGCAGCAATTTCACATATGGATGCTCTGTCTCTAATAGACTGTAAGATTTCCAGAAGCATGCACTGGGACTTCTTTTTCTGTTGTAGACTATAGCTTTTAGCACAGTTTAAGTATGTAATAGATATTCAATGAATGTTCATCGATTAGTTTACTGAGGCCCTTTTGGGCAGATTTTCCTTTTGTATCATTGCTACCAACAATATAGTTAGTGTAGAGTGGATACAAAAAGCAATTATTCTGAAAATTAACAGATAAAAACAAATAAAAACAACACAACAAAAATGACTCTACGATCTGTGTTACCTGATAATCATCTACATTGGTAACTTGCTCCATGACCCTTAATAATTGATACCAATGATTTAAAATGCAAATGGTGTTGGGGGGGAACCTGTGGGGATAAATCTAAAGATTGCTTTAAAGAAATGATTCTTAATTTGGGGGCAAAGAGGATAAATGAGGCACTTTGAGAATCTGATGGCAGCTATGGGATTTCTCCAAGATGGTTCACAGATTCCTTACAGCTTGTTACATAAACACCATATTTTCCTGAAGTCCATACATGGATCCCCATGTTTCATCTTCAAGGATTTTTCTTTATAGAGGATAGGCTGAAGATGATAGCCATTGCTGCTCCTCTCAGAGTCCTTTGGGAAAGAGAAAACCTTTAGCGTGTCTGATTGGACAAGAGGTAAACACATCTTAGTAACCTATGTAAGACCTGCTTTAAACAAAGAAATAAAGGCCAGTTGGATTCCTCCCATGGGATTTTGAAATTGAGGCAAAACTTTAAATTTGAATCAGTTGGTGGCATATTCTAGAATTAGAAGTCCATTTGGTCTAGGGAGATGGAGTGGACAATTTTGGACCATGTGTAAACTAGAGAAAGCAGAGGAAGGTATTTGGCAGAGGGACTGAAGAATAGAGAAACACAGAAAGAAAAATAATTAGTAACATATGCACAGAAGCAAAAGCATGGGTTCACATAGCCTGCAGTAAAAGAGAGTATGACCCAGGTTCCTGGTAGATTTCCGATGCTCATGAGACCCATTTGTACTTCATTTGCTCTTCTTGGATGTTGTCCAAACTGAGTCTTTGACAACCTCTTCCCATCACCCTCACTCTTGATGAGCAAGCGGACACACACACATACACACACACCCACACACACACACCATTTTCTTGAACTAATTTGAAATTGATTTGTTTCTCATAGGAAAACATCTTTGACAGGAATGAACAGTAATCTAAGGTGTTTTCCATGCTGTTTATGTAAGGTCAAAAATAGGATTCTTTCTCAAGGTGGAAACGTTTCTGATACAGTTATTTTTCATAACATAGGAGAAGGTTCGTGATGACTATTAATCCTTTTTGTAATCCTAAATTTTTAATATTTAGATTATTCCATCTGAATAATTTGTAATTTGCTTTTTATAGTAATAAAGAAAATTATATAGTAGCTAAAAGTTTATTAGTGTGGCAAAGAATTACATAAAAAATAAATTTTATATGCTTCAAAAATAACATTTTTGATTTTTTTTAAGAAAAACTTCAAAACAAACCATTGTAGATATAAAGAAGCAAAATAATTTTCTAGTATCCACATTTAACCAAATAAAACATTTATGCGGTGACAACAATATTGTTTTCTCTTTGAAGAGATAGAATCATCTCCACTGAGAAATATTTTGTGACATTTGAAGGTATTCGTTTTTTATTATTGTCCGTACTTCCTGCTTATGATAGCTCTTCTTTTTTTACCATGTCTTCTGCTATTTGGTTGTGTCTTGAAATTTTATCCCTGCAAGTTTCACATAGTCTTGAGCTTAATTCATTCCATAGCACATATTTAAGTGGTACATATAGTAAATATTAGCAGAAATCCTGTTAACTTTTAAAGGGCTTTTTACAGGTTGCTCCAATGTTCTACTAGGGGTTGCAATCAGAAATGTATTCCTTCTTCTTGAAAAATGATGTATTGTACAATTCTGCTTAAAAATGGATTCATTTTTGGGGCTGGCCCCGTGGCCGAGTGGTTAAGTTCGTGCCCTCCGCTGCAGGCGGCCCAGTGTTTCGTTAGTTCGAATCCTGGGCGCGGACATGGCACTGCTCGTCAGACCACGCTGAGGCAGCGTCCCACATGCCACAACTAGAAGAACCCACAACGAAGAATACACAACTATGTACCGGGGGGCCTTGGGGAGAAAAATGAAAAAATAAAATCTTTAAAAAAAAAAATGGATTCATTTTTATTTAGGGAATTCCATTAAATGGATCCCATGTAAATTCAGTGTGCTTTCGTAGCTGCTTTTGAGCACTTGCTGTCAGCAAAGAGCTATTAGATGGCTGGCTTACTCCTCCATTATAGTTGGCAACATCATCTTTCCTTGTCTTTTTTTGAACGGGCAGAGAATAGATTTTCTTTCTCAGGTAATGCACAGATATTTCTAGCTGCTTTGGGAAACCATGGAACATATGGAAAAGAAGAACGAGAGAGGCCATGAATGGAGTGAAAGCCACACGTAGGCAGTGAGTCTACAGATCATGTATTCAGTAGACTTGTCTGCATAAAAGAAAACCTTTTGATTTGCTATGAAGTAAACATAGTAGGGGTTCTCAATCTACTAACCTATGGATTTTATGACTATATCAAGATGATGAAGGAAGATTTCATTCCACTCTTGCAAGTTTGCTTTTTGTGAATTTCTGATCACAGGAAGATGAAATGACCTCATCTAGAACCAAAAAAAGCCCCTAATTCTTCCATACCTGCAGTACTGGTAAATATTTTGACGTGTTTGAATAAAAGAAACCGTATTAATTGTACAGCTTTTTATGTACGAAATGTTCTTAAAGGTGTATAAGCCAAAAATGATGGATCTGCTTTTCAAAAAATCAATTGTTAATTTAAAAAAATGGGCTGGCTGCATGGCCGAGTGATTAAGTTCACACATTCTGCTTTGGCGGTGCAGGATTTTGCCAGTTCAGATCCTGGGTGGGGACATCGCACCACTCATCAAACCATGCTGAGGTGGCATCCACTTAGCAGAACCAGAACATACAACTAGAATATACAGCTATATGTTGAGGCACTTTGGGGAGAGGAAGAAAAAACAAAAAGAAGATTGGCAACAGATGTTAGTTCAGATGCCAATCTTTAAAAAAAATATTTAAAAAAAAGCAGCAGTGTAAATATTGTAGAAAACAGAAATAGATGAGAAGGCATACAGGTTGGATTTTTTACTCAACCCCACCCTGAACTTGCTGTGTATCTCTGGACAAGTCTCTGGCCTTCATTATGCCTCTGCTTTCATACTGAAAACAGGAATGATAATACCTTTCTTACTTCATAGGAAGGTTAGAATTTTACAAGAGATAACGTAACAGAATGTTAGAGATGGAAGGAGCCTTGATCATTCCAAGACCATTCATTTTGCATGTGAAATAAATGAAGCCCACAGGTGTTAAATAACCAATTGTTTTCTCCACTCTTTACATAGCTTGGTCTTCATACTTCTGTTAGAATACTTAAGTCATGTGCATTAACTCTCTACTATATATCTCCCTGACTAATCTATGTGATCCTTGAGACAATGTTGTATTCATGTTTGCTTTTTCACACCCATTTTTCTCCTAATTAATTCTTGTTCAATATTCCTTGGAGAGGATTTTCTTGATCCCAAAGCCCTGTTAGACATTTCACCACCTTCTATACTTTTTTGTTAGCACCATCACAATTATAATTTTAGGTATATATGTATCATATATAGTTTATATATATATGTGTGTATATATCTGTATAAATTTTATATATATATTTGTATAGTGAGTTGTTAATGTTTTTCTCCCCAACTTATGTTGCAATTTCCTTATCTGTAAAGTATAATAATAGTATCCAACTTATGAATTATTGTGAAGAATATTTGCTTTATTAACAGCATTTGGATCATGTGAGAGGAACTCAATGAATTTTATTATTGTTACTATTACTATTTAATTTCTAGGCAATGCATTTGTCATTGGAGATGATGGTAGAGATAAAGCATCTCTGCACATTGGGCTGGACACAAATAATTTTAGTTTTAATAGGTTGTAAGTTTGTCTCTGTGTTGCACCATAAGTGGGTCATTCAAGGATATCTCTACATCTCTTCATTCTAAGGGCAAATATACTACTCAGGTTTTAAAAACTCCAAGGTATACTAAAGCAAAAACACACAGGGGACCAGAGCCATTTAGCAAGAGGGTAAATCATGTGCTTCTCCAACAGCTTTAAAAAAATATCATTGCTGTCTGGTGGTATCCCGCTGAGCATATGCCTTCTAGAAGTCATTCAGTCATTCCTCTCTCAAATATATTTGAATTTCTTCTAGACCCTGGAAATACACAGAGAATAAGACAGACAAAGAGACTTTCCTTTAAGGGAAAGGACTCCACTGTAACATTAATACAAGTTAAGCCAAAATGGGGAATAAGACTGAGGCTACTACAGGACAGCTAAATATTTCTAAGAAACTAACCTATCATATCTACTAGTAAAAGGGAAGTAGTAAAGAATTTAAAGGTTTTGAAAATTTCAAAAGAGAAAGCATGCAGTTCTCATCATAACTTGCAAAGTGTAAGCATTTTAAAGGTGAAAGGATCAGTATTACTTTAGTTTTATAAAAAACACTCTTGAAATTTGGTAGCCTTTTTCAAAATTGGCACTCAATAAATTGGTAACATCTTCACAGCTGATAAAGGATGACAGGTTAAATACTTGCAAATTTAAAGTCAATTAAAATTATTGAGTATTTTGTTTCATGAATACACCTAAATTTGAGAATTGAAACTACATTCTGTACGATTCTCTTTTAAATGAAAAAATAAATATTTCTTTTCCAGTGTTCATTACAAAGTTAAACTGTTTATAAATAAATACAGTTGACAGATATGTGTGAATTTATGGAAGGTAGCTTTGAACTACTGAGGTGAGACTTAACATTATAAAGAGTGATATAGAGAGGAATAAAGTAGTTATTATGCTGCAGAAGAATTTTCTGACTTTTTCTGGAAAGTAATTTCTGAGTACAATTTACTCCCTGATCATTTTACAATGGCTGTAACTCTGCTATATAGAGATGATGCTTGCCAGCTACGATCAATCCAGTAAATATTGAGGAATCAAATATTTCCAGTTTTAGGAGATGCATCTGGTAAAGCTAAAGGTGTTCATAGAATAAAATCTTTTAACCAGATACTCCACTTTTCCAAAAGTGTTCAAAAATATATATTTACTTCTTGCTTATAGAAAATTAGCTAATTTATTCCTGAATAAATTGTTTTCTTTCTTTGTTATTATTTTTGTACTCTCATGGTGCAATATGTACTGTTTTTAATGAAGATATTGAGGCATAAATAAAAGTTAAAAGTAGCAGGGAGTTTTATCCATCCCTACAGATGTCTAAGCAGAGAACAAATAACTATATTGTCACCTGGGAAACGTTAGAATTTTCTGGACTCAGCCATTTGACTGAATAATTACAAACATTTGTTGATTTAGCCACTATTTGTTATAATTATCTTCTATGCAGAACATTGTATTAGGTTCTGAAAGGAAACAAAAATTAAACAGGATACAGTTTTTGTCCTCAAGGCGCTGGAGGTGATTTATGCACACAAATAATTTTAATAAAAGATGTGTGATACATTATGATAGAAGTCTAATGAAAAGTTGTGTATTTAAACAAAGATAAGTTTAGTTGGGAAGGGACAAATATTAGGTAAAACTTCATGGGAATAGTGACATTCAAGGTCTACCTTGAAAACGGAGTAGAATTTTAGCATAAGCAATGCGGAGGAGGGCTTCTCAGTGGAAGGAGCCAAAGGCATAATGATGTGGAACTGAGAAAGTTCAAAGCTCATTAAAGAAGTAACAGAAAACTGAAATTAATGATGAGTCGGTTTCTTCAGGGCCTAGTTCTGCTCTGTGCATATAGTAGCTGCTTATTGGACTAAACTGAAGTGAGCTGGAATTCACCACCCACAAAACAAGAAACATTTACCAACATGAGCATTTTTTTTGAGACAAGCATAGTTCTATAAATATAAAGTGCTTAGCTCTTCCAGAAGACAACCATTCCATCTTTCTGCGTTTAGGCTGGAAGGTACCTACAGTTTATTCTGCCTAAAAGACATAAAAAGAACTTTCCACAACTTTCTTGTGGAAAAAAATTAACAGATTTTGCTGGATCATAAATGATAGAAAGTCTTTCCCCATAAGCCATTTAAGCATCCTTTGACTTCAGTATGGAACAACTAGAAACACAATATATACAATTAATTTTGCCATAATTTGTAATATTTTACAAACTTTAGTACGCTTAGAAAACCATAAAACAGTGCAGTCTTTTATGACACACCCAAATGCCAACAATAAAACACTTTGATCAAATAAAGAATTTATATAAGTAAAGTAGCAGAATCTGTGAGTCTTGCAAATTATTACTTAAAATGTTAACTCAGTGTCACTGAAACTAGGGTAGTGCCTTCAATGTGGAATTTTGGACAGAGCAATTACAGGTCCATGGGCAGGAGGATCTTGACTTTGCTACCCTCTGGCTATGTACTTTTGGACAAGGGCCCTAACAGCTCTCAGTTACTATAAATAAAAATCTCTCAAGTCCCTTCCAACTCTTGGAATTATGCCTTCTTAAAACAACAAAATGAGCCTTAAAACTTTTTTCAGTTGAAAACTCCTCCAGATTGTCAAGATTAAAACAAAGAAACAGAGCCATAAATCTGAATGAAGACTCAGAAGAGAAAGGATGTGTCAAAACAATATTGTTCTCCTAAATTCCTTTCTAAAGGTGTAAATTGCATTCTGACACAACTGCCATTCTGAGTTGCCATACTGAGTTGTTTTGTTTTAACAATAAGTTTAATCAGACAAATAGCTCCGTAAAACAGGCAAACAGATGGGCCATCAACTTCTAAATTTGGAAGCCCAGTAAAATAATGTCAGCCTCAGGCCAGGCAATTGTGACCCAATAGCAGGAGAAAATATGGAGAAGTGTTTAGGAAGTTGTTTATTAGTATGGTGTAGTGAACACCACGAATAGTAGCAGAAATATCCTCAAATATTTAGTATTCACCTCATTTATAACAGGAAATAGCTATTAGGACATGATTGATAAATGTTTGGTGGAATTCCTTCAAATTATAATATCCATTTACTGAACTTAACATGAGCTTCTTCTAACTCTATTGTTTAATAGTCACACGTGTATGATGATATTGGGACTTCTCAATTTGTGGTTCCCCTTCCAAAACCCAGGAGTTGTAACCCAGAAGCTTTTCTGTTTGAGTCATTTGATTGCATGGGATAAAACAGGGTAGAAGATGAAAAATTGAGATTTAAAATGTTTGTCTGCCTTAGAAGTTAACTTCTTTTGAAATAATGTGATTTCTAATTTAAGCAGAAATCTTGCATTCTTGTGTCATACTTATTTTTGTACCTAAAATTAACGCTTTATTCTATCATAATCTCAAATTATCTAGATTGAAAAAAGTTTACATTTATTATATATGTGAACATATTAATTTGAACCATACAAAATTTCCATTTCTTCGGTAAAAAACAGTTGAATATTGCCAATTACATATGTAAATTTTTGGAATCGGAACACACAAGCATATGAATTACTGTGCCTCTTTGTTCGACAGAAGCTTTGTATTTTATTTTTTCTTTGCATCTATTTATTTTCCCCAAAGCTGAGTCTAGTGTTATTGACAGTTTAGTAGTGTTTGATGAATACTTGGTGACGAATTGTTGTCAGATTGATTAAATAGACTGTGAGTCTGACTTCTAAGTGGCTCAGCCAAACGTGGAGATATAAGTGTTTAGCCATCACAGAGCGAGAATAAGTAGACAAAGAAGAGCCTAGTAAGCAACAGAGAAATGAATATATATATTTTAGAAGCGTGAATGGAGAAGTGAGGTGGTTCTGGGCTGTCTAAAATCAAGAAAGAAAATCAAATGCAAATTTTCTATCCAAAGCCATCATGGAAGAAATGCCATGAAATATTTATTGTCTTCAGCATGATCGCTGTTCTAGTGCACACCCCTAATTAGTTCTTTCTGGGCTGAAAAAGCTAATTAAAAAATACCTACACACTGCGTGGAACTGATACTGATGAGGGCTCTGTGATGAATGGGCTTGACACCAGGATTGTCATCACATCCAAACCCCTAAGGAGGAAAGATTCAAGACTCTGTGTGCTAGGTGCAATCCCAAAATGGCAAAAATGGGTAAATTAATATGCACACATATGTGCAAATCGAGATGAAGATGTCAATTTCAGGGAGCAAGAAGAATTTACCAGCACTGACTTCCGTTAGTCGGAAGCAATCAGGGAAGAGCAAGTAGATTTTAAATTTAGACATTCATTTAGAGTTTTTTTCAAGTAAGTTTGCCAGGCTAAGTCCCATGTAAAATCAAGCCTTTTCAAGTGAATGAAATGTGGAAAAGGAGAGTGTTCAGACTTTCTCGTCTTGGCCAGGGAAAATGGAGTTTCTGATAGACTAGGAAAGAAAAATCTTTCCTCTTCTTTTTCTTTGTAAGAGCTAAGTCAGAATTTTGTTTACGGAGTAAATTTACTGTGTCCTTGGCCAGTATTTTACTTTTTTGTTCTTTGTTGGAACTTAATCCCTTCATACATTTGGGGAAAATGGTTTAGAGTAGAATCTGTTGGTATCAGTGTGCCCTGGTAGAATGACTGCAAAGTGGACCTGAGCTATATGAGGACAGACGAGAAGCCATGGAGACAAAGAGAACAGACTTCAGAGTCTGTGGGCATGGGTTTGAATCTTGGCTTTTCTACTTTTTACTTGTGTGACTTTGGGCAACTTACCTAACTTCTCTGAGACTTAGTTTTCTCACCTGTGAGATGGGAGTAACAATCCTTATCTGCTGTGATGATTAAGTGAGGCAACGTACATAAAGAATTTAACACAGTAACACTAATGCTAACTAACACTAATATTAAGTGCCTAATAAATGCTAACTGTTAAAAAAAAAAAGGTCTTTATAAAAAAAAAAAAGGTCTTTCTGACTGTTGCTTTGTTCCCAAACTTCAGGGAAACCAAAAGCCCACAAAGAAGAGGGACTGAGGTAGACATATTCCATACAAGGGAGACCTCAGTGAAGGTTAAATGAAAGGAATGCTCTTGAGTGGCAAGAACGGGAACACAATCAGGAGGAAGCTAAGTCCCAAACAGAAACCCAATATTTACTCTTTGCTACCCTTTTGGGGACCATCACAAAGCCCATCCACCACATATGGAACCATTTCTCGTATTTAAGTTTATAAGCAGAGTTGCTCTATTGTCAACTAAGCTTTTTCCCTAAATTTACTCCCTTCAAGATCTCTCCAGTCTTATACTGGTCACCCAAATTGGACGTGTTACCCAAAACTGAAGTGCATGGCTCACCTCTGCAGAGTTTAAGACCTTGCCTCATATTTGCCAATATTTATGGGTTTCTCTCCTTTCAATATTAGTCTCAGGTCTTCACTGGGTTGACTAAATATAATTCTACATTTGCTACTTCTAAGACATTATTGTCATGAACACTATCAAATCAGCTGAACTCTCCTTGCATTTATTATTTGATGGAAAGGGAGAGAATAGTTTTCTCCTTAACTAATCTTCGTTTAGAACTAGAAAATTAGGTGACATTTACTTTAATTTTGTGCTTCCTGTTCATTTACCCATCCATCCTTTTATTAATTTAAAAAATACTTATTGACCATCAACTCTGTGTCAGGAATTGTCTTAGTCTCTGAGGCTATAGTGGAGGGTCAGGCTGACGCAGTATGTGTTTTCATTGAAATTGTAAGAGATTGACACAAAAACGGATCTCACCAAATATGTAGACAGATATTTTTTGACCACTGCATGTCCAGATGTAGTTTATAGTTCCGTGATTTTTTGTTCCATTTCTTTCTCTTATATTATGGAGGGGGCAAAGTGTATGTCAATATGGAATATATAATGACATAAAAGTATGCTTTTAGAAAAATCCATCCTGCTTAAATTTTCTGAGACGTGAATTTGGTAAACAGTATCTCGGTGATACAATCTAAATGGCTCTCTCTTCATCTCTTTATGAATCTACCTTTACTAGAATGTACGTTCCTTGAGGGCAGGGACTTTGTTTTGTTCACAGCTGTATTCCCAGGACATTTATAGTGTCTGATGCATAAAAGCCACTCCATATATTTTGTTGTATGAATGTATGAATGAATGAACACATATCTGTCACAAAAACAAAATATCTGTTTTCTAAATTTTTATTCTGAATTATAGAAAATAACATATCACATATTATACTTTCTTTCCTAAGGACAGCTATCCAGAATATTGTTTCTGCTGTGGATGTGCTTTCACCAGCATCCTCTTAGTTTTCTCCTTCATGCAGAGAATATACAGTACCTGTATTCTTGGGAAAGGAACTTTTTGGATTTATTGAATTTTTTTCTTTGCCAAGATTATACCAACCAACTGGTAGACTTTGTGTGTCAAACGTTATGTGCTACTCTGTCTTCCTTAAAAAGCTGTTCAAAAAAGCATAGAATACTGCAGTCGAAATCCAATTCTTTAGACATCATCTAGCACAGTCTGATACAGAAATTCTCACTTCAACTTCATCAGCGTCTTCAGTGTCTGAATATTCTCTTGTCCAAGTTAAACATTTTCAGTCCCTTTTGCTTGTTTTTCCACGACACGGTGTTGTATCCCTTCAACACTCTTGTCATTTTCCTACCATTTATAATACCAATGGTTCCTGGTAAAGGGTGCTTTCACAGAAGGTCTTGTGAGTTCAGTAATCTAACCTGAAAAGCATTCAAAGCAGCATGAGTGAATGGTTCAAGGGGTGTGGGTGTAAGGGGTGACTTACAGGCAGCATGATTCCAGAGGTCCAAGATGCAGGACATCTGAGAACAAGCCATCATGACATTCAGGCTCGTACCCTCTTATTTACCACTTGTTTGACACTCTATAAAAGGATGTTCATCTTTGCTTGACATTTCAGGTCTTGAGGTTTTGATCTGAGAAAATGTTGATGTTTGGGAATGTAGCGTTGTTGTTGCTTCACCTCTTCTTTCTTGTTCTTGCTATTTCTGGAGTTTTGAAGTTAATACATCAAGAAATGAGTGACAGCAGTAACTGCTGCTTTAGGTATTGGGCAACCCATGGACAATCTTTTCCAGGAGTTGGGTGCCACTGGGGTATTATCACTAACATATCCTGAAAGTGAAAAGATCAAAGACGTAGAGCTTTTTTCATCATCTATTTTCCCTTTAATTTCAATGGTGATGATCTAGTCTTAAAACCAACAAAAGTGACAACCTAAGTCCTTAGGTGCAGAATCGAAGCCAGGTATTTGGAAAGCATTATGGGGTTACACGTAGGAATATGGAATCTCTTGATAGAAATTTGGAAGGTGGCAGTGTAGAAGGATCCTGAACTTGTCTCCTCCCATGGACACAGCAAACCTACAAATACTTGTAGAACAATTTCCTCTGAGGGAAATCTGGCAACTGGATAAAAAGAACCTCCACAATGGGGTTGGCCCAGTGGCCTAATGGTTAAGTTCACACACTCCACTTCAGCAGCCTGGGGTTTGCCAATTTGGATCCTGGGCATGGACCTACACACCACTTATCAAGCCATGCTGTGGCAGGCATCCCACATATAAAATAGAGGAAGATGGGGATGGACATTAGCTCAAGGCTAATCTTCCTCAAAACAAAAAGAAATATTTAACACAGACAGGGGTGGAAGAGGCAGAGATACAACCTCACTGAGGAAAAATCCACACCCTAGCCATAGGGGTCCGCAGCCAGGAGCTATTTCAAAGGTACAGAACTTTTCCCAGAGGACTGGGGAATTTCAGCTCCACAATAGGCACCCTAGCCCTTAGACCTAGCACAGGAGAGATGAGATCCCATAATACCTGGCTCGTGGCTTTGAAAACCAACTAGGTATACGCCCAGGAAAACTATAGAACTTCAGGGAAACCTGCTCCTAAAGGGCCCATGCAAAGACTCACTTGATCCAGAAACCAGCACAAAAACACCAGATAGAAAAGAGCATAGTCTGTTGGTAAAAAGGACTCACTTACTAAGCTCAGAGCTTGTCCCAGAGAGGCAGGAGCCAGCTGGGCCCACCTCCCAGGGACTGAGACACTGATGGCAGCCATTATTGTGACCTAGTTCAGTCATGATGACACAGCTATTAGATGCCATTGGAATCTTTCCTCTAGCCTGTTAGTGTAGGGTTCTGCCCTGCCCAGTAGAGTAAGGCAATTAAGAACAGCCACAGTAGGAAGCCCATGCTGGGGACTGGCCCCAACAAGCAATGAGCCCACAGTGCCCTTGTGAGCCTGCAGCAGACTTCTGTTTCTGGGCATCACAAACAGCCACACAGAGGATCTCCCCCATCTACCAATGCCTGAAAAGGTTGTCTACTGCCACCCCTAGGGCCTTCTCTGGCCATCTGCACTCCTGAGGCAGCTGTGTGCCTCAAGGCAGTGTAGCCAGTTCTCACCAGAGGCCTGCCCCACCCAAAAGTGAGCTGACAACAGTTTTATACCACACAGCTAGCCTTACCTAAAGCCTGCCCCACCCACCAACATAGAGGCAGCCAAACACCACTGGGAGGGCAGCAGGGACCTGCAGCAATTTTGTGCCCCCAGGTCTAGCAACTAGCCACACAGGGGACCTGACTCACTTAGCAGCAGAACTGCAGTAGCTGTGCATTTACAGTCAGCCATGCTGGGGGCTTGTCCCAACAAATAAAGTGCCTGTAGCAGCCACACATGGCTGAACCTCTTAACCAGCTAGCCCAGGAGCCAGCCTAGCCAACCTGTGTGCCTGCAGCAATTACAACCCCACCACAACAGAAGGACACATGCAGCCCACACAAAGGACACCCATGAAGTATGTGACACGAGTGATGAGAGGGGAGCATGCTGCTGGGCCCCATAAGGCAACTCTTACATAAGGACGCATTTCCAAGATTGGGAGATGTAGCTGCTACACCTAATACATAGACATAAGAACAGACAAGTAGCCTAAATGAGGAGACAAAGAAATACATTCCAAATAAGGGCACAGGACAAATCCTCAGAAAAAGAACTAAATAAAACAGAGACAAACAATCTATCTGATACAGAGTACAAACTAATAGTCATAAGGATGCTCAATGATCTGGGGAGAATTGATGAACACAGAGAGAACTTCAATAAAGAACTAGAAAATATAAAAAGAACCAATCAGAGCTGAAGAGTACAGTAATGAAAATGAAAAATTCACTAGAGGGAATCAACAGCAGAATAGTTGAGACAGTGGAACAGATCAGTGATCTGGATGAAAGAGCAGAGAAAATCACCCATGCTGAATGGAAAAAAGAAAAAAGAATAAAAAAGAATGAAGACAGTCTAAGGGACATCTGGGACAACATCAAGCATAGTAACATCCATGTTATATGTATCCCGGAAGACGAGAGAGACAAGGGGTCAGAGAATTATTTGAAGAAATAATAGCTGAAAATTTTCCTAACCTGAGCAAGGAAACAGACATCCAGGTATAGGACACACAGAGAACACCCAACAAGATGAACCCAAAGAGGTGTACACCAAGACACATTATACTTAAAATGTCAAGAATTAAAGATAAAGAGAGAATCCTAAAAGTTGCAAGAGAAAAGCAACAAGTAACATACAAAGCAAACCCCATAAGGCTACCAGCTGACGTTTTCAGGAGAAACCCTACAGGCTAGAAGGGAGTGGCACAATATACTCAAAGTGCTGAAAGGAGAAAACCAACAGTCTAAAATACTCTGCCTGGCAAGGTTATCATTCAGAATTGAAAGAGAGATCATGAGCTTTCCAAAAGCAAAAAATTAAGAAATTCATCACCATTAAACTGACCTTACAAGAAATGTTAAAGGGACATATTTAAGTGGAAAAGAAAAGGCCACAAATAGGAATAATAAAATTATCAAAGAAAAAATATCACTGGTAAAGGCAAATATACAGAAAAGATAGTGGAACAACCACCTATAAAGCAGGTATGAAGGTCAAAAAACAAAAGTACTAAAATAATCTATATGTATGATAAGAAGTTAAGGCCTACATAAAAATAAAGGCAGTAAAATATGATATCAAAAACATAAACTGTGGTATGGGGAGTAAAAGTGTAGGGATTTTAGTAAGCAGTTGAGCTTAAGAGACCATAAACTTAATATAGATTGCTATTTATTTAGGTTATTATATCTGAACCTCTTGGTAACCACAAACCAAAAACCTGTGATAAATACATGAAAAATAAAGAGAAAGGAACCCAAACTTAATATTAAAGAAAGCCATCAAATCACAAGGGAAGAGAGCAAGAGAAGAAAGGAGAAGAGAAGAACTGGAAAACATCCAGAAAAACAGTAACAAAATGGTGGTAAGTACATACTTATCAACATTTAGTTTAAATATAAATGGACTAAATGCTCCAATAAAAAAATATAGGGTGGCTGAATAGAAAAAAACACAAGGTTCCTATATATGCTGCATACAAGAGACACACTTCAGACCTAAAGACACTCACAAAGTGAAAATGAAGGGATGTAAAAAGATATTCCATGAAAATGGAAATGAAAAGAAAGCTAGAGTAGCAATACTTATATCATACAAAGTAGACTTTAAAGGAAAACTATAACAAGGGACAAGGAAGGGCATTACATAATGATAAAGGGAAAAATCCAACAAGGGAATATAACACTTGTAAATATCTATGTGCCCAACATAGGAGCACCTAAATACATAAAGCAAATATTAACAAACATAAAAGGAGAAATTGACAAGAACGCAATAATAGTAGGAGAATTTAACACCGCATTTACATCAATGAATAGATCATTCAGACAGAAAATCAACAAGGAGACATTGGCCTTAAGTAACACGTTAGACCAGACAGACTTAACAGATGTATACGTAAGATTCCATCCCAAAAGTGCAGAATATACATTCTTTTTGAATTCATATGGGACATTCTCTGGGATAGATCATAAATTAGGGCACAAAACGAAGTCTCAATAAATTTGAAAAGATTGAAATAATATCAAGCATCTTTTCTGGTGACAATGGTATGAAACTAGAAATCAATTACAATAAGAAAGCTGGAAAAGTCACAAATATGTGGAGATTAAAGAATGTGTTACTGAACAACTATTGGGTCAATGCAGAAATCAAAAAAGAAATGAAAAAAACACCTGGTGACAAATGAAAATGAAAATACAACATCCCAAAATCTATGGGATGCAGCAAAAGTGGTACTAAGAGGGAAGTTTATCTAATACAAGCCTACCTCAAGAAACAAGAAAAATCTCAAATAAACAACCTAACAGTACACCTAAAGGAATTAGAAAAAGAAGAACAAATGAAGCCCACAATCAGTAGAAGAAAGGAAATAAAAATCAGAGTGGAAATAAATGAAATAGAGCTTAAAAAGACAATAGAAAAGATCAATGAAGCTAAGAGCTAGTTCTTTGAAAAGATATACAAAATTGACAACTTTTAGCTAGACTTACCATGAAAAAAAGAGAGAAGTCTCAAATGAATAAAATCAGAAATGAAAGAGGAGAAATTACGATGGATACCACAGAAATACAAAGGATTATAAAAGAATACTATGAAAAGCTATATGCCAACAAATTGTATAATTTAGAAGAAATGCATAAATTTTTAGAATTCTACAACTTTCCAAAACTGCAGCAAGAAGAAATAGAGAATCTGAGTAGACCAATCACTAGTAAGGAGATTGAAACAGTAATCAAAAACCTCTCTCAAAAAAAAAAAAAAACCCACGACCAAATGGCTTCCTGGTGAACTCTACTGAACATTCAAAGAAGATTTAATACCTACCATTCTCAGACTTTCCCAAAAACTTCAAAAGGAGGGGATGCTTCCTATCTTATTCTATGTGGCCAACATTACCCTGATGTGGAAACCAGACAAGGACAACACAAAAAAAGAAAATTACAGGCCACTATCACTGAGGAACATAGATGCAAAAATCTTCAACAGAATATTAGTAAATCAAATACAACAGTGCATCAAAAGGATCTTACACCATGATCAAGCGGGATTTATTCCAGGGATGCAGGGATGGTTCAACATCCACAAATCAAACAACAGGACACACCACATTAAGAAAATTAAGAATAAAAATCACATGATCATCTCAATGGATGCAGGGAAAGCATTTGAGAAGATACAGCATCAATTCATGATAAAAACTCTGAATAAAATGCATATAGGAAAGAAAGTACCTCAACCTAATAAAGGCCATATATGAGAAATCCACAGCTAATATCATGCTTAGTGGTGAAAAACTGAAAACTATCCCTTTAAGAACAGGAAGCAGACAAGGATGCCCACTTTTACCAGTCTTAGATAATATACTACTGGAAGTCCTAACCAGATAAATTAGGCAAGAAAAAGAAATAAAAAGGATTCATATTGGAAAGGGAAAAGTAAAACTGTCCCAATCTGCAGATGACATAATTTTATATATACTAAACCCTAAAGAATCCACCAAAAAACTATTAGAAGTAATAAAGGAATACAGTGAAATTGTAGGGTACAAAATCAACATACAAAAATCAGTTGCATTTCTATATACTAAAAATGAAATAGAAGGAAGAGAAATCAAAAATACAATCTCAGTTTCAATCTCAACAAAAAGAATAAAATAGTAGGAATGAATTTATCCAAAGAGATGAAAGACCTGTATGGTGAAAACAGTAAAACATTGTTGGAAGAAATTGAAGAAGACACAAAGAAATGGAAAGATATTTTGCTCTCATGGATGCAAAGAATTAACATAGTTAAAATCCATACTTCCCAAAGCAATCTACAGATTCAGTATGATCCCTAGAAAAGTCTCAATGACATTTTTCACAGAAACAGAGCAAAGAATCCTAAAATTTATATGGAACAACAAAAGACCTCGAATAGCCAAAGCAATCCTGCGGGAAAAAACAAAACTGGAGGTATCACACTCCCTGATTTCAAAATATACTACAAAGCTATTGTTATCAGAACAGCATAGTACTGGTACAAAAACACACACACAGATCAATGGAACACAATTAAGAGCCCAGCAATAAACCCACACATCTATGGACAGCTAATTTTCCACAAAGGAGCCAAGAACATACAATGAAGAAAGAAAACTCTCTTCAATAAATAGTGCTGGGAAAACTGGACAGCCACATGCATGTAAGAATGAAAGTAGACCATTATCTTACACCATACAGAGAAATTAACTCAAAATGGATTGAAGACTTGAATGTAAGACCTAAAACCATAAAACTCCTAGAAGCAAACATAGGCAGTATGCTCTTTTACAGCAGTTTTAGCAGTATCTTTTTGAATATCATGTCTCCTCAGAAAAGAAAAAATAAACAAATAGGACTACATCAAACCAAAAAGCTTCTGCACGCAAAAGGAAACCATCAACAAAATGAAAGACAACCTAACAACTGAGAGAAGATATTTGCAAATCATATATCTGATAAGGGATTAATATCCAAAATATATAAAGAACTCATACAATTCAACAACAAAAACATAACAACCCAATTAAAAAATGGGCAGGGAATCTATACAGTCACTTTTCCAAAGAAGAAATACATATGGCCAACAAGCACATGAAAAGTTGCTCAACATCACTAATTATTAGGGAAATGCAAATCAAAATTACAATGAGACATCACCTCACACCATCTAAATGGCTATTATTAAAAAGACAAGAAGTAAGTGTTGGAGAGGATGTGGAGAAAAGGGAGCCCTCATAAACTGCTGATGAGAATGCAAACTGGTGCAGCCACTATGGAAACAGTATAGAGATTCCTCAAAACATTAAGAATAGAACTACCCTCTGATCCAGTTATTCCACTTCTGAGTATTTATCCAAAGAACATGGAAACACTAATTTGAAAAAATATATGCACCCCTATGCTCCTTGCAGCCTTATTAACAATAGCCAAGACTTGGAAAAAACCTAAGTGCCCTATCAATGGATGAATGGATAAAGATGTAGTAGATATATACAATGGAATACTATTCAGCAATAAAAAGATGAAATTTTATCATTCCTGACAATGTGGATGGACCTTGATGGCAATGTGCTAAGCAAAGTAAGTCAAACAGAGAAAGCCAAATACTGTATGATTTCATTCGCATCTAGAAGATAAAAATAACAACAACAACAAACACACAGATACGGAGAATAGATGAGTAATTATCAGAGGGGAAGTTTGGGCAGGGGGTGAAAGAGGTAAAGGGGCACGTGTATGGTGACAGATTGCAATTAGACCTTGGATGGTGAACACTATGTAGGTTACACTGAAATCAAAATGTAATGATATACACCTGAAATTTATATAATGTTATAAACCTATATTACCTCAATAAAAAATTAAATACATTTTTTAAAAAAAGAATATGGAATCTCTGTGAAAACTGCAAGAAGATATTCTGAGTACTTTTCACTTCTTCCCAGAAAACTTGATCAAAAAAAGAGACCATAAAACTTTTGTGATTCAATTCCAAGTATTTCTCTAAAGGAGCCTCTGAAGATGGTCTAAGAGCCAGGTATATTAGCTCACTTTCAAGCTAATGCTCCCAAAGTGTGATGTGATCTCACTGTGGCTAAAAAAAAAAATTCTGTTTAAAGGTATAAAAAAGAAGAATGACTACTGAATAAGATATTTAGAATGAAAAACTGGACACAAACTGTGCTGTCCACTTTGAAATTATATAAAAAGCAGTAATGCGGATGGCACTATATAGCAAAAAAATGACTGATACGGCTCCTCATTGAAGATAATGAAAATCCAACTGTGAGTGCTTGTCAGGGTCTCTTTGACAATTCTGCATTTCCTCTGAACACCCTCAAGCACACTCGTGTCTCATGGCCTTATCTGACAATGTCCCAATCTTACAGGAAATGCTAGAGAATCATCGTTTATATGGCATGAGCAACTGTTCCTAGCACCAGTGTATAGCTCAGCAAGGTATAACTGGGGCATTTTCTTCTAGCTGCTGTTGAAACTATAGAGGATTAAAGATTTCCCAAAGTTCAGGCTGGATAATCCCTTCTACAGGATTAACTCACTGAATAGCTTTCCAGGTATATTTGTTTCAGGAAAGAAATAACAGATTTCAAATCCCTAAATCTGTAAGTAACATTTTATTTATTGTGCAGATAACATCACTGATAACTTGTGAGTGTATGCGTGTGTGTGTGAGTGTGGGTGTAGGCTTTTTACATGTTCACAGCTTATCCCATGAGAAATCTAAATGAAAATTAAAAAAAAAACTCTAGTTTTTCACAAACTATAATTACTTTAATTACAGGATAATTATATAAATAATGCATTTGAATGTAGGTTTCAGTTTTCTTTGTTTTCTAAATATTATCATCTTTCAGTGTTTTCAGACGTGTAAACAGGAAACATTTAAGTTTAGATGAAGAGCAGGTGAACTGCCTATGATACAAGTAGAGACAATCAAAAGATGATTAGGCTATTGAAAACTGCCTAACTAGGTGCTAATTTTTAAAGTGAGCAGGTGTACTTAGTCATTATAACTTTAAAATGAAAATATATTTGAATTAAACCAACCCCCCCTCCAACATTAAAATAACATTAGAGGTCTGGCTGGTACTGACTAAATCCAGCAAAGGCAAAAGAGGTGGAAATTCAATGACGAGGCAGCCAGCCACTTCAGAATGAGGAGCATTAAAGAGGAAACTATAGGCTTCTAAAGAAATGTTGAAACAATTTCACAAGACTTTATTGACTTCCTTAAAACACGCTGCAAACATCATTAACATGTGAAAAAGATTAATATTTTCATTATTGTTAAAGGATGATTAACTTTGTGCAGCAATTGCCCAAAGTAAGAAAGAGCTTATAATCACCATGGGTGGAAATCAATTGGCATTTTTTTTTCTCTCTCTCAATTCAGTTGTTTTTCTTGTTTCCAGTCAAATGCATCAATGCACTCTTAGCTGCTCACGTGGAACACATGAAGACCTGATTCTAAGTCAAAAGGCGATGGTAAACTTGTGACTAAAGCATGAACATTAAATTTCAAGGTGGTGTGAGATATATAATACTCATTTAATTCACATATGGTTGCACCTGAAATTGAAAGGCCAGTTTTCATCAAAAGTTAATGCAACTAAATAAAATAAACTTATATAGCATTTTCGTATGGGTCTATTTTAGATTCACTAAACACTATGGAAGAATGTAAACTCTTTCTAAATATCAAGGTGATATTCAGAACATTTAGCAGTTTGTCTTCAGTGTATAAAATTATATTTCAGTGATCTGAGAGAATCCAGGAGGCTGTGAAAACAGAAAATACACTCCTAACAAATTCAAATATATGTTAAAAGAATCTACACAAATTCCATGTAAACCATTTGAGTGGGTTTATGGTGTGATGTAATCAACTTCCAGCTATGTCTCGTAAGCCTTCAAATGTTGCTAATGGTCTCTTCCTTTGACTTCCCAGCCCCATCTGTTCTCCGTCATCCATTGTGCATTTTCTAGCAGCTTCATACTACTCGTAGGCTCTACTCTGCGTATACTACAATGGATTTGCTCTACTGAGTGCTTCATTAATTGCTTCAGATTTTTGTTCTATAATAATATAGCCAGTTTTATGGAACTTCTTGGTGCTCTATCCCACTTTTTTGTCTTATCACAAGAGGAGTAAAGCAGAATTGCATTTAATTCCATCTGTTTTGTGTTGGCACACTGCATTTTCAGAAAAGTGTTATTAGCAAATATTTCAAAATCCTGGTGAATTGTGTTCATCAGAAGTCATAATAGTTTTGCTGTAGCTGCAGAAGAGAGGTTGCTGGAACAACCAATGTTGGCACTATAAGCTACCATTTTGAATAAACTCAGAATGGTGAATTCAGAGGCTGAAGAAGATTAAGCTAATGCATCGGCTTAAAATAGTCTAAGAGAATTCTTGCAATGGTCCAAGATTGGCGTCATCAATAAATACAGCAAAGGAAATCATGACAGAGAAGTTCAGCGAGTCTTGATATTAGCATTAATGATTTTCCGAGTGCATGAACTTATCCCTTAATGTTTATTCAAATACCACTTCGTTATGTGCTATATGTTCATATAGGAAAATCTGAGCAATTAATATGAATTGAGACAACAGCAGTTGCTAACTCCAATCAATGTTTGAGTGTTTCTGACACATCCAGGACTAACCTATAACATAGAACCTCAGTGAATATGTGTTGTTTGAAAGAATAAACAAACGGATAATCAGTTCAAATGATCCTCTGTCTATGGAAATTCTTATTCTACCTTCCTACTACCTTTGACTTTTCTTCATCCCTTTCACTTTTTCCCTCCTAAAGTCCTCATGTTGTCTGGTTTAGTCTTTTTTTTCCTTCTCCCCCTTCTCCTCAGATTGGTACATATAGTATCTGTGAAACTCTTAATTCCCATAATTACATTTCCAGAATATTCATCAAATTAGGGTTTCCCTTAAGATACTCATGAATCTTACTGTAGTCCTTTATGTACTCAAACACATTCCTGACATTGTCTTTGCCCATGGAAAGGGAAATGGATAGAGGAGGGAACCTGTTAACACTTGCTTATTTCTGAACATTTGCATATTGGACATGAGTGGAATACTTAATAAGGAAGTAAAATAAGCATTCTTACTGTCCCTAATTGAAAAGCAATAAAACTTAACTTCAGAAAAGTTGAGTGATCTGGAAAGAACATGAATCTTGTAGGTACTAAATTTGGACCTAAAATGGAACCTAGAACCAGCTGTTTCTACACTGTTATGAAATCTTCCCATTGATTTTTTTGTTGTTGTTGTTTAATAGAGAATCCCAAAGCAATTACTGAACACATTAGAGGCAATAAAATAAGGGGGAAAAAGTTTGAGAACACCTGGAAACGGGCTAGAGACAAAGGTATGCTTCCCCTATTATGGATTTTTGAAGTCCCATCAGTAGATGAGATGGTTAAAAGCTGTGAACTTAGACCACGTTCATTTTCCTTCTATGGACATGGATTTCTTGTTATGCTTCCTTCTTTCTTTCAACTTTCATTCAAGTCAGTTGAAAGGAAGATTCCTATTAAAGTCACTTTTGGCTGTGCCCTGGTGAAGACATTGTCCTGTAGAATCAAGAACACATTTATCTTTCTTGGAGCACTAATGAGATTTTTAAATTTCTATTTGTGAGTATAATAAAACCATTAAAATTTCTCCCCTCACAGTTTACTTTCCTTTTTTCCCTACATTTTATTTTACTTGTTTCCATTATTGTAAGGTATCCCAAATCATATTATAAAAAGAAATGTGAAGTATAAGTGAATAAATTTATTTGTGTAATGCTGATGTCAACTATTAACCTGTCCACCATGCATTGATTCTATTTTGACTCTGATATATTCAAAACTAGGTCTTTGTCAAGTTCATATAAGGCATTTACTTATGATTAGTAGGTTCAAATTTTTTATTGGTCTGGAATATCCTCTGCTGGAAGTTACACCGTGCCCAGAAAAATCACTGTCTTTCCCATTTTCATTTCCCTCACAGGTTCCGAATCATTTCATTCTTTTAGGAAGCATAGACACCCATTCACACAGGCCCAGAGCCTCATCCTCTCAGTCTCAAAGTTTCTCCCCAAGAAAGATTGGGGACAGCATGTGGTATCTCACAGAAGAGATTTTCCTACCCAGCATAAGAGAATAACCTTTGCATTGTTAAACAACTAAACAAACCAATATCTACATTTTAGGAGAGCTCTTTTGTATTTATTATCTAGTAAGGAAATTACACTATTTCTCATGCCTTGTTTTACACTCACTACTTCTGAAACACGATAAGAATTTATGTTTATATTCTTTCTTCAAATGGTGAAAATGTGGCATTCTTATTTATCAAGCAGAAAAATAGTTCCCTCCTTGAAATATCTTTCTACTCACATTCAAAATGGAGAAAGTAGAAGTCTGAGTTGGCTGTATAACTTCAAATATTTGTTTTCCCATTTGAAAACACGTTGGGGAAATAATTCTACAGAGTAGTTAATAAGATGAGGAAATGGTACTCTGGGGGCTTCTCAGTCTCCAGGGACCCTCCAGAAACCAATGGCTCTGGAAAGCCTCATCCTCTCAAAATTAAGACTTAGTCACCAAAAGACACTAGTATTGGCCAACATAATACTTATAAGACTTTCCATGTGAACTTTTATTTTTTCGTGTTCAGGTCGACAGTGCCATAATGCTTGCATACAAAAACACTGACATGAAGCATGCCACAAACAGAAATCAAAAACAACCAAAGGCAACAATTTTTTTTAAGTTGTTTGCTTCCAATCATCCTGCTAAGGGAAGTTGGCAAATTTAGAATCAGCCCAATTCTATTACCATGGAGGAATCACTTTATAATCACAGAGAGGAAGAAAGAGAGCTCTTTTCTGTACCAATAAAGCCCTGCCACAACGCGGCTAACTACATTTGAATTTCGTTTTCCACGCTGCAATTCGCACAACAGTGTTGCTATGTATTATGACTGCGTTCCTGCCCAAATAAAAAATGGGCAGTTGGTAGATTTTTCCTTGTAGAAAAAAAAATAAAAGCTCTAGCAGTTTCTTCTCAGCTGGTTTCACAAATATGTCAGCGATTCCCTACACTTTTAGGTGTTTGTGCTCATAATACCTTTTCGAGTATAAAAT
Source organism: Equus asinus (assembly GCF_041296235.1). Lineage (NCBI taxonomy): Eukaryota > Metazoa > Chordata > Mammalia > Perissodactyla > Equidae > Equus > Equus asinus. The sequence continues at coordinate 20,986,080 of NC_091801.1, read as the reverse complement.
CTGCATCTAAGCTCTTCTTCAGAGCCAAGCTTTGCAAAAGGGTTTTCTATACACTTTCTCCACTTCCCCAGCCCCTAACATGATTTCACCTAGTCTCAGGCACCATTTTGTGTGTGTATGTGAGAAAGATTGGCCATGGCTAACATCTGTGTCCAGCTTCTTCTATTTTGTATATGGGACGCCACCACAGCATGGTTGATGAGTGGTGAGTAGGTCCGCATCCAGCCAGACCTGCGAACCCTGGGCCACCGCAGCAGAGTGGGTGAACTTAACAACTACACCACCAGGCCAGCCCCTCAGGCACCATTTTTGAACCATATATCACCTGCTAAGATAAGTAATGAAGTCCATGTTCTCAGAAATAAAACACACGCTGTCCTTGATGTCTCAGTAGCTTTCCACGTGAGTGAAACTTTCTCTTTGTGCAACTTCTCATTTCACGTCTTCTTCCACACCATCAGACTTTTCTGATTTTCCTTCTCTTAATCTCTGACCATTTCCTTTGAATGTTTTATGCCTTTTCCTTCTCCTCTACCTTAGTTCTAAATCTCTGCTGTCCACAATGGTAGTCATTAACCACATGTGACTGTTGAGCACCTGAATTGTAGCTAGTTTGAATTAAAATATGTTGTAAATGTAAAATACACATCAGAATTTGAAAACTTAGTATGCAAAAATCAGTTCATTCTCATTATTTGTGATAGTAACATTCTGTAAAATCTCTGGGAACACTAAATTAGCAAATACTGAACCATTGCTCTCAGGATGAATACAGGGTTAGGTTCGTGTGATCCTTTGGTCACAACACTTTCATCCACTGATCAATACATAACCTTGTGTTATGTTTGTTTCTGTTTAAAGACACCTATATAATGTATATTGTTGACTCATTAACACTAAACTCAGAGCCAAGGGAACTATAACCCATGCCTGAAAGAAGCTTGTCTAACACATGTATTTGCTTCACAATGCATGTCACAGCCTCTTATTCTTACCACACTAGACAGAACTTCAGCACTTAGCTTGGGGGCCATTTTAAACAGTGAAATCACCAAGAAAAAGCAGAAATATGTGGCACTGGCTATAACGCCAAAGGACGCTTGTTTTACAATCTGAGAGTTGAAATAGGAAGGCAGAGCATCGTCTTGTTTGACCTCAGCTGGGAATATGCGTGTCAGGTGACTTAACTTTTTACCATGCATGTCTACAAATGTGTAACACTGCTGTGCATATTGATTTTACAAATAAATTTTAGCTGGTAGGTGAATTTACTAATACAGAATCTACAAATAATGATGATAATTATATTTTATATTGATTAATGTTGAAATAATATTTTGGTCATATTGGGATAAGCAAAATACACATTAATATGTATTTCTTTTGACTTTAATGTGGCTACCAGAAAGTTTAAGAATACACATGTGGCTCATACTGGCTCACATTGTATTTCTGTTGGTTATAATTGTAGGAGTCTATAAACACTATTATACGTGTGGGAGTTTCACAAGGACTCATTGCTCACCACAGGTTACCTTTCTCATTCTCATGACTTGAGATAACATGCAGAAGCCAAAGACTCCCCAGATCTTAGGGTCACCTTGCAACCTGCTGCTTCTTTTATGCCCCAGCTCCACAGCACATTTTCTTGTCTCTAGCTTCCGTACATATACAGAAGCACATTAATTCCTCCCAATTCCTCTACCTCCATGCCACTTGAAGACATCATCACTATTGACCCCAACTATCTGAATGCTTCCTTCATCCTCTCACACTGCCATGCGCAACAGCCTGAATGACCTTTTAAGACCCGAGTCATCATAATTGCACTGCTCAGAAATCACTCATGTTTTCCCATCTCACTCACTGAGAAATCTAATATCTGATAAGACCTATAGAATGTGGCCCAACTACTCCCTCTGGGATGGATCTCACACACTCTCCCCATTGATTATTCCACTCTATCCACACTGGCCTCCTTGCTGTCCTTGACTTCCTGATGCTGTCCAGAGCTTCCTGATGCGAGACCTTTGCACTCGCTGTTCTTGGCCCAGAGAGGTCATTTCTCAGTCACCTCGAGACAGTTCCTTTCCATTACTTCATTCACAACTTGGCTCAAATGGCACCTGATCAGACAGGCTTTTGCTGAGGACCCTCTTAAAAAAGGACCACTGCATCACTCTATCCTCTTACTCTGATTCATTTTCTTCTCCTTAGCATTTATCACAGCTTGAGCTTTATTTGTCCCTCTCTCTCCCACTAAACTAAACTCTGTAAGAGTAAGGATTTCAACTTATTTATTCATAACTATACCCACGGTGCTGGAATAATACCTGGCAAATAGTAGGCAACCCAAAAATATTTTTTGAACAAGTGAAGTTTCTATCTACATTTCAGATTTCTACAATGACAAAAGCCTACTTGACCAACTTCAATATTTCACACATATTTCTAATAATAATGTTTAGATGATCAACATCTTTAAGTGAAAATAACATTGGCTTAAGTTGGATAGACATTAGTTCAAATATTAATTTTGCCCATTATTTTCTCTATGATCTTGGGTAAGCTATTTACTACTCTAAGTCTTAGTTTTTCACTTTCAAAATTGGGCTAGGAATACTTGCCTTACAGTCTTGTTGTGAGGATTACAACAAATATTATCTCATACCTAAATACCCTGCACAGTGACCAGTACTCCTTAGGTACCCAGTTGCCAACATTATTCACCAATCTTTTACTAAAAGCCTACTATATGCCAAGTGCCACACTAGACTCTGGAGATGGGAACTCTATGAGATGTAAATTTTAAAAAAGCACAAGCTGGTGAGGATGAAGGGAGAGGATTGAGGGTGGGAGGGTCCAGATATAGTTACAAATAAGCTTCAAAATGTCAGTGTAATAAAAGTCCATGTGGTTACAATAATATCACAATGGAAGGAGGAGAACTCAGTGATGATAGAGGGTGAAGCAGGCTCAGGACACATTTCATAAAGGAAACGATACTTGAACTGAGTCTTAAAGATGCATTGCATTTTGTAGGCAGGAAAATAGTGAAGCGAATGCTTGCAGACAAGCAGTGAGCAGAGGGCCTGAGGGAAGAATAGGAAGTAGCACGCTGGAAATGGCAAGCGGTTCAGCATGGCTAAGCGTAATGTCCAAGGGATTCAGTAGAGTCCATATTTAGATGGAGGACTTTTGATACTACATGAAGGAGTTTGAAGTTTTTTCTTATAAGCTAGTATAGTGGGTTGAATGGCAGCCCACTAAAAGTTATATCCATGTCTTAATTCCCAGAACATGTGATTGGAAGAAAGATCTTTGCATATGTAATTAAGTTAAGAATATTGATGTGAAGAGATCGTCCTAGATTTCCAGGTGGTCTCTGAATCCAATAACAAGCGTCCTTATAAAAGACACACTTAGGAGATTTGACAGACAGAAGGGAAGGCTGTGTGCCCATAGAGGCAGAGATTAGAGTGATGCAGCCACGAGGCAAGGAACACCTGGAGCCAGCAAAAGCTGGAGGACGCTAGAAAGGATTTCCCCTAGAGCCTCTGGAGGGAGCTTGGCCCTGCCAACATCTGGAGTTCAGACTTTTGGCCTCCAGAACACTGAGAGAATAAATTTCTGGTGTTTTAAGTCACCAAGTTTGTGGTAATTTGTTACACAGTCTCGGGAAACAAATACAGCTGGGATCTTAGACTTTTTTTTTAATAAGTAGGATCTTCAAGGGCAGGCCCAGTGCAGTAGTGGTTAAGTTCATGTGCCCCACTTCAGCAGCCTGGGCTTCACAGATTTGGATCCCGGGCGTGGCCCTACACATTGCCCATCAAGCCACACTGTGGTGGAGTCCCACATACAAAATAGAGGAAGACTGGCGTGCATGTTAGCTCAGGGAAAATATTCCTCAAAAAATGAAAAATATAAATAAATATATATTATATATAATAAATATAAATATAAATCTTTAAGCTGGGCAGTTCTAAGGAGATCTCTGAAGATATGTGGGAGATGGATCTGAGAGTGGCAGGGCTGGCAGAGCATTTGTTTCGAGAATCCAAACAAGAAATGATGAGATTTTAAACTAAAAGAGTAACCACTGAAATGGACTGGGGCTGGAGGGAGGTGGGAGTTGATACTCAAGAGGCTAGAGGCATAGAAGCTGTAGGATATGTTAAATGGCTTGAGAGAATGAAGGGGAAAATATATTAAAAACTATTCCCTAGATCTAGCTAAGCTGCCTCAGTGAAACTGATGCCATTCACTTGGGAGAGGGACTCGGGAGGAACTGTCATTCTGCTTGTGAAGGGCCTCTAGACATCCAGGTGGAGAGAGCCAGTTGATAGTTGGAGATAAAGCTCTGGCACTCAAGAGAGATCGAGGCTACAGATGCTTGTTTGGGACTTACCAGAATATAGGTGGTAGCTGAAGTTCAGAGAAGAAATAAGAGGAAGTATATAGAGTGAGATGGGGAGTAGGGTAAAGACAAACTACCAGAGAGCATTTAGACCTGAGCAGACATAAGAATGCGTGAAGAGGATTGAAAAGAAGTGATCAAGAGAGAACAAGAGTAACTGAGAAATAATTGAGATGAATCTCAAGAAGAGGGTGGTGGTCATGGTGCTGAGAGCCACACAGTAATCGAGAACAGATGAAGAGTAGCTTGGTTTAGCCATTAGGTGTGCATTAGAGATATTTTCCAGAGCAGTTTCTATAGTATGGTGGACAATGGGCTGGGCTGCTTGGAAGTAAAATGTGGAGGAAATACAGAGATCTATAGAAAAAATATTCTTTAAAGAGCATAGCCATGAAGAGTAATAAGACATTAATTAGAGAAAATGCATGGGCAGTGAAGGGATTCTTTTATGTACATATAAGGAGGGAGATACTTAGGCACATTTATAGACAGCAGAGAAGGACTTAGAAGGAATGATCCAGTAAAAGGAGAAGCTAAAAATAGAAAGGAGAAGGCAAATAAACGATATAGCAGATGTGGAAGAGATGAGAAGGGGATAGATTTGAAAGCCCAGGGAAAAGTCATGAACTAAAGAAGAGGCAGATTTTTCTATGGGACTGAAAAGGAGATACGCCTCAGTATAAATTATTTCTATATAGTTAGGGAGAACAAAAAGGAAGAACTTCTCTTCTGACAGTTTGATTTGTTTTTCTAAAATAAGAGCCAATGCTTTACATTGGGATGGGGGTAGTGACAACACCGTTGTGAAAATTGGTAAAGATTTAGAATTTTCCCAAATGAAGCTGAGCGGAGACTAACACAACTTTATTTCTCTTCTCCTTCATTAAAGTTCACTCTCCTAAAAACCATCTTTCTGTCAATTCATGGTCACTATTCCCTCAAGATTTGACTCAAAAATTACTTCCTGCCTTCTCTGATAGAACTAGATTTTTTGCTGCCAAAGTACATATATCTACAGATGTGACTGTATATCACGTTATAGCTTACAATATTTACTCTGTCATATTTGTTTAACTGTCCAAGGATTAGAACCTTGCTTTATACCCTTTTTTATTCGTCCTGTGGCTCATACATAGTGCTGAAACTAGATAATTTAGTTGATCTATCAGAGTCTATGGACTCTAAGCAGAGAGCCTACACAGCTCAGTTTGCTGAGTAGAGTTCTTGTTCATGTGTTTAGTATTGACATAATTAGTAATAGCGCCCTCTTTCACTCTCAAGATCGTCCTGGCTTGGATGATAATTTATGTGAAGAACCCAAAGGGAATTCATTTCCAAGATAGAAGATAGAAGCTAGGACAGTAGAGGCTGAAGAAGGGTAGTTTGTCAAGTCAAAGGACTGATGGCCAAAGGGGACAAGGTCGGGGTGGCATTGAGCTGCTTCTGAAGCCTACAGGATGATAGGATCCAAGTTCTGCTCATAACCCAGTCAATGCCAGAGTCATTGGAGAGCGATGGACACCTTTACAATAGTAAAGGCTACAACTTCTTTCACACAAGGGCATCTGACCTTCCTCCAACCAGTGAGTGAAAAATCAAAGCAGAAAAACGAACCAACTACAAAATACTCTTTGCCTGGGAGAAGAGCAGAAAATTTCAAATTCCGCCACTGAAGTCAATAAAGACAGCAAAAGTAGCACTATTGTCTTTAGGAATTATTAGCTTTAGGAACCAAGACTGAGGAGATGAGCTACAATTTATTGAGCCAAATAGTCTCTGGATGAATTTTGTATATATTTATGTATGTATGTATTCATTTATATATGTATTCTACTTAGTCTAACAAAAACCTATGAACTGGGTCACATCATCTGCATGATACAAAAGAGGAAATTGAGATTCAGAGAGGTTGAGTCAACGTGCAAAGCCACCCAGCTTGTTAGTAATAGAACAAGAACAGGGACTGACATTCATAGACTCTCAAGCCTGCCTCTTTCAAATACAAAGGCCTTAGGGAACTCAGCTGTGATCAATCAAATATCTTTGCTATCAAATAGTCACCGTACCTTCCTTGAACTTACTCATATTTGAATCCATATAAGTTCCCTTGAAATGATCCATATTTGAATTTTGCTATTGCCATTTGCAGACACTCTGTGCTATAACAGACTATGGTGAAGAAGTAATTTCCAGGCAGTTAATACAACTGGGGTATGAACAAAGACTGGGCGCCGAAACTTGTAGAGCAGTTGTTTCTGTCTGTTTTTGTTTTATTACGGACACTATGAGTTATGGGCACTATAAGGAGCATGATGTGTTTTTGGCACAGCCTCTCTGTTCCTTTTCACACATGGCTCTTCTTAGACTCGAAGTCACGCTATAATTAACAACAACACCAAGTAGCTCACTATAACACCAAAACAACTCATTCATGGTAAATGAAGTTGCCACATATCTCCCAAGTATAAAAGGGAAAGGGAAAGATCTTGGACTTACCTACATTATGCACGTTTATGCATTATTGATAAATAAAATTCATTTGGGAGTGACATGAATTCACTGATGAATATTGTTTTCCATCAAGCATTTTTAAGCTTAAGTTACTCAGAAAGAGTCCGTTTTTCCATAATGTTAATGTTGAAAGCTACGGCAGTGACACCACAGTAATGCCCATCATTGTGATGTATAATATAGATGTTATTACACATAATAGAAAGCATTTTTTGGGCATAATGCATTTTTGTTGCCTACATGCTGACACCAAGCAGATATAAATGTGCTTTAATGTGTTTCCCTTTAAAGGGCTAGTGTAGACGCACCCTCGAGTATATGTTTTGTATAAGGTTTGGTGAGCAGCTCGCTTTTAGTAGCTGCTTCCCATATTCACTTTAGTATTCCTAATAGCTCTAATTATAAACTGCACAGTTTTCTATTCCTTCCTTGCTGTTCTTTGTCATTGCACCGCTCATAGACATTTAAACAGTGGAAGCTGTTTATAGTTCATTAAACACTGTAAGCTGTTGTTCTAAAGTTTTATACTTTTTTGTATTTTCCAAGTCATTTCCCTCTGCTGTCATACGAAACCATGCAACACAGTTCAATAGAAGACACAAGATACGCACATTTTGTGGGTAATCAGTAGGGCTAACAGCAATAAATGAATCAGAGACTTTGGCTATCTCTTTTATGTTGTGTTTGGTATGGTATTTGGCATAGAATTTTTAGATCGTTTTTAAAAGAATGATCTGTAACTCTTTTCAAAGTAGTAATTTTGCTTCTTAAATAAAAATGCTAGCCAAAAGGGAGTATTAACTTATATTATGATATGATACAGCATAGGAAATGTGACTATTGGAAAGCTAAGTATTTTCCTATAACATCACAGTATGAGGAAATGGGGTAATTACTCCAATAAATGACCCACTAGGATGGTATTAAAATTTGAAGAAAGAGTGATTTGCCAGCATTAAAACTGCCATGAAATGTGCAGGAGACCATAATGCTATCAGAAGGAGGCAATGTTTGATTTCTCTTGGACTAGTCACACTGTGACTGTCACTTCTAGATGTCCTCCTGGAACATGTCCTGTGTCAACCACTGTGTTGGAAGACTGCATAGACCAGGCTAATTTAGAATTCTTTCCCAAAGGCATTATATAATCTTTCTGTGAAAAATAGAAGTGAGAGATTATGGATTTATTCTTTGCTGCTCACACCAGATAAAAAATTCTTCAATATCATATTAATTTATCAAGCAAAGACTCACTTATATCATCACATTGAGCATGCTTAAGACACATGATCCTATAGCATAGACATGCTTTTGTATTAAAACAACTTACCAAGAACCAAATTTAAAATATTAGAGCAAAATAAGAGGAATGGTGCAGAGAAAAGGAGGCTTTAGGTTAACATTGAACTTCCTAATGATGATTGATTCGAGACCCTGGTGTGGTGCCTTCTTCTCTAGCAGGAAGCTTGCTTACTTTCTGGAGGCCTCTAAGGTGCAATTGTGCAGGTGACCTGCAGTAAGCAGGCCCCGCTCAAGGTCTACTCTTGTAATTGTGTGAAAATTGAGTCTATTTCCTTCCCATTCTCCACTCAGGCAATATTCTTCCTTTCTGAAGTTTTTCCACATTTTCCTTTGTTATTATGAGATCCAAGGATTTCATAGTGAGATCCAAATTATCACCTAATCAATAAATAGACTTATCATGAAAAATTTTATGTACATGTAAAACAAAATAGCAAGTCTTATTTAACAAGTTGGATCTTATGAACCCTAAGATTTCTGGCCCAATATATATAGCTGATGACAAATAATAAACTCTTTGTATCACTTCCCTTGATTTTAATTCATATTAATATGCACTTAACTACACAATTTGCTGATACTATGTGTATGCTATATGTATCAATGGAAAGATGACTCAAAGCCAAAAAAATCATTTATATTAAAAACCACCATAGGATATAATTCTCAAGAATATTTTTTTTCTCAGAAAGCTGGTCTATATTTCTGTCTGTCACTTACATTTCTGTATAAGATCTTATGACTTTGTCTCATTATCTCTATTTATTAAATGAGGAAATGATATCACACAACAATGATATGAGGTCATATAAGTATTTTTTAAGTGTAAAAACACTTTGTAAACTATAAAATGTTACATAAGTGTATACTGTTATGATTCTTAAAATCAGTAAACATATTTTGCCTTTCTGTTAGACTCTGTGGTACATTTTCTCTGAGGGGAAAGGACCAAAAGTGGAGAGACAGTAGCAGAGAGGAGAGATCTCTGGCCTAGAAGTCCAGCAGGCTATGATCTTGAATGTCCAATGAAGGAGTTCGTTCAAGGAGCGATTGTGGGACATAGTGCAAGCCCTAGGCTGGATGATACCAGGAATACACAGAGTAATAAGCTGTGACGCTAGTTCTCTAGAGGCTCACAACTAACCCTCCCTATGCCATCTAAGTGTTATCCCCTAGTCCCCATTTCTGACACATTATACTGCTCTCATCTAGATTGCTTCAATGGCCTCCTAATTAGTGGACCAACTTCCACTCTTGCCCTGCCCATCCCCCACTCCATCCACTATGGTCTAGTCTCAAAGCAACAGCCACCAATGTCAGTGAACTTCACTCCCTGCCTCCCTCAGAATAAAAACCAAAGGCCTACAAGGAGTCCACAAGGTTGGAGCTGCTGGATCCCAATGACTCCCTGGCCTCCTCTCCTGCTTCTCCCTGTCTCATTTAGCTCCAACAATATTGGCCTCTTTGCACTTCCTGAAATGTGCCAGCCCCGCTAGAACTTCAAGATTTTCACATTTGCTTTTCCCTCTGATTGGAATTGCTCTTCCTCTGAAATAATTGAACAACTCTTTCTTTCCTTTTATTCCATTTTCTGCTCAACCACCATTTTATCAGGGACATCTTCTCTGACCTCTCACCATAAAATAGCATAGCCCACTACACTTTCTGTCTTTGTCTCTCTTTGTCAGTTTTAATCACTGTTATGACTGACATATAGCAGCAGCTCAATAAATATTTGTTGAATGAATGAAGGTGCTAACAGACATGTCAAAGTGGAAAATTACACAGATAGATTAAAGGAAGAATATGGCCTAGAAAGAGACTCAATTATTTAACAGAGTGTTTTGAGTGAGAAAGGACAAGGGTAAGGATTATTCAACAGATGGTGTTGTGAGGGCTAAAATTTAATTTGGAAAAATAATGTGGAAATCCTCACTTCACAGGGTACCGTTTAAGGTTCTTGGCATCAAGTAATGGAAACCACTCTGGATTTTACTGGGAGGATATTGCTGACTATAATTAAGAGGAGGTAGTGATATCAAATGGAGAATGGGAGGGAGTCAGGGCCTTCTTAGAAGGACACGTAGCAGGACACAGAGAAACACAGACTCTCAAGGAGCACAACACCTGGTCAGAACCTATTCACTCCAATCCTTCATCCCTGACCTTGAACATTTGATAGTAATACGTAAAATGTAATCTTTTCATGATGAGAAAATATTACAAATAAATTCACATTAAAATGAGAAATGTTACCCTTTTGGAGTATTGAGAATGATGGAGAATTTTTATCTTCTTTAGATTTTTTTATACTTAATTTTTAAGTTATTTACAATAAACGTACATCATTTTATGTTTATAATAGTTATTATAAACTATTATAGAGTTCGCGTCAAGATGGCGCTGTGAGCAGACGTTGAACTCGCCTCCTCCCACGAACACAACCAGGTTACAACAATTTTGGGAAGAATCACCCTGGATTGAAAACTGAAAACTGGATGAAAAGAACCCCCACGACAAAGGACAGTCGTGACGAAAGCAGAAGAGGCAGAAACTCCCGCCGGAGAGGAAAAAAAGCCACCTTTGGGAGCAGCGGAGCTTCTCAGCTGGCCAGGTGGGAGCCAACATAAGGTACGAGCCCTCCCTGTAGGAGTGAGGTCCAGGGTGGGGGTGATAGTGTTATAACCATCTTTTGGACTCAGCCCAACTGAGATGGGGGTCTTACTGTCTGGCTTTGCTGGCTATTAACTGCAGCAAGGACACCCCAGAAAAGCTATCGGCAGAAAGCCAAAAAGATCTGGGTCTTAAAGGGCCCACACACAAACTCACTCACTGCAGCAACCTAAAATAACCAGAGAGAAGGCTGACTGTCCTTTGGTGAAACAAGACTCACCTGGTGGGCTCTGGGGGCATCTTGGTGAGAGGAGGATCCTCTCCGGAGACTGAGATATTGGTGGGGGCCATTGTTCTGAGCTGGTCCAGGCGTGCTGATACAGACACAGGACACTGGTGGGGGCCATTGAGGTGCCTCCCTTGGGCTGTTAGCCCAGGGGTCTGCCACACCCACCAGAGCACAGATTTAATCCAGTTCAGCCAGGACAGGCAACCTGCCCTAGGGACTGGCCCCAACTAACAGCAAGCCCTCAGGCTACTTTTCAGCCTGCATTGACTGAGTGCCTTGATCCTCTACAGACAGGCAAGGGTGTCTGCCTCTGTGGGGCAGGGCTTGTGTGAGGACCAGGTGAACTGTGGGGGGTATTGGGGCAGAGGTGGGGGCCTCTGCAGTGTGGCGGTGGGGTATTCTCCAGGGGGTTGAGAAGTATACACGGACCAGGACTGTGTTGACAGTGTATGTGGTCCAGAGGGGGTTGAGGCTTATCAGCGGCAGAAGACTTGTACTTCACAAATAGCCATAAAAAGGATCAGCCCCACCTTCCAAAGACTGAAACAACTGAGTGCCTCCATGCCAAGGGCTAACCCCACTCAGCTGCTCTCCTAAGAGAACTGACATCAGCCTTGTTGGCCTCAGGCCTATCGCAACTGTACGCCCCTGAGGCTAGCAACCAGCTACGCTGGGTACCAACCCAATTAAGAGGGCAATTGCAATAAGAGCGTGCTAATAGACTTTGTAGCCAACAGTGCTGAGGCCGCTCCAAACTGGATTTACAAACAGCTGGGAAGGAAAGATCAGACTCCCTGGGTACCTGCAGTGGGAGCAACCCTGCCACAGCAGAAGAACACAAGTAGCCCACAAAGGGGTCACTCCTGGTTCTTATGGTCTGGTGATGAGAGGGAAGCACACTGCTGGGCCTCATAAGGCATCTCATACATAAGGCCACTTCTCCAAGATCAGGAGACATAGCCGACTCACCTAGTACAAAGAAAATAGCACAGAGAAAGAGGCATAATGAGGAGGGAAAGGAATACTTTCCAAGCAAGGGAACGCTACAAAACACCAGAAAAAGAACTAAGTGAAACAGAAACTAGTGACCTCCTTGACAAAGAATTCAAACAAAATATAACGAGGATGCTCACAGATATGCGGAGAAGAATGGATGAACACAGTGAGCACATCAGCAAAGAATTGGAAGATATAAAAAAGAACCAATCAGAAATAAAGAATACAATACTCGAAATGAGAAATTCACTAGAGGGACTCAATGGCAGAGTAGAGGAAGCAGAAGAACGGATCAGCGAGCTAGATGACAGATTACAGGAAATCACCCAAGCAGAACAGAAAAGAGAAAAAAGGATTAGACAGAATGAGAACAGTGTAAGGGAATTCTGGGACAATATCAAGCGTGCTAAAATTCGGATTATAGGGGTCCCAGAAGGAGAAGAGAGAGACAAAGGGGCAGAAAATTTATTTGTTGAAATAATAGAGGAAAATTTTCCTCACCTGAGGAAGGAAACAGACATCCAAGTTCAGGAAGCACAGAGAGCTCCAAACAAGAGAAGCCCAAAGAGGCCCACATCAAGACATATTATAATCAAAATGTCTAAAATTAAAGACAAAGAGAGAATCCTAAAATCAGCAAGAGAAAGGCCACAAGTGACATATAAAGGGAAGCCCATCAGGCCGTCAGCGGACTTCTCAGTCAAGACCCTACAGGCAAGAAGAGAATGGCACGACATATTTGAAGCGCTAAAAGGAAAAAACCTACAACCAAGAATACTCTATCCATCAAGGCTGTCATTCAGAATGGAAGGAGAGATAAAGAGCTTCCCAGACAAGCAAAAGTTAAAGGAGTTTATCACCAAGAAACCAGTTCTACAAGAAATGCTGAAGGAACTTATTTAAGTGGGAAAGTAATGACCACAAATAGAGATAAAAGAAAAAAATTATCAAAAAAAACCAAAACAACAAGAAAAAACAGGCAATAAAATCACTTGTAAGGTAAAAGTATAGTAAAGGCAGCAGATCAACTACCTGTGAAGGTAACATGAAGGTGAAAAGACAAATGGACTAAAATTACCTATTTCAATGATAAGAGGGTAATGGATAGACACACACTAAACAAAAGACTATATATGATGTGAAAATCATATAACGTGGGAGGAGGGGAGTGAAAAAGTAGAGCTTTTAGAAAGAGGTCAAGCTAACGAGTCTGTCTACTCAATATAGACTGTTATATGCATAGTATATTAAATAGGATCCTCATGGTAACCACAAACCAGAAACCTATAACAAGCAGGAAAAAAAGTAAGACAAAAGAAATCAAACATATTACTAAAGATAGCCATCAAACCACAAGTGAAGAGAGCAAGAGAAACAGAAAGGAACTGAGAAGAACTACTAAAACACCCCCGCAAAAAAGAAAAAGTGACAAAATGGCAATAAATACATATTTATCAATAGCTATATTAAATGTCAAAGGGCTAAATGCTCCAATCAAATGCCATAGGGTGGCCAACTGGCTAAAAAGATAAGATCCATGTATATGCTGGATACAAGAGACACACTTCAGACCTACAGACACTCACAAACTGAAAGTGAAAGGATGGAAAAAGATATTCCATGCAAATGGCAAGGAAAAGAAAGCAGGGGTAGCAATACTTATATCAGACAAAATAGACTTTAAATCAAAAACTGTCATAAGAGACAAAGATGGGCACTACATAATGATAAAGGGAACAATCCAACAAGAAAATATAACACTTGTAAATATCTACGCACCCAACATAGGAGCACCTAAATATATAAAGCAATTATTAACAGACATAAGAGGAGAAATAGACAGTAACACAATAATAGTTGGGGACTTTAACACTCTACTTACACCAATAGATAGATCATCCAAACAGAAGATCAATAAGGAAACACTCGCCTTAAAGGACACATTAGACCAGTGGACTTAGTGGATATATACAGAACATTCCATCCTAAAACCACAGAATACACATTCTTTTCAAATTCCCATGGAACATTCTTCATGATTGATCACATATTAGGCCACAAAATAAGTCTCAATAAATTTAAAAAGATCGAAATAATACCATGAATCTTTTCTGACCACAAAGGTATGAAACTGGAAATCAACTACAGAAAGAAAACCAGAAAAGCCACAAAAATGTGGAGATTGAACAAAATGCTACTGAACAATGATTGGGTCAATGAAGAAATCAAAGAAGAAATTAAAAAATTCCTGCAGATAAATGAAAATGAAAACACGACGTGCCAAAATCTGTGGGATACAGCAAAAGCAGTTCTACGAGGGAAGTTTATAGCAATTCAGGCCTACCTCAACCAAAAAAAAAAATCCCAAATAGACAATCTAAAAGTGCACCTAAAGGTACTGGAGAAAGAACAACAAACAAAGCCCAAAATCAACAGAAGGAAGGAAATAATAAAAATCAGAGCAGAAATAAACGAAATAGAGACTAAAAAAACAATAGAAAAAATTAATGAAACCAAGAGCTGGTTCTTCGAAAAGGTAAACATGATTGACAAACCCTTAGCTAATTCACCAAGAAAAAAAGAGAGAAGGCTCAAATAAATAAAATCAGAAATGAAAGAGGAGAGATTACAATGGACACCTCAGAAATACGAAAGATAAGAGAATACTATGAAAAGCAATATGCCAACAAATCGGATAATCTAGAAGAAATGGATAAATTCTTAGAAACATACAACCTTCCAAAACTGGACCAAGAAGATGTAGAAAATTTGAATAGACTGATCACCAGTAAGGAGATCGAAACAGCAATTAAAAACCTCCCAAAAAATAAAAGTCCAGGACCAGATGGCTTCCCCGGTGAATTCTACCAAACATTCAAAGAAGACTTAATATCTATCCTTCTCAAACTCTTCCAAAACATTGAAGAGGAGGGGAGGCTTCCTAACTCCTTCTATGAAGCAAACATTATTCTGATACCAAAACCAGACAAGGACAACATAAAAAAAGAAAATTACAGGCCAATATCACTGATGAACATCGATGCAAAAATCTTCAACAAAATGCTAGCAAATCGAATACAACAATACATTAAAAAGATCATGCATCATGATCAAGTGGGTTTCATTCTGGGGATGCAGGGATGGTTCAACATCCACAAATCTATCAACGTGATATACCACATTAACAAAATGAAGAATAAAAATCTCATGATCATCTCAATAGATGCAGAGAAAGCCTTTGACAAGATACAGCATCCATTTATGTTAAAAACTCTAAATAAAATGGGTATAGAAGGAAAATACCTCAACATAATAAAGCCCATATATGACAAACCCACAGCAAATATCATTCTCAATGGAGAAAAACTGAAAGTTATCCCTCTAAGAACAGGAACCAGACAAGGTTGCCCACTGTCACCACTCTTATTTAACATATTATTGGAAGTCCTAGCCAGAGCAATCAGGCAAGAAAAAGAAATAAAAGGGATCCACATTGGAAAAGAAGAAGTGAAACTGTCACTCTTTGCAGATGACATGATTTTATATCTAGAAAACCCTAAAGAGTCCACTAAAAAATTTTTAGAAATAATAAAGGAATACAGTCAAGTTGTGGGATACAAAATCAATGTACAAAAATCAGTTGCATTTCTATACACTAACAACGAAGTAGCAGAAAGAGAAATTAAGAATACAATCCCATTTACAATTGCAACAAAAAGAATAAAATACCTAGGAATAAACTTAACGAAAGAGGTGAAAGATCTGTACACTGAAAACTATAAGACATTGTTGAAAGAAATCGGAGAAGACACAAAGAAATGGAAAGATATTCCGTCCTCTTGGATTGGAAGAATTAACATTGTTAAAATGTCCATACTTCCTAAAGCAACCTATAGATTCAACGCAATCCCTATCAAAGTTCCAACAACATTTTTCACAGAAATAGAACAAAGAATCCTAAAATTTATATGGAACAACAAAAGACACCGAAGAGCCAAAGGATTCCTGAGAAAAAAGAACAAACCTGGAGGGATCACACTCCCCGATTTCAAATTATACTACAAAGCCATAGTAACCAAAACAGCATGGTACTGGCACAAAAACAGACACACAGATCAATGGAACAAAAGTGAGAGCCCGGAAGTAAACCCACACGTTTATGGACAGCTAATATTTGACAAGGGAGCCAAGAGTATATGATGGAGAAAGGAGAGTCTCTTCAATACATGGTGTTGGGAAAACTGGACAGCCACATGCAAAAGAATGAAAGTAGACCATTCCCTTACACCGTGCACAAAAATCAACTGAAAATGGATTAGACTTGAATGTAAGACCCGAAACCATGAAACTTCTGGAAGAAAACATAGGCAGTACACTCTATGACATTGGTCTGAGCAGCATATTTTCAAGTCCCATGTCTGACCAGGCAAGGGAAACAAAAGAAAAAATGAACAAATAGGACTACATCAAACTAAAAAGCTTCTGCACAGCAAAGGAAACCATCAACAAAACGAAAAGACAACCTAACAATTGGGAGAAGATATTTGCAAAGCACATATCAGATAAGGGGTTAATATCCAAAATATACAAAGAATTCATACAGCTCAACAACAAAAAAACCAACAATCCAATTAGAAAATGGGCAAAAGATATGAACAGAGATTTCTCCAAGGAAGATATTCAGATGGCCAACAGGCATATGAAAAGATGCTCAACATCATTAGCTATCAGGGAAATGCAAATCAAAACTACAATGAGGTATCACCTCACTCTGGTCAGAATGGCTATAATTAACAAGACAGGAAACAACAAATGTTGGAGAGGGTGTGAAGAGAAGGGAACCCTTGTTCACTGCTGGTGACAGTGCAAACTGGTGCAGCTACTATGGAAAGCAGTTTGGAGTATCCTCAGAAAATTAAGGATAGATCTACCATATGATCCAGCTATTCCACTGCTCCGTATTTATCCAAAGAACTTGAAAACACAAAGGCATAAAGATACTTGCACCCCTATGTTCATTGCGGCATTATACACAATAGCCAAGACTTGGAAGCAACCTAGGTGCCCATCAAGGGACGAATGGATAAAGAAGATGTGGTATTTATACACGATGGACTACTACTCAGCCATCAGAAATGACGAAATCCGGCCATTTGTGACAACATGGATGGACCTTGAGGGTATTATCCTGAGTGAAATAAGTCAGAGGGAGAAAGTCAAATACCATATGATCTCACTCATAAGTAGAAGATAAAAACGACAAAAAAAAAAAAACCAACCACATAGCGTTGGAGATTGGACTGGTGGTTACCATTGGGGAAGGGGTGGGGGAGGGCAAAAGGGGTGATTAGGGTCACATGTGAGGGGATGCACTATAATTAGTGTTCAGGTGGTGAACATGATGTAATGTATACAGAATTTGAAATATGATGTACATCCGAATAAAAATTTAAAACAAAAAAAACTATTATAAAAGGAAAATTTATATTATAACTATTAAAAAAGAAAATTTCTCTTTGAAGCAAATTGCTATGTTTATTTTGAGTATGGTGTAGAAAATGTGGTTTATTGTTTTACTGTTTTCTCTTTGAGGAGTCCTGGAAGAAAATGTAGTCTCACTCTAGTACCCAACGGAAAGGTATAATTTGTCTGAGCTTTTGCTCAGTTTTTATCTCCAAAATAGTGACCATATATCCTTGGGACGTCAGTTACCGAAAGCCTTGGGTTTCCATACAACAGTAAAAAACTGGAAACAACGTAAATATTCAAAAACAGATGGTTAGTTAAACCAGCAATATGCCCATAAGATTCATTGATGTATGTATGTTTGTATGTCCATAAAAAGAAATTTTGAGGCCATACAATGAACTTCTCTGAGCATCTCCCCATGCAAAGTGTGGGCAGTGATGACAGAGGGAAAAATTTTTATTAGTTGATTATTTTACAGTGACCATGCACTTTATTTTAATTACAAATTTTATAAATGGAAATAAAATCAGATAACATACACAAAAATGTGAAGAAATGCAAAGATATTCACAGTGTTTTAAATTTAGAAGTTTCAAAACAGTATATATGGTAAAACATCATTTACAAGCATTAAATAGAGCCTATATGAAAGCAGCTCAAGTTGGGAAAAATGGTTGTCTCTGATTGGCATGATTCTAAAGGAGTTTTATTTTATTTCATTTCCTTCTATGTGTTTAGTAAACACACTTCAATGACCACATCTTTCTTTAATAATAAATTCACCTTTTCTAAATGAATAAAATTACCAAGAAAAAATACGTTTGTGTGTCTAAAAATATAAAATTAAAATGCATAAAACTAGGAAAATCTCATTACATAAAGAGGTCATAAAATAGGAAAAGTACCCAAAGATCTCGATAGATAAGTACTCAAAGACCACAAAATGACAATCTCTTTTGAGGACAAATAACTAGGGACAACATAGGGAAGTAAATATTCATCATAAATCAACAAAATGCAAATGAAAACGAGGTAACTCTTCATAGATTAAATGAGCTAAAAATGTAAATTGTCACACTCAGGAACGGTAAAGCTGCAACCCTCATGCCTTTCTGGCTGCAGCCATTCACTGGAAGGGCATTTGTGTGGAGCCCGAGGTTTGGAGACAGGATGCTCTGGGGCAAGTCACATCCCAGCACTTTCTTGTTGTGCACCCTGGGCACATGGTTTCATCTTTCCTCAGTTGTAAAGGTGAGGGTAATAATAGTGCCTCCTAAAATGTCCTATTAGGAGGATTTAATGATTCAATACCCATAAATATTTTAGAATAGTAAACATTTAATAAATATTAACTATTAATTAGTAACCATACATCAAGATTTCAACAGGAAACAAAGGATATACACAAATTATCATAATTCAAGGAGCATCTATTTTCAAAAGGACTATTTACAAAGGTGTGTGCAAGAGTGTAGGGAAATCATAAGCGATAGTTGAGGAACCTGAGGCTAACAGTAGTGGGCTGTTATTATCCGTAGTTCTGAGGGATGATGTGTGGGAGGAAATGCTGCAACACAGAAGAATGGTTACAAATGAAAGAAGTCCTGGAGAGGAAAAGTGATCTCTGTCAAGTGACATCATCAGCTTGAAGTCACCTCTTAAGTAGGGAGTCAAGGGAATACGTGCCCTGACTCCATTTTTCTCTCTCTTTCTCTTGCCAAGGTTCCCCATTGGCTGAATTCAGCAGTTATCCTGTGCTGAGCCAGTTGATGCAGTCCATGTGGTTCAGCCTCCTGGCACAGAAAGAAGGGTACAAAAGGAGGAAGAGTGGATCTGGAGTGTGTCTGGCATGGACTATGTCCTAGACTCTCTTTGAGAGTGGGGCAAAAAGCAGATTATTCAGTGCTATAAATCCTCACCAGACCGGTCTGCCTTCTCCAAGGGCTCTTTGGGGAAGCAAATACGTTCCTTTCCTTTTCCTTGCAAAGTACCTCCACCAGTTTCCTTCAATCATGGGAGCCAGTGAGCACAGGCCCTGGAGATCCAGTCTCTGTGAAGCATCATCAAAGTATTCAAACAGAGTCTCTTTTTAGGAGCTAGTCTCACACTCAATAAAGCTGCATGTTAGGCATGACTAGGCTGGGACTGACATATTTTGAGCAAGTGAATGAGGACCATCCACAGAGTATCAGAGGAAAATCTGCTGAGATTCTAAGCCCTGTATAAGATAGAAATGACTGTGATAGGGGCTAAGACCTCATCATCAAAGATAAATCATTCCATGGCTGATCCATGGTTACTGACCAATAATCAATCATGGTTATTGATCAATGGTTAATTTCTACCAGATTGAAATACACTCCCATCAGAAGCAAATTTCAGGCCCCAAAAGTACAAACAAGAAGTACAGAAAATCAAAAACTGGTAAATTAGTGAATATTAAATTAAAGAATAGGTATTTAGTAAAAAGATTGATACAAATATATAGCTATTCCATGGCTATAATAACTGAACAAATTGGAAAAAGAATTCACCATTGCACTTAGAGTTTTTGTTTGTTTGTTTGCCTGTGAATCCTTTCAATGCTAAGGAAGAAATGGACTAAAAAATTCAATCGAGAACATGTGCATTAAATGAAAGATGAATTTTCTCTAAGCCTTTATATGAGTGCATATACTTCCTCCATAAAAGTTCTCAAATTTAAAATACAGCAGACAACGATAACCGTGAAAATGACAAATCTCCAGCTTCTTCTCATTTTCATCCCAGGAGACTTTTGGTGCCCGTTCTTCTCATCCCCTCACGTCTTTTCTCCCATTGTCTGTCTTTGGCAGCTCCTCTTCCTCCCCCCTCCCTTCGGGCCTTCGTTCAGATTGGCTCCAGGAAATAAAAGGAAAGCAGCAGTCTGGTAGCATGTCTCCTCCATCTCCGCATCATTTCGTATTCCTTCTCACTGGATAACTATTGTACAGAAAAAGCAGAGGAGACTCGCCAACGTTGTGGTGACTGAAATGCTTTGCCTTGTGAGTGCAGTACAAGGACAGGGAATGCAGCTCACTTGATAACACTCACAACAATTTCAAGGCTAAAGAAGATACTATTATCATCCTTAGTCAGGGTTCTTTTCTCTGGACTTCCCCAGAAATGATTTCCTTTTCTTCTTAATTCTAAATTACCAACAATCTAGAATAAAAAGATAAAATATCATTTTTATCCTACTAATATGTGGGAAAATATTACTGGCCCCAACTTTATAAATAATGCCTTTATTTAGATTTACTACTGCTGCTTATATTTCTAAATAATCATCATTATGTGGTTATATTTATGGAAACGGATTATCAAAATGCATAACGTAGTCTTTCCATTAACTCTTTCACATTAATGAGTTGCTATTTAGTAAATTACTATTTCCTGGCACTAAAAGGAAGAAAGCCAGTGGCCTGAATGATTTTCCAAAGTGCCTATTAATAAACACCCAAGGCATATATTAAAATACTAGAACACAAGGGTCTTTAGGAAGTACATAAGCTTGTGTGCTGGGGTTTTTAGAAAAGTGCATTAACACTTTCATGACTACAGCATGGTGCTCAGTAGACTCTTCTTCTAGGTTTTCTTCTCTAATTTTCACTGTATTTTGATTTGTGGCAATTTTACAATGATTTCTGACTGAACCAAAGCTTTCTAGTTTCATTGCTGTGTTGAGAAATACTAAATGACCATTTGCAATCTCGTATCAAGGATCTCCTAAGCATGTTACTCTATTTTTTACTTCATTATGTTAGAAGCACTTGAAGACAGAAAGGACCTCTAAAAAGCATAGGTGGTAAGAATTTGCCTTTTAGAATTCTTGAGATATTAATGAACCTAATTGTTGAAAAGCATAATCTATTTAATGCAGTTGTTAAGATTCTTTCTTTGATGTTGGTTAATCTAAGATTTAATATTATTTTAGCTTTTTTAAATTAAACATTTTATGTAGAGATAATTGTAGTTTCCCATGCAGTTGTAAGAAATAATACAGAGATCTCATGTAACTGTTACCCTATTCCCCCAATGATAACATTTTTGCAAAACTACAGCACAGTATCATAACCAGAATGTTGATATTGACACAATCAAGATAGAGGACATTTCCATCACCACAAGGATCACTCATGTTGCCCTTCCAGAGCCACACTCTCTCCCTCAAGCCCTTACCCTCTTCCTTAACACCTGGAAAGATATTTTCCATTTTTATCATTTTGTCTTTCAAGGATGCTATACACTAACTCAAATCATACAGTATCTCACCTTTCAAGATTGGATTGTTTTTTTTTTTCACTCAGAATAATTCTGTGGAGTCTCGTCCAAGTTGATATGGGTATCAATAGTTTATTTCTTTTTATAGTTGCTAGGTAGTATGTTATGCTATAGATGTACTGAAGTTTGTTTAATATTTATCCATTGAAGGATGTGGGTTGTTTCCAATTTGGGCTATAATGAATAAAGCTGCTATAACCTTTGTCAACAGATCTTTGTGTATACTTGAGTCTTCATTTCTCTGGTATAAAAGTCCAGGAGTGTAATTGCTGGGTTGTATGTTAGTTGCATGTTTAGTTTTTTAAGAAACTGCCCAGCTATTTTCTCAAGGGTCTGTACCATTTTACACTCCCACCAGTAAAATATGAGTAGTCTAGGTTCTCTGCATCCTTACCAGCATGTGCTGCCGTCACCATGTTTTTTATCCATTCTGACAGGTGTGTAGTGCTATTTGCAGTTTTGATCTGCATCTCCCTGATGACAAATGATGTGAAAACCTTTTCATGTACTTTCTTCCATATATTTATATTCTTAAGCAAATTGTCTTTTTATATCTTTTGTCCATGTTCTGATTGGTTTGTTTGCTTTTTTTTTTTTACTATAGAAATTGAGAGTTCTTTATATATTCTAGAGACTAGTGCTTTATCTGATGTGTGGTTTGTAAATATTTTCTCCCACTGCGTAACTTATCTCTTAATCCTTATAATAGGATATTTTGCATGAAAAAAGTTTTTAATTTTGATGAAACCCACTTTATTTTTTTTCTTTTAAGCATACTGCTTAAGGTGTCAAGTGTCAGAATTCTTTGCCTAAGCCTAGATCCCTAAAATTTTCTCTTATTTTTTCTAGAAATTTTATAGCTTTATGTTTTACACTTAATTCTGTGATCCATACTGAGGGGATTTCCATCTAAGAAGTGAGACTTGTTTTTGAGAGTTCGTTTTTGCTTTTGCTGGCCGGTTGCTCCAGTACCATTTGCTGAAAAGGCTATCTTTCCTACGTTGAATTACTTTCCCACTAATCTCGGGGCAAATTTGTGCGTGTATATTTTTGAGTTATCTCTTTTGTTCCCATAGATCTATATGTCTTACTCTCCACATCAACCACACCGTCTTGACTATTATAGTTACAGTGTAAGTCTTGAAATCAGATAAGGCTGATTTTTCTTCACATTTTCTTCTTCCATTCCTGTGGGTTATTTGTATATTTATTTGAATGTCATTTTGAATTATCTGTATTGTTTTTGAGTGTGTTTCGTTATACGTATATAGAGTATGTGTGTTCTCTAGATATTAAATTATATTTACATAACTTACAGTCTACCCATATCATCATTTTACCAGTTCAAGTGAAAAACAGAAAATTTACCTCCCTTTACTATGCTCTGTTTACAATATAATTGGCTTAAATAGTTCCTGTACTTACATTTAGAACCACATTAGATGATCTTAGAACTTTTTCTTTAACCATCAAACATAATTTTAAAAACTCAAGAGAAGAAGGAAAGCAAACTAGTTTACTCATATTTTTGCTTGTCATATTCTTTCTTCCTGATGTTCCAAGGTTTTTTCTTTTATAATTTCCTTTCTGTTTAGAGAATTTCCTTTAGGCTTTCTTTTAGCATAGATCTGCTGGCAACAAATTCTCTTAGTTTTCCTTTATCTGACAATGTCTTGATTTCCCATTTATTGCTGAAGGATATATTGGTATATGGGTGTATGATTCTAACTTGACAATTCTTATATTTCAACCCTTGAAATATACTGTGCCATTTTCATCTGGTCTCCACAGTTTCTGGCAAGTGATGCTATCATTCAAAGTGTTTTCTCCCTACATGTAAGATGTCCTTTTTCTCTAGCTCCTTTCAAATTTTTTATTGTTTTTAGTTCTCAGAAGTATAAGTATGATGTATCTTGAAATGCATGTCTTTGTTTATCCTGTTTAGGATTTGTTTGGCTCCTTGAATCTATAGGTTTACACCCCTTGCCAAATTTGAGACTTTTCAGCCAGTATTTCTTTGAGTACTTTTTTAGTCCCGCCCTTATTCTTCTCTCCTTATGAGACTCTGATAATATGAATGTTATATCTATTGTTTCAATCCACAAGTTTCTGGGGCTCTGTTTATTTTTTCAGTCTAATTTCTCACTGTTGCTCAGATTAGGTAATTTGTATTGTTCTATCTTGCCTTTCATTGATCCTTTTCTCTCTTCCCTACATTCTGCTCTTGGCCCATCTGTTGTACCTCTTTATTTTGATGATTATATTTTTCAGTTCTAAAATATATATTTGCTTTTTCTTTGTATCTTCTATTTCTTTGCCAAAGTTTTCTGTATCTTTGCTGAGGCTTTCTATTTTTTCATTTGTTTCAAGTATGTTCTTAATTCCCCACTGAAACATTTTTATCGTGGCTGGTTTAAAATCTTGATGGGATCATTCTAAGATCTGGCATCTCAGTGTTGGCTTCTAGTCATCGCCTTTTTGCATACAGTTTAAGATCTTCCTAGTTCTTAGTTTGAGATGTGACTTTCTATGGAAAATGGTACATTTCTGTATTTTGATTGAGACCCTGGATCTTATTTAAACTTTCTGTTTTAGCTGAGCTTCTATGTCTCTGCTCTGGCAAGGGAAGGAGGATGCCACCTCATTGCTGCCACTCAGCTTCTGTTGACACCTGATGTGGGGGGTTCATTACTGTTGAGCATGAGTGTGATTTCCAGCTCCCCACATGGTTTCCACTGATACCACAGTGGGGTGGCCTCATTACTGCTTGGTGATAGTGAAGGTGTTGACCCTCCAGTGGGCTCTCTCTGATGCGGTCCCAGTGGTGAGGAGGATGGGCATCTCATTAACGCTAGTTGAGCATGCAAGTTCAGCATTCCTATTTTGTCTCTGGAGGAGAAGGGGGGATGTCATTATCAGATGGATTAAAGCTCCGGCTCCTTACTTGGTCTTTTCTGATACCATCTTGGTAGAGGTTTATAATACCTCATTATAGCCTCATGAATGTGGAAGTCTAGGATCCTCAGCTGGCAAGGATGGGGGTGGGGTCAATTTTTTTTTTTTTTCCTGTAGTGTTTGGCTGGAGTAGAGCAATTACTGTCTAAAAGATTTCTTTCTTGATTGGCTGCCACTTTCCAGGTCCTTTAGCTAGAAAAAGCAGGCTTCTCTTGAAACTTTTTTGCATCTGTACCTGTTGGCATTTCTGGGTTGTCAGCTTCTTCACTTCCTAGTCTGAGGCAATAAGAAAATCCAAAAAACTTGCCACTCTGTCATTTCTCAGATCCTGAGGTCCCTGGCTGGTCTGCCATCTCCTCTCCACTTTCAGAGTTCTCTTCAGCTTGCTTTACGTATAATGTCCAGGGTTTTAGTTGTACTTAGTGGAATGAGTGGAGAAAGTTATGTTGACTTCCTCTTCCTGGAAGCAAAAGTCTCTAGATTTTATTTTTATTTATTTATTTATTTTTTGTTTTTAAAGATTCACACCTGAGCTAACATCTGTTGCCAATCTTTCTTTTTTTTCTTCTTCTTCTCCTCTAAGCCCCCCAGTACATAGTTGTATATTCTAGTTGTACATCCTCCTGGTTGTTCTATGTGGGATGCCGCCTCAGCATGGCTGATGAGTGGTACCACGTCTGCTCCCAGGAACTGAACCCAGGAAACCAATGGCCACAGAAGTGGAGCACGTGAATTTAACCACTCAACCACAGGGCTGGCCCCTAGATTTTATTTTTTAAAGATGCCTTTTCTGGTAGTGATTTTCAAACTTTTTTTCCCAAAGGAAATATTATACAACAGTCAAGCTGAGAATGAGGAAAACAATGGAATTATTTGAAAAAAATTCTTCAGGGGGCCGCCCCAGGCTAAGTGGTTAAGTTCATGTATACTCTGCTTTGGCAGTCCGGGATTTCACCTGTTCAGATCCTGGACGCAGACATGGCACCACTCATCAGGCCATGCTGAGGTGGTGTCCCACATAGCACAACTAGAAGGACCTACAGCTAGAATATACAACTATGTTCTGGGAGGCTTGGGGAGGAAAAGAAGGAAAAAACAAAAAAGAAGATTGGCAATAGATGTTAGCTCAGGTACCAATCTTGAAGAAATAAAACAATAATGCTTTAAGCTCCATAAGTTGTGATCCTTGATACTCTTGCAATGAGACAAGAGTAAAAAGTGCTTAATTTAGGCATAGTATGGTCCTGACTCTTGATCTTTTTCTATGACTAGTACAAGGACAAGAACAAAAACTCTACCAAGATTTTCTTGTCATCCAAAAATGGTATACCAGCTACTGTTACTTTCACCTCCTTGTACCTAGAAGAATGTGTTCTCTTTGATGGAGAAATCTAAAGTGATTTCTCACTACTTGATAAGTGAAATTGTCAAGATTGACAATGACAGTCTCTTCAACAAAGATTATACTCACCATTCATTAAAGAAGTATATTGAGTACCTACACTATGTCTGGCAAAATAGGGACTGAGTAGGGCTGGTTAAATAATTTGTGGGTACAAGTGTACAATGAAAATGTGGAGCTTCTTATTCATAAAGCAGAAAAGATACCATTAAAGGTACTAACATATACAACTCTTTTCTTTTCTCCTACTCTCTTTCTAGACCTGTCCTTATGTGTTTTATTTGCTGTTTAATGTTGTGATCCCTCAGGCAATGAAATACTCCACTTCCTGGGCTTCTTCCCCTCCCACAGGCTCACTGCCGGACACCATGATGGATGAGCCACTTCAAGGCATTACGGTTTCTGCACCAGGCTACGCTTGGTACGTCTTTAGGTCTGGATCAGAGGTTTGATAGTCACCATGAATGTTCCCGTTGTGCTCCTAGCCTTGGACAGGGACAGCTGCCACTAGGCCCTGTCCCAAGACATGGAGGCCATACAGGTAATCCCAACTCTTCCTGGACACAAGCACCCACCTGGTGTGGAAGGCAGTAAATATTATTGGGCAGGGGCATCAAAGGAGAGGTTTAATAGCACCCAGCATGCCAGGGATGGAAGACTGGGCAGTAGAGAACCCATGTTAGGGAGGCAGGCATGAGGCAGAATCATGTGTGAGCCAAGGCTCCAATCCTGTGGTGCATTCTCTGATGTCCCATAGGACTTCGCTTATGAAACGCAAATAAATTCAAAGATAAAATTGTTAAGAAGTTTAAGATGGCAACCACAAAGCATTAAACTCCAAGCATAGGACCCTTCTTAGCACAGTGCCCTGTGTGACTGCACTGTCTTGGGCCATGGAGCTGGCCCTGGCACTGGGGATACGATGGTGCAATGCCTTGAAATTCTTTCAAGACTTCAAAGAAATTGGTTTAAAATGTAAAACTTTAGTCTTTTAAGCATATATTTCATGTGTTTTGTTAACACGCACTCAAGGAATTTGACTATTTTTTAACTAAATTGTCGTGTTGTTTTGACATTTGGAAGACATTAACACTTTCGAGTGGCTTTGATGAGATAGGTCTGTTGAATTTTTTTACTTCATCGTATCTTGGTATTATAGTAAAGACACATTTTACTCTCATAAATTTCTTGTGATCCCATTATTATTCTGTAATTATTCCTTCAAGACAGAAACTAAGTTCCATTACTCAATAGGGACTATTTTATTTCATCTAGAACAAAGAAGCTGCAGCATATTTACTGTCAGTGGTGAACAGAAAATTCTCAAATGGCTCTCATCAACATCCTTATTCCTTTTTTCCCATTTTGTTTAAGTAGATCTTATTTTCTTTCACCATCAGCGATACTCAGCATTAATTCTGTGTGCTGAATTAGTATGTTCATCTACGTGAATGGCCAACAGAATTGGATAAATTGAATTGGCCTCAAATTTCTTTATTTTTTGGTAAAAGAGTTTTTTAAAATGTTCAGATAAAATACTAAAGATCAAAATGTAAATTTTATAGTTGACTTGGGATTTGGGCATGAATTTTAATAATAGTGTTAATAATGTCAGTGGTAATATAATAGTTTTTATTGAATGTTGTTGCTGTGTAAGACAATATGTTACAGTATTTATGTATCCTTACTATCTTTAGTGTTTACATTTAGTCTTTCAATATTGCAAAGTAGGTATAATTATTTCACTTTACAGATGAGGAAATTGAACACAATGGAGTTAAATAATTCACCCTAAGAAAGTGAAAAGGGGTGTTTCTTCAACACTCAAGTTCTTTTCACCCTGCTATGTAGTCTTCTAAAAACATCTTGCGAAAAAAGAAATATCCTTATTGCCACGCATTTGTTAAAATCTTGTTTCAAAGATGGATGATTCTCATGGATGACTGAGTAATCTAAGGCTCATTATTTGTTGTGTTCCTGTTTGTTTATATATTTAGCCATTATAACATATAAAAACATATCAAGAATAAAGTTAGTTTAAAGGAATGTTTCAAAGAATTACCCTAATATATTCACCCATTTGTCTTAGAAATAATGAAATTTGACCATAACACATTTGGTAAACAGATTTACCTATCTTGGAACTCATGCATAGACAATTAATTACTGAGGACAAAAGGATTCTGTGATAACTAGATTCTCTAAAAATGTCCTTTGACACATGCCTCAAAGACAGCACAGCAATAAGGCTACGGGGTAGGTTATTTTCAACATTTACATCACAAAGCTAAAGTGGAATTTGCTTATTGTTCTGTCTTAGTTCCAGTGCTCTATCAACTCTGACCAATTCCACAACTTTTATGTGGAACTCACCTGGAACGTTAGATTGAATCTTTAGAAATACTAGATCTGGGATTACCACATGGTGTAATTTTTCTTAAGTGATTAGAATGTATTTGAGATATTCACATATGTATTTAATATTCTCCAACCTGATAATTCTTCAATATTTGGAAAATGTTTTGAACCAAATATAATATATTTGAAGGAGTTTACTTGTGTTGTTTCCCTCTCTTACAAAGATGTTATTTATACGGTTAGAAGAAAAAGAACAAAAATAATAAAAATTTGGTAATTTTTTAATATTACCTATATTTTCTATGTTGAGAGGCAATTTAGCCTATAGTTAAGAGTGCAGACTCAGAAATTAGCTTGCCTCATTTTGGATCCCAGTTCTGTCTTAATGGCTGTGAAACCTTGAGAAAGTCACTTACATCCACTAGGTCTTGGTGTCCTCATCATTACCACATGCAAAGTGCTGACAGCAATGCCTGATCAATTTTATTAAGCATTAACTATTAATATTGCTTGATTCATATTATTGTTATAGCTGAAAGCAACTTCCTGGGGCATCTAGTCTTATAGTTAACCCTCAATATAGAGACAAGGGAATTAGGATTCCAAGCATCTTCCTGACCTAAGTCTCAGAACGTGTTGACAGATATATTAGGACCAAAATATATAGTCTCATTCTTAGGCAAGATCTTTTCCCTTTACTCAACATGTGTGGATAATTAATCTTTTTCCACTTATCTGAGTACAATATTCTCAGTAATTTTAGGCACTTCTTGAGTTGCCCTTACTTTCGTGTGTAATTATTTAAATCCTCTGTATCCTGCATCCTTCCTCCCCAGAATTGTTCTGGCTGCTTCATACTCATCCTTCAGGATTCAGCTTACTCTATGTCTCCTTATATGAAAAGTCTTCGTTGAACAAAGTCTCAACTCCCACCTGTTCCAAGATTGGGTTATACCTCCTCCTAGCTGCTTCCTTAGAACGCTGTGTTTAACCAAATTATCCCACTAGATGTATTTCCTGCATTTGTTATATTTCTCCCGAAATAGATTATTAGCTCCTTGGTGCAGGAACTGTATCTTCTACATTAGAGTGCCTTTCATTTAAAAGAGATACTATTTGATGGGCTAGGAGTTGAGGACTAAAATAGGCTATTGGTCTGCTACCATTGATCACACTCTCTCTAACTCTTACCATATTTTTCTATTTCCTCCTCGGGTCTCACCTCTTCTTTCCCATGAATAGTGGTAAGGTCACTATACACACAGGCAGAAAAATAATATTTTCTTCTTAATTTTCATATATTTGGGCCAGATCCTTAACTTATAGCAGATTAATCTCCAGAACCTCTTGGTTGGTAAATAATTTATCTAATGCTTCTTTTAGTGATGATCAGAGTGTTTCCACACTAACTTCCCAAACAATTTTCCCTGAAAGATTATGAGGCATTTTGTGAAATAAAAATAGTACCACAAACTACTAATGACAGGTCAGTGAAAAGAAAACAATCTCATATTTAAATGTGGTCAGGAAACGCTGCATGGCATGCTCAAGTAGCCCTTGGACATCTGATTTTTGTAGTCAAGGAACAGTGTATTAGTCGCTGAATGTGTTTGAAGTACAGAGTACTTTAAATTTAATATATTATAATTTTTCCCTTGTATTTTTATTAAGCTCTCAACTTATTTTCCCATTCTTCTCTGACAGACAGATGGGCTTATTTCTCTTGTACATGTTTCCTTTGCTAACATCTGTAATTCAATAGCCAGAGAAACTAGAAATTAGTTTGTACGACATTTTCAAAGGAAAATGTTTTCTTCAAGCTGCATTTTATTTCTGAGCTAAAAGAAAACATAATATTTCTAGGTGACTTATTCACAAGGGGAAAAATAAGAATCCAAGTTTCAAAGATAAAAATGATGGTAGTATTTTCCTGATAATTGTAGGAGCCTAGATCAACACAAGTTCACTTTCAGATCCCTCTCTTTGATTGCAGTCATTATTTCTGTCACTCAAACCCAGGTCAATTTTCTCAAATAAAGAGTTTGTCCAACTGCATTTTTATTATTCAGCTTGTTGATTTGACAGATGTTTATGTTCTACGAAGACATAACAGAATTTCAAAATTAAAATTTGACTTTCGTAATTGTATAAAGCTTTAAGTATTGCAATGTAATGTTGATGCCTTCTGGGAACAAAATCTTCCTATGCAGTTCCTAGTTCAGTAATCCTCTCCATCTAGAGAGGCTACCTTGAATCCAGAATGTTTCTTGTCCTGAGCATTGTTGGTTAGATCTCACCAAGCCAGATCTTCATCTTTCTGTAATAAATATGTCCTCTGTAGTGCTTACCAAAGCTCCATAAGCTGGTGCTGCCTTGGTACTTTTCTGGTTAGAATGAACTCTTTCCTTATTGACTAAGCCTGAGCCTGACTGAGTGCCTCAGGTCTGGGGGTTCACCCAGGGGTTGCCATATTTTCTCACCTTCGTTCTTAGAGTGGCACAGTATTCCCCACTGACTTGAGGAAGGGAATCTTATGTATCAAAGCTTTCTACATCTACAGGTCATAATAGGAAGGCATAGGGAATTTAAAAGCCTTACACAACAGTTATAGTTGGTACCAAGAACAGTATATTCTATTGGGCTATCCTAAGTTCTGACCCAGAGATGTAAAAGCTCGATCTCATGAATAAATTCTATTCATTTCTTGGTTCCGTTGCTCCTCATCACCAGTTGTATATAGAAAATCTGGGGCCAGCCCTGGTGGCCTATTCATTAAGTTCAGAGCATTCTGCTTCCACAGCCTGGGTTCAGTTCCCTGGTACAGACCGATACCACTCATCTGTCAGTGGCCACGCTGTGGTGGAGGCTCACATACAAAAAGAGGAAGATTGTCAGCAGATGTTAGCTCAGGGCAAATCTTCCTCAGCAAAAAAGAAAGAAAGAAAATCTGCTTGGATATTCAAAATACAGTTTTCTTGTTTCTGCCTATGCATTGAATAGTCCTTATTTTATCACCGAGGATAACCTCTTTTCTTATGATTCACATTTTTCTTCTTCTTCAATTGTTATCCCTAATTTCCTTCTTCCTTAAAACCTTCCTAGTTTGTCCCAACGTCTGATTACATTTTCCTCCTCAGGTGGATTTTTATTCATCACTTTATTATGCTCCAAATTCACTGTGAACTTTATATTTTCATTTTCCCATCCAACCTCTCCCTCCCATCAGATTATAAAATCTCAATGATCATATTTTTCATTTTCCTTAAAATTCTTTAAGATGCTTAGTGGGGCAAGGGCTCTGCTTTTCTTCTTCCTTTGTTGCAGTAAAAGGATAGAAGGAAAATATTTTCCTTCAAGGGAGGTTTTGGGAAGAAGAATGAGTTTTTCTGTGGCTAATGATTTGTACTCTGGGTTTATGGTCCATCTAAGTCTATTAAGTAATAACAGAAGGAAAAGAGAGTCTTAAAGGAAAATAGAAGAGGATAAGCCAGGATAAGGTAAGGATTTCCCTAACACTACAGGGACGATCTAGGAAAGTGAACCAAGAAAGGATAAGATTTACAGAAGGTGAGCCTGGGAAAGTAGGGGCAGATGGGAGAAAGGCTCAGCAACAAGGGAAAGCTCAGGCACAAGTGAGAGGCTGGACTCAGTAAAGAACCTCAGGGGAAGCTTTGTCCTAGGGCCCAGAAGGCACCAGAGCTGAATCATAGATCACAGGCCACTCTTCATGCTAGCCTTCACTGGAGCTGGCGTCTCTCCTATCCTCTACTCAGGGACTAGGAATGTGGCACTTCTGGTGCCTGGCAAGTTTACCTTGCAACATTCAGCACCTCACCAGCTCTCTTCCCATCTGTGCCTGCCACCCAGTTGGGCCACTGACATCCATCTGTATAGAACAGGGTTCTGGCATATAACATCTATATGTCATCTCTGAAGTGTTTATCTTCAGCACAGATTTCTCTTCTGACTTCAATGATACTTGTATGTCTTCTCAAGTATCATGGATATCACAAACTTAATACTCCCAAAGCTGACCTCTGATCTCCCTCATCTTAGTAAAGGGCATCTCTACCCATCCTGTTGCTTAAGCCATAAACCCAGAAGTCATTCCAGCCATACTTAAATTAAATAATTTAAAGAGGGTTTAATAAAGAAATATTTATAAAGGTGAGGGTCAAGTTTAAAGAAATCACCAAGTAACATTGTAGTATCTTTGAAATAATGACAAGAGGACTCAGAATCCATTCCTAAGCCTGAAGGAGCAACATAAAAGCGTAGTTACTGAAATCTGAGGCAGGGAGAGCTGTGTGGAAAGGACCTGACAGGGTCTGTGTCTTTCAGCCAATGGATGTGGGCAGCCTTTAGTGTGCTGAGAGGTGCAGGTTGGAAACAATACCTCAGAGTCACTCCACTCTGCACCTGAGAACTCCTGCACTGTTCCTGAAGCCATGAAGCAAGACAAAAAGAACTGTTGATGTAATCCTAGAGGATGAGCCTCCCAGGACAGAGGCAGAGTGGAGAAGGGTGCAGAGTGAATCAGAATAGACAAAGAGAAGAAGTAGAGCACAATCACAAACATCCTCTTGACTCACATCTACTATTTCATGTCAATAACCTTCTCCCAGTGCTCCAGAGTGTCCTGAAACTAAAGCAAACAAACCAACAAAAAGGTGGGAGGTGGAGCACTAGACAAAGTGAAACTTGGAGAAGAGACCAGATCAGAGACTCCTGGCCTGGGACAGTGGGTAATGATCTCCCCATTGCCTTTGTCCAATGCCTGCACATGGTGGGCCCAATAAGGCTTGCTGACTGCCTCCAACTCTCAACAACTTGGTAGCTGACATTCTTTCTGGCTCGTTCAGTTCAGTGAGAGCATGAAGCCCCTCTTGAAGATTGACTCTGCTGTGCTCACTCACACACTGTCATAGAATCAAATGTTTTACTTTGGTTTCATTATCTTTTCATCAAAATACTTTGAAAAAAATATGATTGACACCACCAAGTTGATTCAGTTGAGGACAAACAATCTTCAAAGCAGTGTTGTCTCTGCCTGATCTGGCTCAATAGCTTGCAATATTAAATTCATAAATTGAATTACTTCTGCCTCTGACTGACTTTTCTTGAAAGCAAATGTTATTCTCTTTCTTTTTACATAATCAATCACGGATTAAAGTAGGTGACACAGGTCATTTGCTATAAATCAATTTCTCCATCTAACCACAAAAGGGAAGGTCAGAAAGAAGAGGGTGAAGATTTCCTAGATTGCCAAAATAAAAACTTAGCAAAGAAAATCTTAAACCGCTTCTTCCTTTGGCTCCAAAAAAGCTGAATTCCCCTCTTTCTAAATTATTGTGGGGAGTTTAAACCTTATCTATGACTTCTTTGACAGTCCTGTCTTCAACAGATGGAGTCTAAATTCCCTCCCTTTAAATATGGGCTGAGTTTGATGACTCATGGCTAGCACTAGAATGAGGCAGAAGTGAGACCTCCTGTGTGACTTCCAAGTCCAGTCATAAAAGGCTGCTCTTCCTTTCTTGGGACACATACATTTGGAGCCCTGAGATGCAATCTGAAAAGTCTGGCTATACTGAAGTTGCCATGCTGAAAAGACCATCTAGAGATGAAGACAAGCCAGGGGAGCCTCAGCTATTCCAGTCACGAGCTATCAAAGTACCATACCTGAGAGTGAGAAGCCTTGGAGATGATTCCAGCTTCATCAATGTCTGACTGCAACCACATGAGAGACCCTGACCAAGAAACATCTGTTGAGTCCAGTCACTTCTCAGAACCATGAGACATAGTACTAGTAAATGGTTGTTATTATTTTACTCCACTAATTTTGGGCTAGTTTGTTACATAGCAACAGTACCTAGAGCACTGTTCTCTCCCTTCGTTAAAATCTAAATGATGAACACCACTCGTTCAAGTCCTGGGCTTTTTTCTCTTATCTATTATACTCGCCCTCAGGAATCTCATCCTCGCCATAGCTTTAAGTAGCATTTATATGTTGTGATGGTTAATATTGAGTGTCAACTTCACTGGGCCATGAGGTGCCCATACATTTGGCCAAACATTAGTCTGGGTATGTCTTTGAGAGTGTGTTTGGATTAAATTAACATTCGAATTGGTAGATTGAGTAAAACAGATTGTCTATCCTAATGTGGGTGGGCCTCATCCAATCAATTGAAGACCTGAATGGAACAAACAGGCTGAGTAACAGGGAATTCCTCCTGCCTGACTACTTGAACTGAGGCAGTGGTCTTCTTTGACCTTCAGACTTGGACTGAAACATTGGCTCTTTTGGGGTTTCAAAACTGCTGGCTTAGGACTGGAACTTACCAGATCTCTGGCTTGCTGATTGCAGATCTTTGGACTTCCCAGTCTCCATAATAATGTGATCCAATACCTTATAATAAATCTCTTTCTCTCTCTCTTTCTCTCTCTATATATACATGTTATTTGTTCTGTTTCTCTGGAGAACCCTGAGTAATATATGTGTTACCTCTGAAATTTTTATCTTCAGCAAAGTTTTTTTTTTCTGGGTTTCAACTGCACATTTGCATATTTGCTCAACTGTCATAGGCATCACAAAACTAAAACATCCCAAAAGTGACCCTTGATTTTCCTCATCTTAGTAAATGACAGCTCTATATATCCAATTCCGTAAACCATAAACCCAGAAGTTAGTCTAGACAAATCCCTGTCCCTTATGTCCCCAAACCAATGTGTCACCAAGTCTAAGAAATTTTTTCCGTTTAATGTCAAATGTAAATCATTTTGGTTTCCACTGCTACCACCTTAGTGTTACTGAAGCAAAACGAGTTTGCCTCCTGGCAAGTTAAATCAGACTCTCCACCAGAAGCAGTTGTCTCACAAAGTAAAGTATGTTTGCGGCAAATAGGAGACCATGCAAAATCGTTTCCAGAGTCATGGTGTCCCTGAACCAATGGAAGCAAGGACCTCTTATTTCAGATGGGGAATGAATATTCAAAAGGAAGAGGGGGATATTCGCTTGCGCAGGCTCAGTTGGAAGACCTGCTACCACGTACACTTCAGGTTACGGTAATAAGGTTTAAGCTCCTTCTGGAGAGGAGATCTTCACATTAAAAATAAGGCAAAAGTTGTAGGTGTAGCTCTTGTGGTGAGGCTTGGTCTGGTTCAGGGTTGTTGGTGATTGCATCTTCTTAACATAACAAAGGAAAAGAAATAATTTGGAAAAACAGTTAAATGCTTCCAAACCCATCCTTGAGTTACTCAGGACAATTAGTAGTGACACTAGTTCAAGGAACAGTTGTCTATCACCTAGGCTAATACCATAATTTCTCAATATTCTCTTTGTTTCTAATCTTGCCATCTCCATTGCTACCACTCTGCAATATATTCTTTATACAATAACTAGACTAATTTTTTTTTTAAAGATTTTATTTTTTTCCTTTTTCTCCCCAAAGCCCCCCAGTACATAGTTGTATATTCTTCGTTGTGGGTCCTTCTAGTTGTGGCATGTGGGATGCTGCCTCAGCGTGGTTTGATGAGCAGTGCCATGTCCACGCCCAGGATTTGAACCAACGAAACACTGGGCCGTCTGCAGCGGAGCGCGCGAACCCAACCACTCGGCCACGGGGCCAGCCCCTAGACTAATTTTTTTAAATATAAATCATTCAACTTTACCACCTTGTTTAAAACTAGTAAATAAGGGCTAAAATTCCACGCACTCTAACTCACTCTGTCAGACCCTGCGTGATTTGGCCCTGCTTCCCTGTCCAACCTTATCTTGATTCTCTCTCCCTGGTTCACTCAATCGAGTCACTTTGGCTTTCTCTTAGTTCCTCAGAAATTTCACACATTT
Source organism: Equus asinus (assembly GCF_041296235.1). NCBI lineage: Eukaryota > Metazoa > Chordata > Mammalia > Perissodactyla > Equidae > Equus > Equus asinus. The sequence continues at coordinate 20,949,617 of NC_091801.1, read as the reverse complement.
TCTGGAAAGCTTTTTGCATATGCTTTTCCTTCAGTGTGGAATACCATTCCTCCCTCCTCTTGCCCCACCCTCATCCCTAAGATCATCTCTTGTCTTGGTTAGCTCATATTGATCTCTCTAGTTGCAGCTTAAATGTCACTTTTTCAAGTAGTATGTCTAACATCCACTTTCAATCTGATTTTTTTTTATGTTTCTCCTTCAAAAAATGATCTTATTTTTACTTATAGATATTATCACAATTAGAAATTCTATAATACTTCTTTTGCTTATTTGGTTTACAACTTATTTCTATCACTACTCTGTAACAACAGAAATCGTCTCATTTGTTCACCACTGAACACCCAGAATTTAGTCGTTTCCAGAGCATAGTAGCTGCTCGATACACATTTGTTAAATGAATACAATTTGTTCTTTGAGTTAACATTTCTGAGACACTAGGTACTTTTGAGAAAACTATTTTACCTTGTGACTCTGTGACACGTAGATGACATCTCAGAGGGAGAAGTCTCCACTAGAGGATAACATTTCAAGAACTTCATTCAAAAGTAAGTCAAAATCTTAAGCCAGTCGTCAGAAAAGTCGTAGGACCTTAGATTACCTTCCCCTAAGTAATCTTTAAATAGGTCTTGCTAATTTTCTATTTCTATGCAGCAGATTTCTTATGATTTCTAAGCTTCCACTCTAGAGTTGATTGAAGCCGAGATCAACCAGACACCACCCCCCTCCCCAATTGCAAGATTATTAGTAGGGATGCTTTTCCTAAATTTTACTGAGAAGTAAATAATAATTGTTTAAGAATAGATTTTTAAGAATAGAAATTGAATCCTATTCCTACTATTTCAAATATTTTTATCCCTGGCTTTATAACCATCAAGAGCAACAGAGTAAAAACAAACGAAAACAGTTTTTGTAGCTGAGATAGTATATTGATGCCTTTTGGATATCTCCGTGGCCAGAGGACCAAGAATTCTGAGAGTTAAATGAAAAGTAAAAGAAATAAAAATTTAAAACAAAACAAACAACAAAAATTCTTCAAAGCCTGAGCAACAAGAAACGACTGTTCTCTCTATATAAAATATCATCACAATTCTGGCTTCTGATTTGCTGCAATCACAATCCTCACATAAATGCTACAGTGGGATGTGGGTAAGAAATCATGTCCATGATTCCACACAGTGCAGGAAAAATCCTTTGGTGAATACCTGTCACATGCGTGAAGCTTTTCTCCTCTGTTGCTGCATCCATAACAATTCAGGCTAAAATAAGTCAGATAAACATCACTCAATAACATTTTCCTCTCCTCCTGGGATCAGAAACATTCCAGCTTTTTCCTCCTGCCCTGAGCCTGATATCGGCATCTTTTTTTTTAACCTGCAAGAATGTGATTAAATATTTTTCCCCTCTGTCAATACTTTTGGTAAAAATGAACTAAATAAATTATATCAACAGATAAAAGAGCATATAAATGAATTAAGCATTGTTCCCTCTCATCACTGTCCCTTCTGTAAATGACAGATTAGCTGCTCATCTAAAATCTGTCAAGAAAATGCTTTGGAAATCCAGATAAATTAAAAGAATTATAAGACAGTCTTGTTAAGCAGAAGTAGATGATAGCATTATGTCCTGTAGCTGCATTTATTGAACTAAAGCCTGAGGGCAACAATCCTGAATTTTTCAGATGAGTAGTTTTCAAAGTCATTGGTTTTTTTTTTCCTAAAAAAATATATCTTTGTTCGTTGAAATAGGCTCCTTAAGACCTACTCCCTAATACCTTTTCTTTTCAAAAAATTTAAGAGAAAACTCCATGATTTATGTTTGTATTTCCATATAGCCTCTCCAAACGTGATATTGCAGGATTTAATAAGTTCTGTGTTAAAAAATTCTTGGGAAACGGTGCTCTAGAAAAATTTCCATAAGCATGAGGCAGCCCAGAGGTCACTCAGTCATTCATGTCTCCACTCTCTCAGGCTTAGACCAGAGACTTGCCAAAAAGAAGCAGAGTTGGACAGATTTTATTGAGACTACTGCAGCAGGAGAGAGAGACTCCAGGATAAACTGAGCTCAACTTCCATCTGTGAAGAGATGACTGGACATTTTAAAGGGAGAATGAGGAAGGAGGAAGGTGGAATGAATGGGAGCTGGAGAAGTCAAGAAGATGGAAATTTACAAAACTTGAGTAGGGGGGTTGTTTTCCAAGAAAAGTTAGGCAAGGAAAGAGTTGAATCAGGGTGTAAATTCTTTTGGCAAACATGAGGTTTCCCAGGCAGGAACCTAAAAGGCAAGGCAAGGCTGGGTCATCCCAGGGATGTTAGAAACAATGAGCTGTTAGAAATTATGCTAGCATGCAGATCCTTTGCGTATATTTCATTTAATCTTTAGTACAACCCTATAGGAAGAGTTTTCAGGAGGTTATCAGGAATGATCAAGAAGAGACATAAAGAGTGTTGGGAAGAAGTATATGTAATTTTATATATGGAGATCAGGGCAGCCTCACTAAGTAGGAGATATCAGAGTCAAAACCTGAAGGAGGTGAGTAAGTGATGGAGTTACCTGTGTGAAGAATGTTCCAGGTAGAGGAAAAGGCAAGTGCAAAGACACTGAGGAAGGCATGGAGTCAGCGTAGCAGGGGCTGAAAGGTGAGCAAGGGAAAAGAGTAGGATATAAAGTCAGGAAGCTAACAGCGATGGGCCTTGCAGACTATTAGAAGGACATTGACTTTCGCTATTAGTGAGGAGGTTCTGAGTGGAGCAAGGGACTGATTTGACTTAGGTCTTGAGAGGATCACATTTCTTTCTGTATGAACTACATACTGGCGGGATGGAAAGGGCAAAAGCAGTGAGGAGGCTGTTGGAATAAACCAGGCTAGAGCTGAAGGCGGCTGGACCAGGGTGGTAGATCAAGCCAGTACCTAGGCTTCATTGACATCATGCTCTGAATTACTTATCTGAGATGCAACCAATAACGAAGGCCAAGTGCAAAGCAAACGATATAAAAAAGAAGCACCTGTCATTATTGATAAACAAAGGGCAAATTCATTGTGATAAAGTTTGTGGAGTTCATGTTGGGGAAAGTATAAGTAAAAATTCAAGGACTGAAAGCCAGGAGAGTCTGTGCCTCCTGCCCATTTTTTATAAGAATGAACTCTATCTACAACTCTAAGGATAGTAAATGATAAGAGGAAGGAGGAGCAGAAGAGGAGAGAAGGAGGAGAAGAAAGGATTGCAGTGTGGAGGGTGTCAGGACTGGGCAGAAGTGGGGAGGGGAATATCATAAGGCAGAGAGGGCATCACTACATAATTGCTTAGACTGAGTTTACAGACAAGGTAGAGAACTTGAGGGAAATAAAGATTATACATCATTATTAGACAGAGGCAATAAAGAGTGGTAATGATGAGGTGAGGACCCTGTACTGATATGTATGTGAAATTCAATATACATGCGTCCCCAGCTTACATTGGTTTGACTTAAGATTTTTCAACATTACGATGGTGCGAAAATGATACGCATTCAGTAGAAACCATACTTAGAATTTTGGTCTTTTCCCAGGCTAGTGATATGTAGTGTGATGCTCTCTCATGATGCTGGACATCAGCAGCGAGCCTCAGCTCCCAGTCAGCCACATGATCAAGAGAGTAAGCAACCAAGATACTTAACAACCATTCTGTACCCATATAACCATTCTGTTTTTCATTTTCAGTACAATATTCAATCAATCACATGAGATATTCAACACTTTATTATAAAATTGGCTTTGTGTTAGATGATTTTGCCCAACTGTAGGCTAATGTAAGTGTTCGGAGCACATTTAAGGTAGAATAGGCTAAGCTATGATGTTCTGTAGGTTAGATATATCAAATGCATTTTGACTTAGGATATTTTCACCTTAGGATGGGTTTATCACGATGTAACTCCATTGTAAGTGGAGGAAGGTCTATAATTCAAATAAATTGAGTACCATTGATGGATCTCTTCTTTCTGTCAGAGATGGGCTAGAGGTATACATGTTGGACCAGCAACTTCTTTCTCACCTTCTGGGAGTTGACAACCTAGTGGGAAAGAGAGACAATTAAACATGCATTTCTATAACAATATACCATACGTTTTCAGTGGGTGAAGGTGCATGCAAAGGAAATCCAAAAATGAATAAGGACAGTTGGCAAGAGAAAATCTTGAGACCCAAGTCACACAAACACATGTAACTAGCCTTGCACTCCCAGCTATTCACCTGATCTCTTTAAGCTTCAATTTATTGATACACAAAATAAGTCAGTGGGACTCGATGACCTCAAGGCTCCTTAGCAGTTCTAAGTGTCTAAGCTATTGTCCTGTGTGTTTGTCAGGGCAAGGTTTAAAGAGTCCAGGCAGCCAAGAGAAGAATTAGCAGTAGATCGGCATCTTCAACAATTGGTTTTTGTTCCTATTTATTTTATTATCAAAGTTACATTAAAACAAGTTTAGTAATTGTTTAAAACAAAGGATCATTACTCAGAAAGCAGCATTTCAGCTGTGTTGTGATTCAGAGACTTTGAAAAGCTCAGGAAGTATATTTTTCTCTAACATTGTTTTTCTTCTTTTCTACAAAAACCTTTTGTGCAGGTTCAAGCACAAGATTAGATACTAATTTGATTCTCTACATTATTGAAGAGTCTTTAACACAGCACTGAGATATGGGCTTATCTAGAGAGACTGTTTTTGAAAGAAATGCTGCTTTGTTTTTCTAAATTATCGAGAACAGAAATAACTGGCTGATTTGCTGATAGGCAGATAAATATCGGGTATAACTTAGCCAGTACCGACCTGCCTGGATATCTTTCCACTCACTCTGGGAATATTAAACCTAAAAAAAAAAAGAACTTTGTTTCCTAAAGAATAAATATCAGATATTAGACTTTACCCTTAGGAAATAAGGAAATTAGATAAGCTCTATTTTCTTGCACAAAAAGAAATTCATTCTCTCCAAATACCAATAGACAGTCCTCTCTGAGTGGACCTGTCAGGGTTTCAAAATAGAGGCACCAAAAATGAAGTAAATTACCATCTGGTTATGACCAAAACCCAGGGTAATGTCTAATCATCTTCCAACTAGAACTAATGAAACTGCAACATCTTATGCAAAGATGTAAAATACAACTTTCCCCCTTAAAGTCTTGCTGGCTGCCTCTGTTGTTTTTATCTCCAGCCGCAGTTGTAAATTCTCTGGCTCTTCATTTGTACTTTGAAAGACTTTTCACTGGATTAACTACTCAAATTTAAATGAAAATTCCAGTCAGATATATTTGGTTTTATTACGGAATATCCTTTCCTCTCACATAATTTTGGTTTTCCAATTTCAGGGCCAGTCTCTTCTGTCGTTTTCCAAACTGTCAATCCTGTAGCTATATTCTTGTTTAACTAATGCCGTCACTTGTTCCATTGCCCCTCACTGAACCACTTCTCTTATCCTTCCTTCTATGTACACTCCCATCTACACTGTTCACATTACTGTCAGCCTAAAAGTGAGACCTCTCCCTTTATATTCTGTTCCCAAATATGTCATTATTTTTATTTTTTCCTTATGATGATCCACATAGAATACCACTAACTAATACCGGCTAAGGGAATATTCTCTTGTGAATATGCTATGTTAACGAGCATAAAACCCTATCTATATCAGGCCTTATAGAATGGACAAAACATCCCTAGAGGTTTCTGCTCAGAGAGAACATTTTAGCTTTCACTCCCTCACCATTCTGCTTGCCCTACTTTCCTCCACACGAAGAACAAGCTCTTCTTACCTGTGACAAGGGCAGTTGCTTCTTTTGCCCATCAGCATCCCCCTGCCGTGTGTTTCTGTTGGCACTGCCAAGTTCTAGTCACCAAGTGGAAGTGGCCTGCGGCATCTGCCACACAGCTACTAGAGGCCAGACGTGGCAATATGTCTGCCTGCAGCTCCTGCACCCACGAGTCCTTATGGCATGGAAAGACACGCTACAGAAGAGCAAGATGGACTTTATACCGGCCCAACAATGCCCTTCTCAAGTTCTCCTATTATATTGACAAACAGAGCAGAAGTGCAGAATGAGAATATTGTTAATTACACCGCTTTGCTGGAGGGGAGATTCCAGGTGGTGAGGGAAGATCTGAGCACCAGATAGACACAGTGGTAACCTTGCAGGTGATCAGAGCAGGTGTACACTCATGTGGTAAAATCTTAGGGGTCCTGGAAATATTCTTAAATTTAAAAGCACACTGCATGAAATGTTTGAACTGTCACATATAGAGATACAACCCTTTGCAGGTCTTCTGCTACCTGATAAAATGCAAATACCTCTAGGAAGGGATATATTTTAAATGTATGCATTAATACCACCCAGTGCAAAAGGGTTTACAGTTCCCCTTGTGACATTCAGTGTGTTTTTATTGGTGGTAGGTCAAAAAGCTATTTTTCACCCAATAAAAGAGGAGAGAGAATGATAAGGGAATGTGGATAAGAAGGGTAAAGTCATGGAAGAAAACTTTGGTAGACAATCTGGCACAAGGATAGTTCAATGTAAAGAATGATCAGGTTGGCAGTGCATTCTTCAAGTTCTGGAATCTTGGTCCTGTAATTATTCTACTTAAGTTGCATTAAGGGCAGACATTGCTAAGGAGCATGACTTCTCCCTGTTTTCCAGAGCGTACTATATCCTTCTAAATCCAAAAAAACACCATAGTATAGTAAACTTTACTTCCATATATTTAAATAGCATTTCCATTATTATTTGAGGTTTTAAGTAAATTTCTGAAAACTTTGCATAATTATTTCTCCGATCTCTCTTGCTAATTATGCAAAGCAATATAATTTGGTCTTGAAAAACACAAATTCTTAAGTCCCTGTCTTCAATATCTAGGATATATGTAAGTTACATATTTTACATTACAATTAAAAATTAAGTCAAACATATGAAGCATGCAACAGAAAAGAGAGGAAAAATACTTTAAAAAAGAAAATATTACTAAAATCAAAGAAAGAATTATTTTATATATTTTTTCTGACCTTAGTCTAATTCTCTAGATTATGAGAGTAAAGTCTCATTCTCGTTGTTGTTTTATAATGATTCCTGATATTTAATATTGAAAAAAATCCCAGAATTTGTATTTTTTTAAATCATAAACCAACAGTCTCACTGAATTTAACAGTCTATTTTCTATTTTTCGGAATGACAAGATTCTGTCAGAGCTGGAATGTTTTTTAAGGTGATCTTCACTGTCAGATTCTTCTGTAGCAACCCCCGGTTTCCTGTTGGATTTCTCTGTCTTATGTGGTGTGTAGTTAGGTTATCATAGTTTCTGCCATAGATTCATCTCCTAGGCACACTCTGCAAGGGAATGAGTTATCAAATTGACCTTTTTTTTTTTTTAAAGAATCCAGACTATATTACAAGCAATTAATTTAAGAGAAAATAGTGAGGCTGGGCCTCTGACTTCAGCTATGTGACCCAAGGAAAGCATTTTGGTATATCCAGTCTCCTGTCTTTTCAGGCAGAAGATTAAGAGGTTGCAATAGGCAAACTCTAGGTCCTTTTTAGGTCGAAAATTCCAGTCTACAAAGCAAGTGATTGGGGCTGGCCAGCTGGCATAGTGGTTAAGTTCCCACGCTCAGCTTCACGTCAGCAGCCTGGAGTTCGCAGGTTCAGATCTAGCACTGCTCATCAAGCCATGCTGTGGTAGCATCCCATATACAAAATAGAGGAAGGTTGGCACAGATGTTAGCTCAGGGCGAATCTTTCTCAAGCAAAAAACAGAAGATTGGCAACAGATTTTAGTTCAAGGCCAATTTTCCTCATACACAAACCAGCAAGTGATTAATTCCAGGAATAACATATCAGACTGGGAGTCTGAAACATCTTGTATTGCGGTTTAACAGAAAGGTTCAAAATAGTAATTTTAAAATAGGACAAAAGTTAATTTTATGCCACAGAAATAAATGATAAATTAATTTTCTTAAAATTCATGAATTAATTATTAAATTATTTTCTTTTTGAAGAAGATCAGTCCTGAGCTAACATCTGCCACAAATCCTCCTCTTTTTGCTGAGGAAGACTGGCCCTGAGCTAACATTCATGCCCATCTTCCTCTGCTTTACATGTGGGACACTGGCACAGCATAGATCTGCACCAGGGATTCAAATCAGTGAACCCCAGGTCGCCAAAGTGGAATGTGCAAATTTAACCACTGTGCCACCAGGCCAGCCCCGAGTTAATTTTTTTAAGTAAGAAAATGAGGCCTTCTTTTCTGAAAAAATTTATATTTATCTTACATTTTCTACTATAAAGTATTTACACGAAATATACAAAGGATAAAACCTTATTTTATGTTTTAAATAGTATTTATTTTCTGTTAATATGCAATTCCAGACATTTTATTTATTTACTTTTATTTCACAACACTGACTCCATTAGCTTTGTTGAGCTATAATTTACAATAGAAAGTCACTAATATTAAGTCCACATTTGATGATTTTTTAATTGAGATAAAATTCACATAACATAAAGTTTACCAATTTAACCATTTTAATATGTACAACTCAATGGTTTTTCTTAAATTCACGATGTTGTGCAACCGTCACCACTATCTAATTCCAGAAGATTTTTATCATCCAACAAAAAAACTATACTGGTTATGCAGTTGATCCCCATTCACCCTTCTTCCAGTTCCTGGCAACTGCTAATCTACTTCCTGTCTCTGTGAAATTACTTATTCTGGACATTTCATATAATTGGAATCATACAATATGTGACTTTTGTGCCTTGCTTTTTTTGAAGTACAGTCATGTTGTAGTAGGTATCAGCTCAGAAAAGCATTCATCCTTTCTATGGATGAATAATAGTCCATTGTATGGACATATCACATTTTGTTTATCCATTCATCAGTTGATGAACATTTGGGTTGTTTCTACCTTTTGGCTCTTGTGAATAGTGCTGCTATGAGCATCTGTGTACAAGTTTTTGTGTAGATAGTTATTTTCATTTCTCTTGGGTGTATATAGGAGGTTGAGTAGAATTTCTGGGTCATATGGTAATTCTATATTTAACTTTTGAGGAACCACTAAGCTGTTTTCTATAGCTACTGCACCATTTCACGTTACCATCGGCGATATATAAGCATTTCAGTTTCTTCACATCCTTGCCAACACTTGCTATTTTCCATATTGTTGAGAATAGCCATCCTAGTGGGTGTGAAGTGATATCTCATTGTGGTTTTGATTTGTATTTTCCTAATAATGAATGGTCTTGAACATCTTTCCATGAGTATAAAGGCCATTTCTATATTTTCTTTGGACAAATGTCTATTCAAATTCATTGCCTGTTTTTTAACTGGGTTGCTTGTATTTTTGTTGTAGAGTTTAAGGGTACTTTCTATATTCTGGATACAAGATCCTTATCAGATATATGATTTGCAAATATTTTCTCCCATTCTGTGGATTGTCCTCATGCTCTTGATGGTATTCTTTCATGCACAAGAGTTTTTAATTTTGATGAAGTCCAATTCATCTACTTTTTCTTTTACTGCTTTCAGTGTCATATTCAAGAAACTACCTCCTAATCAAAAGCCATAAAGATTTTCACCTATGTTTCCTTCTGAGTTTTATAGTTTTAGCTCTTACATTAAAGTGTTTGATACATTTTGAGATAACTTTTGTATATGGTGTGAGGTAGTTGTCTAAATTCACTCTTTTAAATGTGAATGTACAATTTTCCCAGTACCATTTTTTGAAGACTTCTTTTCCACCATTGAGTGGCCTTGGCATCCTTGTCAAAAATCAATTGACCAAAGATATAGGGATTTATTTATGGACTCTCAATTCAATTCCGTTGATCTATATGTCTATCCTTATATCAGTGCCACACTGTTTGTTTATGGTAGCTTTGTTGTAGGTTTTGAAATCAGGAACTGTGAGTCCTTCAACTTCATTCTACTTTTTCAATTTTTTTGGTTTATTATTTGGGATATCTTGCAATTCAGTATGAGTTTTAGAATCAGCTTATCCATTTCTGAAAAATGGCCATTGGAATTTTGATAGGGATTGCATTGATTCATAAATCAATTTGGAAAGTATTGCCATCTTAACAACATTAACTCTTCCAATCATGAACACAGGATTCTTTCCAATTTTTTTTGCGGGGGGGGGAGAGAGGAAGATTGTCCCTGAGCTAACATCTGTGCCTATTTTGTATGTGGTATGCCACCACAGCATGGTTTGATGAGCAGTGTGTAGGTCTGTGTCCAGGATCCAAACCTGTGAACCCTGGGTCACTGAAGCTGAGTGTGAAAACTTAACCACTACACCACCAGGCCAACCCCTCTTTCCACTTATTTAGGTCTTCTTTAAATTTTTCCAAAATATTTTGTAGTTTTCAATGTACATGTATTGTACTTCCTTGATTAAATTTATTCCTAAGTAGTTTTTTCGATTCTATTGTAAATGGAATTGTGTTCTTAATTTCATATTCAGATAAATCTTTGCTAATATATAAAAATATAACTGATTTTTGTGTGTTTATATCATATCCAGCAACTTTGCTGAATTAATTTATCAGCTCTAATAGTTTACGGTGGATTCTTTAGGATTCTCTCTATATAAGATCATGGTATCTGTGAATAGAGATAGCTTTATTTCCACCTTTCCAAACTAGATGCCTTTTACTTCTTTCACTTGCCTAGTTGCCCTTGCTAGAACTTTCTGTACAATGTTGAATAAAAGTGATGAGAGTGGACGTCTTTATGTTGTTGACTTTAGGGGTAAAACTTGTCAGTTTTTCACAATAGAGAATGACATTGGCTATAAATTTTTCGTAAATACCCTTTATTAGATTAAGGAAGTTCTCTTTAATGCCTAGCACTTTTTTTTAGTATTTTTATCATGAAACTGTTTTGGATTTTGTCAAATGCTTTTGCTCCAACCAAATCAGATAATCATGTTTTTTTCTTTATTCTACTAATATCGTATATTACATTGATTGCTTTTATATGTTGAACTTGGGATAAACGCCTGGGATAAATCTCATTTGGTCATGGTGTATAATCCTTTTAATATGCTGCTGGATTGAGTTTACTATTATTTCGTTAAGGATTTTTGCATCTATATTCATAACGGATATGGTTACATAGTTTTATTGTGATGTCTTTGTCTGGCTTTGACATCAGGATAATTCTGGTCTACTTGAATGAAGTGATAAGTTTTACCTTCTCATTTTTGGGGGGAAGAATTTAAGAAACATTGGTTGTAATTCTTCTTTAAATATTTGGTAGAATTTACCAGTGAAGCCATCTGGTCCTAGACTTTTTGTTGTTATTGGAGGTTTTGTTCTTTATTGGTTCAATCTATTTATTTTTTATAGCTCCATTCAATTTTCTTATTCTTGAGTCAGTTTTGCTATTTTGTGTGTTTCTAAAATTGTTTCCATTTCATTTAGGTTATCTAATTATTGGCATATACTAGTTCACAGTATTACCTTATCATTGTTTTATTTTTGTAAGGTCATTAGTAATGTACCCATTTTAATTCCTGATTTTGGTAAGTTGAGTTTCTCTCTTTATTTCTTGTTAAGTCTCAGAAAATTTTTGTCGATTTTGTTGATCTCTTCAAAGAACCAAAATTTGATATCATCAATTTTTTTCTATTGCTTTTCTATTTCAATTTAATTTATCTCTACTTTAGTTCATGATAATTTTTTTCTTAATGTCTACTTGCCTGATATTAGTGTAGCTACTCCACTTCTTTCTTGGTCACTGTTTGCATGGAATATCTTTCTCCATCTTTTCATATTCAACCTATTTATGTCTATGAAAATAAAGTGAATTGCTTGAAGGCAGTATATCATTAGGTCATTTTTAATTCATTCTGGTAATCTTTACCTTGTAATCTACTTACAATTAATATAATTACTGATAAGGTAGAGTTTATTTCTGCCATTTTACTATTTTCTTACTATATATCTTGTCATGTTTGTTCCTCAGTTCTTCTCTTACAGCCATCTTTCCATTTTAATTTTTATCACATATTTATTAGATATTTTGACTTATTTTATTAGTGATAATCCTTGGGATTACAATTAACATTTTATTTTTTAACACTATAGATAAGATTAATATCAATTTAGTTTCAATATTGTATAAAATCTTTGCTATTCTATAGCTCAGTATACCTCCTGGTTTATTATTATCTTCACAATTTATATCTTTATATATTATGTGCCCATTAACACTGATTTATAGTTATTTTTATGCAATGGCCTTCTAAATCATGTAGGAAAAAAAAGTTACAAACCAAAAAATATCGTAGTGATGTTTACATTTGCCTCTGTAATTGTTCTACTGTGTTATTTATTTTTTGTGTGTGAATTGGAGTTGCTGTCTGGTGTCCTTTCACTTCCACCTGAAGAACTACATTTATGATTTCTTTTGGGCAGGTCTACTAGTAATGAACTCCCTCATCTTTTGTTTATCTGAGAATCTCTTAATTTCTCCTTCATTTATGAAAGACAGTTTTGTTAGATGTAATATTCATAGTTGACAGGGGTTTTTTTTTTAGCACTTTAAGTATATCATCCCACTGCCTCCTGAATTCTGTGATTTCTGATGAGACATAAAGTTTTTTTTTTTGAGGAAGACTAGCCCTGAGCTAAATCTTCCACCAATCTTCCTCTTTTTGAAGAAGACTGGCCCTGAGCTGACATCTTTGCCCATCTTCCTCTACTTTATATGTGGGACACCTGCCACAGCATAGTCTGGCAAGCAAGCAGCATGCAAGTCTGCACCCATGATCCAAACCAGCAAACCCAAGGCCACTGAAGCAGAATGTGCAAACCCAAATGCTGCACCACTGGGCCAGCCCAAATAAACTTTTAATTTTATTGAGGATCTTTTATAATTAATGAGTTATTTTTCCCTTGCTGCTTTCAAAATTCCTCCTTGCTATTTGTCTTTTACAGTTTGATTTTAATTTATCTTGGTGTGGATATCTTTGAATTTATCTTATTTGAAGTTTGTTGAGTTTCTGAATATGTAGATTAATGTTTTTCATAAAATTTGAGAAGTTTTGCCCATTATTTCCTCAAATATTCTTTTCACTCCTTTCTCTCCTCTCCTTCAGTGAATCTCATTATACATATCATAGTATGTTTAATGTTATCCCCCATGTCTCTGAGGTGCTGGCCATTCTTTGCCATTCAATTTTCTTTTGCTTCTCAAAAGGGGACAATCTCAATAGATCTATCTTCAAGTTCACTTTTTCTTCTTCTTTCTGCTTAGATCTGCTGTGGAGCCCCTCTAGTGAATTTTTCAATTCACTTGTTGTGCTTTTCAATTGTAGAATTTCCGTTTGATTCTTTCTTATAGTTTCTATCTATTTACATTCTCTATTTGGTGAGACAATGTTCTCCTGGTTTCTCTTACTTCTTGGTTCATGGATTAGTTTAGCTCTTTTTCTTTTTTCTGTTTTCTTCTTGAGGAAGATTAGCCCTGAGCTAACTACTGCCAGTCCTCCTCTTTTTTGCTGAGGAAGCCTGGCCCTGAGCTAACATCTGTGCCCATCTTCCTCTACTTTATATGTGGGACGCCTACCATAGCATGGCATGCCAAGCAGTGCCATGTCCACACCTGGGATCCGAACCACCAAACCTTGGGCCACTGAGAAGCAGAACATGCGAACTTAACTGCTGCACCACAAGGCCGGCCCCTAGTTTAGCTCTTTAACTGTATTTAAGACAGTTAATATCTTTGCCTAGTAAAGTCCAACTTCTGGGCTTCCTCAAACGCAGTTTCTGTTAGTTTCTTTATTTCCTGTGAATCAATCAAACTTTCTAGTTTCTTTGCACGTTTCCTATTTTTCGTTGTTGTTGAAAACTGTAAATTTTAAATATTATAATGTGGCAACTCTGGAAATCAGATTCTCTCCCTCACCAAGAGTTTCTTGTTTCTGACTGTTGCAGTTGCTGTTGTATATTTGTTTAATGAAGATTCTGATCTAATTTTGTAAAGTCAATATTCTTTGTTATGTATGGCCACTGGCATCTATATTTCATGAGCTTTGTGGTTAGTTAGTGATTGGACAGGGATTTTAACAACTGGTTTAAAAAAACAAAAGGAAAATAATTCTCCCAGTCTTTGCAGATGCCCTTTGTGTATGTGTTGGGGCATACCTTCAACACTCAGCCAGGCAGTTTACAGCTGTGTTATAGCCTTCACTTTCTTCTTTCACTGAGTCTGAAGGTCAGCCCAACATGGGAGTCAGGGCCTTCTCAGATCTTTTATGGGCATGCACAAAGCCTTCTGGATTCCTAGGAATATGTCAGAGCATTTCACATACCTTTTCCTCTATGCTATTCATTCTCCGACTTTTCTTCCTAGGCATCTGGTTACTCTGTTGTTCATTCTTACTCTTAGCCATTGCCCTAGGCAGCAGAAACTAATACATTTTGCTTTAAATATATTCAGCAAATGCTCCACCACAGCACTGGGACACTTCAGAGTTAGGTGAGATGAAGAAAACCCTTTGAACCAGTACTCCAGAGAGCCACCAGACAGGTTAAAACAATGAATCACAATTCTTTGAGAATAAGACTCATTCTCCTACTCTGTAATATGAGCACCTTTGTTGGCTATGGGTTGTTGTTCAGGTCCGCTACTAAGCAATGGGATAAGGAATGTGAGTAGGATAAGTTAAAATTCCATAAAGCTGTCTTACCAAGATTCAGCTTCTTCTTTTTTCTAATTGATTGCATGGTTGCTTCAAGCTTTTGATTAATTTCCAGAGTTTCAAAAAAGTTGATTCTGATAGTTTTTGCTAGTTTGTTCATCGCTTTTGTGGAGGGATGCACTTTTTAAATTCCTTACGCTGCCATTTTTGCTGACATCACTCCACTTAATGATTTTTGACAAGTTTATAAAATTGTGTACCCACCTCCATAAAATAAATGTGGTGAGAAGGACTCAACGCCAGTGGTTCATTCCAGCTCATTCCATAATAATCCTGACATTCTCATAAAATATGGAGTAGCAAGAAGTGCATAAATGATAAGTATTAAAGAGCAAAAAAAAAAAAAGAAAAAGCAAACATCATAGTTTGGAAAATAGTGCCCAGGAGAATTATGTAAAGGTCATAGAATATGAATAAATATTAATGCACTTATCATGCAAAATTGGAAAAAATGTGCTGTTACAACTGAAATATTATTCAAAGACAGGCATTGTAATTAAGGGTTTCCTTTTCCCATGGCAGTGGTAGAGAAATGCAGGTTTGTTCTCAGCCTTTAGCCAGTTCATAATCATTTAAAAAATTCAAATGTAATTCTTGTTGCAATAATGCTTAAAGACTGAATGAATAGCTAGTTAATTCCTCAAAAGCATGGCATTTGATCTGCTAAACATTCATATTTCTGCCTAGCATGTTCAGGAATGCTGTAGAATCAATGAACTGTTTTAACCCTCAGAAACCTACTACTGACTGAAAACATTGTCAGCTCGTCTTCTCTCAGAGAAACTAGACATTTTTGGATGAGCTATAGATAACTAGCATCTATGTTTAGTTCAAAATGATCTTCTTTGTCCCGTTCAGACTTCCACTGCACTATTCTAATTCATCAGAATAGTTTTTGGGGATGATCTTGCATTTGAAACCTAGGATTAATGTAGACCCAAATAGCTACTCTATTCAGCATCTACCACACTGATATTTGCTCCAAGCTACTGCAATATGTAAATGTTGGCAAACATTTAAAGAGGAAACTTGGGTCTCATCCACTTGTCAGACAGAGGATGATCGTCTCAGGTTTAGTCTCCCAAAGAACCTCCTAAAATAAGATTGGATTCAGAAATCAGATAGATCCTAACTCTAAAACATGTTTTCTCTAGTTTACTTTGCATTTTATATCATGCTTTGTAGCAAAAGTACATATTAAAAGAAATTCATTTATGTTAAGAGGAGAAAAATGGGGAAACAAATCTAGAATTTTATCTTCTTTCTCTGTACCAAACAACAAAAACTTGTAAGGGTAATATAGTTAACCTTGATTTTCCTTAATGATCGAAGTCAAGAATAAACGAGAGGTTCAAAAAGATCGTTAGCTGCTTGGGTTAAAGTTAAAGAATTGCTTAGTTTTCTGTAGATAAATCGGCAGAATAAACATTAAAATAATGCACATAAAGTGTTTTTTTTAAAAACATTTTGCAAGTTTGTTAAGTAAAATGCCAAGTAAATTAGGTCATGGATAAAAAAGCATTAAGAAATGCACATTAATATTCATATCAAAGAAATATCTTGCCATGTGACAAGAGAACCATACGAGATAAAAATATAGAAGTAGTACGTATACAAATTATTTCTTCAACAATAAAAATGATAGAATAAACAGTAGGAGCAGATGCATTGAGGTTTTTGGCAGTGACAGCAAAAGAGGCTTATTTTCTTTATATTTACTCCCTGTATAAAAATTTTAACTTTTGAGGGTCTAAACACAGTCTTGCTATCTTCCACGAAAGTATGTACATTGTCAGACAAATCACGGCTTCTCAGTAAAGACGTATTGAAATAAGATCAATTCAGATTGAAGTCACATAATAACTACTTCTTATATTATTATTATCATTATTATTCTTGTTATTTTGGTCAGTAGGAAGGGGACAAAGAAACATTAAGAAATCTCTATAAGGAGAATTTTTTAAATTTACACTGGAAAAAATATATATTTTAGAGATGCTCACATACCATGCTATTTATTTCCAAGGCAAATATCCAGGATTTTCAAGTGGGTAGAGCCGCAGACATGAAACTATTTACCATATCATGATATTTCTTGTTTCTCTATTTTTGCTCATAGGATTCTTTTCACAGGAAAGTGTTTCTTTCAATTCTTTGCCCAGTTAATTGTTATTTCTTCTTCAAGACTCAGTTCAGCTTTCACCTCTACGAGGAAAACTTGCCTTATTATTCAGGTTGAGTTCAGTGCACCGCTTTTATTCTCTTACATCAGTTTTTGTCTCTCTTTCCAATAGCTTGTAACTGCTTTAAGAAAAGCAGTGATATACTCACAATTTTTTTTTCTTGTGAACAGTTTTTGGAACATAGTAGATATTCTATTACTATTTGTTGAATGAACTGAAAGCATTATATCTAAAAAAGAAATCACAATCTGAATTAATAAATTGTTATTCCCATGTTTAAACCCGATAGTATATTGAATAATAAAAATAATATCACCTCTTATATGAAATATTATTATTTATCTGTCAATAGGACATGTGTTATCGTTTTGTTTTTTGTGTCACCTCAAGAAATGTCCTAAGCTTCCAGTCTATAAAAAACATGTTTTGCAGAGTGAAATAAATTTAGCATTTACCTCTTCTCAGGGAAAATACCTAAACGTGACAAAGAAAATAGGAAACAGAAATCACATTTGATCTTCCATAAAACTAGGAGGCAGCTAAAATTTTGAGCCATAAAATCAGAATAAAGATTCCCAAAACAGTGAAAATTATATAAAGGTTTAAGAGCATAAAGAGAGAAGACATCCATTGCAGCAGGTCACAGAAAAAGCAGGCTGAGCATACTTCTCCAGGGTGATGCCCAAAACTGGAAATCTCATTACGACAAGAGAAATGACCTATGGGAGCCAGTAAGCATACCTGGACTTCGTTTGGACCTGAGAAGAAATTAAGAATCACACAGACAGGCTGTATTCTCAGAAAACCATCTGTCAAAGAGTCTGGGCTGAGGAATCTCCACACTGTGAGCAGTCTAATAATGCCAAATTTTGTTCTAGGGTGAAGTAAAGACTAAAAAAAAAAATCATTTATACTACCATTTTGTATCATAAAAAGAATCTCTACTATCTTGAAGTATGGCCTTGGCCTTCTCTGATACAAATCTCCTAAAAATAGCTGGTCAGGAAGAAATTATATCCCTCGAGAATTAGCAACAATAGAAAAAGAATAAAATTTATAGGAAGATCACACACACACACACACACACACACAACCAGAGGCAAGGAAAGAAAAATAAATGGCAAATGAAGAATATTGAATAGAAAAAAATCTTGCATGAAAACTGCAATCAAATATTTTCCCAGGAATTTAAAAACTTAGGAGAGTAAGTATGTTTATAATAGAAAAGCACAAAACAGAGATTCAAAAGCTCAGGAAAGAAATGGCCATGAGTAGAACATAAAATATTTATTAGTAGTGGTCAAGAAAAAAGTAAAAAATAGTTAATTACTATAGAAATCAATAGCCTTTATATACAAAATCAGCTACTTTGAAGATACAATGGCAGTAAAGTCCACAATTTTAGTAGTAGAAATATGTATGAAATATTTAGGATAGAATGTAAAAACAAATATTTGTGACCCTTAAAAAACATAATTCATAAAATATTACTATAGGACCCAAAAGGAGACTTAAGCAAATGGAAAGTCATATTTTTTTGAAATACTCACTGTCATATCATATACTCACACTGACATATAGATGTCAATTCTGCCTAAGTCTAAGTTAACATGATCGCTAAAAAAAAATACCAGCATACTTTTTAACTAGACAAACTAATTCTTAAATTTATACAGAAAATTTTAACTAGCAATAGTAACCAAAATACCCTGCAGACTCATGAGTAGTGACTTGCCCTACTTGATATCAAAATGTATTATAATGTGATAACAACTAAAATAGTTTTTCCCTAGCACATGGATAGTAAATCTATGGAATGGAATAGAAAATACACCAATGTAACTAAATACATTTAAAAAAAATGTGTGATACAATCAATATCTCAAAATAAGAAAGCAATATTATTTTAAAAATAGTGGTAAGGCAACAGAATAAGATAGCTATTTGGGAAAATAAATAAAAATTTTGATCTTAACTCTAGTTTTTATTCAGAAATGAATTCCAGATAGACCAAAGATATAAATGTAAAAAGTACAAATGAAACCAGAAATTATTAGGAAAAAAATGGATTTCTTTAACTCCAGGAAAGCTCAGGCCTTTCTAAGTATGAAATAAATCCTTGAAATCATTACAACAAATTATTAATTAAATCAACCATGTATAAAGAATTCCTTTATGATTCAAAATAGATAAAGTCAAAAGACAAATGCTAATCTGAGAAAGAATAATTACAATTTATAGGATATCAGAGGGCTCGCTCTTAACCTCAAAAGTTTCCGACAAATCCATAAGTAAAAGTCTGACGATACAATAAAAAAATGTGCAAAAGAAATGAAAAAACAGTTCATGGAAAAGGGAAAATGCTTAAATAAAAATTCAGACTGAAACTACAATGAGATACTGCTTTCACCTCTTAGATTGGCCAAGACTCAATTGTACGTTGGCAACGTTCGATGACGTGTTGTTTTGGCAAGGTATAGGGGAACAGGCACTCTCACACATTAATGCTGGGAATGCAAATTAATACAACCCTCTATAAAGGGAATTTAACAATAAAAATTAAAAAGAAAATTAAAATTAAAAAATAAATACTTTTAACATCAGCAATGGTATCAGGGATACCATTTCTAGAAATTTATCTAGTTGAAAACTCACAGGTGTGCAAACTGATGTGTAAGATCTTATGCATGGCAAACAACATGCAATAAATTAATTGCATAATTAAAAGAAGATTGAGGGGCTGGCCCAGTGGTGTAGTGGTTAAGTTCTGGGCACTCTGCTTCAGCAGCCCAGGTTCACAGGTTTGGATCCCAGGCACAAACCAACACCACTCATCAAGCCATGCTGTGGAGGCATCTCACATACAAAATAGAGGAAGATGGGCATAGCATGCCACTATTCCTCAAGCAAAAAGAGGAAGATTGACAACAGGTGTTAGTTCAGGGCCAATCTTCCTCACCAAAAAGAAGAAGAAGAAGAAGAAGATTGGTCAAAGCAACTTGTTACACTCATATATTAGAAAAATATTCAGCCATTTAAAAATAATGAATCAATATTTATAAACTGATATAAAAGAGCTACAAGGTTAAGCGGAAAAAACGCGAGATGTTAAATGATGTTTTTAGTAAGTTGAAATTAGCATTGAGAGAAGGAAAAAATGTATATATGCCATATTTACTCATATTTACACAGAATATTTCTGAAAGAATACTCAAGGATGTAACAGCAGTGGTTACTTCTGGAGAGAGAAACCTGAAGGCTGAGAGAACTGGTCATGAAAGAACTTCCTTTCACAGAATATTGTGTGCATTTTGAAGTTTATATCCTGGGTTGATTTATTCACTTATTTTTTAAAAGAAAATGATGGCATGGCAGAGCAGGGGCAGCATAAACTGCAAGTTAGGAGCCAGCCCACCTAGATCCAATCCAGACTCCACCACTTCCTGCTTGGGTGACTTGGGGCAAAGTACGCAAACTCTATGTCATCCATTTTCCTCATTTTTAAAATGGGAATAATAATACTGCTTATTCCATAAGGCTGTTATTAGAACTAAACTAATTAATACATATAAGGCCATTAGAAGACTGCCTGACATAGAAAAGCACTTTATCAGTGGGTTTTGTTTTCATTAAAATAATAGAGTAAAACCCACACACAGAAACACAGACACACTAGGTATCTGTAATAAAGCAGAACTGACCAGCCTCAGAGAACTGGGACAGTTTAGAAAAAGAGACCACAACCAAGTTGGAGTCAAGACCAGGGTTGAATGTCTAGGAAAGCAGCTTCTGAGAAAAAGAATTCAGATATTTATCAGCTTAGTTTTTGCCAATTTGGTCCTACAGATGCTGTTCCCAAGGGAGCTAGATGCACACACATCACCACCAACATTATAAAGTGTGAACACAATACAGGGTTTCAGGAGAGTAATTTATTAGCTGAGAAATAAAAAAAATCCTCATCTGGCTCTGCTGATCTCATCAGAGCATAAGCCAGGTAAAGCTGAACAGAATGTACCATCCACAGGGTTCCAGGAGAGGGAGCCAGCTTCTAGAGGGGCAGAGAACACAGAGGGAGAGTCCTGATGTAGGAAAGAGCCTTAGAAATAGAAGCTTCCTGAGCTCAGCATCTAGTAAGGCAGTTCTTCCACTGAACTAAGTCACATCCTCTGAGCTAGCTTTAGGCTGAGCTACTAAGCAGGGAAGAAATGGGCCTCAGGCCATCCAGATTTGTCTCCCTCTGATATTATGATTTCATATGCTTTTTGTGTCCACCCCAGAGAAACTACAGAATCCGGTGCTAGTGAGGGTAGGAAGTTCTCTAGGCTCAATCTCCTGTCACTTACCTTAATATATTTGTCTAACTGGTGAGTGGTCACAGTGAGGTCACACTGAGAAATTTATTCGGAGTTCACATTTTATCTAGCTATTTCTAGAGATACCTGCAAAGGCATAGAGTACACCTGTTCTTACTCCTTGAGATGTAAAATTCAATAGGATCTATTGCTTTGTATAATTACACAGTTCAAATTGGAGGCAGGTTTTCATCCTGATGCAAGAATTAAAAAATAATATAAAACCTCTGAATCCATCATCACGTGAATACAGATCCAAGTACGATTTGTCGGATTACTATTATGGACAAGATTCTCTACAAAAGTCTCTTCTCACCACGTTTCCTTACTGAAAAGAGAAGGCAGAGGGTGGAACATAAATTCAATTCAGTGCTCTTGCTTTGAGTTGAGGCTTAGGCTGCCCCCAAATTTCTTCTTTATGGCTTCCCCTGCTATTCATGAAAAAGATGCACTTCCAAGACTTTCTTTATGTTCTACCACTTCCAATCTCTTACGCAGTTTTCACACTAAAGTACAGTAGGTTCTTTTTCTTTTCTCTTTTTGTTTTTGGCTCCTGTACCTATCTCCTAACGGTTTTTACTTTATCTCTGTCTTTGAAATAATAATAAGAAAAGAATCCTTGCTTAGGTTTTATTTCTACACTAGTTTCTCTGGTTTCCTTAGCCTAAATCAAGGTTGTCGATCACCTATTGCCTTAAATAATTTCCTCCTATTAACATAGGCAAAGGCTAACAGACATTTGTGACTGAGGGGGGAACAGGATTGCTTATAAGAGTGAAAAGAGCCATGTGGATGTTCTTAGCATGGAATAACAAGAAAATAAGTTTTCCTCTTTAACCTTCCAGCCAACTGTGTGCTCTGCCTCACTCACCTCCCGTAAAATGCAATCTAGTCTGACTATTCAGCAGATGTCTCAGCCAGCAAATTAAAACTCTTAGTTTTCAATCAGTAGCTGTTTTGGTTTTGTTTTTGATGTTTGGGGTAGTTTTTTTTTTTTGGTAATTTTGAAGATCTGTAAAGAGTTTCCATAGGATTATTATAGAAATTGCTGTTCGAAGCTTTCTTAATCTGGAAAGAAGTGGTTATGAATAAGGATGTACAAGTCACTATCAATTTTCTTCAAGCTGGTCCATGCCTGTTTATCCTTTTGCCTTATGTGATGACACGCATTGCAGTCTATGTGAAAATGTCCCATCCGCCAGTAGGAAAAGCTTAATAATTTATTTGCAGTCCATCTTCCTCTAGACAAGTGCATGCCATGTATTTGCTGAGTTGTGTAACTAGCTCTCAGAGCAGGCACATGGTCAGCTGCAAATGGTTCTTTCTGACATCTTTCCATTTTTCATGATATTGATATTTAGCCCCTGAATGCCTGCTCTGCATTTTCAAAATAAAACAGAAGTGAGGAATCAATTGTGTGTTGTTGGGAGAAATGTCATGACCTTGATTATAACTGTCTCTTTTGAAGGGGAAATTATAGATGTGAAATTCTTCAGGGTCAGATCTAACACAGTACATCTAATTTAGAAGGGCATTCTCTGTTCTCTGGGAGTTCTCAGAATCTCTAAACCTAGATTGAGAGGGAACTCTTCAGTCATTCTTTGTGCTGTGGTCAAACTTTTGCTCCTATACTGGGATCACACAGTGGGAACCCTGTATTGGATAAGGGAAGACATATTCATGAAAGGACCTAAATTAACCTGACATTGCAGAAAAGTTAAGAAAATTATTGAACTTGTGGAATTTTCTCTTTATCCTGATTTATTTATTTTTTTCCTATTCTACTTCCACATAAAAACGTCTTGAAACTTATTAGCGTGATGGTCTTTTGTTCTAGGAAGGAATGCAAAATAAACACTGGAAACCATGCAAATATCCTCATACAAGGCCTCTTTTCTCTGGTCTCAGGGCATAGACTCCAAGGACATTTTAGGAAGGCCCTGATATGCCTCTGTGTTTCTCCTGTAGTCATCTTTACCTTTTTTTTGTCTCTCTGAATCAATAAACTTCAAAGGCTAAGAGTATACAACACCTGTCTGTGGGAAATCCAACAGAGCCTCTGGAAAATACAGCCAGAAGAAACCAAAAGAATTGCCTAAGCATATAAAATTACTTCATGGAATGTTCTGAGCAGTATCACCCTGGTTCTATTCAGACTCATGGCTAGTGCTTATTTCCATGACTCCGAGGAATTATTTGGCAGAATAAAATAGCATTCTTTCTCCCACCTATTTTCTGCAGAGATTTCACACATTGACTGAATGTAATATCATGCCACACTGAGAAGCATGATGGTTGAATCTCCTCTGTGTCTGTGCAGAATACTAAAAGACCAAGGGGCCAGAGTTTTTCTGAGCTGAAACTTAGTTCTTGTACTTCTTTTTTTTGAGGAAGATTAGCCTTGTGCTAACATTCACCACCAATCCTCCTCTTTTCGCTGAGGAAGAGTGGCCCTGAGCTAACTTCTGTGCCCATCCTCCCCCATTTTATATGTGGGACACCTGCCACAGCGTGGCTTCATAAGCAGTGCATAGGTCCTTGCCCAGGATCTAAACCGGCGAACCCCGGGCCTCCCGAGCAGAGAGCATGAACTTACCCGCTACACCACTGGGCCGGCCCTTAGTTCTCACACTTTTATAGTCAGTTTTAAGAAAGCTCAGAATTACAGTTTTTCCCACAAAATCATCTTATGTCTATCACCTTGGGATGACATCTTAACATCCTTTAGAGAAGGAAATCCAAATGTAGCTTGACATGTGGCTCTTGCGGTCAGCTGTGCAGCCCACGTAGGGATTTTCTGTCATAACTAACTTTCCTTCTAATATCTGGTGCCTTGTGTTTATATTCTACACATTTGATTCTTCTGGGTCATTATATTGAAAGGGAAAGAAATAGCTTTAGCTCTCTGAAAGACACATGCCCCATCTGTGGCCACTCACTGGTGTTTGAACAGTTATAATCCCACCCGACGACAGAGGTTTCTCTTTCTGTCTAGACCACTTGGGTTCCTGATGGGAGCCCTGCAGAGCATGTGCAGAGAGCATGGAGCCATCCTATATCTATTCATGAGGGAAAACTACTCTACCCCGATTGAATTCCTTACAATTGACGCTGTGAGAGCACAGGCGGAATGCACATTGTAAAAGCACATATTGTCCTAGTGCTGCTGTCAGCAAAGACCTTAATGAGCTTCAAGAGTAATATGGATGGTACAGAAAATGCTATCAATCAGACGTGGAAACAGTAACATGCAGAAGAGAAAGAGAATGAAAAGGTGGAAGAGAAAGAGAATGGGGGCCAGATTCAAAATACTAGGATAATATAAATAAACTATTTCAGTTTGGAGAGTGAAAAACATGCTTATATTAGCAAAAAAAAAATTCTACATGGAAATGTCAAGACTGTGAAGGATCAGAGATTTTATCCATCTGCAGCTAACGAGTTAGCCAGCCACTTTCATGAATTCTAGGATTTTATTACTTACGACACAGCAGCAGCATGAGCTTCACGTTTGGCTCTTCTTGTCCCCCAAGTCCCTCTGGGGTGACAGACAGATGTACATACAGTGGGTTTATATCACAACTGAGGAATCCTGAGAAAGGGAACCCAAATCTTTTACCAAGCAAACTTTTCAAATTTGGCCCAGGAGGGAGACATTATTCCTATTATCATGAACAACAAACAAATCTGGGAGGCGCTAGTTCTAGAAAGAGATGAACAAAGTGAATTCTGCTGCTAAATAAGGCGAAGTCTTCTGTTTTTCTTTGTCACTGTTATCTTCTCCACAGTTACCTTAACACCTTTCATAGTTCTTGCAGTGTCTTTCTTATAGGCAGATACTCAACAAAATTTATAAAACAAAACCATTAATCTTGGAAAGTTTTAGTTTTTTCTGACTTAATTGATATTTTAGCTAATCACTTGGTTCCTTTAGACTCATTGTATAGCCTCTTGTTCCCCAGACAGTATGGGAAGCTATAGTAGATTTCTCATTTCAAAGAATTTGTCTCATGATACGTGTATATGTTCATTATACAAGTGCTATACGTCTACAGGTAAGCACGTTAACTAATATGTCACTTACGTCATTCTAAAAAATATGTTTCCTCCTGGACAATATATTAATTTCATGATCATAGTAGAAAAACGTTTTTAAAGTACACATTGACACATCTGTGTTTGTTTGTCTCATAGGGAAAACAAATGTCATTCCCTGCTTGAATTGTACATTTGAACCATTGTACAATTGAATCAATTCTACATTTAATGGAATTCAATTACTGAAAGGTAGTGATATCTTGAGTTAACCCACTCTAAGCATAGGGAGTAAGATGGGTGAAGCAACAAGTTTCTCCCATCCTAGTTTTGTAGCACACTCTATTAGCAATAGGAGCATTATGAACTGGTTTGATAATTAGACCCAATAGTTGCATCAAGAGAAAGTGTTTAACAACTATTCTACAGCGAGCAATATTCTCTGAAACTCTCAGTGAGAGTTAGAGACTAGTCATCTGCCCCACATAAATAAATGTATTATGTCAATTGGACAGAAACAAAATTATAAGAAATCATTTCTCAGCATGAGCTTTGAAAGTAACACTATCATGATCATCACTGATGAAAAACTACTTAGAGAAGTTTCCTTCAAAACAAACCCCATTGAAAAGCTAAATATAATTGATACTTTCCTTGACTAAGAGAAAAATCTGGATACCTTTGGGCCATTGGGTCTGAAATTTCCTTCCTCATTAACACTGATTCATTTTGCTTTCATATTTGGTGCTGGAAAAAATCTAGGGTTAATTATTAGATTGTTCTCATTTACATCCAAGATGTTTCATTGCTCCTAAGGCTTTAGAATTCAAAATATTCATTTAAGAGGAATAGGTAATATGAATTAAAATTAATACAATGATGTTTTCAAACATTTCTTTATGTAGTTTATTAGTTTAAAAATGTGTTCTTTGAGTTCAATGAATGTATTGCGCTTGAGAAAGAGGGGATGGAAACAAAATATAACCACCAAATAGCGTAGGAAATGGTACAGGTCAAAGAGAAATCCTTTCTTCAAAGATTGTCCAGTGCTTTTCAATATCGAAAAATACAACTCAGGCAATTAAACGTGCAATTTGAAAGGTCAGAATGTTTTCAGGTTCAGGGTGCTTGTTTGTCATTATTCTCACATAATCCTCTAAATATTGATAGTCCTCCTTCTTTTCCATCCAATTCAGCAAATTGTTATACATACACACGTGTCAAAAACTTGCAGCTCATGTGCTTTCTTAGGATACAATAAAATGAATTTGATGATTTTTGTCATTCCTAAAAAAAACATTGAAAATGGATCATATGAAAACTCCACGAGAACAGAGATTATGTTTATTGTCTTCACTTGTCTTTACTCAGTGGTTGGCATGTGACAGGAACAAATTTTGTTAAATGCATTAGTGTAGTGGCCATTTTGTGGCTATGGAGCTCTACTGAGAAGCAGGCACATTGTAAAGGCATCTTTTTTTTTCAAATGAATCTGTTCACCTGCAACCTTGAATCTAGTGATCTGAATAGTCCAATAGCTCCATATTTCTTTTCTGCTAGTTGTTTCCCCAAATGTTGACCACCATAATTTGAATAGCCTTATTTGTAGTGCATTTCAATGCAAATATTGTGAATGGATTATTACTTGGCTAATAAATTATCTCCTTTGGGAAATTTCAGAAGATCATCTCATCCACACTTTTTAAAAATGCTGGGGTTGTCATTCTCTTCCTTTGATCAAATTATTTTATTTATTCTAGATAAAGAAAAATCTGATACATTGCATTGAAACTAATAATTTAACTGATATAGAGCGTGTAAGATAATATTTAGTTTATTTGGGCAATGTTTTATTGTAATCATAACAAATGAAACATTTTAGAACTAGACAAAATTAATTTGACCAAGTGCATCTACTATAGATTTACAAATTCCTATGCAACTGGAATATCAGGATATTTGAATCTGATAGCCACTGAGATATGCCAACTGGTTATAATGATCCCAGATGTTTTATCAGACAGAATAGTGGATTGAGTGCTTTCAACACTATCTGCCTTATGTGTTCTTATATTTCTGTATTGGCAAAGAGAAGTCCATGCATTCCCCCACGGCACATCTTTTTTACCTTGCAGGCAGCTTGATGCCAAGCATGAATCATGTGTGTGGATAACATGGACCATGTATTTCAACCTGACTCTGAATATTAGTTATGTTGAAATATTTCTTAACTTTGAGAGTAGAATTGTTTCTACAGTCATGAAAAATTTAAATCAAAATACAACAAACAGGTAATCTCATACATCTGGAAATTACCCATTAACTAAAATAGTTATTCTCAAAGAAATATCAGTATGCTATTTTCCAGTGTTGCTAAGCCATACTTACAAGGAAATATTTGTAAAGGTTGATTATATAGCATTGTGAATATTTATTCTAAAATATTAGAAGACAAAGGAAACTAAAATTTCCTACATTAAGATCACAATTATGTCAGTGTCTGGAGCAAAATGACTGGAAGGAACTACAGCTAAACATAAACTGTTTAGTGAAATAGAAGTATTTTTTCTCTGTTCCGCTATTCTTTATTCTCTAATTTTTCTAAAATTGGCAGTATTATTTTAGAAATATATATGAAATGCATTTTATTCAAAAATAATCCAGGTTTCAGTCTTCAGTGCCTTTTTTTCCATTTTTAATTTCTTCTCAAAGTAACTTTTTTCCCTTTGATTTGATCAATTTGCTTTTGTGAGCTATGCTATATTCTTTATTATTCTTTTCTCATTTGTTTCTCAGAGGTTTTTCTGGGTCCCCACTCCTTTTATTGTTCTTTTGTCTTTGCTGCTTGCTTCTTTAATACAACTAGCTTTTGTCATAGCCTGGTTCTTTGTTCCCATCCCTGCACTTGATGATGGCTCAGCCCGTTTGCACCCATAATCAACTTGCTATCTCTTTTTCTTGACCCTTCAGGCTTCTCTATTTCTAAAGATAGAATGGTAAATTAATAGCAAACAAATAGCTTATTAATGACGTGATTTATCATCTTCTAATCTGCTCTCTTAAAGATCTTTTGCAACAATAGAAATTCTGTTGACTCTGCAGCCCCCATGGAATTATCTTCTTTCCATATACCCTAAAGGGGACTGACCAGCTTGTTTTGTCTTTATATTATTATAAAATTAATATACATTCTTTTCCTCTTCTTCCTTTTCTTCTACTGTCTCTCTCGCTTACTCTTTCCCCTTCAGGGAAAAGTCATCTCCATCACCCTGCCTTTCTGTTTTCCATAAGTTTAAAAATTGTTGTAAGTGGCTGAGCACAGTATCAAGGGAACCCCTTGACTGAGAAACCAAGTGATGACAGCTGTGTTCAGAATATGGTCTTTAAAGCAGACAGACCTGGGCCTAATTCCCAGCCATGTGACTTTGGTGAATGATCAAACCTCTCTCAACCTTGATCCTTGCTCATTTTCAAATAGGGGCCATCATGTTCTCACAAGCTGCTGTGGGCATCAAGCGAAAGACAGTGAGTGAAAGTGCTCTGTAAGCTCTAAAGGACTTCCCATCCTTGCTTTCTGCCATCTGATCCATACCTATCCCTTATTCTTTCCTCAATACTTCCAACTCTCTTCACTGCCAAATCCAGTGTTCCCCCTGCACTAAAGAGTATGTGACTGCCTGAAAATTCCATGCTGTTTGATGTTGGGCTTGTCTAGAATATTATCTGTCTTCTCTCAACCTGGCAAAGTTTTCCTCATCCTTTTAATTTCAGGGAAAATATTGGCATCTTCAAAATTCTTCCTCTACTTCTCTCCCAATCCCCATACCCACAGCTGGGTTAGGGGCTTCCCCTGTGCCTCCCCCTGAGTTTTGTATTTTCTCTATAATTCTTCTCATGTGATTCTTTAGCTATCTCATCAGTTCACTAAACTGTGAATTCTTTGAAGGCAGAGTCTTTGTCGCTTATCTCGATACTCCAGGGTCTAATCAAGTATCTCGTGTGCTGCAGACATCCTATAAACACTGGATGAATGAAAAATGAATGAATGCCAATGAAATTATTTGCAGCAAAAGATTATTTAATCTTATCTTTGAATTGCATTGTATTGAACTACAGAAACATAAGTAGATAGATAGATAGATAGACGATCCTCCTCTTCCTCATGGGTATTGCACATTTGCAATCACATGGCTGATTCCACAGTCCATGTAAAGAACATCATACTGTGCATAAGCCTGTCCTGTCCTGAAACAGTATCCCATTGGTGCCCTGAGCAGAAAGATCGTGGGTTTCAAGGATGTCATTGGGTTTGGTAATATAGGAGGAGAAAAAATATCAGCTAAATGTTAAATAATCAATATGAAAGTATGTAATTCCAAAAGAGAGTAATATGACTAGCAGGCAGTAAACCTGCGGAAAGGAAGGCTAAATAATTACTGTTCACTTCTAGACAGTTCCTTGAATTGGATTCATATTGAGCTAAGGCTATCTGAATTAGAGGCAGCTGTATAATCCAAGTGTTGAGCAGCATACAGAATCAGATTGAGTGCTTGAGTGTCTGCACCCTAGGAAATTGATTTGACGACTATGTCAATTACTTCTGGCACCAAGCTTTCTGTGGGTTGCATTACAACTGCTCTTTTGGTCAGCTGTGACTGCTTCCCCATCCACGCCTATTGTTTTAGATTTATTTACTGCACTGGCAATCATAAATCATGGACTTTTTTTCTATACCATCTGGAAACTCTGGTGTCATTGTTTGGGTCACTTTTGATTACCCGCTCTTATTCTCAGCTACTGCCAAGGCTGATGTATCTTGAATTATGAAAGACTTCCGCCACAAGCTGACCTATTTGTGAGCAACCTTTCAGCATCTACATATGTTTATTTTATCCAGCACATAGCTGGGTAAAATAAAAAGTGGATTCTCTAATCCTCCAGAGAATTATTCCTTTGCCTGTGATACTGAATTTTTAAAGCTCACAATTTGCCTAACATTTGCTTCTTTAATCCATCAGACTTTTCTGTCATTCTTGCAAGGTCAGATTTAACAGATTGATCATCACTTTTCCATGGTGCTGGGAATGTAATTTCCCAATATTCTCACTCAATCTCAATCTCTACTGGAATATTCCATTTTGATCCTAAAATTAGAGTGAAGCCTGGTTGGTTGTTTTGCAAATAGTCCTTAGACAATGAGGCAAATGCACTTTTTCTCTCTTTCTTGTGG
Source organism: Equus asinus (assembly GCF_041296235.1). Lineage (NCBI taxonomy): Eukaryota > Metazoa > Chordata > Mammalia > Perissodactyla > Equidae > Equus > Equus asinus. The sequence goes on along the minus strand of NC_091801.1, from coordinate 20,919,095 downwards.
TGTTCACTATTATAAAAACTGGAGTTAGTTACTATCATACTTTCCTGACAAGCTCACCAGAAAACATCTTCGCAGTGTTCTTTCTCCAACCAAATGGTGCTGATGCCTACCTGTATCAACAGTGTCAGCAGATTATTTTCATTGTACGCAGATGGTTTAGTGGCAGTCCAGATCAAATCTGAAACTGTGCTATCAAGCAGTGTTTATGCAGAGAAGCAATTTGAATATTGGAATTTTGTTGAATTTCCCAGGCCACAGCTGCTTGCATCTGACATCTGCTTCAATTTTTTGAACAGCCAGTTTTTTTTATTGTTTTTTTTCCGGCAATCTCAAGGTTGAGTTTTGGAGGGCTGTGTTCATATCTACTTAGTCCTCATCAAGTATCCCTCTCTAAGTAGTGTAATAATCTACATTGCGCTGTGTGTTTTAGAATCCTGACTCTTTTCTTCTGCTCCTTTTTAACATCAAGTATGGCTTTAACTATGATTAGGAGAATGTTCACTTTCCTACAACTTTTTCCCATACAAGAAACTTCATTAACTGTCATTTGTTGGAGTCACTATCAACTGAAGGGAGACAAATGAAGTAGCATTGTTAGAATTTTCTTAAATAAATAATCATCTACAAGTCTTCAGTAGATAAAGAATACTACATAATTTTCTCATTACTCAAGTATCCTAGAGAGGCTGTAGATATAAGGGTGGTTTGTTTTCTATCAAGACAAAGCCCCAATGAATGTGGTCTAATTAACTTTGCGTCTTGATATACCAAAACTACCATTTCACATCTTTGACAGTAGTGCCTACTTGCATAATGTCTTGTCAAATCATATCAGATCACGTTCTGTTATGTTAGATATGCAATGCTCCAATAAGACATGATATGATCAAGGCAACATGGTAGATATTTGAAAAATTTGTGTCCTGTTTGTAGCTTCACTGTCACCCTTTCAAAATGCAGAAAGACACAACCAACGTGTCAAGCAGTAAATTTGAGGTTTGAAGTGGTAGGATGCTTCAGCAATTGCTCATTTCTAAACACTTTTTAATCCACCTATAAGACCCAAAGATGCACAGAGTGTTAGCTGTTAACATATTGTCATATTTCCAGATCATCTAAGTAACAGACCTTGCAAGAAAGCAAAGAATAATATTACAAGAGCACCTGTGATTTGCTATCTGAAAGAAGTATAAAAAGCACACCATTTTCTCTTTGTTGTTAAAAGGGTGAATATTAGTGTATTGTGCTTTTGCTTTTAAAGAAAAATATAATAAAGGATGCTGTTGGCAAGGTGTGATATTACTTTAGACATGTGCCTGTTATGTTCTCATTTTCCGTTTCCTTCCTATCTGTTTACACAGCTAAGAAGAAGGGTGATGAAAACATTAACTGACTGGTGTTGTTTTTGGTCAAGAAGCTTCAGATAAAGGGGATTCCTTGATCTTTTCCTATGGACATTGAAATTCTTTTCATTGGGCTTTTCAGAGCAAGATAATCCAAGCATTCGCATCTAAGAATTCCATATATAACAAGTCCTTAAAATATATCGAGGTGAAAAGGAGAAAATGCAACACAAGGCTGGTATTGAGGGTCTTCCAGTAATAATATTGTAGTTTAGATTTTCACAATCAGAAAAAATGTGGAAAGCAAACAAGATGAAGTGATAGTGTGGAATTTTGAGGATTAAAATGGGATGTTCACGTCAGAGAATAGGCAGTAATTTTTCCAGTCTATTAACAATAATGGTTACTGTCGAATAGAAACCAAAGCCAAGCAAAAGAGAAATTATTTTCTGAAATTGAGGAGACTCTGAAAGCAAAACTTTTCTCATTTGTTTGTCTTGTTTCGTTTTAGGCTCACCAAAATAATGGGAATCTTTTTTTTTTTTATTATTGGTGATCCTCAAAGGAGCAACAGTGAATGAAAAAGTGAAGTCAGTGAGTCAGAGAGACATCAAAGAAACACTCATTATAATGCTGTTTAACCTTTTATTAAGATTGCTATTGTATGGCAATGCATAAAACAGTGGATATTGGGCTCATTACATCAATACTATCTTGGCACATTCTGAGGTCATTCCAGTCATCTTTTATTCATGTTGTCACTGGGGATGGAAGTTATGCTAATAGAGCTGGATCAGGCACACCAAGGCATAAGGAGAGGTTGAACATAAATCCCAGGCAGCAGACTCGTCAGCAGTCAGGATTGCAGCAATGAGGCAGCACCTAACAAGGGCAGAAGGGCCCACTTTGAAATCTTTGTCCTCTGTCCCTCGGATGACCAAATGGCAGGCAAATCCCATGTGACCTATTCATTCACCCTCCCATTCATTCACTCACTTCATGTCCACTAACAAAACAAAAATGGCAAAGTGGAAATAAGGGTTCTCATGTCAACCTTTTCTGAAACTAGGTATGTCTATACCTTTTATATAGTTTTGCAAGTGAGATTTGTGTTCAGAGAAATGTGAAAAACATAAAACATGATCATACAGTATTTTGAAACATATAGACATCTACTCATCTTAAAATTTATCATTATTTTGTTCTCCTTCCAATTCTTCCTTTCGGTTCGGCAATTTCTAGCATCTCAGCTAAATAAAGCTTGACTTATTTTGTCTATGGCCCATTTTTCATTATCTTGTGTTGTGATAAATGACTGAGATATCATTCAAAAGGAGACATTTCAATGGGTTTGGCAAGGGTATTATTTTCTTTCAGAGTGCTATGCTATGCTTAAAAGAACATATTGTCCAGGATAAGTCAGTTATTCTTTAAGCATTTATTTTTAATAACTCTTTAAATAACTTAAAGATGTGAAACGATTCTCCTCCTAAAAAAATTACTATAAATGGTTGATTTTTCAAATTTATACAAACCATAATATTATATGTCTCACCAAACACAAACAACGACATGATATCACCATGTGTGCTTATTATGTGATTTTATTTATCTAGTGGGGTAAAACACGTCCTTTTCATGAAAGATTATTACACATTCAACAATAATCAAACCTTTATTCCTGATTTGCAAACTATAAGATTTAACAGTTTAATTTTAAAAGGTAATTTAAACAGAATAACTGGTCCCTTAAAATATTTGGCAGACCATTCTATATCAATAATATGTGACACGAATTGATGCTAGTGTTGATGATAAACTTCAATGTACCTATTGCTCTCATCTTCTATAATGAATCTAAATAAAATGTCAATAGGTATGGAATGTATATGGGAGCAAATGCTGATAATGACAAAATTAAGCTTGTCAACAACAGTGTTAAAACCAATGTGCTTAATTTAAAAAGTAAAGTCAATTAAAATTAAAATAACAGTGCAGCATGCACAAACGCTGGAATAATCATTAGGCCTTGCTGAATAATGGAAGAGTATAGAATTTTTTTAATGGAACAGCAGGGGTGATACATTACGCAAAGCAACAATCTACAACAATATGACAATCGAATTACTTCAGCCCCATTAGGCAGGTGCAGAGGAATAATTAACATGAATTTTTCCAATGAAAAAGAAAAAAAAATAAAACTTGTTTTTTCTCTAATAACACTAAAGTTGACACACCAACCCACCCTGCACTAAAAATAACCTATGAGAGCAAAAATTTATGATTTTTAGAAATTAGGGTTTAATAGACAAAGGAGATTTGTTTATTCTCCATTTAAATTGACTAATATAGGAAAAGATACACATGGAGCCCTTGTGGTATAATGCTAACTTTTTAAATGTACTTTGCCTTTATGCATTCCTTTTGATTTGGGGGGCTTAAAACAAAATAGTAAAGGATTTTCAATAGTTTCTGACTGTCTAATCTAATGCAGAGATAAAAGGCATTCCATAAAGCCATAGGCAATATTTGTTATCTTATTTCCAGCTCAAATTCAAAACAAATTGTGACCTCCCATTTAGAGTGAAGAGAGAGTCTGCCCAGTAAAATGCCGATAGAAATGAAAGCAACTTTACATTTCTTCACAAAGGGCAAGAAGTTTAAGATCTCTTTACTACTTTCCCTGACAAAAATATCATCCTGTTTTAAAACAGTTGTGATAAAAATCTTACTCTCTCATTTACTTCCAATGAGAGCCATTTAATTTATACTGTGATGAATGGCTATATACTTAAAGGACTGAAACTTTTCATTTCTTTCCTTACCATCAAGAAATTAAGAAATGAAAACGCTCATCCTCAGATGACCTCTTCAATTTAGATAGATCTGAATCAATTGATATATGTGGATGCTTTCACAGGATGGTTGGCTTAGTTTGGAAAATATAATTGTTTGCCCTCTTAGGAGGTCTTTTATCTTAAAGCTTGAAGTGCTTTACCAGTGAGTTCTCATTAATCCTTACTTAGCTTCTAAGGAAGTTCTACCTTTCTCATTTTAGGCATCAAATTGCTCAAGACTCAATAGGTACAAAAGTTCTCCTGAAGGTCATCTGTAGAATCAATAGAAGAAACAGAATAGACCCATTGATCGTTTTATTGTACAATTCTGTCAGTTGGAAGGTAAACGTGTCATTCATGTCACGGAGAGGGTGGACATGGCTTACAAGGTGAAATGAAAGTCATTGCTCTGTGGTAGCCATGAATTTGCAGTTTCAAAGCAATCTTTTGGTATTTTCTCCCATAGCACGCTATGAGAAGCAGACTTGTTGAAGTAGGAAGGAGAAAATTTTTTTTGTTTTAGTTTGGCCCTTTTTTTACTAGCAGAAAGAAAGAATCTCACAGGAAATCTTCAATTCCCGGTTACTATCAATTCTCAATGATCCCAAATATGAGGCATGAATTGATATGTCATCAAGGGCTTTTATACATAAGAAAGTTTTAGTCAATGTGAGAAACACAATCAAGTGTTTTCCCATGTGGTCTGGAACTGTAAGTGTAGAGTATGGAATTTCTAGTTGGGCTTTTGGTTAAAATATTTCTTTCTTCATCTTCTAGCACACAACTCAGCAAAATGTCAGAATAAAGGTTTTTAGGCAGCTTGTAAAGGTAGTCAACCTTCTCAGTTTATGAGAGAGCCATTGCATAAGTGAAATAGAATACTGTTTTAAAAAGATCATCTTTATTGACAACAGGTCAACAAGAATGCAGTGGGTTAATCTACAAAGAACATATTTTAATATGCAAAGTGTTAACATCCAAAATTAATTCTATCTTTTAAACATAAGTGTAAAAGCAGACAAAAGCATAGATGGGTGTTTATAAGAACTTAGATAAGCTGAGGGATTCAGAGTGACACAGGTCTAAGTATAACTTTGTCTCCTGGTGGCTTATCGTGTGATCTGGTGGAGGGAGAAGAGACACGCAGAATTTAATTGCATAAAGTCATAAAACTGAATGTGTGAGAACTATGTGAGAAAACAGTTAATAAGAAATGGCCACTCTGTGACCTTTGTTATGGACACGTTGGCAGATTGAAACACTGGAATTCTAATCCATGTGTGTCCTAAAGAAATTTGGCAATTACTCTCTTACCAATTCTTGATGGCTTTCAAGAAGGCAATGTTAATTATAGTTTATTATGTTATTTAAAAAGCATCAAGTGGATATAAACAGGAATGCTACCATGACCAACTAACTTCATTACAGGATTATAGAGTCAAACTTGAGCCAGAAACTAATAATAGACACCTTCCCAGAGATTCAAGTATTGCCCATGTCTTTGGGCAACCTCAAGTTTCTATAAAAAAACCTCAATGCTTGGTGAAAACTTTGAAATATGCTATTTATTGCCAAACGTTAATTCACATTTGCACTTGGTAAAATCAGTCTATTTTTGAAACGTGAAAATCTCTGATTAACACTGTGACTTTTTATTCATATTCTCTAAAATCTTAACATATTCACTCTACGTGAATATGTAAGAAAGAAGTATTCCCTTGATGAAGAGAGAAGTTTGGAGAAAAAAAGGAGTTAGAACATTTTAGGGATATTTATAAAAAGAGAGTCAATCCACAAGGACATTTATCTGTTGAAATTGGCATACTTTTTAAGCAGACTCCCTCTCTGAATTCAGCGGCAGCTCTGCTGCACCGTTTCATGCACACCTGGGTTCAGAATTGTAGGGCTTCCATAAAGAGGCTGACCTTGTGTTTTCAATTTTTGCCTGAGCATCTTTTCCAAACTAAAGCATTTGATTCTCATAACAGATTTGTGGAACTAATATTGTCCTCATTTTACAGGTAAGAAATGAAAGGCTCAGTGACTTGCTAAAGGTTTACAGAACAAGCATATGATAGAGCTGGAATTTCAACCCAGCTTTAGAGGCTGTCTGACCATAGAACCACTACTCTTAATTCAGTGTATATAATACCTCCTTTAGATAGATAAACCATCTTATTTTTCCAAAACACCCTTGTTTAACAAAATGGTCAGAATTCGGCATTTCTTGTAATGAGATCCTATAACTTCTCTCCCACAGTTCCTACCATAATATACCTTGGTGGGCTTTATAATCCATACAATACACCTTGATGTTGGGTTAGTGCTGAAAAATACCCACAAATGTTTTTGTAGATAATCTTAAGGTTCACAATAATAATTTCTATTGTAAAGCATGAGTTCAGTGATTGATTGACAATGATACGTAGAAGTTGATTCACAAGCTCTCTTTTGTAGGACTGCCTCAATATACATAATGAACCAGGGCTCCCAGCATTCAGAAATATACGTGTATGTATATGCATTTCTGGAAGAATGGTGAGGAGATTGCGCCAAGGGATTAATTGAAGGGGAACCTGGAAAAGAACTTGTCTTAATAAGAAATATAACAGAAAGCATGAAACTATTGCTCAATAGGATTAACAATGCCCCAGTTGTCAGAGTGGACATTATTTTTGCTATTCAGATTTGTCATCTGTCCTAGAAGTAAGAATTTGTATCCAACTCCTAGAGAAAGAGATTTTGCCAATAAGAATATTGGAGGTATTTCTCTCTCACACACTCACTTTAGACACTGGGATTCAAAGAAGTACTTTGGGACCAGTGTTCTGGAATACCACGCAAGGCTACAGGAGGGAATTCTCTCCTCTCTGAAAGGGCATAGGGAAGCACAGAACACGGAAGGCCTTTGAGCTTGCCATATGGCTGATGCATCAGGGCTCTCAGCAGGGACAGCCCAACTTCACAGGCAATTGAAGCAGCCCTCTCTGCATGGACTCCAGAAGCACAATAGCTCTGTGCCTTTAGTGTGCTCCCAGGGTATTCTCAGCTGTGGGAAACAATGCCAGTAGTTTTGACACAACTGAAGACCAAGACCTTGATGGTGGACACCAGTGGTAGAGGCAGTGGTGGAGAGCTTTCCCAGAGAGTCTCAAGCACATATGCCTCAACAGGGTCTATTAGTAGAAAGCTGGATTTGAAGAGAAGGGAAACTGCAAATGCTGAATGTGGGGCCCTGGCCTGGAATCAGTTCTTGACAAAGTTCTTACTGGTCTCCTGAAAACATAAAAATGCCAACAGAGTGAGTTTTTCATGGAGCAAAGTCCATACATTTCAAGTTTTCCTTCAGAGATTGTTTTTGCTATTTTTTGTGTTAATTAAAATATTCTAAATTTATAGAATATTAATGATTACAGCTGGTAGGCAATTTTACTTTTTAATACACTTACATGGGAAAAATCTTAAAAGTTCTTAATCATATAATAGTTGCTCTTTTCAAAAAAGATATAAAATATGATTCCAGTATTTTAATAAATACTAGATTTTAGTATTTTAGTAAACACTAAATTTTTTATTGAGATATAATTGACATAGAACATTCTATATGTTTCAGGTGTTTAGTATATTGAATCTAGTATTCAATATTTGTATACACTGCAAAATGATCACCACAATAATTCTGGGTGTCATCCATCACCACAGAGTTACAAAATGTTTTTTCTTGTGATGAGAACTTTTAAGATCTACTCTCTTAGCAATTTTCAAATATACAATACAGTGTAATTAACTATAGTCACCATGCTGTGCATTATACCCCTGGGACTTATTTATCTTCTAACTGGAACTCTGTACCTTTTGACCACCTTCACCCATTTCAACTCCCATTCTGGCTCCCCTTTCTCTGGCCACCACCAATCTGTTCTGTTCTCTGTATTTATGTGTTCTTTTTTTTTTTTTTTTAAGATTCTACATATAAATGAGATGATATGATATTTGTCTTTTTCTGTCTGATTTATTTCACTTAGTATAATGTATTTTAAAAAATACTAGATTTTAATAAAAAGATGTTACAGATGTTTTTCATAACATTAGATTTCTACTGAAAAATATTTCAAATATTTTTCACATATGTATTTTGCTGCTTATTTTTAAAAGATTCATTTTAACATAGTCAATCAGAATTCTTACTGGAATAATTCAGAGCCCAATATCCAGGAAGAGGTTACTTATAAATGTAATTTAGTAACTTTTCTTTAAAGTATGAAAACACATATTTGCTATTCCCCTAATAGAAATTTTATAAAGCAATATAGTTTTACTCGGCAAAATAGCTTCTACCTTAGTTAGTAAATGCATACTTTTCAAGGACAAAATGTGAAAATAAGCAACAAGTATAGAAATAGTCATTAAATACAGTGTTCTAGGATTATTTTTTCCTGAGGATTAACACATTCTAAAGTAGAAACAAATTCCTGACTTCACAAAAACTATTATGTACTGAGATATATTAGATATCAATTTTTACATGATTTTAAGGAATGTTCTGCAAGAGAGAGTCTTTAGAAATGTATTAAGATAATGTAACTATTTTGTCTCTCTATCAATGTCAATTCTTTTTCACAATCTATTCCAATTTCAACTGATTGATATTTTAAAAATCTTTTTTTTTTGGTATAACCTTTCAAACATTTTCTTTTCTTGTATATGTTTCCTTCTTCATTCATGAATTGTCTTTCTCTAAAATTTTTACATTACATCAAAAAATTAAATACGCTTATTATTTTTTTCATTACTGCCTACCAGTTTGCCATAAATAGAAGTGCACAAACTGGAAATGAAAGATTTAGATGTGTTTATTGATTTTAGTTCCTTATATATTTGCTCTATGAACCCACACATTCTTCCATGGCTGTCATCAAAATTTCTGCATTATAACAAAAGAGCCTTAAAATAATGATAAGAGACATGGGTATGTATATAGAAACTTAAAAGTTCATTTTAATTTTCTATTTTTGGCTTTCCTTCAACTCTGTCAGGATGTGAAAAGAAAAGCAGTCTCTGTAGTGACAAAGCTGACCACTGTACCCTTGGGGATAAGATTCGTTTTCTTCAAGACTGAAAAAGGCAGATTTTGACACTTTAACTGTAGGTGCAAAATTTATAATTAACCTCTAGAAATGAGCTTTAATCCCTGATCAGTGATAGGGAGATACACTGCACAATATTGACTATGGCATAGCTCTATATACCAACACATTTATCCTTTTTTTAACTTGATATTTAAATTAAAAGGGATTTAAGCAATATGTAACGGCTAATTACTTAGAGCTGCAAATGTGTAAGTCAGCAATGGCAGAGAGTAGTTTTCACTGTCGCAGAAATCTACAAATAAATCCTTTCCACTATTCTAGACATTAAAAAAAATTCCTTTGTGTAATTCTTGAAAAATGTGTTTGAAAGTTACAAAATTCAGGAGAAAAATATATCACAAATAAACCATAGATTTGACAACATCATGAAAAGATTAGTTTCATTCAGATCAGATTTATTTCAGTTTAAATTGATGTTTGGAATTCTTATCTGCAGTGAAAAAAATCCAATGACTATGTGGTTCCAATGCTTGAGAAAAATCTCCTTATGATATTCCCAATACCAAACTCCCAGGTTCAGTGGATTTCAGTTGGAAAACCACAAGCTGAACTGAAGATATATATATATTTCAAGCAAAACAAATCTAGCATGCCTTGTAAAGCTGATGTAGCATGATCAAATGGAAATTCAAGGATAGGTCGCTCTTCATTTTTTGGATTTAGCCTATTTATATCTGTAGCTCATTTTTCTACAGTGTTTGCTGTCTTTTTCTAATAGCTTGATATGTATTCTTTGAGTATTAGTGTTTAGGTAAATTAGATAAATATTTGTCTATTATATATGAACAAGTCATTCATGAAAGAAAAGAATTCATTTGTCTAATAAACACAAAAGAATGATAATCCTCTCTAGTAATAGAACCAGCAGAATGATGCAACAATGAGAAATTACTTTTTACTCACTAGGTCAGGAAAAATTAAAAAGAGGGAAGATATCAACTGCTCATGAGGATGCGTGCAAGCAATTCTACCATGCACTCCTGATCAGAATGTGAATTGCTACACCTTTCCCAAGAATTTAGGCAATTCTTATTAAAATGTAAAATGCACATGTCCAATTCAATAGAAAATTGAAAAAAAATTTAAACAGCACTTCACAAAGGGTAAGGCTGAATATCAAATAAACTTGTGAAAAAGTGCTGAGAATATAAATAGGGAAAATCACTTATAAAAATATAATAGGGAAAATCAGTAAAGTTGAGTGTGCACACACAACTTTATGTCTATACTAGAGAAATTGGAACAGTCACAAAGGGGTGTGTGATGGTTAATTTTATATGTCAATTTAACTGAGCCAGAAGGTGCCCAGATATCTGGTCAAACATTATTCTGGGTGTGAGGATGTTTTTGGATGAAATTAACACTTGAATTGGTAGGTTGAGCAATAACAATTGCCCTCCCTAATGTGGGTGGCCCTCATCCAATCAGTTGAGGGTCTGAATAAAACAAAAAGGCTGACCCTCCCACGAGTAAGAGGGGAACTCTCTGCCTGACTGCTTGAGATTGGACATCAGTCTTTTCTGGCCTTCAGACTCCAACTGAAACATCGGCTCCTCTTGAGTCTCGAGCCTGCTGGTTTTCAGACGGGAACATATATCATCAACTGTCCTGGTTTTCAGGCCTTGGGATTCATAATGGAACTACACCCTTGGCTCTCCTGGGCGTCTACTTGCTGACTACTGATCTTAGAACTTCTCCATAATCCCCTGAGCCAATTCCTTAATAAATCTCTTTCTCTCTTTCTATATATATATGCATAGATACATGCTATTGGTTCTGTTTCTCTGGAGAGCCCTGACTAATACAGTGAGCATACAAGAAACCTTTTGTAATACCAAGAAATTGGAAATAGTTTAAATGTCCATTAACAGGAGAATGGATAAGAAAATTGTTGAATAAATCTGTAGTGGAATACTACACACCTCTGAAAATGAAAGAAGTAGAGATAAGTTTAAAAAACATAGCATTGAGTGAAACAAGAAAGTTGTGGAAGCCTACTTACCATAGCATTTATGTAAACTTTTACATCAATTTTTAAAAGATTGTTTATGGGACTACATATATAGTGTAAAAGTGAAAAAACATTCATGAAAATTAAAAACACCACTTTAAGGATAGGAGATTGCTCCGAAGAGGAAATGGGGGAAAATGAAATCAATGGAATCAGAGAACATCATCTGTATTTGCAATATATCCTTATCTTAAACTGTGTGGTCAGTCTGTGAGTGTTCATTGTTGACTATACTATTTTTTTAAACGTATAAAATATTTATTGTAACAAAGAAGATAGGATTTATGTTTCTGGCAACATGGTAAACTAGATGTTCATAGCCACGCTTTTAGATGTAGCACACAAAATCAGTGGAGAAATATAGGAAATTTTTTATTAAATTTATAGTTGAGCAGATTATAGAGGAAAGAGATTTCCACAGAGATCAGAAATAGAAAGCGAGAACCCAGAAGGGCAGGGAGTTGTGGAGCCAGTGTTTGCCCAGGTGGTGTCTGCAGAGCCATGGAGATGATCAACAAGCTACATTCAGAAGGCCACTGACAGGCAGGAGACAGGACTTGGGGCCTGAGCAGGGTGAGAGGGTGCATTGCTCATTACCACATGAAATGTAAATTCCTGAAGGGCTGCACTCAGGGGAGAATTCAGGGAAAACTTCCCAATGAAGAGTGAAAGTACCCATCATGACCTCTCTCAGGCTTGACCAAGGAGAGCAGAAAAAAAGGGGCAAAAAAATTCCTTGAGGTCTCCTAACCACAGATCTTGACTCATGAGGGTTTCTGGTCTGAATTCATAAGGGTGTGCCCCAATGACCATAATCCAATTTTTAATAAAGTTGCTTCCAGGTTGTTTGTGCCACCAGGTAACTATTAGAGGTAGAACAAAACCTTCTCCAGAGGAAAGCGTTTTAAATAAAGACCTCAAAAATCCCTACAAAGAAAACCTCAGATACCGTGAGCACATATTTAACAATTACTGAAACAGATGAGGAAACAAAATAACTGTGAACAGTGTTATTCTGCCCTTTCCCAACAGGGGTCAGGTAAGGGTCCAGGCCTTTTAGAAGGGCTGAGAGCATTCCCCCTTTGCTCACACTTTCAAGTTACCTCGTTTTCCCCCGCCACTTTAGCAGGAGTCAAGAGAGCCCTGGGCTACATTAATAGGAGCTAAGAGAGACCCCAAAAGCACACCTGTCATTCCTGCCAATACTCGGAGTCCCGCCACCACAATATACCTTGACTGTACCAGAGCTAATCTCATTCTTCCATTAACTCTGCTCATGTCAGTCATCTCAAGAATCCCCAGACTCTCAGGTTCCCCCTCCCCACTGTAAGCTCTACAAGGCTCCCTACATCCCCTGCACAGTCCTCATCTCCCATCCCACCTCAATTCTGTACACTTTGCAATGCCCGATCCATCATTAACATAATCTACTCTATCATTGACCTCCACTTGACCTTTCTCTGCAAAATCATGCTCCAACAGGAATCTTGAGGATACTCCATTCCACAGTTCTTTCATTGTTTTTGTTTTTATCTTCTCAAGGATCTTTGTACCTTAGGGGCGGTAAGGATGCCCTCCTTGCTCCTTATTGCTGCTTCTAAACCATGTTTTTCTTTTTCCTCCTTAAATTTCACGTTATCAGATTACATAACCTAGTTTTTTAAAAAATGTTGCCATCAAAAGAGAACTTCTCCAGATGCTCTCCCACAGCTGTACCTGCATGGATATCCTCTGCCTTAGGTGAGCTAATCCTGCTTCTACCTGCAGCCAGTCCTCCCTTGTTGCAATAAAATACCAAATCCCTTCCCTTCTAGCCTATACAAAGACAGCGCTCCAGCGAGGCTTCTCTTCTCTCCCCTACTTCTACATCTTCCTTTCCTCTCTTTACCTATTTACCACAACAAGCATGCTCTCATTTATTTCATCCTAAAAATAAAACAAAAATTAACTTCTCTTGACCTCATTTTCCTTGCCAGACACTGCCCCATTTCTCTGCCTCCTTTGGAGCAAAAATTCTTCTAACAGGAGAACAACCAGAATAGATTGTTCTCTCTCTCTCTCTCTTTGTGTCTGTGTGTCTCTCTCTCGCACACACACTCCACTTCTCTCTTATACCTCCTTCAGTAAGGTTTTCCCCAACTAATACATTCAAAATGCTCTTGTCAAGGTCCTCAATGACCTCTGCGTTATAAAATGCAATGAAAAATATATTTCTTCCTTAATAGTGACCTTTGACAGTTTGTCACCGCCTCCTTTTAGATATGCTCTCTGCACTTGGCCTAGTAGAAATCTCAGACAGAACAGGCCCCAAACGTAACTCATAATCATTTACCTCCCTCACCACTGTACATGTGCCAACCAGTCTTCTCCTCACCTTGGTTTATGGAAACTCCGTCTTTCCAATGGCTCAGAACCAAAATCTTGGAATTACTTTTTGCTCTTCTTGTTCTATCAAAGCCCACACTATTATAGCCCCAAAATACCAGAATCCAAACACTTCTTATCACATCCAATACTATAATTTATTACCTGAATTATTGTTAAGACTCCTAAGTATCTTCCTGGTTCTATCTCTGCTCCTATTAGGTGACTATCTACACATCACCTGTACAGTCATTTTTTAAGTAGACTTTAGTTTGTAGATCAATTTTAGGTTCACAGCAATGTTGAGCAGAAGGTATTAAGATTTCCCATATACCTCCTGCCTCTACACATGCATAGTTTCTCCCATTATCAATATTTCCCACCAGAGTGGTACATTTGTTATATTTGGTGAACCTATATTGTCACATCATAATCACACCAAGTCCATAATTTACATTAGGGTTCACTCTTGGTTTTGTACATTCTATGGGTTTGAACAAATTTATGAGAATATGTAGACATCATATAGTATTGTACAAAGTAGTTTCACTGCCCTAAAATGATCTGTGCTGCATCTATTCATCCCTTTCCCGCCCACCCCCACCCCGTAACCCCTGGCAACCACTGATCTTTTTACTTTCTCCATCATTTTGCCTTTTCCAGAATGTCATATAGTTGGACTCATACAGTATGTAGTCTTTTCAGATTGAATTCTTTCAATTAGTAATATGTATTTGAGATTCCTCCATGTCTTTTAATGGCTTGATAGATTATTTCCTTTTAATACTAAATAATATTCTATTGACTGGATGTACCACAATTTATTTACCTATTACCTATGAAGGACATCTTGTTTGTTTCAAGTATTGGTAATTACGAATTGTCGCTTGTCTTCTCATTCTCTCAATAGTGCCTTTCATTGAGTAGGAATTTTTAATTTTAATGAAGTTCAGCTTATCAACTATTTCTTTCATGGATCATGTCTTTTGTGTTGTGTCTGAAAAGTCATCACCATACCCAAGGCCATCTAGATTTTCTCTTTTGTTGTCTTCTAGGAGTTTTATAGTTTTGCACTTTACATTTAGGTCTGTGATCCTTTTTGAGTTAATTTGGGAGAGGTGCAAGGTCCGTATCTAGATTCATTGTTTTTCATGTAGATGTTCAGTTGTTTCAGCACCATTTGTTGAAAAGACTATCTTTTCTCCACTGAATTTCCTTTGCTCTTTGTCAAAGATCAACTGACTGTATTTATGTGAACCTATTTCTGGGTTCTCCATTCTGTTTCATGGACCTATTTGTCCATTCTTACACCAATACCAAAGATACTTTCAAACATAAGCCAGATCATGTCATTCCTGTATTCAGTACCCTCCAGTGGCTCCCTATTTGAGTCAGAATGAAACCTGAAATCCTTATAATAAATTTCAAGGCTCACCATGATCTGAACCCTGTTCTTTTGCTAAGGAGCTTTATCTCATACTACTCTCTCCCTACACTTCAGTCATATTGACCTTCTTCTGTTTCTCAAAGACGACTTAGGGCCTTTTCACTGACCATTCCCTTCACTGTGAATTCTCTTACCCTAGATGTTAATTTTTTTTTTTTTTAAGATTTTATTTTTTCCTCTTTCTCCCCAAAGCCCCCCGGTACATAGTTGTATATTCTTTGCTGTGGGTCCTTCTAGTTGTGGCATGTGGGATGCTGCCTCAGCGTGGTTTGATGAGCAGTGCCATGTCCGCGCCCAGGATTCGAACCAACGAAACACTGGGCCGCCTGCAGCGGAGCGCGCGAACTTAACCACTCGACCACGGGGCCAGCCCCCTAAATGTTAATTTTTTGACCCCCCTCATCTCTGCCCAGTGAGGTTCCTTCACCGCCTTGTCTGAAATTGCAGCCCAGCTCATCCCCTGCCTGCACTCCCAATCCACCTTGCTCTTCTATTTTCTTTTCTTTCTTCCATAGAACTTATTTCTTGCTAATATATAATTAATTGTCTCTCTCCTCACTAGCTTATAAGCTCCATGATGACATGGAATTTTGCCTTTTTTCCTTTTCCAAGAGAGCGTATTTTTAATATGATAAAAATAGCAGGGAATAGAATTCTGTACTTAGTAAAACTATCTTTTCAGAATAGGGCCACAATAAAGGATCTTCCAGACATGCAACAATTGAGATAGTTGACTTCTGTATTAGTTTCCTAGGGCTCCTATAAGAAAATGCCAGAGACTGAGTGGCTTAAAACAACAGAAATATATTGTCTTACAGTTTTGGAGGGTGGAAGTTCAAAATCTAAACAGCAACAGGACCATAATCTCTCCAAAACCTACAGGAGAGAATAATTCCTTGCCTTTTTCTATTTTCTGATGGTTTGCTGACAATCTTTGCTATTCCTTGACTTGTAGCTACAGAACCTCCATCTCTGCCTCCATCATCTCATAGTATTTTCCCCTCCTATATAAAAACTGCCAAATTTTCTCTAGATTATGTAATTTAAGAATAAAAAAATAACGACAAAATGTCTGAAATGCAAGAAGAAACGAAAGGTATATTTTAAAAAAATGAATGTGTATAAAAACATAACAATATTGAACTGAAATCCTAGACAATAATGGCATATGAGTCAGAAGAGGAACAATTGGAGTTCAAGTGTTCTAAAGTCCTAGTATTATTTTGGAAAGGAGAAAATATATTAATTAATCTTAGATCTTGTTGAGGTAAATATGCTTGTAGAAATTTTGAGAATGGTCACATAAAAATATACACAAAACACATAACTTCCATTCTACTAGAGAAGAAAGAACTTGAATGAAGAGAAAAATAAATAAACTTAATCCAAAAGAGGCAAAGGAGAGAAAAAAAAGAGTAAAGATAATGGGAAAAGGTAATAAAGAATAAAGTCACCATATTGTAACATAGAAATGCATCCAAATGTGTCAATAACTACTATAGATATAAGTAGTCTAAAAGCTCTAGCTTAAAGACAGAAGATTGTTGAACTGGAAAAATATAAATAAAAGCCAGCCATACTTTCTTTAAAAGAGACATATCTAAAAGAAGATGTGGTATATATATACAATGGAATACTACTCAGCCATAAAAAAGACAGAAACATCCCATTTGCAACAACATGGATGTACCTTGAGGGTATTATGTTAAGTGAGAGAAGCCAGACAGAGAAAGACAAAGACCATATGATTTCACTTATATATGGAAGATAAACAAAACCACGGACAAAGAAAAATATTAGCAGTTACCAGAGGGGAAGGGGGTTGGTGGGTGAACATAAAGGGTAAAGGGGTACATATATATGGTGACTGACAAATAATGAAATTATTGACCTCAATAAAAAAAAGAGACATCTAAAACAAAAGATTCTAACTTTATGTTATACAATTCTAAGTAGTAAATTTAAAATGAACAGGAATAAAAAGCATCATTCATATTTCCCTGTATTTGTGGTCATTGTAACAACCTTTGAAGGAGTCACTGGGAGCCCCTGTTCAGAGCTTCAGAACCATCATGAGTAATGATATTACTAGCACTGAATATATGGTAGTAGGAAACTGCAGAGGCAAGAAGATCTATATTGTTTTAATAAAAACATCTGCTGAAGAACATAGAATTTAAATAATAACAGTGTTTCTGCCTTTTTCCTCAAGTGGGAAATATAAAACTAACCTAGGACACTGTCTATGACAGTTAAAGAACATGAAGCAATGATGACTGAGTACCCCGAAGAATATTCACGTGCACTTATTGGACAATAAAATATCTAAGTCCCTTTTCTCTACCGATTATTCTAAATCTTCCTTCATAAATGACCAGACCTCTCACAGACTCATGAATTTTGTAATAGATTTTTTCATTCAAATTGTTTATATAGAGAGACGCCCAGATCCTGCACATTCTAGGATTCTTCAAAACTCTTTTGAAGGCATCCTCACTCATTTGAATCACTATTTACTCAGTCACATCATTTGGTTGGAGTAGGAGAACGATTATTTTTATATTTGATATGTAGGAACTGAAGCAGAATATTTACTAACTTGCCCCAAATTGTGGTAGCCAATTTGGCAATGAAACAAATCTTGATAACATTCTAAACTTTCCACTATTTTCAGACAGTGAAATGGCATTAAAGTAATCTTTATCTCAGGTACACCTGACAGAAAAGGGTGTAGTATATTTTAGTGAAATGATGTAAACTCCTATTGATGTATTTGTAAGATTCATCACTTGGCAATTTCAATACATAACTGGGTGTGTATAATCCTGAGTGTAAGTGCAATTTGAAGGCAGAAGTTTATGGCGTGGGAAGAACTGGGGGATAAGTCCAAGATTCAGTGGAGTGTTTGAAGCGGAGCTGTGCTATTCTTTCTCCTTCCATGAATTGTATGAGATGAAGTGACACCTCTATATTCTTAAGGCCTCCCACTTCAAGTCTTGAAGAAATTTCTTGGAGAATATTAATGCTTGATAGCCTTCTTCATGTGAACCTCTTACACCCTTTAAGATAATTCTCTAGAATCAACTTATACCCACAAGAGCTCAGATAAAATAGATAGCAATGTGGTACAAAGACCATGGGTTTTGAAGTTGGATAAATCTAGGTTTGAATTCTGGCTTCTCTCACTTATGAGCTATGTGACCTTAGATACGTTATTCAACATTTTAGAGCTCCAGGTACCCAGCTATAAATGTGAAATAATGAAATAAGACAGAAAATGTAGACAAAGCATGCAGCATCAGCAAGGGTCCAAGACGAGATAGTTATTACTATTTTCTCTCTATATTGGTCCTTTGCTGATCCAGGTCATTATAATGAACAATAGTTATTTTAAGTGTCATTGCATTTAGATTGAATAGAACAATCAGTTTGGAAGAAAATTTGGTAAATATTTTATCACTCTTATTCCATGGTATAATAATGGCCTGAAAAAACTCAAATGCTTGCAAAGAAGCTAAAGTAAGTAAGTGGATTAGGGAATGCAAATGAGACAAAGGAATAGATTATGGACTATCTAAGGTTGAAAAGACATTCAACTATTTCTGCATAGTTTTAAAAACTATACTCAGTTGCTCACAGTCAAATTTTAGTGATAAAAAAGTAGTCAAAAACAGATGTTAGATTAAATTGGCTGGTAAATTTAAAGAAACTGATTAATTCATCCAAATCACTTGAATAAGCAGGCAACCACAAGTACACATGTGGAAAATCTTCTTACAAAATTCTCTTTTTTCCCCTCCCTAACATCAACTCTCTGCATTTCAAACTTTTTAAATTCTGTTAATCAGAAGCAACCACCCAGCCTCAAATCTTATGGCACCTGCAGGATGCCTTCTTGCATTGTAGAAGGAAAACTAATAATCAACTCCAGCCCAGCATATCTATTATCGCAATGTTGACTGATGGGGAGAAAGTTTATAAAATATATTAATAATATTTGGAGAGTAGGTAAATTGCTCCCTGGTATTATTGTGCATATTATAATTCCCAAGGCTTTATTATTTTCAACATCACAGCCTGATGTCTTTGTTGAGATATGAATCTTATTTTTTAATTTTTTTGATTATTTACCTGAAAAACATCCTGAAATCGGCACTATATTCATATTGTTTACTTCTGCTGCTAGTTATCATTTAGGAACGTAAAAATTGAAGAAAATAAAGTGATTTTGAATATTTGTTGTTCATCCTAGTATGTGTTTCATGTGTTTTTATGTATGAACCCACCTGTCTGGGTGGTGAAAAATCATAATAGAGCGTCCACCTGTGGCTATGACTGAGTTACTGAAAGCAGACCTGGCTTCCTACTGTGGACAATTAAAATACTGGACGAAATGTGCTAAACAACAATTTTCAGACTACGATCTCAAAGAGAAGAGAATCACAGGAGTTGCGCCCTAAGCTTTCTGTCTTTAGGCGCCTTAAAGACTATGGTGCAGGAAGGGCAAACTCAAGCAGAGCCAAGTTGAAGAGATAGATTGAAGTTCAAGGAGCCAGAAGTGGCTGGACATCATGGAACAGAGGGCTGAGAGAATGGAGAGACACAGAAAAAGAGCTCCAGACATCTGCACTGGAGTCCTCTTGAGTCTTTAGCTGAATACTAAGCTGCCTGTCCATAGGCCAAGACTCAAAGACGCCAAGAAAGAAACCACTACTGAGGAAAGAACTTAAAATTTAAAACTATAAAACTAACAGGTGAAAAAATTAGAGAAATATCTCTAATTGGGGTAGGTAGATTTCTTAGAAGGACATAGAAAGCACTAAATATGAAGAAAAAATGGATATATTGATTGGACTTAAAATCTCCCCTTAAAAAAGACTATGCAAATAAAAAGGCATGTTATAGACAAGGAGAAACTATTAACAACACCTGTAGCTGACGAAAGACTTATATCCAGAATACCTATGAAGAAGTCTTACAACTCAATGATAAGAACATAAGCGATTCACTTTTTAAAATTTGCAAAAGATTTGAACAGACATTCCACAAAGAGAGGATATATAAATGGCCAGGAAGCACATAATATGATGTTGAATATCATTAGTCATCAGTAGTCATTAGGGAAATGTAAATTAAAACCTCAATGATTTACCATTAAAAACACTAGAATGGTTAAAATTAAAAAAACTGACAATAACAAGTATTGACAAGGACAGTAGCAACTAGAACTCTCATGTATTATTGGTGGGAGTATAAAATGGTACACACACTTTGGAAAACAGATTGTCAGCTTCTTAGAAAGTTAAACACTCACTTACCATATGACCCAGTAATATATAAAAACATTTGTCCACACAAAGACTTGTACACAGATGTCCACTGCAATTTCATTTATAATAACCAAAATTCAGAAGAATACAAATGTTCATCAGCAATGGAATACTGCTCAGCAATAAAAGGGAGCAAACTATTGATGTATGCAACAACACGGATGAGTCCCAAAAGCATTACACTGAACAAAAGAAGTCAAGAACAAATAGAACACATACCGTGTGATTTCGTTAATCTGAAATTCTACATGAGCCAACCAATCCACAGTGACAGAAAAGTAGAACAGTGGTTGCTTGGGGTGGGAGGAAGTGTGGTTGACTGCAAATTGGCCTAAGATAAATTCTGAGGGTGCAAATTGTTCCATATCCCAATTGTGGCAGTGGTGACACAGGTGTATACATGTGTAAGAACTCTTTTATCTCTATTCTTAAATTACACTTCATTAAAGTTGTATTAAAAAGTAACAAGGAACCATAGAACTTATAATTACATTTATAAAATGATTTTATATAAGAATGTAATTTCTAAACATCTCTAAACTCTTCACTGTATCAATGTCTTCACATTCATATATATACTCCATTTAATAAGATTTGAGGTTTTTTGCACTTTCGTATTATGTAGCATGGGTTTACTTAGTTGCTTGTGTTAAAACTCTTTATCCTGAACAAATGCCCTTTCCCTGTAGGGAAAACAATGTAGCTATCAACTGTACAGACTAATCACTCTGAATTAAACATTTTCTTTTGGATAATACAATTTAAACCATCTTGAATATTATACAGATTATTGGTAAAAGTAATTAAAGACTAGAAAAAAAGGCAATTATAATTTTCGATGGATGAATTGATAGGGATAAAGTAAGAACTGACCTGAACTCTAATCTAAAACTAAAACTAAATTAAGCAAAATCCTAAAACTTTAGTTGTGCTTTTAATTGATTTTCGCACATCAGTGCACTTCCAAGCACCCTATTTTCACTGAGTGCTGTAAGCAGAAGATTCCTCAAGGAAAGATATTAATAGTAGGTGTGACAAGGCAGGAATCTTCTAGAAATGTCTTCCAAAATATATTTGACATGGTTTCTTTTCTAAGACCTATACATTCTTAAAGGAGTTTATTTCCAAATGAAATTTATAAAATTGTCGTTTACCTGGATTGAGAAGAAAATGAATCTTTTTAGGATACTAGTTAAATAATAATAAAGGATCAATTTCTAAATGGAATTGATTACAACTTGTACAGGGAGTCTGATTTGCATGGTACTATGTTAATGAAAACTTGTGTGTTAGAACCAACTCAACACCTGCTTTGCACGGCTCCATGGTAACTAAAGTGCGAAGCAAGGATGTGATTCAGATATGCGCAACTTCCAGTTAACAGAGTACTGTGTCTTTGATATTTCCCTGTTAACACATATTCCATTAATGGAACATAACTTCTGTTAATTAGAAATGGCTATGTGGGTTTTGGAATCAATTGTTTGCGTTGTGAAAGTAATGCATGTATCAATGTTAAAACATCCTAAAATACTAAAAGTCTTACAATGAAACATAGCATCTTTTCCTGCACTTCGTCCCACTCTCACACAGTAGAGGTAATCATTTTCTACCCTTCTAGCTGTGTCTTATGGTCTTTACCTCCATAATTCTAAATAATGTAAGATTATTTATAACTAGTGTAGCTATTTATAATAGCATAACTTTATTTGTAAATAACATGATTAATAATTTTATTTCTTGATTTAACAAATTTTGACCTCCTCCCCTCCGGCGAGATCCGTGCTCCTTTTAGTTTGGATTAGCTGCTTTGTCTGCATAGCGCTCATTCTGGGACTTCCCTTCCCTTCTCTCCTCTGTGGGTTCCTTTCTTTCCTGGACCTCTTGTGGCCTTTTTCCTTGGTTTGCTCTCTCATGTTTTAGCTCATGCTGTAGCAGCTTCCTGAGAGTTTGTGGGAAATAGTTTTTTTAGATATCTATGTAGAATGTATAATTGTTCTCTGATCACATTTAGTAGTTTGGTTGGGTCCAGAATAATACAAAACCCAAATTTCCTTTAGAGTTGTGATGGCATCACTCCACTCTCTTCTGCTTTTCCGTGTTGCAATAAAGAAATGTAATCTCATTTTGTTTCTTTATTCTTTGAACGACCTATCCCTTTACTCCCCAAGCTTGAAGAATTTTCTTTGTTTAATTTCAATTATGTGAAAAGTTTATGGTTCTATGCCTTAGTCTGTGGGTATGTGATGTGTATCATTTATTGTTTTGAACATTTGGCAAACTCTTTCAATGAAAATTCATGTTCTAGAGTTCTGAGAACTCTATTCTTTTGTTATTTCTTTGGTATTTTTACATTGGCTCTGTTATCTCTTCCAGTAAGTCACATGATACAGACCTGGAGTGATGCTTTAATCACCTCTGTCATTTAGGTGTACTTCCTGGGCTATTTAACTATATCTAATAATCCTTCCATTGATTGTTCTTTGTTTCAACTAGCATATTTGCAAAACCCCTTTCTTGCTTTCTGAGTGTTCTTTAATTTTTTTCGTACTCTTGGTTTTCTAGATATATTTTTATTTTTCTCTTTGAGAATTTTAACGACACATTTTTGAAGTTTTCTTTTTCTTCCGGTATCATCCCTATTTCACTTGAGTTCCTTTATTTATTTGTTGGATTCTTTGTCTTTCTGTTGGACAGTTTCCTTAGGTTACTCAGGGTTCTTGGATACACATTCATATTTAATAGTGAGACACTAAAATCTGTGTGTATGTGTGTGGCTTATTAGATGATCAATTTCACTATCCGGTAACTAGGTAGGGAGTCGGTCAGTGGTGTGCTGATAAATATTAACAAGGCTTTCAAGGTGGGGAAAGCCCTGATATGCACTGTGTGCTGATTTTTGTGGTGTAAATATGCCCACCATGGCTGATGTCAAGCTATCAATTTGACATCAAATCGTTATAAAATTCCTGAAAATTTAACAATTAGTTTTCATAAAGCAGTGGTAGCTGGCTCTCACACACCAGTGGACCCAGTCATTTTATTGATAGTTCTCCCCTGAATATCCATTCTGCTGGATATTCTCTCTCAATTTCTCCAGAGAAATATTCAACCACCTACTGCTTCATGCTAAGAGGAAGGAGTGATTATGCATGGCTGCTGGTGTTCATAAACTCCGAGACAAATGGTGTTTCGTATATAGATTGCAACAATATCTCCTTGTTTTTATATAGAGCTTCTGTCCCCTAGTGTGTTTAGTGTCTCTGATTTTGGAAACATTCAGGTTCAAATTTGCCGTGGAATAATGCTTTTTGGATGGAGGAAAGGTATTATGGGAACCAAAGGAATGAGAAAGGGTGCCTGTGAATCTACCTGCTTCTAATGTAGATGGTTTAAACCAATCCTTTATTGAAGCATCATGCTTTGAAGTCCCACAGTATGTAAGTACTGTTTTCTGTTTTCTGCCACAGTTGATATCTCTAATTCTGGAGGCCTTCCTGAGTACAATGGCAGGATTTTGTATGCTTCCTGTTGAAAAATGTGGTTTTCAGATTATCCAGCAGTGTGAATTACTCAATCCATAATTCTTCTCCAAAAAATGTGAGGCATTTCTCGTCTGTCCCCACTCCCCTATCTTTTGTGTACTTGTAGGTTTTTATCATTTTTTATGAATTTGATTTAGGGGGAGCTAGGTAGGGGAAAAGATAGACACATATATTCACATAATTCTTTAAGTTGAGGTCATGTTTACAAATTTCCTATTTGCATTATATAATTTTAGATGACCACTTGCAAGTTCAAAATTGCAACATTGAAAAATAACTCTATCAGTAGAGGAAGATGGGCACGGATGTTAGCTCAGGACCAGTCTTCCTTAGCAAAAAGAGGAGGATTGGCAGCAGATGATAGCTCAGGGCTAATCTTCCTCAAAAAATAAATAAATAAATAACTTTATCCTTGAATTTTCTCTTTTCATCATTGCTTTAAATCACATGAGTAGAATTTACTGATTAAAAAATGCCAAAAAGACAGAAATATAGAAAAGCAGAATGTGAAAAGGTCTCCTGTACTCCTATTTCATACTTCTCTTTACTGTCTAAGGAAAGCCACAATTATTGTGTCAAATATTTCTATCAACTCTCCTTCTGTGTATTATATGTATATGATATACACTATTACTGTATCCACTATATTTTCATGATAGTGAAAGAGAGTCATAGTTGAATGCTAACTTTATCTGCACTTGGTGATTTTTCTTGGAAATGAAAATGCACATATAGTATTCCCACAGGTACAAGTTTGCTGCATCCTATAAGTTTTATTATTATCTAAATATGCTGAGATTGAGATTTTTATTTTCTCTATGAATTAAAAGTGCTTTAAAATCTGCAGCTGTTGGAATATGTATTTTTTAAAATCATGCACATGTTTTAAGCAAATGAGTTGCCTATTAGTTTGTAATACATAATTTTTTCATGTTAAATTTTTTCTTTTAATTTTATAAACATTTTTTAAATGTGAATTGATGTTGGATTTTATTAACTATGATTTTAGTGTCAATTGAGAAAATCACATGGAGACATATATTAATGAATTTCCTAAAATAAACAAAAATTGGCAAACTCCTACAATAAACCCAGGTTGATAGTGTTTTATGCTTTTCATGCTGAGTTAGTTAATATTTCTGTAAGATTTTTGCTTCAATATTACGTGTAAGACTAATTTTTTTGTTTGCTTATTTTGGTATATCCTTGCTAGATTTTATTGTCAATGTTATGGTGATTCCAGAAAATTAATTGAAGCATGTTTATTTCTTATTTATTTGTTGTTTCTCATCACAGTTTTACTGGCATAAGAATTGTCTATTTCTTAAATCTTGAAATCTTTATTTCAAGACATTCTTGAAATAAAATGAATCCAGAAAACATTTAAATCTTGTACTTTTATTGAATAGCTCTTATAAAACTTTATCAAGATCCTCTTTGGTTATCAATCGAGTATACTGTCTATTTCTTAGCATTAAGTTTCCTAAAATATATGTACACACTATGTGTATGTTTATAACATGTAGCTTTCATATTTACCTATGAAGAACTGTGTTTTCACTTATATTTCTTTTAATTTTAGCTGTACTTGTACTTATATTCTTTTCTTATTACAAATTTTTTACCTTATGTATGTAACTCTATTTTTTAATGTAAAATTTTATTGTGCTTTATCTATCTATCTGTCTGTCTGTCTATCTATCTATCTATCTATCTATCTATCTATCATCTTGTCATGGCTGTTTTCAGGGCAATCATCCAATCTGTAATTTTAATTCCATCTTAAACTTTCTTTAGGTTTAACATTTTTGTTCTTTTTTAGCTTCTTGAATTAAATGGTAAATTTATTTGATTTTATTAATTTTGTTTAGAAATAAAAATGAATATGGAACTTTCCCTTAGGTGAAACTGTTGCTGAACCCCATAGTTTTTAAAAAGATATATTCATCATGGTATAGTATACATAATAAAATTCACTTGTAAGTTCATAATGAAACAATTTTTAACAAATTTATAGTTGTGCAACCATCACAATAATTCAGTTGCACAACATTTCCATCACCCTATTTCTTGTGTCTATTTGCAGTCAATACTCACACCCAACCTCTGGCCCCTGATAACAAATGATCCTCTTTCTGTCTTTAGACATTTGCCTTTTGTGAACATCTTATATATAAAGTCATATAATATGTCATCTTTCATGTTTGGCCCTTTTCAGTTAACATTGTTTTTGAGGTTAATTCATGTTATAGCACGTATCAGTAGTCCTCTCCTTCCTATTGCCAGATAGTATTCCATTGTAAGGATGTGCCCATCTCATTAATCCATTGGCCAATCGATGAAAATTTTGGTTGTTTCTAATTTTTGACTATTATGATGTTTTTATGAATGTTTAGTACAAGTCTTTGTGTGGAAATATGGTTTCATTTCTCTTGGGTAGATACTTGTGGGTAGAAAGCTGGGTCTCATTGTTAAGTTTATGTATAACCATTTAAGAAATTGTCAAACTGTTTGTCAAAGGAGCTGTACCATTCTCACCAGCAATAAATGAGAGTTCCCCTTTCCACGCACTCCTGCTAATACTTGTTATTGTCTGGCTGGATTCTTATAGCCATCCTAGCTGATGTGTAGTGGTGTCTCATTATGATTTTAATGTACATTTCCTTAATGACTCATGATATTGAGCATCTTTTCATATGCTTGTTGGCAATTCACATATCTTCTTTGGTAAAATATCTATTCAAATATCTTGCCCATTTTTTGCGAGTCATTAGTCATCCTGTTATTGTTTTAATAGTCATTATATTTTTAATACAGTCGTTTATTAGATATATGATTTGTAAATACTTTCTCCCAGTCTGTGTTGTCTTTTCATTTTCTTAATGATGTCTGTTGAAGTGTAAACATATTTTATTTTGATGATGTCCATTTCATCAAAAAATTTTTTAATGGATCATGCTTTTGGTGTCATGACTAAGAACTATTCGCTTAATTTAAGGTCAGAAAATTTTCTTCTATGTATCCTGTAGAAGTTTCATAGTTCAAGCTCTTGCGTTTATATATATGATTCATTTTGAGTTATTTTTTCTGTATGGTAGAAGGTAAGGGTCTAAATTTATCTTTTTGTGTAAGCATATCTAATTGTCTCTGAACTATTTGTTGAAAAAATATTTCCTCCATTGAATTGCCTTGACATCTTTGTCAAAAATCATTTGACCGTTAATATAAAGCCTATAGAGTATTTAAATAATAAGATATATGGTTGTGATTATTTTCTATTTGAACTAAGAGTTTTCAATGTTTTACAATTTGAAATTGTTAGAGTATTTGCTTCTTCCCACTTGTTAAAATGTTTTCTAGCTTTTTAAAAATGTCATTGGAAAATATAGTTTATATTTTGACTAGTTTTTGTAATTTATTGAGCTTTTCTTGGGCATAAAATATAATCAAGTGGTATAGCACTTAAATAGAAAGCATATTTTATTTGACAGATTACAGAATTGGATATATGCTTATTAGATCAGCATTATTAATTATTTACTTTAGATTCCTTATTTGGTGTTTACTATAATTTATTTAACCTACCAATGACTGAGAAATGAGTATAAAAGTCTACTATTATGATTATTTATCATTCACTTCTCCTTGCATTTCCAACAAATGTGGCTTCATTTATTTAATATTAAATGATTTGACTCAGATAGTTTTATGAAAGTTATATTTATTGTGGATCCTGTATTTTAAAAATTTTAAAGTAATCCTTCAGTCCTCTACAATACTTTTAATTTGTTGAACTTCACCAGATATTACTTTTGAGTACCTCTTTTTAAATTAGATTTAATGCTTTTGTGTGATTACATGAATTTGACATAAAATTACACATCTTTTTGCTTTCAAACAATTTATTTTCTTTTAGGACTATCTCATGTACTTTATACTGCTCTCTTTATCCTCCAACTTGTAAATTCCTAGCCAACTTTTAACCACTTTATTAAGGTATACTTGATATGCAACAACCTGCACATATTAAAATGAACAATTTGATAATTTTTCACATGTGTATACATCTGTCAAATCTCAACCAAAATCAAGAATAAGCATATCCACTATCCCCAAAAGGTTCTTCATAACCTTTTATGATCCCTCCCTCACGCCCCTTTTTGTCCCCTGTTCTCAGGCAGCCAGTCATCTGCCTTCTGTTACTCCACATTAGTCTGTACTTTCTAGAATTTTGAAAAAATGAATTCATACAGTATATATTCATTTTTGTCTGGCTTCTTTCACTTACAATAATTATTTTGAGATTAATAGGTATACAGCATTTATAAATAATCCCATGTTTTTATTTGTATATATGTTCTCATGTTATTTGACATTTAGGTTGTTTCCAAATTTTGGCTATTACAAATAAAGCCAATATGAACATTAACATACTGATCTTTACATGGATATATACTTTCATCTCCCTTGTGTAAATATCTAGAAATGGAACGACTAGATCATATTTTAAGCATAGGTTTAATTTTTAGGAAAGGCTAAACTGTTTTTCAAAGTGATAGTATAATTTTACAATCGTATCAGTATTATACGAAAGTTCTAGTTCCTCCATACTCTCACTAACACTTGATATGGTTGGTTTTTTAAAGTTTTAGCCATTCTGATAGATGTATAGTGGTACCCCATTGCATTGAATTTCTCTAATGACTAATTATGTTGAGCATCTGTTCATACATTCTTTGCCATATATCTTCTTTCAGTGGCATACTTACCAAAAATTTTGCTGATTTTCATTTGAGTTGTTTGTTTTCTTGAGTTTTGAGACATCTTTATACATTCTTGATATAATTCTTTATCAGATGTCTACATATATTCTTCCAGTCAGTGAGCTGTGTATTCATTCCCTTAACTGTCCTTCAAAGAGAAAAGTTTTTAATTTTGATCAAGTTCAATTTATCAATTTCTTATACTTTCTAATTGTCTTTGAACTATCTTTTGAAAAAACTTTTTCCTCCATTGAATTGCAAAAGTATAAAAAGATTGTACTTTTGATGTCACAGGTAAGAAAAGTGCCCAATCCAAGACCACAAAGGCTTTCTCTTATTTTCTTCTACAGTTCTTACATGTTTAGGCTTTGTATTTAGATCTATGATCCATTTTGTATTAATTGTTGTATATGTGTGAGGTATAGATCTAAGTCACTATTTTTTTGCATAGGAAGATTCAAGTATTTGAGCAACATTTGTTAAAAAGATCCATTCTGCACTGAATTGGCTTGAAACTTTGTTAAAAATTATTTGTACATATGTGGATGGATATATTTCTAGGCTCTTTATGTTGTTTCATTGATATATTTGTCTATCTTCATGTCAATATCATGCTGTAACTTTAAAAGTTTGAAATCAAATAGTGTAAGCCCTCCAACTTTTCCTTCTTTTTTGAAAGTTGTTTTGGCTATTTTAGATACTTGGTATTTCCATATGAATTTTAGAATAAGATTTTTCTTTCTACAGAATGACCGGCAGAGATTTTTTTGAAATTTCATTGAATTTAAAGATAGATATGGGGAAATTGACATTTTAACAATATTGAGTCTTGATTGATGAACACATAGATATATCTCTCTATTTGCTTAGGTCTTCTTTACCTTCTCTCAGCAATGATTTTTAGTTTTCAGTTTACAGATCCTGCATAGCTTTTGTTAGATTTATCCCCAAGCATTCATATTTTTTGAACTATTGCAAATGGCATTTTTAAAATTTAATTTCTAATTTTTCACTACTAGTACATAAAACACAATTGATTTCTATGTATTGATCTTGTATCCAACAATCTTGTTAAACTCACTTATTAGATCTGGTAACTTTTTGTAGATACTGTTGGATTTTCTGTATAGGCAATGATGTTGTCTGAGAATAAAGGCAGTTTTACTTTTGCTGCTGCAATCAAGATGCATTTATTTCTTTCTCTCAACTGTACTAACTAGAACGTTTGTAGTGTTGAATAGAATTGGTGAGGATAGATAGCTTGTTCTTCATCTTGGGGAAATCGTGTAATCCTCCACCAATAAGTATAGGGTTAGCTGTAGATTTTTGATCAGTTTGAAAAAACTTCCTTTATTCCTAGTTTTCTAAGGGCTTTTGTTAGGAAGAGATGTTGGATTTTTTTTTTAATGATTTTTTTGCGTATATTGAAAGGATTATATTTTTTCTTTCTTCACTTTTAATATTGTGAATTACATTAATTTTCAAATGTAAATTCAAGCTTGTATTCCAAGGATAAATCCCAATTTGTCATGATGTATTATCTTTTTGATTTATTGTTGGACTTGATTTACTAAAATTTTTTTTATTATTTTTATACATGTTCATGAGGAATATTGTTATTTAGGTCTTTTCTTGTATGTCTTTTCTGGTTTTAGAATCAGGCAATGCTAGCTTCCTAGAGGTGGCAAGTGGTATCTCTTCTTCAGTTTTCTAGAAGAGATCTTGTAAGATTGATGTAATTTTTTCTTTAAATGTTAGGTAGAATTTGCTAGTGAAGCTCTCTCAGCCTGCAGTTTTCTTTATGGAAAGATTTTAAACAAATAATTTTATTTCTTTCATATATATATATATATGGCTATTCAGGTTATCTATTTCTTCTTGAGTGAGCTGTGCTGTTTTTGTCTCTCAAGAGATTGAGCCATTTCATCTAAGTTGTTAAATTTATAGGCATTAAATTCACATAAACAATAAGCATTCCCTTATTAGTCTTCTATCTGTAGAATTTCAATGATTTAATTGCTATCATTCCTGATATTGATAATTTATCCTTTCTCTGTCTCTCTTCCTCCCCACTCTCCCTCTCTCTCTTTGTTTTTCTGACTAGTCTGGCTAAAGATTTATCAGTTATGTTGATCTTCTCAAACAACCAACTTTTGGCTTCATTTATTTTCTCTGTTGTTTTTTGGTTTTCTAATTCATTGATTTCAATTCTGACCTTAACATTTTCTTTTTACTGCTTATTTTAAGATTACTGTGTTCTTTTTCTGGCTTCTCAAGGTCAAAGCTATGGCCATTGATTTGATCATCCTTATTTTATACATGGACACTTATTGCCATACATTTCTCCCTAATTACTTCCTTAGTGGAATCCCATAAATTCTGATGTGGTGGGGTTTTTTTAATTCAGTTAAAAAAAGTTTCTAATTACCATTTTGATTTCTTCTTGTATCATGTGTTATTTAGGAGTGTGTTATTTAATTTCCACATATTTGTGAATTTCCCAAATTTCTAGTTTCATTTCACTATGGTTTGAGAACATCCTTTGTTTGATTTCAACCTTTTGAATTTATGGAAACTTGTTTTATGGCCCAGAATGGATCATCTTGATAAATACTATATGCACTTCAAAAGAATATATTTTCTGCTCTTGTTGTGTGGATTGTTCCATAAATGTCAGTTAGGTTAATTGGTTGATAGTGTCATTCAAATCTTCTATATCTTCACTAATTTTCTGTTAACTTGTTCTATAAATTATTGAGAAAGGGTTATTTAAATATTTGACAATAATTGTGGATTTATCTGTTTCTCCTTTCAATTCTGTCAGTTTTTGCTTCATGTGTTTTAAAACTATGTTACTAGCAGCATAAGTATTTAGGAATTTTGTGTACTTTTTGTGATTTGACCCCCTTATCATTATTATAAGAACTTCTTCATCTCTAATAATATTCTTTGTTCTGAAATCCACTTTCTTAGATACTAATAGCCACTAGAGCTTTCTTCTGAATAACATTAACATAGTATACTTTTTACTATCCTTCTGCTTTTAACCTCTAAGTGTCTTTATATTTAACATTAATTTCTTGTAGGCAGTAGCACATACCCGGGTCTGATAATCCAAACTGACAATCTCTGACTTTAATTGCAGAATTTAGATCATTTACATTTAAAGTGAGTATTCATAGGACTTAATCAAATACATACATCATCTTCATATTTGATTT
This sequence comes from Equus asinus, assembly GCF_041296235.1. Taxonomy (NCBI): domain Eukaryota; kingdom Metazoa; phylum Chordata; class Mammalia; order Perissodactyla; family Equidae; genus Equus; species Equus asinus. The sequence goes on along the minus strand of NC_091801.1, from coordinate 20,887,084 downwards.
TTAATTTGTCTCTTGTTTTCTTTATTTCTGCTTTTTCTTTTCCAGTCTTCTTTTAAATTAGTTCTTTCTTATGATTCCATTTTATTAATTGTGGTTGTCTATCACTATAGCTCTGTTTTCCTAGTATAGCACTTAGCTTTAGGATTATGGTACACATTTATAACTTAGCAGAGTCTGCATTCAAGTGATATCATGCCTCTTCATATATCGATATTATACCTCTGTTTTTTCTCTACTGATATTTATCCTGTTGTTTTCATATATTTCACTTATACATGTTATAAATTCCACAATGCATTGCTATTACTATTATTTATAGTTGATTAGTTTTATAGAATTTAAATTACAAAAAAAATTCTTGTATATTCATACATGCAAGGACCATTTCTGGCATTCTTTATGTCTGATATCATTTTTCTTCTGCCTGAAATATTTCTTCAAAAGTTTTGGAGGGCAGGTCTACTAGTGATGAAGTCTTTCAACTTTCTTGTGTCTGAAAATATCTTCATTTTATCTTTATTTTTAAAAATTACTTCACTGAGCAAAAAATTTTAGGGTGAAGCAAAGCAATAAAAGAAAAAATAGATGAATTGGACTTCATAAAAATTAAAAATTTTTGTGCATCAAAGTACGTTATGAAAAAAAGTAAAAAGACAACCAACAGTCAGTATAATATATTTGTAAGTTATAAAGAACTCTTACAACTCAGCAGTGAAAAGGCAAAAAGCTCAATTTAAAAATGGGAAAAGGATTTGAATAGACATTTCTCCAAATAATTCACACAAATGATCAAAAAGCACATGAAAAGATGTTAAACATCATTAGTAATTAGGGAAATGCAAATCAAAACCACAATGAGATTCCACTTCATATATACTACGATGGCTATAATCAAGAAAATAAAAAATAGCAAGTGTTGACAAATTGTGAAGAAATTATAACTAAAAACCACTCAATTGCACTCTTTAAAATGATGAAAATGGTGAATTTTATGTTATGTGAACTTTATCTCAATAAAAATTACGTGTGTGTATATATATATTATATACATATATACATATATATGTATAATTTCAAGGATGACCATTTAATTCTTTTAGTATTTTAAAGATTTTGCTCCACTGTCTTCTCATTTGAATTGATTCCAAAAAGAAATTTGCCGTTATCCTTATCTTTGTTCCTCTGTATGTAACATTTATTTTGTCTCTGGCTGCTTTTTAGATTTTCTGTTTATTATTGTTTTGGAGTAATTTGATTGTGATGTGCCTTGATATAGTTTTATCTATGCTTCTTGCGCTTTGGATTCATTGAGTTTCTTGGATATATGGGTTTACAGTTTTCAGCAAGTTTGGAAATTTTTCAGCTATTTATCCTTCAAACATTTTTTTCTGTCCTCTGTCCTCCTCTCTTCTCTTCTTTAGGGATTCCAATTACACATACGTTAGTCTCCTTGAAGTTGTCTCATAGCTACTGACAAAAATAATAACAAGTTATTTTCCACTGTGTTTCATTTGGATAGCTTCTTAGTGATATGTTTTCAAGTTCACTAATCTGCAAAGTCTAATCAGCAGTTAATTTCTCTTGGTGTCATTCTCGTCATTCTCATCTTAGACAATATAGTTGTCGTATCAAGAAGCTTTCTTTACCTTTCTTCTTTTTAATGTTATTGAGGTCGTAATAGTTTATAACATTGTGAAATTTCAGTTGTAGATTATTATTTGTCCGTCACCATATGTATGCGTCCCTTTGTGCCTTATGGCCACCTCCTAACCCCCTTCCACTCTGGTAACCACTAATCTGTTCTCTTTGTCCCTGTCTTTGTTTATCTTCCACATATAAGTGAAATCATATGGTATTTGTCTTTCTCAGTCTGGAGTATTTAGCTTTACATAATACCCTCAAAGTCCATCAATGTTGTTGCAAATGGGATGATTTTGTCTTTTTTATGGCTGAGTAGTATTCCATTATATATATACCACATCGTCTTTATCCACTCATCAATCAATGGGCAATTGGGTTGCTTCCCCATCTTGGCTATTGTGAATGATGCTGCAATGAAGATATGGGTGCATAAGTCTATTTGAATTGTTGATTTCAAGTTCTTTGGATAAATACCCAGTAGTGGGATGGCTGAGTCATACGGAATTCCTATTTTTTATTTTTTGAGAAATCACCATATTGTTTTCCATAGTGGCTACACCAGTTTGCATTCCCACCAGCGGTGTATGAGAGTTCCATTTTCTCCACATCCTCTCCAACATTTGTTATTTTTTGTCTTGGTAATTATGGCCATTCTAATAGGTGTAAAGTGATATTTCAATATAGTTTTGATTTGCATTTCCTTGATGATTAGTGATGTTGAACATGTTTTCATGTGCATATTGGCCATCTGTATATCTTCTTTGGAAAAATGTCTATTCATATCCTCTGCCCATTTTTTGATTGGGCTGTTTGATTTTTGTTGTTCAGTTGTATGAGTTCTTTATATATTTTGGAGATTAACCCCTTGTCAGATATATGATTTGCAAATATTTTCTCTCAGTTGGTGAGTTGTCTTTTCATTTTATTCCTGGTTTTCTTTGCCTTGCAGAAGCTCTTGAGTCTGATGAAGTCCCATTTGTTTAATTTTTCTTTTGTTTTCCTTGCCTGAGGAGTCATGGCTCTCGAAAAGATCTTTCTAAGACTGATGTCAAAGAGTGTACTGCATATATTTTCTTCTAGGAATTTTATGGTTTCACACCTTACCATCAAGTCATTAATCCATTTTGAGTTAATTTTTCTGTATGGCAAAAGATAATTGTCTACTTTCATTCTTTTGCATGTGGCTGTTCAGTTTTCCCAACACCATTTATTGAAGATACCTTCCTTTCTGCATTGTATGTTCTTAGCTTCTTTGTCGAAGGTTAGCTGTCTGTATATGTGTGGTTTTATTTCTGGGCTTTAAATTCTGTTCCATTGATCTGTGTGTCTGTTTCTGTACCAGTACCATGCTATTTTGATTACTATAGCTTTGTAGTATATTTTAAAGTCAAGGATTGTAATGCCTCCAGTTTTGTTCTTTTTTCCCAGGATTGCTTTAGCTTTTTGGGATCCTTTGTTGCCCCATAGGAATTTTACGACTTTTTATTCTATTTCCATGAAAAGTTTCATTGGGACTCTGATTGGGATTGCATTGAATCTTAAGATTGCTTTAGGCAGTATGGACATTTTAACTATATTTATTCTTCCAATTCATGTACATGGTATATCTTTCCATTTCTTTAAGTCATCATCGATTTCTTTCAATAATGTCTTATAGCTTTCATTGTATAGGTCTTTAGCCTCCTTGGTTAAATTTATTCCTAAATATTTTGTTCTTTTTGTTGTAATTGTAAATGGGATTTTATTCTTGAGTTCTCTTTCTTTTTTTTTTTAAGATTGGCACCTAAGCTAACAACTGTTGCCAATATTCTTTTTTTTCCTGCTTTTTCTCCCCAAATCCCCACAGTACATAGTTGCATATTTTTTCAGTTGTGGGTCCTTCTCGTTGTGGTATGTGGACACTGCCTCAGCATGTCCTGATGAGCAGTGCCATGTCCATTGCCAGGATTTGAACTGGTGCAACCCTGGGACTCTGAAGCAGAGCACTCAAACTTAACCACTCAGCCACGGGGCCAGCCCCTTGAGTTCTCTTTCTGTAAGTTAGTTATTAGAGTAGAGAAATGCCACTAATTTTTGTACATTGATTTTGTACCCTGCAACTTGCTGTAGTTGTTGATTATTTCTAATATTTTTCCAATGCATTCTTTGGGGTTTTCTATATATAAAATCATCTTGTCCACAAACAGTGAGAGTTTCACTTCTTCATTGTCAGTTTGGATGCCTTTATTTCTTTTTCTTACCAAAATCCTCTGGCAAAAATCTCCAGGACTATGTTGAATAAAAGTGGTGAGGTTGAGCATCTTTTTCTTCTTCCTGTTATCAGAGGTATGGCTTTCAATTTTTCCCCATTGAGTATGGTGTTGGCTGTTGGTTTGTCATATATGATCTTTATTATGTTGAGGCACTTTCCTTCTATACCCATTTTATTAAGAGTTTTTATCATAAATGGATGTTGGATCCTGGCAAATGTTTTCTCTGCATTTATTGAGATGATCATGTGGTTTTTATTCCTCAATTTGTTAATGTGGTGTATCACACTGACTGATTTGCAGATGTTGAACCATCTCTGAGTCCCTGGTATAAATCCTACTTGACCATGCTGTATGGTCCTTTTAATTCATTGCTGTATTCGGTTTGCCAATATTTTGAGGATCTTTGCTTCTATGTTCATCAGTGATATTCGCCTGTAATTTTCCTTCTCTGTGTTGTCCCAGTCTGACTTTGGGATCAGGGTGATGTTGGCCTCATAAAATGTGTTAGGAAGTGTTCTGTCACCTTCACTTATTTGGAACAGTTTGAGAAGGATAGGTATCTTCTTTGAATATTGGTAGAATTCTCCAGAGAAGCCATCTGGTCCTGGATTTTAATTTTGGGGGGAGGTTTTTGAATATTGTTTCACTCTCTTTACTTGTGATTGTTAATTTCTTCAGTGATCCATTGGTTTATCAGTAACATGTTGTTTAGTCTCCACATCTTTGCCACTTTCTCAGCTTTTTCTTGTAGTTGATTCCTAGTCTCATAGCATTATGTTCAGAAAAGATGCCTAATATGATTACAGTCTTCTTAAATTCATAGAGGCTTGTCTGTTTCCCACCATAAGGTCTATCTTTGAGAATGTTTCATGTGCACTTGAGAAGAATGTGTATTCTGTTGTTTTTTGGATGGAGTGTTCTATATATTTAAGTCCATCTTGTCTAGTTTTTCATTTAATTCCACTATTTCCTTGTTGATTTTCTGTCTGTATGATCGATCCATTGATGTAATGGTGTGTTAAGATCCCCTACCATTATTGTGTTGCCATTAATATCTCCTTTTAGGTCAGTTAATACTTGCTTTAAGTACTTTGGTGCTCCTGTGTTAGGTGCATATATATTTATGTGTTACGTCCTCTTGGTGGAGTGTCACTTTTATCATTATATACTGCCCCTTCTCGTCTCCTGTTACCATTTTGTCTTGAAGTCCATTTTGTCTGATATAAATATGGCAACATCTGCTTTTTTTTGTTTGTCATTAGCTTGGACTATCATCTTCCATCCCTTCACTCTGAACCTGTGTTTGTCTTTCTGAGATTTGTCCTGGAGGCAGCATATTGTTAGGTCTTGTTTTTTACCCCATCCAGCCACTCTGTCTGTTTTTATTGGAGAATTCAATCCATTTACTTTTGGAGTGATTATTGATATCTGAGGGCTTAATATCGCCATTTTATCACTTGTTTTGCAGTTGTTCTGTATTTGCCTTGTTTCTTGTTCCATGTATTTTGGACTGCCAATTCCATTTGGGGGTTTTCTCATTATTTTTCATTTATGTCTCTGTTCTGATTTTTTGTTTAGTGGCTACCATGAGGTTTGTATAAAAGATCTCATAGATGAGATGATCCATTTTCTGATAGCCTCTTATTTCCTTAGCCTAAGCAGGTTTTCCATAATTTTCCTCTTCTCTGTCTAAGTTATTGTTGTCACAACATATTCTATTTTGTGATGTGAGTTTGTGGTTAAAAGGTAATGATTATAGTTATTTTGATGTTTTTCTTCCATTTATCTTTAATGTTATAATTGTTTTCTAAGCTGTTCTGATAGAAAGTTGCAATTTTCTGATTTTGTCTGCCTATTTATCTCCTTGCTCATGGCTCTGTAAACCCTTTTTTTCCTTCTGGTATGAGGGCGTTCTCGATCATTTCTTATAGGGAGGGTCTTGTGGTGATGAACTCCCTCAGCTTTTGTTTATCTGGGAAAGTTTTTATTTCTCCATCATATCTGAAGGATATTTTCACTGGATAAAGTATTCTTGGGTGAAAGTTTTTGTCTTTCAGAATTTTGAATATATCATTTCACTCTCTCCTCGCCTGTAAGGTTTCTGCTGAGAAATCTGCTGAAAGCCTGATAGGTGTTCCTTTGTACTTTATTTTCTTCTGCCTTGTTGCTTTGAATACTTTTTCTTCGTCACTGACTTTTGCCAGACTTACTCTTGCATGCCTTGGAGAAGATCTTTTTACATTGGTGTAATCAGGAGTTCTATTGACTTATTTTACTTGTAATTCCAGTCTGCTCTTCAAGTTTGGGAAGTTCTCAGCTATTATTTCTTTTAACAAGCTCTCTACTCCTTTCTCCTTCTTTTCTTCCTGTGGAATACCTATAATCCTTACATTGCATTTCCTAATTGGGTCGGATATTTCTTGGAGAATTTCTTCATTTCTTTTTAGTCTTAGTTCTCTCTCCTCCTCCATCTGAAATATTTCTATATTTCTGTATTCTACATTGCTAATTCTGTCCTCCATGATATCAGCTCTGTTTATTAAGGACTCCAGAGTTTTCTTTATCTCATTCATTGTGTTTTTCATCTCCAACAGTTCTGATTGGTTTTTCTTTATAGTTTCAATCTCTTTTGTGAAAAATTCCCTCTGTTCATTAATTTTATTCCTGATTTCATTGAACTGTCTTTCTGCGTTTTCTTATAACTCATTGAGATTTTTTTACTATAGCTATTTTGAATTCTTGTCATTTAGTTTGTAAATTTCTGTGCCTTCAGGATTGATTGCTGGGTGCTTGTCATTTTCCTTCTGGTCTGAAGTGTTAATCTACTTCTTCATACTATTTGATTGGGTGGATTTGTGCCTTCACATAGTGGTAGTATCTGGTTGCAGATTCCACCAGCTGCCACTGTGGGAGGTGGCAAAAGAAGTGAATTCTGAGGCCTCTGCAATCCCTGGTAGCCATGCCTGTCCTTTGGAAGCTATGCTGACAGTGTCTGTCTATTTTTTCCTGCTGGTCACTGCTGCTTTACACACTGTATGCACCAATGCTCTGGCAGGGGTCCCTTGCTCTGGCTGACCAGTAGAGCCAGTGCCCCAAGCAAGGGGAGGCATGCTTTCTTTTGCATGCAATCCTGTGGATGCTCCCTCTCTGCCCTCCTGGGCTGCTCAGCTTCATGAATATGTCCCCACAATTGCTTAGCCTCCTTGGTGTGGAGCTTTCCCACTGGCTGGGAGGCAACTCTGAGAGCAAAAGCATTCCTGTGGAGAACTCTTCCCTCCTCCCTCTCCTCTCAGAGACATGTGTGGTTTTGCACCCTAAGTCACTGCAGTTGTGGGAGGGAGATGAGATCCCCTTACCTCCTTCTACTACCTCCTGGAGGGTCTAGAACCTTCACCTTTGGACATATGGCTGCGTGGGTCTCTCAGACATCTATTGTGTTGTGTGAATATCCTCTGCTGGTTTATGAATGTCTTTTTCATTGTATCTTAAGGGGGAGAGTCTAAGGGAAGAGCTCACTCTACCATGATGCTGAAGTCACTTCCTCCTGGAAGCTTTCTTCAGAATATTTCTTATGTATTCCAGGTTTCTACATAACTTTATGAACATATGAAATACAGTTATAATAATTCTTGTAGTGTAATTGTCTTGTAATTGAACATCTGTGTCTGTTCTGGGACAGTTTTGATTCATTGATATTTCTCCTTATTATTGGTCATGTTCTCCTACTTTTTGCATGCCTGATAATCTTTATTTGGATGCCAGACATTGTGAATTTCATATTTCTGGGTGTTGGGATTTTTGCAGATCTTATCAATTTTCTTGAATTTTGTTCTAGGATGTGGTTATGTTACTTCGAAACAGTTTTATCTTTTCAGTCTTGCTTTTATGATTCAGTAGGCGTGTCCAAAGCAGTCTTCTGTCTAAAGCTAATTACTCCCTACTACCTAGGCATGATCTTTATGAGTATTCTACCCAATTCTCTGTGAATTATGAATTTCTCCACTCTGACTGGTGTGAATGGGTACTGTTCTCAGCCCTCCATGGGCTTTGAGTACTATTCTTTGAAATTCTTTCACATGGCTCTTTCCCTGGCCTTGAGTAATAGTTTCATCTCATACATTAGAGTTTGCTTTTGTTTGTTTTGGGCATCATATAATTGATATTACTTAACGTATTTTTTTCTACCTTGCTTCTTTCACTCAATATTACATTTGTGAGATTCAGCCATGTTGTTGCACAAGGCAGTAGTTCATCCATTTCATTACTTTGTCCTTTTCCATTATATGAATATATTATAATTTGTTTATCTATCCTACTGTTGAGGAAAAAATGGTTGTTTCCAGCTTTCTATTGCCAACTATATTGCTATGAATATTTTTCTATGTCTCAATAAACATTTCCACACATGTCTGTTGCATATATAACAAGGATTGGATTTGCTAAGTTCTCGAGTATGTTTATGTTAAACTTTTATAGATAATTTCAAAAAGTCTTCCAAAGTTATATCAGTTCGTATTCCCTCTACCAGTGTATAAGAGCAACAATTGCTCCACATCTTCAACCAACTCTTTCTAGTGTCATCTTTCTAATTTTAGCTATTTTTGTAGGTGTGTAGTTTTAATTTGTATCTCCTTGATGACTAATGTGGTTGAAAACTTTTCATATTTTAATTGGTCATTTGGATAGCCTCTTTCATGAAGTACCAGTTTAAGTCTTTTGCATATTATTTTATTGTGTAGTCTTTCTTTCAATAAAAAGATCCTTTATATATCTAGGATATGAGCCTCATTATTTATATGTATAAAAATATCTTTTACTTTGTGATTTGCTTTCTCGCTCTCTTTTGAAGAACAAACATTCTTAATTTTAATTTAATTCAATGTATTGAGTTTTCCTTTTATGAATAATGTTCTATTTAGGGGTATTTTCATACTCCAGATTATGATGATATGTGTTATACCCAAGGAGTTTAATTTTTTGACTTTCATGGATAAATTTACAGTCCCATTGTAATTAATTTTTGTATTTGGTGTGAGATAGGGATCAGAATTAATACTTATTCCGTATTAAAATCTAATCATCCCAGCATCATTGAAAAGATCGTCCTTCTACATTGCAGTATTATCTTAGTGCTCCCTTATATAAGTTAGATTTATCCTATGTGTTTAAAATATTGGTAATAATTAAGTGATATTGTTCCTTAAATTTTGTTTCCCAATTATCTTTTCTATTTTGAAATGCAATTTATTTTTCATCTGAATAATATCCAGAATCTTGCTAATTATAACAAATGTCAATTCTAAAAAGGTCTTAATTAATTGATTATTTTCCTCGTTATAGGCTGTTTCCTGCTCCTCTGTGTGCCTGATGGTCTTCACTTAAGTGAAAAACATTATGAATTTTACATTGTTGCTTACTTTGTATTTCAATTCTCTTTGTGTGTATATCCAAATTGCCACTAAGTTTCTCTGATTCTTTCTTTATATTATCTATTGAATCCTGCTTTTCAATTCTGTTTCCAAAGTAGCCTGCTTTTCAATTTTGTGAATTCCAATTCACTTCTTTATCACCATTGTTTAGGTTTCTGAGTTTCTGTATTTTCTGCCTCAGTTCTCTTTGCCTTCCTAACCACCTTGCATATATCTGCTAGAACACTTGCATCTGTATTATATATAATGTGCTTATACACAGGATTACTAGGAGTAATCAATCATAGTCATAATTAGCAACTATGTACTTGGCACATGTTCTATGCCAGATGCTAAAAATACAGTATTTTTAATATTCACACAATCTCTTGAATTGGATAATCGGATAATTGTATTCTCATTTTATAAGTGAAAAGACTGAGTCTCAAAAACCTCTCATTTATGTAAGGTCTCAGGCTTCATATTAGGAAAGAGAGAATCTACTTCACATCTGTGTAGCTCCAAGGCTTATACTTGCTAAGGTGCCAAAACTCACTCTGATAGAATGTGCTTTATGTTATGAATGTTGTTATTTTTTAAGTCTTTTCAGTTGGACTGTAAGCTTTTTGAGGTCTTTTAGGATTTTGTATCATCCAAGCACAAATTGCCTCAGCAGACAATAAATATTGATCAACTAGTTGAATCTTTATGATAGAATCCCTCAAAATAAGAATAGGCAGGTAGCAGAAGTATGTTCAACATTGATAGAATATAAGGCTTTTTTGATCCAAAATTATACTCACTGGACAATGGCCCCTTGATGAGAGAAAATAGCTCTAGAAAAATGAGTTAGTAACAATGAGATCATTTTCTCCTTGAAAAAAATGTCCTTACTTCAATAGTACCTGGATATTATATTTTACTGATAGCCCCTGAAAAGTCAGGAAATAGTAGGCCTCTCTAAGGTTGTTTCAAAACTAATTCAGTGAGCTTTCAGTCTTCACTTTAGTCAAGGCCACAGCCACAAAATGGAAGCATCCATCAAATTATTGGACAATGCAGACTGAAAGAACCTTCCCCTCACCCTACACACATCCCCTAAAAGAAAAAAGAATGAAAGAACTTTGATTAAAGGAAAAGCTTCATGACCTAGCTCATTCTGTCTATTCAGTATATTTCCCATATATTCACTACATAATTGTTCAGATCTTTACTTTGCTTTGGTTAAGGATACATGACATCTTCATTATTAAGAGTAAACTTTTTCATCTCTGGTTATGACTGAATTAAAGAGATTAGGTAAAAATACAAGTGAAATAGACATAAATCCAGAGAAGGAATAGCTATCCTAAGAAAATCTCTGTATTTTCCTCAATTTTTAGATGGACATGGGGATTTATAGATAATTGTTTTATAGCTATAAGTGACTATGGGGACTCTTGTTTGTATGTCACAAGAATGTAGCCACTTGAAATATATAAACAACGACTTTTAAATATAGCCAGATTGTTTAGTCAAGACTGTTTATTGATAAGTAAAGCTCGTTAAACTATTGCTTTTCTGAACATTCATCTTATAAATAAAAGAGGATTATATTTGATATTTTAAGCTTTAGCTACCGTGACTAGTGGCATTTAATTGTGTGCAATAGATTTAAATAAGCAAATTCCAAATGGTACTGAATGATCTGTTAATGTCAACTTGCTTTTATTGACTTATTTCCCTGTATATTCCTCAAATATTTTCTCATTTTGTTTCCCTGTTGCCTTTTATGCATATTTTCAAACAACAGTCATCTTGCCCCACAATCTTTTAAATTAGATCATCATGTTACTGAACCTATCAATGTTGTAAGTAAACACTATTATCCCTGTTAATATAAATCGACCAACATTTCATTTATGGTAGAAAATTCTATTACTGTCCTTTAAATTCCCTGAAAAGGAAGATCTTAATCTACAAGACATCTTTCTTTTCTATGTACTAGCTAGAAAATACCTCCAAATTCTCTTGGCACTTTAGTGTTGTGTTTAGAACCTGGATGTGAATAAAGTAAAACACTAAATGAATATGATCTGTCATATCAACTGACAAGGCTTTAGAAAACCCCCATAAAATGGCATATAATGAAATTCTCAAATAAAGGACAGATATATACAAAAAAATCAAGACTAATGCTAATTATTTTTAAACTATTATAAAAATAGTTTATAAACCAATGAATTGCCTATTCTACAACATTTTTAAGCTAAAATCTGAAAGTGATTATTAAAAACTATGTGGGCATTCTTTCTGGCATGATATAACCTGTAAATCAAATTCTTTAAGAGATCCTGTTACCTAGACTGACTCTGATCACCCATAATACTGATCCCTTGCTTATTATTAAGTTCATTTTATTTTCTCAGATATAAAAGTCATTGGACAGCCTTTGCTACATGGCTTTGTTCTTGTGAGGAATGTGAAATTAAGAGGATCTCTGGATAAACCCAGGTGTGATAGGAAACTGATTTCGGTATGAGAGTGGCTTATTGGATCTGTTTCCATGTTTGTTTTCTGGATTCAGTGGCTAATTTGGTTTCTAATCATGCTTTTGACCCCATTTCCAGACTGTTTGTGGTAACGGGTAAAAGAAAGGCCCTGCAGTAGGTAATTAAGTCTGCAAAAGCAGGGCTGCTTACTTTTCATTGCAGCAGATAATCAGAGTGCTGTTGCTCAAGTGTAAAATGCAGAAATTAAGGATCCTATATAATACAGATTAGGGCTTTCATTTTAAAAACTATCAGTGCAGAAGAACAAAGGTAGGAAGAACAGCATGATATTTGGAATTCCAATATATAGTAAAGCTTGCAAATTTTGAAAGAGGCTTCTAAGCATGAGACTAATCAAAATTCGTTTTGTGTTCTAAGGTGATTGATTAGTTCAGAACTCAAATATATTACTGCCCCATTGCATCTTTGAAAAGGCGCAATTACACACATTTGTCCATGTCTTTTCACTTGTAAACATGTCCTATTGTTCATTCAGAGCAAATGGAGGACGTGTGAAAGCATTTAGCATGCTGAGTCCCACATAGTAGGTACTCAATAAATATTACGGTGCTTGAATAAAAGAAAAACGTTTCCATAAACAGATAACAAAGCAATATCTAAAAGCCAGGAAAATAGAACACACATGTTTTTGAAAAGCACATAATATCGCAGACGTTTCCATATATTATTATTTTACCCAAATGTTTTCTCTGTTAGAATTTAGTAGATTGGAAAACTCCCCCTGCTATAGAAAGGTATCTGTTTACAGTATACCCACTGTAAAAAGAAGACTAACTTCCAACAAAACCTCAATGTTCATTGATACAAAACTCAACTACCATAAAATGCATATATGTTACAATGTGATCCAATGATCAATCCTCAATGTGTATAAACATACGGATATACTTCAACAACATGATCAGTTAGTCAATGATCAAATCAATAGATTTTCAATGTTCTTTCCTAAATTATTAGATCATTTTGATTATATATTTTCCCATATTTGTTCACTATTAGTCATCTTTTCAATGATTTTTCCTATCAAGTTATTTCTCATTTGTCATCAGTGATAAACTGGTTAATCTGGTAAATAGTTCAATCAGGTAATGAGAATGGCGTTATAGTCTTCATATTACACATGCAGAAACTTAGACACAGAGTAAAAATGACAATACAGCTGTCATTTATAGGAACAGTCCACATCAATAAAAATTTATCATTTTGTTCACCCGTTTATAGAAGTTCTCACCACATTGTGTTCAACAACACTTGGATCAGAAAATATAGTCACGGTACCCATGAAATATGACTTTAAAAGGTAAAGTCAACACTAGAGTTCCAAATTAAGTGATCAGAATGAGACAGTATCACTCTCCTTCAGCAGTTGGTAAAACATTTGGTGTGTTGATCTGGCTCAGTTCTAAGCTTGTATTGGAAAAATCATGACACACGAAAAGCAGCATTTGTTGCATATTGGTAACCATTCTAATCTATTTATAAAATATGCTAGGCAGCATTGTTTTCCAAACAAAGAAAAGTGGATCTTTGGCATGTCTTCTCTATCAGACTTTAAATGACAAAAACATCGTCTGAACTAAGCCTAGAAGTTACGATAATGAACTCTACAGCCAAGTCCTTGGGTCTTGCAGACCAATTTTCACATTGGCCAGGACCCATTCAAGGGTTTAGTGTTTATTCATTGTGACCAACAAATACAGTGAATTTCAATAAAATCTTGCCTTTCAAGTTATGTTCAATAACTGCAATGCCATCACCATGAACAACAAGAGGAATCAGTGTCTCTTCACACTAACATTGTGAGATCACTCAGCTGTTCACAGCCCAATCGATCTATTCCTTCCCCTATAAATTATGCAGGTAGGTGTTTCTTCTTATAGCTTTGCTGGAAGCAAAATTACAATCACGCTGGTTATTTGTAACCAAAAAGTTGTTGTTAAAAGTGGGATACCTTAACCATCGGACAAGCTAGTTTCTCAGTGTGTGCCTTTTCTTGCTGCACTGACTGGAAGTGTGTAGTCTGGCCTCTGACCCACAGAGAGAAGCCAGTGGAGGGAATTCAGAAGCGTGTGCTCTGTTGATGAAGTGACTAGGACCTAGGGCTGCTGATGCTGATAATTCCAACAGGTTCTTGGGCTCACTTTTACAGTTTTGAAACTACTGAAAGACTTTTAGTCAAAAAAGCCCCAGATAATTATTCATTGATAAGTCCAAGCATGTGAAACAATTAATCTTCCAAGATCTAGCAAACAATGAGGAACTGTCAATGACTGTCAGCACAGCAGGTCTGACATGACCACTTTTATCTATAATATAGACTGCCAATAGGGTAGACATAGGAGAGAACAGAGGATTGCAATCCAAAAGGTGAAGGATTGAGGAAGAAAAAAATCAGCCTTATTTCCCTCTTTTTCATGAATCAAGTTATTCGTGTCATCTGGCTTGAGACTCAGGCCCAGTTACCTAGTTACAAAAATAATAGTAATAACAATAAGTGAAGTGAGAAGATGAACTACCATGTTGGAGTTGTCTTTTGTTTTGTTTTTAACGCCCACTGCACAGGTTTTGTGTTTTTTACATCTAAGCATCTCTACAGGTGGATTTTGCTATCTCTACCTTGTTGAGAATACAGAGTTAGAGAGGTCCAGTGACTGAGGAATGTCATTCAGCTAATAAATGGAAAATCTTAGATTCTAATGTTCAATTGAATGAGTTTGGAATCCCAAATGCCATCCCTCCCCAATCTTATTAGTTTTTAAATACTTCATTGAATATTATTCTTCCATATTGATGTATTAATTTAATTAAATATTAAATTCTTACAAAAATAGTAACATCTGTGTGGTCTAATTATTCTGAGCTGTTGAAATGTCTAGTGTTACCTCAGGGTCAAAATCTTTCAATTACAGTAGCTTTATAATATGTTTGATTACTTAATAAGACAAATTCTATTCAATCTCACTTACAGATGTGAAGGCCTGGATTCTGGATCCAATGTAGGGAATCTCTTACTTTCAGTTGAATTTCATGGATAGAGGCTTAAAAAAGAAAAGACAGGCTATTCAAGTTTGACATAAGCACATAGGGTTAGATGGAGGAAAGCAGGTAAATAGATAAGAAAGAGAGAAGATTCAAGGCTAAGAATCAGAGAAATATCTAGGATAAATCACAATGTCAAAGAGCGTAGCTTAACATATTTTTTGTAGCCTTTAATGTAAGAGAATGGAGAGCAGTTAAGAGTGCCAGCAAAATTGAACATTGCCTTTCTACCATGCTGCTACAGTTCCAAACCCTGTGTGCTTAACCACTACATTGTACACAAATTTTTAAACATTAACAACTTATGACGTAACACAGGTAAAGAAACAGACTAAAGGAAAAATAAATACAGCTGAAAATACAGGGAAAAGTTAGTTTCTTTATTTTGTAAGAAGCTTATTTAATATATTTTTTTCAAGAGAAAAATTCTTTCAATCTATTAAATTAATGGAAGTAAATTCATTTGTTGGCATTGTAAAACTATTTGATACATTACCTTAGGAAAACTACTTGGTTATATACCAAATTCATAACAGCGCTCACAATAGACTTCAACAGATGCATGTTAAAAAACTGCTATTTAGCTCAGTCTCTCCCATCTTATAACTAAAAAATATATAGGGAACAAACAAAAACAAAAAACAAGAAAAAGAGAACAAAACCTACTGACAGTCAACTGCTGGCCAAAATCAGGAAAGATTTTTATTAACCAAGAGTCATAGATTCATATAATTTTAGAACAAAATTTGCTGACATTTAAAATACCCCACCTCAAAAGAAATAAACCTACCAGTTTAAAGAAAGAAGATAGAATCTAATGTCTTTCTTTTTCTGAGATGCCCCAACCGAACCCCACTCCAGATACCCATTTTTTTGTAGTAATAAAACCCTGCTGACCATCCCTCTACTGCTTTTTGAGTAGATCAATGTATTGTTCCCTTTCCCTCTGGAAATTTTCTTTCCACATCTGTTTGGAGACTGTAATTCCAACAAAATGATAGGGCAGCGGTCATAGCAGAGTTACATGTTGAGAGATCTCATGCCAAATGAGTAAGTCAATAGAAGCTAAACGGCAATACGAGGAGCCGGATACTAGGGCATCCGTGGGATTGTAGATTCTCCTAAACCCCACTGCATCAGAGTAAGATATCCAGGCAATGGGAATAGGAGAAAATTACACCTCAGTGCTATAGAAGCCACAGGATAAATGCTTGCTGATGCTGGAAATTGGTCTAGCAGCAGAATATATCAACCTGCCCTCCAGCTAGTATTATGCCAAGGAGATTTAAGGAGCACTCAAATGAACAGAGAATGAGACTAGAGTAAACACTACATTGGAATGAATTTCTTCCACTTAAGAAAGAATAAGCATCAAACAACAAACAAACAAAAACAGCAGCTCTTAAAAAAAACCCTTCAAACTAAGAGAAAAGGCACATGATCGTAAAGGCCTCTGTGAACTAACAGGACTCAGGCAGGGGACAGGAGGGACCAATGTCAAGCAGCTAGGTAGTTCTCTTCCTGTCTTCTGAAATGCAGATTGGCTGTATCAGGGTTTGCACTTGAGATCCACATTGTAAAAGAAATGGAAAAACCTGCCTAGGGAGAGGTAAGCTGGCTGTGGGTTTTGATATGCTAAAATAAACACCTAGTTTTGGCATGGTCAAGGCGCAGTCTGCTCCTGCCTGCATGCCAAAACATGAATCTTGTAGGTAGACATGCCCCAGGCAAATACACAGACCTCAAGCTCAGCTCTGCTATTCTGAGAAAAGCCCATTTTACCTACACTCATGCAGAGAAAATCCATGGCAGCTACTACACTGCGCAACTTAACTCTTCATTTCCAAATCGGTGTGAATTATCAAGCAGTTCGGGGTTAACAGAGCCTGTTACTCTTCAAGAGGAAGCAGAAATACAGATTTTTATGTAAGATCTTCTAAGCTTTTAATGTTTCTAATTAAATAAATATAAAAATCTGTCAGCACCAAACCAAGGAAAATACGATAAGAATTTAAGAGAATTTATCAATATAGAATGCCAATATGTAACAAATAAGAGGAGTTTCAGAAAGAAATTGTAACTTACAACCATGTAGATTGCTGTGTTTTTACTATATACTCATTAGACATGAGCTACAGGAAAAAAATGGAACTACTCTAGGATGAAAACAATTTCCAGAATATCAGCTGTACAACAGAACTGAAAAGCGGTTGATCCAAATTAGAGCAAGATGTCAAAAGCTTCATGGGATTTTTTTTTTTTAAAAGAAAATGAATTTCGTTCACAATGCTGTGTGAAGAAAAAGCTGGAAGATCTCCACAAGATGGTGAAAAAGGCAAATAGTTCTTCTGTCAGTTAAAAACAGAAGGAAATTAGAAATGCCAAGGAAAAAAGTTGTTTAATAAAGTCATGGTGCAAACATGAAATGAATGAACATGTACAAAATAATGAGCAATTGGTGGTCAATAATAAATTAATTGGGCTTGAATTTGATGCTTGGAACACATTCTTATTCAAGTAACAAATATATAAAAACATGGAATTACATTCCTTCTATACAGGCCCAGCAGGTGCTTTGTCCTGTGAAGAATAATACTTATATAATGACTCTGATTTATGAAATGAGATAGAAAGCTTTAAATATTATCTGGCACCATGAATAAAATAATGTTGAAGCAGTAAAAATGATTATGTACCTAACAGTTATGGGGATGGTTTCAGTTAGTTGAAAAATGTAAATGCTTTAAAGTTGAAAAGGTGAGTCATAGAGTTAGAACAATGTTATTTAGAATTATGGTGGCGGCCACCAGAGAAACAAAAACACAACCATGAATGAGAGTGATGGCTTCTCAGGGGGATATTGGAGGTATAGGAATTGAAGCTTTTCTTTTCATTTATACTGTGTGAATTTTAACTGTTTTCATGGAACACACATTTTACTTTTATGTTAAAAATAATTTTTATTAAAAGATAAGTTAACCACTCAGAGAATTTTCAATGGAATATATAGCTTACAAATCTCAGGAAAGATAAAAGAAAACAAGGCATTTTGAGGAGTGACTTTCCCTATCATAGATTAATATTCTCAAAAATATGAATTAATGTCAGAAACTACAACACAAATTTCATTAAAATAACAGGATGAGAGATCAAGATATAATATAAACTCCATTGTGTAGAAAATATTTTAAAATTGTGTATAACAATATTACGAAAATAATGTTAATTTTACCACATTTGTAATCTCTAATGCAATTCCTAGGAATTTTCCTTAAAAAAAAATCCAAGCTATAGTAAAAGCTATAATCGTGAGAATATGTATTGCATCCTTGTTTAAAATTGCAAATCATTGAAACATAGTAAATTTATAATATAGGGAAATAGGTAAATTTTGTTAAAATATCCTAAACCACTGAAAAGTGATAGAGCTGGGGGTGGGTGGAGAGGTAAAGCACAGACAAAATTTTCCTGGAAAGAGTGGATTGCATGGAGCCTCCCTGAATGGGGCTGATACTCAAATACTAACTGTTTTGGAGCACCTCTCTGAGTCCTTTGGAGACATCATCTCTAATTGCTAGAAATTTCCTACAGTTCTCTGATATATACCATGCCCAGTGGTATGGTGGTGAAAAATTCAACAATTGCCTCTTTGGGGAGGAAAATTTTGATTTCCTGGATATATATACTCCTATTATGCCAATTCTAAGCTATCAACGGGATGTCAGTAAATGCAGAGTAGCACAGTATTTTATGGTATTTCTATCATAAACACAAGAGCATAGATAAAAGTAAAAATGTAACGAAATAAAAAAGAAGGAAAGTTTTAAATATATATTACTTCTGTTTTTAATAAAATTTATGTAATCTAAACCAATTAATACAATTGATTTGTTTATATAGTTAGTTTTTAATAATGGCCCTCTTTGACAATTAGCTCACAAAATTCCTAAAAAATTAACAATTGAGATATTCCCTGGGCAGCCTCCTCCTCCTGCTGCCACAGTCTGCCCTCACCAGCCAGAGGATCCCTGTCAGACAATTTTCCTGTGAAAGTCAGGTACCAGCTATTATTGAAAACATTCATGCCAGGCTCTCCAAGTTTTCCTTGATTGGCTTAGGGTTTCCCTCAAAGAAATCCTGCATTGTCCATTCTTTACATAATAAACACTTGGTCTTCTATGATATAGTCTGGAAGTGGTTAATGGATGAACTTGGAAAAGTCAGTTTGGGGCTATGTTTGCTGTAGGAATCTGTGAGCCCTTAAGTATCTACTATCTTGCCTCTGAATCTCAATCTGAATTCTAACCAGGAGGAATCCAATTTTAACACTTTTCATACATTCTGATGACTCCGACATCTTTATCACTAGCCTATGTTTCTCCTGGGCTCCAATCCAACACCCAATACCTCTCACGAACACAGTAACACCAGACCAACTACCTTCCTCTTCAGATTTAGTTCTCTTCCTTGTTTTCATGTTAGTGCATCCAAGCATCTCTGTAGTTCACACCCTCATCATCTGCAGTCCAGTCTAACCATAGTTCACTAACCAGTTTCCCTCCAGTTGTGTTTCTCTTCGACCATCTACCGCTTTTGTACGGGGGTGACATTACTCAAATACAAAGGTGATGGTGCCAGTTTTGAACCCTCAGTGACTTCATAAGACTTTCTCGTTATGCCTCTGCTTACTTTCAGCCTCACTTCTTTTTTGCAAGCTCTCTCACACCAGAAGCTTCTCTGAGAATGACTTTTGTGGCACCTTGCACATGTCGTGTGTTCAGCCTCCTTGCTCACGCTCTCCTTTTGCCTGGAAGCTCAACTTCTCTTGCTCTTCCCCAGCATTTCAACCTCAAGAACAATCCTTCAAAACCAACTTTTTTAAATGAAGCATTTTATGACCCTTTCTCCCAAAAAGGGATTGATCATTCTTCTTTTTTGGTTTTCCAAACTACTTTGTACATAAATCTACTATTATATGTGTATAATTCTACTGTACTTCCTTGGTTATATGTCTACGTCCTCACCAAAAAAATAAACTTGAGGTATTTGAGATCAAGAACTAGTTTTATTAATTTATGCATTCTTAAAGTATAACCTAGTGCCTGGAAAGTATTTTTCATTCAATTTTTAAAAGAAATAAATGAATAAATAAAACAGACTATAAAAATATTACATAAATATTAACATAAATTTTTAAGGTATGCAGTTATGTTATAACGTTTAAAAACTATTAATAGAACAGGACACAAAATTGTATTTCTATCATGCATTTAACTTGGTAAAACATACTTTCTTAGAATAAAACCTGGAAGAAAATATGAACAAATTGCTAAAGTCTGTCCTTCAGGATATTAAAATTTGAATTGATTCTCATTCTTCTCTCAGTCTCTTCTATCTCTTTCTCTCCAATTCTCCTCTTCTCTTCACTCTTCCTCTCCTTTCCTCTCCTCTCTTTTCTAAATGTTCTGTCAAATGTTCAAATTTATTTTATAACTACATATATTTATATATAACAATATATATGTATTTTATTTTAGGAGACAGATGGTCCCATATGATTCTCAATGGTATATCTGTTTTTATATGTGTCATTTCTTTGACAATTACTTGGATATGGAATCCTAAGAAATGCTTCCTTATAAAGACAAATTGAAGAGTGGTCAAGATTTCTAGCAAAGCTACACTAAACTCAATTAAACCAGCCTCCAAAATCAGGTTATTGGCATCCCATCTCTCTGTTCTCTATGCTGTCTCCAAACATTGCAGGGAACCACCAAAGGTAATGAAATTTTTTTCAACTTTCCTGATATCTACCGTTAGTTTTTCCCTAAAATTGTCTTCAAAGCAGTTCCTTATTCTGCAATAATGTATTCTCATGGCTCCTACATAGTTCAACTGGTGGGCAATAAAATCAAGAACACATTTGAAAATCATGGTCAAAGCGAGGGCTAGAGGTTCATGCTTCTACTGACTGAGCATCCCTTATGCTAGACAAAACCACAAAAATCCATGGACAGAATTCCTTTCCTATCTGTGAAGGCAGAGTGTTGACAGGGAAGCTCAAAAGTTCTGCATAGTGCCACCCACCCTCCAGGCCATAAGCAATCCAAAGACAGGGAATATATGTCATCTCTGCACCTTTGGTGCCTAGCATATAGAAATTGCATAATTAATACATGTTGAATGGTATAAGTAATCAATGCAGAGTCATATCATAACTTTGTGAAATACAGCAGGAGAAACAGCCACTAGCATCAATAAAAAAGCAATAATTAGAAAAATAAAATTATTGTTCTCTGTTTTGGTATTAAATTTTTGTATAAAGGAAATGGAAAGTCAGAAGAAGCTAGTTGGAGCTGAATTTATGCTAGGCACTATAATTTTCATATGTATTCTATATATATGTATATATGAGATTAGTGATTAAAGAGTAAACATTGATGCCAAGACACCTGAATTTGAATCCTGGTTCTGTAACTGTATAACTGTGTGACTTTAGACCAGTTACATGATGTCTCTATTCCTCAGTTTCATCAACTATAATCTGGGGCTGATATTATCAGGCTTGCTTGACAGCGTGTTTGCAAGAATTGAATTAATATACAGAAAGCCTTAGCACAGACACTGGCACATGATAAATACTTTCTAAGTGTGATTTTTAAAAATGTTTATCATTGTCAGTTAAACATTATATCATCCTTTCAAGGTGGGTCTTAGTACCACCATTTTACATCTGAGAAAATCTAAAACTAAATCCATAAACTTGTTGTGCATTTTACATAGTAAAATTCAAATTCAAACTCAAGCCACAGAGGTTTTGCTCATGGATCACAAACAATGCTTTCACAGAACACCCTTTCAGGAAAAATAGGGGGAAAAAAAGGTATATTATATATAAACCTGGCAACCTATAATCCCAAGGAACTATGCGTTTCCAAATATCAGAATTTTCTGGATAGTCAAATTTTAATCCTTATAAACGCAAAATTCTTTGGTTTCGACTCTTTATGTTAGTCACAACATGTACCTATCAGAATTTATTTAGGTCTTGGTAATTCAGGCTCATTATTATTTTTATCAACTATCATACAGAGCTGTCATAGCCCATGATGTCATGCTCTGAAGAGCTAGTGAGTTCTGCAGAGCTGTTTGCTTCTTCACTTAACGGCCTTCGCCTGTGTCTATTCGAGTTCTTGTATTTGTAGTTCTGAAGTCTTACTCTGTCCTCCTCTGTCCTGTGTGACAGTCTTCCCAGCTCTCCGCTGGCAGTGTGCTTGCCAATCGCAGTCCCCTTTCTCCTGGTAATTTTTACTCTAATAGAAATAAGTATATGCAACCAGACTGACAATAATCTTGTATAAACTCAGAATAAGCACAATCTGAGTGGAGGTCTGAGAGGCATAATAGGAGTACAATCCGTATGCTTTATTTGTGAGCTTTGCAAAGACCACTTGCTCACTAACTTGTGCTTCTTGCTTTGTTTTACCAGGTCTGTGATAATGTACTTAGTTAATTCAACTATACAGCAATGTCAACTTGCAATATTTAAATCCTGAGATGGAGATTTATATAGGAAATTATTCTGAAACCAAAGGACTGTTACAAACCACAGCACTTGAGTCCAAGCTGTCTGTGCTGTGTTGGTCTTCAGCGTTAGATGCTGATAAGACATTGAATAAAAAGTTTGTTAACAGATGTAAAGATATACATATATATTTTTGAGAAAGATTGACATCCTGAGCTAACATCTGCCGCCAATCCCCTTCTTTTTGCTGAGGAAGATTGGCCCTGAGCTGAGATCTGTGCCCATCTTCCTCTATTTCATATGTGGGAGGCCTGCCACAGCATGGCTTGATGAGTGGGGCATAGATCTGTGCCGGGGATCCGAACTAGAGTACCCTGGGCCTCCAAAGCAGAACGAGTGAACTTAACTGCTATGCCACCAGGCCGGCCCCATATTTAGATATGTTTTCAGGAACTTGTGTTTTTCTCCATCAGCAATAGGCTCACTAGGAAGCTAAATACTTATAAGAGAATAATCTCTTTAAGGATGCTCATCCCAGTGCAAAAAGCGTAGTAAATACAATAAAATGTTATAATTTTTCTTACAATCCAATCTAATCCCTAATCAGAAGAGAAATGGTGATGTAATTCCTCTAAACTCTATGCCTAAATATTCTAATGCTAATTTCAATTTATTTAGTCATTGGGTAGATTCTAGAATTTATCAAGTTGTGGAGTATTTGGAACAATGTTTCTTCTCCTTTAACTTCATATTGTTTTTATTTCATCCAACAAGCTTTTCAGATTTTTGTTTGTTAGGATTCCAGACAGGCAGAAGAAAAAGTAATATGATACAGTGAAATATTATTAATTACAGTAATCAATCTGTATTTATTTGGTGGTCTCCCTGAGTTTTCTTTCAGCCTTGATTACTTTATTTTGATGAATAATTTTCTTTTAAGCTATGCTTTTATCATTGCATGATTATGTCCCAAAACATTTATGAACCTTACACTTCTTATATTTTCATATAAAAATTCCTCTCTGTAATCGTTGTTAAGCTTTTTCATCAATAAACTTTTACCTCTATGACATTCTTAACTTCCTCATTCCAATATATTATTAATCCTGTATGCAAAATTGTTAATATTGTCAATTTGCTTACCATTCTGCTTATATTACTCGTTCTTCTTAAATTCTTGCCTTTACATATTAATTATTTCCCACCATAATATCTTCTTTCTTTTATTCTGCTAACTCAAATATCCTCTTTTCTTTGCATCTTCCAGGAAGCCTTTGTGATTTAACCACACCTGATTTTTTTTTTATTAAGGTTATGAAAGTTAACATCCTTGTGAAATTACAGTTGTACATCATTGATTTTTGTATTTTTTTAATGTGGGTCTGCATTATTTATATTATTTGTGCTGCTAAATGTTTTCTTTTGCCTTTTTCATGAGTATGTCCTCCATTTTTCAAAACAGAGGGATAAATTTATCAGCAATAGACACCATCTTTTTTTATTCATATTTATCTTCTTTGGCTGAGACGTATTTTTCTAAATTTTATCTTCTTAGTACATGTTATTTCCATTTGATTGACTATTTCTCAAGTATTTGGCTAAAATTCAGGAATGTTAGAGTTGGAATGTGTGTCAGAGGTTATCAAATCTGATCTTATTTTATGAATAAGGACACTTAGATCTAGTGAAGTTAAGAAACATACCTAAGGTCAACTAGCTAGTTACTAGCACTTTGAGGATTAAAATCTGGTTGTTTAATTTTCAGTACATGATTTTGGCCTCTATAACAGGTTGCCACCTCCATATTAAGAGTACTCTCCTTCAAGTCCTTTGGATGTGCTGTTTTAGCAATCCATATATCTTGCCTGAGATTTGCATAGATTAAAGGACCGTGGCCCTGTTTCACGGACATGCTGGAACAAAGAGATATTAAGTGGCTGACCAAAGCAGCAGAACAAATCTACAAAGGTGTCAAAATAGAACATGCCTGTGCTGTGTTCTCCTTCTCAACGTTATCTAGTAAACTACTGTGCCTTTGTGAGAACAAATTCTATCTTCCCCAGAGGCTAAATAACTCCCTAATGGTAAATTAGTCACTTAGGAGGCACATTAACTCTTCTAGGCCACTGGGGTATCATTACTTTGAAATCATTTGTTTCTAGGCCATTGGCTGCAATGATAGTACACTACTCTAAATGGTACCCTAGTGGCCCAAAAGACCTAATGCACCTTCCTTAGTGCTAAACCTGCTGCAAAGCTCAGGGATGCTCCTGAAATCCCTTCACCTCATAGAACATTTAAGCATTTATTAAGGTTTGCTGGCCCAGGCTGGCACCATATCAAATTGTGTTTTGAGTTTATTTTGATTTCAAAGGTCTTATTTCTGCTTTCACTGATTCAGCCTCCACCCTTTTCCCTTTCATTCAGTATCTTATTCATTCAGGGACCCAGAGTCCTCACACTGCCTCCAGGGGTTCATTTTGCTGTGCCATCAACACTTGTGATCCCTCTTTACAATTTTTCTGTCTTGGCCCCAAACTCCTCCATCTTCCATAACAAAATATATCAAAACTCAGTCCCGTTTTCATAGGGGTCTACACTAGCCAGTTTTTATTAAAGGACAAAATAACTCCCATTAAGATTTCAATAATATGAGTTATTTAATAACAACTTAATAATTAACCACTAAACCATTCAATAAAATTAAATCATTTAATAATGGTGTTAATAGCTAATAGTGAATATATTGCATTGCCTCTAAGACATGCTTTAAATCCATGTATTTTAATTCATTAGACCAAGGATTCATTGATACTATAAGAAATTCAAAAGGTACAAAAAGTTATACAGTAAAATGTAAGTCTCCTTCCCTGATCTGATCCTGAGGCCAGTTCCCCCTTTTCTAGGGCCACTTCTCTTACCAACTATCTATGTTCACATATACGCAAATATATATACATATATGTATGAATATTTCTTTAACATAAATGTTAACTTATTAAACACATTGCTATACATCTTACTTTTTCACTTAAAAATACAAATTGAGGATAATTCTATTTCAATACATACAGAGGAGCAGCATTATTTTTAACAAATATGTGGTTTTTCACTTATGGATATACCATGATTTATCTAACCAGTTCCCTAGTGATGGATATTTAGTGGTCCTCCCCGCCCAACTTTTTGTTATTGCAAACAATGCTACATGCAGTATCAGCCTTATATACATATAAATCAGCCTTTATATATATGTGTGAGTATATATCTATGATGAATTCCTAGAAGTGAAATTGGTGAAACAAACAATATATGCATTTTTAATATTGATAAATGTGATTAAATAAGCATCCACAGAGTCTGTAACAATTTACATTACCTTGACAACATACTCTATCACCTTTCGATGCTGGCCAATTTAATAGGTGAAAAATGATTTCACATGGAAGAAGTTAATACAGCTGACTTATGGAGCCAAGATTCACAATTATGACTATTTGACATTAAGCCAGTGCTCTTTTTCTCCTCTTAGCCTAGTTACAGACAAATTTGAGAAAAGAGTTTTCTATATAACTGCACAAATGACAACACATTTGTACATATCTACTGCATCTGGCCTGAGAAGTCAGGACTGAAATGAAGAGAGGTATGAAGTATTGATAAGCACAAGTGTAAAAGAATAGCGAAATAGAAAGATAACAGGAAGGGAGAAGAAATAAAAGTCATAGCTGAAATAGCACAATGAGACCTCTGAGATAGGGATATGAGACTGATTAAAAGAGAGCGTGGTGAGGAGGTGTAATATCAGTCACCCCAAGATGGAGCTCTGACTTGACTCAACAACCATTATTAGTTCTTGCTCACCAGTCCTCTAGATTCCTTATTCCTATTCTCACAATTATATAATTACAGATTTTCCTTTTGAAACATGTATAACAGACTTTTTACCCCACACGTTCTGCAGGAATTAGTAAGGATCATATCTCTCTGGGGTTCTTTCTTTCTATCTTTTTTCTTTTTCAAATTTTTTTTACATTTATGGATTACCACATTTGAATCAACGGAATTGGCGACAAGTGAAAAGTGCCCCAAAGATTCTCCTTGCGTGAAAAAAAAAAGTTAAATAGGATGAGCCAATCTTTTCCAATAAGAAGAGAAAAAAAATGCCCAACCCAACATAATAGTCTTTATAGCCTCATAAACCACAGTACCACCCAAGATGTTAACAAGCTGGCATGTTTTGAGCATCAAAGATAGAGAGGAAACTGTGTTTACATGTTTGGCACAAAAACTAATGAGGAAAGTCAATTGGCCCTTTGTCTTGAGGGTCTGAAGCGCTGAGCTCTAATGTTTGGTTTCTTCGCTGGCACTTGTTCAAGTAATCACTCGTGGCCTGACAAAGCCGCACTTGTGTTTTATTAGTGGCCATGCTGAACTCTCCCGCTTGGGCTGTGTTGTCTCTCAATAGAGCGCTGCAGCAGAGGGCACACTTATTTGAAAACACTAAATCAGAGCATGATGATCTTTGCCCAACCAGAGCAACCCAGAGAACAACAAAAAATGTTGAGAGTACTGTTCCTTTTGTCTGGACAGGGAGGGAGGGCACAAACAGAAGGAAGGTAGAACCAGTGCCTCTGGCTGAGTAATTTGGAAATGGGAGCTACAGAACCTAGTTTATAAAAGAAATCTTTTCCCCTTCTAATCATGGGAGCTACATTAACATCTGAACCTGCCGTAATGCATCCCACAGCACAACCGGCGAGGCCTCTGCTCAAGCCTGCAGTGGCAAGGGATGTCAAGGTGACCCCAGAGGTCTTTCCTTTCTGGAATTCTAAGGTGTCATGAAAGAATAATCATGTTACCCTGAGAGGAAGCTGACTTTGTCTTTGCAAATACAGTCTGGCAGAAAAGAAAAGTTTCCAAAGTAGGTCAAAGCACAGTTTTCGTAGCTTTACTCATTAGGTTGCTTTTTTTATCTTCCTTCCTGTCTTCCTCTCTCCCTTTCTCTTATATTATTATTATTGTTGTTGTTGTTGTTTCCATTTAGAGATAGGAATGCTTTGGACTGTCCTGGAATTTTTATCTGCACAACTGAACAAGTATCCAAACATTTGGCTGCTATTTTCAAAGTTCTGAACCAGAAACGAAGATTCCAAAATCTGGTTGCAAACAACATTTTTTAAGTGACAGTTTTGGCAGTCTTACCTACAGATCCGTAAAAATAAAACCTAGAACAGTTTGTTCTTAAACTATTTCGAGTACAAGTACTGTGAAGAAAGTACTGAGCTACACATAATTAAATTTATTTTTTAAAGTGACTGAAATTCTACATGTTCAAAACGAGAATTTGGGATAGGTTAAGATACGTCCTTGCCTTTTGCCAAATCCTTGAAGTTCTCTCTGGCTGGCTGCCTCCCATCAGATCTTTTCCTGAAGGGTGTAAGTGTACACTCAGTGAGATCGCTGCCGCTGAACGAGTCAGTGAGGCCTATGCTGAGAAAATGAGAAGATGCTAAGTGAGGGTTATTACTTGGGAAATCACATGATGAGAGTTAAAAGTTTAGAATAGACAGAATTTATTTGGCTACAGTGACATCTATCTATTTTTAAATAAGCAGTATTTTCTTTGCTAATTACTCCTTAAATGTTTACTTTTTAAAATGAAGATGATGCTGGGTCTTAGAATGCTTAGTCTTACAATTCTGTAGCACTTTTTACATAAGCTTCTCAAGCTTTCATTGTTCCTGAAGAAAGGAAAGCATTAATTTTACACGTGGGTAAAGTCATTCCAAATTCCTATTCTTGTTGTTAATAATATTTACTTTTATGTAATGACCATAGGATGTCTGAGACACAAATGACCTGTTGGTAATACAAGTCAACACGTGGAAGCTTTCTACAAAAAACAATTCTGTAAGGAAAAAAATGTTGGCGGTCTCCTGGCCTTTGAAATCCACTTAAGAGGTTGCTAAGTGAATTCGGATACCTGAAGCCTACAGCCTTAGTCAGTGGAGGGAGACAATGTGTTTAAACAGGATTTGCTTTTATTAATAGGCAGTTCTATTCTCGGCCTTGAGATCAAGGGAGATCTAGTGGGAAGAGATAAGCCTCATCCGAACCCCAACTCCTTCCTACCTGTGCCTCCCTGCCTCCCCATCTCTCCCTCCCATCTTCCTGTGACCTCCCACCCCGCATTTGCACCCAATATTGTTTCTTGCTACAGACTCTGCTGCAAGAATGTCAGGCATCGCAGCTCACGTTCAGAGCTCAGCTTGCCACGAACGTAGCCAGGGGATGGAGGGTGGGGGGTGAAAAGAGACACTATGCGGTTCCACGGAGGAGCTGTCCACAGCCTGCACTCGGGACGGATGCGCTCCTGCTGCAGAGGCCGCTTCTGTCGATCCGCACCCCATCCTACGTACTGTAACCAGCTGCTCCACACAGAGAAGAGGACGGGAGGGCATCCTGACACACTCTCCTCCATCTCCCACCTTCTGGGATGATTCATTCCGAATCTATCAATGTGGACGTTAAAAGCTAACCACCGTTATGGTCTTTTAAAGAAAGATTTTTTTTTTTCCCGTCGTAAAATGTATATTCTGCCTAGAAACCATTTGTTGTTTTAATGCCTACAGGACCTTTTCTGAAACAACACGAACTAAATAAATTTACTTGCCACCTAGAGTGGTAAATATGCCTGTATATTAATACAGTTTAAATATACATTATGTGTATTGTGTTTGCTATATTTTACAACATATATTCAAATATATCATAATGTATACATATATACATATATCCTATTATAATCCATTCTTTGTGTAAGCATGATAGGCTTCAGAACTAGCTTGGTCACGAAATACACCTTACATATTCAATGCTTTTAAGTCATGGGGGGCTTCACTCACCAAATTTAGCAGAAGAATCAAGGCCAACCAAATAGATTAATAACAAAAATATACCAACCAATGTGAATTTCACAGTGCGAACTGTATCTCATAGAATAAAGATAACGATTCTGTGCTTTGGAGTCCCTCTGTTGGCATGACCACTATGTCATCAGCTGGAGGATTCCCCAGGAACGATACAACTTACGGCTGACATATTAGAATAGCTGGATGAGGGCAATGCATTTAAACAGTGATTCAGGTGATAATGTATTCCCCTATTCAGAAAATTGGACAGGTAGAACAAGGATAGGCAGGGAAAAGGTCAAGAGAGGGAATCTTGGGTAATTTCCTGCTAGAGGTGAAATATTTTCAGAAAATTGTTCAGATTACAAAATGGAAGTTGTTCAGAACCAAGCACCCAAATTTGAGCAGCACTATGAAAATTGATCCTGAAGGATAATGAGGAAGAAAATACTTTATCATCTCCTGAATGTATTGTCAAAATGACATACAGAATTATCTTGCTTAAATAACTATTTTTTTGTATAAAGTGTTTATCACAGTTATAAGAGAATGAAACCAGAAACCACTGATGTATGCAATCAACACACAGTAGATTGTGTACATCAAAGAAACGCAGGCTTAATAAAACAGTTCCACAGTCTATTTTCTTTGAGGACCATTGCTGTCTTGTTTCTCTATCACTTTAAAGACAACAAGGAAAATAAATAACTCAAAATATTACATGCTGTTTAAACATAGACTGCAGATGCTGATAGCATCATTTTTTTGCAAATACAGTTTGTGCATTAATTTGTAAAATATGACTTTAGAGGCATTTAATAATAGCTAATGAATTTCATTCAACACTTGTCAAAACGCTAACCAATAGTATCTATTGTTTAGTTTGCAAAAATTGCTTAAAAATAGAATTGCCATTACTCAGGCTATGACGGAGTAGAACATGACAATGAAGTCAGTCAGCTACCTGGGGCTATTGATGCTGGAATTCTGTGGACGTCCACAGGCTATTTCATCACTGAGAAACAGTCAATTTAAAAAATTTAACAGAGATCAAGTTTTCATATAACCTCTGTTGTTTTAAAATAGTTTCAAAGATAGTGTTACCCATCTTGTAAAAAGTTAGAAATTACAATATGTTCCTAATAACTAAATTTGACATATTTATGAATTGTCAGTAGTCTCAACAGAAATTCAGAAACGATTACCAGAGATTTTCATTAAAATTTAAGGTCTATAAATAACAAATAATGGCATATTTTATTTTTTAAAGGTGAAAAATGATAAAAATATTTTTGTCATTTCCTTTTGATGAATTCTGCCCAACGTCATCATTATTTTATTATGATATCCAAATAATAGCAGTAAATGTCTCTTTACGGTGCCTGTGCTGTTAGATTGCTTCCAACTATATTCTGAACTACTACATTTCTTAAGTTAAACTTACTTTTTTGTAGGATCTGAGGCTACTTTATAATTAGTTAGACTCTTACCACTTAGTGGCTATTTTAGTAATTAAGGGATATACCATACTGGGGGTGTCATCATTTATCTGTGTTATTTTTCTCCATCAAACAGAGATGTTTGATTGTTAGGCTGGACGTAAAGCAGGAGATCTGGTTGGCAAAATGGTTTAGGACTTTTATTCCTTTGGTATTATAAAAACAAACAAACTTATAGTCATCTTGTCTTTCAAAACAATATACAGGAAAGCACAAATATTCCTGGAACTATTCAAAGAAATCATCCCACAGTCCTGTTCATAGCTCTTAGAAAATAAAAATATAGCTTTAAAGTTGTCGAGTCCTTCCCTTAATTTAATAGCTGATGTTTTAATATAGATCTTGATGACCTGATGCTGTGATCTCTACATGGTACAATTTTTTGACCTTCGGAATTATTCATAAACCGCAAACATAGTCCTGTGTTTTAAGCATGTCTTTGAAGTCTTTGACTAGATTCAATGTTTACAAGGATTCTCTCTGCATGAATTGGGCCATGTTACCATACAATGTCCTTAAACCAAAGAAAAATATGATTATGTATCAACACATATGATTCATCCTACTTCTTCAGGATGAAAGAATAATTTGACTCAGCCTTTTAGGAACTGTTGATATACAGTCATAATTTAATTTTTCTAAGTTGACTCTCTGCAAGTATCTAACGTAATGTTTCTTTGGAAAACATAAGGCCTTTACTAAAAATCCATGGGGTCTCTTGGCCATTTCAACCATGTAAATAGAAGATAGATTTTCCTGTCTCTAATTTTCAACAATTCCAAGGGCTCTATTGAGGAGTAAGATAATGGAAATGGACCAAAGCTCCAAGCCAGGCTTCTGCAGAGAAAATCTGAGTCCTGCAAGTTCGATTAAGCTAGCTAATTTTCAGTCCAACAAGCTAATTTCCAGACAGACTCTTCTGATGTTTTCCCTCTGTTTGTAATTTGCATCATTAAATAGCTTGGTGTTTCAAAGCAGCCACGGTACTAAGGTCACAGGGCTTTGTGTTAAATAGCAACCACCTCGATTTTTTTTAAAGAAGAAACAGAGAGCAGCTGATCCTGCTGTAGCATGATTTTCTTTTTTTCTTAGTGGGAAGAAACTGAAGTGTCTTGTGGATCACAGAAATTTTGCTTTAGTTTGGAGAACAGCTTTCCTCAGTGTCTTTGTGCTCCAAAAAGCAGCCCAGGATCACAGGTGGCCTTGATTATCAACACTTTTTTTAATGGTGTCCCCCTCCCTTTCCTAGAACAGCAGGACATCTCCCTGACATGAATATCTCATTTTAAGCCATTTTAAGCGGCACAAAATTCAAAAATCTTAAAGAGATATCCAAAACCTAAATTTAAAAAAAATCTACCATTGAACTTCAAAGGGTAAAATTGGTTAACAAACATTACTGATACTACAAAAAGGATATATAGGCAGATATGTAGAGTTATGACCTCTCATGGCCAATTTTCCCTAGAAGGTTTTCAAAGGATTACTTCTAAAATAACATGGCAAATACGGAGAAAGCAGGAAAACACCTCTTCCCTCTTACCTATGCCTCTCCAGGAGAAAATAATTTCTCTTTGTCTCTCTGGTCACAGGAATATGTACTTTGGCTCATTGGCACCCTGGAGCACTGTTTCTACCCTGCATGCTGACATTGGTGCTAGTATTAAAAAATCTTCAATCATATAACTCCAAGCCATTCATATTAATGTGCCTGAGTCAAATTACCCTTTCTATTCTGCAGGGGGAAGAAAGACCATAAAATGCTCTCTGAATCCATAAGGACAACCCCATTGGCACAGATGGGAATTTTACTCTGAAGTGACAGCACTGCTTTCCTGAAACATGACCTAACGACTACAAAGAGTTTCTTTGGAAGCACCAAATTTTGTCATTGACCCCTCTTTACCATATCACGCTCTCCTGAACCACTCCATAGCAGTGTTCCTGGGAAGTTAAAGATGGCTCAGAAGAAAAACCGTCATCTTTAACAAAGAAAGGCAAGAGATGTTTGTCGTGGGGGAAGACCTAATTTAATTTACAGTATCTCTGGGTTTCTATTTTGACTGAAGTTGTTTTCAGCACATTCTCTCCATGTTACCAAAAGTTAGAAAGTATATTTTAAGAAATGCCACCATTTTTTATATTTACTGAGAACGACATGCTCAGGGATTTATTTCCATGAAAATGTAGACCGCAGAATTTAGAAACACACTATGTAGAAGAATTCAGCATGTTTTAGGATACCACTAAAATGTAGGAAAGCTTTTGCCAGACAATAATGAGATCTTAACGTTGTGAAGCATACACATGAAATTGTGTCCTTTCATTGACATTAGTTTTTATTTGTGACAGGTAAAGTTGGAGATTATAAAACATTCTGCTCTTGGAAAGAATACTTGTTTTAAACTATGGTTCACTAATGCCAATCTCTTTCAAGAAGTAATACTGTTCCCTCCTCGCTGGTCCCTCAGCGATTTGATTTCTGGATTAAATATAATGCTTCCCCCTCTGCATCATACTCTATCTCCCTCAGTAGAATGTTTCCAGCTTATGGCTGGGATTGATTCCTATACAGCACTAACACAATGCTTGCCACATTTGCCGAGCCAATTGTACGTGAAATTAAAATATATTTTCTTTTTCTTTTCAGAACTGTGTCATGGCATCTTGTTACAATGTTTCAGTTATTTTGAAAAGCTTTGATTTGTTGGAGGAAAGGCAAGAAAGTCTACAAGGCCCCTCCAGCAAAGACACAATGCAGATAAGATCCACCATCAGAGCAGGTCTGAAGAAGCAACAGAGACCAAATATTCATCTGTAGGCAGCACATACGAATGCTCGGGTGCAAACAGCCCGATGCTATTTAAATGGATGGATTCTCATGTGAATTTACCATTCACTCTCCTCTAGGGATGTGAGGACAACGGGAGCAGATTTAGTTATCTATCTTTACCTGGCTCCTTAGAGCCCACGGAAGAAAATGAAAATGCTTCAATAAAATAAGTGATGCAAGAAAGATTCTTTGGAGTGCATTCTGATGTGGGCAAACACGACATATTTAATTAGTATTATATCCCATCTTTTAAAAGACATCGAGATGTGAGCTATGATGATTACCTTTCAACAACTAAGAGCTGCTAAACTTCTCAGGTAACCGTAACTGTGACTGGCTCTCAGCACAGACCACGATGCAGGTCACACAATAACAAAGTGAGAACTGGAAACGTACTGTTTTCATACTTCTCCAGGGAACCAGGCTAAAGAGCGGGCACCTATGTTGGAAGTTCATGTGAGGGAAGGAAAATCTGCTAAACAGCTGCGTTAACTAGATCATGAAGTGACTTGGGGCAGGTAACAGATGTGTTACTAAGGGCTTTTGTTTATCCCTTGTACTTAGGTGGGAGAGAATCATCAGGCTTTTAATTTTGTTCAAGAAAACTAGTCTTCAAAAAGCAGTTTTTTGGCCCCCAGTCTATCAGGCTGCGCAGAATTTTCAAAGCAGCGCAATGTTGTAAAAAATGCCCTTTTAATCAGATTACCCTTGGCGAACGTCCCAAACTCAGGCTGAAGTGCAGTGCTTGTGGTTTCTCAACAGCTTACACTAAGCCTGCACCATGGAAATAATCTACTTTTAAAACCCAGGAAACAAATCGACTGCACTAAGGACATAAGTCGCTGTCATTAGGGAGTGATTAGGCTAAACATTTTTATACACTCTACTAGCCCACTTTCAAATTATATATCTCTGGATGATAGCAAGAAAGGTACTTCAGGTGAGTGTTAGGAACAACCATGCAGAAAAGTTAATAAATCCAAATAAATAGAACAGCACGAGGAAAAATTAAAAGAGCTCTTGTTTCAACTTTAACATGCTAATACCTAAATCAGGATTTTCTGAACCAAAAATGGAGAACTTGGTCACATAACACAAACAGAATCTTTTTTTTTTTCAGTATAGCATATTCTCAAAGCTCAACACATCACATGTCCCAATTACTTATTTTAGGCTAACGTTTTCTTTATTGCACACTTTATATAAAAAAAAATTCTGTGGAGATCGAAAATAAGAAAATAGGATTTTTATAATTTACCATTTTACCATTCATCTTTCTTTAACAATGAGGGTCAGGCTTGGAGATTTGGTGACTCATCATCATGTCATATTGTGGAATATAATGAAAGTTACAGCAAGGTCTGAAACACATCCACCCCTTCTTGTCCCATACGTCCTCCCCCAACTCATGCCCCCCCCCCCATGGCACACGTGTACCCCAATAACGTGCTCTGGGAATAGGAGACTCACAATCCCACATTATAATTGGTGTTTTCTACCTGTTAAAAGGTTCATACTCATTAATGAAACTCTCAGCATTGAGATTTTTGGTCTTAAAGCCACTTCTGAGGTTGTTTCCTAGTTTCTTTTGTTTTTTGTTCATTTTTGAGAAATGTAAGTGAAAAATATCAGCCTGCTAAAAACATGTAGAAAACATTGATTTCTTTAATGAAAGCAGATGAATATGTGTTCTAGCCAGTGGATATGGGAGGTTTATTTTTGCCCCCATGAGATTAAAAGGGGATTGGATTTAAGAAAGGACTATTCTGCTGCCCCAAAGCTCGTGCTTGAGCAATGTTTGAGTCCTACTTTGGACATTCTGCTGATAGTTTCATTTCTAATTTATGAAACATTTCATTAATCCTCAATCTGTCAGCTCTTTCTTGACAACAATAGAGGCTGACAGACAAAAGATTAAAATTTATTAAACACTCTACACTTTAGAAGTTTTTGAAATGCTCTGTTCATTTTAGTCCCCATTTGACCTAATTTTAAACAAGCTGCACTCTTCCTAATTTCCTCGGAAAGCAAGTAGACAACACAGCAAAACAATTTTTAAATACCAACATATACAACACTGAATCTAAACAAGACATCCAGAAAAAAATCAAAATACAGCTATCCTTGAGCAGAATTGCTAGGATGCACATTAAAAGCATCTCCCGTCCCAAGGATTTCAAGCATATATTTTTTGTATGCTCTTCTTCCTCATCCTCTAGGCATCCCCGCCTCACTTTTCCATTCTCATAAATAATTCATGAGCTGATAAATATGCAATTTCAAAAAGTGCAGACAAGGCAGCACTGCATTAAAAAAAAAAAAAAAAAGAGCTTGTGCTTTTTACACACAAGTCCTGTGCTGCACTTTACGGATGACAAATTTTCTAGCATTCAAACCGCATATTGTATATATGAGAGCAGTGTGACTGCGTTTCTGGTCAGATACCTTGCTAGACATGTATGAGCTCTTTGAAGAAGACGGTAATACATAAAATATAAACATTTAAAGAAATTAAGTTAGCAATGTTTTAGAGCTTGACACTTTACCATTGCATAATTTTTGCATAAATAGTCTAAATGTTCACTCTATCAAGTAAGAAGAGCAGAGATGTGTAGGTCTTGCACACACGATTATTCTCTAGTGAGAACACCATAAATGTCTCAAGCTTCTAAGGTTTCTTCTAAGCAAGTCATTTATTTGACATCATAAGAACATACTTTCGAGGCAAGTTTAATAAGATCAACAGTAAACTGTTCTGCATGAGCCTTCAAACAGGTAAAAACACCCATCTGAGAGCCAGTATATAGTGCAGAGCAGAGAACCTCCATTTTGTGGGCTAATTGCTTGATTACCAGCCTGAAACAAAATGGAGGGGAGACCTTTTCAAAGCAGTTCAGGGCTGATATAGCAGAGGGAAACGTATTGAGGAGGTAAAACATTCCTTAAAGATTATTAGGTATCTAATTAGACAAATATTAAAGGTAATGTAATAAATACAGATTACATTGTATTTATTTACTGAGAATAAATATAATGAAGAGGGATAAAGTACTCATTGAAAGAGCTATTCTAGTTTAGCAACAGTTAAGTTTTTAAAAAAGCAACCTGATTTCAGTCTGAAATGTAACCTTTCAAATGAACACTTAAATTGGAAAACACCATGGGTAAGAAATAGACCACAGCATTTAATTTGGACTGGCTAGTTGGAAGCCTATATTTACTGTACTATAATTTCAAATTTAATTAAGTCACACTGCTGACGCCAGTAGCATCAACACAGTAAAGATGATTAATTGCATGCATAAATGAAATATAAACAGCCTTAAAAGTAACATTAATGCAGAACCTTGCACACAGAAATGGTATGATAGATTTAAGTGTAAGTGCCTACCTGCGTCTTTGAGACACATGCCAGAATTAGGATGAGGGCCCTGCATTTGAATGTAATCACTGTACCAAAAATATAACCTTTTACGGGTCATTATTTTTCTAAAACATGTGTCCAACCTCCTCCTTTCCTCTCCTCCTGTACCTCAACCCCCAACATGATTTGTTATCTTATAGAAGACTTTTCACACAATTTGCATTGTCATCTTATGGATTGGCTACTGGTACACAAACATGAGCTGACACACGCAATGGTGGGACTGGGCTGTCACAACAAGGCAGCTGGACTGTTATATATTCCACTTTGCTTCCATTGTACTTCCATTCACAGCAGCCCTAGGACAAAGGGCCTGACAGAGCTAACCACGGATTGTCACCTTGATTTGTCCAGTCTAGCAGATATGCAGAAATGAATTATATTCTCCTGCTTATGAACACAACACAGAAGCAAATAAGCTTGCAAACAGCATCTTCCAAACCATATTATCTAAGAAGCATCAGGCTTCTTCAGAGATGCTACATGCTGCCTTGCTCAGTAGGTGAGGAGAAGCAGAAAGAACCATCCGATTAGTGAAGACACAAAAAGGCTCTCCTCCAATAATATATTCTTGACATTAGAGCCTAAACTCTCTCTGATTGAGAGATATGTAATTTGTATTCTGCTTAGCTTTTATTTTTGATGAACGCTATCACAATGCTTCAAAATGCAAACTTAAATCATATTTCAGAAAAGAATGTGCAGTGTGCATTCCTAATAAATAAAGCTATGGTTCTTTTAAGAGAAACTATGTTAAATTGAAATAATCTTCTTGAAAATGATAAAATGAAGGACTTCACTCAATGTCTGTTATAATATACTTCTCAATAAACCCAAAGCCCATCTTACTTAAGTTTTACCAAACGTTAAAGCTCTAAGCCTGAAAGCACCCAAAATAGTTGGCTGCTAATGAGGAAATTCATTGGAAGATTTTTTTTTTTTAGTACCAGTTGTTTAATTTACTACTTTATTGACAAGGTGTTTGTATGCCTTGAGATCCAGGCAGTTTTAATAGCCACACATGGATAAATGAAACAGACAGCATTTGGCGATTTCTTTATTAAAAGATGCCTTCAAAACCAGAGAAAAGGAGAAAACTATTCTCTACAAGCTTTTGGAGGGAAAGTGAAGGAACATTTCTCTGTGCAGCAAAGAAAAAATTGTTGCCTTCTTAAAAAAAAAAAAACTGATGACGATAAAGATCATTTCACACACACGCACTTACAAATTTTTTCCATTTTTGTAGACCGTACAGTGTGCTTGCTGATCCCTCAAAAGACACATTTTCGTAAAACCAGAGCCTCAGGTTTAAGAACTCTTTGGGCAACATAATGTAATCTACGATTTGTTTTATTATTATTTTTTAAGCCTACCTATCTTGACAGCATGTGCAGAGCGCTTGGCTCTGAAGAAAAGCCTTGAGAAGCATTTCATTTGTTCTTTTTTTTTGTTTTAAATGAGTCAAGGCTACTATGAAGATGCAGCATATAAAAATCAAAATATTGCATTTTGTATCTGACCATATAATATTTAAAATACTCACGCTACAAGTATGTTCTATTCAAAAGACCTATTAATTTTGAATTTTAAATTACGCTATTCTATTGTCTTCTGCTTATACATATGGATTCTGTTCACAAGGCAACACTTGATACCTAGTGTTTTAAATGATGACTAGCAGAAACCAACATGATATACGTAGTAGACAGTATGTATGAAAAGAACATAAAACCCTACCCCATACAGAAATGCAAATGTTACTTGATCAAAGGGCTGCACGTTCATAGTGAAGGATTCGGTCAAAATAAAGCCTTTCCTTTAGGAGGATGCAGAAGAAAATCCTGCATAATTAGTTTCAAATTTATTTAGGAAAAATCTAAATGTTCCCAAAAGTACCATTTATTATTGTCGAAGGAAAAATTGTACAAATGTGTCTTTCCTTGGAATTCTGTGCAGCCAAC
The DNA here is from genome assembly GCF_041296235.1 of Equus asinus. Lineage (NCBI taxonomy): Eukaryota > Metazoa > Chordata > Mammalia > Perissodactyla > Equidae > Equus > Equus asinus. The sequence continues at coordinate 20,848,036 of NC_091801.1, read as the reverse complement.
CATAGGAGCTCTGCGGCCGTTCACCTGACTGCAGCAGAAACGGGGCTTGACGGTGACGGTGGGTGACAGAAAGGGGCCATTGGAAGTGCTATTATGCAGTTTGCACGGGAGGATTTGAGCACATTTCAGCTTTATCTAGTTATGCTAGGTAGTCGTGTATGTGTGTGTGTTTTCTTTTCTTTTACTAGTTGTGCGTGGCTTCCAATACTGAAATCCAACGTAAACTCTGTGACCACCATTTACAGCCCCTGTGCTTTAAGATTTAGCATTATTTGACAGATTTTTAACTTGCTTTGGCATTTCAATCTGCTTTATAGTTGTAAATAAAATTCACACATTAATGCCTTCATGCACATGGTCCTCTTCGAAAAAGATGTAATTCCACTTTATCCCTTTATTTTAATTATAAATTCTGAGAGCATAATACAGAGTACTAAGGTTTTCTCTTAATTCAGAGTAGAAATACATGCACAGTTTAGGGCTTTTGTGAAAAAATTGTTATCTTAAGGACGAAATGGTTTCCTCAAAGCTTGTCTTTTGTGTTTTTAAAATATAACATGTACATTTTTCTTTAAAATTGAGTGTGTCGTGTTCCACACGATTCTGGGATTTGAGTTATTTGCAATTACTTTATAATAAGTACAATTAGATCTCTGCCTAAAAGGTAGAAGAGCATTCTATAGTCATTAAAGAGGAAAAAAAATTGCCAAGGTTGAAAATTTAAAGGTCTAAAATAAACACACACAACCTGTTATTTTATTTTAATCAGTAATTATGCTTACAAAAAAAAAAACATTTTGAAGCATTTCATGAAAGACACAAGTGGAATATTTAGAAACATAATATTTGGTCCCAGAGAATCTTAATTGTTTATCCCCTCTCCCCATTGCACTCCTACCCCACTCCAGAATGTTCTTTTGAAACATAGGTTTAAAAGGGGGAGGGGGGCATCAAATCACTGTTCAGCGTGGCCCTGAACTTTCATTACATTTAAGTGCAAGGCAAGCCGCCCAACTCTGCTCCCTGATATATTGTTGAGTGGGCCGTCTAAGGTTCTATTTTCCACGTAGGGTCAAGACTGCTGACATGGGATTAATCAGCTACTCCTCCTAAACCATGAATCAGAACAATTGCTGTCAGTTTCATATGGTACAACTGCCTGGAAATAGAAGAGTTGGAAAGTGAGAGAACATACCAGAAATCTAGAAAAGAAAACGTTAGTGGTTAGTGTAACTCTAGTTTGGCTATTTGTGATTTGGTATAGTAACCAAATTAAAATGATGAAATATACGTTCAACCAAGCGATGTTAGAACATCTTTCCCCATCTTTTTTGTTTTTGTCTTTGAGATCTTGTTCTTATATCAACTGTGACATTTTATAAAAACTTTACACTCCTTTACTTTCTTTTGGTAGGCACCATTTATGTTCAAGTCCACATTTAAACATGTCTGTTGACCCAGGGTTAAATTCAACGAAGCCTGTGCAAAATGCGTGCAGCTCTTCTGCATACATATTGCCAAGCCAACATTGTATTTAACCTCTCCATGAATGTTTGCATTACTGAATTGGAAAATACTAGGTGCAAATGTCTACATAAAGGGGAACTGAAATCCTTCACTATTAGAGAGGAGTGTGACAAGCTTCGCTCTATGCTAGGATACACTTACATTAAAATGGCCTTGCTCCTAAATGAGATTGCTCCTATTACAACAAAGGTATGAAAATTGGCACAGATTGATCGCATGTTTAGAAAAATAACTATCTTTTGCTTTATAAACGATATTCAGATAAAACCAAGAATTATTTTCCTTGGGGATAAAATATCACATGCAAAATCTTTTTCTGTTTGTTAACACTGGAACTGAATATTTTCAGGAAAGCAAGTGTTAAGACTAAATGATATAACATATGAGCAGAATACATGGACAAAAGTGATTAATAATTATGGCATAAAAATGAAATAATATTTTATTAGAGAATAGAGAAATGTATGAAGTTTTTCAAAATGAAACTTATTTTCAATTATTAAATTAATATTATTCAATAGCAACATTTTGTTCAATTTTAAGATAGAGTGCTCTAGAAAATAGTCCTGCCGTGATTAAAAATATAAATAGATGTTTTCATGTTGATAGGTTTCTAAAAGTTAAAAGAATTTATTATTCAAAATGTTAAAAACAAAAATGATATATAAATATAATAATGTACAAAAAGTCATTCATAAATGTAATTATTTCATATGTACCCTGAGATCTGCTTTTACATAACTGATTGAAGGTAATAAACTTTGATGTTTCATAATGCTGACACAAAAGTGTTCATAGCATGATATAACATAAAAATATCCAAATTGGTGGTAAATAGTGCAAAATTTATAAATCTATAAACTAAATCCATTCACATATACTCAAATTGTTTTTTATCTTAATCACATACATAGTACAGAGATGTGGGCAATTAGAGGTTCGTTATTATCAAAACACACTGCAGAATTAGTATGTTAAATGAAATGGAATTATTCCAAAGGAAAGGTATGTAATATAAAAATATATATTTTCATTTTAGTATGCAATAATAAATACTCATTTTATGCATCAAAAATTCTGTAGTCATTTTAAATGTATCTATAAGAAAGTTCTCCAGAAGACTGAGTCACCAAAGAAAGAAATGGAAGTATCTGTAACCGTTTGTCACAGGATTTATTCTTTTCCAAAAGAATTTGCCCTATGACTTCAAGACATTGCTGGGAAACAGATGCATAGCTATCATCATCACCTCTTTAGTTTAGAACAGTATTTAAAATGTTTTTGTAAATATAAATTTTTTTATTAAATAGTATGGAGATTGAAATTAAAACTATTTTATTGCTTCAATGAAAAATACTTTTTGTTTGATAGCAATAAGTGCAAAATTATGTGAACATAAATTGATCATGCTAAAGTACTTACAAGAAGCACTGCTTTCGGAAGTAGCTAACTTATTTTTATCTAAATGGGATAAGATTAATGCGTTTTATAATTGATGAAATATTTAATTATAAAAATAATCGGTTATAGTGTAATTCAAAATGACTGTTCAACAGTATTCTGACAATGATTTATAAGATATTTGATAAAATTAACACCAAGTTTACAAATTGCACAAGGCAGGCTAAATAATTGGCAGAATGATTTTGATCTTTTTCCTGTTTTTATTGATAATTTTCTATATAAGTAAAAATTTAAAAATATTTCCAAAGAATTCCATACATGTACCTAGGTTCTATATGTACTTGTTTAACATTTCCAGGGTTTCTTCTAATTTGGAGAATTTAATGCCATTGTTTTTGTTTCAAGAAAATCCACAGTATCAATGTTATTGCCCTAATGCTTGAATGAAAGCATTGTATGAAGTGATTTATATAACAAATGATATTCTAATCCTTTTTTGAGAATGAGAATACTCTGATTACTCAAAATTTAAATAAAATGTGCTATATATATTTTTAAATAATTTGATAAAGGTGGTCTTAGAGAAAAACACATGCCATGAATCTCAGTAAAATCTGGGTAACTGAGCACAAATAAGACGAACAGGTTTAAGCCTCAGTATTATACCTGAATACAATTTCAGCAAGACAGACTGCTGCAGAAATGCAGAGGTGCTCACAAAGAGTGGGAGGAGGGAGGAGGCAGGGGGAGAGGGGTCTTGATAACCTTTAGTGTGGCAACGAAGTCATTGATGTGACTCCCACCATTCTCCCCAGAAAGATTTGCACTGAGAAAGGCTGGACACCTGGATCAAAGCCACACTCAGTCTCTGGACTCTTGCTAACTTGTCCTCAATTATAGATGACCTTTAGGCAAAGAAGGAAAAGGAAATATTTCTTTACCATTCAATGGAACAAAATTAGTATTTGAAAATTGCTGAGTACACATGCATGACTGAAACCCAGACCATTTTTACTAGCCTTTTCTCCACCTACATTTCATCTACTTTCTGCATACCATTTGAGAAAAGAGTTTTAAATTATTATGTAATCTTTAAACAATATAATCAATACTTAATATGCTTTAAAAACACCATTTTAGTCTATATAAAAGAATCAAGAAGCATGTAGAGGGATGATTTATAAAACTGATTTTTTTCTGTAAAAAATTAAATTGTAAAACCTTGTTTTCTTCTAATGAAAATAGTATCAAAAGGCTTGCTAATCATATTAAAACCTGAAATGCTATTATCTCTACTTGAAAAAAAATTCCTTAAACTATTTGTTTACCAAATATATAGATGACAGCTGGAGAATAGAAAACTGGAGAATATAATTTGAAGAAGAGAGAATTCTGCTGGCCAACTAAGAATTTTTAAAATATATATTTGAAAGGAATTTTGGTATTATTAAAATGACCGTTAGCTTTATGTAAATTTTTTTACTTATAACACAAATAATTAAAATTTTTGGTTGAACGTTACTCTAAAAATCCACATGGAAGAAACAGACCTATCATAGGATAATAACTATTGTCAAACAAGAATTCTTAAATATCAACACATTCCAAGTAGTATTTGGTTAATAAAAATTCCCCTATAATTAGGAATTTACTCTCAGAGACTCTAAATCATGCAATCAGATTATCTAGTCTCTACTCAAATCATTGTTTGATTCTGTTTAGAAAAAATTTTTAAGGTTTTATGTCTTAAAATAAAGCATTTATGTCTTCCTTGCCTTATAGCAGAAAAATAATGCTTTAAAGTATTCACTGGGCCCTTTTTGTTTAAAGGAAAACATCTTTGTAATTTTTTTTCTTTTTTTAACCCATTGTGTAAAATCTGAAAAAAATAGGAAAAATGTATAATAAGAAAATGAATCATCTACACTTGTAGTAGTCATAGACAACTACTGGAAATATTTTAGAATATTTCCTTCCAGTCTTTTTTTTCCCCCTAGGATTTTGCTTTTCATAAAAATTTGTATTATAAATTTTACATAGTTTGGTATTCTGCACTTTTGTTCCAAAGTATTAGAATTTTCCCACATCAGTGAAAGCTATTTGTAAATAAAACTGTAAAGGTTATATGATAGTCAGTCACATGAAAATGTTAGCCAAATCACTTTCAAGGAAACAGGAAGGAAATTTGTTACTTGAACGATGTTATGATGAATACTTTTGTGAAGATAATAATTACTCCTGGGTTCTTTTTTTTTTTTCCCCTCTTTTGTAGTTTAGAATTTTGTCAGGTATTTAAAACAAAAGGCAAAACTAACAAACACTGAGTTATAGTGAAGATGCTTATCAGATAAATAGCTCAGCTTTAACAACACATCTTACCCAAAAGCTTGCAAAGCATCCCTCACTTGGGGGCATTGTGGAAGGGCTGTGATAACAATCGCAGAGATTTGCTAGAGCCAAAGCTTTACAGAAAGAAGAATCTGCAGGTTTAAAAAGGTAATGCTATAATCTTACATTTATTCACAGCAAACCACAGATGTGCAGTGTGACCATTTGCAAATGTCATTTAAAAAGGACACATAGCTGGGAATTCCATATTTCGTTTCAGATAACCTTGTTGTTTTGTATGCTGCGATGATGTTTGTGTGTGATGTGTGTACCTCCACCTTAAAATGTTGCAGTGAGAATCAAAGTCACAGGAACTGCTAAATCAAATATTGAGGAAAATGTGCAATGAGGTGTGTAAACAAGATGCCCATTTTAGAATACTTCAGAATGTTTCAGATAACAAAAAGATCTCCTTTCCTTGCCCATTTTCTCACTATACAAAATTTCCCCAAAGAAAGCAGTGGTTCCATTTATAGTAGTAGGATTTTGGAGGTGTTTAGGCACAGCTTGCTGAAAACCCAACAAAATCTCCAGTCTTTCTTACATAGAACTTCTGACATACAGGCAAACAGTTTTTTCCTCTCTTTCACTGATCATTCTAATGGACTGAAACGACCTTATGCTAAAGACAGGGTGAAATATCTTGAAATAAATATAATGATCAGCTTAACAATTTGATTGAACTTTTTATTTAATTGAACAGTTATTTTGCTTAATTGATCATCTTATTTAGTTTGGGGGATGTATTTTGTGTGTGTTTTTTTTTGTGTGTGTGTGTGTATGTGTGTGTTAAGAGGGAATGATGAGGAAGAAAGCTTCCTGCCTGAGGAGAAGTAGAAATGATCACAGATGCAGACAGTATTTAAAATAACGCACGCAGGCATCTCCGAAGCCTTGATTACAAGTGTCAAATGTTTCTCACATGTTTCAACTATAAAATGATCCTGCCTCCATTACTTTAGAGAGCCAAAATATATGGTATTTGCATGTTAAAGATCTAAGTGGAGTGTTAATTGTACTCTTTCTTCTTGGAGTTTATTTTCAAAGCAAAGTGTACAGGATATATTTAGAAATATGTTTTGATGTATCCATGCTCGCAAAGGGGAAAAGGGTGGGTTTAAATGATTCTATAAAAATGAGTATGTGCCCTCTCAGTTTTACCGGTTTATTTTAATATGAAAAAATAATCTAATCTCCGCTTGTTAAGAAGATTATGTAATGTATTAATTTATTTCAAATTAGGATACACTTGATATCATGTGAGTTCCAGACAGGAAAAGCAGAGGAGGAATTAAGAGCCCAAACACAAAGGAAGGGCCTAAGCTTGAGTACCTGTTTTTTGCAACCCTCATTTTGTGAAGTAACAAAGTGTTCATTCTTTAGTTAATGAGAAAAGTCATCGTTCCCATTTTGTTCCCTGCAAATCATCAAATTGAAGAATGAGCACTACTAAATTTGAAGGAAAGTGAAAAGTAAAGATGTTCTTTCCCGTTTTCCTTGGGGGTGTAAAAGGAGATTTGTTCTTTTCCAATTTATTTTGTACCAGGAAGTTAAATTTTATTTTGTGGATAATTTAATTACCTTTGATACCTTATAGATTTAGAACATTTCAAGGATTGTTTCCACTTTCTCCTTTTCCCCCATATCTCACATATGATATGGGATAGAAATCTTTGAAACGCTGGTGTTTTCACATGAGGCTAATTCCTTGAAAATGTAATCCTTGTCTTTCTAAGGGAATGTACATGTGAATTAAAAATTAATATCTTAAGTCCAGTGAAATATATTCAATCTTTTTAAAATATTCATTAAGTATCCTTTTCTCACTTAGTTACTTCCTTATAAGATGGTACAAGCAATTTCACTGGCAGATCCCATTCATACACCATATGATTGTATTCTGATCTGGGGTACCAAAATTATATAAAACATAAGAGATCTGAGTATAAAGTAATGAGATCAATGTAAAAAACCAAGACTTACATTTTCAAATAAGTCTTTTAATTCAGAGGAATCACCTCAAGAGTGTATCTTTATTCCATTTGCATGACCATTCTTCTCTTTAAAATTACCTTCTTGATGAGCATCCAGTTTACAAATCTGCAATGAAGTTAAATTATGTATTAAGAGGATTTGTCATATCGTGTGCCAATATTGGTGAATGCATAGGTGATCTACCTTGTTTAAGGTAAAAATGAGAAAAAATAAAGCAGAAAAGAAAGATTTTAAGAGGCTGGTAGATATCACAAAGTGACCAGTCTTCATGTGTGATTCACAAACAAATTCAGAAGACAGTTTTAAAAGATGAGTTTGAAAACAAACTTTGAACAAAGACAGCAGCATTGGAGAACTGGATGTACAGGCTCCAAGATGACATTTGAAGGATGATACTCATTTGGATATATGCACACTAATTTGCTACTTTTAACTATATATATTCATTACTTTATGGCAACACTTTATAAGACTTTCACTGCATTTTTATCCTGATAAAGAAAAAAATTATCAGCGGTGCAGTTAGTAAATGAAGCAATAGTGTATTCTGTAACTTGAGTCCTGACCATTTTCTCCGAAGTTTACCATTTGTAAATAGAGAACTTGTGCACTTGGTCTCAATTCATTGGGTTTTGCCTACAGAGTCCTTTATTTGGTTATTTCTTCCATTAGTCACACAAGAAAGTCAGTCTTATTAACTTAGCATCGCGATTTTGGACCCCAAAATGACCTAATTCAGTTTGGAATACTCAGTTTATGTATTAGACTTAAATGAATTCTCATTGTTTCTCAAACCAAAATAATCCTTAAACCAAAAGGTTCTCAACCTTTGATGGTAGTCTGTCGTTTGAAGAACATGTCACAGGTTGTGAAAATAATTCCAAAAAGTCCCTTATAGTAATATTTTGATCAATGTCCACTCATTGGCTTAAGTTTACTATTTAAAGGGGCCAGCACTCTGTGTCCAATTTATGATGTTTGTGTCTAAAACACATTTTCATGAAATTTTATTTTCACACACCTCTTTATTGCAGAACAATTATGAAATTTTTAATGTCATGACTTTAAGTCATATGATTGCTTTCTCTCTAGGAATAACCTCTTACTTAGAGTTTAAAATCTACTCAGAATAAAAGCTAGATTAAAGGGCATACTAAAACTAACTTTAATTGTAAAATAAAATCATTCTAAGATGTAACATTTTATTTACTCTCACCCCTCATTCCAGGAAAATGGGTTGTTAAAATATCATTTGTTGTTGGGAGAAAACTGTGGTCAATTTTCTTGACCACAAAAGTTTGGAATTTGAAAGGACTAATATATTTCATTGCGGGAGAGGAGTGAAAAAAAACCACCCAAAACTTAGAAATATTGGATTTATCAATATATAATTATGAACATTTTATCTACTGACAATGTCCATGGCTTATATAGGACACTCTCTGGCCAGGGAGCCAATACATCCATTAATATATTCTCCTGGTCCAATTTCTTATGTGTAGGTTTGGGATTTTGAAAGGTAAATATGTGGAACATTTTAATCCCTCTTCTTAATTCCCTCTTGTTTTGTTTTACTTAAATGGAGAAGTCTACACATTTTGTTTGAAGACAACCTTTTTAAATGGGCTGTGAAAATTCATTATAACTTGCTAATATGTCGTTTCATCCCCTAACCATTAAGGCTTAAAATCCAACTTCAAGAACCACTTCTACTAATTGTAGGGCTCAAGAATTTTCTGAACATTTCAGGCAAGGTTTTCTTCCTATCCTCTTTGCATTTCCTATACATTTCTTAAAACACCAAACACTAAAGTTATAAAAATATGATTGATTGATAGGTTATTCTCAGAGCAAGAAGGCACTTAGCAATAATCTAGTCTAATCCTATATTCTGTACATGAGGAAACCAACACCCGGAAGTAGAAGGTGACTTGCTCAAGGTCACTTAGCTTGCTGGTATCAGTAAAATGTGAAGAACTTTTCCAACCAACATGTCTTAGGACATACCACGCTATTCCTTAGATAGTAGAAAGAAAGATCTAATCTCTTTTCCTTGATCTCTTTGCATTTAGCTGGATCCAATGCCATTTATTATCTGAAGAGACCTGGAACTCCTTTGGGCTGGGTTTTTGTTTTTTTGTTTTCTTTTTTTTTTTTTCTGATCATGCAAAGATACATTTTTCTTAGGGGAATAAAAACAGAAGTCAAGACTAAATCAGGTCAAGCTTTGAAACCATCAAGCTGGAGCTGGTCCGAAACTTTTCCAAAGCCGTCTGTGTCCCCTCACTATCCGTAGTGACGGTGACCCGGAGCAAGCTTGTCTCTCGAGCCCCTATCAGCACTGAAGCAGTGCCAGTGAGGGACTGGGGTGCTGTGATGGGGGTGGCAGCCTGCTGCAGGGATCAGCTAAGCAGTGAATGCTTTAAAGAAACCACAGGGCTTTTCAGGATGTTCATTGTATCCTTCCTTATTTGGAATTCTGTTTATGCTGCTTACATTAGCATAGATTTTCCTTAATGAATACTTTCCAGCTGAAAGATGGTGAGAGATATACTATGTGAATCTTTTTAATATTAGTTCATTAAATTAAAACAGTTCTGACTTGCAATGAGGCCTTTTCCTTTTGATGTTATGTTCAGGTTCGCAGATAATGTTCACGACAATACATGTGTGCTCGGCAAAGATGATCTTCTTAATCAGAGTCATTTAGTGTTAGCACTCTTGTGTAATAACTTCAGAGTTTTTCTGTCGGGTGGTATAAAAGTTAACATCAAAATGTGGCTATTTCATAGTGTGGATTCACGTATTTAGTTGAAACCATTTTCTTCCCTCAAACTTGATGACCCTACTCCCAAAAATACATATATTTTCCTTCTTATCCCATTTTTCAAGATACAAATGTTTTCCCATTCTCTTATAAATGACTGGGAGGAGGGAGACACTTTCAAAATCCCCCTTTGCAAAACCAAAGGGAAAACATCACCACATTCTTGATGATTGTATTTACTAAATCACTCCCAAATTAGACGCTTCAGAACGACATGCTGTACAAATAGCAAAGATTCAATTCCTGCATTGCCTGAAGGCTTTGGACTGCATTACCCTGCATATCCATCACAGGAGCTACAGAATAAAACGGTTCCGCGAGGTTACAGAAATTAAACCCACTCAGCCACTTTTCACGAGGAATATTTGGATAACCAAGGCTTGACGCAAATATTTGTTACGAGCCATTATGACAAACTGGGGACATTCCATGATCTTATTAGTATCTAGTCATTCACAGTTTGCTTTTTTGTATCAAAACATGCACACAGATTATAGGAATAAATTGTTTATTTCCCATGTTATAGGCAATTATAAATATTTCAGCAAAAGGGTTATACTGTGCCAAGGTTAGAATCTAATAGAATAATTCAAGATGCTAATGCCATTGTCTAGTAAGCTAATGCCGATGTTCCCAAATAGTCTTCTTTTGATTGGCTTCTAGAGAAAAGACTTAAAACAGAATAAAGTATGCAATAGCTTTTAAAAAGCTGCTAGCCTATCACTTATCACTTCTGCAGGATCTCCTTCAGGTTTTCTTTCTTGTACAGTATTCTTAGGAAATCATGCTACACTGCACACAGTTATCAACAGCTGAGAGCTACTTATTTCAATTTTAGAATATTTTAAACACAAAAGTTAAAAGTTACCAAACTGCTTGTTTATCTTACTACTTTTATTATATAATGTTTTTAGAGAACTCTGCCTAAGTTAGCATTGTAGGCAGAGTTCTTTCTCACTTTTTCCACTCCTGTTTTTCATAATTCGTTTAATGGTTTGCAATAGCAAATATGTAGAGTAGAGATTTATTAACAGGTTATATACTCTCTCAAAAATAAAAATATAGTTACAGAATCATGGAACTAGAATGGGGCTGAAGACTTACTGACGCCAACCATCTCGGGCGACAGGTCAAAGAAAACATGTCAGTGAAATAAAACAATTAGGCCTGAATTGAAGTAAATCTTTGGCAGTAGAACCAAGACCAGCACCAAGGCCACATAATATACTGGGGCAGTACTCTTTTCACCATATTATACTTTCACCTTTTTCTTCCTTTCTTTGTTTTTTCAGGAAGGAGGATGAGAAGAGGCCATCTAAGAAATCTACCTACCCCTTCTGCATTCTGCCGTGTCACTCACAATCCTATATCCCTATGGAAACGCTTAACTCTTCTATGTTCCACAATCATTGCTTTCATCCTCTACCCTTTTCATGACATTTTCTTTGGTGTTCTTTCCATTTTACAGAAGATGAAAAGAATTGTTAAATGCCGTGATCCTTTTAAAGATGTTCTGGGATACACAAGAAGGATTTAAGATATTTCAAAACAGGAACACTCCTTTAACTTCTAAGAGATGGAGCAGATAGAGAGGACAGGACATCCTTCTCAGCAGTCACCGGAATTTACCTATGGGAAGAAAATCAGGAGTAGAGTTTCCCAGAAGACCTAGACTATTTTGTGATTAAACTTCAATTGGCTAACTGTTTATTCGTTACAAAGAGTCATGTCCCCATTTTGATAGAGGGTAGCCATAAGAATTGTAGAATAAACCCAACTCTCCTCTTAGGCAGCAGTTGAAGGAAAAAAAAATAAATTAGAGAACCAGGCCAGTTGTCCTAAATCTTAAGTGTAACAAGTATAGACAGAAACAAAGAGCATATTTTTATCAATTTAGCACTCAATGTGACATTAATTAATAACTAACACTCATGTATATTAGTTTAGTTGGGTTTTTGTGTGTGTATGTGTGGTGGTGGTAAATATCTTATGTGTATCATTGAATTTACAAAAGTTCTTAGCTCTTCCAAGAAAGTCAGAGCACTTTTTATTTCTTTCTAAAATATTATTCTAAAACATGAAGGAGGCAAATATTGCACTCATTGTGCAATCATCAAAGTGAAGAAAAGTTCAATTAGCTGATAAAGGTTATTCAGCTCAATAACGGTAGATCCGATATGAGAATAAAACCTTCTGGAACCCATCCTTTAAGAGTATGGCATCCAAAAATTTAAAATATTAATTGAAATATTCCAGCCTTTGAGATTCACATTTTATGTATTTTACATGATTTATTTGTTTATCAGCATAGTGCTTTTTCTGGGTATATCAGAATACATAGATTTATATCATGTGTTTTATATATAAACACGATTACTAACCAACATAATAAGATGCAAGAGCTAAAACTTTTTGGAACTTTATTCCCTCCCCTGTCCCAAAAAAGAAACATTCTAGACTAAAGGCACAAATAGTAAAAATAGGCTACAAAGGAGCACTCTGAAATTGAGCATTAGGCACACTGCATTTCACATCTCCCTTTGGAGTGGCAAAAATATTTTAGTAGGGTTATTTCTTCATTTCCAAAGGCATACAAGGGTGGGGACAACCAATCTTTAATGCGCAATAAAATGAAATGGCAATTTTCCAAGAACTGTGAGACTGCAGCTAATTAGCACATTAATTTATATAAATAAAATTCTCTTTGCTGTTCCCCAGTGTTCTGCCTGAGAAATGCAACAAGATGAATGAACATGACAAATCAAAGTGAAATTTACAGACTTTTAAAAAAAAGGGCTATAGAAATAATCCCTTGACCTTATTCTAACTTTTCTGACCCTCTTTCATCAGTGCCATTTTTCCACAGAGCCCCTAAATGTGCACTTATCATTCTGCAACTTAAATTCTAAAAGACAAGTTCACAAAGAAGAGTACACTCATCTCTTTACACCTGAAGTTGGACTTCTGGCTGAAAGAGATCACAACTCAAGCGAATGAGTTTCATGTATTCTTAGTTATTTTAATGGTCAACTTCTGTACAGCGTTTACTGTGTGTCAGGCACAGTTCTAAGTGCTTTACAGGTATTCACTCATTTATTGATTCTTCACAAATTCCTTTCTCTGTTTCTCCAAGGGGAATTTGGGAGTGAAGGATGTGGTTGACCAACTGGCACATTAGGGTCGCCCCAGAATAAATCCTTCTATCTACCCCTTTTCGTAGGATTAAAAGAGGATAGAATAATTGGTAACATAAATAGAAATTTGAGGAAATTATCACTGAAACTTCACTGGATAGAAACCCTCATTTTCCCTCCTCTGGACACTGGAGTGGCATTTTTATAGCTAAAAATTCAAGCAGGAATTCTTAACTTGTAGATAGAGTAGGTCAATTCACTGGGGAGAAGACTAGAGAGGGGATTTTAGGCCAAAGGGTTGGTTAGGAATACAGAGTTTGCATTGTCCAAAGTCACTGATTCTAAGTGGCAGGGCTATGATATGAACTCAGAGGTGTCTGACTTCAACGTTGACACTCTTTTAACTATATAACATAGAAGAAAACATTTTAAGTTTAGAAAATAATTCCTTGGGTGGAAACAGTGTCAGGGAGAGCTTATTTTCCCACCCTCCAAAACTCCAGACAGAGGACAGACTGATTTGGCTTTCTCTAGACTGGTTAAGAAGATTTAGGACTTTTTTTTTTGTTTTTATTTTTGTTTTCAAATTGGGTGGCAGTATTGGTTTATGACCTTTATACAATTCAGTGCTAATGGGAAGGTTAATCATGAACTCTGAAATACAGCCACTGGATTTGAAGTCAGATCCAGGGCCCCAGGTAATGCCAGGACCTAAGACTGGTGAAGAGCTGAGTTAGTAGTGAGCTTCTGCATAAGTATCCATCTCTGAGCACAATTGAGTTTTGTAGCTGGACTCCTGGAGTTACTCTGGTACCAAGCTGCATTTTTCCCTACTTAATACCAGCAGCTTCACCACCTCTTCTGGAGCAGTCAGAAAATGGTCTTCTTGGGAAAGGCTCCATCAGATTGTAAATGCCAAGGAGAGGCTGGCCAGAGCAGGGATTATTTTTACAGAGTTTATGAAAAGGAACAGTTGCCTTACCTAGAAGTCATTTGGGGCTGTCAAATCCTGTCCTTGGTAACCGGCTTGCAAATAAAGGTAAATCTTAATTGAAAAGGAGACTCTTACTTTTTGATCATGAGCAATGAATTTCGTAGACTTTCATTTATTCTTACATTTACTTTTAAGTTTTTGTTACATATTCTCTTAATAAAACTGTATTTCTGTGCATACTAAATATTTTAAAATTATTTTTAGCTTTAATTAATTTTTACAGTTAACCCAATTAAAAAAACGAATATTGTCTCAAGGCCAAGTCAATATTTCAAAAGAAGTTGCTAGTTGAATGAAAAAGCAAGGCCCTAATTTTCAGAAAATGTTTTATTCAATTTATGTTTTGCTGTAACTCAGTTACTGTGAAAATAAAATTTAATGCAATAAGTACTTTCAGAAATGTGTGTGTATACACTCATTTTTACATAGATGCATATATATATATACACACACATATATCTGATTATAACCCCTTTGGCAGGATACAGCCTGCAAAACCATAAGTAATAACCTGGTTATAACGAATTATTAAGTGGTAAAATTAGTTTTAAGAAAAACAGAATAGAACAGAAAATGGATTTCATATAATAAAGATAAGTACTGATTTGTGAGACATGTTTGTGTTATGGACATGTGTCTGAGTGCATATTTGTGATGTATTATGTATTTATTACTTTGAATCGTATTCATAAAAGTTTAGAAAATCTTCCAATAAAGCAGCATGTAAAGAATATAGAACAAAATAGAACCTAGACTATGAAATGCATCCCTTAATTGATATGTTCAATAAATATTTATCACTGGTACAGTAGTAAACAAGACAACATCTGTGGCCTCAAGGAATTTATGGTATAGTGGAAAATCAGAAAATAAACAAATAAACAAAATGTGCACGTGATCTAATCTCTAATGATAAACGCCATAAAGAAAAGAAAGGAAGAGGGGAGGATTAGAGAATGAGACCGGGGTAGGATGGGGGCTATTGCAATACAAATGTTAAAGGAAGCTCACTGAGGAGGTAACTTCTGATCAGAACCCGATGGCACGAAGAAGAGCATTTCAGCCAAGGGTACAACAAATGCAAAGTCCCTAAAGTAGGAACAAGATTAGTACATACTGAAGAACTGCAAGAAAGTGAGTATAAGAGGACTGGAAAGACTAAGGCGGGGAGTGGCTGAAATGAGACACACACACAGAGGCAGCTGCCAATCAAAGGGATCTTTGTCAGCTATTCAGAGAACTCTGGATTTCATCCTAAGTATGACGGTGAAGCTGCATGGAGAACTATGGCACAATTTCCATTTCTCAAACAGCTCTCCGGGTACTATGTGGAGAACAGACCATTGTGAAAATGTTAGTTAACAAAGAAAAAGAAAGACTAGCGCGAAGCCAATAGAAGTATAGGAAAAACAGGATGACAGTGGTGTGGTATATGACGGCAATAAAGGAAGGAGGGGAAATGGTTATAGGGGCCAGCCCGGTGGTGCAGTGGTTAGGTTCGTGAGCTCCACTTCTGTGGCCCTATGTTCTCAGGTTCGGATCCTGAGTGTGGACCTCCACACTGCTTATCAAGCAGTCGTGCTTGATGTGGTGGTGTCCTACACGTAGAATGGAGGAAGATTGGTTCAGATGTTACCTCAGGGACAATCTTCCTCACTGCCCCGCCCCCCCACAAAAAGAGTTAAAATACATTTTGCCCAACAGGACTTGCTGATGGAGTAAGTGATGTATACGAAAGAAAGAAATATATCAGGGATGATTTTTGGTCCTAAAATTTCTGTGAATGGTGGTGAATTCTCTTGCTGATATGTAGAAAGCTTGAGGAGGAGAGAGTTGGGGGTGGGTTATTGAGTAATTAGGCATTTTTGCTTTTATCTCCTATTAATATATTACCATTATTAAAGCATTCTAATAAGCATTGATTGAGAAATTGCTAGGAGCCAGACTCTGTGCTAAGTGCTGGGAATATAAAGTCAAAATAAAACCATTGGTTTGCAAAGAAAACAAAAACCAAACCAAACCAGATATTCTAATATGGAATAATTGGTACTATGATTAGTGTATGAAGAGGATATTTGCGCAGCAGAAAGTAAGCAATCCATATTAGTTTGAGGGATTATCAAGTATTCCCAATAAAGATGGAACTGAAGCTGTGTTTCAAAAGATGATTTGAAATGAACAAGGACAATCACTGGTAGGAGAGGTGGAGAGATACTTGAGACATTTAGAACATGAGCAAATGCATACAGAAAGAAAGCACATTTGTTTTGGAAACTAGAAGTTCACCGCGTGAAGCATCTGTGTTGGATATTGGCAAATGATGTAGCAAAAATGCTAGGCAGGGGCATGATCATGAAGAATCTTGTCTAGCGAACTAGGAGTTTGATTTTTACTGAAATCTATAAAAAATTTAAAGAATTTAAATCAAGGAGAATATGATTAAATAAATTAGAAAGGGAACAGTAATCAAGGATGGAAATAGTGAGATCCTAAAATAAGGCTCTGATAGCAGGGATTGGAAAAATGGAGATGAAGTTTCCACTTTGTTAAAGAAAGAAAGCAATGTAAGATGTGTTCTCTCGGAGAGAAGTAGATGATCGCAATCAGTGGGCATCGAGACTATAAGCATCTTACACTTTAGATTCATCTGATGCCTGGCCAGGAAATATTTAAAGAGGTCCAATCATAACACTTAGCCAGATGTCTTGCCTAGCTCCAGTCTTCTCTAACATAGATTCTTCCTGCGTCCCCCACACTTTACACTTTGGGCTTCTAGACTAGAACCTGATTTCCTGCCATAATCAGTTCTCTGATCTTCATCTTTCCTTTGACCTATACACTTCCTGTTGCTCTGTTACAAGCAGCATGGGGTAAAGTCCAGAGCAGTGGCAGGGGAAAGACCGGTAGTATAGACCTCATACTTTGTACAGGATTACCCACTAATCAGCTATTTGACCTTCAAGATGTTTCAACTGTTCCAGAATATAAGAGTTTTCATCACAGGCCTATTTGTCATTGAGAGAAATTAGACACATTCAAAATGAATAATATATGATTGATTAAATAAAAATTTCTTAAAATCATAAAATATAATACTGCACTAAAAGTCATGCTTTTAAAATATTTAATTTTATAGAAATGTGCCTGATATAGTCTTATATAAATAGAAAGCAGTTTATAAAATTGCATATTTTGTTTTAAACTGTGAATAAATAGATACATATTACAGAAAAATAGTTGAAAAGATATGTAACAAAATGATAATGCTTTTATCTATAATGAGTGTCTATGGGTAATTTTTATTTTCCTCTTTGTAACTTTTCTGTATTTTTTATATTTTCTATAACAGAAAATAAGTTAATTTTATTATCAGCAAAAAAGTAATTAAAATAATCTATAGTTTTATCATCCCTAAGAAAAATTTCAAATATAATATAGATCTGATTAGAGTATATTCAGCTTTAAGTACTAGAAAACTCAATTAAAAGTGTCTTTAAAAGACTTCATCTTCCTCTCAGGATAAGGACAGTTGCAGGATAATGTTGGCCCCATTCTAACAATGAGAATAACCCAGATAGCCTTTATAATCATAACTTTTTTTTAATCATCATAGACTTGAGGATGCAAAGAAACCTAAATAAATGAAATCTAGAGAGTGACAAGCTCTTTCTAGGAGAAAAGAGATTCACAACCACTTTTATTCCTGGAGGAGCAGTGAGAGGAGAAGGACAGGGATAAGAAAAACATCACTGAAACTTTTAGGAATTTTAAAGACCAGGCATGACTGTAGAATCCAGTGGGCAGTAGCCACATACAGAATCTGCACCCAACCCCCAGTTCTTTCCCAAAGTTCTTCCTTAGTACTCACATTGAAGACTGAGTAGAGCCACGGGCCTGAAGAAGGTTGAGGGCATGGTGGGCAATCACATTCCCCACAGAGTATAAATCAATGGCTGCCTAAGGCTGGAGGGGGACAGAATAGCTGAGAAAGACTACCTCCTGGTGGCCAGGCACGTAGGGTGGGCCAAAGCTGGGGGCAGGGCCAGAGAACTGAGAAAAACCCTTCATGGGCACTCCAGGCCTTCACCAAACCTACCCCTTCAGCCCTCCAAAATGGAGCACATGGCAGCAGAGTGGAAAAAAGTCTCCTAAAGCTAAGAAAGCTAGGGTTAACACTGGAGGACAGAGAAGACCACAGCAACCCATCCAGCTGGTAGCTTGCTGTGAACATGATGAGATCTCCCATGGCTTGAAAGCTGGTAGTGTGCTATAAAGAACAAGTGAGGTATCTAGACTCCCCTGGGTACTCAGCTGTCCAACCTTGCTATGCAGGAAGTCCTGATCACAGATCATTCGAGCCAGTGTTGAATTGAATCAAACTAAAGCAACAGGAGCCTCAGCTCATCTACAGATGAGCCTCCACTCTAGTGGCCTGAGACAAAAATGGTGCTTCTCTCTTCTGACTTTTACTACTATTTACTTCAGTCTCTACTGTTCTTTTAGACACAATTTCTTGCATACGATAAAAAAATTATGACACATAAAAAATTGTGACCCATCATCAATAGAAGCAGCCCCAGAAATGGAATAGATAATTGGAATTATCAGACAAAGATTTTCAAATAATTATGATGAATGTGTTAAACGAAAGTAGAAAAAGTGGACCATATAAATAAACAGAGAAGGAATTTATCAGAGCCACGGAAATCATTATTAAAAAGAGCCAAATGGAAAAAGTAGAAATGAAAACCATGATATAAAAACTGAAGGATTCATTTTATGGGTTTATCTGTAGATTGGAACACAGAATAGAAAGAATCTGTGAAATTGAAGACAAGTCAACAGAAATAATCCAAACTGAAACATAAAGAGGCAAAAACAACAGAGCATCTGAGATCTGTGGAACAATAGCAAACAGTGCATATACGAATAATTGCAGTCACAAAAGAAGAGTAAAGAGAAAATGGGCTAGAAAGAGTATTTAAAGAGATAATGGACAAGAATTTGCCAAAGTTAGTGAAACACATCCACCACAACCCACAACAAATAAATTTGCCTATGAACCTGAGTCAGATAAGTACCAAGAAAACCACACCTAAGCATATTATAATGAAACTGCTGAAAGCCAACAATTAAAAAAAATTAAGTAACATATACAGAAAAGAAAATTAATTGTAACATATCACAAGAAGTCTGGCAATGGAGGAGTTCCAGCATTGACTAATTTAGCATCTCACCCATGACAAGAACCCAGATGCTTTGCATCTTTCCTCCTTGCCATATTTAGCAAATAGTCTGCTCCCCTTGTGATCAAAGATGCTTACAGGAGCACCAGGAAGCACATCATTGCACAAATCCAAATACCAGAAGGGAGAGAGAGGATCTCTTTCTTATATCCCTTCTTAAGAGCAATAAAATCTTCCCAGAAACTTCCTGGGAGACTGGCTCTTCCTGTTAGAATTGTACCCCATGCTTATTCCTAAACTAATCACTGTAAAAAAGAAATGATTGATTGGCTTAGGCTAATTAATATTCACTCTTGAAGCCTCTCCTGAAGTACGTGGTCTTTCATATTGGTCTTTGCCAAGCCAGGACTGCTTTTTTTTAGCAAACAAGTAAAAGCAGAGTATGGTTGTTGACTAGAAAACCAGAAGTGCTGGCATTTATTAAAATGAAAATGTACACATGTAGTACAAAACAATTTCATATTTCAAGAAAAAAGGAGTGAACATAATCTTAAATCTTACAATCGTACTACCAATGACTTCACCACATCTTTGGGTACAGTCATGCATCTTTTAATGACAGTGATATGTTCTGAGAAATGCATCGTGAGGCAATTTTGTCACTGTATGAAGATAATAAAGTGTATTGGAGATGAATAAAATTTGCCACCCCAAAATGTGTGGCTTTAATATGAAGCTTATTTTAGGCTGATTGTTTTTAAGAAACAAAAGACTCAGAAAGTTTTTCTTATTACCTCCCCTTTAACTGCCTAAAAGAATTCAGATAAAAAAAAAAACAAAAAAACCCTGTCTCAGGAAGGGAGCTATAACCTTAGCATAACGCAGCTAAGTGGTAGACAGTCAGGAATCTAGAAAAGCCTATTGGACTCCCTTTTGTATTCTTCTGTTTCTGTGTGGCTAAACAAACACTTGTTGTTTTCCAAATGTTTGTTCCTTTTCACCTACCTGTGAATTGCCTTTCTTCCCTTCGAAGTCCCTGACTCTTCCCACCCCCTATCATATTCTTTTGTCTTTAGCTGAGGATGGTATTTAAGGTGAGGGCTTCAGACATTTTAGCAAGATACACAGTTTTCCTTGGTTTCTTTCTTGTATACATTTTATTAAACTTTTTTTGCTTCTCTCCTATTTATCTGTCTCATGTCAGTTTAATTTTTAGAGGGGCCAGAAGAAACTAAAAGGGTAGAGGAAAATTTTGCCCTCCCCTACAGGACTTATACAAACCTAAATGGTACAGCCTAATACACACCTAGGCTGTATGGTACTATTCTTATGAGACCACCATCTTATATGCAGTCTGTTATTGACTAAAATGTCGTTATGTGGTGCATGATTGTAGTTCATACCACTGTTTGATTATTCTTATATTCTTACATTTCATTCTACAAGCTCTACTGGCTGTGGGAGAAACTGAAACGGCATTGTTTCTATTCTCAGAGTTTCCTTTGTAGTAGGGGAAAAAATAACTAAAACCAATGAAACCATAACACCATTGGGAAACATAGCAGAGCCTGGATCTGACTTCAGCTGCTTAACTTACTAACTATATTACCTTGAACAAATTTACTTAATCTCACTAAGCCTTAAGATCTGGGTCAGTAAAAGGAACTAATATGTATCATCTTCACATAACTGTGGTAGATTTTAAACAGATAACCCATGAAGTGCTTAACAAAATTGTTCAATAAACATTAGCTATCATTATTATTATTTATTAATGTGTTTACAGAGTTTAGTAGGTCTGCATAAGAAATCATGGTTGAGAAAGTCAACATGGAAATGGTAAAGCTTGAATATGTCTGGATATATGAGCTGTTCACTTGTTATAGAAAGGACTGGGATAGTAATGAAAGGCATTTCTGAAAGAATGACCACAATGAAAAAAGATACAGAAGCATGAAAAATGAAGGGGTAGGGATCCAGGAAAAACAAATAAACCTGAGTGTAGGCTTTACAAGTGGAGTCTAGGGCTGGGAGATGAAGATGTAAAAGAACACTTGGGTGAAGCATGAATCCTCATGTAGGATACGTTTCAGGTGTCAGACTCTATTCTCTAAGCAATAGGGAATCATTAAAGAATATTTTTAAAAAGATAGTAACAACAAATGCCATTTCCAAAGATCATTATAGCAACAATGAGTTCACATGGACACTGGGAAAGAGAAACACCAGCTAGATACAGTGTCCGTGCCAGAAAGACACAATGACATAGAAGCCTTGCAATAATCTATTTGAGAAATCATGAAGGTCCAAACTAAGGCCATTAGGGAAGACTGGCAAAGAGAGAGCGGGCATGAGACATGTTATGGAAAAGCTTAGTTATTAGGAGAAAGGTCAGTTTGAACACTATAAAGTTTGAAGTTTATGATTAAAGAATTGAAAGGCTATTGAATGACTTTCAATTACAGGCAGTAATACAAAACTAGTAGTAAATAAAGTGTTGTAAAGTAGACATTCTGCAAAATGTTTGGAGTATTAGAATGAACATTTGAAAAGTTATTATTTGTAGCCAGTAGCTACTATTAAGCTACTTAAAACCAGTCTGAATGTTTAAGCAAGATAAATATTTCTAAAGGAACAGAACAATTTTGTTTACTTTGTTAACTTAAGAAGGCTTCTTTCTTTTAAGACAAGTGTTATGTTAAAGCTCTATCTATTCCTTGCTGAACTGTTATAAATTATAAATTAGCAGATGATTGTGAAGTAATGAGATTTAAAAATATGTAGTCTTAATATATATTGCTTAAATTTAAATTTCTCTCTTATTTGTTTCTCTTTGGAGATAAAATAAAACTGCTTTAACCTTGTACTTAGGATGTGCTTTTAATGGTGAGCACATGTAAGTGTCTTCTGGATTCCCCACTTAAATTATAAATGAATTAACATTTCCTCTTGGACAAAATCTCTTTCCCCATTAATCCTAGTGTTTTGACAATGCCCTGAATCCCTCTTTCAAGTCTTTTCCAATCATTTTAGAGCAGTCTGTCAGGGTTATTCATTAATCCTCACTCTGTATGAAACAAAGTAGTCATAGGCTTTATTCCCATTTCACGGATAATTTATTTATTTAGGCAAAATTCTCTAATACATAATGCTATTCAAAAGTAATTTTTTATACAAAACTTATTATATGTATTTTTGGCTGTCAGTTATAAAAATGGAAAACTTTTCTGCTTTCTATGCATTTCTGCAACTCAGTTAAAAACACTTGAGGCTATAACTTGAAATTTAGTATATTGTTGTTGATTTAGTTAGATTTATCAAGCATTGAGAAATCCCATATTAGGATTTTTATAATATTGCAATACTCAATCTGCTTTATTAAAGGATTATATTCTAGTGGCCATTTTGACTTGAAGAGTCTAGGGAGTATAGGAGACAGTGTGGGCCAGTCAGAAAGATGTTTAAATCAGTAGCAGGGCTGTAGTCTCAGCTCTGCCACTAGTTGCACTTCTTTGGACCGTTCACTGAGAGGGTTCTGTATCCACATGCACATCCCTAAACAGAGGATCATGGTCACTGGATCTATTTCATTCAAAGGATGCTGAGTGAATGAAAACAATAATTGGTCTGAAGGATGAATGAAAGAAAAACACTTATTTCATAACCACGCAGCAGAGGACCTTCTGTAGGTCCTCTACCAGTTTTTAATAGTACTCTACTTTTTACAATACCTTACAGTTTTAATTCCTTAGATTAATGGGTTTCTGATCCTTGCAAAATGCTCTAGGTAGCACCAGAATCTCTTTCAGCTGCTGCAATTTCCTCTTTAGTTTGTGTTCATATACAGCAGAGCTAATGCTATCCATTAGAGGTGAAGTCATTAAATGTGTCTGCTAGATACTTGGATCTAAGGCACAAAGAAACTCCAAGCAACTTCTTTCTGGCAGTTGCACTCTTTTAGAACGCCTCCTCAACTCTCACCAGACAGGCCACTCTGCTGTTCAAAAACAACTATAAAAAAACACCAGAATAAATGATTTGTAGGTGGGATTATCTGTGCTAATTTAAAGACCATTGTAACAACCAAACCAAAATAAGAACAAACTACAAAATGAATATAGGTATATAAATTTAAATAGTTTACACATAGTAAATTAACATTGGAAGTTTGGTAGAGGTTCTTAGATATTTCAAGATTCTGATCTTTACATATTATCTGAAATTCCAGTTGGGGTTGTACCCTTGGTACTTATATCCCTGGCTACGGCCAAGACTGCAACATGAGCCCACTGTCTGTGTGCTAGGACTCATATTAAAAGCTTGAAGCTCTGGTTATTACCCAGGCTAAAAACCCAAGCACATCTTTATTTGAAGAACACTAACAGCTTATTAACTTACAGTCTGCTTTTCTTTCATCTGTGAACATTGCATCTTCCTTCATTCAGGCTGGACCCCAGGAGCCTGGCACATTATTTATACAAGAGTGTAAATTCTCGTTTGGCCAGTGCAGAGCTGCCCTTGGAATCCACATCTTTGGCCACAGTTGTGTTTATCCTTAGTAACTAGTTTCAGTTATCTTTGTTGTGCCATTTTGGACTGGGATCTGTTTGTTTCATCTACTAAGTTTCCCAGTATAGAATGGTGAACGGGGCCATGAAGAGGTGGCATAATGTGGCAATGCTCGGCCCCATTCCTAGCCCTATGGCACTTAATTGCTACACTTTACTTGCCAACTATTTCTTGGCGTCTAATTTAACTTGGGGACTTGCCTAAGCATTTAATTGAACTTGGAGAACGCCTTTCAAATATTTATACCCACTTTCTCTTTCTCCTCCTGCCACATCATCAATAATTCTGTACTACATTTTAGATCAGACCCACTTTCGTTTTTTCCAAATACTTGCCATTCTTCTTTTTCTGTTAAGCATATTGCTCACACCCCAAATCCTAATAAAAGTTATTTTTTTCACATAGTTTACCTTCCTTTTCTTCTAAACTTCTTCTGCCTCATTCCAGCAGGAGAATTTTACATTTTCTCTCTCCATAAAGTTTTATCCAACTTCATTTTATCCAGTTTGTATCTCACCCCTCTGATAAGTTTCTTGTGTAAAAATAGGCCACACAAAGGAAGAACAATGGACTCCTTACACTCGTGACTGCCACGTAAGCTTCGGTATCTTTGTCTCCAACCACAACACTACTCACTCAGTTCTTCCACTCCCTAAGTTAAATTTAAATTGCTCTTGAATTTCATCAACATCTACAATTTCATAACTAATCTTACTTATTTTCTCAGCCTGTCAGTGTTATCTTGCTTTTATGTCCTTCTGCAACTAGCGTCGGCCTTGCAGGTCATCATTTTACCTTGCCTTTTGTTGGCGCATTTCGGTCCACATCAGTCTGTTCTTCTGTAACTACCACCATTTAAATTCCGGTATTGGAATAATCCAATCATATCCCTTCCTTACTCTGATACAAATATAAAAATACTATATGGGAAAGTACAAATCAGGAGATATATATACATATATATATATATATATATATATATATATATATGGTTTCTAACCCTGGTGGGTTACAATGCTGTTCATATATATTTTTCTTCATCCTTTATCTTTCATCTTTTACTTCTCTCATTGCTCCTATCTACCCTTTCCAGACATTGTTCAAACTCTATAAACCACAAAAACAATACTTCCAATCATACTTTCAGCTGGAGATTTTCCCTACTAACATCCAAATCCTTACGTTAGTGATTGATAAATAATGGTTTTATTCACAACACTTGTAGTATTTTAAAAAGGGTGGTATCAGTTCAAACATTAACAAACCAAATGAATATAATAGACAATATAGAGATAAATTCAATAAGATATTGCAAGAAAATATTCAAATTAGTGGAAAAATAGATTATTAAATAATGATATTGGAACAACTGGTTGGTCATTTGGGAAAAAAATAAAACTGGATCTCTACCTCATTTCTTATACCTAAGAGCAATAATAACAAGGATATAAATAGTAATAATTCCTTTTGCATCAATGCAATCATGAACTTTCTCATAGAAAGTGATGCTAAAAATATTTATAAACTGGCTTTAGGGAAAGCCTTTCTAACCATGTCATAAAAACTGGAAACAAAAAAGAAAATGTGGACAAATTTAATTACAGCAAAATTCTGTTTAGTAAAATAAGATAAACTGGCTTTAGGGAAAGCTTTTCTAACCATGTCATAAAAACTGGAAACAAAAAAGAAAATGTGGACAAATTTGATTACAGCAAAATTCTGTTTAGTAAAATAAGACAAACAAAAACCAAGCAAACAAAACAAAAAACCAAGATGACATAATGATATCATTGTATGATTATTTGTAATAGTGAAAAATTAAAAACAGTCTATATTTTATCCACATGGGACCAATTAGTTAAATTACAGTATATGCCTATTATAAAATACTATACTAATATTCAAGCTAAAGTTGTAGTATATAATGACATGGAAAGAAAGTTGCAATATATTGTCAGTGAAACAAAAGGAGGGTAGTGCAGTATATAATATTAGATCAGTGTGTATATGTGTTTACGTATATGTACAGATGGAGATTGTATACAATATATGTGAATTTCTATAATAGGAAGGTTGAAAGAACCTGGATTGTAGAGTTAATATAATATCTCACCTTCTACATTTAACAAACTTTATGTGACAGGCACTATCTGCGCAATTAAAAATGCTATTTTCCTCCTTTTATAGGCTGGCAACAGTCTCAGAGTGTGAGCAACTTGCTCTGAATAGGTGGGTAGGACAGTGATGAAACCAGAGCCCCAGAATCTTACACTTAGTACAGTGTTTGACCTGCCACAGCAAAGAAGGAAAATAATTGAAATTAATCCACTAGTGTAGATACTATAAAGAATCTTTTTTATTTTCTCTTTTTCTTTCTTTTTCTTTCTCACCAAAAAGAAAAGCTGATAGTGAAGTACTATGGTAGGTACAAATGAAGTACCTTCCTCTGATTTATCTGCAGCCTTGCCAAGGAGCGAGCACTGTTAGTGTGGTTCCCAAGGATGACAACTGTTGGTGTAATATATGGGTGCACAAGATGGACTGAGCACAGCCTAAGACATATGAACCAGGTAACATCTAGCTTGGCCATTTGAGAACAGCTATTGAAAAAGATCTTTGCTTCTCCAGCTTGTGATTCAATTCCATGAATCTCATCTCAGGCCCCTGCCCCAAACACAAGCTTGATTCATGCAAAGATCTAGACAGAGGAGGGAGAGACATGGGGAGTGGGGGGTGGTTACTGCTCACTTCCAAAGTGGAGGAGAAAAGCAGGATCACTCATTAGTCCTTATCCAGATGACTCCTCTCATTTAGGAAAGAGGTGCCTTAGTGAAAAGTTTTAGTTCCCAGTCAGAATCCTCGTTAAAAGAAATGCAGAATTGATACAAAATCTAGAATTATAGAATTGAAGCCAAATATTATAGGTGTCAGAAGTATGAGTCAAAATAAATCTGAAATGGCAAAGGGAGAAAGAACTTAATATTTGTTAAAAACTCACTGTGTTTTATGCAACTAGGTGCTTTATATATGTTATCTGACACTTTAATCCTTAGAGCAGAGTTTACCTGACCGAAAATCTGTGCAGGTAAGAAGTCAGCTTGAAATACCTGAGAACAAAAATTACAAAACACAAAACTACCTAACTATAGTTCATTACTTGCTTCTCAGGTGATTGTATAGGAAATCTCTGTCAAAAACGTGATATCTAGGTCAAGCTTCTCATTCCCATGATACTTCATTCTAAGTAGTGACACCGATTCTCCCATTTCTGATAAAAATCTTTAGTTTTGTTTGCTACCTTTCTTTAAAGAAAGTGGTATACAGTTTCAAACTAAAGTAGATAAATGGGACTTTTATATTATAATTTAGGTAAACAGTGAAAATAAGGAAAAGGTAAAAGCAGCAGTTCCATTGGGCATGAATTCTTCAAGCATACAAGGTCTGCTGTGTTATTTTGTACACTGTGTGTTGGCTTCCAAAATTTTCTTTTAGCAACACATTTTATATTATTGGAGTAGGTCTATTAAAGTAAGATGCTTACTTTTCAGAAGATGATATTTGGGATAAAAGTACATGATAGACAAAGTACAAAAAAATATATAGCCAGGAGTTGAGGTTGAAGTCACTATTGCAGATGCTTAAATCACCAATTTTAATAAATTGATTATCAGTTGTTTAAAAAGATATGCAAGGATCCCCAAAGCCTAATCTTTCTTCAGATTTGACAATCGGTTTTAAGATTCATATTAGAAAACCACTCTACTGGTTATAGTTACTTGCATTAGTAGATTTAAATCTTTCAGATTAAACATCAAGTGAGTACTCACATTAAATATTACAAATAGATTTTGACCATCTAGGATGGAATTTCCCTTAAAAGAAACAGAACATGAAGAACATGCATAATAAGGATAAATGCAAAATGGCTATATATATATATATATATATATATATATAAAATATATTTTTTGGTTGTGATTGATCTATCAGTTTAGCAGTTCCTTATTTCTATCTTTTTTCTATTATTTAGTGTGGGATCATCTACAGCCCACACTAACTGTATACAATGAAATATGAATACATTTCTTTCTGTACTGTTAACTTGGGCTATTTCTTTTAAGAAATTGAGGGACAACATATGCTTGTCTAAGCAAGTTATGCAAATTCCTCGGATAAAAGAATTTTTAACATGGAGGTACTGTAAAACATGTCATAGTGACAATTCTTACATTCAGTATTCATTTATCCCGACAATTACCATGGTTATAACGCCTTTCTACATGTAGCCATTTTATACGCATGTTGAAAAGTGAGGCACGTGCATGCCCCTGCAAGATATTGGAATCATATCCTGAACACTCTGTCAGTTGGGGCTTGGACACTGTAATTCTCCTCTGATTATAAAATCACATACA
The DNA here is from genome assembly GCF_041296235.1 of Equus asinus. Taxonomy (NCBI): domain Eukaryota; kingdom Metazoa; phylum Chordata; class Mammalia; order Perissodactyla; family Equidae; genus Equus; species Equus asinus. Next base: position 20,819,597 of record NC_091801.1, on the reverse strand, counting down.
TGAGATACTCCAGCAAGGTTGAGTTTGTCTCTTCAGAATATTTGAAGCGGAAATATGTTAACATGGAAGGAATCTTCCCTTTGCTCATTTTAGATTCCGTCACACGGTCAGAGGCTGGAATTTACCCCACACATTCTCAGAAAGCTTCTGGTAGCCATATTACTGCTTTCCCCAAAAGACAACTGCACATTGCCTATTTTCTAGCTGCCTCTGCAACACTGTGCTACTCATGACACACAACCCCATTTTTAAAATGTTCTTTACTAAACAAGTTTCAGGTTATAAAGCAGAAAAATATGAATGCCATCTATACATTCTGCTATTCTGCGTTGTCAGATATGTCTTTTAAAAGAAAAACTCTATAACAATCAATCATGTGACATAGTAAGGTCTTTTTTTTTTTAAAGAAAAGAATACCATATTTCATCTATGAAGGAGGCAACATGAAAATGCTGCTAAAATATCAGTATCACTTTTTAGCCGTTTGCAAATGCAGTGTCCCACATTTGCTGGAATAAGCTCTCAGAATCCAGCTTGTCAATTTGAACAGTTGCGTGGGAATGAGACAGATGGGCAGCTGTTTTTTTAATACAAGATTTTTTCCTTTACTTTAAGTAATGTTAAAATTATTTTTTAAATTGTGAAAAAAATGAACAGGCTTTTTTTAAATAAAAAAATAAAGTGGTGGATATTGAACTATAATGAAAGAAAGGTAGTTCCTATTACTTGGATTAAAAATCTCTAGCTCATTTTAACTGAACACAATAGATTTTACTGGCTGTGCTGTGCTGATACCGATCATTATTTCTACCACAATTGATATGACCAACTGTCTTTTCAGTTTTATAGGAATAGACAAAAATGGTGATTAAGTCACATTTGAATAATCAACTGGGCATCATTATTTCTGTTAGTGCTTATGGATTTTCCATGTTTTGATCCCAAATGTAAACTCTTTCCTTAGCTATACACAGCAATATAAATTAATCCAAACTAGAACTATCTTTAAAACCCTTTCGTTCACATAAAAAACATGATAAGAATGCCTTTATTTTTAAATCGGCACTTCTTTCTTCTATCATAATTACTTCCCCATATTACGAAAGAATAAAGATTCATCTAATGCCCTAACTAAATTGGCCAAAGATTATAAATAATGACTTTTCACTATGCACAAATCTTCCGTAATTAGAAAGGGAGGCAAATAATCTGTAATGAACAAACTGTATTTAATATGTAAATACTGAATATTGAACACAGATACCTCTATACTAGTGTTCAAGTGGAAAAAAATTACATTTATATCTTTTCCTGGGCAGAAACCCCATATAGTGGCAGAGTAAAACATTCAACTCAGAAAAGTACCAACAAAAAAATAGCATTTTAATTAGTTGAAAACCAAAATGTCTTTAATAGAAAGATTTTAAATGGCAAAATGGTCATTATCCCATTATTACTACTTGAGATTATTTCAGATAATATAGCTGACTAGAAACTATTTCTGTATCCTTCTCAGAAATCTGAATTTTTTTGACCTTCAATTAAGTAAAAATCATTTCATTGGTCAGTTCCATACTATGCAGCAATGCTGACGTGATAATTTTATGTAGGAAATATAGTTCTATTGAATGCTTTTAACAGATTGAATCTGTTAATACAACAGTGGTTGATTAAAGAACCTATTTTAATATCTTAACTTTAAACAGACTATAATGCTTTATAGCTCTAAATTGTTAGAACCCACTTTTAATTTCTTTAAAACTGATAAGCTTCCTTGCCCTTCCCTAATTTCAAATTTAATTAAATCCACAACACAATACACTGAAGAGAAATGCCAGTTTTATTTACATAACATAGCAATAGCAATAACAATGAGTAAACAGCACTAAGCCAACATCAGTCTTTTTTAAAATTAATTAATTTATTTATTTTCAGATGTATATCATAATATATCTGGAATTATGTGTAGACTACATCATGTTCACCACCCAAAAACTAATTATAGTTCATCCCCTCACATGTGAGCCTAATCACCCATTTTGCCCTCCCCTCTTCTCCCTTGGTAACCCCCATGGTAACCACCAATCCAATCTCCAATGCTATGTATTTGTTTGCCGTTGTTTTTATCTTCTACTTATGAATGAGATCATATGGTATTTGACTTTCTCCCTCTGACTTATTTCACTCAGCAAAATACCCTCAAGGTCCATTCATATTGTCACAAATGGCCGGATTTCATCATTTCTTATGGCTGAGTAGGAGCCCATCATGTATAAACACCACATCTTCTTTATCCATTTGTCACTTGATGGGCACCCAGGTTGCTTCCAAGTCTTGGCTATTGTGTATAACGCTGCAATGAACATAGGGATACAAGCATCTTTATGCCTTTGTGTTTTCAAGTTCTTTGGATAAATACCCAGCAGTGGGATAGCTGGATCATATGGTAGATCTATCCTTAATTTTCTGAGGATACTCCATATTGCTTTCCATAGTGGCTTCACAAGTTTTCACTCTCACCAGCAGTGAACAAGGGTTCCCTTCACTTCACATCCTCTCCAATATTTGTTGTTTCCTGTCTTGTTAATTATAGCTATTCTGATTGGAGTGAGGTGAAACCTCATTGTAGTTTTGATTTGTATTTCCCTGATAGCTAATGATGTTGAGCATCTTTTCATATGCCTGTTGGCCATCTGTATATCTTCTTTGTAGAAATCTCTGTTCAGATATTTTGCCCATTTTTTAATTGGATTGTTGCTTTTTTTGTTGTTGAGCTGTATTAGTTCTTTGTATATTTTGGATAGTTACCCCTTATCTGATATATGGTTTGCAAATATCTTCTCCCAACTGTTAGGTTGTCGTTTCGTTTTGTTGATGGTTTCCTTTGCTGTGCAGAAGCTTTTTAGTTTGATGTATTCCCATTTGTTCATTTTTTCTTTTGTTTCTCTTGCCCGGTCAGACATGGGACTTGAAAATATGCTGCTCAGATTGATGTCAAAGAGCTTACTGCCTATGTTTTCTTCAAGAAGTTTCATGGTTTCAGGTCTTACATTCAAGTCTTTAATCCATTTTCAGTTGATTTTTGTGCATGGTGTAAGGGAGTCGTCTACTTTCATTCTTTTGCATGTGCTGTCAAGTTTTCCCAACACCATTTATTGAAGAGACTCTCCTTTCTCTATCGTATGCTCTTGGCTTCATTGTCGAATATTAGCTGTCCATAAATGTGTGGGTTTACTTCTGGGCTCTCGATTCTGTTCCATTGATCTGTGTGTCTGCTTTTGTGCCAGTACCATGCTGTTTTGGTTACTATGGCTTTGTAGTATAATTTGAAATCAGGGAGTGTGATCCCTCCAGCTTTGTTCTTTTTTCTCAGGAATCCTTTGGCTATTCGCGGCTTTTTGTTGTTCCATATAAATTTTAGGATTCTTTGTTCTATTTCTGTGAAAAATGTTGTTGGAACTTTGATAGGGATTGCATTGAATCTATAGATTGCTTTAGGAATCTAATCTACTTTAGGAAGTATGGACATTTTAACTGTGTTAATTCTTCCAATCCAAGACCATGGAATATCTTTCCATTTCTTTGTGTTTGCTTCGATTTCTTTCAACAATGTCTTATAGTTTTTGGTATACAGATCTTTCACCTCTTTCGTTAAGTTTATTCCTAGGTCTTTTATTGTTTTTGTTGCTATTGTAAATGGGATTGTATTTTTAATTTCTCTTTCTGCTACTTTGTTGTTAGTGTATGGAAATGCAACCGATTTTTGTACGTTGATTTTTGTATCCTGTGACTTGATTGTATTCCTTTATTGTTTCTAAAAGTTTTTTAGTGGAATCTTTAGGGTTCTCTAGATATAAAATCATGTCATCTGCAAAGAGTGACAGTTTCACTTGTTCTTTTCCAATGTGGATCCATTTTATTTCTTTTTCTTGCCTGATTGCTCTGGCTAGGACTTCCAATACTATGTTAAATAAGAGTGGTGACAGTGGGCATCCTTGTCTGGTTCCTGTTCTTAGAGGGATAACTTTCAGTTTTTCTCCATTGAGAATGATATTTGCTGAGGGTTTCTCATATATAGCCTTTATTATGGTGAGGTATTTTCCTTCTATACCCATTTTATTTAGAGATTTTATTATAAATGGATGCTGTATCTTGTCAAAAGCTTTCTCTGCATCTATTGAGATGATCATGTGATTTTTATTCTTCATTTTTTTAATGTGGTGTATCACATTGATAGATTTGTGGATGTCGAACCAGCCCTGCATCCCTGGAATGAAACCCACTTGATCATGATGTATGATCTTTTTAATGTATTGTTGTATTCCATTGGCCAGTATTTTGCTGAAGATTTTTGCATCGATGTTCATCAGTGATATTGGCCTGTGTTGTCCTTGTATGGTTTTGCTATCAGGATGATGTTGGCTTCGTAGAATGAGTTAGGAAGCCTCCCCTCCTCTTCAATTCTTTGGAAAAGTTTGATAAGGATAGGTATTAGGTCTTATTTGAATTTTTGAGTAGAATTCAACAGGGAAGTCTTCTGGTCTTAGACTTTTACTGTTTGGGAGGTTTTTGATTGCTGTTTCGATCTCCTTACTGGTGATCAGTCTATTCAAATTTTTACTTCTTCTTGGTCCAGTTTTGGAAGGTTGTATGTGTCTAAGAATTTATCCATTTCTTCCAGATTATCTAATTTGGAGGTGTGTAGCTTTTCCTTTCTTTTCTTTTCTTTTTTTGAGGAAGATTAGCCCTGAGCTAACTACTGCCAGTCCGCCTCTTTTTTTGTTGAGGAAGACGGGCCCTGAGCTAACATCCGTGACCGTGTTCCTCTACTTTATATGTGGGACACCTACCACAGCAAGGCATGCCAATCTGTGCCATGTCCGCACCCAGGATCCGAACTGGCGAACCCCAGGCTGCCAAGAAGCATAATGTGAGAACTTAACCACTGCACCACCAGACCGGCCCTGCCATATAGCTTCTCGTAGTGTTCTCTTATTATCTTTTGTATTTCTGAGGTGTCCGTTGTAATCTCACCTCTTTCATTTCTGATTTTATTTATTTGAGCCTTCTCTCTTTTTTTCTTGGTGAGTCTAGCTAAGAGTTTGTCAATTTTGTTTATCTTTTCAAAGAACGAGCTCTTGGTTTCATTATTTTTTCTATTTTTTTAGTCTCTATTTCATTTATTTCTGCTCTTATTTTTATTATTTCCTTCCTTCTGCTGATTCTGGGCTTTGTTTGTTGTTCTTTTTCCAGTACCTTTAGATGCACTTTTAGATTGTCTATTGGGGATTTTTCTTCCTTGTTGAGGTGGGCCTGAATTGCTATAAACTTCCCTCATAGAACTGCTTTTGCTGTACCCCATAGATTTTGGCATGTCTTGTTTTCTTTTTCATTTGTCTCCAGGAATTTTTTGATTTCTTCATTGACCCAATCATTGTTCAGTAGCATTTTGTTTGATCTCCACATTTTTGTAGCTTTTCTGCTTTTCTTCCTGTAGTTGATTTCTAGTTTCATACCTTTGTGGTCAGAAAAGATGCGTGGTAGTATTTCGATCTTCTTAAATTTATTCAGACTTGTTTTGTGGCCTAACATTTGATCAATCCTGGAGAATGTTCCATGGGCATTTGAAAAGAATGTATATTCTATGGTTTTTGGATGGAATGTTCTGTATATATCTACTAAGTCCATCTGGTCTAAGGTGTCCTTTAAGGCGAGTGTTTCCTTATTGATCTTCTGTTTGGACGATCTATCCATTGGTGTAAGTGGAGTGTTAAAGTCCCCTACTATTATTGTGTTACTGTCTATTTCTCCTCTCATGTCTGTTAATAATTTCTTTATATATTTAGGTGCTCCTATGTTGTATGCATAGATATTTACAAGTGTTATATTTTCTTGTTGGATTGTTCCCTTTATCATTATGCAGTGCCTGTCTTTATCTCTTGTTACAGTTTTTTGTTTTAAAGTCTATTTTGTCTGATATAAGTATTGCTACCCCCATTTTCTTTTCCTTGTCATTTGCATGGAATATCTTTTTCCATCCTTTCACTTTAAGCTTGTGAGTGTCTTTAGGATTGAATTGTGTCTCTTGTATGCAGCATATAGATGGGTCTTGTTTTATTATCCAGTTGGCCACCCTATGGCATTTGATTGGAGCATTTAGTCCATTGGCATTTAAAGTAGCTTTTGATAAATATGCATTTATTGCCATTTTGTCCCTTTTTTTTTCCTGGGTGTCTTAGTAGTTCTTCTCTGTTCCCTTCTTTTTCTCTTGGTCTCTTCCCTCGTGGTTTGATGGCTATCTTTAGTAATAGTCAACATCAGTCTTAACCACAAAATATTACTCTTGACCTCTTCAATGAGCAGACTTTTTTTCTATCCAGTCAGGAATAACACTGAGTTTTGTATGAAAATAACTACTGTGATAGAACTCACAAATGAACAAACATATTTTTGTAAGTAAATCAGGCCATTCAACATCATGATCATCAGTATCAATTTTTTTTTCATAAAGTGAGGGTTCCTCCATCTTAACTCACAATATCAGTAGCACCTAAATTTTACGTTTTTTGGATACTATAAAAATTACCCACATATTTGCCACTCTCAGGGTGGGCAACGAGGAAATTGTTACAGATAACAAAAACCTGGAGCATCAAGAGGTTAAGGCTCAAGATCAGAGAAGGAAAAGTGGTGGAACTTGGGTTTTCAAGCAGTTCCTTTTCTCCCAGGTTATATTCAGATGGAGACCTGCCTCAAGCAGAGTCAAAGGAGGAGTTTGCCTGAAGCAGCTAGCCTGGAGGGAGAGAGAGACCCAACACTTTATTCACCAAGGCTAGATTGTGGTTGCCTCAGACTAACATCTTGTAGTCTGAGAGCTCTCGGAGTCTTTGGATTAGTTGTGCATTGACCACAAAGACACTCTCATTCTGGCAGAGTCAAACACATGTATTGGATATTTAGGAATCAGAGTTACAGAATTTCTAAGAGAGCTCTCCACAAAAGTTGACAAGCAATCCATAGTGTCAGTTTAACATTAGTCACTTGAAATTACGTTTTCCCCATAGTGAATTTTCAAATCATTTCCTAAAAGTACAGGTCATTAGTTCGCTGTGTTTAGTTTAACCTGGCAATTCTCTTCCTGTGATTCCTCTCAAGTCACATGCACACTAGACATCTGCTCACAAAGTAAAGCTTGACCTCCTTTTTTTTGGATGGGATCCATTCTTCCAAAGAGACCACTTTCCTATATTAGTGCTCACCCTCTCTACTTGAGTTTTTTTCCCTTTAATTCCTTCATTTACTCTTGAAATATGTTTGAATCTCCAAAATTTTGAAAATTCTTCCTCTTTGAAACTACTACTTCGTTTTAATCACCTTCCTACCACCCAAAATTATTTTACAGCTAAGCTCCTTAAACAAAACCTGCTTCCAGACCCCATTGCTCTCATCAGCCATCCCTTACTTCCTTAAACTCCTATAATCTGATTTATGGACCCATCAAAGCCCTGAAACTTCTCATTTAAATCATTTTCCTGATGGAATTGAGTTTCCTAATTCTGATCCTCTTCAAATTCTCCATTACACTTCACATAGCTTATCTCCTCATTTTTAGTTTTCATTATATTATCTGTAATTTTCTTCTCATATCTCTCACTAAGAGGGCTGCTTCTTCTTTCTACCCCCCAATTTAATGATTATCTTTGTTGTCTATCTGACAGCTTTCCTCTATACTTATAGATTTTATACATTCGAGTTTTTTTTTTATTCTCTTCTCTATACTGATCACTCAAAAATTCTTGTCTCCTGGACATCCTATCTCCTACTTTCCCTCCTGTCCTGTTCCCCAAAATGTATTATAGGCCCCTTAGTCATTCTTTCAAATAAAGAACTGTTCGTGTATCTACCTATATGCCAGGCATTCTTATAGGCACTAAAGATAGAGTAGTGATTAAAAAGTCAAAAATACTTGCCCTCATGGGATATGTATGCTAGTGAAGAAGATAAATAATAAGCATTATAAAAAAGTAAAATATTAATATCATGGAGAATTAGTGCTAAAGAGAAAATTTAAAGTAAAGAGAGGCTACGTGAAACATCAGGAGTGGGCTTAAATTTTTAAATAGGTTTCTGAGTATAGTCTTCAGGGATAAGTGCAGAAGCTAAGAGACCAATTAAAAAAGTACTGCAAGAATCCAGGAGATAGATAATAATATCATTGAGAGGAATTGTGGCAGCTGGAGTAAAGAGACAGAGGGTGGAATTTTGGATCTATTTTGAAGATAGAGTAGACATAATTTGTTGATGGACCAGATTTGAGAAGATTGAATCAAGATTGATACCAATGTTTTTGACCCAAGTAAATGGAAGAAGAAACCACCATTAAACAATATAGGTAAGTGAGCAGAAAAGATTCACACAAGTAGCTGAGTTTTTTTTTTTAAAGATTGGCACCTGGGCTAACAACTGTTGCCAATCTTTTTTTTTTTTTTCTGCTTTATCTCCCCAACCCAGCCCCCCACCCCCGTACACAGTTGTTTATCTTAGTTGCAGGTCCTTCTAGTTGTGGGATGTGGGACGCCGCCTCAACGTGGCCTGACAAGCGGTGCCATGTCCGCACCCAGGATCCGAACTCTGGGTCGCCGCAGCGGAGCGCGGCAAACTTAACCACTCGGCCACGCAGCAGGCCCCGGTAACTGATTTTTAAACACTTTAAGCTAGAGTTATCTGATACATAGACAAAAGTATGTTGAAAAGGCAGTTGGATATATAGATTTGAAATTAAGAGGAAGATCCTAGCTGCAGAATATACATATTGGTCATAGAGTTAGAAATGGTATTTAACACCATGAGAGGAGAATTACATCACCTCGGGAGTAAATATAGGTAGAAAAGAAAAAAAAAGACCTACAGATTAGAGTTCAGGGAACTAAAGAGGAACTGGAGAAGCGACTGAGAAGTTGCCAGAAATGTCAGAGAAATGATGGACATCAACAGAAAAAAATGCTTATAGGAGACAAGTATCAATTGTGTTCAATGCAACCGATAGAACAAATAATATGAGAACTGGCAATTGAAATTAGCCATATGAATACCTTTGGTGACCTTGAGAAAAGCAATTCTAATGGAATGTGAGGGAAAAACCTGAACACAATAGGTATGAGAGAGAAAGGAAGGAAAGAAATTGGTGACAAGGTAGAGAACTTCCTCAAGGAATTTTGCTATAAAAGAGAAAAAGATATGGGGAGGTAGCTGTTGAACAAAGTGGTATCAAGTGAGGGTTTTTATGATGAGTAAATGAATAGTATGCTTGTATGTTAGTGGAATGACTGTGTAGGGAGAGAAAAAACTCACGATGCTTTTGGAAGTATGAAGAAATGCAGAGCAGGCAAGAATGGATGTTATCTGTGCACAGATGGAGACATGGTCTGGGTAGAAGCATGAATGAACGTGGTAACAGAAGAGACTGAGGAATATAAAAGTACAGATATTGGTAGCTACGGAAGTTCTCTGTGGAATGCTGCTATTTTTTCAGTAAAATGGGAAACCAAGGCATTATCTGGAAGTGATGATGAAGGAGAAGGTACTGGAGTTTTGAAGAAATAGAAGAAATCATGAAAAAATCATCCAGGAGAGTATAAAAGAAAATGGATGAAGAAAGTAAAGTATGCTTCCATTAAGAGATTCACGTGAAGCTACTGATAAAGAATTTAAAGTGAGACCAATTATCATGGCTGTGTGTTTTCCTTAGTTTCCCCAACAATATTGAACTATACAGGTGCAGGCATATAGCAGAAAAAAAGTTTTATTTAACTAGGGTTATAGTTTCATCAGGAAAATATGATGAAGCAAGAGAGGCATGGGAGTTGATGATGTGTGCAAGAGAGTGATTATAATGAGTGAATACAGAATTTAAGGTGGGTAAAGAGGAAACAAAAGAAATTAGGAGATGAAGGGCAGTGTAAATCTGGTAGAATTGATGTTAACTTGGTCTAGTTGGGGTTAAGGAATGTTGGAGCTGGGATATAAAAGGCTGTGACTCAAAAGATAGGAGGCCAGAGTCAGAGAGTCAAATGTTTGAAATTGATATTATAGTGGAATTATTGCTATTGGAAAGAAAAAGTTCAAGGGAATGAGCATGGAAGTAAGGCTGCGGTAGAGAGGGGAGCAAAATCATTGGAAAGAAGAGGTCAAGGAATTGAGGAGCCAAAGTGTTGGAAAGTTTACTTATGTAAATTGAAATCACTAGAAATTATGAAAGAAGTAATATTAGATAGAGTGACAGTGATCCAGGATCTAAAATCTTGAAAGAATTTAAAAACAAAAAAGAGTTTTGGTGTAAAGATGACCACTACGAAGAGTGGCATCAGTATAATCTAACAATAAGAATTACAAAGTGATGATTATTAGGGTAGAAGGAGGAATAATGATCTGGGAGCAGCAATGATTAACAAGGAAGACACCTAGCCCATTCCAAATGTTTATGTTTATTCATTTTATTGCTCAACAACATTTTTTAGGTATGTTGAGTGTGATCGACACTCTGCTAAATGTTTACATTCATTATCTTACTTTGATTTATGAAATAACATTATGATGTAGCAACTGTTATTATCTGCATTTTACAATGGAGCAAAATGAGGTTATTTGTCCAAGGTTATTCAGATATTGTTTAACCTCTCTTATTTTGTACTTCTTTCATCCCAAGGTAATATCAATTCAAGATACTGAAATGAAAAATTCTCTAAAGAAGCTCAATTCTAGATTTGAACAGGCAAAAGAATCAATTAATTTGAAGATAAATTGATGTGTTATGCAATTCAAAGAACAGAGAGAAACAAGACTGAAGAAGGAAAAACACCAACATACACCATTATATGTTTAATAAGAATACTAGGAGAAGAGAGAGAAAAAGGAGCATAAAAATATTTGAAATATTAATTGACAAAAATTTCCCAAATTTGATGAAAAGTACTAATCTACACACTCAAGAAGCTCAATTAATTTTAATTAAGATAAACACAAAGATATCCACATCCAGACATATTACAGTAAAAAATATTGAAAGGATGGGGCTGGCTGGGTGGTTAAGTTCGCATGCTCCGCTTCTTGGCAGCCGGGGGTTCGCTGGTTTAGATCCTGGGTACGGACATGGCATGGCTTGACAAAAAGCCATGCTGTGGTAGGCGTCCCACATATAAAGTAGAGGAAGATGAGCATGGATGTTAGCTCAGGGCCAGTCTTCCTCAGCAAAAAGAGGAGGATTGGCAGTAGTTAGCTCAGGGCTAATCTTCCTAAAAAAAAAAAGATTCAAAGGAAAAAACAAAGAAAAAAATATAAAGCAACTAGAAAAAAATAACTAGTCACGTACAAAGAAACCCCATAAGATGGACAGAAACAATGGAGGCCAGAAGGCAGTGGGATGATATTCAAAGTACTGAAAGAACCAACCAAGAATCTTGTTTTTTCTTAAAGTGAAGTCGAGATAAAGGCATTGCCACACAAAAAAACCCTGAGATAATCTGTTGCTAAAAAACCTATCCTACAAAAAGTATTAAAGGAAGTTCTTCAGGCTGAAAGAAAGTACCACCACACAGTAATTCAAACCTATACAAAAAAAGCAAAGAGCAGTGGGCAAGCTAATTATGTAAAAACAAATGATAGTATAAATGCATATTTCCTCCTTTTTAATCTTATAACTGATTTTAAAAGCAATTGCATAAAACAATGTGTATATAATTGCATTATTAAGCCTATAACATATAGAATTATAGTATATTTAACCATAACAGTAGAGAGGAGGTAGGTGAGAGCAATGCTGTATTAAAGTAAGAAAATGAGACCAAATGGTAATTCGATCCACAGTAACAAATGAAGAGAAGTAGAAACTGTAAATAAAGTTAATATAACATCTCTACAAATAGACATCTCCTTTATAAGACACAAAATTATTTAAAACAATGATTGTAAAAATGTATTGCTGGATTTGTAAAAAGAATGTTAATTTAAGATGTATAACAATAATAGTACAAAAGGGAGAAAAGTGAATAGAACAATTTAAAAGCAACATCTCCATATCTCACTGGAAGTAAGTTAATATAAATATGCAGTAGAATCCGATATGTGAAGATGTATATGGTAAGCCCTAGAGCAAGTACTCAGAAAGAAACTTCAAAAAATATAGTGAAAAAATTATTAGAAGAATTAAAATGTTACAGTAGAATTAGGAGAAAGCAGTAAAGGAGAAATAGAGGAACAAAATAGAAACAAAATACAGAACAAAAGAGGAAACTAGCAACATAAATCCAAATATATTAATAATAACATTAAAGTGAATGAATTAAACAATCTAATCAAAAGGAAGAGATTGTTAGACTGTATTAACAAAATGATTCAACCATATACTGTCTACAGGACGTAAATTTTTATACTCAGGAGTACAAATAGGTTGAATAGAAAGGAAGATAAAAGATATATCACACAAAAAACAACCATAAGAAAGCTGGAGTGGCTATATTAATATCAGACAAAACAAATTTTAAAACAAAAATATTATCAAGAAGAAGTGGGATATTTCATAATTAAAGAATCAATCCATCAAGATGATATAGCAATTATAATCATATATACACCTAATAAGTGAGCTCCAAAATACATGGAGCAAAAATTAATAGAATTAAAGGAAGAAGAAGGCAGTTCACTAGTTGAGAACTTCAATACCTCATTTTTAATCATGGGTAGAACAACTAGGCAGAATATCAACAAAGAAATGGAGGACAACACTGTAAATCAAATAGATATGCTGCCATATATAGAACACTCCACCCAGTAACACCAGAATACACATTCCTCTCAAGCGCATATGAAAAATTCTCAAAAATAGAACATAAACCCATGCTCACACATAACTGTGTCATAAAACAGGTGTCAGTAAATTTAAAAGAACTGAAATCATACAAAGTATGTCTTATGACCACAAGGGAATGAAATTAAAACCAATCTCAGAAATAAATATAGGAAGTTCCCAAAGATGTGGAAATTAAACACCACCTTCCTAAATAAGCAATAGGTCAAAGAATAAGCAAAAATAAAATTATAAAATACTTTGAGATTAACTAAAACAAAGCCTCACATACCAAAACCCATGGGATGCAGTGAAAACAGTGCTGAGAAAGAAATTTATAGCTGTAAATGCTTATACTATGAAAGATAAAATAGACACCTGTAGTTAATCACCAAGAAAAAAGACAGAAGACTCAAATAAATAAAATCATTAAGACGTTACAACTGATATGACAGAAATACAAAGAATCAAGGAGACTACTATGATCAATTTTATGCCAGAAAACTGGACAACTTAGAAATGGAAAAATTCTTAGAAACATACAACCTACCAAGATTAAATCACAAAGAAATAGAAAATCTGAACAGAATGATTACTAGTAAGGAGTTTGAATTAGTAACCAGAAACCTTTCAACAAACAAAAGTCCAGCACCAGAATGTTTCACAGGTGAATTCAACCAAATATTTAAAGAAGAACTAACATTGATCCTTCTCCAATTCTTCCAAGAAACAGAAGAGAAAGGAATACTTCCAAACTCATTTTATAAGGCCAGCATTACCCTGATAGCAAAACCAAAGACACTATAAGAAAATAAAATTACGTGCCAATATCCCTGAAGAACATAGATGCAAAAATCCTAAACAAAATAGTAGCAAACTGAACTCAACAATACAATAAAAGGATCATACAATATGAACCAGTTGAATTTATTCCAGGGATGTAAGGATGGTTCAAGATCCACAAATCAATCAATGTGATACACCACATTAAGAAAAAATCATAGGGTCATCTCAATAGATGCAGAAAAAGCATTTGACAAAATTCAACATCCATTTATGATAAAAACTCTCAACAAAGTGGGTATGGAGGAAATGTAGCTCAACATAATAAAGGCCATACGTGACAAGCCCATGGATAGTATTTACTCAACTGTGAAAATCTAAAATCTTTTCCTATAAGATTAGGAACAAGATAAGGATGCCCACTCTCACCACTTTTATTCAACACAGTATTGGAAGTCCTAGCCAGAGTAATTAGGCAAGAAAAAGAAAGAAAAGTCATCCAAATCAGAAAGCAAGAAGTAAAATCGTCTATTTTCAGATAAAATGATATTATATATATAAACCCCTAAGACTCCATCAAAAAACTATTAGAACTAACAACAAATTCAGTAAAGTTGCAGGATACAAAAATCAATATACAAAAATCCTTTGCATAAGAGGTAAGCTCCTTGACATTGGCCTTGGCAATGCTATCTTGGATTTGACACCAAAAACAAAGGCAGCAGAAACAAAACTAAACAAATGGGACTACATAAAACTAAAAAGCTTCTGCATAGCAAAGGAAATCATCAACAAATGAAAAGGCAATCTACCAAATGGGAGAAAATATTTGCAAATCGTATACCTGATAAAGGGTTAATATCCAAAATATATAAAGAACTCATTCAACTCAATAGTAAAAAACAAACAATCCAAATAAAAATGGACAGAGGATCTGAATAGACATTTTTCTGAAGAAGACATACAGATCGTCAACAGGTACATACTAACCATCCAGGGAAATGAAAATCAAAACCACAGTGAGATACCACCTCATACCCATTAGAATAGCTATCATCAAATAGACAAGAAATCAAAAGTGTTGGTGAAGATGTGGAGAAAAGGGAAGCCTTGTTCACTGTTGGGAGGGTGGGAATGTCAATTGGTGCAGCCACTATGAAAAGCTGTATAGAGGTTCTCAAAAGTTAAAAATAGAACTACCATACAATCCAGAAATTCTACTTCTGGATATTTATCCAAGGAGACAAAAACACTAACTCTAAAATATAACTGCACCACCTTGTTTACTGTAATATTATTTATAATAGCCAAGGCACAAAAACAACCTAAGTGTTCACTGATAAATGAATGGATAAAGCAAATGTGGTGCACATAAACAGTGGAATATTAATCAGCCATAAAAAGAAGGAAATTCTGCCATTTGCAACAACATGGATGGACTTCGAGGGCATTATGCGAAAGTAAATAAGTCACATATAGAAAGACAAATACCCATGTGATCTTACTTAAATGTGGAATCCAGAAAAAAAAAATTGAACTCATAGATACAAAAAATAGATCAGTGGTTGCCAGAGGCAGAGGGTGGGAGAAATAAGTGAAAGTGGTTAAAAGCTACAAAATTTCAGTTTTAAAATAAATAAGTCCTGGAATATAATGTACAGCAATGTAACAGTAGATAATAACTCTGTATTGTATATTTGCAAGTTGCTAAGAGAGTAAATCTTAAAAGTTCTCATCATAAGAAAAAGAATTGTAACTATGTATGGTGATGGATGTGGACTAGACTCACCGTGGTGATCATTTTGTAATATACAAGTATATCAAATTATTACATTGTATACCTGAAACTAATAGCAATTATATATCATTTTTTTAAAAAAATAGCATGCTGAGCTTGAGCATTGGCAACAGGAAAGAGAACTAATTCAAGAGATTTTTCATTCCTGGTGTTCATAGAATTTGGCAACTAATGGGAATAAAATATTAACTTATAGTTGTCCAATTGCAATATGTGAATGCCTTTTAACAATAAAAAAATTTAAAAATAAAAGAATCTCAAATCACTAAGCTAACTTTCGACCTTAAAATACTGGAAAAAGAGCAAAATAAATCTAAAACAAGCAGAAGGGAAGAAATAATGAAGATTAGAATGTAACTAAGTAAAATGAGGAATAGAAAAACAATAGAGAAAATCGATAAAATCAAAAGTTGGTTCTTTGAAAAGATCAACAAAATTGACAAACCTTTAGTTGGACTGAATGCAGGCATATAAAAGAAGGGACATTACTATTGACCTTACAGAAATAAAAAGATTATTAAAGAATACTATAAATAATTACATGCCAACAAATTAGTTAACTCTGATGAAATGGAAAAATTCCTGGAAAGAAATAAAGTATTGAAACTTAAGAAAAAACAGGAAATCTGAATAGGTATTTAACAAGTAAAGAGATTGAATTAATATATTGAGGATCTCCAAGACCACCCTAAGGATGAGTAATTCTCTACAAGGACTCAGCATATAATTGTATTCATGGCTATGACTTATTACAGTGAGAGAATCCCAAGCATAATCAGCAAAGGGACAATGTGCATGTGGCAAAATCCTGGGGAAACAAGTCACAAACTTCCAAGGGGCATCTCTCACTGGAATCACACAGGATATTCTTAATTGCTCCAGCAACAAGTTGTGAAATATTGCTCATGAGACTCAGCATCCTGGGCCTGGTCATGTAGACAGCCTCTGCCTAGTATGTATCAAAATTCTAGACTCCCAGAAGGTGTTCAACATAAACCACGTTGTTTGTACAAACAGGTAAGGCATGGTGAGCCACTCTTATCAATTCTGGGGACGGTAGGAACCCTCCCAAAATCCAAGTTCCCAGACACCGCCAACTGCAAGCTTGCTTGTCTAAGGATCCTAGGCCTACTACGTTAACTTTCTTCTGCACAATTAGAACATATAAAACTTTCCACAAAGCCAAGACAGTTTTTTTCACTGATGAATTCTACCAAACATTAAACAAAGCATTAATAACAAATTTTCACAAATGCTTCCAGAAAAAGAAGAGGAGGGAATATATGCCAACTCCTTACATAAGGCCAGTGTTACCGTGATACCAAAACTAAAAACACATCATAAGAATAGAGAACTACTAATTAATTCTCTAGTAAGTATGTATGCAAAAATTCTCTAAAAAATACAGGTAAGCCTTATTTTTCACAGAATTTATGTCTATACACTCACTGAGAACATTGAATTAGTAAACACTGGCTCATTGCTCATAAGAGAAATATAGGGTTAGGTTCTTGAGAGCCTCTGGTCACAACATTTTCACCAACTGATCAATAATAGCTTTGCTTTATGTGTGTTTAAAGGCAATTTATTTAATATTTATTACTGATTCATT
This sequence comes from Equus asinus, assembly GCF_041296235.1. Classification (NCBI taxonomy): domain Eukaryota; kingdom Metazoa; phylum Chordata; class Mammalia; order Perissodactyla; family Equidae; genus Equus; species Equus asinus. The sequence continues at coordinate 20,802,563 of NC_091801.1, read as the reverse complement.
AACACTGAACTCATGGCCGATGGCCTATAACTCATGCCTGAACAAAGCTTATTTAACAAACATATTCTTGATGTAAGGCACAACACAGCCTTCTTGCACTTAGAAACACTAGACAGGACTTCAGAACTAACATTGGGGGCCAATTAAACATCAAAATCATCAACAAAAGGCACAAATATGTGGAAAATGTGACACTAAATAGAACACAAAAAGGACACTTGTTTACAGTATGAGAGCAGAAACAAGAAAGCAGAATGTTGCCTTTTTCAACTTCAGCCGAGAATGTACACATCGCGTAACTCAAATTTTTCACTCTCCGTGCATGTTCACAAATGACCAAGAAAGTGCTTCAAATATTGATTTGTGGATTACAAGTACATTTTAGTGAGTAGGTGAATTCGCAAATATGAAAACTGTGAATAATGAGGATTGTTTGTACTAGCAAACAGATTCCAGCACCATATAATAAGGATTATACAACATGGCCAAGTGGGATTTATCTCAAGAATGTAAATTGGTTTAACATGCAAAAATCAATTACTATAATACACCACATCAATAGAAAATAAGAAAAAAACCGTATATTTTCATCTCAATAGCTTCAGAAAAATCATTTGACAAAACCCAATATCCATTCATGGTAAAAACACTCAATACACCGGAAACAGAAGGGAGCTTCCTCAACCTGATAAAAGGAATCTATGAAAAGCGAACATTATACTTAATGGTAAAATGCTAAATGATTACCCCTAAGTACACAACAAAATGTATGTCCTCTCTCACCACATTTATTCAATATCATTTTATTGCTTCTAACCAGGACAATTATGCAAGAAACGAAATAAAAGGTATCCAGATTGGAAAGGAGGAAGTAAGATTAACTGTTTTTACAGATGACATGATCTTGTATATAGAAAATCCTAAGTAATCAAAGAAAAATTTATTAGAACTAATAAATGAATTCAGCATATTTGCAGAGTTAAAATCAATATACAAAAATCAATTATATTTCTATACACTATCAATGAACATTAAAAACGAAATTTAAAAAATCCATTTATCATAGCATCAAAAGAAATAATATACTTAGGAATAAAATTTTAAAATAAAGGCAAAATTTATATTCTGAAAACGAAAAACATTGTTGAAAGAAATCAAAGAAGATCTAGATAAATTCAAAGACATCCTGAATCCATGGATCAGAAGAGTTAATACTGGTAAGATGGCGATACTCTTCAAATTGATCTACAGATTCAACACAATCCATCTAATAATACCAGCGGGATTCTTTTCAGAAATTGACAAGCTGATCTTAAAAAAAATCATATAAAAATTTATAATACCCAAAATAAGCAAAAGCCTTGAAATGGAAAAAAAAAAAGTTGGAAGACTCACACTTCCCAATTTCAATGCTTGCTATAAAGCTATAAGTTGTCAAGACAGTGTGATACTGGAACAAGTATAGACATAAAGATCAATGGAATAGAATTGAGAGTCCAGCAATAACTCTCACATTAACGTTGATTAATTTTGAACAAACATACCCAAACAATTCAATTGTAGCAGACTAGTCTTTTTGGCAAATGGTGTTGAGATAGCTGGATACGTACATGCAAAATAATAAAGCTGTACCACTTCATCACACCATGCACAAAAAATGGACTCAAAATGGATCATAAATTTCAACATTAAGAGTTAAAACTATACAATTCTTAGAACAAAATAGAGAAGTAATCTTCATGAACGTGGGTAAAACAAAGACTTCTTAGGTATGGCATTAAAGCAAAAATAGGAAGAGAAAAAAATAGATAAACTGGCTTCAGCAAAATTAAAAACTTTTGTGTTTCAAAAGATATCATCAAGTAAATGAAAAGGCAGTTCACAGAATAGGGGAACATATTCACATACCTACATCTGATGAAGGATTTGTATCCGGAATATATAAAGAAATTTACAACTCAACAATAAAATGTCAAATAAGACAATTTTAAAATGGGCAAAGGATCTGAAAAGATATTTTCCCAAAGAAGATATACAAAGGACCAATAAACACAATAAAGGTTGTTCAACATCATTAGTCATTAGGGAAATACAGATCAAGGCCACAATGGGATACCACTTCACACACACTAGGATGGCTAAAATAAAAATGACAGATTGTAACAAATGTTGGCAAGGGTGTAAAAAACTAGAACCCTGTACACTGGTGGTTGGAATTCAAAATGATGCACCCAATTTTGGGAAACAGGCTGACAGTTCCACAAAATGTTCCTCTAAACATAAAGTTGCCATATGACCTAGCATTTTGACTCCTAGATATATACCAAGAGAAATAAAAACATATGTCTATGCAAAAACTTCTACACAGATGTTAATAACTTTATGAACTCCCAATTATTCATGATAGCCAAGAAGTGGAAACAATCCAAATGTGTATCAACTGACAAGTGCATAAATAAATGTGGAAAATCCATACAATGGAATATTATTTGGCAATAAAAATGACTGAAATGCTGATTCATTCTATAAGAGGGACAAACACTGAAAACATTATGCTAAGTGAAGGAAGTCAGCCACAAAAGAAATCCATTTTGTATGATCTCATTTATGTGAAATGCCCAGAATACACAAATCTGTAGAGACAGAGAGGTCAGCTGTTGCCTAGGGCTGAGGTATTGGAGAGAATTGAGGAGTTACTGCTAATAAGTATAGGATTTTATTTTAGGAGTGATGAAAATGTTCTAAAATTAATTTTGGTGATGGTTACAAAACTCTGTGAATATACTAAAAACCATCGAGTTGACATGTACATGCCAAAGTCTGGCAAAACCTAGTGTTAGAATTATTTCAATGCCATTTCCTAGTGCAAACTCTAATCACTCCTACACAGATTACTACAAGTAATCTACTCCAGAAACTGCTTCCAGGTTCAATGAGCCATCTGCCGCAATATTAATTTTACGAAAATACTGTTTTCATTAAATCACTCCCTTGCTTAATATCAATGATTTTCTAATCTCTTCAACCAGCCATTTAAGGCCCATGATCGACTGGCCAATGTTACCCATTGTGTTAGGCAGTAGAATAGACCCTCAAAGATGCCTAGATCCTAATTCCCAAAACCTCTAAATATATTACTTTACATGGCAAAAGAGACTATGCAGATTGATTAAATTAAAGTTCTTGAGATGGGAGATTATCTGGGATTAGCCAGTTGAGCCCAATGTCATCACAAGCGTCATTCTAAGTGAAAGAGGGAAGCAGCAGAGTTAGGATTGGAGAAAAGAGGGAATAAAAGAAGCAGAGGTCAGAGTGATGTAGGCCACAGTCTAAGGAATGTGGGCAGCCTCCAGAAGCTAGAAGAGGTAAGGAAATGGATTCTCTCCCCTAGAGCCTACAGAAGGAATGCAACTCTGCTGAGCCATTTTTTACTCTGACATCCAAAGCTGTAAGATAATAAATTTGTGTTGTTTTAAGCCACTAAGTTTGTGGCAATTTGCTATAACTGTGATAGGAAACCAATACACCTAGGCAGCCATTTTATTGTGATTCTCTGCTCTTTTCATATCCTTGATTTGAATAATCCTTCTCCACTTGTAATTCCATTCTTCTCCTCACTGCCAACACAGCAGGGCCTACTTGAACACTAACATCCTCAAGAAATTTTTTCCCACTAACTTTACTTCTATATGATTTTAATTCTTATTAGAGATTTCTTCAGAATGAATTTATGCCATTTACAAATTACTAGCACATGCGTTACCTGGAGATGACCATCTGATTTTAAGTTACATGAGGAAGGCACTTCACACATTGTATAGAAACAGTGGTTTGCTGATGAATCAACTCAAAAAAGTAAAAGACTTGATTTGTCATATTTACTGATTAAATACTCCCAACAAGACTGATTTCAATCATCATGTTGTACACCTTAAATTTACATAATGTTGTATATCAATTATATCTCAATAAACCTGAAGGGAGAAAAAAGACTGATTTCAAGCTATCAATGGTTTGACCACTGGCTCACGTAATCCTTGAGTATTTAATAATGTCTTTAGAGAACTAGTTCAAGCCTTTGTCTCAAACCCAGCAGATCCTTCTCTCAGTTCTTCTTTCCTTCCAATCTATGGTCATATTATAAATGTATCCTCAAGTACAGAAATGTGTCTATTTTTTTTGCTATATGCTTAATGGTACATAATAAACATTTCTAAGTCTTTGAATTTAATAATTTTCTAGGGAAGGACTCAGTTCTTAGTGGGGAGATCTTCTCCCTACCTTTAACTTGTATTGGTATACATGAAAACATCTGCTCTACTGGATAGGCGATATTCTCCCCACATTCCACTCCCTATTTTGTTCTGCAATCACACTTTTTACACTGTTGTAGAAATATTTTTAGTGAATAAGGAAAATATTTAATAATCAATAAATTTAAAAATTAAGAAATTGAGGATAAAAGTCTCAAACTCCAAATGATCAAAGGTATGAACATAACCTCGTCATTTATGCTCAGTGGAGAGGAAGTCAGGGGCTCTGTAGCTGTGCAGAGCCTTGGTACCACGCACAGCAGGCCACAGGTCTTTCCTAGTGTGTGCCTTCTTTATTACATCTCCCACTGATGCGATTCACATTCACTCACTCAACAAATACTTACAGACTCATAAGAAGGCTCAAAATAGGAGGCAGAAATATTTTTCAGGGTCACCTGGGCATCTACTCTGCTTTTCCATTCCTATTCCTTACCCCTGTTGTATTAGTTTTCTATTGTTTCATAATAATTTACTACAAAGTTAGTAATTTAGAACAATCCCCATTTATCATCATACAGTTTTGTAGTTTCAAAGTCCAGCATGGTATGGCTGAGTTCTCATGATATCACAAGCCTAAAGGTATTGGCTACACTGAGTTCTCTTTGGGGAAGCTTGAAGGGAAATCCAATTCCAAGATCTTTCCTGTTATTAGCAGAATTTAGTTCCTTACAGTTGTAGGACTGAGTTTCTGTCTTCTTGCTGGTTCAGCAGGGGCTGAACTTGGCTCCTGGAAGCCATAAAAATTCCTTGCCACATGGCCTCTCCATCTTTAAGTCAGGAGTGGTGTGTCAAATCCTTCTCTGCATGGACTCTCTGACTTTCTCTTTTGCAACCAGATGGAGACAACTCTCAGCTTTTAAAGAGCTCATGTGATTAGATAAGGCCTACACAGATAATCTCCTTAAAGTCAATGGTGCCATACAACACAAGCACATCACAGAAATAAAATTCATCATACTCACAGTCCTGGGGATTATTCAGGGCACATATATGTGGGAAAAGAGGACAGAAAATTTTGAAAGTCACTCCACCATGGGTCTTTCTGATGCTGAGTTTGGTTCAAGAACAGGAGAAATTGATATTGTAAACATAAAGAGAAGCTTGCAAATTGTTAGCATAAATTCTCGTGGAATGGAGATTCCCAAATCTAAGATCCTACTTTGGGTCAAAAGTACTACCAGAAGCTATGTGCTGCCTTTAGAGTCTCAGTGAGCCATAGGAAGCTACACTGGTAAGTGAGATATACACAGTGTAGTCATGTGTATATATCAATTTTCATAAAATTTCATTTATATGGATAATTAAATGAGGAACTTAATTTACTTCAGGGGGGTGAGGGAGCTCTTTCATTCAATTTCTAGAACTCCAGAAACATTATTTCAGTTGGTGTCAAAAGTAGGACAAGACACCCCATAACGACAGATATGCATCTTGTTTTCATGAACTTTACAGTCTAGGAAAGGATCTAGATAAGAAAATAGATGATAAGGACACAGTGTGCTGACCATGTCCTAGGCAAAGGGAGCAACATGCACAAGTTTCCTAAGAAGAAAATAGGATGTAGTGCATTGGAGGCACTGCACGTATCTCAATATGATTGGAAAGTAGAGTAGAAGTGGGAGCAGTGGCCAAGAGATGAGCCTGGACTGGAAGGTAAGGGCAAGGTCATAGAGAACCAAATACACTACATGAAGGTAATTTATCCTGAAAATAATTGAGAGTCCAGCAATTTCACATGTAGGAATTCATTCTAAGGAGATAATCATATAAATCAATAAAGATTCACAGATGAGGATATTTACAATATAATATAAAAGCTATCCAGGCTGCACCCCCTCCAATGGAAATAAACTCAATAGTCATCAAAAGGAGATTGATAAAAATAATTAATGGGGTTGGTAGTCTTAAAATGATGATATACATTACATATTCATTGACATGAAACAACACTGTATGAAGAATAAGAATAGGAAGAAGTGATACCGACCCTGATATCAGTTTCCCCACATTAAACCCAGCATATATGGAGTTAAAAGCAAAACACCCATTCCCTGCTTGCTCTCTGGCTTCCTGGCTCCAGAATCCACTATTCTCCATGGAGACAGACACCATCAAGGACAAGCACCTGGACTATCTCCTCCCGCAAAGAGATACGGGCTGGTGGGAAAGCTGCTGACCAGCAAGGTCATGAGCTCCCTCCTGTCTGCAAGTGTCTCAAGGCCAAAGACAGGCTGGTGGGAAAGCTCCGACCAGCAAGGCCATATGCTCCCCCTCCCCTACCTAAAGCCCCAAATAAAAACCCTTCCTTTTAGCTTTTCGGGGAGTTTGGGATTTGAGCGTTAGCTGCCCTCTCTCCTTGCTCAGCGCTGTGCAAAAATAAAGTTCCTACTTTCTTCCACCACACCCGGTGTCAGAGATTGGCTTGCTGCGCAACAGGTGAGCGAACTCACTTCAGGTTCGGTAACAGAAGGAGTTTGAGGAACAAGAGAAGTACCATTTACCGATTGCTCACTGTGCAAGACTCAGGCAGTGAGCTCAGCACTTAAAAGTTAATACATTTTATCCTCTCAACAATCCAATGAGGTAAAAGCTACAATTGTTCCTATTTCACAAATGAGGCAACTGAAGCCCAAGTGGGTAAATAACCTGCCTAAGTCCACCCACTTGTTTAGGACAGAGCCAGGATTAGAACCCAGGCAGAGGCAACGTGAATCCAATCTGTTTCTAACTTGAATTCTGAAAAACAATAAAATACAAGGGAGGAAGGGAGTGGAGGAGGACAAGGAGAAAGAGAAAAAGAGACAGGGAGGGAGAAAGAGAGACGGAAACAAAGAATGAATAATGATCACTGAAAAATCTCGAGTAGTTATCTCTGAGCTGTAGGATTTTTCATAACATTTTTTTCGATGTATTTTTCTGAATTTTTACAAAGAGTAATTTTTTAAAAAATTAATAGACTTTTTTCTAAAGAGCAGTCTGAGGATTGCAGATAAACTGAACAAAATGTATGGAATTCCAGTATACCCCTCTCCTCTCTTACACAGTTTTCCCTATTATGAAAATATTCCATTAGTGTAGCACATTTATTACAATTGATGAGCCAATATTGGTACGTTATTATTAACTAAAGTCTATAGTTTAAATTAATTTTCACTCTTCATGTTTTACATTCTGTGGTTTTGACGAGTGAATAATGACACGGATCCACCATTACAGTATCATACAGAAGAGTTTCACTGCCCTAAAAATTCAACATAAATTCTGAAAGGCACATATATAGAGAATTCACTATATGTAATAGACAATTTTAGTCCAATTTCCTTGAGTTTATTCCCATGTTTCATACAGGGATATGCTTTTATTTTGCAGAGAAAGATGTTCTTTATAAATTGTTTCTCTCTCACCTTGTTTAGACTGAAGCTCTGGCTTTACTTCTGTAGTCGCATCTGTCTGTTCCTTCTAAGTTCCATCACAGTGTCAACTTAGACACTATGGAAAACTGGTTAACTGTGTTCGGGGAGTTGTAGTCCTTTATAATGGGCAAATCAGGCTCAGTAGGAGCAAAGCCCTACAACACCCAAGATCCTCTTGATGGTGATGCCCACACAAATGGATAGACTTTCTGTAGGTCTTGGAGAAGAATTAAAACCCAATGAAAGTATCATCTGTCACTACAGTTATTTTAAGTGCATAGCACTGGAGCAGCATTTGATTCATAGCTGAAGGAGTGTTGACACATGCAAGAATAACTGAAATGTTTCCTTATTGGTCTGGTTCCTTTGATAGTTTCAGAGAAGAAAGAAATATAGTTTCCTCCACAAACAGTTATGTATCTTAAGTTTTTGTTTCTTCGTATTTGGATACTATTTTTATATTTTATTATTTATGACACTTTCTGCAAAAGATTAGAATATTTATCAGAATTTTCTTTCTCATCAGAAAAATGTTGATGTTTTTGCTCTTCCATTGGACACCAGTGGTATTTAAAATTTTTTCTACATCTTTAGAACAATTCGCCAGTTTTAGATTTTATAAACTAGAATTTTATTTTTTAAACTTTTTGCTGAAATCTCTTAGAATTTTTCCCTTTTATGTTGTGTATGATTTAGGACATTCAAACAAAATAACTAAAGGAATTGTAGGTTGGTTAAATAGGGAGTGGCACACGGTAGTGAGCATTAAGAGGGGTAAAAAAAGAATAAACCTATAGTAAAAATAAATAAATATAATATAATATAGGCAGATTATCCAAGTAAAAAAATGTGTGCTTTAGAAGTAAATTTCTCACTTTAGGTAGTGAAAAATTGAGGGCTGCAATGTATTCAAGGTCTGGTAAATTTTATAAAATTAATACACCTTCTAGTGCACTGCAACTCAAATGGAAAAGACAATCGTAGAATGGGTGCCTAATTAATTAAATGAGAGACCAAAGCACACGGTCACTTAGAAGAATTACTATGATACCCTGTCATAAGAATGTGTTTTATACCCAATAGCTATAAACTTCTTGATTCATGATGTAGTAGCAGTAATATATACGCTAGTAGAGAATTCGTCTAAAAGGGAAGGTGAGCAAATTCCTTGAGGCTTTTTTAAGAAGGAAAAAAACAGAAAATTAAGAATAGATAAAGGAATGCACCAAATTTGCCTTTTAGTCTGAACTGGAAAAAATTCTCTTGAATATGGACTTTTGAAATACCACTAGCCACTTTTATACCCCTGTCCAGCTGCTACAACTTTCAGTATCAGCTGTATCCCAGTGATCCCAGAGCTATAATTAAACTCAGAATTATCTCCTAAACTACAGATGTCTATATTCAATTGCCTATGAGACATTTCTACTCAGATCCCCAATGGGACCTGACTCAACAGAATCCAGACCAACCTTTTTTTTAAATCTCTTCTCTGTCCTAATTTGATCCAGATTTTCTCCTCTTTCTGCATTCTCTTTCTTGGAGTGTCACGTGAGTACTGACCCAATTGCCAAGCTGGAAACAGAGGTCATCTTGCATTCCTCCTTTTCCTTCACTTCTCTATCTACCTGGTCATGAAATTATGACAATTCTGCTCTTAATACATCTCACTGGTCTGCCTACCTTCATATCCTGTAGGCTACTGCCTTCTAGCTCAACTATCTGCTCTCTCCTGCACTGGTCCTCATTTTATTCTGCATATTTCCCTTTGTACTAATTCTCCACAGGTAATCTTTCATGAGTCTTCTTTTTTTCTGAGGAAGATTAGCCCTGAGCTAACTGCTGCCAATCCTCCTCTTTTTGCTGAGGAAGACTGGCCCTAAGCTAACATCCGTGCCCATTTTCGTCTACTTTATATGTGGGATGCCTACCACATCATGGCTTGCCAAGCGGTGCCATGTCCACACCCGGGATCTGAACTGGCAAACACCGGGCAGCCAAAGCGGAAGGTGTGCACTTAACCACTGTGCCACGGGGCTGGCCCTTTCATGAGTCTTCTTAAAAACCATTCAATGTTTCTTCCTCCAATAGATTGATAAAGAGCACATCCCTTTGACCAGAAAATTATTTGTAATTGGCTCCAACATCCCATCTCTCCAAGGTTCTCATTGAACCCTATGCGCCAGTCACATGGAATTGCTTGCCTTTCTTTGAGCGTATTACATTTGGTAATGCCTCCAAGGCTGTGTAGGTCATTTTCCTTTTCCAGAAGCCCCTTTTACCTCTTTTCTGTCTGATAAACTTCTAGCCATCAAACAAGTCTCAGCCACCACTTCCTCTGGGAAGATCTCCTTAACTGTTCCAATCTGAGTTGATCTTTACACACACACAGGTATGAAGGGCTGACCACACTGGGTTGTAATTGCTTGTTCACCATGGGCTACATGAGAGCAGAGACTATGTCTTCTCTCTCCCCTTCCAGGAACCCCTGCTGCTTCTAGCAAGAGGCAAAGGTTTAATAATTATTTATTCAGACAGTGAAATGTTTGCCAGAGCTTGATTTTGGAGGGCTTTGAATATCACATTAAAGAGTTTTATTCTATAGACACAGCTCTGAAGCACAGGAGGACATAATCAAATATAGGTGCTACTTGGGAGAGTAATGGATGGATTGAAGATGGGAGATATTTGTTGTGGGGTAGGAAGAAATGTCTGGAGAAAAATTATGGATTTATTGGGGTGTTAGGTTGAAGAATGGGATATAATTCAGGTAATGTTTTACGTCAGGACTGAATTACATTTTTAATATACAGTAAGAAAAAACATAAAACTTTTTTTTAATTTAATTTAATAAATTGCCAGATAGTTCTTTTTTTTATTTGTTTATTTTTGGATGTACATCATAATATATTTTGAATTCTGTGTAGATTACATCATGCTCACCACCTAAAATCTAATTATAGTCCATCCCCTCACATGTGAGCCTAATCAACCCTTTCACCCTCCCCCCTCCCCACTTCCCCTATGGTAACCACCAATCCAATCTTCAATGCTGTGTGTTTGTTTGTCATTGTTTTTATCTTCTACTTATGAGTGAGATCATATGGTATTTGACTTTCTCCCTCTGACTTATTTCACTCAGCAAAATACCCTCAAGGTCCATCCGTGTTGTCACAAATGGCCGGATTTCATCATTTCTTATGGCTGAGTAGTAGTCCATCATGTATAAATACCACATCTTCTTTATCCATTTGTCCCTTGATGGGCACCCAGGTTGCTTCCAAGTCTTGGCTATTGTGTATAATGCTGCAATGAACATAGGGGTGCAAGTATCTTTATGCCTTTGTGTTTCCAAGTTCTTTGGATAAATACCCAGCAGTGAGATAGCTGGATCATATGGTAGATCTATCTTTAATTTTCTGAGGATACTCCATACTGCTTTCCATAGTGGCTGCACCAGTTTGAACTCCCACCAGCAGTGAACAAGGCTTCCCTTCTCTCCACATCCTCTCCTACATTTGTTGTTTCCTGTCTTATTAACTATAGCCATTCTGACTGGAGTGAGGTGATACCTCATTGTAGTTTTGATTTGCATTTCCCTGATAGCTAATGGTGTTGAGCATCTTTTCATATGCCCGTTGACCATTCCATACTTCTAAAAGCAATCTATAAATTCAACTCAATCCCTATCAAAGTTCCAACAACATTTTTCACAGAAATAGAAACAAGAATCCTAAAATTTATATGGAACAAAAGACCCAGAAAGCCAAAGGATTCCTGAGAAAAAAGAACAAAGTTGGAAGAATCACACTCCCTGATTTCAAAATATACTCCAAAGCCATTGTAACCAAAACAGCATGGTACTGGCACAAAAACAGACACACAGATCAATGGAACAGAATTGAGAGCCCAGAAGAAACCCACACATTTATGGACAGCTAATATTTGACAAGGGAGCCAAGAGCATACAATGAAGAAAGGAGAGTCTCTCCAAGAAAACTCTTAATCTGCTTCATATCCATGACATATCCTATCCAGTCCTGCAATTCTGATAACAGATATTAACCAGGAAAGCATGATTACCATTCTTAATGTTAATTAAATAGATGAGGGACCTAACCATTTATTCCAAAAATATTTCTAGCTTCTTATAATACCTTAATATTACTGAATCAATCACAAATTTATAAAAACCAATCTGTAGGTGTTTATATTTAAATTCTTGGAGCAATACATTCCACAGTTTATTTGACAATGTCTATGGAAATTTTCCTAAATTCTTCTACTTAGGGCCTTGTGATAGTCACATGGTATTCTAGGAGTTGGTGGAACTGCCCATGAAGATGAAGGATAAGTATTAAAAAATACTTTTTTCTCTATATTTGCGAAAGATCGCCACATTTTTAATAATGAATTATCATATTAATGCCCATTATTTCTGCCAGAAATTTTTTAATCCCAACTCAAATTTTCTTAGATATGAACTGTAAGAATTTAATCTGAGAGGGTCTGCTGTAAAAACGAAATCCAAACAAATTGCAGATAATCTCACAGTGTTTGCCAACATTCTATAACACTACCAAATTAAAAGACCATCCTATGTTATTTTATAGAATTCAAACTTCCTAAATAGTAAGGCCACGGTGTGGCACATACTTCCTTTAGGAAATGGATGGAAATACAGTAAAAGTTGAGCAGAGTCAATAAAGATTTTGCTGGCTCACAATATCCAAGTTATCTGTCAGAACATGTTTAAAGATTTTATTTTTTTTTCCTTTTTCTCCCCAAAGCCCCCCGGTTACAAGGTACATAGTTGTATGTTCTTCGTTGTGGGTCCTCCTAGTTGTGGCATGTGGGACGCTGCCTCAGCGTGGTTTGATGAGCAGTGCCATGTCCGCGTCCAGGATTTGAACCAACGAAACACTGGGTCGCCTGCAGCGGAGCACGCGAACTTAACCACTCGGCCACAGGGCCAGCCCCCTGTCAGAACATGTAAGATTTCTTTCCACGAAGTAAGTATAATTAGACATGGTTTATCTACTTCCTACATTTAATATAAAAGAATGAAAGACCTTCATAAAATTCTAAACTTTAGGATTGAATTCTTATTATCACCGTTATCTTTATTTAAGAGAAAAGCAGATTGTGGTAAGGAAAGAAAGGTTAAGAAAACACATTAAAAATAAAATATGACAAAAAAGAAATAATTCTCCTAAATTACATAACCTATGAGTAAATATACTAGGAATAGAGTAACTGCATCAAGGGGTCAGCACTGAATCTATTGTACTCCATGAAGGGTTGTTTATGACAATCAATATTCCCACTCATTTTTGATGATCTTTTGTGTCCTCTGTGCCTCACATTAAATGCATCAACATGTTTGATTTTTAATTTAGCCTTGTTAAAGTAATTTAGTTCAACCTTCACTGAGGAAATGCTGTTATTTGCAATGACAGTGAATGCTATTTGGCCTCTCAGGGCAAATGGGACTGTCAGTCTCATTGTCAAGTTTTGAGTTGACATAGTCAAGGAGCTGGTGATGAGGGAGAATGGTGGGTTCCAGCTTTTAACAGCACTGGGGGTGGGAGGTAGGGGAGACTCATCGCTTTTCAATTTTTTTCTAATTCATCATTTATTCTTAATTCTGTGAAAGTTTCCATTCTTCTCATCATTTAGGGTTGAAAGCTCAGTCATTTTTGATTCTTCTATCTTCCATACCACCCATCCCAAATCATGCCAATCCATAGTTTACATCTAATCCAAATGCTCTCATCTTGATTTAAATTTTTGTCATTTTACAACTGTCTGGTTTCAATAGCATCATAAGTGATCCCTCTCTTTGAGTTCTTATGTGAGCAAAGCCACCAAATAGACGAATGCAATGTTAATCTTTAAGTCTCATTTCTAATTATGTCTTCCTCAAAATTTTTAGCATCTTACATGACCTACAAACTGATGTCTAAAATTATTTGCCTAGTACTTATTTTTTCATAGTCTTCCCAAGCTTTTTAGTCTCGCTTATAGTTATCAACACTGCCTTTACCCAGACAAGTCTCTCCCTTTCTCTTCATGCTGTTCCTCCACCCAGAAAGTCCTCTCTATCCATTCCAACTCTCTGCTCCCAGCCATCTTCAGGATACGTCTTCAGGATCAGTTCCCCACTCTGACTTCCACTGGCCATTTCACTCTGGATCCAATGGTAGTTCTGTTTCTCTACCACTGGTTTGGCCCCTGTATACATTTCTTTGAATTATTAATTGTGTCTTGAGCTATTTGACGGTAGAGTCTTTACTTCCTCCTAAGCTATGTTCATTTAGGCACATGGCACTTAATGATTATATCTATCATTAATTTCCATTGGTTATTGATAATACAGGGTACATAGAAGAAAATAATTCCCTGTGCTAGAAAAATCAATCCACAATTTCTACCAACTAAAAGAGCAAGTGTGTGTGTGTCTACGTGCAATCACCGTTCTGTAAAAGTAATTTAAAAATTCAAAAAATTTCAAGAACCTCTAAATATTGCTAAACTTAACAAAAGTTGGACATTAATTGTTGAGTTGTTTGTTGGCTGTCTACAGACCTCACCCTACTAAAACAGAGACTCCACAAGAGCAAAGATCTTGGCTCTCTTGTTTACAGAGTTAACAAATCTACTGAAGTCACTGCTTCTTAGGTTACAAAGACTCAGATACTACTAGGGAAGTGAGGTCCAGGACCATGTGGCTGCACACCACCTCAGCAGACCAACACCCTCTGGGGTTAAAGTAACTATTGGGGTTGAAAGAGAGGAAAAGGAAGGAAGGTGAATACAGTCCTAGTGGCCAAAGAAGGAGACTCAGAGAACAAGCCAGCAGGCAGGACTATTGCATAACTTGTGGAGGCTGAGCGAAAAATAAAAATGCAGGGTACCTTGTTCAAAAAGTAGAGTAAAAATGCCATTAAAGGTAATAAAATACTAAACTTGTTCCTTTCTCTGTGATCGCTCTCTTGACTTGTTCTAGTTCTTTTATTTTCTGTTTAATGTATGCTTCCTTGCCGTGGGAATACGCGCCGGAAAGTGCAGACCTTGGCAGGCACCCAGGGACCCCACCTGCACCCATGACAGATGCGCCTTAACAGGGAAGTCAATTTCCCTTTCCCACCACTGCCACCCAACACATTGTGGACAGAGGGGCCTCTCGCCTAGAGATTGGAGCCTCCGCAGCTGGACATGCTGGGTTCCTGGATGCCAGAAGATGGGAGACAGGATCACCATTGCTGAGTGGCCAGCTGGGACAGAGATGTTGATGCCATTTCTTGCCCTGAAACACGGCCGGACATGCGCTGCTGACCCCAACCCAGCCCAGGTCCTTGCCCAGGCCCCACAGAGATCAAACAGGAAAGGAGAAATGAGAGTCTTATCCAAGTGGCTGCCATAGGCCGAGGGCATCAGCAGTCATGGGGCAGGGGCAGATAGAGGATACTGGCAGAGGCCGAGGACATCGGAGAGCAGATGGCAAGGAGCTGGGAGCTGGCCCCAGGGCTCCTTCCAAAGAGGTAGACCGTGTGTGAGCCAGGCTCTAAGTCTCAACTGCATGCTCCATTGTCCCATCTAACTTCACTTACAAGGAATAAATCCACAGATATCATTCTTCAGAATTTCAAGACTGGAGAGCAGAGCACTAAACTCCAAGGGTGGGACCTTTCTGAATGTATGTGACCACATTGATGGCAAGCCGGTGAAGCCTGCCTGATAGCAAATGTCTAAAGGGAAAGCCAGGGGCTACGTCTTCTGGCTCCTGAGAGCACAGTGAGGAGTGGAGCGCAGGGGTTCATTCTAGTGGGTGACCCTCATGGCTAAAACACCTCCAAACACACTGTCTAATCTCTGTGTAGACATATAATGTGCTGTGATTTCTATTGCAGATCAACTTTCTGGAGTTTCTATAAGCCAAGGATTATAAAAGAAAAGGAAAAGAAGCTGGAAAGATAGAAAAGCATTCAGTTTAGAGATTTAAAATAAAAATAATGAAGAAAGCGAAAGAAGAGTAAACACAGAGTCTTCACTGGGAAAAGTAATACTTATTTGAATCATGGTTTTCTGGCTGTTCAAAAGATGCCATATTTTATTCAGATTTGTATAACTAGGTGGTATGATGTGCAGCTGCTTACAAGATGAGAAGTCTGTAAAATGGGAGACATCCTTAACATTTGTTGAGTGCAGTCTGTGTGCTGGGAGCTTTATAACCATTATATTTGGTTTTCACCCACATGCAATTTAAAGCAGACATTGTCCTCATTTCGCAGATAAAGAAATAGAGTTCAAATTATTCCAGGTCAATTATTCTAGTCAACAGCATATAGCTAGTAAGTGGAATGGCAGGGGAGGAAGCAGGGCACACAAAATACATTTTATACTTAGATTTTCTTCAAAGAGCACATAGAAGTTGCATAGTCAGAAAAAAATATTAAGAAAAGGGAGAATGAATAATACTCATCTATTTCTACCATGCCAGCCCTGGTGGTCTAGTGGTTAAGATTAGGCATTCTCACCCATATGTCCCAGGTTTGTTTCCAGGTTAGGGAAACAAATCATTCATCTGTCAGTTATCATGCTGTGGCAGCTGTGTTTTGCTGTGATGCTTAAGCTCTGCCACTGGTATTTCAAACACCAGCAGAGTCACCCGTGGTAGACAGGTTTCAGCGGAGATTCTGGACTAGACTGACTAGGAAAAAGGACTCTGCCACCCACTTCCTAAAAAATTGGCCATGTAAACCCTATGAATAGCATTGTCTTATATAGCGTCACAACGTGAAAGGATGGCGCAAAAAGACTGGGTAGGGTCCTGATCTGCTGTACACAGGGGCACTAGGAGTCAGAATCTGCTCGACAGCACTAACAACAAATTTCTACCGGAGAAGTTAGGTTTATGAAGAAACATAGCAGGTAATATTCAAACTTAATCATCAGACTGCTGTTGTATTATTCATTATTCCTTTTTTCCCCTCACAAATCACTGAAGAGAATATTTTGGGAAGAAAATAAATCTCTGTTACACCAATATATTTTTATCTTATATAGTTATAGATGCTAAATGAGAGTATAGCTCATAGCAGGAAGTGAAAGTAGAACAATTATATTTTTCTTTGCAAATGTGTTCTACACATATGTTTTAATGAGCATTCTACAAAGCTCACAACTTCGAATTCTGAAAGCGCTTTAATTTGTAATTTACCTATATTTGGATTTTCCCCAAGGAATTTGTCCCATTTTAAAGAATTTGATTAGCACTCTTTGACTTCTGAGTTTCTCTACCTAAAATTATTTAGAGATCTTTAGAGTGTGCATGTTTGTGTGTAATTCAGAAATGTTTAATAATCCTTGTCAAATTGAGAATATTTTAATTCTATTTTTTTAAAGAAAACAAGTCCATTTTGAAAAGTTCCTCCTAAGTTACAATTCTGAAGAGATGGCATATTGGTTCAATTAAAGCAAAACCGTTTGAAGACATATATTATAATATATTTGAGCTGAAATCTCAAACCATGAAAATTTATTGAAAAGGTTTTATTAATTTCAAAATACTTAAAAATCTGTAGTTTGCTTAAAATTCCAAATGGAGAATTTTGAAGGAGAGTACATTTTTACAAACAAAATCTCTCCATATATTTTCCAAAATTCTGAAAAAAAAATTGTCTTAAAAATATTTCAAAGCTACTAGGGCAATTGGTCAAAACGTTTTTACCTCATGTAAGACATATTAACACACTTAAAAATCCTAATTCTCAGAAGAAAAGTCAAATCTCTGATTTATTGAATGCAAAATTTTAGCTAATGTATTTCTATTATTAATATTGTAGGAAATGAAAATTTTTTCCTATTAGTGAGAAAAACCAAATCATCATCAATAAGTTAGTATACTAAATCTGGGGTGTTTACCACTCTTTTTATCACTTTGCTAGAATAATTCCGGGTATGGTGCTATCTGAGTTCAATACCAATTCTAAAAACATTAATTTGATTCATGTTTTAGGCATAATAATAAAGACATATAAGAAATTGGAGTTATGTTCCTTTTAACAGTTATTAATTAAAGCCCATATAATTTAATATCTAAGTAATATGGAATGATAGTTCTAAACCACTATCTGTTGTCTCTTACTGAAAGCGTATCATCAGGGTTCCTGAATAAATAGCCATGATGGAAAGGGAATCCTTGTGGCAGAAATTAAGAAATAAAGTACAAGAAGGATTAACCTCCAGCCTCTGTGCTTTTATCTCTAGCATGCCTCAAAACCAAAGAGAGAATGCCTAACCATTAAAAAAGATTAAAGGTGTTAATTAGACTAAGAGATAGAAACCTACCGCCCTTATGTCAGGCAAACTAGACTGAATTTTCTAATGGATTAAAACACACACACACACACACACGCAGAGGAAGAAGTTTGTCTCTACTGAAATTTCATTGATGATGGTCTCAAATGTGTATTTGTAAACGATTTTTGTTGAAACTGATTAAAAATTTTGGACAACGTTTTTATAGGCACTGTCATTACCACTATTTCTACTGAAATTGTTTTAACATTCAAAGCTAAAATATAACAAAAGGGGCTTAGAAGAGCAACCAAACTTCCTAACAATCAATTTCAGAATTGCCAATTCTCACATCTCCTTCAACTGAGCCCATTATAAAGTTAGTGTCAGATTATGTAGAGATTCTTTTATTTTTCTTTCAGGAGAACAGAGAATGTGTTTGTCACGTAAGTAAACTGTGTGATATGTCAAGATGGATTTGAAGTCTTTTAATGTTAGTTGTCAGAAGAAGGGAAAATTATTGTCCACGACAATAATTACCTTAAAGTAAGTCAGTTTCTATCTCATCTCTTTCTATTTGATTGTTTTAAAATTTATACATTTCCCATTGTTAAAATATAGGGAAAACACACATATGATTCATCTAGCATACAACACATGCTTATAATGTGAACGTGTTTACACACATGTCTACATATATATGTATAAATATATACATTTCCATGTCTATACATATCCTTGTATGTAGATACATCTGTGTGCATGTGTGTGTATGTTTGTATGCGCACACACATATGTACATATGCACACATATTTCAGCTTCTATTACATAAAGATGTTCTCTATTTTCTCTCTCTCAATTGTTAAATATTTTCATTTCACCATACTTTAAAAGTGATGTGAAAGATGATGAGGCTAGAAATCAAAATGAGCTATATGAAATAATAGCAATTTAAGCATTTTTTTAGACAATTGCTGAAAGATTGAAACCATGACTTTAAAGGAACACTTTGAGCACGTAGTAAGAGCTAATGAAAGATCCAAGTAACAATTTTATATAAAGATGCCATATACACATGACATATATGTATATATATATACATATTTATGTGTGTGTGTATATATATGTATATGTATTTATGTGTATGTGCTGCTCCCTTAGAGGGAAGTGATCACATTAGATGAGTTCAGGGCCCATCTTGGAGACTGCCTCCTGTCCATCAAGCCCCAGAAGTCAGAGGGACTTCAGCTTAATTTGCAGCAGAATGTGGATGATGCAATGACAGTGCTGCCTGAACTGGCCACAGGTCAGGATGTCAACGTATGATTCACAGGTGTCTCTGATTCTGAGTACACATTTGAGTGCGGTATCTTCGACCTACGAGGCTTACCTCTGTATCCTGGCTGGCTTGTTGATCCACAGAATCTGAGACTGTGAGTGTAGTTGGGAAACTGAATTTCAATGAGCTGGTAGAGAAGACTATCTCCTGCAAGCACTCCAGCGACACCAACCTTGTGACAGAGGCCTGATTGCAGACCACCGCAGCACAGCTGAGCTACTGTGGTCTGTTTGAGCTAATGGCAGGTGCCAAGAAGGGTGAACTTAGTGTCTTTTTCTGAAACAACCACTTTAGCATCATGCCTAAGCACAAGAGTTACTTATACCTATTGATCGCTGACCAGGGCTTTCTACAGGAGGAGCAAGTGATGTGGGAGAGCCTGCACACTGTGGATGGAGACAGCTGCTTTTGTGACTCTGGCTTTCAACTAAATCATGGACAAGAGGCGTGGAGCAGAAGGTGGGAGTGGCTCCCCAGAAAAGCAGTGGCAAGAAGACCAGGACTACCTAATCCCCTTATTCTTGCAGCAGCAGCAGCAGCAGCCACAAGGCATGTTGGGTCTTAGGGACTTGACACTTCAGCAAAAAGAGTACTAATGGCAACAAGCATTCCAGACTGTGCCAACGTGGCTCCATTGTCGCAGGGGAGAGGACCTGTGTGTGGATGCCCAGCCATGGATCATCAGCAGAGGCCGAAGCAAGAGTCAGACTGTGTCCTCCCGTAGCCCTGCCCAGTGCGAAGCTGCCCCATCGCTTCTTTCAGAGGCTATGACCATTTTGCTTTCTCTCCCAGCTCAACCCCTGAGATAGGCAGGGTAATTTATTGATGGACTGTTGGGGATAAGAGCAGGCAGTAAAAGCCAAGGTCACACTGAGTAACATCCTTGCCCTCGTGTGCTGCTGCCTTCTCTTTCTCCTAATCATCCAGGGCAGCACTGGGGTTGTTGGGGTGGGGATTTCTGATTCTCAACCCTCTTTCCCCAGAGTAGTCACACTAATATACAGACTCAGACTTCGAGTGAGGTCCCTGTCTAGAATGCTTCTTGCTTACTTCTCACCACTGACGGGCTGGGTCCTCCTGGCTCTCCCACAGGCCTGTCTCTGTTTGTTTCAGGGTTTGATTTGGGCTTCTATCTTCATTATTTGTAATGTCTTCCTAGGGGTCTGGAAATAAAACTTCCTTCCTAAGGAAAAAACAAAACTATATATAAGGTAAAACTAAGATATATACATATATATATATATATATATAAACCTTGATGTTTATTTATTTTCAAGCAAGTTATTGAAAGTTTCACTGGAAGAAACATATTACTAGTTTATTCATTAGTTATCATAATATTAAAAATTATAATAGCTAGTTTATTCATTAATATCTAGGGCATTATTGCCTGACAACAAAGTATAATATATTTATAGCTTCTGATTTATTATTAAAGGCTTTCACTTTTTTGATCAACTTTTACTACATATCAAACTTTTCTATAAATTGCCAAAATTCCAAGTCATTACAAGCCAACTTATAGATATTATTCAACAACTCAAGTTTGTATTTCTTCATCTTAAATAATACTTAATCTTAAATAACACTATTTACTGAGCTATTTCTGTATAAGTCCCTGTGTGATAATTGGTTTATTATCAATGGTAATTATAACTTGAAAATTTACTCTTTCTCATTACAAGAATCTCAGAACAATATTAGATCACATCAAATACTTAGAATAACAGCAACAAAACATAGCACAAGTACAGCCAGATATTTTCAACATGTTTAAGTATTCCAATATTTGGTTTATTATTTGTATGTTTGTTTCTGATATAAAAATAATATTCTTTTGAAATAAATGAGTATTTTCACTGGTCATATATGACTTGGGTTTTAAGAAGCTGAAAGGAATCACAGAGAACATTGGATGTGCCACCTCTGCCCCAAAGAAGATGCATAACCATGGGAAAATCATTTAACCCACAGAGGTAACACAGATGCAATATTCTTTTATTACTTCCTATCATTGTTCTTACATACTACTCCATAGAGAATTGCTGGATAAAAAAGAAAATGTCAACATTTCCTAAATGGATTTCTAAAGAAAGAAGTACTAAGGCTCGGGATAATTATTCTGACAGGCATGCAAAATAAATTAAAATGGAGGCATTATAAACATTCCAAAATCAAAGCCTGTAAGATGTATGCTAACAGAATTTCTAAAAGTACTAGGAAACATCAAATTAGCAGACTGTAAAAATGGATAGCATCCCATGTTCAAGGTTTGCAGGGGAAGAATACTCTTGTTCACCACCAGTTCAATTATAAATTTGAACCACGTGTGTCTAGAGAAAAAAGCTAAAAAGAATTTGCCCTTTAACTCAGGACTTTATGTCTAGAAATATATTTGCAGTTATAATTATGAATATGATTAAAGATATACACTAACATTTATTAGGCCTAGATGTTCATCACAGTGCTGTTTATAATAGCAAAGTGTAGGAACAAACCATATTCAATTATAGGGTTGGTTAAATAAATTACGGTGTATGCATATAAAATAAACATAGGTAAGTATTTATAATTATGCCGTGTAAATATACTATGGAATATAAATATTCCATGGAATATATTAGGAAAAATCACTATAATATATTATTCAGTGAAACAAAAATAGATTATAAAGTAATATGACCTATGCGATCCCATTTTTGTTTATGTAAAGTTGCGTACACACTTTACACCAGAGTATTAATATTTAGTATTAATATTTGTGGTGACATTTTGTTGTCTTGCAGTGGTTTTAATTTTCTTATTGTTTTTTGGTGTTTTTAAATTTCTACAACCCCCAGGTAATAAAATAACAACATTAACAATGAGAGCTAGCACTTACTGAATTCTTACTGCATCCAGCTTTGAGTTATCTCATTTAATCTTCACAACATCTCAAGGCTCTAGGCTCTAAGTACCATTCCAATCATTGGTTTTTTTTTTTAAAAGATTGGCCCTGAGCTAACATCTGGTACCAATCTTTTTTTTCCTTCTTCTTCTTCCCCTCAAAGAGCCCCAGTGCATAGGTGCATATTCTAGTTGTAGGTCCTTCTGGATCTGCTATGTGGGACACCGCCTCAGCATGGCTTGATGAGCAGTGCTAGGTCCGTGCCCAGGATCTGAACCAGCAAAATCCTGGGCCGCAGAAGCAGAGTGCGTGAACTGAAGAACTTGGCCATGGGGCCAGCCACCTCCAATCATCTTGTTATAGATGAGGAAACTAAGGCACAGAGGAATGCAACAGTTCACTTAAGATTACCCAGCTGGTCAACAGCAGAACTAGAATTCTAACCAAGCTTGTCTGATTCTAGATCTCAAGCTTTTAACCCCTATACTACAGTTTCATCCCACATTACTTGCACACACAAAAAAATGCCAGCTATAAAAATAAAGATAGTAAAGCCCATTACAATGATGTATGTTAGATGATTTTGCTAAATAAAAAGCACAGGAAAATATGATTTAGATACTAATTCAATTATATTCAAAATAGTTTTTAAAATATTTTAGATCACTTCCCTTATTTGAACTCAAATGATCAAGGAATTTTTACCTAATTATCTTAAATAGGTTTTTTATTGTGTTTTTTATTATATTATTTTTATATATTATTTTTATTATATTTTTATAATATAAAAAATATAGTTTTTATTATATTCTGTAAATATAGTAGAATATTTATATCACATATAAATATATATAATAATATATCATATATATTGTATTTTATAATATAAAAAGGTTTATTATATTATTTATAATTAATTAATAATAATCAATTATTATTAATAATTATTTTAAATATGCTGTCATAGCATGATATGGTGCACTCAACAAGGTGACCAATGAATTAGAATTACTATAAACTGAAAAATAATTACTACAAATTTGACAAATTTCTTAGCTCATCAACTTACGCATTTACAGCATCGGGTCAATTTGGGTGCAGAGTTCAGTTCATCGTTTCTCTAACAAACATTAAAGAACTGGATGAGCAGAATCTTTGTGTTGTGTAAATTTAATATCCCATATCTCTGCATGCTAAACTAATGGTGGGTCCTGCAGAAATACACTGGCACCCAAATTCTCTAGACCTTTATCATGGATAGCTCCCCTAACCTACCAAGGCTGTGATCACTGGAACCCAATGCAACAGGGAGATTTTTGTCTCTCAAACTCACTTTCTTACTTGGAATCTTTTGACTATTTCAAGAGTTAATGCTCAGTTAGGCCCTCAAACCAGTGATTCAGCATTTTGAAATAAGAATTAAAGCAGAGCAGGTAGTCTCCTCTCAATAGGCTTACTTCTATCCCTTAGGGAGAACCTCAGCTGATCCAAACCCAAGAGAAAGATGGTGGAGTTTCTCTTCTCCCTTTTGTCTGTCTCTGACTCTTATACCCAATCTTGACATTGCATATGAAAACAAAAGCCAAATAGTATTCACAGTGATTGTAAACTTGCTGATTTTCCTAACAAGGGAAGGAAAATAAAATATACAAAACCTAATAAATCTCAGAACTATGTTTGGTAGTTTATTTTAGTTTGGCAACAATACACAGTTGGTAGCATTTTGCTTTACCTATATGAAAAAAATACAGCTCTTTTGGGCAACAGATGGGAGATACTTTTTAAGTGAATAGTGTCTGGTATTGTCTGCCCTCCACTTAGCAGCCAGCTACGTGGGAGAGCACTTCCTTTCACTGCTTTCGCTTTCTCCCTTCCCATTTCTCAACCCACGATATTCTGGCTTCTACAGTCACCTTCACTGAGATTGTTCTCAAAAGCTCATGTTCATCGGGCACTTTCAATGTTTGTTCTATGTTTGTCAATAAACATAAAACATACTTGACAAACATACTTGTGTTTGTCAATAAATCCAATGATTCATTTTCATTCTTATTTTAATTGGGATATGACGTCTCTGTAGGAAATAACACTGTTGGTAATTCTTGCCTTCTCGAAGCACTCATATTTCCTGGCATCTGGGCAACTGAGTAGGTTTTTATCTTACTTTCTGGCTGCTTCTTTCAAGCCTTCTTTTTAAAATTCATTCCCTCCATCATCCCCTATAGGATTGGTGCCTGCAGAATTCTGTCCTCAAATCTGATTGCATCTTGTCCATATCTTCCCTTTTCTTCTATTCCATTTCCTGACTCTCTTCCTCTCAATTCTCTCTCTTTCTCTCTCTTTCTGTCTCAGTCTCTCTCTCTCTATCTCCATTCTTCCTGGTTAATCTCATCCTCTTTTATGACTTCAATTATCTGTGTAGATTGCTAGTGGGAATGCAAATTGGTGCAGTCGCTATGGAAAACAGTATGGAGATTCCTCAAATATCCAGCTATTCCAATTCTGGGTATGTATTCAAAGAACATGAAAACATTAATTCAAAAAGATGTATGCCTCCCAATGTTCATTACAGCATTATTCACTATAGCCAAGACTCAGAAACAACCTATGTGCCAATCAATGGATGAATAGATAAAGAAGATGTGGTATATATAATGGAATACTACTCAGCCATAAAAAAGGTGAAATCCTCCCATTTGTGACATTGTAGATGGACCTTGAGGGTATTATATTAAGCAAAATTAGCCAGACAAGGAGAGACAAATATTGTCTAATTTTGCTCATGTGGAAGATAAACAAAAAAGCACATAGACACAGAGAACAGATTGGTGGTTACCAAGGGGAGAAGAATAGGGTGGGGAGGTGAAAGATGTAAAGGGGCACATGTGTACAGTGAAGAATAGCAACAAGAATTTTGATGAGAAACACAATGTAGTCCATACAGAAGGTGAAACATAGTGAAGTACTCCTGAAATTTGTATATTATAGACCATTATTACTTCAATAAAAGTAAATGAGACCAATTACCTGTGTATACATGAATAATACCCATACCTATATTTATAGCCTAGGTCTCACTCATAACATCAAATCCACATATCTAGTTACTAAGTGGATTTTCCATTTTCAACTGTAACTCAACATACTTCAAATTGAACTCATCTTCTTTCCTTCCAAAACTTTTTCTTCTATCAATCACTTACTGTGAATTGTTCTACCATTTATCAAGTTACATAAAACAGAAATGAGAGTATCATTTGTTTCTCTTTTTTTCTTTTGGTGAGGATGATTGGCCCTGAGTGAACATCTGTTGCCAATCTTCCTCTTTTGCTTGAGAAAGATTGTCCCTGAGCTAACATCTGTGCCAATCTTCCTCAATTTTATATGTGGGACGTCCCCACAGTATGGCTTGATGAGCAGTATGTAGATCTGCCCCTGGGATCCAAACCCATGCACCCCTGGCTGCCCAAGTGTGCAAACTTAACCACTACACCACCAACTGACCCCAGGGTCATTTTTTACTCTTTGGTCTCCTTCCAAAATCATTAATTCTAGTGAATTATTTAATACTTTATTCCTGTACATTATCTACCTTTACTCAGGTCACCAATATCTTTCACCTACAATCATTCAATGGCATCCAACTTTCTAACTATTTTTTACTGCAGCCAGAGTGGCATTTCTAAACTTCCAAATAGTGCATCTCGTTCTTCTCCTTAAAATTGTGCACTAATTTCACATTGCTCTTGGGATCAAAATCCTTAGCTCTCTGTACTCTATACTTGCTATATTTTCCTCTTAGATACCACAGCAACTTTTCCATTCCCATAATAGTTTTCCCAAATAACTTTGCCTTGCTCATACTATGTTCTACTCATCTTTATTTCTAAATTTAGACATTACCAGGATCAATAAATCTTCCCTAACCTCCAAGCCTGGATGAGGGCCTAGATTTGGTCTCATACTGCCCCATGATAATATTTATCACTCTAAATCCTAGTTGCCGCTCCAAGACACCATGGCTCTTTAAGATAGAGATTGTGTACTTTACTTCAATGTTTAGCACACAGTAACCACTCAGTCAATGTTAATGATTCACTGACTGCCCCACCAATGATAACTGGCATGGGGTAATAGTTGATTTCATATGTGGATGGCAGGTAAGACTGTTCATTCAGAAAAAATGTCCTTTTCTGCAGAGCTCTTTTCATTGAATATTTGAGTTTAAGTGTTGGAACAACCTGCCAAATGACAGAAACTTGGCAGTGATATAAGCTGGCTCAATTGAGACATGTTATTTAGTATGAGCACCAACATTTAGAAAATTGAAATCTCCTTCAGAAATCTTTTAATTAGGTAGCCCTTTTTGTTTACATATGATATTGCGCATCCTGTCACTAACAGAAATTAACTTGGATTCTATTTGGAAAGCATACTGGAAATTATTCTCACTTCTCAAATAAATGCAGCAAAGGATAGCAATGAAGAAGTTTTACTTTAAAATTGAAGTTGGTATAACTCCAAAAACCCTGAACATTCATTACAGGCCAATAAACTATGTCATCTCTGAAGATTACAACCAGGATCAAGTGCCTTGTCAGCTATATTTTACTTCCAAGGAACCAACAAAATTCTTTTCAGTCATGATAAGTTGTCACCTAACCTACAATCTTATCTTATTTTAATCTAGGACCTCTTAAGCATTCATGGATGAACGTTTATGGGCTTCATTTTATAAAGCCCATAAAAATTGTTTCTAAAATTGTACGTGTACATAAACATTTATCTGGAGGAGGGTCCAAACCTTTTGTTGGGCTTCTCAAATGGATTCACAACTCCAAAGAAATTAACAACCATTGGTAATCATTTTATTGGTAAAAGAAAAAATTATAATCCACCTGAAGATTCTCATTTATGAAAAGGTAATCTTTGAAAGAGAGAGAAAAGTTAGACATTTGTTTAATCAGTTAAATTCGTTAAAATTAGATAAAATAGTTGTATTTTAATTTATTTCCTAGCACATCAAATTGTACTCTGGAAATAATAGAAATAAGGAAGAATACCCTTAGAATTTTAATTTTTGTGTGCAAGCAAGGGCCTCAGAAGTGACTCTGCTATATAGTCTTATTTTTCTCACTAGGACACCTCGTGAAAGTGCTTCTAGAATACTGAAGAATGTTTCTAATAGCCCCTCCATGTCAGTTTTCAATTACCTTCTCCATCCTTCACCTTCTCTGTTGATAAGTGAAGCCCTCATATCTTCATCAACCTCTCCATTCTTTTCTGTTTTTGCAGATTTGATATTCCATTTGTTCTTACGGCCTAAGGCTCCTTGATTGAGCTAGAGTCTATTTAGAGTCTAGAATCAAATGAGTAGGGAAGTGATTAAGGATAAAAAAAAAAAAACTCCTGAAAAACATGCATCAGCATCTGCTATAAAAAATTGTGCCTCGAATCTTAGAAAATTCTCTAAACTGAAGTGAAAATGACATAGATCAGCTAAAATGCCAGAATACCAGAGTAGTCTCAAAAGGGAAATATCAATTTAAAATGATATTTTTAATAATTTGGTATTAGAAGATTCCTTTTTAGTTCCAAATAAATGCCTAGAAATGATCTTGCAATAAAATTCTATTCTAGATGTGATTGTGTTTGGGGTTTTTTTTTTAGTTAGTAAGGGTGTAGCAGGTTATTTTGGTTGGCACTTCAAACAACAGCTTGGCTACACCTCAGCAAATATCCGGAAGTAATGAGTCTTAAGATAAAGATGAAAGTAAGTGTATGCCTTCAGTTGTAAGTATATCCCTTGAGTTGGAGACAATTTCATTTTTGCTAATCCTATTCTGGATGACTATCACAGAACTCCAGTGCCAAACCATGAAAAAGTCATGGAAAGCTTCCCTCAGATTACTGCATGCTTTTCACTAACTTTTATGTGGACGACTTTGATCATGTCCTTGAACTCCAATGAGATATTTTGCACTGCCCTCCTGAGTGCTATGGTATAACTCTGATTCTGAACCTAAAAAATAAAAAGTCTGTTGAGCCTATGGCAGGACTTGAGAAGAACTGAGGAGAGTGGGATCGAAACCAAAAACACACGAAAATACAGGGCCCCATAGGAGAGGACTGATCTTGATGTTAACAAACCTAAGTTAGATTTCAGAATGTCTCTGTCGATAGAAGATCCATTTTGTGCTACACTCTTTTGCTTAACTTGGCAAATAGATTCATTATCAGTTGTTGCTGTGGGATGATCCTCTATGACACTGATTATCTTTTTTTTGCTGGAATCGTGTTATTTTTGTGATGATCATGAGAAAAAGTACATGTTACTTTGAACATAGAAAGAAGATAACCCAGTGCATAACAGAAATCAAGGTTTTGGAGTTGGTTAAACAAGGGTATTGAGTGATATAGCTGCTATTTAAATTCCTAGAACTTTATAGAAACAAACAAACAAAAAAAGGAGCAAAAGCTCTTCAAAAGGAAGGTTTTAAAGAAACATAAAACTTTATGATGTTTGAATAAGCCACTTTAGCCTATAGTCCAGAATTCAATAATTGTTTTGAATGTAAGAATTGTTCAGTCCAGAAAGTGAAGAATAAGGTCCTAAAATTAATGATTCTGGTCTAAGCAACAGAAGAGCTACACGTGCAATGATGGGGGGGGGGGGGACTATGGATTGAATATGCACCAGATCTAATAAGCACTTTTGTGCACTCAGATAATAACACCCCTAGGTGTGCTATTTTTAAATATGCAGGGCAATGAGTAAGGCACACATACTCAGGATTCACACACACAGATTTGCTGGGTAGTCCAAATGATCTGGAGTGTGTTGACCTCCACACAGTGCCAGGTCCTTCCAATATTGATTCAGTTTAGTCTTTCTTTACCAAAATGAAATATATACTCTGTGTTACACTGAAGTCTGAGCTGTGGATGCACTTCTGTAAATTGAAATAATAAATTAAATACATTTTCTTTTAGTTACAATTGGATAGAAAGGTGGCTACTTTCCAGTGGAAGAAATTAACTCTGTGTTGCTTCACTCTTCTTTCTTAAGCTGTAAAGGCTGTAGGACATTGGAAAAATACTGACTACATTCTTCAATTCTTAGGACCACTTAGCTAGAGTTTGCTAACCCTCATATATAAATTATGGCCTATCATTAGAGCTCTGATATTTGAAACCAGTCGGCCCATCAGAAGAATGAAGAGAAAATGAGGAAGCAGAAAACTCCATTTCAGTTACCACTTGCACCAACAACTAAATAGAGTTTACTGAGAAGAGAAGAAATATCCAGATGCATTTTAGAGGACTTTAAGCAAGTGAAATCCTTTTCTTTTAACTCTCTCTTTCTCTTCTAGTTCTATATGGATTAATGTTTTGTTGATTCATTAATAAGGGATTAAAGATGCTTTTACACTCTAAATAACTTTAAAATCTTTGATTTAAAACTACTACCAAAAGTTGTCCTTTGCCCTTATATTGAATTCACGGAATTAAAGACTCAGAGAGGGAAATAAAAATATAATTGAGGCCAACAGCTCCCAAAAGTTCTCCGTAGATCAGGGCCAATTCATGATGTTTTCATTGGCTCATGACAAATTGAGAGAAGTAAGAATGATGTCCTGAGTTTATCTTAAATTTATTCATAGTAAGAAAATATCCTCTATTATGAGATTGTCTCTTCTACTTTACTGTGAAAACATTGTTACATTTATAAAAGGATAATAGTATATGTAATTATGTATTTATTTTGATTTAAAATGCTAAAAACATTGAAAAATAGAAAGTTTTTCTTCTTCTTCTTTTTTTTTTTTTTTTTACTGGGGAAGATTAGAGCCCTGAGCTAACATCTATGCCAATCTTCCTCTATTTTGCATGTGGGCTTCCACCATAGGATAGCCACTGACAAGTGGTGTAGGTCTGCTCCCAGGAATGGAACCTGGGCCACCAAAGCAGAGCACGCCAAACTTAACCATTAGGCCACTGGGGCTGCCCGCCCCCAAATTTCATTTTTATATATAGCTAAATGTGCTTCTACCTAACTATAGCCACTCATTTAATTCTTCCCTTTGGAGCCACTAAAAAGAAATGTAATCTTTCTTCATAAGAACCTAATAAAATCAAAACAAAGATAAAGCCCCCAAGAGCCTTCTCCAGGTTGAACTTTTCTAGTTTCCTCAACCCTTTCTCCAATTACATTGTACACTAATGACCTTCAAAAGAGCATTACTGAGAAATTGACACATTACTCCAAACTCGGTCTTACCAGAACAGCTATCCCATTACATTTTGTTGCTATATGTTTATTAACACACACCATGGTTACCCTAATAATTTAAATGCCTATGCCTGGTCTCCTAAGCTACCACCAAATTTCCATAACCTTCCCTTTGAAAACATCATCTTAGTGGTATTTCTTGAGCATAGGCACAATACTCAGTTCAATTCAATAAAAATTCCCAAATACTGTGCACAGGCACTAGTGATACCAAAAAGAGATGCCCTTGTCCGCTAGGGAAAGGATTCTAAACATACAATTTCAATGTATGTCAGTGCCATGACAGAGGTGCATCCAACGTGCTTCAGGAAGAGTTGAGGGGGTGGAAGGAAGAGAGAAGAAACTCAAGGCACATAACGAGATATGATTTTCATCTCCTTTGTTCTCAAATAGTGCACGAAGTTGCTCTTGTTAATAAACCATCTTAGAAGAAAAGAGAGACATGGTGTGAAGAAATGAGCAAAGTCTATAATTGACCACCTAACTGGATTTTGTTAAGTGATGTGTAACTGATGGCCATTTTAAACCATGACAAAAATATTCTTAGTTCATCCATCTTACTTCCATCGACAATGTCACACTATCTGCATGTCTTTCTCACTCTGTCCAGAAAGTTTTTAAGTTTGTAAAATGGAATTAAAAATAATTACAAACTATATACAAATATAAAAACCACACATGTTTCTCACACATGCATTTATTTGGCATTTATGGAATTATCTATCTATAGATATACTACTAATTTGTATAGTTACCCACACTTGCTTTTGTGGCTTTTATTACAATCCCTTAGAAAATTAGGTCCACATATATGGAATTCTATAAGAAAAAATCTTGGGGAGCTGAAGAACACAAACAGCTCGGGACTTTTGTCTACAAAGCTGTCTTTGACCTTTATGAAATTCACTGAAGTTGTCCTTACTCTGCTCATTTACCACAGCTCAATACAATTTCTTTCTTGGATCAACCATTTTGAACGACTGCTGGCTTTTTGCTTCCTGTCATAACATGAGTTTTCTTAACTTATTCTCCTGAAATTTAAGAAAAGACTATCAAACCAAAGATTCTTTCAGATGCAGTATGTTTAATTCTTGGCAGTGACTTCCAAGTAAATTCATGTTAAGCTTTTCTTCTGAAGATCTCAAAGTCTCTGTAACTCTCATATGACCTCAGAATATCACTATCAGAAGATAGAATCTAGACACCATTAGTCCTATGGTCATTGTGATCCCAATCTTTGAGAGCTTAAGTGATTTTCACAGGGTACCAAACCAGGGCAAAAAATAAAATATTAAAGACAAACCTATATTAATTATATCCACACTCATATGAAGAATAACCTTTTCTTTTCTGTGATTTTTAGAAAGATCCTGGAACTCCCCTTTTTGTCTTCATGCATTAATTCATTGCTAGTTATTCACGTTTGCTGTGAAATATCTGAAAAGTGCCAGAGTAGTATCAATTCTTTAGTTAAAGTTTTTGATCCCTATTAAAATAAAAGTAATAATATAGAAGGTAGGAAAACTGAACCACTCAGGCTATTAAAGTTATCTTGGTTTCCTTAGGGAATAATCTTAATTTACTCTTAATCTGCTTTAGACAGAGGCAAAAGTAAAATTTAAAAGTACCTGGCCTCTAAAATATCAACACAAAATTGTGGAAATCATTTCAGTCTTTATTCAACAAGAGTAAGTTTTAAAATAATACAACTGAAACGTCCTCTACAATCCTATCACCTCTCTTTAGCAAAAAAAAATAATCATGTCAGCTGCATTCAATTGCCAATATCTTCTATTATAGATAATATCTGCTACTTTTATTCTTTTTGTTTTACCTAAATATATTTTAACAACGCTTTCACTTTCTTCTGGGCTATGTCGAAAAATACATTTAAGTGATATATATCCTGACTATGATTTCATTTACAGCAAAACAATGAAAGCAGTTGGTGCTGTGATGGTGTTAATATATTCATGCAATACATTGTTAGACATATGGGGATCCAGGTTTTTTCTGTGCTTGAGGAGTTTAAAAGGAACCTTCTAGACATGCATTTTACGTACATAAAATATAGTGTTCAAATAGGGACAATGTATGAGAACATCAGTACTTGTCAGCTATGTGCTGTCAGCAAAGATGAGTTTTCAGTGTGTGGTATTTTAGACTTCATTATATTGTCCCATGGAGCATTCCCAAAAAAGTAGCAGGTGAAAAATCAGGAGCATTCACATGAAATGATACTCAAGGGGGTGAAGAGTGGTTTTCTTCTCCCTCAGATTGTCTCTATTGACAGAGTTGACTTCACTTTGCCATTGAACTATGACAAGGTGATTATTTTTAAAAACCAAAATACAGTGCATAATACATTTTTGCCTGAAGCTAAAAGTTAAGTGTGAATATTCATTCATTTTTTGCTCTTCCCTGGAAAAAATAATGTGTCCAGAGTAGCAAATAAAGTGTTAAACTCTATCAATTGCATGGAGTTAATGAATGATGTTTAAATGAGATCATTTTTAACAAAGGGGAATTCTTTTTATCTTGACACTGAAGTTTTGTCGTTTTTATCTGCAGTAACCTGAGTATCAACTTAGCAGGAAAAGAAATAATGAATTTCAGTATAGTGAAATTTATCGTGCCCACAAACAGAATACACACACTCTTACACAAAATGAACAAAGTTAAGTGCATCCTGTCAGCAGATATATGACCATAGGGCCAGAAATTTGTGCTAAGAATTTTAGACTAACTTAAACTAATTTTAAGGCTGGCTCTATAAAACCCTCTCTGATGGAAAGGCTATAGTGTCACTTTGTGTGGATTCTGCAAGTGGCCAGAATTACAGTCCGTTGGATGGCTTGGCCAAGGTCAAGCAATAAGTTAGTGGACAAGCTCACCCCTCCCGCCATACATTTTAAAGTGTAACTCACCAGGCTGGGCTTCCAAGCCTAGGCAGAGTTTTAAATGAATTTTTCAAGAAAAGCTAATTCAGAATGTTGGTCTGGTCAGACTTTTAGTGAATGAGTCCTACAGAAACCTAAACTTGTTTGTCTGCAATTTGTGCTTAGCCTAGTATCTTACTTTAAAAAACAAAATCTATTTATAGAAAGAATTTTTCCATACAAGACTATAGGCAGAAACGTACAAGTCTTAGATAATAGAAATTCTGGTCATTTGTCCTCTTCACTTTTATCTACCTGGATCAAACCAAGCAAAAGCCATTTCCTTTTAAATATTGTCAAGGAAAAACAAAGTTAGCATTCTTTACTTCAATTCAGATTAAAAAAATCACATTATCAGGTATCAGTTGCAAAACTGTTCCTTTAAGCATCAAAATACATCTTTTCTCCTGGATATTCCAAATATCAATCCTACTGGTCACATCCGCAGTCATCAGACAGTGATTCTGCTATGGTTAATCTTTCCCTTCTGACTTCAGTCATAGAAATGTGCTTTGTGAAATCGTTTTTCTTTCATAAGAAGTAAAAGTTACAACGAAGTTCTTACCTTTATATGAATACGATGAATGAACTGTAAAGCAATTTGCTCCTTGTCTTTTTGTTAATTTTACTTATTTTACAATAAAGTATTTTAAATAGAATATCATAAAAAAAACAAACAACAAAATATGCTTTGATTTCACATCAAAATTCACAAATTTAATAATACTTTAAATGACGCCTTCATGGAGTCCTTTTTAAAATTTTGTATCTGAAGAATTTATCTTTTCATAATACCACCTAAAAGAAGTTGGATGACTACATGTAGTTTAATATACACCAGAGGGAAGGAAAAAGTCAACATTTAGAATGCCAGCTACACTTACCAAATATGTTTTAAGATTTTATTTATTTACTCTTCATTAATTCAAGTTTATTTACATAATATCAGAATTAGGTTAAACTTTCCCTTTTCTTTCCTTTTTCAAACTACCTTTAAGGCTGAAATAAGATTGGAGAAAAATCTTAAACAATTTAAGAGGTCATACTGACTCGAGAACTTCTATGGCATGCGTTAACAAGTATTTAATATCCCAACTATAAGCAGTTAATGTCATAATATGATTTGGGGTTAAGGCAAGATCAGTTTAGTCTAAAGTGTGCCCAATGGACAGAAGGCAGGGTCAGACCATAAAGGAAGACATTGATGAATTTGACCTTGTAAAAATGAACAATCTGGGCAGGGTGAAAAAAACTATAAACAAAGCAAAAAATGACCATGTGGGAAAATTTTGCAATTCATGTCATAGAAAAAGAATCAGTTTCCCTGATATATAAACTGATCCTTACAAAGGTACAAGAAAAACAGACCACCCAATAGAAAAATGGGCAAATGCTTTCACAGAAGAAAAGACGTTGAGTTTTACTCATAACCAGAGAAATGCAAATTGCAACTATCCTGAGATGCCATTTTTTACCTACCAATTTGACAAAAATGAAGAATTTGGTAAAACACTGCTTTGGTAAGGGTACAGGAAACACAGATCCTTTTACTTGGATCATGTAAGTTCAAATTGCTGAAACCCACACAGCATGCAATTTGGCAATATCCATCTAAATTAAAAGATCACCATCTTTTGACCTAGCAATTCTGCCATTAGGGGTTTATCATACAGAGAAACTTGGTCACATTCAAATAAGATACAAGTACATTCATGACAGAATTATTTTCTGCTAGGAAAGTGGAAGCAACTGAAGCGCTCACCAACTGAGGACTGATTAGATAAATTATATCCAGAAAATGGAATATAATTCAGCTATAAATAAGAATAAGGAAGTTCTTTGTATATGGGTATGGAAAGAACTTGGAAACATATTACTAAAGGGAGAAGTAAGGCACAAAACTGTGTTTATAACATGGCACCTCTTGCATTATAAAGGGGGGAAAATATATATTCACATTTTCTTTCTTTTTTTTTTTTTGAGGAGAAGGAGGATTAGCCCTGAGCTAACATCTGCTGCCAATCCTCCTCTTTTTGCTGAGGATTGAGCTAACATCTGTGCCCATCTTCCTCTACTTTATATGTGGGACGCCTGCCACAGCATGGCTTGACAAGCGGTGCATAGGTCCACACCCGGGATCTGAACCGGCGAACCAAAGTAGAACCTGCAAACTTAACTGTTGCGCCACTGGGCCAGCCCCTATATTCACATTTTCTTATAAATACTTGTATATGCCTAAGGTATGTCTGCACAGACACAAAATAAAAGAGTAACATAGGCACCCTTGGGGAGGAGAACTGAATGACTACAGGAGGTACAGGAGGGGACTTTTCACTTTTTAATTTTGAACCATGTGGCTATGTTATTGCGATATTGTGATTTATACCAAGAAATATATATTTGGTCTTTGACCCCATTCCTGGCACAGAGCTCCTAAAACCCTTGAATTTCCTAAGTGATGAGAGCAGAAAGATGTCTTTTATTATGTTAATCAGGACTTTGGAAAGCACCTATGTAATCTAAGGATGGGGGCTGGTTGCCCTTGGAGTAAATCCTGTGATAGTAGAGGCTTGGAGCTTTCAGTCCCACCCTGGGAGATGGGCTGGGGATTGAGTTCAATCACCAGTAGCCAATGATTTAATCAATCATGCCTATGTAATGAAGATTCCATAAAAACCCAAAAGGATGGTGTTTGGAGAGCTTCCAGGTTGCGGAATACAGAGAGATTCGGGGAAGGTGCTATGTTCGGAGAACCTGGAAGCTCTCTCCTCCTTCCCCATATCTTACCCTATACATCTCTTCCGTCCTGCTGTTCCTGAGTTATAGCCTTTTATAATAAACTGGTAATCTAGGAAGGAAAATGTTACTTCAGTTCTGTGAGCCACTTTAGCAAATTAATTGACCCCAAAGGGGGAGTCTTGGGAACTTCTGATTTATAGCCAGTCAGAAGCACACGAAACAACCTGGGGTGCGGGGGCCGGGGGGGGGGGGGCAGGGGATGCATGATGCATGATGGGGAGACAGTCCTGATGTTATTTCCAGGAATATAGTGTCAGAATTGAGTTGAATTGTAGGACTCTCAGCTGATGTCAGAGAATTGCTAGGTGATGTTGGAAAACCCACACACCAGAATTGCTGTCAGAATTGGAGTTATCCACTGAAAATTTTTTTAAAACATCATTCAAGGTCTCTAGAGAAGACAAGTTTAGCTGTGAGCCTAACAGGTACCCTGTGACCTTGCTGTTGGGATTGTAACTTATAAAAGAATGGGTTTATTCTTCCTTGATGAACCTCTTCCCTAAAGCAGATAATAGAATCATAGCTTCTCAGAAACAAATACAACATTAAAGCCACAGCGCCAGTCTCTCAGTAACATGCAGGACAGTTGACCAATCCCTTCTTGAGGTTCTTTCTGTGTTCTTGACTTTCATGATATTACACTATTGTGATTTTTTCCTAATTCTCTGACCTCTCAATTTCAGCCTCATTTATGGGCTTCTCTTCTTTCTCTGATCTCTCTATATTGCAGCACTTCAGGGCTCAGTTTTGCAATCTCTTATATTCTCATTAAACATGCCTTCTGTATTAGTTTGATACAGCTGCCATCACAAAGTACCACAAACTGGGTGGTTTAAATAACAGAAATATATTATCTCACGATTCTGGAGGTCAGAAATCTAAGATCAAGGTGTCATTCTGAGAGTTATGAAGGAGAATCTGTTTCATGTCTCTCCTACCTTCTGGTGAGTTCGCTGGCAACTTTTAGCATTCCTTGGCTTGTAGAAGAATCACCCTAATCTCTGCCTTCATCTTCACATGACATTCTTCTTTTGCATGTGTCTGTGTCAAAATGTCCCCTTTTTATAAGGACGCTAATCATACTGGATTAGAATCCTAATGACCTCATTTTAACTTGATTTCTTCTGTAAAGACCCTAACCCTAAATAAGGCCACTTTATAGGATACTGAAAATTAAGACTCCCACAAGTCTTTTTCAGGAACGTGGCAGGGTGGGGAGTGTGGGATTTGGAAACTTTGAATTTGGGGATTTGACAATTCAACCCACAGCATATTCTCTACATTATTTCATTCACTCATATAGCTTCAAATACTATCCATTTGCCAACAAGTCCTCAATTTGTATACCCAGCCCAGATCTATTCTCAATGTTCAATCCAACAGCCAAAATGAGATCTCTACCTCTGTGTCTCACAAGATCTCAGATTTATATCAAAGATGGGCCTTGATCATCCACCACTGCACCATGTATTCCTCTGTCAGTCTCCCCATCTCAGTTAATAGCAACTCCATTACTTAGACCAGAATCCTGGGAAGTCATCCTTGATGCTCTGACATCCAGTCACTCACTAAGTCCTCTGTCTATTCAGGCTCCAGCAAGAATCGCATATTTATCTAATCCTTGGGATCCTACTGCTGTCACTATTTGTTATCTCAAAATTTCTGTTTCCATGAAATATCAAAAACTTATATGTGCTATACTAAAAATATTGGCAAAAGGTTAGTTTTTATTCAAGACTTTAGGAATCAAGGTTACTTTTTTTTTTTAAATACTTTTTTAAGATTTTATTTTTTCCTTTTTCTCCCCAAAGCCCCCCAGTACATAGTTGTATATTCTTCGTTGTGGGTCCTTCTAGTTGTGGCATGTGGGACGCTGCCTCAGCGTGGTTTGATGAGCAGTGCCATGTCCGCGCCCAGGATTCGAACCAACGAAACACTGGGCCGCTTGCAGCGGAGCGCGCAAACTTAACCACTCGGCCACGGGGCCAGCCCCTCAAGGTTACTTTTAAATGGTTAATTCTCTCCTTTTCTAAGCTCACAACATTAGTTTTTAAATAAGGGCTATTTTAAAGGAGTTCTCTCTCATTCTTTTTTCCTATTGCTTATAACAACCCATTATCTTAACTAAGTTTTGTCCTCTCTATCCTGTTTAAGAGCACAATGATTTGTTAGTATATCATGGTGAGATTACTAAAAGTACTGCCACCCTTTTTAATTTGTTATAGTATGAAGTGATTAAAAAAAAATACAAAGAGTGTAACGTTCAACCTAGGAAACGTAAATTAGACATCCACTACTTTCTAAAAAAGCATTTAGATACACAAATTAAGGAACACATAAGAGGATAATACATTTTCTAAGTTTTAAATCTACCAAGATACTATAAAACTCAAGACCTGTGAATTCTGAAGTAAATAGGCCATGGCATTCCTCAAGAGACAAAGCTCTAACAATAGTTTTCAGCTGTCGCCTTAAATAGAACACAGAGGTGTCATCAGCTGGCCTGTGGATCACCCAGATAAGCTTCAGGTGCCCACAAAGAAATGCCACATCAAAAGGCAGATAAGTAAACTAGATAAAATTAAAATGTGAAGATTATACAACTGACTCAGCGTCAATAAAGTGTAGCACATTTATTATTTGGAATAAAGGTTATGGATTTGACTAATACATCCACATTTCCTTGTAAGATATCTTCCTGTAAAAATGTCACACAATTTCAAAATGGCCACAGGGGTGCAATTTAAGATGGGAAACAAAGCAAAGCTACCTCGTTTATATGGGGAACAAACTAATTAGATTGGTATCATTAGCACAGACCTCCAACCAAACGTGCTAATTTAACTCCAAATTACTCAGACAACGGGAAGTGATGTTAACCATTTCGTAGGACAAAATACAAATGGATATTCTGAAAATTCATAAATCTGGCTTAAAATATAGGGTTTTAAAGAGAACAAAATACAAATCAAGCTTTATCACTCAGTGAGCCTAAGGAGAAACATAATTTTCCCTCTGTATCTCAGTTCAATGAAGATAAGTATTGTTTTATACACTTTTCAAAAATAGTCTTTCAATTATTGATGTCTTCTTATAGTCTGCAAGAAACAGACTATATCATACTTACTATTCTCATTAAAATTAATTCAGTATATTTCAATAGATTTGAGTGACTAATTAATTCTTTTTCTCTTATTGGCATCTCTTTTATACTTTAAACATTATATTCTTAAAATCCAGAAATTAAATATCCTCAAAGCTTCGGTTAGCAAGGATTGAAACACTAAATTCACTTGTAATATATGAGTCTTTTCTAATCTTCCTAGGCAGAAGTAATCCCAGACACTTTATATTTCTAGTTAACTTTTCATGTCTGTATTTGCTAAATTCCTCAATTAGATTGTAGTCTACTTGAGGAAGAAGGTTCACCTTTTTTCTTTTGAGGAAGATTAGCCCTGAGCTAACATCTGCTGCCAATCCTCCTCTGTTTGATGAGGAAGACTGGCCCTGAGCTAGCATCCATGCCCATCTTCCTTTACTTTATATGTGGGACATCCAACACAGCATGGCTTGATGAGTGGTGCCATGTCGGCACCCGGGATCCGAACTGGTGAACCCTGGTCCACCAAAGCAGAACATGCACACTTAACCACTGAGCCACTAGGCTGGCCCAGAAGGTTTACCTTTTATGCTTTCATATTCTGTGTTACAACTAGCGTAACACATTGCCCATAGTAGATTTTTTAAAAATATATGTAGGTCATCAGAAAGAGGCATATGGTAAGAAAACAGCCTAATGTTAAAGAACAAAATAAAAACCGAGGCCAACAATTCTCAAATGTAAAGAGCAAACAGGTACCTTTTAAAAATCCTGTTGCTCAGGACATATGCTAGAACAATTCAATCAAAAACTCTGCAGGTGAGACCCAGGCATCTGTAGTTCCAAAAGCCTCGCAGTTAATTCCATCGTGCAGCCACATTTGAGAACCACGAGCAGCCACATTTGAGAACCATTGTGCAGCCATATTTGCTCTAGGACAGTGGTTCTCAAACACAAGTTATCATCGGTAACATCTAGGCAGTTTTTAAAAAGTATATAGACCCCAATGTACCACTCCCAGAGATAGTGATTTAATAAATCTTAAGTACAGTTAGGAAATCTGAACTAAGAAATAACAAAACCCTCACAGATGAGTCTAACATGCAGTCAGGTTGGAGAGCCATTGCCTTAAGTCTAGACCGATGGTTCTAAAGTTATGGTCCCTAAACCAGTATCAGCATCATTACCTGGGAACTTGTTAGAGATGGAAATTCACGCATCCCCCTCCAGACTTACAGAATCAGAAACTCTGGTCTGGGATCTAGGAACACGTTTTATCAAGCCCTCCAGGTGATTCTGATGCACCCTGGAGTGTGATGACCACTGAGCTACACCACTACATTACACTGACTGCTTTGTACAGGAATACTAAAGAAAGAATTAAGATATTCTATTTTAAAATGACAAATAAATTACATGTTGAATGGGATTTTCTATATTTTGTTTTATTGACCTAAAGTTTACCTTAAATTTTTGCTACCTATTCCAGCTTATATGTCAGTGTCATTAATAGACAACAACGCAAATGAAAAAACATAAATTTAAAGAAAAAAGAATATTAACCACAAACTTCAAATGTTTGGTTCTGTTAAATTCAGAAGCTTGTTTTCTTAATGGAAACAATGGTTTTGATTTTATATTGGTTTCAGTTTACAAAGTTAATCATGTTAAACATGTTAAGGAAATTTAAAATCTAAATGACAAATAATTAAATACATAATTTGTGTTAAGTCAGAATCTGAATGATAAAACTATATCAGGGTGCTGGCCCCGTGGCCGAGTGGTTAAGTTCGCGCGCTCCGCTGCAGGCGGCCCAGTGTTTCGTTAGTTCGAATCCTGGGCGCGAACATGGCACTGCTCATCAGACCACGCTGAGGCAGCGTCCCACATGCCACAACTAGAAGAACCTACAATGAAGAATACACAACTATGTACCGGGGTGGCTTTGGGGAGAAAAAGGAAAAAATAAAATCTTTAAAAAAAAAAATAAAAATAAAACTATATCAGAATTTAACGCTCACTCATAAAGTGTTATATGTAGATACCAATTAATGAACCTCTGCTAGATACCAGAAACTTTACCTCATGTTTTACACATATTATCTAACTTAATTCTCTTAATAGCCCTATGGAGAAAGCCTGTAGATGCAGGACTGAGGCTCAGAGA
Source organism: Equus asinus (assembly GCF_041296235.1). Lineage (NCBI taxonomy): Eukaryota > Metazoa > Chordata > Mammalia > Perissodactyla > Equidae > Equus > Equus asinus. Next base: position 20,761,007 of record NC_091801.1, on the reverse strand, counting down.
ATTAAGGAGCACAGCTAGTAGGAGACGGAATTGGGATTCATCAAAGGTCGTTCTGGTTCCAAGCTCTTCATCTTGTTCTGGCCCCAAATGATTTTGAGAACCATGGTTTTGCTGTACTGACCATCATGATCTCAGCTGGTGACAATAAATTAACAGTTGTGGGTTTAACTTTGGACCAGTGTAAAAGGGGTAGCATTGACACACACCTCTACCTCCACCTCAAGGCCAGCAGAAATTAGCAAATAGTTCTAAAGGGAAGAAGAATGACAATAATTCAATATTAAAGTTATAGAGTCCTTTGCTCTAACTTATGTGGAAATTCCCCCTCTATTTGGAAACCTAGGAGAATTCCATTGATTTTATTAAAATGACTTCCTAGATCCCTGAAATAAATATGCTTAAGTCTCTTCTATAGTTGAAACACTAAGCAACCAAGTCTTCTTTTGCCACCAGCTCCCCAAGTGGCTTCCATGTTACCCAGATAATCCCCTCATACAAGCCTCCCCAAGGAGCACCCTTATTCACTAGCCATCTTTTCCTCTACCCACTTGCAATCCTGTAACCCATAGCAATCTGATCTCTGCCCTCATAGTTGAAACAATTCTCCCTATCAGGCCATTCATCACGGTATTTACTGAGTGCCATCTACAGCACACAGGCACTGTTATAATTATAGCAGTGAACAAAATAACGTTCATTCCCTCATGAGCTTATAATCGGAATGACAAGAAATTGAAAAATAATCAAACAAATACAGAGAGTGTGGGGTGTTATAAAGTGCTGTGGCATAAAATCAAGCGAGGGTGAGAGGATAGGCACCTCCTAGAGCTTGAGGAGAGGGCTGTCTCCATAGACTGTAGTGGGGGAGGGGCCTGTCTCTAAACACTGCAGTCAGAGAAGGTGTCACAGTAAGTGAGCATCCCGACTGTGCGAATATAGACAAGAGAATGTTTCAGGGAAAACCCAGAGCAAGACCCAAGGGTAGAAGAATGCTTGGCATGTTTAAATAAGAGCAAGGAAGCCAGTGTGCCTGGTACAGAGTAAATGAAGGACAACCAGGTCAGTAGGGTAGCAAAGGCAAGATTGTTTGAGGCTAAACCCTTTTGTTCATCGAAGGACTTCAGATTTTATCATGTGAACTCAGAGACTACTAGAAGTTTTTGAACTGTGACAGATTCTGACCAAATTTTTAAAAATTCAATGGCAATGGACAACAGGAATATAAAGTTTTTAAAAATACCATTTATGAAAGCATTAAAAGTATGAAATACTTAATGGTACATTTGACCCAAAAAATGCACTGAAAACTATAAAACAGTTGTGTAAAATTAAAGAAAGTCTAAATAAATGGAGACATATAGCTTGTTTGTGGTTTGAAAGACTAAACATTAATAAGATGTCAATTCACCCCACATTGATCTGTACATTCAATGAATTCCAATCAAAATGCCAGCAGATCCTTTGTGGAAATCAAAAGTTGATTCTAAAATTTATACAGAAACACAAAAGTCCATGAAGAGCTGAAACAATTTTGAAGAAGAAAGAACAGTTTGGAGGACTTTCAATATTTAATATACAGCTAAATTGAAAAGACGATATGGAATAGGCATAAAAATAGACATATCTATCAATGGAACAGAATGGAAAGTAAAAAATTTACCCACGTATATAAGGTTCACTGATTTTGAATAAATGTTTCAAGGTAATCCAATGGGTGAAAAATTAATCTTTTCAGCAAATGGTGCTAGAACAGCTGATATGAAAAATCCAATAAAGTCAAACCCTACCTCACACCATACAGAAAATTAAACTCAAAATAGATCATAAAGCTAAATAAAAACCCCAAAATTTAAAGCTTCTAGAAGAAAACCAAAGAAAATCTTTGCAACCTTGATACAAGCAAGGATTTCTTTAATAGGACACACACAAAGAAACACTAACCATAAAAGAAAAAAATGATAAACTGACAACTTCTGTTCTTCAAAAGACGTCATTAATTAAATGTAAAAGCAGGGGCCTGCCCGGTGGTGTGGCAGTTATGTTCGCACATTCTGCTTCGGCTGCCCAGGGTTCACCAGTTTGGATCCTGGGTGTGGAACTACACACTGCTTGTCAAGCCATACTGTGCCAGGCATCCCACATATAAAGTAGAGGAAGATGGGCACGGATGTTAGCTCAGGGCCAGTCTTCGTCAGCAAAAAGCGAAAATGGGCAAAAATATTAAACAGATACTTCATAAAAGAGATGCAAATTTTCAGTAAGCCCATGAAAAAGTATTCAATATCATTAATCAACAAGGAAAAAGAAGTTAAAACTGCTGTGGCCACTGGAAAGACTAAAATTTTTTAAATTGATAGAGCTACGAGTTAATGAGGGTGTGGAAGGTCTAGAACTCTCTGATGGAAAAATTTGTTCCTTGGAGTTTACAATGTTGTAACTTCTGTTTTTGCAGAGGAAGATTCGCCCTGAGCTAACATCCACTGCCAATCTTCCACTTTTTTGTATGTGAGCTGCTACCACAGCATGGTCAATTACTGACAGAGGAGCGGTGTAGATCTGTGCCCAGGAACCAAACCCGGGCCGCCAATGCGGAGTGTGCCCAACTTAACCACTAGGCCACCAGGGCTAGCTCTACAATGTTATAACTTTACAAAACAATTTGACAGTTTCTAATACAGTTAAATATACACTTATCTTATGACTCAGCAAAATTATACCCTTATGTATTTACCCAAGAGAAAGGAAAATGTATAACCACAAAAAGACTAGAACATGAATATTCACAGTAGCTTTATTAGTAATAGCCACCAAACAGAAGCCTAATGTTCAAATTGTGGCATATTCATATAATAGAATGTTATATGAAGGAACAAACTATTTATACTATTTAAACTATTTACACACAAACAACACAGATGAATCTCAAAAACACACTGAACGAACGAAGCCATGCACAAAAGCATATATACTATATGATTCCACTTATGTGAAGTTCTAAAATAGGTAATACTAATCAATAGCAATAGAAACCAGATCAGTAGCCCCTGGGGAGGGGGTAGAGAGGCTGCCTAAGAAGGGGCCCCAGGAGCATGAAAAAAGTTTGCGGGATGATCATATGTACCATATCTTGATTAAGGTGGTGGTTACATGGGTACATGCATATATCAGAACTCACCACACTGTTCACTGAGAAATGGAGACATTTGGTTTATTGTACGTGAACTATATATAGCACAGTAACATTGATTTAAAGAATCCAATGAAAACTTTATTAATATTTTTATTATATAAAGGATTTGATAATGAATAGATAAGATGACATCCTAGCCTTTTTAAGAATGAAGGAAATAAGTGTATATATGGAAGAAAAAGTAAATTCAATGTATAGCCTTCTGCAATAAGACATAGTGTGTTTATTTAGAAAAGAATACTGATATTTTAAAGGGCTTCCTTATATTTAGTTCAAAAATGTTTACTAACTTAAAAATTGTAACAATTATGAGTGTTGCAGGGAATTTTTATATTTCAGTTCTATACGTCTTCATATTAAGTGAAGTAAAACCACCGAGACCCCTGGGAGCTAACTGCATCACCAGAAATGAGTTGAATTAATAATTTCTTTTTTTATCTGGACAGTAAAAAATATTGTTCTGTCACCCTGACTTCTAGCTTGTGACAAGGCAAGACTTCATGACTGATGCATTTTTTAATGGGTAGGGCAGTTAAAAAATGTATTCCATATCATGCTATCTGAATTAAAAAGCACAATCCAACTGAAGTTTCCATACCATTGGGTTAATATGTAGATTATTTTTATGGCCCAATATAATCATAATAGTTAAATTAATTTAGAATGTGTACTGTGTGTTTACTAAGTTCTAGCACCATTCTAGGGTCAGTGTATGACATGAAAGAAGTTTATTGTATAACTTCTCCTGAAAAGTAAGACTGAGTTGATCGTGATATCAACTTGCATTCCCACAAGTATACAGTCTTCAAAGCATTTTCAAATGCAATCTGATGGATATCAATCTCAGATTATGGTTATCAACAACCCTCATTATTTACTGCAGATTAAATAGAATTCAGGTAACAAATACCAAAGTTCAGATAACACAACAGTTTACAACAATAGGGTGTAATCTTTAAGAATTAAGCATTATTTTTAACATATATAATGATTAAATATTTTCACCATATGAAGTAAATTATCAAGAAGCTCACATATCAACTCTTCCTAATCTATTTCCACATGCCCTTTCTCCTTTCTCAGTAAGCCTGATAAATATCCATGTTCCTTAGCATCCTGTTCTCAGGCTTCTTCACTTTTCCTGATATAGTTCATTCATATCCTGGTTTTGACAACTCTCAAGATGCTATTGTCTCTCAAAACTATTTCTCAAATCTCCCTCACTCTCCCATTTAAAGTAGTTATCAAGGCCTGTAAAGCCACCATCAAATATTTGTCATTAAAATTCATTTTTCTTCACTCACATTTCTACCTTTTCGAACACTTAGCATCTCTTACATTAAATATCACATATACTTCCAAATTGATGACTTTGCCAATTGTCTCTTTTGACTCAGTCCATCTCATACAACCATCAAACTATCACTTGAAGTACATTAATCAGATCATGTTCTCTATTTACAACCTATAATACTTCCTCAATGCCCTTAAGATTGAGCCCGCATTCCTTAATTTAGTATTCAATGCCTTTCAAATTCAGATGTCGAACTATGTTTTAAGACTTGACTTCCAACACCTACTTCCCGTCATTCCCTCCACAGCTATAGATGCTTTACCTGCTCTTTTTTATTTACTTGTAGTTTTTTAATTGGTAATATTTGAACTCTTAATTTGGGTGCTGAGTTTGCAAGTATTCATTTTATGACTATACATCATTATACATATACATTTCCATCAGAGAGTTCCAAACCTTCCACACCCTCATCAACTCTTAGCATTATCAATTTAAAAAATTTTAGCCTTTCTAGTGGCCACAGCAGTTTTAACTTCTTTTTCCCTGCTGATTAATGATATTATTGAATTTTAAGAATTTTCTTGTCAACTATTCTCTTTAACGCATTAGTCATAGTTTTATACAAGATTCCTGTTTGATAGCTCCAATGTTTGGATTACCCATGGATCTCTTTCTATTATCTGATTATTTTTCCTCTTGTCCCTGTTTCTAGCTATAAAATGTCATTTCCAAATTCTCCTCAAGTCTTACAATGTTACCACTTCAGCCTGATTTCCAGTTGCTAGTATATGAATCTCTGTGCCCAAATGCCTTCTATGGTAGCCTGACTCTCCTCTACAGATGGAGCCCACCAAATACTGGTGGGTTTTTATGGCTGTTCTAATTGTTTTTCTTAGAAGCCTTTGCCTACTGCAAGGTACTCCATCATAATCAGAATCAGAAGATTGCTTTGCATCTTTCTAAAGTGACAAAAACAAAAATTCGTATAATGAAATCATTTGTTAATTTGAATTATATATTTATTGTGTTGAGACTGATTTTCCTTGATTTCACACTGTTTAGACTATTTCAGTATACAGAAGCTGCTGTAAAGAGCAATTCTGTAAAGCAATTCCCTTATTTATTGATTAAGCAATTATTACTGGGTACTTGCTGTATACCCACCACGTGTTAGGTACGGGGACACAGCAGCAGAGTATACTCATGAAATACATTGTTAGACATATAAGCCAGTATTTGGATCCTGGATCTGACATCTGCTGGTTTTGTGACAATGGGCCAGTTAACAAATCTCTCCGAGTGTCAGTTTCTGTCTATAGAAAATGAGGGTTGGACATGACTATTTCTAAGCTTCCTTTCTCCTTTATAATCTCCTCAGATTATAACGTCATGAAGTGAGGGCCCAAGTCTGTCAGTGAAAAATCCTGATTGTCTAAGATAAGCCCTGGCCCTCAGTAAATATTATAGAATAAATTAAGGAATATATATTTACATATGTTGCTTTATTAGTGGATAATTCCTAATAGATACACATATATATAGTATACATGAATTTTATCTCTGAACTATTTAAATATGCGTAAGCATGGAATTTCATCTTTTCTCTGTATTATACTTTTCTTCTCTTGTTTAGACTTTAATCAGTTTATCTCATCAACCTTTTTAACTACTTTTTTTTGTTAAGTTTCGTATTTTTATTTTTCAATTAACCTCCTAATATCAAAATTCTCTATAGACTTCTAATCAGCCATTTTGAGGAAGATAAATTATGATCATATTCTTCCGAAAAAGGAAGCATTCCATAAGAATCCTTTTTGTATAGTAAAATTTAGCATAAGTACATTTAATACAAAGAGTTTATTGCCCATAAATCTACATATTTTGCACAAGCAGCACCTTTTAAATATGGCTGATCGTGAGCTTCAAAAGGACTGCCTACCACTTATATTCTGACCAGCTGCTATGAAAGAAATAAGTATTAATGGGCCTACCACACCTTCAGCCTCTTGTCGCTAGTCACTGTGCTTAGCTGCAGGATTCCCATTAACATTAATGGGAGTTCCATGCACACATCACCTGGAGAACAGACCCCTCGATGTTTGATCATTATCTTCCTAGACAGGTAGGAATGGCATCAATCAGGTATCCAGCTTAGTTTCACAGTATGTACTATTAAAGACATCAGGGCAATAAAAACACAGCTTTCTAACACTTTCTTTATAAAATGGTAAAAACGTGCAGAACAACCAAAGGAGAAGATTTTAAAAGCATACAAGGAGTGTGTGGCTTTCCTGCATATCTTTTTATAATTACAAATGACCCAAAACTGAGGCATACACACTGTTTCCTTTCTAAGGTAGTCATAATGGGGTAATAAAGACAAGCTTCATCATATAAAAGGGATTTGATTTACTATAAAATAGCCAAATAGGGAAGAGACAGCGGAGTTTACATAGAAACTGCTTGATCTCTGAATTTTTTCTTCTTTTAACATTTTCTCACCACACCATGAATAAATCACGTATTTTGTGTGGTTAGAAGGAAACAACATGAGAGATTAGTACTGGTATGTGAGCTCCATCGTGTTGGAAGGGACATTATGAAAATAAAGACATGCTTTCAGTTCACATTTGCTATACATTTAGCAAACGAGGAGCAGCAGCATACGGAAAGGGAGAGAACAAGGAGGAAAGTCTGCTGAGACGTGGGGTCAGGGAGAATGTGGTTCGGCTCTCAGACTGATTTTACCAACTAGGCAACCTTGGATAAACTTCTTGAAATAACTTTTTCATTTTTAAACTGAGCCTAAAAACATCTATATTTGTGGACTAATTAGGAGGCTTTACGAGACACAGCATAGCACATGAGAATTAGTAAATACTTAAAAAAAGACTATTACTCTGTGTGTGTATAATTATTAACTAAAAACAGTAGTATGAGATCATAGAACGAGCATTAGAGTCAGACAGACGCAGATTACAATCTCACGTCTGACACAAACTAACCTTATGACCCGGGGCAAGTTATTATTTTTTAATTACACTTTTTCTAAATATGCATGAAAATGTATGCTTATGTGTACATGCATTTATATACATACATACATATACAATACCATACATATATATATACACATATATATTTAAATATATAAATATATTTAGTTTATACACTTTTATCACCAACTTAGCTCCCCTGCCTCACAATTTTAACTTTATATCTGAGCTCAGCAATATGGCTCATTTTCTAAATTTGTAGCCACAATCTCAATACATAGTCTGGTACAAGACTTACGTTAGGGAACCTGAGTCAGAGGCAAGAGGCTTTAAAGGCCTCATTCCTACCCACCCATGTCTGGCTCTTGCTGGCCCTTCTGTGCATACTGTCTACCGGTTCATGGATACCTCCCGTGCAGAGTCTGGAAGTTCTATTCTCAGAGGAGTCCTCACCTGTTGAGGACATTCCTCCTTGTCTTAAAGCCTCATTTTTCATATGAATGGTCCACTCCAGGTCAGGAATCACTCAGAGCTTGGAGAGCTCCATATTTGGAATTATCTGACTTACATGAATCTCACCTACCATCTCAGTGAGATTTTATAATAGAATTGTAACCCAGCTTGAGTTGCCTGGAGACTAAGTAAATTCTAATGACATTAGGAGGAGAAGTGGGTGAAAAGTAGAGGAATTAAGACATAGAAAGAATATACTCATTCTTTTGTACAGTGATTTGTCCCTAATAAAGTAGCCTTATGCCTTTGTCTAGTCAATCCTCAGGGAAGCCCCAGGTGGGAGTAATTATTATCCCACTCTATCAGATGAGGAAACCAAGACTCAGTGAGATTAAGTTACTGGTCAAGATTACACTGCTATTGAGTGTAAAAATCATTACTCGATGATTTCTTTATAGTTTAGATTTCTTCTAGAGTTCTTTGTCCTTATTGAATTCAGCTTTAAAATGAGGATAACAGTGGTATCTATCTCACAATCTTGTTAGGATTAAAGGAAACTGTACATACAACATCTGACACATAACACACATAATACATATTCAATAATTATTATTTATCATATTGCAAAACACACAAAAAAGCTATGTTTGTCGTTCCAAATCTGGATACATTTTCATTCAACAATATTTAGAACATGTACCAAGTTTCAAGCAGGAACAAAAAAGGGTCTGGTGGGGAGACAAACAATAAACAAATAATAAATGAACACAAAACCAATAAGTAAAGCCTGGAGAGGGACAGTGGGTGGGGAGTGGATTAGAGAGGGTGTCAGGGAAAGCAGTTCTGAAGTGGTGACATTTGAGACAAAATTTAAAAACGGAGAAGATGAAAGCCCTGGGACAAGATCTAAGAGAATGTTCTCAGGAAAGAGAGGAAGGGTACAGTCTCTGATATATTGTCCCTTTTTAGTTGTATGGGAAAATATTTAATCAACTGTCATGATGTATGCACTTCTAACCTGAAAAATAAAACATCTCCTTACAGAAAAAATAAAGCTTCTGTGGGTTTGTTAACAAGTTGCACATTCTCTTTCCTATGGGCATTTCATATGGCTTGGGGCCAAGTTCACATTTCCTGTACACTTCCGTGTAAGTGGGGAGGAAGATGTGAAGCTGGAACAGCAAAGGAGGCTTTGCCCCTCTGTTTGCTACAAATACTGCTAATGAAGGGTAGATTCCGCGTTTGTTATGGGCTTATAGAAAAGAAATACCATCAACTCTAAACGTAAAAGCACGAAATACATAATATTCCATAATTATATCTAAGTGATTTATCTGAATAACATCTATTCTTCTTCCTTAGTCTTTTGGCAAAGTCATACAAGCAACATGGGAAACTATGAAGGAAGGAAATAGAGCATATCTCTCAAATAATTGCGCAAGATGAAAATCATCCCAGATAGGATCCTATACTCGACCATTTTCAGAAAATTTCACAAAGTGGGTTAATGGAGAATCAAGGCCATAATGATGACTCACATTTATGGTACTTCTTTATCTATTTCCCTACTTTCAACATCTTCATTCCTAATTCTGGCACTATTACTTCTTTCAGTTTTCTTTGATAAATGCAGGGGTACTAAAGTCTCAAGCCCTGGATGAGAAGGAACTTTAAGTATTTTCTCAATGTGTCCCAGGAGTTGTCTGGCCCAAAAGAATATTTCTCAGCAAGAAATCCTAACAGAATTGTGACTATCTCATTTGCATAATTCTAGCTTTGAAGCATTTGACTTTCTCAACAGCTTGAGGTAGGCATGATTATGCCCATTTTATAGATGATGAAATCAAGACTCAAAGAGTTCATACAGCTTGCCCAAGTTTACACATCTTGATAATTGCAAAACTGGATCATAAACTTGTGATGTTAGATCCTGTGCTTTTTTTCCACTTTATGAGTACCTCCAACAATAATAATTTCTCCTGTTGGTTTCATGCTTTGCCATTTTCAAAGTGCTTTTACAAACGTAGTTTACTCTTTATAACCCTATAAAGTAAGCCTGACAGAGCCAGCTGATCCTATAGCTGAGAATAGTTAAGCGACTAGGTATTAAGTGATTGAGCGCCTATTTTGGTGCTTCTTATCTGACAAACACGTGTTCCTTCTGTGTGCATGCTCCTTTAAAGATTGCAGTCAGACTAGGTTTTCAGACCTGGCCTGAGATGAAGCTTTTCTCCACCGCTCTCTGTTAAGCCCCGCTCATTCACTGATCCAAACTGTGTAACTTCAGAGCACTATAACTTACATCGGAATTTCCCCCCAAAGTGTCCTGTGGACCAGGAGTCTTGTGAACTGTTTCTAGAATGAGGGAAAATACCTCAATGGTCAATTAAGTTTGAAACATTCTATATAGCATGGCTTCAGTTTTGATACTCACAATTTACTTCAGCATATAAAGGTTCTGAGAAGTGCTGTATGCAAGAAAACTATTCATCTAAGTAGCACACTTCAACCTCAGCAAATTTCCAAACAGATTCTTAACACATTAAAACTGATTAATGACATGTGGAACAATGCACTACACTTTGGTTAGAGAAGCCTGAAGAATGATGGGAAAGATAACAAGACCACTGCAAGTAAGCTGAGGAGTGAGCTACAGACAGAAAGTTTAGCTTTAGCAGAGCATTGAGCTCCCAATGCCTTTTTTGTTACTTTAGCACAGTGCTCCAAGTAAGGAAAAAAAGATGAGGTGACAATTTCTGAAGATAATTTTTAGGCTTTTCAGGACAGTTTTATATTTTCATGGAGTTTTATTCTTTTTTTATTATCGCAAGTGGCCACACCAGAAAATCTTGGGAGAGAGCAGAGAATTTAGAAGGCAGTATATTAAAGTGGAGTTGGCCATATGTGTAGGGAACCCTTTTATTTTTCTTCCTTTCCTTTCCTTCTCTTTCCTCTCATCCCCTTCTCTCTTCTTTCTTCTTTCCTCTTCCTTCTCTTTCTTTACATTTTCATAAAACAGTTGTCAATCAAAGGTAAATCCCCCAAATTTAGTTTATTGACTCAGCCATGCTTACATTCCCTAAAAATAAGACAGTAAATCTCAAAATATAACTGAACTCCAGCCGCATTCAAGGAACAGAATTCCAACAATGAGCCACAGGAGGCTTGGGTTATCATGGGCATTTATGACGGAAGTGACGAACGGACAGTGGGAGAACATACTTTGTAAAATTGGCCAACCTGGAATGCATGAGGAAGCCACTCATCCCCATCAAAAGTACACCTCTCCTAGTAACTGCTGCTGTCTCATATTTTATAGAGAGAGAATTAATATTCTTCTTTCACAAAGCTTAAAGCAAAATCTCATTTAAGAACATAAGCCAACAATTTAATGAATTGATCCCAATATTGCTCTAACTTCCAATCTTCTAATTTTAATGAAGTTACTAAAGGAACATAGAAATAATTGAATCAAAAAATAATGAACTATTGATTCTTTTGTTGTGAACTCATTCCGCGCCTTGACATATACTTTGAGACCACAGTGTATTATATGAGCAAATTATAGTACATGAAGGAAAATGTGAAGCAGAAATGACAGCTATGATTTTCTCATTAAAACCAACCTAAAACAATGTTTGCATTCAGAATTAACCAAGCCTTTTTAATATGTCTTAATTTTATGATCCTGACTGCCACTGGAAATCTATAGAGTATATAAGCTAGAAACCCCTCACTGTCACTCAGAATTTTAACAACATTTCCTTGATGATTTTGAACAATCACACATAATTAAAAATTAAAAAGACGCAGAGGAAATACAAAATTGTTGCCGAAGTTACAGAATTCTCCTCCCATCTTCATCTTCCTTCGTAGATTCAATAAGAACAAACGGAGAAAAGAGGAAGATTTTTTTTTTATCCTCTAATCACATATTGATGGCAATTTTTGAAGCACGTGGCATAAAGCAGTTTATCGCCTAATTTTGTATTATACGTCTGGCCTGGGATATACCTGGGAAATCTCCCTAACCATTTCTGCTGGTTTCTGCAGTAATTTAAGTTATCAAAAAAACCTTATCTTTCATCCAAAGAGGATAGTATATGGTTAACAGACTTAGTGTGTTAAGTCAAACAATATATGCATTTAAAAGGCAGAATCTGAAAGGATATGGATTATCTTTTTTTTTTTTTTGTCATTTATTGCTTTGCATGTAGAACAGTACCTTTTGAACTGAAATATTTTCCTTCTTTCCTATTTCTTCATTACAAAAATCCTAGCTTTCTTAAGTACCAAAAAAGCCCAGAACTATACCTGAAATAAAAACCGTTTCTCTTTATGTAATTTTCAAGGGGCTTTTAGAGTATCTCTCCCCAATGATTACAGGGTTATTTCCACATAGGCTGTCATTGTAAGGTGAAAAATTTGCAAGGACAGTCACACCATCTGTCATCAACTGGGTGCCCTGATACCCAGAGCTACTCTGAAATGGCCAGCGGCCTCCTGCATAACAAAGACCTTGCCCCTTGGCATTGTTTGTTTCTTGACCTGTGCTGAGAGTCCTTCAAAAGGGGTTTTACTGCAACCTTTTCATGGCTGCTTTTCAGGGGCAGGGTTTTCAAAGAAAAATTTATTTATGCGTATAGGAAATTTCAAATGCTCCAGCCTTGCCTCTAAGCTAATAGAATAAACCCTAGAAGGAGTTTGTTCTTAGCTTTATTTCTGTGATCCCTGAATGAAAACCTGCTTCATATTATTTTTTTCCTTTCTGCTTTTGAAAGTTTCTTTAAGATATAATTTAGGTGTTAAGCAATCCATATATAAAGCCAGAGTGTGTAGGTTAAATGTAACTAGACCATTCAAATACAGAAGCTGTGTTATAAGAAGTGAAAAATACACCTCTGACCAACAAAACCACAGTGCCTCTCACAGCGGAAGTCACAGACAAGCTATTCTTACTGCCGTGTCAAGCACCACTTACGACTTACAAATACCATACAGTGCAATCTCACCGTAGGTCACTTGTGCCCAAAGAAGGATTACAGCTGTAGCGCACAATATTTATGAAAGAAACACAGAAAAAAGAAAATGTCAACTATTGTGAAACATTTTTACTAAGAAATGTATACTCTCATATGCCTGACATATAAAGACATAAAGCTGAGGCTTCCCTTTTTTTAAAATTTGCCATGGCTTTAAAATGTGTATTCTTCAATTTCAGGAAATCTAAGCTAGGGTTCTCTTTTGAGAGACTGAGCTTTGACAATTAGGCAGATCATTGTTAAAAGAAGCTTCAGCCATTTCTAGGAATGAATGAATAAACACAAAAGAATATTCCCTCTGTCAACATAATTAATGGCAAGATTTTATGAGCTTCATTTAGTCCCCAAGACATAGTTATATACAGTACACGGAGTGTGTGTTTATATGCATCATAGTATAAATATGTAAAAGTCACATCATTAAATCTTTTATATGTCTGTATTCATAATACACAAAGCTGTTTTTAAATTATTTAAAGATCTATTCTCTCTTCCATATACATTAATACTAATAAGAGTTGCTGTCAACATCAAAGGGAAACGAGACCCCTAATTAGAGTTGGGATCTACCCTGAGAGTTGCATCGTAGAGCGAACAAATATGGAAGAAGTTGAGCATTAGAGAAACTAATAATCAGTCCTCATTCTCAACTTCTGATTATTGCAAGAATATAATGATTTCTTAACAATAAAATACAACTGCTTTCCATAGCAATTTGTAAACATAAAATTTCTTCCAAATGATTGCCAAAGAAAAAGACAACAGTTAAAATAGATAAAGCTGTCATGTCTCCATATGTAAGTATATGGGACAGTTACAATAGCTCCAAAAATTTTAAATAGATCTAAATTTTAGAATTTTTGATATTACCTAATTTTCTTTTACTTTAGCCTTTTTAATTATCATTTTGGCCATATGCACTTGGCTCTTAAATGGCAAATTCCCCTTTGGAATTCTGATTACATATGAGGCTGATATTGAAAACGTCAGCCATTTATTAAACAAACATTTGGTGAGAATTCTATGCAATTTTGCTGGATGCTGAAAATACATAAGCAAAAACAGCTTCTGCCCTCTTGTACCTCAGTGGTTAAGAATAAAACAACTAAACAGACACAGAATTAAGTATATGATGAGAGCTATTCCAGAATATCAAGCTAATATATGCAAATGTTTAAGGATCTCAAATGGAAAAGAAAATGTGCTCTGTGACTTTAATTTGACTGCTACTTTAATTTTTCTGTCCTGAATAGATTCTCAAAATTATCGTTATGACAAATTTCATACATCTACAAAAAAGATGGCATAGTATAATGGATTCACGTGTATACATCACCAGCTTCACTAATTATCAACTCATGAGCAATCTTATTTATCTATATCTTCTTCATGTTGTTTTTAAGAAAATCTCAGATACAATATTATTCCATCCATAAATATTTCAGCAGATATCTCTAAAGATAATCACAATATTATCACAACTAAAATTAGCAATAATTCATTCATGTCATCAAATATCTCATCAGGTTCCAAATTAAATTGATTTTCAATTATATTTAAAATTAATTTAAATAAAGTCCAAATAAGACTCACACACTGTGTTTGGTGGCAAGATATCTAAATCTGTTTTAATTTATAGGTTCTCACTCCTCCACTGTCTTCTTTTTTAGCCCTTTCAATTTATTAGTTGAAGAAACTGAGAATTTTAATCCACATATTTTTCCCACATTCTAAATTTTGCTATCTACATCTTTGTGGTGACTTCTGGAAATTGCTAGGATACCAGTCACTATTCTGAAAATTATTAAATGAATAGAAAAGTCACCTATCTATCTTGCCTTTCTGGCATGAAACATTTGATTATAGAACATTCCTCTCTATAGAAGAATTACAATTAATAAATACAAAAGAAATGGCAGAATAAGAAAAATTCCCATTTTGAAACCTCTATTCAAATAATGTATCTAAGTTGCAATCATCAGTGGCTGTTAGAATCACTACATGAGAAGTTAGTAGGGAACTTTATAATGGATAGATGAGGCTGACAACACCTGAACCCACAATTAATATCAACATCACCAGACCGGGACAAGACATTCCTTGCCTTCTGAGGCAATGCAAAGAATTACATAGCACCATCCACGAAGTATTCTGGTCAATAAATAATTAACCAGATTGAATCAAGTCTCTAGATCCACTATCATTTTACAGGAAATATGGGGGATAGTGGAGCACGTTAAAGAACATCATATATAGATGCCATCAGCATGTTCAGAATATGAGAAATGTTATAGAAAATTAAAAAATTCAATTTATTTAACAAATAAGTGTTTTGAAAGATAAAGGGGGAGAACTGACTGTTATGTATTAAAAACAAGAGATAGGTCAAAACAATCAGTGTAAGAACCTCGTGGGATCTTGATTCAAATTAATTAACTATGAAAATACATTTTTGAGACAATTGCCAATGCTAACCTTGTGATCATGACACTGTGTTTCTTTTTTAATTCTTATTTGTTAGAGATATACATTGACGATTTTACAGACAAAATGATAGACATGTGCTATCTTCTTTAAAACAGTCCAGTAGTAGAGGTAAAGTGAGGGAGCTGTAATAGGTGAGGAAACAAGACTGCAAAATGAAAATTATCAAAAGTGGCTCACGGGTATATGCGGTTTCGTCTGTATGTTCGAACATTTTCATATTAAAGTGTATTTTAAAAAGATAATTCATTTTCCAACCAGAAGTATCTTTGAATGCTTATCTACCTTGAGATTGAGAATCAATCGGGTCAGATTCTAAGCATAATTTTTCCTTGAGCAATTCTTTCATGTTTTAGAGAAGGAGGTGGACACAGCTAATGAAAAGTCCTGCAATGCTGCCCTAATCTTTGTGACTCAGGGTACCGTCTGCAGACCAACGGTACTACCAGTACCTGAGTACTTGTTAAAAGTGCAGAATTTCAGGTCCCCTTTGTCCTAATGAATCAGAATCTGGATTTTATACAAGATCCCCAGGTAATTCCCACACACGTTACAGTTTGAGAAGTACTGTTCCAGATCCCTTTCTTCTCATGGATCTTTTCCCATTAATTATTTATTGTCTTAACTTATGTTCAATCTTTCCCTTTCACTGGTTCCTTCTTAACTGCATATAAACAAGGTTGATTATTTTTCATCTTAAAAAACAAAATAGGGGCCGGCCCCCATGGCCTGGTGGTTAGGTTCTGTGCACTCCACTTGAGCATCCCAGATGTGGTTCCTGGGTGCGGACCTATACTGTTCACTGGTAGCCATGTTGTGGTGGTAACCCACACACAAAATAGAGGAAGATTGGCATACATGCCAGCTCAGGGCAAAACTTCCTCAGCAAAAAACTTAAAATAAAATAAAATAAATGAACAAAGGAGCAAATAAATAAAACTGCTTCCAGTTTATTGCTGACCTAAAATGCAGGCTTCCATGAGAAACACATCTCTTTGAAAAAAACTCTCTCTTTTCAATTAAGCTTACTCTAAATACATTTCTGTTGCCTGTGGCCAATAGAACACTAACACATCAAAGGCCCATCTTTTGTTCCCATCTCTCTCTCTATTTTCAGTAAAGTTTTGTCTATGTCCACACAGCTTCTACTGCTGTCCAAAAGCTGAGAGTCCCCAAATCTCTGTGTCCATTGCAGTCCCTTCTCTCTCTAGGTCCATAGTCACCTCCTACCTAATATGCTCAAAACTGAATTTACTATCTTCTTCACTAAATTTTTTCCTCCTCAAGCACATTGAATCTTAGTTTGTAACAGCACCAGCTATTCAGTCACCCTAGTCTGAAAACTAAAAGTCATCCTTCGCCCCACATTCATATTACTGCTATAGTTCAAAATCTAACCATCTCTCATTCAGACTAATCAATATACTCCTGTGATGGTTAATTTTATGTGTTAACTTGGAGGGTGTTTTTGGATGAGGCTAATATTTAAATTGGTGAACTTTGAGTAAAGCAAATTGCCCTCCATGATGTAGGTGGGCCTCATCCAGTTAGTTGAAGGCCTGAATAGAACAAAGGACCAGCAGACTGTCTTTGGACTTCATCTACACCATCAGCTTTCCTGGGTCCTGCGCCTGCCAGTCCATACTTCAGATTTGGACTTGCCAGCTTCCATAATCAGATGAGCCAATTCTTTATAATAAATCTCTTTATCTCTCTCTCTCTCTCTCTATATATATATATATATTCATTGGTTCTGTTTCTCTGGAGAACGCTAATACAGATTTTAGTACCAAGAAATGAAGTGCTACAGTGTTATCTAAAAATGTGGAAGTGGCTTTGGAATTGAATGATGGGTAGAGGCTAGAAGAGTACTGAGGCATATGTTAGAAAAAGCCTAGACTGCCTTGAAGGGACTGTTGGTAGGCATATGGACATTAAAGTTGATTCTGGCAAGATCTCAGACATAAATGAAGAACATGTTGTTGGAAACTGGAGGAAAGGCCATCTTTGTTATAAAGTGGTAGAGAATTTGACTGAAGTGCATTATAGTATTCTGTAGAAAGTAGAAGTTAAAAGTGGTGAACTTGGATATTTTGCTGAAGAGATTTCTAAGATTTCTGGCCTGGTTTCGCCCTACTGCTTATAGTAAAATATGGGAAGTGAGATAAGTTGAGGGAATTGTTAAGCAAAAGGAAACCAGAATTTGAAGATTTGGAATATTCTAAGCCTATATCTATATTGCAAAAAAATGAGAATGTGTGTTCTGAAGAGAACACCAAGTATGTGGCTAGGCAGTCACTCCATAAAGAGATCACCCATGGATTTAATCCAGCATCTCAGCAGAAGCCAAAAATAGAGACAGGATTACACCAACAGAAATACTTTCAGTTTGGACTAAAAGGGACAGAGGGGGAACAAAATAAATGAAGGCGTTCAGACTTCTGAGATTCTACAGGATAGGACAATTACAGGCATCCAGCTGCCAACATGCTTTATCTATCCAGAAAAGGGAAGAATGACCCTGAGGGTACCACTGCCCAGGGGGCAAGGCTGTCTCTTCAGTTTTCAAGGTGAGGCTGTCTCCTCTTAGGTTTTAAAGGGTGAGGTTGTCCCCTCCCGGTTTCAGTGGGCCAGCCTACAGCCGCCCAGTGCCTCAGGTGTAAGGCTGCCATTCACAGCCATGGCAGCAGAGCCACTTTGTAGGGCGATGTGGGCATTCCTGCTGCCACAGTGGGCCAACAGGACAAAGCATTGAGCCAAAGAGTATTAGTCTCAAGGCTTAAAATGTAATGGACTTTGCCTTGCTAGGTTTTAGATTCGCTTGGAATGCATGATCCCTATCTTCTTTCCAATTTTTCCATTTTGCAATGGAAATATCTGTTCTATGCCTGCCCCACCACTGTATTTTGGAAGCACATGAACTGACTGGTTTCACAGCTGGAGAAGAATTTCCTTCAGGAATAACCTCCCTTGGGTCTCCTCCATAACTGATTGAGATGATATTTAGGTGAGGCTTTAAACTTAGAGTTGATGCTGAAGTAAATTAAGACTTTGGAGATATTTTGGATGAGGTGAATGTATTTTACATGTGAGAAGGACATGAATTTTGGGGGTCCAGAGAGTAGAATGTTATGGAATGAATTGTGTCTGCCCAAAATCCATATGTTGAAGCTCCAATGTCCAATGTGAGTATATTTGGAGATAGGGTTTCTAAGGAGATAATTAAGGTTACATGAGACCATAAGGCTGGGGATCTAATCCAAGAGGATTGGTGTCCTGGTAGGCAGAGGAAGAGACAGCAGAGACATGCATGCACAGGGAAAAGGCCACATGACGACACAGAGAGAAGAAGGCCATCTGTAAGCCAAGGAGGGAGGCCTCGGGAGAAACCAAACCTGATGACAACTTGATCTTGGACTTCCAGCCTCTAGAACTGTAAATAATTGGTTAGCATTATCAATTGTAATAATTATTATGTTAATATTACTGGTACATACAATTATGATATTACTGCTAATAGCAGGTGTCCCTTGAGAACTAAATCTGCCATGTTTTACATGACTTATGACACTTTGGGTGTAGCTTAAATATTTTTATTGACTTACTAATACCTAATATTTGTTTCATTTCAAAGGATGACAGCTAACTGTATAAAATAGTAGAATTGTTCAATAACAGACAAAATAGATACAACTCTCAAAATAAATATTTGCTGAATAAACGACTTTTGTAATGTCTGGTGCTCGTGTATGCTGTGCTCTGGAGAACACCGGTCTTTGATTTTTGCTCCCTAGTCAGAACCTCAAGCTTCATTGCTCACTACTCTCTGCATTAGCTTTTCCACATATTTTGGTACCACTTACCAAACTGGAAAACATTGTTCTCATACTTAAATACACACCAACAAAACCATTACTATCAGAGCTATCACTGCAATACCATTTCCATATATGATCCATTTTTGTGAAGATTATTTAAAAATACATATACATACATATTTCAAAATATATGTATGAATATATTTACTATGTATGTACATCAAATATATGTTTCTCACATACATATATATTTCTAAAACAAGGTGGAAGAAAGGATGAGGGGGAAAAATAAAGGAAAATAATACCTAAACTGATTTCCCAGCTTTTTTGCTCCCAAAAAACCCTGCAGCTAATCAAGTGTAATGCTTAGCAGGATGATGATGAAACATTTATTTCATTTTATTGTTTTAAAATACTATTTATATAGCATAATGGAGGTGCATACCACATATTTTCTGAAAAACATTTTCAGAGAATAGTTTACTCACTATATATATCAGCTTGAATTTTCCATCTATATTTCTCACAAACTTGTAAGTCTGAATACTTAGGACTCACAGATGACCCCTATCTGAGGAAAAACAAAAACCAATATTCAAGAGTCAAGATGCTCTTGAGACCCCACAGGAAGGGGAACTTGTCTCCAGGTGGAGGAGCTTGTATGAAAACACTGCCTCCAGCAGTGAGGTGGTGATGCTAGACACGGGCAAGAGTGTCTCAAGATCTTCCTTTATTTAAGAGCAGATAGAAAGCAGACTAGCCATCACTGTTCGTGCAACATATCCTAATATTGTAAATATAAAAATCCAGTGGAAATCAATTTTTCCAATTCAGTAAAATAAATTAGTCTAATACTAGTAGAGACAGTGAAATGGGTAGGGGATTGCTTTTCTCTGAAGGATGATTGTCTCCACTTAAGTAAATAATTCACTACATGACAAATAGATAAATAAGAGATACTTATGCTTATTACTAAGTATTTTCCGTAAGGTATGATTCCCTTAATACAGCAGGGTTCTACTAAACAGTGGCTCGTTTAGTGTTGTTTTGATAGATTATTTAGTATGCATGGAGAGTATGAGAATGGAAGCACTTTGAAATATGCCACAGCTCACTTTCAAATGAACTCCTACTTTTATTTTCAGAGGATGACTTCAACTACTCTCCTAATACCTCATGTGGAGTTAGCGTGCTACCTAACGTCTGTCTTCGAAATTAGGTGAGAGAGGTTTGAAACTCTCCAGTTTCCTGATCAGCAGAAAAATTGTCTTATTCTTTAAAATGAAGTATTTTCACAGCCATCACTTATATTCTTGGGAGTCTTGATTTGATCTAAAATTATTTGGTCAGAGACATAAGAAATTTGCAAATACAGAAAACAATGAAAGAGTAAACTGAGAGAGAAGACAACTCTGTACTGGGCACAATATGAGAGCTAAAATGAATGGTATCCATTATTAGTGTTAACATTATTATTGGCTTGTAATATTCTAAGTAGAATGAATACCTCAAATGATCAGTTGTAGCAGTCTCATTATATTACTTTCAGATAATTCTAAAACTAAAATAGTTTGAAATGTTTCTCTAGTTTACAAGACATTTGAAAGCAAAAAAAAGAAGCATGGAATAATAAAACTATTTCATAAAGTATCTTCCAAATTTTAAGATAACAAGCAAAATGGTTATCACATTTTGTTGCTTTTGTTTATTAATATGTTTATTATTTATTTTATCAATATTATTAGCTATAGGTCAAATTATCAAGTACTAGGGTTTTTTTAAATCTCATATGTACATTTTATTGAACATTGGTGTCCATTTTATAAATAGCATGTACTGAATATTTATGCTCTTTTTATAGAACCAGCAGCTTATTTTTATGATTTTGCACTACTATAGATGTTTATAGTTGTTTTGCAATTGCTTTTATGATGTATTATATATAAAATTCATGATTTGTTTGGCTCTGAGTAGTTGATTAGGGATAAAACTATGCTTATAACATTCCGATGAGGAAATACTATTCAGTTTATCAAAATGTACTTCATAGCACTGCTTCTTGGCGTGTATTATTCAGTGAAAAGGGATCAGGGTCTTTATCAAGTGAGGTACAAATCATGCCAAAAATCACATTCTACAGAACTTTTCCTGGTAAGAAAAATATTTCATATAAAAACCTGGCAGCTCAGATCTAACAATGACTTTTTCATGAATCAAAATTGAACAAGATTATGTGGATTTTTGTTCTCTTAATGTGCCTATATGGTTTTATAATGGAATAAGTTTTTCTTCCCAATCTCGCACCTTACCACTATCACCTCCCCGCCACCCCCTCGTGCACTCCCTCACAAACATATACAGACCTACATCGTTCTGGAGTTGAGATATCACAAGGGAGCCTTATGTAATAAAGTTCAACACTGGGAGTGAGACAGGGAATCTTTAATCCAAGCAGGTAGAGGAGCTTTACTATTAGAAGGATCACTTTGACAGTTTGCTTGGTTTGCTTATTTTTAAAATTTCCCCCCAGGGTTCAGACTGTTAAGAGGGCTCATCTTCCTGCACCCTCAATCTCCTTTTCTCTTCTTATTCAGCAGTGAATGACTTGTGGGGAGGTTAAAAGGGGAAAGGAGTTATGGGGTAGAAGATAAGACCTAAGGAAGACCATCCCCCGGAAAGAACATGTGATATACCCTTGGGATCTATCAGAAAAGCCGTGTCCATGCATTGAGTGTGGAGAGAGGTTGAACAGAATTGTGAAGCCACCTCAGATCAAGTCTACCCTTGGGAATCTCTCTAAATTGTACTATATTATTGAAGCTAAAAGTTAAAAGAAAAAAAAAACTGATTGCAAATCCTTCAGAATTTCCTATGGATGTTTGTCCAGAGAAAGATAGGCTAGATTTTCATCTTCCCTTCCCCTATTCTCTTCCAATTACCAATGGACATCTAGTTTTCTACATCACAGAAGACAAGAAGAAAAAAATCATAAGCTAGACCAATCAACTGAAAAACTTGTCATTGACTGACTTTCTCCTTTCTAAACATTAGTTGTAGTAATAGGGTTATACTTAAATGTATTAACCATCAAAAAATTGGACCTTAGGCTCTAAGATATCATCTTTGGTCAGAATTTAAATTGTTTGGTAACTTCTTATGAGTTTTATGAGAGATTCACTTTCTATCTAGTATTTTTCTTGAAAACTTAAACCTCATATATATTTATTAACTTTTTAAGGCTTACTCAAGTATAGATTTTGAATTCTTGGTGGTATTTTCTTAAATAAAACAATAAATTTTTCAAGTAGTATTTTAAATGTCTTCATGTCCAGGAAAATATATAAGCAAATGCAAAAGATTACTAGCAGTCAGAGTACAAGATTACTAGTCAAATTATAAGGCAGCTTTTTGAAGAGAAATAATTCATTAGCCCAAGTTAGAGCTACTAAGTAGGACATTTCAAAGCCTCTTTCCCAGACCCAGCCATTGCCTTAATTACTTAACCAGGTTAATTGTGATGCTTATTTGTAACTTTGCTATCAGGTATGGCCAGATGTTTCATTTAACCTCTAATATAAATAAAACATCTGATAAAGTTTTGCAATGCCTTTGTAAACAGCTGTTCGATCTGGAAACTTACTGCTGAAGCAGCTATATACTGATCTGGTCATTTTCTTCACATAATGTCAAAGTAATTGTCTTGATCCTTGGGAAACCTGCTGCTCTAGGTATTATAAAGTTCTCATTATAGCATGTTAGATCTCTTCCAAAATGGCTAATGTCTAGTCAACACATGTTTAGTCTACCCAACAAGAATTTATTAAGTATATTTAAAATGTAGGAAGAAATTGCTGGTCTATTTCTTTGAGAATGAAAATGTAAGTTGAGTACATTGTTAAAGCAATTTTATTACATACTTAACATTACAAAGCAATGTTTGAGCAGCCCTTATACTATGAGCATTAAGTTAACAGCACACTTTGCATTCATTCTCAGGTTTATTAACTACATCTAAGAATGATACTCCTCATGTCTTTATATTTTTTATTCCTTGGTTAACATAGGCATATTTCTAACATTAGTAATTATTTCATGGAATTAAAATAATTATTAAGATGGTAAAGAGTTGATGCTTAAATTGCTTAAAACTAAATGAAGATAATATTTTAGACATGTATAAAATATTTAACATTTAGAAGGACAAATATCTAATCTAAAATAAATAAGCTGGCATATTTCAAATTTTTAGTAGATGATCATTTAGGGTACGTTCTAGTAAATATTGACCAAGCTCCCTTATTTCAAATTTCTTATTTAATGACTCAAAGGTTGAGGTGTTATGCAAAATAAGCTGCACACAAATAAGGAAGAATTATTATAATATTGAATAATTTAGAGATTTTTGCTCAATATTTGGAAAATCAAGATTTTTTTTTAGATATTTGTATTTATGTCTTAATAGACTTTAATCCTATTAGGAAGTTCAATATTTGTTGGTCCAATGAATGATCTATATTTTTATCATGTACCTTGAATTATGGGTTTTCCAAACACACATTCCTACAAATTTTTATATTTTTGGCTCTGGATTTTATTGTTTTTTGAATTTCTCAGCCTTTCTGCCTATATTTATTATTATCTGCATGCAAAAAACTAAAGAGGAAGCACTTGCTTAAAATACTTTACGAGCTACAAACTTTATATCTACCTCCCTTTCTTTTTTAAAAGCTGTTGGGCCATTGTTCTCCAGAGAAAAGTTCTTCCATGTCCCCTGTAAGAAAATAGAATCTTCTAGGTGCTGGCCTCAGCTCCTTAAGCAACTTTATAGCTGTCTCTGGATTTATTAAGGGTTTCTATACTTCAGCTTCAAGTTAAGGGACTTCTGGATTATAATCTCCAGCGATATGTTGCTGCCTAAGTCATTAGCTTACATTAAGCTAAGCCAAATGATTTAAGATGGACTTATAGGGAATAGGGAACTGTAGCATTGTCCACCAGCAGTGAGTTTGAGTGAAAGCAACCTCTAAAATGCAGATTTAGCCTGGATGACACTGGACATGAATTGGATAAAGAGCAACGTCCTGAGCAGTGGAAGCCAGGAGGTATGCTTAACTGTATTTCACAAAAAAGTTCGCTGGCATTAAAGCCCTCGTACATGTATGTCTTCGTGTGTATGTGTGTGTTTTATTTTCCACATTGGGGAAAATCCACTTGAAGCTTAGTTTCCATTTAGTAACTCACTCTTCCTACTGAAAAAAGTAGATTAAAAACACTCCTTTCATCACCACCACAGAGGCTGACCACGACACACAGAGGTGAACACAGATACGGAGATTAAAGCTGCAGGGCCACACAAATATAAACAGAAGCCATTCCCCAATAATAAGCACACAGGTGCAAGCATTTTGAAGAGTAGAGTAGAGGTAAGCAAAGCCTTGGCAACAATCCTGTTGATAACACCCTACACTTGAGATGGCTTTGAAGAAGTCCATGATTTAAAAAGAAGCAGCTCAGTGATGAAAGGAAAGAATTTGACCAAAATGGGATGGTTAGGAAGAGTCACCCAGAACGCTTTTAGCAAGATGTGAACAATTGAAGATGAGAAGTGTGAACCAGACCGAGATATTTCTCTTAACTATGCTTGGCTAAGGATATTTTTCAATGAGGGAATATCGGAAATTACTTCAGAACCTTCATGTATCCTTTATGGCTTATTGTACATAATATTTAAATCAAGTATACCTAGGTATCACTCTTGACTGTGGATTCACTAATTCAAACCTAATTATTTTGTTAATGTTTAATGAGAAGAATTCCTCCAGGGAAGATTGTAAATAGACCACTGCAGACAAAATTTTGATACTCATTGTGAGTAGACCACATAAGTAGCCCTCCTGACAGCCAAACCAACTGCGATAACACACTACCCGCTACACCTGCGGCTCTGTGAATTCTCTTCAGGGTAGCCATCTTGGGAGAAGAGGTAGGTACTTCTTTGAAGAACTGTGGCAATGCTCAAACCATTGTAGGAAGATCTCTTCTGGAATTGCTGTCAGAGTTCCTGATGTAAGCTTTTGAATTTTGTAAAGAGACAATATGTTCTTTAGAGGGTAAACTGAATTTGAGATGATAATAGCTAAATGGCATTCCAAACCAATTCTAATGAACAAATTGTGTGACCATACTGGGAAAAGTGTTCATTTTAATAGGTAAGCTCTATCATGTTTGCTAAAAGTCAATCATATTACCTGGTAGACATACTTGTAATCATGTCTGATTACAAGGAATGTGGCCTAGAAAGAAAGTTTAAAATTATTATAATCACAACATTCACTTTCATTTTACTAGAATCTTTTTAGAATGTTAGTGGTTGAAAGAGTAAAGCAAGGAATGATCCCAAAACACAGCTTAATAACAGAGAAAAGTCATTTAAAATTCAGAATGAGCATTTCACAATAAAAGCAGTGGGAAGTACCTTGACCCCTCGGCCTCGTCACATCTCCAACTGTTATTAAGAATAAATTCATCTGAATCCCCCTGCAGGACTTTGGCTCTAAAATATTTTTCAGAGCTACGTAGAGAGTGAGAATGGACACTGGAGCCAGAGGGTCTGAGTTCAAATCCCATCTCTCTCTCTTTTAGCCATGTGCTGTGGGACAAGTTTAGCCTCTGTGTCTCAGTTTTCTCATCTTAAAATGGGGATAATACTAGCCTCTAACTCACCATGTTATTTTAAGTATTAAATGAATTAATATATGTTTAAGCACTTAGAATATGGCCTGGCACTTAGTATGTGCCTGGTAATTACTGTACTGATTATTATTATTACATTAAAAAATCACCTCCATTTCTTTGTAGCAGTAGTTATTTGTTTTCTTTTATTAAAATCCAAAATATCCATTGGAAGTAACCATTTTGTTCATCAGTTTTGGCCTTCATATATAATAAGTATTACATAAATACATTTCACTTTTGGAAGATGAAGATCTGTCAAGAACATGTTCTTGGCTTGAATAGCAGTTGCCAAGTAGACACCTTAGAAACAGTATGAGCCATAGTGGCCACATTATCATAACTGTCACATTAATTAGTAGGATTGTTTAAAAATTATATATTACTATATGGACTTCCTGCATAGTAGAAATGCTCTATGTATTTTTGTTATTAATATATACATTTTCATGAAAAAAATGTGTGGTAGGCAGAATAATAGATGCCCAATGATGTCTGTGTCCTAATCTCCAGAACCTGGAAATATATTACTTCAATTCACATGGCAAAAGGCACTTTGAAGATGTGATTCAGTTAAGAATCTTGAGATGGAAAGATTATCCTAGATTATCTGGATGGGCCCAATGCAATCACAAGGGTCCTTATAAGAAAGAGGCAGGTATGTCAAAGTCAGAGGAAATGTCATAATTGAAGCAGAGGTCTGAGTGACATGCCATAAGCCAAGCCTAGGAATGCGGGAACCTTCTGGAATTTGAAAAGGAAAAGGAAATGGATTCTCCTCTAGCACCTCTAGAAGGAATGCACTCCTGCCAACCCACTTCAGCACACTGATAATGAAGTTAAGATCATAAATTTGAATCCTATTTCAGCCCATTTGTTTCTGCCACCTTCTATGGACATATGCTACTCCCCAAATTCCCAAAAATAAAGAAGCAGCTTGAGTATTCACAGTCTATTATTTATCCTGCATGTATTATGTATTCACATAACACAGTGCTTTGCACATAACATCCAGAGACTAAGCATTTGTTGAATAAATAAATGTATCTCATACATGTGAAACATTTGCCATAAGGGAGTAACTAAAAGGCTCAAATCTTTTTATCCAACTAGATATTCAGTAAATATGTGAATGTGCTGTCAGTATATTTATAGAGCCTACTACAACATAGAAGACTAAAGTAATAAAATCAGTCAGCATACAATTCAGAGTTAGAAGGATTAAAAATTTTTCCTTCCTTTCCTTCCTTCCTTTCATAGATGCTGTAACTGAGCCTTCAACACATGAAAGTGAATTCTTTCTGAGTGGTTTGCATATCTAAGAGGACCACAAATTCCAAACTCTGGCCTTTTTCATGCGTCTTTTGTAAAAAAGTCTTCACAGATTTTGTGCTTTGCAGACCAAGTAACATTGAAAGAATTAGAAGATACAAGGAAAACTTTGAAGCAGGCATCTGACTCTCAGAAATAAACTGCATATCTTGGACCCACTAAGCAGAATTCAGATTAGGAATCAGTATTTCAGGGAAATGTATCTCTGTCTCTCAAGAAGTAATAAAATTGGAACAGGTGGACCACACCTCCAATGTATTTGAAGATAATAGACTCAGTGATACAGCCCAGTATCATCTCAAACTAAAATTGGGAGCCTTTCACACAAAGAATTATTTAAACCACTGTAAACAACTAGGAATCAGAGTAAGGATAGAAATCACATTTTGCTCCTCTTTCACAAAGCAGCTGAAGAATATTATGTTGCTATTTCAATAAGAATAACACTACGCTGATAACAGACTCTATTCAAAATTTAATAAAGCATTAGTCCCTTAATCAAAACATGACTATGAGGCTTAGCCTGTCGCTGGAAAGCAAAATAATGTGAACAAAAGAGAAATGGAACTGTGTCTGAATATCAACTCTACAAACAAATAACATCTCGTTACACATGCAGCAATTAAAGGCAGGAACTTCAAAGCCATTCTCAGTTTATCCTTGTCAAGCTCCTGACCAGACAAAAGTTTGAATCATGAAATCAAAGCAGGGATGTGGTAAATATCAACCAATCAATCAAGCAAGTGCCATAACACACATGTATATGACTATATGTCCTTTTTTTTTCTTTCGCTTATGCTGAAGACTTTACACAAAATTTTGCCCAAAGCACATGGAGTATAAACATATATGTGTAAGATGGCCACCAAAATTTATAATTAGAAGTGTAAGGAAAATAAACTTTGATTTTAAATTGTATATGTAATTTGTAGAAAACAAACGTTTTTCCTCTGTTTCAGTATATGCAATGGTTAAAGAAACCCTTTCTAGAATCAGACTATCTGGGTCTAATTCCTGAGTCTACCACTTATGAACTCAGGGCAAGATATTGAAACAGTTTTGTCATGGGTAAAATCAAGATAATAATAGTGCCTACCTCACAAAGTTGTAAAAAGTTAATAAGGTAATGTTTAAAACTCATAATTTACTCACTATTTAGAAAATAGAATTAATTGAAAAGTCCGAGAAGTAAAACCTGCCTACAAAAGCTTGAATTCCACTGACGAATATATTAGGTTAGTCCCCAAAACTGAACTTGGAAGTTTTGACTCATTCTGATCTCTGAATAATGATTTTTAAAAATCATTTACAATCTAGGTACTCAAATCAGTGTATTTATGCAGGTTCAGTCAGGTTTTAATAATGCCATGATAGCAGCTGATTTTATTTTACAAGCTAATTTTCAAGTTCAGGCTGACAGCTCATATTAATACTTTTGTTCATGTGGACAATGAATTACATTGGATTAGAAATTTAATAAAACACAAATACATACGATTGATGTAGAGTTAATGTGCTTTAATAGTTATACAATATCAAATATGTGCTTTTAAATTTTTTTGCTTTTCTTTTATTTATTTTCTTTTGGTTTGGGGGGCTGTTCGCCTTGGATGCTGGTATGCTGATTGGTAACTTTATGATTTTCCTGTCCTCTGGCCTTTCTTTGGGACCTGGGCAAAGACCACCTTCTCTATAATTTTAATGGAATATCAGTTCTTGGTATTAGGATGTGTAAAAAGGAGAGAGGAGTCATCTTGGGCAAGGATCAGACAGCAAGGACTCAAAGTGGGGAAATATAAGCACAGCTATAGCAAATGCTGCCTGGTATTTGGAACACATGTGGTTTGCTTGGCAAGTGGAGCTGAGAGTTGTCAGATTTAAGCAAGAATTAGGGCATTCTCGATTTATGCAGAGGAAAGGAGGGCCTGAGCATCTGGAATATAACACACAGGTAGGCTGCATTCGAAAGGGAACTCTAGGCCCGTTTCAGCCAGAATTAAAGGACTAGTTTTTTGGAAATAAAAAGTAGAGTCTTGCTTCTCCCTTTTTACCAGGTCCCTAGGCTAATAACCTCTCTCATTTGCTGCAAGCTCATGGGAAGACATTCACACTGTATTTCCAACTCTGTATTTGTAGTTGTTCAACTCTATAGTCAGGGTCATTGAGGTTGTTCTGTCTCCACTTCTCCTCTCATGCACTCTCCTACTTGGCTCTTCAAGCTCCCACTAATCCTTTGACCTAAAACCATCTCATCTCTACAATCTCACTGGTCTTTCCCAGGCAGGGGCCTCATGAAGTTCCTTTCTTCAAAATTTACCCAGTTCATGTCCCACTTTTTCTGGGTTTTTTGTCTGTAAGATGATTCATCCGCTCGACTATTCAGTCAGTCAATCCATCATCCAACATTTATTCAACCAACAAGGCATAATACTATAGGCCAGTCCCTCCCTGAGTGCTGAAGACATACAGAGAAAACACAACAAGGTCTCTGCTGTCATGGGGTTACCTTTCAGTGACAAGGCAGTAGAATAAAGTCAGCAAAAGGGCTGCTTAGCTTGAGTGCTCAAGTAAGGCCTCGTTGAGGTGGTTTGTTAGTTTGCTAGAACTACCAGACCAAACTACCATGGATTGCATGGCATAAACAACAGAAATATATATATATTTTTTAAGATTGGCACCTGAGCTAACATATGTTGCCAATCTTTTCTTTTTTCTTCTTCTTCTCCCCAAAGGCCCCCAGTACATAGCTGTGTATTCTAGTTGTAGGTTCTTCTGGTTGTGCTATGTGGGATGCCTCCTAAGCGTGGCCTGATGAGCAATACTATGTCCGCACCCAGGATCCGAACCGGCGAAACCCTGGGCTGCCGAAGCTGAGCAAGCGAACTTAACCACTCTGCCATAGGGCGGGCCCCAGAAATGCATTTTCTCATAATTCTGGAGGCTAGAAGTCCAAGATCAAGGTGTCTACAAAGTTGGTTTCATCTGAGGTTTCTCTCGTTGGCTTGTAGATGACTATCTTCTCCCAGCATCTTCACGTTGTCTTCTCTCTTCGCATGTCTGTGTCCTAATCTTAACTTCTTATAAAGACAACGGTGCTATTAGATTAGGGCCCAACCTGATGATCTCCATTTAACTTAATTACCTCTTTAAGGACCCCATCAACAAATGCAGTCAATGTTATGGACTGAATTGTGTCTCCTCAAAATTCATATGTTGAAGCTCTAACCCACAATGTGACTGTATTTGGAGACAGGGTCTTTAAGGAGATAATTAAGATTACAGGAAATAATAAGGGTGGGGCCCTAACACAATAGGACTGGTGTCTTTACAAGAAGAGGAAGGGATAGTAGTGATGTGCACGCACAGAGGAAAGGCCGTAGGAGGACACAGCAGGAAGGAGATGGTCTGTAAGCTAAAGAGAGAGGCCTCAGGAGACACCAAACCTGCTGATACCTTGACCTTGGACTTCCAGCTTTCAGAACTCTGAGAAAATAAATTTATGTTATTTAAGTCACCCAGTCTGTGGTATTTTGTTACAGCAGCCCTAACAAACTAACAGAGTCACATTCTGAAGTACTGGAGGTTAGGACTTCATCATGTGAATTTGGGGGAAATAAAATTCAGACCACAACAGGTAGTTACACACGGACTAATGAGAAAGCAAAGCCAGCCTAGCAAAGAATTCCAGGGAAAGTGTACCAAGAAGTGCATGAAGTTTCTGAGGGCAAGAGTGAGTTCCCCTCAAAGGCAGGATGGTCCATCTAGAAGTCCAGTGTGGCTAGAGCAAAATAAGTCAGGGGAGGGTGGTAGGTAACAAGGCCAAATTGGGAGGCAAGGCCAGATCATGTAGGACCTTGTAAGACATGGGAAGAAGTTTGAATCTCATTGAAGTGACGGGCAACCATGGATGGCTTTCAAAACGACTAAGGTGATCTGATTGGTGCTTTTAAAAGATCACCCACCTTCCTCTCGGTGTATAAAATGGGTTGTAAATAGTATAATATGGAAGAACCAAGAATAGTTAGGAAGGAATGGAAAGAATCTAGACGACAAATAATGGACTAGGAGGAAGGATGGATACAAAAAGAAACAGATGGATTTAAGATTACCTTTTGGAGGAGAAGCCCTGAGAACTTGCTGATAAATTAGATATTAGGGATGAAGGAAAGAGTAGATTCACAGAACATTTGTAGGTTTTGCCTTTGCATTCGGGTGGATAATAGGAATATTTAACCGTGACAAGGAGGAGTAAGGAGGAACAGATTTAATGGAAAGGGTGGAAGATCAGCATTTGTGTCCAAATTGTTAAGGATAATAGAGCAAATATCCCTTAGTGACTCAGCTGGCCAAATCACATGTGTTTCTCTGTTGCTTGATTTTGTTTTTAGCAAACATTTAGTTCTTGAACTAAGACAGTCATTATTGATGGCTTTCTTTGATGCTATTCCGGTCTAAGTCTTGTTTTAACTTTTCTTCTCTCTTTCCTTTGTTTCATGATATGCACAGCCCTTTTGGTGCCTTTCCAGAAGCACAATTCCCTCATGTAACTTTGTTCTTGTGGAAAAGCCAGTTTTATATCACACTATTCAAAATAAAGCTCCAAGAATAGAAACTAGTTTGTTTAGATAAATGCATCATATATATGAGATATAATTATACATATAAAAATTAAATATACAATATTCTTCCATAGAATGTAGGCTTTAATAACATTTGATGCAAGACAGCCATTTGAGGCACCTTCAAGCTTTTAAAAGTTCTTTCTGTTAAAGCCTTATATAAAGCTATTCCATATTTAAAAACTAGTTGGTGGTGCTCATATACATTTTTTTGATTTTACTAGCATCTCTCTTCAACTTTCTCTAGAATTTCTGAGTAAGTCTTAATTTGAAAGGGAGTACGTCTAGGTACACTGAAGGAATAGTAACCCTTTACACTGCAGAGGACAAGGAGACACCGAGACACAGTGACTAATACTGTCAGATTCACACTGTAGATGGGCTTTTCTGGGGGCTGTAGAGAAATGAAAGGAAAATGGAAATCCTGGCAGCAGAGATCAGCGAGAGAACTGGGCCAACAGAGAAGGGCAGGGAGACGTAACCAAGAAGGGCCTGAACTAAGGCAGGTGGTAAAAGTAGTAGAGGTAGAGAGGAAGAAAACACTGAAAAAATATTTCTCACATATATTAGAAGCACCAGGTGACCTCTTGCCAGGCTTCTAGTTTGAGTGATGGATATTAGATAACGCCATCAACTGATGTAGAAAAAAAAAAAGAATAAGAACATGTTGGAGATAGATAGGTGGGATGGTGAATTCTAAGTGTCAACCCGACTGGACAAAGTGTCCGGATTAAATAGCATTTCTGGGTGTGTCTGTGAGGGTGTCACCAGACAAGATCAGCAGTTCAACCAGTGGACTCCTTAAGATAGATGGCCCTCCCAGAGTGGGTGGGCATCATCAAATCCACTGAGGGTCTGAAGAGAGCAAAAGGTGGAGGAAGGAGAAATTTGAGGAAATCATCCCTTTTTCCCTGCCTCACTGTGTGAGCTGGGACATTTCGCCTCATCTTCTCCTGCCCTTGGATTAAAATTTACACCATCAGCTCCCCTGGTTCTCAGGCCTTCAGATTCAGTCTGAATTATACCACTGGCTTTCCTGGGCCTTCAGCATGCAAGTGGCAGATCATGGGACTTCTCAGCCTCTGTAATCATGTAAGCCAATTCCTCATAATAAATCTCCTTTCATATATAGAGATCTCCTTCTCGTATTGGTTCTGTTTCTCTGGAGAACCCTGACTAATACATTATAGGAGTGAAGGTAATTAATTGCTTTTTGAAGAAGATGAGTTTGAGGTATTTGTGAATATCCAAGAGGAGATGCTGTTAGAATCTCATGAAAGAGATCAAGAGTAGAAACATACATTTGGGATTCATCGGCTGTGGTCAGCAGGTGAATCCTTAAGAGTGTGGGATTGTCAGGGGAGATCAAATAGCTGGAAGAGCACAGGGCCAAAGACAGAACCTGTAAAAACGTCAGCATTTAAGTGTTGGGAAAGAGAAAGTAAAATATCTGGTAGCTATTGTTTTGATGTATAACTATAACATATATAATATAGAAATTCAATTAATGAACTTACATAATTAAAGATTTGTAAATGAAGAAGAGGGAAACTGTGCAAAATGAAACCTGAAGATTCCGAGAATATGACTTGACAGAAATTGCTATCCTTCTGAAGAAAACTTCTTTATTTTATCTTGGTTCTAGCATCAGCTCTAAGATCAGTACTAATCTAATGTAGCTGGAGTAAAAGTAAAACAAAACAAGCAAACACACACATACACTGCTAAAGCAGTGTCAGCAAGCATCTAAAACTCTGCAGCAGAAGCTTACCTTCATTACTATCATTATAGCTATTTTAAAAGTGTGGTTCAGTGCAAAATTCTTCAGGGCGAGGTGCATAGACCACTAGCAATCACTACAAAGGAATCAGTCGATGGTTTGCAAGTTTTAGGACAAGAGACAATTAAACAGTTGTGCTAACACATATTTAACAAATTTAAAATGTAAGACCAAGATATTTACAAATATGACCAAATGTATTTAATAATCATTGATTATTTGCTGTGCATGCACTTTCAAAGACTGTGCTGGTATTTTTTTTTAATTGTAATAATGTATTTTATTTAACGCAATATATCCAAAATGTTATCATTTGAACATGTAATCAATATAAAAAACTAATGAGATTTTTTTTCTTCTTACCTTTTAACTCCCTTGACTCATTTGTCCCACCCTCCAACCCCCGGCTCTGGCAACCACCAATCTATTCTTTGTATCTATGAGCTTGTTTTGTTTTTTGGTTTTTTAGATTCCACATATAAGGTGGATCATACTGTATTTGTCTATTTCTGTCTGACTTTTGTTTTTGAGGAAGTCCATCCCTGAGCTAACATCTATGCCCATCTTTCTCTATTTTATATGTGGGATGCCTGCCACAGCATGGTCTGCCAAGCAGTGCATAGGTCTTCCCCCGGATCCAAACGGGCAAACCCTGGGCCACCAAAGCAGAGCTCTCCAACTTAATCACTACACCACCAGGTGAGTCCCCTCTATCTGACTTGTTTCATTTAGCATAATGTCCTCAAGGTCCATCCATGTTGTCACAAATGGTGAGATTTCATTCATTTTTATGGCTGAATAATATTCCATTGTATGTATATATCTCAGTTTCTTTATCCATTCAACTATTGATTGACGCTTAGGTTGTTTTCATATCTAGGTTATTGTAAATAATGCTGCAATGAACATGAGGATACATATATCTTTTCATGTTAATGTCTTTGTCTTCTTTGGATAAATACCCAGAAGTGGAATTGCTGGATCATATGACAGTTCTATTTTTAATTTTGGGGGGAACCTCCATACTGTTTTCCATAGTGCCTACACCAATTTACATTCCCACCAACAGTGCACAAGCATTCCCTTTTCTCCACATCCTCACCAACACTTTTTGTTACTTGTCTTTTTGATAATAACCATCCTAATAGGTGACATCTCATTGTGGTTTTGATTTGCGTTTCACTGGTGGTTAGGGATGCTGACCTTCTTTTCATGTTCCTGTTGGCCATCTGTATGTCTTCTCCGGAAAAATGTCTATTCAGATCTTCTGCCCATTTTTCAATTGGACTGTTTGTTGTTTTGCTTTGAGTTGCATAAATTATTTATATTTTTTGAATTTAGCCCCCTCTCAGACATATGATTTGCAAATATTTTCTCCCATTCAGTAGGTTGCCTTTCCATTTTGTTGTTGGTTTCCCTTGTTGTGCAGAAGCTTTTTACTTTGATGTAATTCCACTTGTTCATTTTTGCTTTTGTTGCTTTAACCTTTAGTGTCAGATTAAAACAATCATTGCCAAGACCTATGTCAAGGAGTTTACCATTTCTATTTTCTTCTAGGAGTTTTATGGTTTCAGGTCTCATGTTCAGGTCTTTAATCCGTTTTGACTTAATTTTTGTGTATGGTATAGGATAGTGTTTGAATTTCATTCTTTTGCATGTGGCTGTCGAGTTTTTCCAACACCATTTATTGAAGAGACTATCCTTTCCCCATTGTTTGTTCTTGGCTCCTTTGTCATAAATTAATTGATAATATAAGTGTGAATTTATTTCTGGACCCTATATTCTGTTCCATTGATCTGGTATCTTGTTTTTATGAAAATGCCATACTGTTCAAATTACTATAGCTTCGTAATATAGTTTGAAATCTGGACGCATGATACTTCTAGCTTTTTACTTCTTTCTCAAGATTGCTTTGGCTATGCAGGTTTTTTTATGGTTCCATATACATTTTAGGATTATTTCTCCTATTTATTTGAAAAAGGCCATTGGAATTTTGATAGGAATTGCATTGAATCTGTAGATTGCTTCAGGCAGTATGAACATTATAACAATATTAATTCTGGTATTTTTTGTGATTTTTTTTCTGTGGTTCTGATATAGTGCTGCTATTTTTTTTTTAATTTTTTTTGAGGAATATTAGCCCTGAACTAACGTCTGCTGCCAATCCTCCTCTTTTTGCTGAGGAAGACTGGCCCTGAGCTAACAACTGTGCCCATCTTCCTCTACTTTATATGTGGATGCCTGTCACAGCATGGCTTGCCAAGCAATGCCATGTCCACACCCGGGATCCGAACTGGCAAACCCCAGGCCGCTGAAGTGGAATGTGGAAACTTAACCACTGCACCACCAGGCCGGCCCCTTGTGTGGCTATTTTTTTATCCTGGAAAATATGTATTCTCCCATCATTTGCATGGAATAGTTGTTAATTTTTTACTTTTCTTGTTATTATTACGTTTCTTTAAATTACTGATTCCCAAAACGAGAACAATGGTTGAAACTGATTTGTCAAGACACTAAAACATATTGATGAAATAGCACTGTAAATATAGTTACTCAGATTAATGTTTTAAATATAATAATAAACAGAATTCCAGGGCAAATATAAAATGTGAACCTACAAATATGATTATTTCATACATGCACCCAAAAAATAAGAGTGCAATGAAATAATAAACAAGATAATAAGATAATACATACCTGAGGATTCCTTGTTTTACCTCTGATAGCTAGACTATTGTCAGTTTTAAAACTACGACAATCAGTGGGATGAAGCTATCAAAGCTTCATGCTATTTTCAAAGAAAGCATAATTACTCTTCTAGTAAATCAAATTTTTCACAAATAAGCATAAAATAATGCTCATTCTCTGGAAATATTGTACAAAAAAACAAATATAAGTCACTAATTTTGAAAAATTTGTAAGATCAGTCACAAAGATAGTAACAAGTGCTATGCTGCAGAAAGAGTATACGAATCTATTGTCAGGGGAACTGCAGAGGGAGAGGCTGCTCTGGGTCCCAGCTTGTGAGCTGAAGCTTGTTTCAGCACTGCTGGAGCACAGTGGGAAGGGTCACAATAGAGGAACCGACCAAGCATTTGGCTTTAAGCGGAGCCTGTTGTTCCCATCTGGAGACTTTCTCATGAAGCCAGGTCCAGCATATGGGCACATGAGGAAGGAAGCAAGTATGTGGACTCCTATTTGCATCACCTCAGACAGGAGCTGCTTACTGTAAAGATTGAAGGACAATATATATATAGAATGACGTCAGGGAAAAGGAAAGAGCAGAGAACTCCAAAACCCTGTTCCTCCTCACAGCAGCAAATAAAATGGCAGAAACAATCATGATCAAATTTATGAGAAATCTTGAAATTAACCAAAAGTTTACAGCAACCAGTGAATGCTTAAACAAGAACAAAAGAGCTGAATCTCAGTTTTGGTAGGTTTTCTTTTTTCCAGCTCAAGTGCCAATCTTTTTTTTTTTTATTGAATTCATAATAGTTTACATCATTGTGAAATTTCAGCTGAACATTATTTCTTGTCTGTCACTATGTAAGTGCTCCCCTTCACCCCCTGTGCCCACCCCCAGCCCCCTTCCCCAGGTAACCACTGAACCGTTTTCTTTGTCCATGTGCTTGTTCATATTCCACATATGAGTGAAATCATCTGGTGTTTGTCTTTCTCAGTCTGGCTTATTTTGCTTAGCATAATTCCCTCCAGGTCAGTCCATGTTGTTGCAAATGGAATGATTTTGTCTTGTTTATGGCTGAGTAGTATTCCATTGTATATATACCACATCTTCTTTATCCAATCATTGATCAATGGGCACTTGAATTGTTTCCATGTCTTGGCTATTTGAATAGTGCTGCAATGACCATAGGGGTAGGTATGTTACTTTGGATTGTTGATTTCAAGTTGTTTGGGTAAATACCCAGTAGTGGGATAGCTGAGTTATATGGTATTTCTATTTTTAGTTTTTTGAGGAACCTCCATACTGTTTTCCATAGTGGCTGCACCAGTTTGCATTCCCACCAGGAGTGTATGAGGGTTCCCTTTTCTCCACACCCTCTCCAACATTTGTTGTTTTTGGTCTTAGTGTTTATAGCCATTTTAAAGGTGTATGGTGGTATCTTAGTGTAATTTTGATTTGCATTTCCCTGATGATTAGTCATGTTGAACATCTTTTCATGTGTTTATTGGCCATCTGTATACCTGCTTTGGAAAAAATTCTGTTCATATCCTCTGCCCATTTTTTGATCAGACTGTTTGTTTCTTTGTTGTTCAGTTGTGTGAACTCCTTATATATTATGGAGATTAACCCCTTGTCAGATATATGATTTGCAAATATTTTCTCCAAGTGGTGGGCTGTCTTTTTGTTTTAATCCTAGTTTCTTTTGCCTTGCAGAAGCTCTTTAGTCTGATGAAATCCCACTTGTTTATTTTTTCTTTTGTTTCCCTTGTCTGAAAAGTTATGGTATTTGAAAAGATCCTTTTAAGTTCGATGTCGAAGAGTGTACTACTTATATTATCTTCCAGGAGTTTTATGGTTTCAGGACTTACCTTCAAGTCTTTGATCCATTTTGAGTTTATTTTTGTGTATGGCATGTGAAAAGGGTCTACTTTCATTCTTTTGCAAGTGGTTGCCCATATTTCCCAACACCATTTATTGAAGGGATTATCTCTTTTCTCCGTTGTATGTTCTTGGCAAGTTTGTCAAAGGTTAGCTGTCCCTAGATGTGCAGTTTTATTTCTGAGCTTCCAGTTCTGTTCCATTGATCTGTGTGCCTGTTTTTGTACCAGTACCATGCTGTTTTGGTTACATTTTGAAGTCAGGGATTGTGATGCCTCTAGCTTTGCTCTTTTTTCGCAGTATCGCTTTAGCAATTTAGGTTCTTTGGTTGACCCATATGAATTTTAGGATTCTTTGTTCTATATTTCCGTGAAGAGTGTCATTGGGATTCTGATTGGGATTGCATTGAATCTGTAAATTGCTTTGGGTAGTATGGACACTTTAACTATGTTTATTCTTCCAATCTATGTGCGTGGAATCTCTTTCCATCTCTTTAAGTCATCATCCATTTCTTTCAATAGTCTTATAGTTTTCACTGTATAAGTCCTTCACCTCCTTGGCTAAATTTATTCCTGTATATTTTATTCTTTTTGTTGCAATTGTAAATGGAATTGTGTTCTTGAGTTCTCTTTCTGTAAGTCCATTATCAGAGTATAGAAATGCAGCCAATTTTTGTAAGTTTATTTTGTATCCTACAACTTTACTCTAGTTGTTAATTATTTCTAATAATTTTCTGATGGATTCTTTACGGTTTTCTATATATAAGATCACATCATCTGCAAACAGCGAGAATTTCACTTCTTTACTCCCTATTTGGATTCCTTTTATTCCTTTCTCTTGCCCAAATGCTCTGGCCAAAACCTCCAGTACTATGTTGAATAACAGAGGTAATAGTGGGCATCCTTGTCTTGCTCCTGTTCTCAGAGGGGTGGCATTCAGTTTTTCCCCATTGAGTATGATGTTGGCTGTGGGTTTGTCTTATATGACCTTTATTATGTTGAGATAATTTCCTTCTAGCCCCAATTTGTTAAGAGTTTTCATCATAAATGGCTGTTTAATCTTATCAAATGCTTTCTCTGCATCTGTTGAGATGATCATGTGGTTTTTATTCTTCATTTTGTTAATGTGGTGTATCACATTGATTGATTTGCAGATGTTGTACTTAATCTCAGTTTTAAAAAGAAATTCTATCAAATCAGTACCTGCCTACTAAGCTAATAAAACAGAGACATCAGGGGCCATACACAACAAAGAATACGGACTTTAGAAAATTAGTTCAGAAAAACCACTAAACAAACAAACAACAATCACTCCAACAAGCAGCAACAAAAAGCCCTGGGAAGGAGGGAGACCTGATCTCCAGAGTTGTCATATTATAATATTAAAAATGTTCAGTTTCCAACAAAATATTATGATGTGTACAAAGAAACAAGAAAATAATGCCCATATGCAGGAAAAAAGAAACTAAAAGAAACTGTCCCTGAGGAAGCCCAGACATTGGACTTATTAAACAAAGACTTTAATCAAGTATTTTAAGTATACTCAAAGAGATAGAAGAAGCCTTGTACAAAGAACTAATGGAAATCATGAGAATGTTGTCTTACTAAATAAAAATATCCATAAAAGGATATAAGTTACAAGAAAGAATTGAATATAGATTCTAGAGCTGAAAAGGACAATAACTTAAATGCAAATTTCAGTAGAAGGATTCAGTGGCAGATTTGAATGGACAGAAGAAAAGTATACTTGAAGATAGATCAATTGAGGTTGTTCAGTATGAAGACAGAAAGAGAAAAGAATGAGGGAAATGAACAGAGCCTAAGAGACAGGTAGGACCTCATGAAATATATCCTCATACACATAATGGGAATCTTAGTGGAAAAAGAGATGAAAAAAGGAGAAAAATAATATTTGAAGAATAATTGCTGAAAACTTCACAAATTTGATGAAATATATGAATCTACACATCTAAGAAGCAC
This sequence comes from Equus asinus, assembly GCF_041296235.1. Lineage (NCBI taxonomy): Eukaryota > Metazoa > Chordata > Mammalia > Perissodactyla > Equidae > Equus > Equus asinus. The sequence goes on along the minus strand of NC_091801.1, from coordinate 20,720,721 downwards.
CGTGAATCCAAGTAGGAGAAACATAAAGACAGCCACACTGAGACACATTATAATCAAACCATTAGAAGTCAAACACAAAGAAAGATTCTAGAAAGCAGCAAGAGAGAAGAGATTCATCCTGTACAAGGGATCCTCAATAAGATTAACAGCTGACTTCTTATCAGAACCATGGAGGCTAAGAGGCAGTATGATGACATATTCAAAGTCCTTAAAGAAACAAAACTGTTAAACAATAATTCTATGTCTGGGAAACTGTCCGTAAAAAATGAAGAAAAAATTAACATTTCCAAGTAAACAAAAACTGACAGAGTCTGCCACCAGTAGGTCTTCCCTAGAAGAAATGCTAATGAGAGTTCTTCAGACTGAAATCAAAGGGCACTGGACAGTGCTTAAATCCATATGAAGAAATAATATGAGTAAAGATAACTACATAGGTAAACAAAAAAGTCAGTATTCCTGTACTGTTTGTTTATTTCATCTTTTTTTCTACATGATTTAAAACAGAATTACATAAAACACTAACTACACATCTACACTGACAGGCAAACAATGTACACAGAGGTAATTTGTAACAATAACAACAGAAAGGGAGATTGGAGCTGTATAAGAGTAAAGATTTTGTATACTCTTGAACCTAAATGCAATTAGATATTAATTTGAACTGGATTGTTATAAATTAAGATGTTAATTTCAATCAAATGTTAATGGGCAATCACTAAGAAAATAACTTAAAAATATATAGCAAAGAAATTAGAAGAAAATCAAAATGGAATATTATAAAAAATTAAATTAATCACAAAAGAAGGCATTAATGGAGGAAGTGAGAAATAAAAATGATATGGCATAAGCAAAACAAATAGAAAAATAGTAGAAGTAAGTCCTTCCTTATCAGTAACAACTTTAAATGTAAATAGATTAAAATCTCCAATTTAAAGGGACTAAAATCTCCAATTAAAAGGCAGAGATTGGCAGAGTAGATTTAAAAAATGATCCAACTATGTACTGTACACAAGAGACTCAGTTTAGATCCAAAGCACAAATAGGTTGAAATAAAAAGATAGAAAAAGATAATCCATGCAAACAGTACAAAAAGAGAGCTGGAGTGGCTAAACTAATATCAGATAGATGAATCTTTAAGAGAAAAATTGCTATAAGAGAGAAATAAGAACATTATATATTGATAAAGTGGCCAATGCAGCAAAAATATGTAATTTCAAAAATACATCTCAGCTAACTATGGAGCCCCAAACGATACAAAGCAAAAACTGATAGATTTGAAGGGAGAAATTGAAAGTTCAACAATAATAGTTAGAGACTTCAAAACTTCACTTTCAATAATGGATAGACCAACTACACAAGAAGATAAACAGGGAAAGAGAAGACTTGAACGACACTATAAATCAGTTAAACCTAACAGACACATATAGAACACTTCTTCTAACAACAGCAGAATACACATTCTTCTCTAGTGCACATGGAATATTCTCCAGGATATGTTAAGCCACAAAACAAGTCTCAGGAAATTTTAAAAGATTAAATCATACAAATTGTCCTCTCTTATCACAATGGAATGAAAGTAGAAGTCAATAACAAAAGAAAATCTGGAAAATTTATAAATATGTTAAAATTAAACAGATTGTTGATTAACCAATCAATTGAAGAAATCTCCAGGAAATTAGAGAATACTTTGCCAAGAATGCAAATAAAGACTCAATACATCAAAAGGTATGGCACACAATGAAAGCAGTGCTCAGAGAGAAATTTACAGCAGTAAATGCCCCTGCTTAAAAAGAAAAAATATCCCCCTAATTTAAAACTTTACCTCCTATCTTATGAAATTAGAATAGGAATTACAAATTAAACTCAAAACAAGAAGGAAGGTAATAATACAGAGTAGAGTGAAGATAAATGAAATAGGGAGTAAAAAATAGTAAATAAAATAATAAAACTAAATGTTGATTCTGTGAAAACACCAATAAAATTGACAAATCTTTAGCTAGACTAACCAGCAAACAAAAAGACAACTGAAATTAATAAAAATCAGAAACAAAAGTGGAGACTTTAATACTGACCTTATGAAAATAAAATAATTACAAGAATATAGTATGGGAATTGTATGCCAACAAATTACATAATCTAGATGAAATGGAAAAACTCTTAGAAACACAAAAAGTACCAAAATCACTCAAGTAAAAATAGAAAATTGAATATACCTGTAACAAGTAAAGAGATTGAATCATTAATCGTAAAACTTCCAACAAAAATAGGCAAGGATTCACTTGCCAAGTAATTCACTGGTGAAGTCTACAAAGAAACTTAAAGAATAATTAACACCCATCTTTCCCAAACTCTTCTAAAAAAATACAAGAGGAGGAAAAACTCTCCAATTTATTCTATGAGGCTGGTATTACTTGAATAACAAAGCCAGACAAAGATATCACAAAAGAAACTATATATTATATCTCTTATGAATATAGGTGCAAAACCCCTCACCAAAATGCTAATAAACCAAATTCAGCAGCATATTAACAGATAACCATGACCAAGTGTGATTGGAATGCGAGGATAGTTCAGCCTCTGAAAATCAGTCAATGTGATAAACAACATTAATAGAACAAAAGAAAAAATATTCATGAGCACCTCAATTGGCACAAAAGAAACATTTGACAAAATCCAATATGCTTTCATGATTTAAAAACAAAAACAACAGATCACTAGGAATAAAAGGGAAGCTCCTCAATATGATAAAGAGTATCTATGAAAAATCCACAGCTAACATCATACTTAGTGGTGAAAGACTGAATCCTTTCCCTCAATGATTAAGAGCAAGATGACATGTCCTCTCTTGTCACTTCTATTCAACATTGTACTAGAATGACTAGCCAGAGACAATGGGCAAGAAAAAGAAATAAAAGTCATCCAAATTGGAAAGGCATAAATAAAACTCTCTTTATTTGCTGATGACTGGACCTTACATATAGAAAATCCTAAAGAATCTATAAAAATACAATTAGCTAATGAACAAATTCAGCAATGTGGCAAGATACAAGATCAGTTGCATTTCTGTACAATAGCAATCAACAATCTAAAAGTGAAACTGAGAAAACAATCCGTTTACAATAGCATCAAAGAAAATAAAATACTTAGGAATAAATTTAACCAAAGATGTGCAAGATTTGTACACTGAAAGCTATAAAACATTGTTGAAAGAAATTAAAGAAGTTCTAAATAAATTGAAAGATGTTTCATGAACACGGATTGGAAGACCTAACAATATTAAGATGGCAATACTACTTAAAGATCTATAAATTCAATGCAATCCCTATCAATATCCCAATGACTGTTTTTGCACAAACGGACAAGCTGATCCAAAATTCATAGGAAAGCACAAAGAACTCCAAAAAGCCAAAACATTCTGAAAAAAAGAAGAGAGACAACTCACACTCTCAATTTCAAAACTTACTATAAAGCTACAGTAATCAATATGATGGGATACTGGCATGAAGATAGACATATAGATCAATGGAATAGAATCTAGAATCCAGAAATAAATCCATATACCTATTGTCAATTGATTATCAAAAAGGGTACCAAGACAATTCAATGAGGGAACAATAGTCTTTTCAACAAATGGTCCTGGGACAAATGGATAACTACATGCAAAAGATTGAAGGTGGACTATTACCACGTACCATATGCAATAATTAACTCTAAGTGGGTCAAAAGTCTACACATGAGTTAAACTATAAAACTCTTAGAGGAAAACACAGGAGTAAATCTTTATGATATTGGATTTTGGCAGTGGATTCTTAGGTACAATACCAACAGCACAAGAGATTAAAAAAAAGTTTGATAAGTTTTATTTCAGCAAAATTAAAAACTTTGTGCATCAAGGATACAATCAATAAAGTAAAAAGACAGCCCACAGAATGGGGAAACACATTTGCAAATCATGTGTCTGATAAGGGTCTAGTTTTCAGAATATATAAAGGTCTCTCCCAACTTAACAATAAAAAGGCAAACAATTCAATTTAAAAATGGGCAAAGGGCTTCAGTAGATGTATCTTCAAAGATGATATACAAATGACCAATAAGCACATGAAAGGATGTTCTGCATCATTAGTCATTAGGGAAATGCACATGAAACTCCCATCCCTAGGAAGGTTATAATTAAACAAACAAGCAAAAAACCAGGAAACAAGTGTTGGTGAGGATGTGGAGAAATTAGAACCTTCATACATTATTGGTGGAAATGTAAAATGAGGCAGTGACTTTGGAAAACATTTTAGCGGCACCTCAGAAAATTAAATGTAGAATTACCATGTGACCCAGCAATTTTACCCTTAGGCATATACCCAGAAGAAATAGAAACAAATGTCCACAACAAAACTTGCAACTACTGTTCTAGCAGCATTACTCATAGTAGCCAAAAACTGGAACAAACCCAAATGTCCATCAACTGGTGAATGGATAAACGAAATGTGGTATATCCATAAAATGAAATATTCTGCGGCCATAAAAATAAAATACTGATATACGTTACAACATGGATGAACCTTGAAAATACTATATTAAGTGAAAGAAGCCAAACACAGAAGACCACATAGTGTACAATCCCATTTGTATGAAATGTTCAGAATGGGCAAATACATGCAGAAAGGAGATTAGCTGTTGCCACGAGCTGTGGGGAGAGAGCATGGAGAGTGACTGCTAAGTGACTGTGCTAAGGGTTTCTTTCTGGGGTCATAAAAATGCTTTGGAATTAGATAGTGGTGATGTTTGCACAACATTGTAATGTACTAAAGGCCACTCAATTGTAGATTTTAAAATGGTCAAGACAATGAATTTTATGTTATGTGAATTTTACCTTAACATAAAAAAAGAAGTGAAAACAGTGAAGCTACCGCCAGCATCTCTGTCAAATTACACTGTTACCGTTAATGAACTGCAGGGGCATAAAAGGAAAAGGATAATTTTCTTGTGTCTAGCATATATGTTGCTTTACAGTGGATAAGATCATAGATGTACACTGCATAAATCAATTTTTCAGCATATGCACAGAATGTAAACGATGCAGGAGAAGTGCTTGTCAATCTTGATTTTTTACATCAATGAAAATTCATGCTTCAGGAAAGGAGAAGGAATTTTATGGTTAGCTAATGCCTGTTTTGTGAGGTCTGATAGGAAGAATACTGAATTTGAATTCTAGCTCTTGTCAACTGTGTAACAGAATGCAAATAAATTAAATACCCTTGCTAATCAAAATGTGGTCTGCGGCAGAACAGGAGTATCGAGCATCTCCTAGGAGACTCTTGGGCCACACGTTAGACCTGCTAAACGTGAATCTGCATTTTAGCAAGATTTCGAGATGATTCAAATGCACACAGAACTTTAGGAAACCCTGCTCTGTATCAATGTTCCTCATTGTTAAAGTGTAAATGCCAGGCTTTAAACCTAGCTTTTAAACTTTAAAGTTAGTATCTTTCTACTACATCAAGTAAACTCTCTTTAGAGGCTACCATGAGACAATTTACCCTTAGATCTTTCTCCCTATTCACCAGCTTTCCCAAACATAGTTTAGTAGAAGGTAATGGTTAAGAAGGAATAAGGAACTGTCACTTAGCTCTAAATAATGTCTACAGATATGCTGGAGATTATCTTCAACAAGAAGAAATTGGAGTTCAGGTGAAAGCCTTCATTTTAGAATAAAGCTTATTTACTTTCCTGGATGTGTGTTTAAATGTCATCAATTTGTTACAAACTCCTCTATTCATATCTGCTCCATCTATCTATCTTCATCTCTTCTATAATTTCTCTTTAGTTAAGAAATATTAAAATAACACATATAAATTTCTTCTGCATTTTTCAAGATGAATTTTGTCATTACAGACTATACAACTGAATTATTTCCAAATTCCTTTTCCTTTCCTAGATGTCTCAAATCATACTATTCACCTTTTTTCTTCGTAATTTGACTTTTTATATACTCCACTTTTCTTTTCCCCCTTTTTCCTTTGTTCCATCAAATGCTATAATTTCACTAAACTGTTTTGATATTTTTAAAAGCTTAAATTTGATTAAGATATACATTTTTTTCTCAGGTAATAGTAATCTTTTACTTTTGCACAATGCTTTAGAGTTAACGAAGGGTTATCATACATCACATCATTCAAGATTCAACACAAACTTGTGAAATCAAGGTGGAGAAGATATTTGACTTCAGTAACACTCAGAAGCCAAGACGCAGTTTCTAGTATCAGAGAAAGGGGCAAATCCAGATCATCAGCCATAGAGAGAGAAATACAACTGCCAGTCACATGCTTTGTAAACTCTACCAAATAGTACCAATTACGGGAAGAGCATGCACTTATTAATAATTTTTGTTAAAAAAAAAACAACCTCAGTGAAAGTATTTAAATGTGAAGTTTCGAAACTCTGCATTGAGAACTCAAGATAAAACCTTCGCTTGAAGACGGGAAAATCAGAACGTCAAAGAGAACATATATAGCAAACAATAAAAGGAATGCTAACACACAAAATATATCATCCGAGGTAATTGAGGATTTGTCCCAAGATGAAGGAACTGCAAATCAATAAAAATTCCATGAGATTCAACAAAGCAGTACATTTTCACAAAGGGATGACTTTATAAAAACCTTGCAAAATGATGCAAAGGATCTAAAAGTCAGAAACTAAATAGAAGCACCAGAAAAAAGAAAGAAGCTCAAACACTCTGAACTGATAGCTTAATTTATGCCCTTCAAAACAACCTCCAACAATTGGGAAGTGTCAGTACTGCGCACTTAAAGCATTCGATAGATACTTCTTGACTAAGTTGTATTCTGATTATGGCCAGCAATTGTAATTAGGAGGGAAGAGAGAGAGACGGAAGGAAGAAGAGGGAAAATCAAGCGAACGAAAGAAAATAATGGAAGGACAGAAGGAAAGAAGGAAGGAAGAAGGGGAGGGAGAGAGGATGGAAGGAAGGGAAGGGGCAGAAGCTAACCTATGGCAAAAGAATAGTTTAATGATTAGGAAATCAAATGGCACCAAACCAACCTCCCCTGAAAATGAATGAGGTAAAAGCGTATCACAAAGGTAAAGATTTATGTGAGGAAGAGAGAGTGGGAACAGTAAAGGGCTTTCATAATGACACCAAAACTACAAATCACTCTTGGCAAGAGAATGTCTAAATAACTCCGTTTTTAGTTTCATGGTATCCTGTTGAGACCACTTAAATAGTACATCACGATAAATGCCCTCAGCAGTTAAGATAGCCCTTAGCCTTGTGGGAGTCAATCACAGGTACTCCTTGGAAGCCCCGTAATCAAAGTAATTCCAGGCTGTGTGTCTTTACAGTGGCCATTATGATATACCACTGGCATGTTGAGATGGTTAGGATCTGTTCGCAACATGAACAGTTGTCTAAGAGCTAGTACACTTATATTCAATGCAAGTAAACCTTAGAGACATATGAAAAGAATCTAATAACATTCAACCAAGACTCTAAAGCAACTTCTACAAGCAATCTATCATTTACAGAAGAATCAAGTACTTTATCAAATCAAAGTATTTTCCTTTTAGGTAAAACTAAATAAATAATATGTTGTGACCAGGACTCCACATGTCAAGGAAAATGTGAACTGAAGGAATTAGTCAGAAATATAATGTAGTGGGTTTTTTAGCTTCAATTTTCCTGCTTTCTTTGGTCATGAAATTGACTTAAGGCAATAACCATGTGTTATTTCAGTAAAAATGTCCACAATACAGTTCTCTAAAGAAATTTGCAAACTTTATAAAAAATAAATTGTTCTGTTTGGAAGCAGAGCCTTGATATAAATTGCAACATTAAATAAAATTTTAACTTTTTAAGAATAAAGATTAAAATAAACTCAGATTCATTAATACAGAGATATTAAAAAGCTAGATTTTACCCAGGTAATGTTCAAATTGTAATTTTATCTCCAGATTCTCAAGAATTATCTGAGTATCATTTCCATTTCTTTGAAAAGCATTCACATTTCTACCTAAAAATCTTTCTCCTCAAATAAATTTCATGAATTTATTATGTTGACTCGGACAAAGCTTTCAGTTTCCCCTTTGACAGCCAGTACTTCTCTTAATGAGTCTAGATATTGAGAGCTCAGTTTTGTTTTCGTTGTTGTTGTTCTTGTTTTTCATAAACAACTGTGATACAGCCTCCAGTTCTGTGCTTGATTCCAAACACGGTGTTAAGTTATAATTCTCAACCCTGGTGCACACCAGAATCACCCAGGAGTTTTAACATATGCCACACCCGGATCCCATGTCAAAGATTCTGTAATTATAATTGGTCTCCAGTAAAATCTGAGCATCAATAGTTCTTGAACCTCTTTAAATTATTTTAGATTGCATCTAGGATTGGGCAACACTGGCTAAAGAAAGCAAGATCTATCTGTCCCTTTTTTTCCTATGAGGATAATCACCATAAAAGGAATATTTCAGCCTGGAAAGATTAGAACTCAGGTCACTGAATTATATAAGCCTTAAAAAGCACATGGCTAAAAAGAAGCATACTATTGTAAAAAGAGAATTATTCATATATTATTCCAAAGGTTTCAACATGTAAAACGACTCTTGGTAGATTCAGAATTAATCGGTGTAGACCCAAAATGCAGAGGCTGATCACAGCTAGCTCTGAAGAAAATTGTGAAACGAACAAAATGAGTCTTCAGTGCCCTACTTTCCCTTTCTTCATTCTCCATTCCCATCTCTCTGAACTTTCAATGCTCGGCTCACCACATAAGGCTCCTCTAGGGAGCTAAGGTCACAGGAAAATATTTCCAGAAAAAATTATAAATGACTCCTTCTTTGGAGTCAAGTTTTTATTGATCAATGTACTCCTGATAACATGATGCCAATAACAATGCAAACAAATAGACGTATAATGAAGACAAACACATTACTAGATGAAATATTTGTGCTTACTTTTAAGTGTGGGCATATTTCTCTCTTGAGGTACAACATCCATAAGCCTCCTTGAAGTTTTTCTTGGCTAAAAAAATTTTTAAAACATCTCTTTAGTTTTAAAATGAGGCAATAAAATGTGGTGTTTGAAATTTGGTCGTGCCACTTTTATGACCCTGGGAAAGATACGTAACCCTTCTAAGCCCAATTGTACAATGGGAAAATAATAAAATATAAATATTAGAAAGAATAAGGCATGCAATATAAATAGTACTTAGCTTCAATAAATGTAATTTGTGTTTATGATAAAAATTACCATTAGTAGTTTCACTATTTTCTTAGGAAATCATTCTTTCACCTCCAGATTATGTTTAATGTTATATTGTATGCTTCTTTGTTTTTTCCAAAGCACTTTTACCCATGTAATTTCATATTATACTTGAAGAAGACGGTGATTGAAGACACAATTTCAATTTTCTTAAATCATAATACATTTATTCTATACAGCACTTAGTGATCAAAATAAGACATGTGGGTTAAGTTTTAGGGTAATGTTTGTCAGAGAATTTCCTCATCAAGATCACTTGGAAAATTGTTTAAAACAAATTTTCTCACTGCCCACAGATCAACCTAATATTAATCTCACAGGGACCTTGAGCTGCTGAAGCAGTTCTCATGCACAATAAACTTTGAGAATAGATGCTTTAAGAATACAATTCACACAATGGACAGGAGATTGTTTACACTCAGGACTGTCCACAGACAAAACGAGTTATCTTGCAAGGTGAAAGGTTTCCTGTCTCTGGAGGGGTCCAAGGATGAGCAGAATGGCCATTTGATGCAGAAACTGGGACATCCTTAAACACAGGAAGAGTGACTGAGCTAGGTAAACTAAGGTTAAGCCCCTTTCCAATCCAAAGATTCAATTCCAAATGAACTTCTATAAAGCACCAACTGCTGGACAGGAACGTCCATACTATTACATGTAATTCGTTTAACCAACCTGCAAGAGGGGTTTTATCTGAGAAAAATAAACTCACAAAAGTTACATTTTGTCCAAGATTCTTGCTCCAAATAAAGAGTACTTCCTACAACTCCACACCACCTCCTCTGGGAATAAAAGCACTTCCTTCTCTTGACTTTCCTGTTCCTTGTTAATAATCCTACCCACTGAGTCTCAAAGACACCTGTTGTTATCCAGCACTTCTTGGAGACATGATTTCACCATTGTCCCCTTTCCTCAGTCCCATTTTTAATCAGTAGTAATGTCCTAATGATATACCTTCCCAAATTGTTCTCTTATAGTTCCTTCTCTTTTGTCTTCTCAATTCCATGACTCCAGACCAAATTCTAACTATTGCATAAGCCTCTTCCCCAATCAATCCATTTTATTCATAGCCACCAAATTTACCTTCATAATGAAAAATCTAGAATATGTTACTTCTTTGATTAGATATTTTAAATACTCTTCCATTTCCTACAAAAAAACAATTTTAGCTAAATGAGTATTCAAGGATTTCATGTGAGGGCTTTCACCTGTTTTGGGGATGTATTTCACACTACTCCTTTTCATCTACCGTGATTTCCAACCAAAATGGAACTGCAGTTCTTCTGTGAATGTAGCTCTCATTTTCTGGCCTCTTTTTGATTCCTCAGATGGGGCCCACCTATGTGATTACACCTCCCAGGCAAATGGGACTTGGGAAATCTGGTGTCTTAGGTGCTTAGAAGCAGAAACAGAAGCAGGGCAGAGTAGGGGAGGCAAAGTTGGGGACAAAAGGTCACCAAAAGTTTAGAGGAAATACTATCAATCTAAATGAGCTAAATAGAAATAAAGAATCCTTGTAGAGACAAATGGAAAAGCAACCTAGGCTAGAAGAGAAGAAATGTCTAAGGTGGAAAGTAGAGGGTAAAACCTGAAAAAATTCCCCAAGTCACTTGCCAGGACTTTCATGGTCTCCTTTGATCTCAAGCTGGGGGGGAAGAAAGATGTTAACGTTTCTACTATCTTGTTTAGTCTGAACTTTCCTCCTTTAATCTTTCCAATTTCTTGCCATTGATATCACACCTATTAATCACAACTTTTAGCACATGTCACCACCAAGAAGCCTTCCCAATATGTCCCATGAAAACTATCAGTCCTCCCTCCTAATTTCCATAGTGTGCTCTTCTTACTTTAGTGTCACATTTGATTCCTCCTCTTTCATTTTAAGCTTTTTGAGGACAAGAATCATGTCATTTTCATCTTTGACTCTGCCTCAGCAGGGTCTGGCTGTTAATTACCTAAGAAACTTTCCCTGTTTGTGTGTGTGTTCTGTCTCTTCCTTCCTCCTCAGCATCCTCATTCACAAAGAAAATTAGGTCAATGGATACCACATGATTTGTCCAGGGAATTAATCACCATGAAATCTGACTTGCCTAATCATTCTGTACTAAAAGCTCTCTTTTCCTCAGTCTCTTATAAAGCCATGCTATTTCATAATAATTGGAGTAATTCTGAGGTTACTTTTCCAAGAATTAGGAATTAGGGATTAGGATAGTCAATCAGCCTATCTGTGTACCTGAGGAATTTCTAGTAACCTTCAGAATTATGAAAGAAATGCTTCTTATGAAACCAAACATCTATAGTAACATGAACTTTTAAAAAATTGTGAAACATACGTAAAACATTTTCAGCCCTGCATAGTGTCAGCCAGTCTGCATCCAAAACCAAATACTGAAAACCTGCTTTGCCTTTCACTTACTAATTCCTGCCTTACGGTTTCTAAAACCCCGTGACATATCTAGTGGTCTCTCTCTCCCAGGAGCAAAAGCAGGTCTAATTCCTTCTCTCAGTTATTCTCCCGGTTTAATCATCCATCAGCTACAGATTTGCTCTTCTCTCCTACTCACCTGCACAATACTATTTTATGAAGCAGTCCTACCATCCGATAAAGCCATTTGTACTGGTAGGTTCTGCTTACCTAAGGAGTGAATCATCAGTTGCTTTCTGAGGTTCTGAATCAGCAGCGCCTCAGCTCTGGCCAGTGTTATTAGTAATAGATGAAGTCATGGTGCCAGAGGCTGACTGAGGGAACCAAAATGGCAGGAAGGACTGCTCTAGCCTTGCTGTGATAGTAAAAGCATTGCTTCTGAGGAAAGCTTCAGGGAAAGATGAAGATTAACAATGCTAATATTTTGGAAGTGGATTTAATTTGATCCAGGTCAGCTTTCCTAAGGTATACATTGTTAATATGTTTTTTAAAAAATAAGGATTCCATCGTGAAGTAACTTCAGCAAGCTATAAAGTGCTGCATATGCTAGAAAATTTGCAATGTTTACATCCTAAAAGCTCTCAGTAATTAACATTGTTTAATTCAGGATTATCCAAATATAATTGACTATAGTACCCCCTTCTGATAGCGTCACTGATGTATATGCTCCAAGGAACATACTTTGGGAAATGCTGATCTAGTTTATTCATATTTTTACTTTATTGGATCATAAAAAGAGGCTGAAACTGATAAAATCAAGTCCATGATTTGCATTACTCAACCAGTATTTTGTAAGGAGCTGAGTGCTCTCTACAAGTGCTGTGCTGAGAAGCACAATGCAATGTATTTGAAAAAGTCAAATATATATATATTATACTATATATAATGTAGATAAGTATACAGTCACCATACAATGGTCATAATTCCTCGTTATAAAAGTGAATAAATTCTAGTGACCCAAAGAAAGAAATGTAAGAAGAAAAGCTTATCATAAACACTATATACTATCTGAGAATTCTTTTTGAAAGTTACTTCTTAAATCAAATGCAATTTTTCATTTTATACATGAATTTAACATGCTGAAGCATCATACCACACCGGACAGTTTCACTTGAAGGTCATGACTACCTTAAAAATCAATCAGTGTTGCCAGTTGACCGTGAAATATTATTGTTCCAAACACAAAGAGATACTGAATCAAAGTTGAGTCTTATGTTTTTACTTACATCTAAGGATTAATTATAGGTGTGCAATCATAGGGCTAATCTAGGTAAGGCTAACAAAACCACATTTTTCTTCATTTAATCATCACCTCCTTTCTATGAGATTGAAACATTATAATTCTTATTTGACAGATGAGGAAACTGAAAGTTAGAGGTAAGGTAGCCTACCCAAAGTCACATAGCTAGCTGGAGCTGATCCAACCAGGATATGGGATCCAACCAGGCCGTCGAAATATCCACCCTCCCTTCTTTAATTCACCAATTCAGTTTAAGAATATATAAGGCCAAGTAAGTCATTTGATGAAGAGCTTTTCTGAGTAAAATGCTTCTGGAGTCCGGTAGATATGAGCAGGTCCTGCTGTACAGCTAAAGAATTGTGCAACTCTGGGTAACTTCCTTGAAGCCTTTCCTTCATGTTTAAGGATTAAAGGAGATACTGCATATAAAGTGTTCAGTTTTTTACAGGGCATCTAACTGATAAACAAATGTTTACAGTTACTATTATTGGAATTACTCATGAGGGAAAGAATTATTCTAGAACAGATAATCAAAATTTGATGCAATTTAAAAGCTCCAATCTATATTGCCCCATTTTATTTCTACATTTTCCACTCCTGAACAACATAAAAATATCCTTTTTTCCCTAAGCTTTTGTATTTATTTTGAGTGGTCTAAAGTTAATACCTAATTATATGCCATATATATCATTTCACGTGCTCCACAATTTACTGCTATCATCCATTTGCTCCATTTGTCAAAGTCCTACACATCCTTGAGTGCCAATATCAAGTCTCATGTCTTCCTTGATTTCTTAACTTCCCCCCACTGGGATTGATCTCTCTTTCATGGAATTCCATTGTATTCATCTCAGGCTTTCTATTATCATGATGTGGCTCTCTCTTTCATTAAATTCTGAGATTGTATAACTCTAAAGGACAGAGACCACATCCTTTTTTTCCCTCACAGTACTTCACAGTGTAAGGGAAAAAGCAGATATGGCACAAAAGTATGTTGAATTGCATTTAGATTGTGTGTAATTTTTATATAAAAATAGAATTGAGATGCTGTACATAATATCTTATTTTCACAAATGAATCATCATTTCGCTGTGAGCAAGTACCATATTTTGTAACTTGTGTCTGGTAGTAGCTGGAATCACAAGAAGAAATAAATATCAACTGGATGATTTAATGATTTCTTTTTTGTTATGTCCATGAGACCATAATAGGCTCTTATGGCTGGCCTGTAATTATACTGTTTCCAAAGTTTATTCTACTCTCCCAGTTAGTGATTTCATACTCCCTCCTCTCAAATCTTTGGCAACTATTCCCTCCACTCTTCTCATGCTCAGCATCTGTCCTAACTCCTTATTTCACTGAGAAAATAGAGACATTCCAAATTGTCATCACTACCTCCTCCTCTACCTATAATTGCCCCTTCAATTCTGCCTTCTTTGCTGTTAGTATAGATAAGCTATCTGCACCCCCAGATAATCCACTTTTCCATGAATTAGATCTTATTTCTCTTGCCTATCCAAGAATATTGTCTCAGAAATTCTTCTCCTCTCTCTTGTGTTAACATCTTTCCTTCTCTGCTGGATTATTCACATCAGCATATAAATATACTGTATTTCTTCCGTCTCCAAAAAAAAAACTACTTAGCCCCATTTCTCCCACTACCTAAGACTTATTTCTCTACCACCTAAATAGCAAAATTCTTTGAAAGATTTTTATATATCAATCATCACAATTTCCTCTCTTTCCAACCTCTCTTGAACCTACTCCAATGAGGCCTTTGTCTCCAACCTTCTTCTGTAACTTCATAATGTAATATCAGGGCTCATCATACTTGGTCTCTCCTCCTTGAAACTCTTTCTTCACTTGACTTCCTGAGCTCCAATCTCACCTCCTAACTCATTGGCACTTCTTTTCTACTTCTTTTTCTGATTCCTAATCATCTCCCAACCTCTGAACATTGGAGTAGACCAAGGCTCAGTTCTTGTTTGTTTTTTCTTCTCTATCTAAATTCACACCATAGCTTATCCCACTCAATGTCAAGACTTTTTTTTTAAAGATTGGTGCCTGAGCTAACATCTGTTGCCAATGTTTTCCTTTTTCTTCTTCTTCTCCCAAAAGCCCCCCAGTACAAAGTTGTATATTCTAGTTGGAGGTCCTTCTGGCTCTGCCATGTGGGACGCCGCGTCAGTATGCTTGATGAGCAGTGCTAGGTCTGTGCCCAGGTTCCAAACCAGAGAGAGCCTGGGCCTCCAAAGTGGAGCACATGAACTTAACCATTCACCCATGGGGTTGGCCCCAATTTCAAGATTTTGTGTACCGTTTATATACCTTAATAACTGCCACATTTTTATATCCAATCCAGAAACCCCTGACTTCCAGACTTATATTCAAACTGCCCACATATTTCCTTTTGATGGCTAAATGACATAAACTAAACACAGTAAAAACAAACTCCCTCCACTTCCAAACTTGCTTTTCCCCCACTCCTTTCTATATCAGTTGAAGGCAGTTCCATATTATTAGTTGCTAAACCCAAACATCTTGGAGGGTTATCTTTGATTTGTTGTTTTTTCCTATACCCCACGTCCAATCCATTAGCAAATCTCAGTAGCACATTCAAAATACATCTACACTGCTACCATTCTTCTCCACACTACCATCGTTTCTCACCTGGATTATTCCAGTAGCTACTGCATAGGTTTTTCTGTTTCCATCACATCCCCTAAAGTCTACTGTTAACATAGCAGACCAATCCTGCTAGAACGTAAGTTAAACTATGTCACTTCTCTGCTCAAAATCCTCCAACCACTTACCATCTCAATGAAAGTAAAAACCACAGATCTTAAAATGGCCTACAAGGCCTGCATGATTTCTACCACCTTCCCCCACTTCTGTCCTCTGACCTGATCATTTACTACCCTCCACATCTGCTTCAACTGCCCTGACCTCCTCATGCATCTCACACCCCATGGCTGCCTTGCCCCAGAGCCTCACATGTCATCTTTTCTGTCTAGAACAACTGTCACTCACACATCAGCTTGGCCCGCTCCCTCACATGTTTTAAATCCTTATTCAAACACCATGTTATAAGTGAGGCCTTCTTTGGCCACTCTCTTTAATATTGCAACCTGCTTCAGGCCACACTTCCCATGTCCCTGTTCCTTATTTCTCCACAGCATTTAGCACCCACTAACATATTGCATCATTGACTGACTTAGTGGTTTTATTGACTCTCTACCACTCTACAATGTAAGCTTCAAGAGGGCAGAATTTGTGCCTATTTTGCTTGGTGCCCAATGCACGTTTGTTGAAAGTTTATTTACTTAAACTTTAATAAAATGGGTATCTCCACAAATTTAAACATGTTCAACACTGAGATTCATGTTGCAATAACGACTAGAATCAAAAATAACAGTCAAGATGGTGTTACAATTTATCTTATTAATTAAAAATGTGGAGCAAACAGGACTGAATTAGGGTTAAGTTTATCTTGCTGTAGACACAGTCCTGCCAGTAAAAGCTCTGTGGCTTCTGGACTTTAGTTTCCTCTTCTGAAATAAAGGAGTAATAAAACTGAGTTTCTCGTAGTAGTTGTGAGAACTAAGTGAAACAATGAATTTGTTCATATTTTCATTCAAGTGCAACAGGCATCATTCAAGGCATTGATGGGAAAGCATTTTGTAAATGTGAGAAGCCTGATGTAAATATAAGAAAATGTTATTTTCAATAGAAGATAGTTTTCTGTTGAGTAATTCTGAACAGCAATGCATATTTAAAAATGATCACAAAATGTATGTACATTGTCTCTCCAGACTATAAAAGTTGACATGTAAAGCTTTTATTAGTGAAATCTTATTTATCTTTTGAAAATATTCTGGAAAATTGAAAACCCAAAACTATGAAAACAAGTGATGTAGGGGTGTTTTACTCACCAAAATAAAGATTTAGTAAATTGGCAATTGTTTTTTAATTAGCTAAACTTCAAATCAAACTTAAAAGTCAATACACACTACTGGGGCTGGCCCCGTGGCCGAGTGGTTAAGTTCGCGCGCTCCACTGCAGGCGGCCCAGTGTTTCATTGGTTCGAATCCTGGGCGCAGACATGGCACTGCTCATCAAGCCACGCTGAGGCGGCGTCCCACATGCCACAACTAGAAGGACCCACAACGAAGAATATACAACTATGTACTGGGGGGCTTTGGGGAGAAAAAGGAAAAAAATAAAATCTGTAAAAAAAAAAAGTCAATACACACTACTAACGCACAACACAACAACAAAATAAGCTCATGGATCTCTTGAACTGAAAAATATGAATTATCCATAGACCTATCTCTTTAAAAAAGCATCAGATTCATGCCCTAAATCTCAACTGTGGGAATATTCCCCAGGACGTGAATCTGGTGCATTCTTTTCAGACCTCATAGTGAATCAGAAAGACTTCTGATTGTGACAAAATGAGACCATCTTGAGCCCCTTCCCCTGATTTTTGTATTATTTGGGTTAAATAGGATAGATGTCAGAAGCACAAAATCTGGGGACAGCCCCCATGGCCGAATGGTCAAGTTCACGTGCTCCGCTTCGGCAGCCCAGGGTTTCCCCAGTTTGGATCCTGGGCGCGGATGTGGCATCTCTCATCAGGCCATGTTGAGGTGGCATCCCACATGCCACAACCAGAAGGACCCACAGCTAAAAAAAATATATATATATATACATATATATATATATGTACACACAACTATATACTGGGGGGCTTTGGGGAGAAAAAGCAGAAAAAAAAAAGAAGATTGGCAACAGTTGTTAGCTCAGGTGCCAATATTTAAAAAGAAAAAACTAATCAAATCACAAATATGGAGATTTATTTTAAAAAAAGAAGCACACAATCTTTTTAATTTGCCTAAAAAATCAACTCAAGGGAACACATTTTGCTTTACTAGCTTCCATTATTGTTATGACTAGAAATAACTTTAACGAAATTTGAAATAATTCTTTAAGTGATTATATTAAAGTTGATCTTGCTGCTCTTTTAAAACTTACAATGGTATTTTATAGACTTGTGATATGTCTGTCTATAATAATCTAATTTATTATTTACATGGAAAAATGGAAAATGTTAAGATCTTTCACCAAAATATTAAGTTCTGGAATTGAATGCAAAGAAGGAGGAAAAACAAAAAGAACCCTGTGTGATATTCACACCTGAGTTCAAGTAAAAATTTTCAGTAATATAATATGAAGACGTTGAATCCATTGTTTTTTTTTTTCCATATCACATTACATGAGGCTTTTCATTAATCTTTAAAAATTCATTTGTGAATATTACTACTCATTTTATTAAACAAAATGAAAAAGAAATACAGAAAAGTGAATAATCCTCAAGTACTTTTCAAAAAAATGGCAAATCAGCAGCTAACAAACTATTCATTAAGGGAGCCACCTATAAACCAGATGAAGAGAGGTTTGACGTGCCTTATTACACAGCAAGAGAACGGATACAGTTTTGTAAAGGGAGGATTCAGTTTTTCAGCCCACTGTTTATACTTTAAGCACTAAGAAGGCTTAAAATAGGGTGACGACAGTTTGTCACATCCCCTAGACTTCGAGTATTTGATAGAATCTACTACAGTGCACTATTACTCTGCAGGTGCTCAGGGAAAACTAACTGAATTGAGTTGAATTTTAGTGGTTTCTTGGAAAATAGCTGTTTGGTTGTAGGCCATGAAGTGCTGTTCTCTGACAAGACAAATTTCCTGCACCTTCCTTCATTTTGGTGATTGTGTTGAGAAAAAACAAATACGTAAATACATAACCGTAGTTTGACCAAATACAGGCATCGTCCTGGCTGCCCAGCAGGAGGGCCAAGCTTGTTAGATAAAGTTAATGAATAAATTCAAGAGCCAGTTTCCCTGACACTCTTGAAAAGAGAATAAAATTAGGCGCTAATTTTTCTGGAAGTTCACTAACTTTAATGATTAAACCAAGAGCAGAATTCAACTATCACCTGATTGGAGAAGAAATGTGTGTGTGTGAGTGTGTGTGTATGTATATGTGTGTGAATAAATAAAGCACCCAAAGACAACAGACCCATGTAAACCCACGTGATATTACTCTTTTAGATCTTGTATGTGGGACCTCAGCTTCTCAGAAGCTCTAACAGAGGTGAAGATATGGAGGTAGAGACACTGAAATTGTAAAAGAGTGAAAAGTAGAACCTCATATAACACTACACTATCTTTTACAAAGTCTTCTGTGTCCCAAGAAAGAAGCAATTTTCCATGTTTCTCTTTCATGGAGAAGAACGTAAATGTAAAGGGCTTACAACCAACTCCGCTTGTGAGCAGCAAAGAGTATCCTAATTTCGACATCGTGAGAACCAAAGTAATTGAGACAATTGTGCCTTCCCCTTAATTTTTACCTTTCTTTCACAGTCTCTGGAGTCTGATATCCAGGCTGGGTATTCCAGGATACTCAGAGGAAAATGCTAATTCTTCTAGCATAGGCTAATACTCCTTTCTATATACCAAGGGCTTAATTCAGGTTAAACAGAAGACTATAGGAAAATATTAAAAAGGAACTAATTCCACCCATATCACCCTCCATATATACAAACGCTTGCCTCCCCAGACACTGCAGGAGCAAAATAGTCAGTCTGTTCACAGATTTTTCTTGTTGTGAATGAGAAAGGTAGACATTGCTGATTAAGAAAAATGAATAAATTCCTAGAACTACAGATAAAAGCAGATATAAAAAGGCTTCTGCCCCTTTGTGGTAAGTGCCACCAATGGACAGGAAGCTTCTCATTCTGTGGCATTCCAAATGACTTGGTCTCTGTTGGACAATAACAGCTGCTACAACACACTGTATCCTTCAGTGTCTGATGGGTACTCAAATACAACGAATTTCCATTCACTTTGCAACATGCATGGTTCCAGAACGTGAACATTAGAAAGAATGGGCTAGCAGACATTTGGTAAATGTAAAGCTAGATGCTTCAGTAACTCAAATTGTGCTTTGTCAGATATCCACATATCAATGAATTACATATATATACATGTCTATACATCTATATGCACACATATACATATATCAGATCATATTCTAGAAATGGTTTAAGCTCGCAAAAATGAGCAATCAATTCCTCTTTCTACTTTCATGTCAATTCACCTTCAGGCAAAACAGACATATTTCTGTGGGAAAGTTCCTGAATTCACAGAAATAGAAAATATGACTATTCTTTTACCTGTTTTCTCTCTCAAGTAAGGAAAATAGCAAATGTTTCCACCATCAAATTTCTATCTCAATTAATAAGGAAAGTTTTTTATTTGATTTTTAGTAGCACAAGTCCCTAGACCAAGAGCAAATCCTTTCCAGCAACTGGTTTCTGGTTTTCTCTGCCCAACGATCCTAAATTCAAATTCTTCCTTCCTACCACCACAAACATTCTTTGCTTAGCCCAGATTCTTTCTCTTTTCACATGCACTGCAGAGAAATGTGATCCATGCTGTGCATCATGCTAACCCACTGAACCTGTCACTGCCACTGCCAAACCTCTGGTGTCAGGCCCTGGGCCTCTCCAATGGGGTCAGTTATCTCCACCAGTGCTGGGCTGGAGGTCACTGGAGCTGATTGTTAAGATTCAGGATTTCGGGAGCTGAATGATATCACATTGGCATCTCGAAGTTGACCATGGTAAGAGCATTTCCATCATGGACATCAACAAATGCTACAAATCAGAACTTTTTTATTTTTTGTTTCAGATAGCTGGTTCACCAGAACACTGCTGATAGACAAATCTTTCTTCCAAACTATGATAGTATCATGTTATACTGCCATGTTCTTGAATCAGATTACTTGGGTCCAAAGACTCATTTTACTGTATGACATTGACTAAGCTACTTTACTTTTCCAAACATTAGTTTTACCATAATGGGGTAATAGTGGCTCCTATCTCATAGGGATCTTGTGAGGATTAAATGAGATGATTTATATAAATATATGAAGGTGCATGGTACTCAATAAATGCTAATTGATATTAATATTGATGCTATTAGTATTATTTCCTCTTATTATTTTAATTTTTTAATAAAATAAAGTTTTGCATCCACTTCCATCTACTGCTTGAGACAAATTCCCACATTTGTCATTCAATAAACGTAAAAATAATACATTTTATGTAATCTAATGATAAATAAATCTGGCAGTACAGGGTCAATTAATGAATGGCAATAAAATTATTAATTTTAGGAAGCAAAAGGCTACTCACGTGTGGCTCTCACCTCTCTCTTCCATAGCAGTAAAGGGCCCTGCACGCTGGATGGATATATATCATTTCTCCACACACTTCTATTTTAGCAACAATAGAAAAAAATTCTCCCAGAACTCTGTTCTACACAAAGGAAAGTGTTCACCATGCACTCATTCATTTGCTCATTTAAATGCTAAGCAGTTATTACATTTGACAACAGGCTCCAAATCTTGGGAAAATAAAAGAATAACAACTAAAATTAATTAAGCGCTCGCAGTGTACCAGGCACAGTTTTAAGTATTTTACAGTGTACGTAGGATAGGTAAAATTATCATTCTCATTTGCAAATAAGAATACTGAGGCACAGAGAAGTTAAGTAAATTGCTAAAGTCCATAGAACTGATAATCAGTGGAGCCAGGATTCAAGCCCAGAAAGTCTGCTTTCCAGCAATCATAGTTATACACCCACCTAAAAGAACCCCAAGCCATTACTCAAACCGTTAGCCTGCTTCAGTGTCCAGAATCTGGCACCCAGCCCTATTCTTATCTTTTGCGAGAAAAGGAAATAAATACAGAGTAATTTCTTTCCACATATACCAAGGAAAAAGGGATGCGGTCTATACAATATGCAATAATACACTACAGCCCCATTAGGATTACTCCTACTAAAATTCTGAAGAGCTGTGTAGAAGAAAAGGTCATGATTACATGCACATTAACTCATCCACGTTCATCCCTTCAACAATTGTGCGTGTATAGGGGGACAAATTATGTGGCAGTCATGCAGTTATGAGTTTGGTGATGAGGAACCGTCACTGGACCAGACAAATTCAGTTCCTGCCCTCATAGGGCTTATGGGTTAAGCATTCAAATAACTACACAAGTGAATAACTAAATACAACTGAGATGAGGCTTCATAGCCTCCTTGCTTAAAGAGAGTTCTCAGAATAGTTGAAATCGACAAGCGTGCTTCCTGTACCAGTCACAAAAAATAATGAAATATATTAATTTTGTAAAGAAAGCCACACAATATAATGAGATTAGAAGCACAGAAAACTAGCAAAGCATGTAATAATTGGGCAGAGGCATTTTTTAGCAAGAAGGATAGAAACAGCAACGTTCAAGAAGATATTTAGAAGCTGTTTGAGGCGCTGTCTAGGAAGAGGTATCATTGACATCAGAATGCATCTGACCAAAAAATGGGTGATTTATCTCTGGTAACCAGAAAACAAGTAACAATTTGACCTTCAAAATGTCCATTTAGACAAAGTCCTGGCGATAACTTAACATCTTCTCCCAAATCCAATCCCCCACTTTGCCCAATGGATCAAGCAGGCACTCATGTTAAATCAAACTTTCCTGAACCAGGCAAAGGCAGGATAAAAACAAATTCATCTGGGAACATACAAGCTTTCTTTCAAGGTTTCTAACTTTTAAGTGGGCATCATAAAACTATAACAGAACAGGGTTTTTCCATCTTTTTCATTTAACTATGTGGAAGGGACATTCAAATTTTGGATCCAATTCCAGTGTACTCCAGCTGTTTCATGACTACAGGCTGAAATTAAATAGACTCTGAAGTTCTTTGACTCTCAGGATGTTTAGCACATTAACAAACATAGAAAATGCTAAATAGATAAATGAACAAGAAAATGAATGAATGCATGGCTCACATTTTTCTGAGATAAGTCAAAGTTCTGAAAGTTTTTTCCAAGTTCCATTCTGAGGCTCAGCTCTAAAATGAGCATACCCTTTGCTCTCTCCTTCTATCCTTCCTCCACTATTCTTTCTTACTCTGTCCTTTGCCCGACCATAGGCGGCAATGTATTTTGGTTTTGAGACTTGTCTTCAGTTTCGTCTAAAAATACTAGATACTCTGAAACTAAATGAATGACCAGGAGGTTAGTGGCCCAGTTTAAATGATTTGGTTAATCTTCAGCATTGCCAGACTTTTTCCTTTCATTCTCCATTGGAGAAAGGAGACGATCTGGGATTCCGTCACTTAGAGATGTGTGTATTTAGTTTTTATTTGTGTCCCTTACTACAATGTCATCACCATGAGGGTGGGGATCATGTCTGTTGTCATAGCTATGATACCTGCAATGTCTTGTACATTGCATGGTATATGAATATTAAAAAAATATTTACAGAAAAAATGTATCAATTTCTACCCCACTCACTCATAATTTCAACAAAAGTACCCTTGGATACTTCTTTTTCCTTATAAAATAAAAGGAAGGGAGAAATAAAAGTACGTCAAAGTTAAGTGGACGATAAAATAGAACATAGCTCCAGCCAATGCACAACTCTTCAAAGATTCTGTATACCATCCTGGCATCCTGCAGTATGGGACTAAGGATGGAAGTCTCTAGAACAGTGCCATAAAACTTTCTGCAATGATTGAAATATTCTATATTTGTACTGGCCAATAGAATAAACTCTAAGAACACATGGATATTGATCACTTGGCGTGACTAGTTCAATTAAGGAATTGAATTTATTTTATTTCCATTCATTTAAATTAGGATTAAAATTGCCACATGTGACTAGCGACTACTATATTGAACAGAACAGCTCTAGGTTAAAAATCGGCACTAGGCCACATGCAGACATTTAGAGATGGTTTTGATGCCAAAGAACAATCTACAGTCATCCCAACCAAATACTTTAGAATAGACTAAGGGAAAATCAGGCTCGCATTTTAACAAAACTATTTTTATTCTCTTGTGACTGGAAGATAGAATACTATCTTCTGAAAAATAATTCTGATTGAATTGAAGCCTTTAATTAATATAAACAATGATCTTCAAACTAAATTATAAAGTTTCTTAATGAATTCTTTAAAATTTCTTAAAGGCCAGTACAGTCCTACCTGGTTGTCATGTCAGTGACAGGATTCAGAACATCCTCCCCAAAATATGTTGCCTTGGCATATTGAATATTTTATGTCGCAGGAATTTGAGAAATGGTAGGTGCAAGAAGGATTCTCTAATCTCCTCCCTCCCCCAAATCAGGTCAGCCGACCCTCATGTGAGAGATGCCCTCCCTGTACCTGGAGAAAAGGGTATCCTTATCTCTGAAGACAAGAGGGACGCCTAGAGGAATCCAAAACAACACGCCTTACTAAGTTACCCCCAGTTTACTGCCCATAGATCATACCCTTTTCTCCTATCACATTTTTCCACTACTTTTCAATCTTTAACAAACCTAACACAAAAACACTCAAGCTTAACCATTTCTTTGGGTCTTCATTTCATTATGAAGTCTCCCATGATATGTAAAACTTATATTAAATAAATTTGTATGCTTTTCTCCTGTTAATCTGTCTCTGTCAATTTAATCTTCAGGCTCAGTCAGGAACCCTAAGAGGGTCAAGGAAAACTTTTTCCTCCCCCACCCCAGCCTCACAGGAGGCGTGGGAAAGCGAGGGTATTGTTGCCTATGACAATGGTATGGCGATGATAGCCAGAGTTGTAGATGACTAAAGTGTTACTCAGACCAGTGTCCTGCCAACTCCATTGTATGACTGAGCAGGGAATGTTGAGAGGAAGTGAGAAAATACAGTGATAAATGGGAACAGGAGAGGTGAAGGTGTACAAAACAGAAGAGTGGGCAGCCATAGTGGGCATAACAGCATAAATGTATGTACAGTGTTGCCAACTCCATTACAAGTAAAACTTTAAACTTCTTATCAACTTGGAGAACTTTATTTACATTAAGCCCTAAGATTGTCATCCTTGTCCTCTTACCATCATTTGCAGTGCTGACGATGGGTCAATATCAATAGCAAGGATAGAAGACTATGATCACCATTAAGATAAACAGAGCCTAGCACTTCCAGTGAGCCTGATCAGAAAGGGAAGGCAGACTCCACAGCCCATGTGCAGCCCGCCAAGGGGTATAAGTGTTTGTATGTAGAGTACTCACTTTAATTTCAAACTGCATTGCTCCCTGACTATTTCCTGCTCTTTCCCAGGGAGTCTCTAGCCTGTTCAGAGGTAACAAGACTCTAAACACAGAGGTATTTCTGAGTCTCTCCTAAAAGTGGCAAAGCCTGGGCCCTCCTGCAGGGCTGGGCTCCCCTTGCCTACCATTATTCATGGGCAGGCTGTTCGGAACCACTTCCACCATCTGCCTCCAGCTGTGTTGGCATAACAGAAAGTCAAATGTGCAGCAACAAGCTCCAACCCTGAATTTATCGTAAAAGCCACCATTTCTATTGCATTTGGCTAGTAAACAATCTCACACTATTAGGATGGTTAATTATAAATAACAGTCTAGCCTCTTTTAATTGAAATCTACATTTATTTAGAGCCTTTTCATGAGACTGGAATTAAGAAACAAAAAGCGTTAGGAATGAATAGAAATGGACCACACTATTCAAACAGAAAAACCCCAAAAGCATTAAAGTGCCTCTAAAAAGTAACATTACTTTCCAGTTTAGTAGAAATTTTCCTCTCCTGTTCTCAAACTGCACAGTCAATGTTAAGTATTCTGTTGTTCCTGAACTTAAACAGGGGTTAGCACTGTTATTTTAACATCAAAGTCTACCTGCAGAAATATGTATAACTGATGGTGCTTGGTGGCATTTTAAAAGCAAATGAGGAAATTCATGGAAATCCATTCTTTTATTAAAAGGGGTTTATTAGCTGCCTATTATGTACAAGTAACTGAAGTAAATACTGTAGGGAAGTGATTTCAGAAATTTTGATTGCAAGAAACAGTAAGAAACATATTTTATATTATGACACAGTACACACAAATATATTTATGTAACAACATTTCATGAAACAATATTTAATCTTAACATGTGTGATATATCCTATGTTCTATCCTATTTTAATTAATAATTTTTTATTAAATTCTATTTAATAAAAGTGATGGTAAACCCACTAAATTAATTTTAAAATGCAATAATGGGTTAAAATTTACAGTTTAAAAACAATATCTGAGATAGCAAGATAAATAATACTCTATTTCCTGCCCTTAAGGAGCTTATGGTCAAATAACAAAGATAAAACAAAACATAAAAAGAGACAATAACAAGAAGAGAAAAAGAAGCAGCCTGAGAGGTTAATTAAAGGAGAGATTATAACAAAAGACAAACTATTATAGGCATCATGAAAGCTGAAAAAGATGGATCACACTCAGTCAAGAGGAAGGTTTAATGGAGAAGCTGATGTTTATGACGGAACTTGAAAGCAGGTAGGATTTTGAGAGGCAGATATACAGAAGAGTAGAAATGATATCCCAGATGGAGTTCACAGCATGGGCCAAGGCACACAGATGAACACGGAAAGGAGGGGTGGATTTAGCAAACAGTGAGTCATCCATTCTGGCTGGAGAACACTGTGTAGACTGAAGTAATAGAAAAGAATGCCGAAAAGATAAAAGGGATCTTGGTTGTCAGAGTGAATATTATTTTCAAATTCAGTAGGCAATGAAGAAGAATTTAAAACTGTCCATCCATCCATCCATCCATCCATCCATCCATCCATCCCAACAAGAATGTATTAAGCAGCAACAGGCGAGACCCTCTACAAGGTACAGGAGAAAATGAGTGAGAAAGAACTCTTGTCCTTTTACTGTGTATACTCTTGCAAGAGGTATAAAACTGTTAAACATTTAGCAATAACACAAGAAGAAGCCATTTAAGAAAATTAATCTGGCAGCCTCTTGGAGAAGAACTGTGAGCTGTAAGAGACTGAAAGTAGGAAAGTCAATTATGAAATGGAAAAGGAGAATTGTCCAATAAGTTCAAAGGTGAAATGTAACTATTTCTGTGGGTTTGCATGTTCTAGCTCTGCTGGTCAATTCCTTTGTCCTCCTTTTACTGAGAAATGTGTATGACTTTGGCAGCGAACCACATTCAAGGCCAGTTCAGCATTCCTCAGCCGGGATTTACTGACAGAACCATCTGCCCACCCTCTACTGCTCATTTGTCTACGGAGGATGATACATTTACGTATATGTCTTTTGTCTGACAGGTTTCATTTTAATATCATTATAGCATCATTTTTGCCAGTTATGAGTTCAATCTCAGCTGCAGAGAGCATACTCTCCCTCTTGTCTGTTATTTTCCTTTTCTCACTTTTTCTGCCATGGTGGATTTTATGAACACAAAAGGCAGGGTATGAAATTGTTATTAAACAGATTCTTTTTTTTTTTTACTCACTTCACCATTACGTCCTGCCAACCCGTGCCTCGTATTTCTAAAAGCTATAGTTGTTACAGAAATCCACATTCTTCTAGCACTGGGGAAAAGGTAACCAATCTTGTTTTTCAGCTGCATGATTTATGTTTGGGGTGATTATTATCTACTTTTCTCTTTTTTCAAATCTATTGTATGATTTGTCTCTTTTATTTTAAAACAAATTCTTTTATCCCTTTTTATTTAGGGTAGTAGATCTGTTCATGGAAAGGGCCACTTGGTATCAGAACACCCTCACATATTTGCCTAATAATCCCTTTTAAGTAATCTGGCCCGTTGTTAATGGCTTTTTTTAAGCCAGTCATACACTTAGAATCAAAATTAGCATCTAAATGAGGATGTTTTAAAACGCATGCCTAGGGGTTGCTGGTTTCACCTTTTTTATAGTTTGCCATGTTAAATTATGTAAAATAGAAATGGTATTTCAGTTTTTAATGAGCTAATGCAAACCCTATTGAGACTGCCTCCCATCCCCCTTTGCCGTTACACAGCCCACGAAATGCTTTTGAAGGTATGAGAAGTGGCCGTGAATTTTAAAGCACGTGTCAGAATGCAGAGAACTCTTTCCTTGTCAACAGCTACCCCATAGAGAAAGCAAGGTATTTTTAGGAACAATGCTAGGTGTTGGGAATATGGCTTTATAATCCAATGTTTTTATCTGATGTTATGCACAATAAAATTAATTAATTTAGCATTTAATTTTTCTAGAAAAATTTATTATGGTTTACATAATGTTATAGTCTCAATTCAATTAGCAAAAAATATTTCATTAGCTAAAAGAGAAATGAGGACACAAGCAGAAGAAAAATGAAATATTCATTCAAAAATATCCAAAGAACATTAAAAAAATTATAGTCAGAGAGGTTACAAATATTACAAAGAAAGTATAATGAAGTTAGGGGTTGTAATCAGAGAGCAGTGTATTTTAGCTGGACACCACAAACGTTTCCAGAAAACTAGATCTATTATCTGGTAGTTTGGTCCCACAAGAGAAAGAAGAGCTCCATTTTTTAAGTCATTTTGAAATAGATGACACCAAATGATAAGTGTGGTATAGAAGGAAGAAGGGAATGATTAGATGAACTGATCAATTGGTGCTTTCTGAATTCCAAAGATCCCATTTTGCAGTGTAGAAAATCTAGGTGGAAGAATTTCTATATAGGATTCAATAAAGATGATGATGATGATTTCTGCTTAAATAATAAAGCAATCTTAAGCAGGGAGATCCTAGGAAAAAATACGTGTATCAAAACCACAAGAGATTTGCAAGTGATGAAGGCTCAACTGTCAACAGCGCTCTGGAATTTCAAAGCTCCGGGAGCCAAGGTGACTGTTTTCCTCTTTCTCTTCTGCCTCCTAGACTGCTTTCGTCCCCCATCATCCACGTCCTCAGCTCCTACACAGTCTCTCCACTAGCATCTTGTTCACTTTACAGGATCAACTCTACTTTTCATTTAGTAGCTGTTTTTTCCCCAGTAGGAAACTCAAACGACACATCTTCATAGAAAATCACATTTTGCCTCCTCTTTTGAACAATTTTTATTTATAACATTTTTCATTTGAAGGTATTTTCAATATATGATTAAATCAAACTGATTTTTTAAAAAATGCGCAAAAATATGTAGCTGTGTCTAAGTAGAAATTAAGATTTTCCATTCTGCCTAGATCACTAACCACTCCTTAGAAACGATTACTAATAATATTTTGGTACATATTTGATGTTCATACAAACATTCCTGTATATATGTGTGTGTATACCATTTTTTACACAGCATTTATTCATTCTCTGCTAACAGATATTTGTGTTTTTACCAATATCATATTATTACATATTGCAATGCAACAATCATCTTTTTTTTTTTTAGGAAGATTAGCCCTGAGCTAACATCTGCTGTCAATCATCCTCCTTTTGCTGAGGAAGACTGGCCCTGAGCTAACATCGGTGTACTTTATATGTGGGACACCTACCACAGCATGGCTTGACAAGCAGTGCCATGTCCGCACCTGGCATCCAAACCAGCGAACACCTGGCTGCTGAAGCGGAACGTGTGAACTTAACCACTGCACCACCCAGCCAGCCCCAACAATGATCATCTTTGAATTTAAATATGTGCTGTGTCAAATATAAACTATTTCCTGGGTTACATCTCCAAGTTTGATATTTTTTTTCCAAATTGGCCTCCAAAAAGCTCGAACTCATGACCCAAATGTAGATGAAACTTTCTGTTTCACATTCATATCTTCTATCAATCTTTTCAATCTTTGCCAATTTAATATTTGAAAATTTATCGTCATAATTTGTGTTTTTCTATTATGTGTAGCATTATGCCTTTCTCTGCGTTTATTGGCATTTATATTTCTTTCCTTTGGACAGCTGTATTTAGACCTTTTGCCCATTTTATTATCAGTTTCTTATCAGTGTGTTAGAGTTCCTTGAATATTACATACACTATTCATTTATGTGGCAAATATTTTTTTAGAATGTTGTTTGCTTTAGATTTTTTTGTTACGTTTAGAGTCAAGTTTATTAACCCTTTTTGCATTTATGATCTTTATTTTCGCATCACACTCATAAAGGTTTTCCTTGACACAGCATTTTAATTTTCAATAGAATCTCTTTGCCCTTGCTGCTCCCATAGTACTACCTTTACTATAGGACCAGCAGGTTAACGTATAATTATGTTTCCATCACTAGATTGTGGGTTCCAAGAGGGTAGGGACTACGTCATACTTGTTTTTATATTCTAGTTAACAGAAAAACCAAAATATCATGACATAAATAGTAGCTGGTAAATGAATATGTAAATGAACATAAATTAATATGCATAAATGAATTGGTGAATGAATGAAAGAATCACATTTGAAGTTTAGTATCAGTATGATGCTAAATGTACTCTTAACCTTGTCATGGCATTAATTACGTTCATTCACAAAATGATAAAGTTTCAATTCCTAAAACTCACCACTATTTAATAATCATTTTCTACAGCGTAGTTCTAAAATTTTTGCATTCAACCTTTTCTATATCTTTAATTTTAATGTCTTTGTGCTTGTTTCTTTTTATTGTGATTATTTTTCTCATTTTATAAATTGTACAGTCTTATATTCTGATTCTCTTTATTTTACCAGTTACAGTATTTACAAGTCAAAATGCTTTATTAGAAAGTTGAACTAGTTTTAAAGAAACGCTGAATGCTATGTCTAACTACATTTAATTCCACCCAAAGTAGTTAAAAGTGGGGGCACAGTTGCCTTAGGAACAACAGAAACCAAGGCTGTGAAACCAATAGGACTCTTCCCTCACTCTGCTCCACTTCCATTCTCATTCTGGCTTAGCCTGAGTACTGGAAATATTCACAGCCATTTATAGCTTTTGCATTCAATATTCTCAAAGCTTAGCACCCAGAGAAATAAGGAGTTTTGTCTTCCAGGTCTGTGTCAAATAAATAAATAAATAAAACAAGCGAATGATTAAGTAGCCAGGCACCCATCAGAGGGACATCTGATGACGATATACCATGAGTGGGTGATTATGGACCCTGTGAGTCCTGAGGGATAGATTCTGTTATCAAAAAGGATAAAGGAAAATAATCAATGTCTCAGCACGTGTCCTGGTTAAGACTTGGATGTGAAGTCCGACAGACCTGGGTCTTGCAATGCTTTGTGACTTCACCTTGCTGAGCCTCAGATCCCTCCTCTGTAAATGAGAATAATAAAAGTATACACTGACACTGTAAAGGGGTGTTATAAAAATTCAGTGACAATATAAGTAAAGTGCTTAGCAGATTACTAATCAATAAATCTTAGCTATCACCATCCTCCTCAACTTCATCCTTATCATCATCACAGCTGAATAACTTGAAAGTAGTTTTAGAAACGGGAGAACATTTTTAAAAGAAAAATAATTGAGACAATAAAGAGAAGAGAGAAATAGAACATTTTGGCAAAAAAAATAAAGAAATTATGAGAAGCAGATGCTCAAATACTTCAGACACTATAGAGCCTAATAACAATAGCTGTCAATCATTAACCCCTAGGCACTGTGCTAACAGCTTCATGTATAGCATCTCATTTAATCTCACAATAACCCTAGGAGGCTCCTATTTTACAAATAAAACTGAGCTTTGGTTTCACGAAACTGAAGCTCATAAAGATGAATAACTTATTAGAGGTATCTATGATATTAAGTTAAACCAAGCTAAATTTGCATAAAATAGCTTGGCTCAGTGAGATGGTTGTATGACCATTGGATGTAAGATTCAGGAAAACTTCTCTGATTCTGAGTCTGCCTCCAGTAGCTGCAAGGATATAAGCAAATCATTCAATTTTTCTAGATTTCACTTCCACGTTTGTCATATCAAAACAATGCATGCTCCATTGGGGGAGGAGAGTACAATACTCTGAGTACTTGACACACCCACAGCCCCATCCTGCACAAGGAGCTAAAAAAGAATTTCTTTACCCCTGTGTGAAGGATTCATGTCTGACATGAAATCAACACAAATAGGCTGGTCCAACATTCATGGACACAGAGAAACACACAAGTAATAGTTCAAACAAAGTCAACAGGAAAACAGAGAGAAGCCAGTAAGCAAAACCCATGAAGTGGTAGAAATTGTGAGAGAGTTGGAACCATGAAGTTCAAAGTAGAGAAGAGAGTAAATTGGAGGCAGAGAGACACCGAGACAAGCATAAATAGATGTCTACTCCCCACCCCACATCACAACTATCAAGAAGGAAAAAAACCCCTGCTGTAATGTACTGTCAAAAGTACATTAAATCAACTATGTAAATTTTGAAATCTAAGTTCTCTGACTTCTGCCTACTAGATGGTTAAGATAGTTTCTTTTTCATTTCCCTATTGATCTACACAACCCCCATTAGCTGAAGTAACCTGATCATGTTTCTGTGAATTGAACCCAGGAAGTCTGACAAGCAGCCCTATGAGCCTCAAATGAGGATAAAATTAAATAGAAAAGTGCTTTAAAATATTAAAAACTACATAAAACGGGGTTTTTTAATAGTAAAGGGCGATAACAACTGTATGCGTCTAAAGAGACCAAACTTCAATAAAGATAAAGAATTACTTAGAATGAATAGAAAAAAAACTAATTATACTACTTGTATTTATAAAAAGACAAATGTAAAATGTAATAGAAAGGCATTTTTAAGGTTCTGATTTTCTCCCGAGTTCCAATGAGGACAACTGTCAGGATATGTTCTCCCGCTGCAAAAACAAATTAGCCAGAACAGTTTTCCATTAAAATATCTCAGTTTCTCCATGGTGTTCCTTGAGAAATGATTGAAGCTCCTGCACTTGGAATACTGGTCTAGAAAAAATCGTTAAAAGATGCTGGAGGGAACTAGCCTGTACTATCCTGGGGATGGAAGAATTGAATGTAAGTCCTTTCATCTTTATTTAGACTCTTCTGTAATGTATTTCCTTTCTGAGAAAGAATTTATCTCCGTCCAACAACATGCTGGGGAAAATGGCAATACCAAACTATATCATAATGCAATAATCTTTGTAATTAAATTATTTCATGGATCAATAGGAATGTGCAAATTGTGAAAAACTGTGAAATGTAATAATGTGTCTGACATTATAATTTCCAGTGGCTTATTTATTTTTCAAGGGCTTTATACATTGATGTGCATTTGATTTCCCTGAACAAAGAAGTGTTTCCTGGTCTGCTTTGGTTCTTTATTCCTTAGACAAATGTATGTAGAGAGCGTATTCTGTGTAAGGCATTGTATTAAGTGCTGTAGGGGATAAGAGGAAAAATACAGTCTCTCTCTTTAAGGAAACTACATTCTAACACAGACAGGAGGCTGTGTGGTTAAGTGGAGAGAGACGGACTCTGGGAACACACAGACTCAGTTCAGATTCCATCTCTGCCCCTTGCCAGCTGGGTCTCTGGCTCTTTATGTGTAAAATCAGGATAAAAATGCCTTTCTGAGGTGATTGTTATGAGAATGGGGAGACAATGTACATAAAGTGCCTAACAAAATATTGGTGTTCAGTCAATCAATGTGACTTTCCTTACTCCTTAAGAAGCAAAAACTTATAATCAGGGTAATATGTGCTGAATATATAAACCAATTACATAGAGAATAATGTGGAGCTTTGCTATATATATTTTAATACAGTAGTACTCAACTAGGAGAATGAGATATCAGAAACATTTGGGAAGCTTTTTTAACTCCCCCAACCGTCCCAAACTACCCCTCAACCCAACTCCCACCCCACTCCCTACAACAAATGTACATTTAAAAATGTGTCAGATTCAGATGGATATTAAGCAAACAGAGAAATGCTCAGTACTGCCACTTACTGATTTTGGCCAAGTCATTCAATCTCTTAAGTCTTAGTTTATGGCAAATACCATGACTGCAAATTTTTTCCATTCTTGGTAACATCGGGAATGCCGTATACATATTAGGTACCCAGCAAATGTTTCCCAATTGACTAAATAAACTGTGAACTTAGCAAAGTTGTAACTGTATGACAGTATTATTGTGAGAATTAAAGCAATTTCTGTAAAACACCTTCTCAGTGTTGCAGGCACTTGACATTTAATAGCAATTATCATGTCGGGGAGAGGCAGCCAAGAAAAATATCTCAGAGGAAATAATATTGAACACACTAGGATTCTGATAGGCCAGAGATTAGAATGGTTAACTTAGCAAGTGCTTGGTGGCAGGTCATGGTGTGTTTGAGAGCAGTGGATAAGCCAGTTTGGCTGGTGTTTAAGCTCCATCTGAGCTGAGACTGGCAGATGAAGCTACAAAGTAGATTGTGGTCAGTTTGTGAAAGTCCCCAAAGATGCTGTTGAGATTTTATTACGTCCATCATCCCAGGAGAAGCAAATGAAGGTTGTAGAGCAAAAGGAAGAGTGACATGATCAGAACTTCACTTTCAGAGGATTAACTTGGCACTTCTGTTCAGGATGAGAAGGAATCTGGTGAGAAGTTTGAACAGTAGCCTAGGATGCTGGTAGCAAGAGTCTTTAAATAATGGCAGAAGCATTAAGGAGACTGATAGGTCAAGAGATATTTCAGGAGAAGAATCCACAAAGCTTGATAATCTAATGAGGTAAGGAAAGTAGGAGAGAATGTTTTAGAATTAATTCAAAGTTTGGTAATTATGAGAATGACTATTCCACTTACAAAAGCAGAGATGTCAACAGGAGAAACTGTTTTGGAAAGGGAGAATATTTGTTTAACAAAAAGGTAATTAATATTTTAATTAATTTTTGAACTTACTGCATTTGACGTCTCAGGGAGACATCCAGGAAAATTTCAGAGACCGAGGCCAAAGATACGTTTTGATAATCATTCCAACAGAAATAAAGAACGACCTCATCAAGAAGGGTTAAGAAGGGGCCAGCCTGTGGCCTAGTGGTTAAGTTTGGCATGCTCTGCTTCAGTGGCCCAGGTTTGGTTCCTATGCCACTTATCAGTGGCTATGTTGTAGTGGTGACCCACACACAAAATAGAGCAAGACTGGCAACAGATGTTAGCTCAGGGTGAATCTTCCTCAGCAAAAAAAAAAAAAAAAAAAAGGAAGAAGAAGAAGGGTTAAGGATTCAGCATCAGGGAATATCCATCTTTTAGGGACAAGAAGAGAAGATGAGCTTATCTATTTTACTAAAATAAAATTGTTCTAGTACCATAACCAGTTAAGACTGTGCCTTGAATTTTATTTAAATGTCTAGTTATGGAATTACATTTGTATTACAGGAGATGAACAAAACCTACTGATTACTTTTATTTTCAATAAAACTTTTTATTAATTGTCTAAAACTTATCCTTCAGAAACCGTATTTAATTTGTATAGGAATGAGTCCCCAAATGGTCCTAGACAACTTTTCCAGTTTACCTAACTCCAGGAATCCTGCATTTGTTTTCTTTATGCTCTTGCTTCTTTTTGCCACCCACATAGGTTATTGTGAAAGGAATGATTCTTACAGATTAAAACTCAGTTTGCAATAGAAGCATAGACATTGGAGATAGAAAGGGACCTGCATAATATATCATAAAACAGGTCTTCTTTTATCCATTAGAATTTTTACTGCAATATTAAATTTAGCACTCAGCTAATGAAAATTGCCTTCCACAGAGTCACATGTAAATTATGCATAGTATTCCCACCTTTTAAGTAAGTTATGATAATAGGTACTTTGTGGTATATTTAAAAGCACAACCATGTCTGGTGGTGACTCAAACCAACTTTTCCAGATATTTTATTTCAATGATAAGCTGAAAAAAAGCATTCAAGAAATTTCAAGGATGAAGGCTGAGATAAACGAGACTGGTGTGTGATTTCAATTAGTTAATTGGGCAAATACACGTTAAGCCCTAGAGTCTCAACGGTGAGCAGTATTTCTGCCTTCATAGAACTTTCAGAGTAGCAGAAAGACTGATGTACCAAAAAGCGGTCACAGTGTGGAGACGTGTGCTTCTGACAGGAGGACAGGGGTGCTACGGGGCCTAGAGCAGATATGTGGCTTAGAGGTATTCCGAATGTTCCCAGTAACAAAGTAAGATTTAAACTGAGATCAAACGAATGACTAGGAGCTGTCCAGGGGAAAGAGTAGAAAGGAAGAGTAGCAAAGCACTTCGCCTCTCTCTGACCCTCAAGTTCATCATCTATGAATTAGAGAGTGCAGACCTGATGGTCTCTAAAGCCCTTTCCAGGCATAAAACCCAACGCCTTGTTTTAACACATTCTTCTCTGTACCCAAATTGCCTTTTGCTCCTTGAGCCTTCTTTGCCTGGACTACCCGGCTAATTCCTATATGTCCTTAAAGACCCATCTCAAGACATCTTTAAGCTCCTTCTTGAAGCTCTTTTTGAACTCTTCTCTTATTCCAGGCAGGGCTGGTCTCTCATCCCTTAGTGTCACCTCTGTCACTTTGCAGTTTATCTGTCTCCCCCACTAGACGGTGAGCTTACTGGGAGT
This sequence comes from Equus asinus, assembly GCF_041296235.1. Lineage (NCBI taxonomy): Eukaryota > Metazoa > Chordata > Mammalia > Perissodactyla > Equidae > Equus > Equus asinus. The sequence continues at coordinate 20,684,364 of NC_091801.1, read as the reverse complement.
CATGACTGATTTGTACTTACCTTGATGCCCCTAGCATCTGTCACATCTGGTATATAGTAGGGGTTTGGTAAATCTTGAATGAATAAATGCATGATTTTAAGTACTCTCGAAAAAGCTTTTCTAGAAACATGTGTACTTTTAAAATCTTTTCTACACTCCTATACACAAAAAGAACTCAGTGGAAGGAGATAATAATGCCATTCTTTCGACAACTGAGACCTCTGTTAAGAGAGTTTTCCAATATTAAGACAAAATTTACAGTTGGATAAGAATCCATTGGAACTTTGGTGACTCAGATCTTTATCAGACCCCACAGTGGTCACTTTTTGAAGATTATTGTGCTTAAAAGCATAATTATCTGTTTGGGATAAATTACTTTTTCTTATCTTCATACCTCACCTTTATTTTTATCATGAAACTACTTTATTATTCACAGTGGTTTTAAAATCAATCTCGCTGATATAAGAACAATCAATCATTAATTAAAAGGGCAAACAAAACTGATTTATAGACCACATAAATAAAAACAAACATTTAATTGTGATGTTGAATCATACATTTTGATAGTGAAATTAATATGCCAATGCTTTATGCGTCTGATGAAGGATTAAAACTTTGGTTATCTAATTCACTTTTTGATGATTAAAAACGTTATCTCATAATATGAAGGTCGAGGGTTTTATGAACTGAATTAGCCGGTAATTTTTATTAAGTATCAATTTAATATGCTGGTTTTCCTTTTGTCAGCCCCACGATATGAAATTCCTTTATCAACAATAGGCAGGTTTTAACATTTGTAGGAGTCCTTCAAATACCTTGTCAGACTAGCTTTCCCATAAAGGCCGATGAAAAATACAGTTGTAAAGAAAATCACAACCTCCTCGTTTTAGTTCATTTAGAGACACTTGAGTGTTCAATGACGTGAAAAGTGACATATATCTGTGAATTAAGAAACTTTAATTACACCAAGAGTGCACTTCATTGTTTAATACATAATTCTGGAGACTATTCTCTATGTTGAGAATTCAATCCAACTTCAATGTTCAAATGGATACTCTACTTTCGCGCATTTCTAAAGTATTATAAAACAAGGGCAAAAAAGTTTGAGGCCCTATACTGGACAGAGTCAGAGCACGAGAGGTCCACTGTGATGGGTTTTGCTAAAATGATATAAGACTAATCAGACACAAATATAGGAGTGTCTTTACTCAAGCCCCACAGTGAACCCAAAGCATCGTGCCTTAGAGGGACACTGATACCTGAGCCAGGACTTTCCCACCATTAAACTACCTTCTGCCTTTTTACATCACTATATCTTCTCATCAGGATGTCTTTCCCCCTTCCGCTGTCTTAGAAGCAAGGAAAGGATTAGTTTAAGTTAAACTGGTGGCTAAGTAGGGAATTATCAGGGTTAATGATTTCTGGAATCAGTGTTGAGTAGTCACTGCAAGCCCAGTCACAGAAACACCATGCATACCCAGACAGAAAGTGCCCAGATCCAAAAAGCAAAGATGTGAATGACTGATAAGCAAGAAAGAACCAGGAACTTAGTTCCTTCAAGTTCAGCTTCTTCACTGAAGGTTTGGGCAAATTGTTTAGCTTTGAGCAAACCTGTTCAATGCACATGCTTCATCTTCATTCATTCTTTTACTTTTCATACATTCATTCACTGACTGCTTCTGTAAGTGTCAGTGAAGCTAATCCTTGAGAAGGAAGTTTACCATAAGTAACAGTCACTCCTGTGTTCCCCCCAACCTTCTGCCTCAAGAAGTTCTGAGAGGCCATCTTATTTCTGCCACATTTATGAGGTGGCCAGGTGCCCTCCAGAGATGGTTTTTATTTCTTATTTAGTAAAAAGGCAACTAGTTGTTCTCAGTTCAGATGGAGACAGAGAGTCCCATTGGAGTATACTTGGAGACCCCTCTTAGTTACACACCATGTAGAGTTGTAGCCCTGGAGAAGGAGATAGAAAAAGCAATCCTCTTGAAATATAACTCAAATCAAGTCTCTCCTCAGCCCAGAACCTTCCAGCAGGTTCCCATCTCTCTCAGAGGAGAGTCACAGTTCGTAAGACAACAAACCAAGCACTGTGGATGGCTGTCACCTCTCTCACTTGTCTCTCTGACACCTCTCATTCCCTGGGCTCCTTGCTCTTCCTCCAACACCCCAGGTGACCTCCTGCCACCAGGCCCGTGCACCTGTTCCCTTCCCTTTGCCTAAAATGCTCTCTCCTCAGATAGCCACATGGTAGCTGGCTCCATCCGACATTTCCTTCAAGTCTTTATTCAAAAGCTATCATTGTAGTCAGTCCTCTTCTGGTTAGCCTTTGCAATATTTGACCCCGTATCTTGAAACTTCATAGACTTTTCCTTGCATTTTACTTCTTCTTAGCACTTATTATCTAGCAAACTGTACATTTTATTTATTTGTCTTGTCTACTTTCTTTCCTGGGAGAACGTAAGTTCCACAAAGGCAGGGATTTTTATCTGTCTTGTTCACTCCTACACCCCCAGCATGTAGAATGGCAGGCTTAGCACATAAAGGGTGCTTAGTAAATATTAGTTGAAAAATGGTTTTGAGTTTGGGACATCTTATTCAGGTCAGCCCTTTCTAAGGCAGAGAGCGAGCCATTTCTTCTAAGAAGCCTAGGGAATATTTTGAAGAAGAGATTGATGCTAGCCCTTTCAAAAACAGCTTTAAAGCTGGGCACATCAAAGCCCTTGTTTACTCAACAACTTGATTTGGGGGTTGGAAGTTTGCAAGTAGATGCTAGTCTGCCAACAGTTCTTCAATTTCAGCAAGCACCCTCCACCACAGGGCTTGTGTGTGGCTGTTTCATCTGCTCAAAAGGTGCTTCCTGCCCCAAGAACTCTTTAGCTAGTTCCCTGCTTGCCTCCTGGATTTCAACTCAAATGTGCCCAGGGGAACTTCTCTGGCCCTTCTCCTAGCACAGTGTCTTTTTCTTTAGCAGTGCTTTTCATTTATAATAATCCATGTATCTGTGTGATTGTTTGACTAAACTCTCTTCACAGATTGTAAGTTCCAGAAGGGCAGGGATGGGGTTTATTTTTATTCGCCTGTCTCTGCCCAGCACAGAGCACGAGGCACAGCAGCTTGTTGAGAGCAGCTCGACAAACATTTGATGGAAGGATTTTGAGTGAATTGGGGGAGCTGACTTACTCTGAATGAGACAGTGAGAAATTTTTGCATCACTTATTGGACATCACGCTTAGACCTTACAAGGATGTAAGGTATGAGGAGCAGCAATGGGAAGAAGAGAGAGAAGAGGAATGGACAAAGTGTTAAGTTCTGGGTACTAAATGATGCCCCCAAAAAACAACTTGAATGAAGCTCATTAAACTTGTGAACACTTGGTCTGGGAAAAATTTGGTCATGGAAACTAAATAGGTAAGAGAATCCAGGAGAACATAAGACTTTTCTCCATTCCCCCCAAATTCTTGGGGCAGGATTTGGACCTGTACCAGGGGTAAAAATGAGAGTGGGTTGTGGAACAAGGTAATTTCAGTTAAACTCTAAGACAGAAAGCCCTGCAGGTGAAACCTGGGTTATGTGTCTCTCAAGCCCTCTCTGTCTATTCTCCCTGGTTCAGACTCTATTTTACGTCCTCTAGATCCTGACCATAGGTCTCCCAAACACCAGAGTCTGCCCTTTCTAGTCTATCCTCCCTACTCTGTAGAAAATGAATACAATCCAAGCCCCAAGTGGTATTCAGAGCTCTTCACAGAGCCCCTGCCTTACTCTCTAGACTCGCTTTTTAACCATCCTCCCTTATACAGCCTGCTCTCCTACCTGATTAAACTTCTCCAAACATAGCAGGCTGCTATCTGACCTCAAACCTTGGCATATTTTGTTTCCAATGCTTGGAATGCCCTCGCACATATTTTCATAGCATATTTCTAGTAATCCTTCAGCTCGAGCTCAAAGATATGGGAAGGCATATTGGAATTTCCCCTAAGCCAAGTTAGTGGCTTCAATCTTTGGGATTCCTTAGCACTTTGTTAAATCTTTATTATTGGGATCACTTTGTAATTTTGCAATATTTCTATTAACATGATTGTTTTACTAGGCTATGCGCTACTCGAGGGCACAGATGGCGAGAGTATTCATATCAATACATTCCTAAGGTTTAAGACAGTACATGACTTACAATGATTGCCTCATAAATAGTTGTTCAATTAATAAATTAATTGATGTAAGCTTCATCATTAATTGATGTAAGGTCTAGGAATGTGTTTAAACAATGTGAGACAAATTTGTGGTTTTAAGGGGGTCTTATCTGAGACATAGTAAGTATCATGCCCAAATTGTGATCTAGAGCTACGTAATATTTCAAGAATTTATTATATTGTTGTTCAAGTGTAACAAAAATGCAGAAAGTGCTAGGATTATTGCCCTAAATAGCATTGGTTTCTTTTCTTAAGTCAGGATATATTTATTAAATCCTTCTAATGTGCAGGGCCTTGAGACTTCAACATTAGCCCTTTCTTTGTGATGGCTGTATTTCTTCAGTGCTCCATGGAGTGACAGGTGGTACACAGTATTTCCTAGGATCTCTGAAGTAATGTTATTCAGTCCACAGGCTCATCTGTACTTCATCACTGTAACAGTACTTGGAAATTCTCTCAAAGTTTGTGTAAAGACCTTATATAGGCTTCCTCTCAGTGACAGAGCAAAGTTATAGATTCAAAGACAGACATGTTATTCTTCCAGGTCTCTGTAGACATCCTCCTCTATGATGACATCTGATAAATATCCAGCATCGTGCTAGGTACTTTGGCTCTCACTAGGTGTTGGTTACATGGAGGAACTTACAAGTGTGGTTGTGGTATAAGTAAGATACATACATATGGAATTATTGTGAATATGGAAGCTTTCTTGATTTCATATATGTAAAGAGTTTCTGGATACTAACCAAATTTTGAGTGATAAATATTCCATAGGTGACCTTTACACCATAGTGGATTATCATTAGGAATCCCAGCAAGTTATCCAATAGAACAACATGGAGAGGGGAAAGAAAACAATATGTAAGCTCCAAATTTAATTATTATCTACTAAGACTACAAAATGTGCCAGATTCTTTGAAGGTCCTTTCACACACATTGTTTCATTTATTCTTCACAACTCTATTAGACTTTCATCATCTCCATTTTTATCAATGAAGAGATTTAAGTAACTAAAAGCTTCCTTAGCCCTCAAAGGTGAGGTGCTTATTATCTGTACTTTCATTAGCACCTCCTGCATACTCTGTTGAAACCCTTTCCCAGGGCACCACAGTTGTTATTTCATCATCGACATCCTCCTCCTCACCATCATGAGGTGAGCATTTACTATGAGTTAGAAACATGATCTCATTTAATCTCCACAAGAGCCCTTTCTGGTAGATAATTTTATTCTAATATAAACAGATAGGAAAACATATTTGAGAGTTTAAGTGTCTTTCCCAAGTTCACCCAGCTAGGGGAGGTATAGGCAGTTATTGATCTTAAGTCCTCTGCTTCTAAAGACCATGCTCCTTGACACTGGGCTACACGCTTCTTGATGATCTCCTTCTCTGCCTACTTCACTGGACTGTCTGTTGATTGAAGTCATGAAGCTGGTATCATTCAATTTAAAAACTTCATAATAGGTGCTCAATATGTGTTTGTTAAAGTATCAGACACCTGTTTCCAAGTTTATCTTTTTTGCTAGATTTACTATCTAATCTGGAGAAACTCTTTTAACTACCAGGAGCTTTTAAGAGGAGATGACACAAGCTGAAATTTTAAAGATGGCTTGGAGTTAAGTACAGAAGGAAGACAGTAAGCTCTTCTGGAAGAGAACGTGGCGTGATACATGCAGAAGACAGCCTGTAAATAGGGATGGCTGGAGTAAAGCAGGGGTGTGTGTGGGCAGAGGGAAATGAGATCAGAGCTGTGGACAGAAGACAGATCATTCACTATGTAGTGTGCTAAGCAAAAATGTCTTAATTTTTTTTCTGAATGGTCTAGAAAAGAAATGAAAGATTTAAGCAGAGAGTAGCATGGTCCTGTTTTGTATGTTAGAAAGATTACTATTGTGGTAATATAAAGCATGGATCAGAGAACGATATTGGAATATCGTCCTAGGCAATCAATATAGGAATATAGGATATAGGAGAATCGATATAGGAATATCTAGGTATCAATATAGGAATATTGAAACTAGGCAAGAAATTAATTATTAGAGTGAGAACTAAGGCAGTGGCAGTGGGCATGGCAAAAAAGGGGCAGGGTTCAGATATCAAGAAAGTGGAATCTAAAGAAAACCATGACTGATTAGGTGTAGAGAAGAGGGAAGAATCAAAGATGACTCCTAGATTCCTGGCTTGGGTGACAGGACGGTTGTTGGGAGATATTCACAAAAAGAAGGCCTACAGGAAAAACAAGCTTTGACGCAAAATAGTGACTTTTAAGTTTTGGATACCAAGTAGGTAGATAGACGAAGCTTAGCTAAACAGAAAGATTTGGTCTGGGTACCAAGCACATCTTACTGAGGGGGTGGAAAAGGTCACCAGGGAGATCACAAAGGATAAAAAGCTCAGAAGGACAGAGGCCTTTCCCCTTTGGGGAAAACTTGCAATTCACAGTTAAATGGAAGAAGAGGAGCCCAAGGAACAGACTGGGTGGCCTGAAAATAACTGAAGAGGAGAAAATTTCAAAAGGAGGCATGTGGGAGAAATGGGTAAAGGGGATCAAGAGGTACCAACTTTCAGTTATAAAATAAGTCATAGAGATGTAATGTACTACATGGGACAATAGTCAGTAATGTTGTATTAACTTTGTATGGTGACGGAGGGTGACCAGACTCATTGTGGTGATCATCACTCAACATATACAAATGTCAAATCATGATGTTGCACACCTAACACCAATATCATATTGCATGTCAATTATACTTTAATAAAATAATTATAATCATCATAAGTCCTTAAAATAAAAGGAGGCATGATTAAGAGTGTTGGATGCTGCAAAAGGATTAAAACTAAAACCAAAAGGACTTCGTGACTATTGTTCTATGTCACTCTGGCCTCTAAGAAGATTTGACATTACTTTAGCATGTGGCTTATATTTTACTGAATTGGACAAGGTGAAAGTAATTATTTTCTATGGACCAAGACGTTCTTAGAAGTAGGAAGCACGTGAAGCAAATCATACTCTATTCTTTTCTCCCTACCTCCCCTCCCCAAGGGCTAAACTTTTCTATACAAATAGAATCTTGTCAAAATGAACAGCAAGAGAATCTTGATGGGGTACAGAATCACAAAAAGAAAATGTATCTTAGGGGACAGACGAGGCTACAGGAGTGGGGATTTTCTTTCATATACATGAGACTATTATGTGCAAGTATGAATAGATGTGTTTGTGAACTTCAATATCTTTTAGCATTTCCTGGCACCTTCTCTCTCATTTACTTTTCATTTAATTGTGTCCCCCCAAAATGGAAGGATAATTCTGATATATCAAACATGACTGCCTGCTCGGCTCTCTTCTTTCCTTCCTTTCTTTCCTTTTCAAATATTTACATGCAGTTGAAAGTCTGAATGTCCGTTAAGAACATAATTAGTCTCAAGAGTTAACTTTAACAAAACGCAAAATACATGTAGGAGAAAATACTAATTCTACTAGATTTACATTGAGATCTGTTTGTTATTCTTCAAAAAATCCTGCCAGTGTGGATGTCATCCCAAATGACTTATCACTTAAAAATGACAGCTGGACAGGTGTAGAATATTTCACATCTGTTTACAACCTATTTATATATTGTTAACACATTAAAAATACTTGGGGGAAGTAATAAATTGATAAAATATACTATATTATCCTTAAACTTTAACTCAAAAGATTTCAGTAGGTATAGGAAAATAATAGTATGATTATGGGCTTCCACTCAGGAAATAACTTAAGCAAGGTCCACAGACAGTAAGTGATGGAGTTAGAATTAAAACCAACAGGCATGCCCTTAACCACTACTGTCAGTTCTTGCACAAGCTATTTGTGTTCACATCCCTAAGATGAAAAGAACCAGGAAAAGGAAGGACTCTACATGTTAAACATGCTTGAAAAGTATAAGAACGATCTCATTATACAATTCTCAAAACAGACATGTGTGCAATACCTGAAAACAGTAATAGAACTGAGGGGTACAAACAGGGATAGGAAATATGTATTAAAAATATCCACAAAGTATCTGAGTTCACCTCTTTTCTGGAGGGAGATTAGGTGAAAGAATTGGGACCACATGGGGAGTGGGAAGCTGACAAACCTACACACTTAAGAGAACCTAAAAAGAATTAGGTGTCTAAGTACCCTGAAATATATTTTCGGTGGTGGTTCATAATATATTCCAGTGGTGTGGAGTGTGTGCATATATGTGTGAGTGTATGTGTGCATTCATGTATACTTTAAAATGCAGGCTTAAATTAATACCTGGTCTTTCTGTTCTAGTTAGGAACATAGGTATCTCCCCAATAGCAAGATGGAGGGAAATATCAGTAAGACCACACAGACCTGAAGTCATTCCGTGAATCTCTAGTTAAGCCCCCAGTAAGAGCTGAAATGAAACAAGGGAACTAGAACCAGAAAAAGAATGAACTTGGATGACACCAGTTCCAGTTGATTAGGCAATTACCGTTTGTCTGATGAAGATGTAAAAGTGATGGAAGAAAACTAGAGTGACTGTTAAGACCCAAGTTCCAGGTTTGGTTCTACACCCAGTAAAGATTTATCCACTTCGAATTTTTACTTTAGTTGATGGAATTTCTTGCATAAACTGTACTTTCTTATTAGTACACCTGCATTTGACGTTAACAAGCTCTGACACCTTTGGCAAGTTGCTCTATCCTTCCAGGCTTCAGTTGCCTAATCCTTAAAACAGGGTTAACAATTTTACATACTGTATTGTTAGACAGTGGATCTAAGCTACACTGAAATTCCTCAATAAATGTTAACTACATTACCATCACTATTATGCCTGTTATTCTTATCATCTTTAACTCCCGTTGAATCTTATCAGAAATTTCTGTCAAAAAGTGAAAGTTCAAGACAAATCAGAAAAAATTCTTCTCTCAAATTACAAAGTTTAAATTGGTACTACTCATATATTTCCCAAACTAGAAATACTGGCATACTCTCCAATTACTTCTTCATTGCCTTCCACATGCAAAGAGGTCACCAAATCTTATGGAATTTATCTTCAAATGACTCTTGAATTGTGCTACACTATTTTATCTCTACTCTGCATATCACACACTAAATATTCCCAGTCTTTCAAAAACAAAGAAATAAATAACAAAAAACCCTCACCCTTGACCTTTCAGCTCTCAAACCATGTCTCTGCTCCTCTTTACAATATCCTCAAAATGTCATCTATAATCACCAAGTCTGCTATCAACCTTCAAATTTCTGTTAAACAAATGACTCACATGCTCTCGTCTACCTTTCCACCAAAACAAACCAAATCTCTTATTGAAGTCACCTCTCTGATGCTGAATCTAAGGCCAGTTTTCAGTCCCAATCCTTTTCAACCCATCTGCAGCTTTGTCACAGATGATCACTTCTTATTTCTCAAAACATTGACTACACTTGTCTCCTGAGACACAGTGCTCTTGGGCCACTCCTTTCCAATCTTTTGTACTCATCATTACTAATCTCTCCAACTTCGGAAGTTTGATTACTCCAACTCTGTGTCCTTGGACCTTGTGGTTTCCCCACCTACACCAATACCTAGGTAACACTATCTAGCCTCATGTTTTAAAATACTGTCTACATGATAATGACTTCTATATTTTCCTTTCCAGCCCAGACCTCAGCTCTACCCCACCACCTGAGCTCTATATCCAACTGCTACTTAACATCTCCACTGAGGCATCTAATAGGTAGCTCAAACTTAACATATCTAAAGCAGAATTCCTGATTTGCTGCAGCCTGCTCCTCCACAAGTCTCCATCAAGTAAATTCCATTCTTCAGATGGGAATTCTAATTTCTCAGGCCAAAAACCTTGGAGTTACCCTTCATTCTTTTCTTTTCTCCACACCTAAATCAAATCCACCAATATAGTATGTCTGCTTCATACCCAGTCATATCAGGCTATATCCAGAATCTGACCACTTGGTCCCAGCCACCACTGTCTTTCACTGTGATTGTACTGACCTCCTAATTGTTTCACAGCTTCTACAATCAGTCTATATTGTGCACCCAGGAAAGTTTTAAGACACGTCATTCCTCTGTTAAAATACCTCCAGTGGCTTCCCTTCCCTCTCTGACTAAAAGCCAAAGTCCTTATAATGGCCTACAGGGACAAACATAATCTGCCTGTCCATTCCCGTCTTCTACAACACTCACTTTTCTCTAGCCACGGTAGCCTACTTGCTATTCTTCAGAATTACCAAGCATGCTCCCATCTCATGGTTTTTGCTTTTTACATTTCCTTTGTTTGGGACACTCTCTCCAGACATGGCCACAAGTTATTTCAGGTCTCTGCTAAAAAGTCACCTTCTCAATAAGACTTCCTTGTCTCCTCTTATGAAATAACAACCTGCTACCCTACGCCAGCCCCAACATTTCTTGTGCTCCTTGTGTTGCTTCATTATTTCCCTAACACTTATCACAGTCTGACAAATTATACACTTGCTTATTTTTTTTGTTGTTTCTTAATGTTATTCTCCATCAACTCGAATGTAAGCTCCCAGAGGGCAAGGAATTCCCAGTATCTAGAACAGTACCAGACCTTGGAGAAATATTTCTTGAATGAAGAAAGAATTTTAAAAATGCATTAAATCAGTATTAGCACTGCTCTATTTCAAACCCTCATCTCTCCTCTTAGGCCAGCGCCCTAAGCCCCACCAGACTTTTCTCCATTCCCAGTTCACTATTTGCACTGTCAGAGTTACCTTCGTAAGGGTAAATCTGGATGCACCATTTCCCTTATTTGGCCTTCTACAGCCTTCTAATGTCTAGAGAATACAATTCAAATTCCTTTGTTTGTCAGGCAAGGACAAGCATTTATAGGGCCCATATTTTCTATCTTCTAGCCACAACAAATCCTTCTGTGAATTCCTCTAGTAAACCATAAGCCCTAAAAAGTATTATGTCTTATTCAATTATGAATTCTCTAGTCATCATGGACCTCACAGTTCCTTAGATAAGGTAGATGCTCTATAAATTTGTTGAAAATGAACAAATGAATGAATGAAGTTATTCCTTCTGTCATATGATGATTACTATTCTGCCTAGAATGACTCTTTTCACTTCTGTACTTCAGAATCCTTCCAAATTCTTTAAAATCTAGATCATATGTCACCTTCTATCCATGGGTAGTCTGCCTGGACTCCCCTGAGCAGATGTAGTCACTCTCTCCTTTGGGCTTTTTGTTTGTATTTCTTTTTGGCCTTCTTGAATATTAGCTTCATGAGAGCATCATCTTTATCCATCACTTCTCTACTCTCAGGGCCTAAGCCAGTACCCAATACACAGGAAGTGCTCAATAAATTTCAGTTCAATGAGTAATTTCTACCATCTGCTATTATAATTTTTCTGCTAACAAATATGATTCCTCCGTTATGCCATGTATAACTAGAAGGTAGGGGCAATAACTTATTTCATTGAAACACAATGCTTGCCACAAGTATACGTTCAATAAGTGTTGCCTGAATGAATGGGTGTTTTGTAATAAAGTTTTATTTCATTCATACGTTAAGGTGCCACATTATTCTACACGCACTTGCTGTCAAATGTGCTTTCTCCCTCTTTCCAAGTCTCTTCATTAAGATACTTGAAAATGAGTCATAGGTCTTCAGGGACCATCAGCACGCTTTCAAATGACACCTCAAATAGCTTAGGCTCCCTGGCACTTAGTCTAAGGAAATTTCACACATGCCACACACATGGCTTGTATCTCTTATCCAATTCACAAACTAACCTGATCATTCTCAGATTACACTTAGCCTTGTCTTCTCACTACACTGCTTTTTCTACTTTGGTTTAACTGCCAGGAGGTATGAAGAAAACTACATGAAGTTGAGAATGGGGGAGACCAGGGAGCCGGCTTCTATCCTGCAACTCCCAAACTTTTAATCTATATGTTCCAAGCTGGGCTAAAGGAAAGCAAGCAAGCGACCAACAACAAAACCAGTCACATCTCTGCTGGAACTGCTGAGCAGTCCTCCTTGCCTCCATTTATCTCCTATAAATGGGAAGAACAGAAGAAATCAGCAGCCTTCTGGGCCATCATGAGTAAAATAGAATCCAGGAGCCTAGCTAGGAATATGAAAATGCAAGAAACGTGAGAACATAAACTGGAACCGGACAGGGGAAGAAAGAGCATTTAAAAAGTCAGCACTTGATGGATCCTCACTTTTTTCCCCATAAACAACAGCTTTCTTTGAAATTAGGGTCTGTAATTGTGCTAGGAAGCCTTTAATTGAAAACAAACTAGTAAAGAAGAGGAAAAAAACTCTAACGATAATTGAAGGATTCAGACATATCGAAAGAATCTGTCCTTTTCCAATACTTTCATTTTCTGCAATAATCTGTATTCGCAGACTTGCTCTAAAGTATTTCAGCACTTAATTTCATTTTAAATTACCAAACAAAAAAGTTTTAGACAATTGAAACCCAGCATATAGCCACAGCAAAATAATAATTAAATATACATACTAAAAACACACACAGGACACAACCATAATCCTCTCCCTTCTTCTTTCTGGTAGAGATAGCACCTAGTATGGAGACTGAAAGGCCAGATATCCACTCTCTCAGTCTCCCTTGTAGCTGGGGCCTGGCTGTGTGACCCATTCCAGTACAAAGGACATGCAGGGATGTCAGCTGGGTGAGGGGGATGGAGAATAGAGTGCAGAATTCTGAGAGAAGCTTAACTCCATATTTGACATGGCTGTGAGGATGTGATGCTTGGAGCTGCTGCAGCCACCTTAACCATGAGTGGCAACATCACTGTCACACTGAGGGCAGACCTGAAGGATGGCAAGAGCCTGAGTCCTCACTGACTTCAATAAGCAACTGAGCCACTCTACAGCCCACTTATTCTTATGGAGAGAGCAATACATCCTTACTGTTTAAGACCCCGGAAGTTTAGATATTTTGTTACACTAAGAAGCCCAGAGCAGCTTACTTACTAATTAGTCAAACTATGTACCTCGGCCAGACTCTTAAACTATTAAATTCTAATAAACAAGGACATTTCATTTGCTAAGATATTTATTTTTGTCTCAAAATAAATAATAACTTCTATCTATTTTAGATTAAATCTTATATGTGTTTAGAGTGGTTATAGATATAAAACTAAGTGATAGTATGATGAATAAGTTTTTCACGGCTCTTGTTAGGATGTAACTGTTGGAATAGGTTAGGGTTTCCCAAAGTGTTTCTTGGAAGATTAGTTCATAAAGATGCTCCCAAAGAAAATTGGCTTCATGGCCAAGTAAGTTTAGGAAATGCTTCTTACTATAACTTGCTATAAATGTTCAAGTGTCTATTGACATTAAAGATGCCGAGAAACCCAGCAGTTTAAAAACAAAAAAACCAAATTCACTTTATTTATCCCATATTTTCCCCATATTTTTCAGGTACCATCTATTAACATCCCCAAAACCTGGCTGATAGAATTTATCTAGAAGATTATTGAAGTACCTCTCAGCTCCAAAGTTCTACAATGAGAGATACTTGTTAGTCGTGTCAGCTAGTTGTGCTATTGTTACTAGGATATAACACCCACGCCTCTAGTCTACTGGAAGGTTTTTGAGGGCAAGTTTTGGACAAGTGGAGGCCCTGTAATGTTTATTCTCAACACACAGGCACACATATGTACACATTTCACCCAGGACAATGGCCTCCCAAATCTCTCATTGCATCTGCATAAAGGGTACAGGAAATCATACACGGGCCAGGCTCCACTGATGAGCAGACCGCTTTGTAAAGGCCCTTTTAACATCTTCAGTCATCTAGGTTCTGTCCCCAACACAATAATTTTTAAATTGCACCCGTCTATTTTTTAGTTCTACATTCTAGTTCTAGGTATGAAACTTAGTCGTGCTGCTCAACTAATTATCAAATTTTGGGCCATCTCCCCAGCTCTCTGGGCCTCGGTGTCTCTATTCCTCTGAAACCAACCTCTGAGGTTCAGCATTCATTATCTGGCGCTGGCAAATTTTTCAGTTTGTGGCTAGTTAGTTCTACTGATTAGTTTGTGCTCCCAACGATGCCAAGTTTGAGAATTAAGCTCAATTTATCGCGTGACCTTAAAGTAAATAACATTTCAAGGATAAACTTATTCTCTCATCTTTTTTCTTAGAAGACCAAATCTATCAAATTTCTTAGTGATAACATGTTAAATAATTGCCTGGAAAATACTGAAATAGAATGTAAACACTTCCAAATATGCTTTTCTTTAAAAATGAATGGGTTAATGGATACAGAGTCTCAGTTTGGAAAGATAATGAAGTTCTGGAGATGGACAGTGGTGATGGCTGCACAATAATATGAATGTACTTAATGCCACTGAACTTTACACCTTAAAATGTTCAAAATGGTAAATTTATGTTATGCATATTTTACCAAAATTTAATAAAGTAAATGGAACATGATCATGAGAATTATGTTTTATTTCCCCCAGTCTCTTAACATATGAGAAAATGACATGGAAAATTTTTGCTAAATTCAAAATTTTAGTATAATTCTCTTAATTAAAAAAATGCATCCACACAATAATTCATTCAACAAATATTCACTAAGTACGTTAATGAATGTTTATTTCTGAACACAGAAATAAAATGTTTCCTTTGTTCTAACCTGGGATGTTTTACATGCAGACCTTAAAATACTTGACAAGAAATATATTCATTATATCTCAAACAATATCTTCATTGGGAAAGTAGAATAGAGTGGTAATCAAGTGCACAGAGTCATAGACAAAAAGACTTGAGAACTAACATTAATTGCATAACTTTGGGCATATTACAAAATCATTCTAAACACCAGATTTCCCGTTGGTCAAATGGTCATGATGAAATCTTCCATAAATGTTGTTATAAGGATTATATGAGACACCCAAGCACGAGCACAACACATAATGTGTGCCCAACACTTGGTAAATATTCTACAAATGTTACTTGTGATAATGATTATCATTACCAGACTGCTTTTAAAAAAGATTTTATTTTTCTGTTATTGTGGTAAGAACAGAACATATCTACACTTCTAACAGATTTTTTATTGTGCAATACGATATTGTTAACTATAGGCACAATGTCGTACAGTAGATCTCTAGAACTTATTTATCTTGCATTACTGAAACTTTACACCCATTGACTAGCAACTCTCCCACTTCTTCTTATCCTCTGTCCCTGAAAACCACCACCTGACTATTTCAGATACCTCTCATAAGTGGAATCATTTGGTATTTTTCCTTCTATGACTGGCTTATTTCGCTTAGCATAATGTCCTCAAGGTTCATCTAAGCTGACACATTATTGCACGATTTCCTCCTTTTTAAAGACTGAATGACTGTATACATCTCACATTTTTTTATCCATTCATCCATGGATGGACATTTGGGTTGTGTCCACCTCTTAGCTATTGTGAATAAGGCTGCAATGAACATGGAAGAGCTAATATTTCTTTGAGATCCTGGTTTCAATTATTTTGGATAAATACCCAGAAGTGGGATTGCTGGATCTTATGGTAGTTCTATTTTTAAGTTTTTGAGGAACATCAACCCTGTTTCCCATAGCTGTTGCACCATTTTGTATTCCCACCAACAGTATACAAGGATTCCAATGTCTCCACATCCTTGTCAACACTTGTCTTTTTTTTTTTATAACACCCATCCTAACAGGTATGAGGTGATATCTCATTGTGGTTTTGATTTACATTTCTCTGATGATTAGTGGTGTTGAGCATCTTTTCATATACCTGTTTGCCATTTATACATCTTCTTTAGAGAAATGTCCATCCAAGTCCTTTATCCATTTCTTAGTTGAGTTGTTAGTGTTGTCCTTTTGTTTGTTTGTTTTGCTATTGAGTTATGAGAGCTCCTTATATGTTCTGGAAATTTATCCCTTATGTGATATATGGTTTACAACTATGTTCTCCCATTCCCAAATAGGTTGCCTGGTAATTCTGTTGATTGTTTCCTTTGCTGTGTAGAAGCTTTTTAGTTTGATATGGTCCTACTTGTCTATTTTTGCTTTTGGTGTTATATCCATTATATCCATGAATTCAATGCCAAGACCAATGTCATGAAACTTTTCTTCCATGTTTTATTCTAGGAGTTTTATAGTTTTGAGTCTTATGTTTAAGTCTTTAACTCATTTTGAGTTGATTCTTGTGTATGGTGTCACAAAAGACCCCAAATAGCCAAAACAACCTTGAGAAGGAAGAGGTAGAGGCATCATGCTTCCTGATTTCAAGACATATTACAAAGCTACAGGAATTAAAACAGTGTGGTACTGGCATAAAGACAGACATATAGACCAATGGAACAGAATAGAAAGCATAGAAATAAACCTTTCTCTATATGGTCAAGTGATCTTTGATAAGGGTGCCTAGGCCATACAATGGGAAATGGTTAGTTTCTTCAACAAATGGTGGGGGTAAAGTGAACATCCACATGCAACAGAATAAAATCGGATCTGTATCTTTCGCCATACACAAAAATCAACTCAAAATGGATTAGACTTAAATGTAAGACCTGAAACTCCTAGAAGAATTTAGTTTTAAAAATAAAAAATCTATAGAGATCATTGAATGTGTCATTAGTTCCTTGAGGATAGAGACCATAATTATTATTTTTGTACTTCACAAAACTTAGAAGAGTACCAACAGCATCACAGGTATTCATAGAGAATTGATTGATAAAAAAATTCATAAGAAATTGATCTTGTTTAAACTGAACCACCAGACTTCAATGAAATAACTGATTATTTACCTAGATACAGGAAAATTGTGGCGATGGTTGTGGTTCTTTCTTTCCATATTTAATATACTGTCTAGTTCACCTCTACAAATACTAGAGAAACCTAGTATTTGTATTTCATGGTAATTTTCAAAAGGAAATCCCCCAAAAACCTAAGTTACAGAGGTCATAATAATGACAGCACTAGCTCATCTCTTTCACATTATATGTGAGTGTCATTCTTTTTTGAATGCCCAAGAAAAAATTTATGTTGACCCTATGAAAAGAATGATTCCTGGCCAAGCCAGCCACTGAAAAAGTCATCAGCTGGTTTTCAGAGTACCCAGGAGATCTTTAACTAACGGGTTATGCCACATACAGCAATTAAGAAGACACTTTAGGTATGGCTCAGAAGTTTTTTACCTGTCTTTGAGAACCTTTGGGATTCCTACAAGGCACCATGGTTCTAACATCCACCTCCTCATCTTCCTTCCTTGGCTTCCACTTGCAGCAGCAAATTTATAAAAATGCCCCAGCTTCACTGACAAATATATAAGACAACAAGGGAACCAAGACTTTTCAAATTTAGGAGGAATAAAAATTGTTAACAAGACTGAGCTCCTGGGTTACAGATGTAACAAGACAGGTAGAAGCCATGGCCCTCTCCTGAACTTCTGCCCCCTCCCACCACTGGAAACATGTTTGCTGGTTAATTTGTCAGCATTGTCCTCAAACAAAAAGCCCCTTTTTATTGGCAGGTGCAGACAAACCTTGGAAAGCTACACAAAATGGACTCAATAAAAAAAGAGAGATGGCCTTGCTGAGAAGGTAGTTCTTTCTGATTTTCTGTAATAGACTTCGCTTTGCCATGAAATTAAATTTATAATATATCTGCTAGACACTGGGACTCCAGCAAAGCTTCACTATTCCCTGACTTGCCATTAAAGCAGGCATTTTCATGGGGAGGCCATTTCAAGCCAAATAACTGGTTATGTGAACCATTTACAGAAAGCCTTTATTTAAAAAGAAAATGGATAGGCGCTGCCATTTCCAGAAACTGTTAGTATACAGGCATACATTCAAATTTTGTTTTCCTTTGAGAATACTCCTAAAAAGACAGATGTAACATTAGACAATGGGAAGCTTTTTGGCCTACTACAACACCTCCATGCTTATTATTCTGACTCATAATCTAGCATTTATCAAGTGGCAGGCTGCAAATGGAACAGCAAAATCCTATTTCAATAGTGGGTGATCCCATCATAATAAAAATCCAGCCTGTGATTTCAGCTCTGGAGGGAGCATTGCATCAGGTGATATGGAGAGCTGAACATAACCCATGAAGGGATCTACATCAAGAAAGTAGGCATTCCTGAGCCTGAGAAAACTACCCAGCCTACATATGGAGTTCACAGTAAAATGAGCTGGTATTGACCTACTGTGCTTGGAGTTTGTACTGTGACTTCAATTTCCATTTATGCAGCCAACTTAAAAGTTAAAAGAAATAGAATTATAAGGTCAAAAATTAAGAGAAAAACTTTTGGGAGTTAGGTTGGGGAAAGGTGAGGAGGAGCACTTATCACACAGCTGATATCATGTAATTATCAGAGAAAAGTCTAGGTCTTATTTAAAGCTCTTAAATGACAACATGAGAAGGTTCAATCATGCTACAAAATATAAGAAGAATGGAAAGAAATAGCTTATTAAGGATCATTAATTAAACTGTTCAAAAATCAGGCAATTTCCTACTGGCATTGCTCTTTGAGCTCATCTGGTTCAACTTCTCACTGATAAATGACAAGGCTAAGGCTCAAGCGAATGACTTGTCAATGATGAGCCTCTACCTCAGATCTTCAACTCAATCATCCTTCCACCAGGATATGCAGCTTCCGAAACAGATCTGGCAATAATAATGCTAAGACTCATGCCTTGTAAGTGTCTGGAACTTTAATCAAGTTAATTCCTGATATTGTTTCTTAAACAGAATTTCTTTTATTATGAAGCTTGATGTCACCCAAGCACATACTAAATGCTCTAAAGAGCGATTTACCTACTCTCTATCACATGATAGTTCAAGAAAACTGAAACATCTTAGAACATAGCTAGCTTAACAGCACTAAGGCAATGATTAACATAATTCCTCTAGGCAAGAAGTGGATGAAGAGAAGATGAATGAAAGCCAGCCATGATAGACTGTTATTGTAAGATTGATCAAAGCGAGGTACTCACAACAGTAAGAAACCCTTTAAGGATCATGAATGCACAGCCTGGTCACTGGGACTAGTGGCATATCTGCAGGTGGTGGGAAACAAGCCAGCTCAGCTGATATGCAGATGTAATGAATGCTTCTGCTCTCCTGAGAAGAAACTTTGGACCAAACTTTGAGAAGGACACATGGAATGTAGGAGCTGGCAGATATCTCAGTGTGGCTTGGGTTTATTCCCTCATTTTACATGTGAGAAAACTGAGGCCCCCAGAGGTTGCATGGTTTCCTTGAATTCATAGCTCATTGTGCAGATGATTCCCTTCTTACAGAGCAAGTCTAAGGCCAAGGCACTCTTATTCATACCGACACAGAAGGTAATCAAAAAGAAAATTTTGATAAATATTTGATGTGGAAAAGAGTATTTAGCTTTGGATAGCTGATTTGAGTCCATGTTCTATGAATTCTGAGCTTTGTGTATTTGAATCTCCATTCCTTCTTCTGCAAAATGGGGATAATTTTTAAATACATTTTAGGGATTAAATGATAGACTACATTTGAAAGTATTTTGAAACCATAAAGAGATGCACAAACACGACCTTTATTACCTAATCCCTTCTATGAGAATCCATTTTTACAGTAATGTATAATGCTATTTATGGCAAGGATGGTGGGGCATAATGAAGGACATAAAGCATGTTCATGGCTTTGGGGAGCATTGTCATTTGATATGGTTGCATGAATTTCTAGCAAGGAGGATCTACTGCAGGGATTTGTAAATGTTTATAGGTACACAGCCCCTCTTGAGTGTTTGATAAATCTTCTGGATGACATTCCCAGAAAAATGCACATAAACACAAGACTTTACATAAAATTTCAAGTATTTCCAAAAAGCCCAAGTTAAGAACATTGTGCAAAGCAAAACTTTCTGTGAAAAGAAAATCGCCTGCACAATCTGGAAGCCCTTTCTTTTTTTCTTTTGTTTATAAGATAAGGCACTCCAAACCATAAATCAAGCCTCATTCTAAAAGTCACACTGAATTCGAGTCCCAAATACTAAGGCACCTCCACCTACTTAAAATGAAAGGAATAATGGAATGTATACGATTATTCCAGATCAATTTAACACAACAGACAATATAAATCCTCGTAAACTTCTGAATGGGAAATCATAGATCAAAGCACAAAGAGAAGTAACTGTAAGTAAAAAGAATCAATGTAACTGGAAGCACTTGGAAAATTCTAAAACACTGAGCATGGCTAATGCATTAGTTAATATTAATACAAGTTAAAATTCAGAAATTTCTTCCATTAAATTGACAAACATCATTAACTTATTTCTGAGAGCCAATTAATCACATTACTGTTTATGAATTACATTTATACATTCAAATACATATTCTGATCTGTGCATGGATAATGCAGGATTGACTGAACCTTTAGGATTTATTTCTATCTAAAACCGCCTTGTAGCTAAGTCCTAATTATTGCCATACTTACTATAACTGAATGCCTCTGAACCGTCAGCTCACATACGAAGGCAATTTGTAAGATCTCTTCAACGTTTCCTTGAAGAGTCTTTTGTTATGATGATAAAGGGTCTGGAAACCACATCATACGATGAACAGCTCCAAGGACTCTACTCACAAAATGCTATTGTGAGTCCCTCTGTTAGCACTTCTTCTTCTACTCTAATTATTTGTTTATAGGTCTGTCTCCCCATGTCGACTGTGAGATTTTCCATAAAAAGGGCTCTGTTTTATTCATTTTTGTATCCATATATCTGAACATACAACCTAACATGGTTGGTGCTCAATAAATTTTCTAACAGAAGGAAAAAAGTTAGTCAAATAGTAAGAGTAGTTAGAAGGAGGTAGATTTTGATTCAATGTAGGAAAGAACACTAAAAATTTGCTGCATCTTAAGCATACAAGTCCGGCCAATCCTGTATTTGGTCAGTAGCTACATAACCAAGATGGCGTAGATAGGAAGTCCTGGATTAGGTACAGAGATATGTGAAAAGACTATACTGGAATGTACAGCTCTGAAGTTCTATCCTTTCACACAGTGTTGACAGTGTATTACATTTCCCTCCTCACTACCCACACTGAGGGATTCTAACCATTTTTCTTACATTAGTTTTTACATCTTCCCAAATTGTTTATTCTTCCACAAATTCGTTTTTAATGCCTCAAAAGAAAAAGCAAAAAAGAGGACAAGGAATACTTAAGAGGTAAATTGATACTTTAAAGTGTACTTTACCCTTTTTTTGCTTTCTCTTTTGAGGTATTAAAACTACCTAAGGATAGGGGCTGGCCGAGTTGCGTAGTGGTTAGGTTCATGCACCCTGCTTCAGTGGCCTGGGGTTTACCGGTTTGGATCCCCGGTGTGAACCTACACACTGCTCATCAAGCCATGTTGTGGTGGCATCCCATATACAAAGTAGAGGAAGATTGGCACAGATGTTAGTTCAGAGACCATCTTCCTCAAGCAAAAAGAACAAAAACAGAGGAAGATTGGAAATAGTTGTCAGCTCAGGGTCAATCTTCCCCCCACACACACACAAAAGAAACCTACCTAAGGACAAAAAGAATCACAGCAATGCAGGTATATATCCGACTATGAGAAATGAATCCCTGTTAAATATTTAACTGTGAAAAAATTGCTACCCTCAATGCCTGAATTTGATTTCTTGATCATACAAGCAACTTAAATGTACTTGATAACAATTTAAAAAACCTCAACAGATACAAATCTACGGCCTGCAAGCTTGACTTTATCAAGACATTGCCTTTCAACAAGGATTTTTTAAACTGTTCCCTTTGTTCCTTGTAGTCATCAAAGAATTAGAAGCTTTGAGAAGTTTACATGAATGAAGCATTATCCGACTGATGTAGCGCATAGAACACTGAGATAGAAGCTGAACGATAACCCTTCCCACAAAAAGCACTCTGTCTACTTGAATCCTAAACTACATGCACTCTTAACTTAGAGAGACCTTTCCACTTCAATCCCTGGTATATGAACAAACAGAGAAATAAATGCAGCAGTTAAAGCTGGACCAGAGTGAGAAAAAATGGCCTGAATAAAAGCATAGAAATTAACACAAAACTGGAGAACAAGAAAAACATCTTGTTTCAAAAAGCAGAGTCCAGAAGCTCAGAACAGACGGACGCGTACAGCATTCTTTTTGACTTTCTGAGATGAGAAGAGCAATGGCTAAGGGATTGTCATTGTGACAGACCAGAATAAGAGAGCAGTGAAGTGGAAGGATTCTGCAGATGTGTGGAGCAGGAAAAGAGGGGTGGATCCCAAGAGGTGAATTAAAACACAGAGAACCAGACTGACACGAAGTCTAAGTCAAATCTAGAAGCCCAGAGGTCAGCTGGTTTCACATAAGGGCACACTCATAAATAAGACTCTCTGCCTTGTTTCCTGCAATGAGCTAGATAGATGTCGAGCATAGCCGGTTTCAGGCCTGTAGATGAATCTTGTTCTTTACCAAAGGGGGAGGTAAGATGTTGTGATCAACTCAAATGTTGACATATGCTACAGATTCTACACTTGGGTGGAAGAGAGTAGATTATGTTCTCTCTTGCTGTTTCTGGGGGTAGCTTGTGTGGTGTAAGGTGTTACTGAAAAGGATTTCAGATTCACACAAATAGTCAGGGATGTTAGTCAAAAGACTCAACAGCTAGAACAGCAGCATCTACCAATCAGAATAGATACTCCAAAATCAGGACACCAGCTGTGAAAGGGTACAATGTTACCTTCTGAATATCAGCCCTGCTTAGTTTATGAACACAGTTCTGAGGATGAAAAGGGCCTCCCTTACTTTGACTCAGTGTCCCAATGCTGAAAGGCCTACTATGTCTGGAACTTCTTTTACATTTACAGAGTCCCCTTGAGGCTCTTTTCATCCTGTTTTAGAGAAAGGTGTAAAGCAGATCATAGACGGTAGATGGAAAATAGGATATTATTTGCCCCAAGTTCTGAAAATGTATAGAATTGTACACATAATAGGAGAATAAATATGGAAAGGAGTAAATGTTCCGCAAAGAGGAATATAGAAGCTTTATCAGAATAACTAATAGAAGAGGAGGAAAGAAAGTGAGGGTTATTTGTTTGGTTATTTGATTGGCCTGTTTTTCTCACTGGACTGGCCTTTAAGTTAGTGACTCTCTAAGGTTAAGAATCATATCTATTTTACTTAAGAATAATGGTATCCCCAGTGCTGAGAACATAGCAAAAGCTTAATACATTTTTTTTACTCTCTCAGTTTTTAACCAGTAAACACACACACACCCCCCACACACACATTTTTGAAGAATTTGTATTTCTGGTGGTATGACAGACTAAACACTTTGTTTAACCCTTCCACTGGAAACAACAACAGACATTTCTGAATAAAATGTATTTTAAAAGCTTGTTAAATTCATTGATGAGCTAGCAAAAGAATAAGGCATAATGAGAAGTGAAAAATTAAATGAGAACAGGAGCCCAGAGAATAAAGACAGGTTTACAAAATCTAGTAAATTTGAACTTTGGTTTCCAGATTTCTCAGAGCACGTGGGACAAGTATCAAAGCACAGAATTGGCTCAACAACCAGAATCTAATAGAAACACTCCCTTATAAAGTTGGTCTCCAAAGGTTACAACTTCAAGGCAAAGGTAACCTAGAAACATTCCTCCCCTGTCACCCACTAGGAAATCATGTCTTAACATTTGAAACTTGAGTATGTGTAGGAAGAAGTATTTCCCTCAAGAATTTGTAATCACTAGCCAGCCATCTTGGTTCCACAAGCATAATTCTCATTAATGAAGGAGCTAAAACGAAACAAAACAACCATCAAGCCAAGAATTAAGCTTACAGCAATGCTGGATTGATAGTACCCACAAATATCTAATAAAAGAAAAAATAAACTTTCTTTGAAGAAATTAACCTTCAATGCAGGTTTCCAAGAACTTTCACAGCCTCAAGGAATTTGAGCATTTGCTTGAAAAACTCATGATAATCACAGGGGCCAGCCCAGTGGTTTAGTGGTTAAGTTCACGCATTCTGCTTCAACGGCCCAGGGTTCACTGGTGCAATCCAGGGCGCGGACCTAGCACTACTAGTCAAGCCATGCTGTGGCAGCATCCCACACAAAGTAGAGGAAGATTTCCACAGGTGTTAGCTCAGCCACAATCTTCTTCAAGCAAAAAGAGGAAGATTGGCAACAGATGTTAGCTCAGGGCCAATCTTCCTCCCCTCCACACACAAAAATCATAATAATTACAAGTGCACAAAGAAACAAGGCATCAAAAGAGGGGGCCAGCAGGAAAAAAAGAGAAAGAGAGAGAGCAAGCCAAGTTATAAGTATAAAGCCTTAGATTCTGGAGATATCAGACACAAAAAGAAACACGAACTAGAAAAACAAGTTTATTAGTTGAAATTAGATACTCAAGGGAGAGGTATAGTAACAGATTAGACATAGGCAAAGAGGGAAATATTTATTGAAATATACAACAGAAAATATTACCTAGAATGTATGACAGAGAAATGATGAGATAGAAAATATAAAAGAGAAGTTAAGAGGCAGGGAGGGTAAAGGGGACAGGTCTTAAACACACGTCGTCAGAGATCTAGAGGGAGATAGGAAAAGGAATGAGAGAGAGGTAATAACTGACCAGACAATGGCAAGCATTTTCCAAAGCTGAAAAGACATCTAGTTACAGATCCAGGAAACCCAACAAATCTCAAACTGTATGCATGAGAATCTCAGATCTAGACAAAGATCTTAACAGTCAGAGAATGAAGATAGATCACCTTCAAAGGAACAAGAATTAGACTGAAAATTGATTTCTTCACAATAATAGTGAAATCTAGAAGTCTGTGTAATGATATGATAGCCAGAATTCTAATATTCCCTGCCCCTGGTGGACACACATCTTCTCCCAGTTAATCAATCAAATGTTGCTGTGAAGTGTGAATAACATTTTGCAAATATAGTTAAGGTCCGAAATCAGTTGACTTTAGGGGGATTATCCAGGTCTGCCTCACCTAATGATAAGAGGCCTTGAATCTGGTCTAGAGGTCAGAGACGGAGGAAATCAGAGATTTGAAGCATGAGATTCGCTATGGTGTAGCTGGTTTAAAGGTGGAGGAGGCCACACGGCAAGGACTGTGGGCAACCTCTAAGCACTGAGAGCAGCCCCAACAGA
This sequence comes from Equus asinus, assembly GCF_041296235.1. Classification (NCBI taxonomy): domain Eukaryota; kingdom Metazoa; phylum Chordata; class Mammalia; order Perissodactyla; family Equidae; genus Equus; species Equus asinus. The sequence continues at coordinate 20,659,009 of NC_091801.1, read as the reverse complement.
CAGCTTGCAAGGACACACAGAGGACCTCAGTCCTATAACCACAAGGACCTAAATTCTGCCAACAAGAAAGAGCTTGGAAGCAGAATTTTCCACAGAGTATCCAGAAGAAAGTTCAGACTGGTGAATGCCTTGATTTCAGCCTTTATATATCCTGATGGAAGAAACCAGCCATACCATGCCAGATTTCTGACCTGCAGAACTGGGAGCTAATAAATGGCTGTGGTTTAACCTGCTGTGTTTGTGGTAATTGGTTACACAGCAATAGAAAACTAACATAAATGAAAACTTTAACATGCTATGACAAAATTACTATAAATCTAGAAGTCTTCACTCAGCAAAATATGTATTTCAAAAATTAGGGCAAAATAGGCATTTTTAAACCAGAAAAAATATCCCCAAAGAGTTTTCAATGAAAAAACCCTTGCTAATAGAAAATATAAAAGATATACTTTCCACCTATTGATGGAAAGGGACCCAGGTGGTGGTGGCAAAAAGGGATGAAGAACAAAGAAAGTGGTAAATTTGCAAATACATTTAAATTGATATTAACTGCAGAAAATAAAATAATGGAATTAAAAATTATAGCATTAAAACATATAACAATAGTATATAAGTCAGAAAAGGGATGATAAATTTTGATATGATAAAATTTCTAAAGGAATCTCTAAAAAATATAAATAGAATGAATAACAGAATTAATGAAGGAAGAGAAATTTTGGATGATAAAAGAGTAATTAATTTAAAAGGAGGAGGCAAAATAAGAGGAAAAAGAACATAGAGGAAGATCAAATCAAAGCAAAAAATGGCAGAAATAAAACCAAATAAATATTAATCTAAGAAAACAACTAAATATCTTGGTTAAAGGATAAAGAGAGTAAGACTAAGTTTTTGAAAATCCAGCCACATGTTATTTTCAAGATATATATCTAAAATATGAGGATACAGAATTGATACAGGTCGAAAATAGTCAATAACATAATTATTTATCAAAAGAAAGCTGATAAGGCTATATTAGTAACAATGAAGTAGAGTTAAAAGCAGAAAGTATTACTATATATAAAGAACATCAGCGAATAATGATAAAAGTTTTATTTCATACAAAGATATAAAAATTCTGAAATTATATGAACTTACTAGGATAATTTTAAAATAATAGAGTAAAAATTCTAATAATTTCAATGAGAAATGGAAAATCCATCATCATATTGAAAGGCTTTAATACAACTTTTTAAGTAACTAATTGATCAAGTGAAGAAAATATCAAGGATATAAAAGTTCTGTATGCAATAATTAACACGCATTATCTAATGGTCATATAGAGAACATGCGTCCTAAAACTAGAGAATATACATTTTAATCACATATGTCACATTAATGAAAGCTGGTCATAAGCTGGAGCATAAAATAAATCTTAAAATATTTCAAGAAATTAGTATACAAACCATATTCTCCCACTACAGTGCAGATAAGTTAGAAATCAAAAACCAAAAGATCACTATAGAAAGTATTTTAAAAACAAAGAGTTTAGAAATTAAGTAACACACTTCGAATTAGTAAATGGATCAAATATAAATGAAAATTTACAAATTGCTTTAAATGATAATGAAAATCTTATGAAACCCTGTGGGATACTTCTAATGTGGTACCTCAAGGCATATCTATAGTTTCAAATATTTATTGGAAAAACTAAGAATCTCACTTAGCATATAGAAAGAAAAAACAAATAAAACCCAAGAATGAAGATGCAGGGAAATAATGAAGATAAGTGTAAAAATAATAAAATAGAAAGCAAGTGCACAATAGAGATATACATAAAAGGTAATGCATCATTACTATGCTGAGTTTATTCTAGCAATGCAAAGTTATTTAATATTAAAAATGTCAATTGATGTAATTCATCATCTTAATGGATTAATGGGGGTAATTTATATGATCGTCTCAACAGATACAGAAAAAGCATTTGATAAAATTCAACATCTATCTCATGATAAAAACACTTGCAAAAAAACACTTGCCAATAGAAGAAAACTTCCTTAGCTCGATAAATATTATCTACCCAAAACTTGCATCAAATATCATACTTAAAAGTAAAACTTGAGTGGAGAATATCAGGAACAGGCAAAAGTACCACTTCTATTCAATGACATACTGGCAATCCTAAACATTGCAGTAAGGCAAGAAAAGAAATGAAATATATAAGAATTAGAAAGAAAGAACAAAGACTGTCTTTTTTGTTATATAGAGATGATAAAATTGTGTAGACAACTATTTAGAATCAATGAGAAGAATTATCAGCCTTTCTAGATTAAAAAAAAATCAATTTCACTTCCATATGTGAAAATTATATAATTAGAAAATGTAATTTTCAAAAATGCCTCAGTTACAATAGTATAAAAATTATGAAGTACCAAGTAATAAATTTAACAAAATCTGTGCAATAAATTCTTGGAGAATTTTTAAAAATATGTTTGATAAACATTAAAGAAGACAAATAATTAGAGAGATATACATCATGTTCATTTATTGGAAGACTATATAACCTGAGGATTCTCTCTAAATTGGTTTATAAATTCAATGTTATTTCCAATATTTTTGTTGGTTGTTTTTATTAAAATGGACTTTTAACTCATATCTCACAGAAAAATCAATTTCAGGCACATTAAAGATTTAAATGTAATAAACAAGGCTATAAAGCTTCCAGAAAACAATACAGAAAAATAACTTTATGACCTCACAGTAAAGAAGAATTTCTCAAACAAGATAAAAAAAAAATCCAAGCCATAAATGGATGATCCATCAATTTGACTACATTAAAACTGAGAACTTCTGTCTTTAAGACAATGTAAAAAAGTCAACATATAAGCCACAATATGAGATAGGAGTACATAAACATCTTGGTCAGCCACCAGCAGACCATATGGCACCTTTGGACAAATTAGTAAAGTCATCATGACTTAAATTTTTTGTGAGTATAGTTTTGTAAAACCTGAACAGCCTCAGTAGGCGCCATCCCTGCGTATTACCAAATTCTTGCATAATTATGTGCGCACACACACACACCCTTGCCTTCCTCCATATCCTGGGCACACATTTCAGCAATGTACATACTTCATGCCCTCTTTCGACCTCTTAGAAGAGGCCAAAATTTTAGGCAGAGGTAGGAATTGAGGCTCCAAGACTGGAGGCAGGAGAGAGAAGTGATTTCAGCAGAAGCCCAGAGCTCAGTAGATGGCTGAGTATCTGCTTTCCCAAGTGCGTACATGGTGATTTGTAGCTGTGCATACCAATGTGCGATTTTGGAGGAATGGACTCTCTCCTGCTGCTCCAGGACTAGGGCCTGCCTGCACTCTAGTATATAAGTTAACAAAATAGATCATACATGAACAGCGTGTCTGCAGGTGTACTCTCCCGAGCAGTACACAACAAATCATGTATGTCCAAAACATGTGTATGCCGACCCTGAAAAATCTCTTACAAGTCAGTAAAACAACCTCAAACAACCTAATAGAAAGTGGGCAAAAAACATGAGCAGGCACTTTACACAACAGGGAAATGCCCAATAAATATATGAAAAGGCACTCAATCTCATTAGTAATTAAAGAAAAAAACAATTAAAACCACTGCAAGACTCCATTTCGCATCCATCAGTTTGGCAAAATTAAAGCCTGACAAGTATTTGCAAAGTGATGACATGATGAGAGCACTCCTGGCAGGAGTATAAATTGACGCATCCACTTTGGAAAACAATTTTGCATTATAAGGTGAAGTCAAAGATGTTCAGATCTTCAGATTCAGTAATTCTATTCTAGGTATAAACCCTTGCACATGAGCATCAAGACACGTGTTCAAGAATGTTCATCACAACACAAATTGTAATAGCACATAACTAAAAATTGGAAAGTCATGTCATTCAACAGTAGGAAAATTGGAAGTCTGAAAAGTGCCATCTTTCTATCTGGGCAAGGCTTTAGAAGTCCCCACTCTGGCCATCTTCCACAGGGTGATGAGTCCATGGGACCAAAAGAATACACCAAACCAGACAATGTACTCCACGACTATATCATATTCAGGGGAACTGGCACACCACGACATCCCCAAGCCTGCTTCCATGGCCTGCAGTGGGAATTGTCTGAACCAAGGCAAACCATGCTACTCATAAGTGTGAGGAATGGTCAAGGAGTGGCTGTCATTGGGGGCCAAGAGGGTGAGCATGGACAGAGTTTGAAAGTTCAGACTAGGGTATACAGATAGGTGCATGTGAGATGCAATGAAATCATAAAGGGGTCAGGCTGCGGGGACGAAGGCACAGTCTCTCCACATTTCGGTGCACACAGTGAGGCAGTCTGGGAATTCTAAATTTAAACCTGGCCTTCGAGGTCCTTACCAAGGTATATTTGCCCAGAAGGTACAATAGAAAGTTACATATAAGAGTTTGTTGGTTTGATTTATAAATTTCAAATATTCAATCATACGGTATGCAGGCATCTATTTACGCTTGCCCTAGGCCCTGCAAAGAGAGCAACAGGCCTAATGATGGAAATCAAAAAGAGACTCTTCAATGGAGAATTACAAGAAAGTGTATTTTAATCATTCTGTGTGATACAAACTAAGTAGTGACCACATTAATGAAACTAATAGAAATATAGAAATAAAAAAAAATAATGATAGAAGGAATACATAACTCACAATGTTTTCATCCCAAGAAATTCAAACTTTTTATCTCTCTGGGTACCTCTCCAAAACTTATCAAAAACGTTGAGAAACTAGAAATAGCTGAGTAATTACACATGAAAATAAGTGCAGTACATTGTATGTGGAGCTTTTATTGGGTATTAGACATTGTGTCAAAATCTCTTCATATTTAATTTTAAAGCATAAAATTATGTCATTAACTTAAGTCAAGGAATGTAGAATAGAGTTAAGAAAGACACCTCGGCTCATTTCACCAATTTTCCATTTTCAAAATCATACGCTCTATAAAAATTCTATTTGGCTTAGGAAGTTTGACTATTTTTTTCTATGCAACATCCCCATTATTTTTTGTGGAAATGGTAACTTTTTCACTATAGACTTTAGATTCAGGAGCCTATTTTTTAAGGGGGCACAAGATAACTGTATTTAATGTGAGTTTGTTTAATCATCCCCATCCTAAAACTTGGATTATGTGACAGAAAAAAGAAAATATTGCAGCATAGTTCTCCAAGAAAATGAAAGCCATCAATTAATCTCAAAGATATGAGAACCAAGTACAAATGAATGGGAAAATATGGCTAAGCTTTTGCCAAAATAAATCCAAGAGAAAACGAAGGGAAGTAATCACAGATGTTTCAGCATTGGAAGAGATTTATAAAAATCCTCTATTCACAACCCAATTCCTGACATCCACTCATCTATCTCCTCAGCTAGAATAGCTTTGTTATTGTAGGACCCGCATGAAGAACAGTCCTGACACTTGGTAGGTGCTCGCTAGTAAACATGTGTTGAATGAATGAATGAATGAGCAAATAGACTTTATGTCTTAATAGGTTCACTTGCTAGTCTTTTTTTGTCATCTTTTTACTTATTTTAGGCTATGTGCAATTAATTAATGACTCTTAGAGCTTCCACTTTCTCCCTTAATTCTTACTTTGGAGTGTCCTTTCCTTTTTTTCCTCACTTAGAGCACTTTGGTATATAAAATTTCAGTGAGCTTAAAAAGTTAAATATTAATCTGCATAGCATAGTCATGGCCACTGCATTTCTCCTTTTTAAATAAATGTAGAACAATTTAATATACCATGTTTCATTAATAGCATCTTAAATAAATCTCTCTTTTGGAATTATCTTGCTTGATCTCTTGTTCCCAATGGTTTTACTTAGTAGGCCAAATCTGGACCAAGTTTCATTTGGGAAAGACAAATCACAATTTTTAAATATTTTTAAGGGAGCAACACACTGGTGTATCTGGAAGTGGACCACATAACATCTAGCTTGCTTTATTTCTTAATTGCTCTTATTCTGAGCTGGGTGTTCTTCTGAAGTGTGACAGTGTTTGCCAAGCACTGAAGGTGAAGAGAAAAAATAGCAAGAGCCTCCTTGAGAAAGAACAGAGGAGAAAATTAACCAGAAGGGAAATCAAAACTAAGAATTGCATAGGAAAAAAAAAAACAATTATGAAGTCATTAAAGTTGCATTACCATGAGTCAAAGTTAAAAAAAATAGCAAATACTCCAGACTTTTGTAAATAAATGCATAGCTGTATCCTGTTCTGTCAGACTCGAAATAAGGGATAAGTAATTAACCTTCAGGTTGTCAGATTTGATACTCAGTCATCATTGTGTCTCCAGTGGTATAAACCCCAAAGGAAAACATAATTCTTGTTGCTGTCACTCTCATTTGTGGCCCCAAATCACATAGAGAAAGTTTTTTTCTGCTTCTTTTTCAATGCAGAATGCTGCCTATGAAATTGATTTTCGTAGAATAATAAGCCAGCTGAAATGTCTTCTGAATGATAACATTCCAGATTCCAGATTTAGGTATCACATGATTGCATATTGAAAGCTAATTCACATGTTTTGCTGATCAGTTGAGACATTTTCTAAATTCTTGTGGTTGGTTGACATATATTCAAAATAATTATCATGGGATTCCTAGGGATACCAAACTGATAACTGATCTCCAGGACGTAGGAGTGATGAGTTTTAAGCATCAACTCTCATCGTATGTATTTCTCAGCTTCAAATAATAAAAAAAATTATGAATCTCCAAATTATCTTTATAAACTTGCTCTCCACCCTGGGTATGGAGAGAGCTAAATAAACGAAATCCCACTGCTGACTGTGAATAAATCATCAGTCGTGTGGGCAAGAAATGTAAGACGTTTATATTATTTCCTTAACATACACAATGAAACCATGAGATGAAAATATTCCTCTATAAACTTCAGGAATTTTCTTAGTACTCATTTTCTTCATTTTAACTAACTTCTTGATCTGTGATCTTTTCATATACATGCTTGGAAACACACTACTATTAGTTACATTAAGATCACTGGTGCAATCCTTATGGCTTTGTCTTACCCGTTAATATATTCATGGTGAATAAGCTAAAATAAATCAGCACAAAAAAGCTTTACTTCTTAGGACAAATGTGTCTACCTCGCAGAATCGATAATGTATTATTAGTATGTCTAACAGGCTTTCTGCCTAAATACTGGTTTTACTACCTCTTTTCAAACAAAGCATATGAATGTTGGTTTGTTCACTTTTCATGAAAATATTTCAGTCTAGCATTGCTTCTTTTATTAAGTTGCATTCCCATTTGAAGACATTTCAGACACAACGACCCCACCAAAGTACATAGAACCACAATAGAAAGTGAAGGTTTAGGAATAAATGCAATATGGAAAATTTTTTTAAGATTTTAGATAACAAGCAACATTTAAAAATTTTTATTTCTTCTTTGGAAGATAACAAGAGGCACATATTCGATTCGAAAAATGATTTGAGGGTAAGAAAAGGCTTGTTTTATCTTGCCTAGTAATAGATTTTTTTTCTTTTGCTGAATTCTCTGCGTGAATAACAAGAGTGGCAGCCATTTTCTCTCAGCTCAACATCAAAACCCCTTTCATCTGCTGTCTAAATGCAAACAAAGCAAACCTTCCACCAGGCCTTTCTTTCCAGATAAATTAAAACTCTCATGTCCTGGGGCCTAAATCAAGCCTACAGGCCTTCCCTAGATAAATCGGCTCTCAACCTGAAATCTTCTTGCCACACGTGCTCCTTGTAAGATAATTTTGCAGTAGCTAATCAATAATGCAACAGTAAATTGCATTTAAATAAACATTAGCAGCCCCTCTTAATGAATAAAACCTCATCTGCAATTTGTCAAAGTCAAAAATACTGGACTCTTTTGATATTCATTGAAATATTGGAAATTGGAGCTTTGACAGATTTTATGTACATTGCAATTACCATTGTGTGTGTGTGTGTGTGTGTATGCACTAAAAAAAGGCTTATTTTTATACATTCTGGACTGAATATAGTGGAACATACAGCAGGTTTCTAGACTGGAATTCATATGTCTGCTACCACCCTGGTTAAAAATATATTGAGATAATCCTGCTTTCCATTGCAAATTATGAGGCAACCAAGTTGTATGTATCTCATTTGAATTTTCTGACTTTAGATGAAAAAAACTAGAAATCTTTATTCTGAAATGATGATGAGAAGGAAAACTACTTGATTTGATATTACATATATCATTATTTTTGTATTTCACTGGAGAAAGTCATTATTATTAAGGAATTCTGAAATAATTATAGAAATTAGGAGGAATCATTGACTTTCAAACCCAATATTTTAGATTTATAAAAATCCTTTTCTAAAAATATATATATTTTTATGTAGACTATAAATGTTATAACAGGCTTTAAGTATAAGTCTCTGACACTCACTTCTATTATTCCACAGAATGCTTACTTTAGAAAAGTAAATGGCTAGGGGCTGGCCCTGTGGCCGAGTGATTAAGTTCGCCAGCTCCGCTGCAGGCGGCCCAGTGTTTCGTTGGTTTGGATCCTGGGCGCGGACATGGCACTGCTCATCAAACCACACTGAGGCAGCGTCCCACATGCCACAACTAGAAGGACCCACAACGAAGAATATACAACTATTTACCGGGGAGCTTTGGGGAGAAAAAGGGAAAAAAATAAAATCTTAAAAAAAAAAAAGAAAAGTAAATGGCTATTATTTTAAAAGTGCTTTCAAAGGACTAAACAAATATTCAGACATATCTTTGGCTATAATCTGTGAGAAAGAAGGTAAGACTACATCTGTGAGTTGTCATATTTTGAGGTGTTCTGTGATTTTTTTTAAAACTCCAAGTTTAACATCATTTTCTGGATAATAAATATATCATATTTTAGAGATCCAGACTAGAACACTCAGTTATAGTCAAAATTATTCCCATTTCAAAACTATAAAAATAAGTAACACTTTCTATTTTATAGGAATTTCCAAGTTTTTAGTGTGGGAATCAAATGGAATAATATTATGATATAAAGGTTTGCTTGAAGAAGGAAGCTACTCTTTAGAAATATCATTAGAATTAAAGCCATTTTTAATTTATATATTCTCCACATAATGTCATTGGAGAAGAAAAAGGAATTATTGTGTTTCACAGATGGAAAAATCTCAATGTCAAAAGACTACCATTCACTCAGTCAGAGCTCCCCCAAGAACCAGTGTTCAATGTACCTAGTCAGTTCCTATGCCATTTCTCCAGTTCACATATCAAATGGACGCTCAAAGATATGACCAAAATAGACTGACAAAGAAAAATCAAGCCTGAGAATGCGTGCATAGATAAATCAACAGGGTCATTTTGACCCCTTAGAAAACATCCTTTGAAATATTCACACTTTCATACAGCTAATCATTGGTGAGGACATCTCTAAACGACATGTTCAAAAAGATTTAATCTAAACATGAGAAAATGATTAGTGTTCTAATTTGTTAACCTTTCTATCTGCCTCAACTCACAGTGACGAGTATTCTACCATACATCACAGAGACCCCAGTGGCATTCGATATGCCAGGCATCAAGAGGCATGCCCACCTCAAGCACCAGGCCTCAGGGGAAAATCTACTAATGTTTATCTCACTCAAAGCTTAAAAGCCAATGGAGATGCAGAACCAAGAAGACCTTAGAATGGGAAAAAGTTATGAGCTAATCAAAAGTTTAGGCCTTGCTCCAATTAGTTGTCTCCTTCTTCCCATTTAGAGAAGGAAAATCGATGGAACAAACTTACCACATCACAAAATTTTGAAGGTCTATTCATACCTACACTAAAATAACTTAGAGAGGCCCTATAACCTTAATGAGGAACAAAATAATTAGGAATATCCTGACCCTTGTTTATTGAGAATGGAAATGACCTAAAAGATTTGTGCTTCTGTCAAAAGTTTTAAAATTTAATATTGTCTTAACAAAACCACAGGTTTTAAATGTAAAAGCTTTTTTATAAAGCTCTTAGAAACACAGAAATAAGTTTTTGTGACCTTTTGAGTCAGGCAATGGTTTCTTAGGTATGAAAACAGAAAAAAAAAATAGATAAATTTGACTTCATCAAATTAAAAACTTTGAGTATCAAAAGATTAAGAAAATGAAAAGACCACCCATAGAATGGAAGAAAATATTTATAATTTTTATATCTGGTAAGGGATCTGTAACCAGACTATACAAAGAACACTTACAACTCAACAATAAAAAGGCAAATAACCAAGTTAAAATATGAGTAAAATATTTGAATAGACCTTTCTCCAAAGAAGATACATAAAGGCCCAATAAGCATGTAGAAGGATGCTCAACATCATTTGTCATCAGGGAAACGCACAAAAAAATCATAATGAAATAATCCTTCATACTCACCATGTTGGATATAATCAAAGACAAATAATGACAAGTGTTGGCAAGAATGTAGCGAAATTGGAACCCTCATACACTGCTGGTGCAATTGTAAAGTTGTGTAGCTTCTGTGGACTTTTTGAAAATTCCTCAAAAAGTTTCATAGGACCCCAAAATTCTACATCTAGGTATAATCCCAAGAGAGATGAAAACATGTGTCTACACAAAAACTTATACACAAGTGCTCATAGCAGCACTATTCAAGATAGTCAAAAAGTGGAAACAATCCAAATGTCCATCAAATGATGAATGGATAAACAAAATGTTTTATATCCATATTATGGAATATCATTCAACAATAAAAAGGAATGAAATAATGATACATGCTACAACATGGATCAACATTTAATAAATTGTGCTGAAGTTAATACAGCCAGTCACACACACACACACACACACACACACATAAAACCACATACTGTACGATTCCATTTATGTGAAACTTCCAGAATGGGCAAATCCATACAGACAGAAAGTAGATTAGTGGTTTCCAGGGGCTAGGTGGAGGGAGAAATGGGAGTGGCTGATAATGGGCAGAGGGTTTCTTTTGAGGGTGATGAAAATATTTTAAAATTACGTTGCTATAACAGTTGAACAACTGCGAACATCCTAAAAACCACTGAATTGGAATTCATAAAAAGGTAGGTACTGTGATATGTAAAGGATATCTCAATAAAGCTGTTATTAAACACACACATATAGAGCCTTAATCAAAGTTAGACAGAAATTGATTAGACTCTCAGCTCTTCCATTCATCAACTGGGTTACTTTGGGGATGGTGGCTTTTTATCAATAATGAATCTAGAGCCCCCAGAATTTGGCTGATTATGCGTATTCAATAAGTAACAACATTGCATTTAAGAGGATAGACCCAGCAACCGAACTGAGTGAAACCCTGGCTGTACCACTGAGAAGCTGTCTGCCCTTGGTCAAGTTATTAATCTCTCTGTGCTAAAATTTTCTCATCTGTAAGATGGGAGACAATAATAGCACCTACCTCATGCAGGTTGTCATGAGCTCTAACTGAGTTACTACAGGTAAAGTGCTAGAAGCCTTTGAGATATTCAAGACATCAGTATCTGAATACCAAAGGAGTAATACTTTCTCACATTTCTGTGATTGCCCCCACACTATGAATTCCAAACAATAATTATTAGATTACAGCATTTATACTCAGCCACGAAGACTTTTCAACAGAGATGTTAGAAAGTGATATTTAATGCACACATATATGTAAACAAGTGATATTTATGTTAAAATATGTCATCTATGGATGGCACATTCATATGGAATATAGGCAGAGGCCCTTGTGCACGGCTAGGGGAAAGTTTGATTCAGGCATGAAAAATCAATTTGAATTGAAATATTATTTGTAATTATGTTTAAAATACTAGAATTTTCCTAAAGTAACAATTTAGTAGCAATGAGCAACTTCGAAGCTCATTGTGAGTGCTCAATAAAAACATCTTCCAAATGTTAAAGAGTAATGCACAAGGGATTTTTCAAAACCACCTAACTTGTTCAATTTTTTAATCCCAAATAAAGCTTGTCACTGTATTTGGGTAAGACCATTTTGATAATTTACTTATAGACTACAAAATATTCTCCTATACTATAATATTAATGTCGTAAATAAAAAGCTTTTATTTAGTTATTTCCCCTAATGAGGAAAAAAGGAACAGGTAAGAAAAGAAAGTTGATGAAGGTCTTATGGTTTATAAGTGGCAGGGCCAGGACTCAAACCAGCATCTCTTAAACCCTAGGCCATACTTCTCTCTGTTGTACTACTGGATCCTGCACTTCTTCAATAAAAGAAACGAAAGCAAAACCATATAACAAAACCATACAGTTTCATGGATCACCCACCATGTGACGGGAACTGACCTTTTGGTATCTTTTGAGATAAAGACAAAACACTACATAAATTTAGTTACAACTTTTAAATTTTATTTTATTAAGCACATCGGTATCTACATATATTTGAAAAAATAGTAACTCACACAATTAAGTGAGCAGAGTAGGGCAGCATGGCTACAGCCTAATCAAAACTCTCTTCAGAATTCTCTCATGACTTTCACCACCCACTCTTCATGTCACAGAACTCATAATCTGCTGTTTGGGGTTTTGTCTGCTTTATTTAAGGCACTATATGCAGTTACCCTTGAAATAGACCAAACAGAAAAGTAGCTTTTAACTACCAAATATCAACTCTTTTTTTATTTTTATTTAAAAAATATTTTTGGTGAGGAAGATTGGCCCTGAGCTAATATCTATGCCAATCTTCTGCTATTTTGTATGTGGGATGCTTCCACAGCATGGCTTGATGAGCAGTGTGTAGGTCCACGCCTGGGATCTGAACCTGTGAAGCCCAGGCTGCCAGAATGGAGTGTGCAAACTTGACCACTATGCCACTGGGCTGGCCCCAAAACATCAATTTTTAATGCACCAGGAGAGGATTTAGGAGTTCATAAGGACAGCTGGGTGAAGCCTAAAATGAGACTAGAGTATTTGGGTTAAGCATTTTCACTTGTGGCCCCCCACTGACCCCAGCCTGGAGGATGCCTAAGGATTGACTAAGCAGTTCAATAGGAAAGGAAAGAAACTTTCAATTAAACATTCACCACAGCAGATGGATTATATACCTTTTATGGTATGATTTAGGCATGGCTATGGGGAAACAATCTTAGCAAATTTCAGTAGTTTTTCCTCAATGATACAAGTCATAAAAACCAGAACCGGGGTTCTAACCAACCAGGCTCTACTTGACTCTAAATCCTATGGTCTCTCTATCATGCAGCTCTTCCACAATCCACCCAGAAGGCTCTTTAGGGAACTAATGGGGTAACTTTCTAAGTCTACTCACAGCTCTCCAAAATCGAAGCCAACCTGAAGTCACAGTTGGGTGAATTCAATAAGGGTCTATAACTAAGTCTTCCTAGAGCAAGGAGAAGAATCCTCTGAGGGTTGTCAAGGATAGATTACAGAATTCTGCTGAGAGTTAAAGACTTGGCCTCCCATACTAAGCTCAGTAATTGAATGTCTTGGATGAACTCACTTAAGTTTTGGGTGCTGCAGTTTTCCCAGCTATGAAATGAGAATTACCAAATGAAAAATTTAGACATTCAAATCTTCACTAGGTCATATTGGGAAGCTCCTCTGTACGAAACTGCATAAACACCTGTAAGAACTATAAAGAGAAATACAAGGCACCAAAACACAGATTAAAATGACCTAAATATTGGAGAAGGACAGCATTTTAGAATTTGGCTTAAAGATAAGGACCTTCTGTTCCAGGGTGTTATAATTAATTTCTCGTTTGGACTAAGCTGCTTTGTTCCTCTAATCCAAATTAAAGCAATTTTATACAATTAAGTTACCAAGCAGAAAACAAAAAGTTTAACCAATAATAATATATATTTATCACTCTTTGACCAATAAAATAATTATTTCTGGAAATGTTGTATCACACCCTGAGATACAAATTTTGAAGTTTAAAATCTGTAATAGAAGCAACTTTAAACATAAGGTAGAAAAAATAATGGTAAACAGTATTCAATTCCTGATGGACTCAGCACTTTATAATATTGGGCTTTGTAGAAATTGAATCAATAATAAATAATCTCAGAACTAACAAAAGGACTGCTAATGCGTAAGTGGTCCCAGAAGAGCAGTCTATGTATTTCTACCCTTAGTAAATTAACTTTATCATCTGTCCAAGTCCTTTTATGGAGAGAAGGGAGCTTTTCTTCTATCTGGTTTGGTTTTTCAATGAGCATATTTGCAACTGTTTTTGTCTAGAAATTACTAGATAGAGTAATTTTAGTTGTACTTAGGGTGAGCTACTAACAAATCAACATCGTTACTGGGGAACAAGGCAAATGTTATCAATGGAAATGTTCCATTCTCAAATAGAATACTTTCAAATATAATATCTGCATATTTCTTATAAAACAGTACTAGGCACAGTAATGAGAATTATTGAGATTTAGGTAACTTTCCAAATATACAGAGTTTCCAAGGGCACCAGGTATGTCATATAGCTCTCAGTTCATTTGAATCTCCAAAACATCTTGGTAAATCTACCTAAACCCCACCCAGAGTCCATGGCATGTCTTCTTGCTCAAGTTTCCTTATTCCAAATGTTATCCCTTTTCGGGGAAAGTAGGCACTTGGTGACTGGAGTCCTTGGAATAGGGCAAAATAGCTTCTAAGGATTCTCATTGGAACCTTTAGGGAACAGCTGGGGAGGCTCTTGCCATGAAATGGAGCGGGACAGCTGGCAGGCTCTCTCTTTCTCTTTGTTGATTTTTTTCTGCGTAGGGTGACACTCCCCTCCCCCACATCACCCTTTTCTTGAAATCCTTTCTAATCCCCTTTTATAATACATGCCTCTTTGGTGGGACAGAGCTTTTCTACCCCACCAGAAGCACCAACAGGAGCCAGGAACTCTCCTTCTACCTTGTGAAAACAATCTAAAAACTCTGAAGTCTATGCACCCAAATTGCCATGGCTTAGTCTGATGATTCTGATAGCGTTTCCATGGGTTCCACAGGTAGCTTTCAAGCTGTCCCTCTCAACATTTCACCTGCCCTGAAAATTTACAGATAGATAAATATGGAATTTAAAAAAGTAAAAAGGAAGAATAAAAGTGTGATTTTTATAGGAAATCAAATACTTTTCTTCTTGGGAAACATTTTAAATTAATTCAATAATCAGTTAAAAAAGAAAAAGGAGGCCACTTGTGAAGATTCATTTGAAAATAACTGCTATTTTTTCTATTTTCAAATACAAATCACTCTGAAAACTTTCTGAAAACAAAGTTTTGTGAGTCATTCTTACTTTACATGAGCCAAGGTCACACTTCATCATTGGTCTTCCCAGTGAATCATTCACTAGCCAAATATTCTGTTAAGAAATTGGTACCTATTAACTATATCTTTGTAATAGTATGCGTCCACCTTTAGGATTGGGTCTGTTTACTTACGCAGGGCCTCTCTTTGGGACATCTCTCTTCTTGCATAGTAATGGTGAAAAAACAAAACTAAAAATAACCAACACACAGAATGATAGCCTTTCTTTCTTTAAGCAACACTAGGCAAAGCCTGTCATATCCTTTTTATTATTATTATTTTCTAAAAAGGTATTGAGAGCATAAGAAAAACTGCAATTAAAGACAATATTTAATAAGAAAAGCTTGACCTCTGATCAAATTATTTCACCTGGCTGGATCTCAGTTTCCTCAAATAAGAAACATGAAGGTTGGATGAAATGATTTCTAATGTCTATTTCTGATTAGGAGACAGGTCTCATCCCAAGCATCAGAAATGATTCCTTTCATTATTTGGCCTTGACTTAGTATGAATAAGGAAATATGTCTCTGTATGTAATTAATATAGCGTTTGAAATGGTCTTTCACCACACTTGAAGGATAATATAATAAAATCTTAAAGACATTTGCAATTTAGGAGAGTTCACATAAGTTCGCAGCTTCAAGGAAGCTTGTGTGTAATATTTCCAAGAGGAAGTTAGGGTGGGGGATTCGTTGCTTTCCCTGGCTGTTAAAGGGATGCGTCTGCGCTCATCTGTGGCAGTGGAGTCTCACGCCTCTGTGAGATATAGATTTGCAGATCTGCATTACAATGCCTTACACGTGACCTTTGACACTCTATTAGGATGTCTTTGGAATTAGCCTCTTAGAACAAAGATAGAGTTCCTAATTTATTCATTGCTTTTTCAAAAAAAAAAGAAAGAAAGAAAGAAAAGAAAAACCTTTGGATGATAGAGAGGTCTAGAAATTATTTCAAATCAGATACTCCTTTTTATCTTTAATAATGGTTTCTCCTTGAACCATAAGCTTCAGTGTATCTAGGATGTCCTGAGGTTACCAGGATACAAAATTTCCTCTAAGCCAATTAGAAGTCCCAATCCTGATTAACTGAAAGAGGTCAGGTCCTAACAGCCTTCTTTATCTGGTTCTACAAACACTTTAAGATGAACAAATACATGTGTTTTCTTTTACAGAACCATGAATTTACTTATTTTACTAAGTAAATTATTAAAATTCCTACAGGAAAAGGACTACAAAAAGAGGTTTTACTTTATCAAAATGTAGAATAAAAATGCAATGTGTCCGGGGGTCAGCCTGGTGGCACAGCGGTTAAGTTCACACCTTCTGCTCTGGCGGCCCTGGGTTCCCCAGCTCTGATCCTGGGTGCGGACATGGCACCACTCATCAAGCCATGCTGTGGCAGGCGTCCCACATAGAAAATAGAGGAAGATGGGCACGGATGGTAGCTCAGGGCCAGACTTCCTCAGGAAAAAGAGGAGAATTGGTAGCAGATGTTAGCTCAGGGCTAATCTTCAACCAAAAAAAAGAAAAAATGCAACGTTTCCGAGAAACGTTTCTTTGTTGTTCTAAGATTTAACGTGTTTGTTCTTAATATAAAGGTATAAATGGGAAATGTTCTCTTATGAAGCTTAATAATGAAGCTTATAATAAGCTTAAATAAGGTTCTTAAATTATCTGTGAATATAAATATTATGATATACTTGCATAATTTTGCATAGTTGCCAAAAATAAAAGTTCATACAGTAAACAATATAAAGATAAGTTATTAATATTGTTAAAAGTCCACCATGCTTTCGACTTTATCCTCATAAACATACAAGGGGATACACCAGCAACAGGACATGTTGGCCTTCACCAACTAGCTTGTATTCTTTTTTTTGGTTTTTTTTTTTTCAGTACATAGTTGTATATTTTTAGTTGTGGGTCCTTCTAGCTGTGGCATGTGGGAGGCCACCTCAACGTGGCCTGATGAGCAGTGCCATGGATCCGAACTGGTGAAACCCTGGGCGGCGGAAGCGGATCATGGGAACTTAACCGCTCGGCCCCGATGCCAGCCCCCTAGCCTGTATTCTTGAGCCTTGCATAGAAGGGTCCGCCTAAATTAACTTAAAGGCTTCCCAAGGTGCATCGGTTACTTCACCGATTGCTTCTTTTTTTTCTGCCTCCCTTCTGCATCACAGTTTCTGGGAGAATGAGCCAGTTCTGATTGGACACTGAGAATTCTGTTGGTACCAGCACCTATCAAGGACCGGGAATGTATCAGTGAGGGGGGAAAAAAAGGCTAAAATATACAAACTGAACTTCTTAAAATAAGGCAACTATCCCTTTTCTGTGAATCAACTAAGAAGAATATGAATGGTATTGTGGATGCTGTGTTTAGGCCAAGAAACAAAACTAAAATACATTCTCCATCTCCGTGATTGCCATGATGTCACATAGAAGGAAAAGAACCTTGTTAGCTCTCCTGGAGTCTCAGGGCTCATGACGTCAGCAGAAGGCCTCGAGTCATTTAGAGCATTTTGTTTACTCTGCAGCCATTTGATATGTATTAATACAGGCGGCGGCAGCTGTCTCTTTTACGAGAGAAGTATGTCCACATGAGCTCTCTCACCCAAACTGAGAACATAAGCACTCTCTAATAGCAAAAGCGGCAGCTGCTGTTGCATGAATTAATATATTATGTTACTCTCTCAGTTGTTATTCTTTTATAAATTCCACTATATTTTAAAAATAAAAATAGTCAAGGTTTTAAAAGAAATGAAATTTCTACAGAGAACTCATGTGTGGATAGTACCATGAAGAGAATTATGTCCGTTTCATTATATTTTTAGAGATCAATTCATTTGCATATCAAAATAAAAAATGTAAGTATTTATTATTTTTCAGAATTGAGGTAGCTGGTATCTTTGAAATGCTCAAAGCAGTGAAAGAGAAGACAAGGGCTTTGCTACTTCTAGTTCTGACGCAAGGCTAAGAATGGAATTTATTCAATAGCTTGTATATAATACCAGAAATAAGAATTAGCATTAGTATTTTATTTACTCCAATTACCTCTTAATATAAAAAACTCTAGTTTGCACTAAATATTAAAATTATTTTTTAATCTACTCATGAGTTTTGAATAGTAAAATTTAATATCCATTCTTGGAAATATTCAAAGAACTTAAGTAATCTAGGGATTCCTGACTCAGAGTAAACAGTTACCCACATTGCAGCCAAAAGAGTTGAAGAATATTTTTTATATAATCTGGCCTTAAGCCAATATATAGCTCAGCTATATCTATATCTACACAGATATACACATATATATATTCTACTTTATGGCAGGCAAAATTACTAATAGCAAAAGCAATTAATACAATGAAATCCCAACATTTCTAAATAATAGAGATACTTTAGATGATAAAAATTTTTGTTTTGTTTGGAGTTGGTTTAGTTTAGTTTATTGTCTGTTTGTTTGTTGTTTTAATAAACGGGCTTTTAGAAAGCTGAAAGAGAAATTCTTTTTAGACAAATGGAGAGTTGGTTCCATTTCCTTGATTCCTTTCAATTCCATTTTATAATTTCCTGTCCTTCTCAGCGCTAAGGTTACATTTCCATTTTGTAAATATTGTACTGTGTAAATCTTATGCTTCTAATTTTATGCATTATTTTATCATTGTAAAATATCTGCAAATGAGTTTTCTGTTTATCTAGGAATTGCAAGTATTTAATATCTTTTTTTTAATGTTATGCTAGCTCTGTTAACAATATGGCTCATTATTTAATTCAGAAGGAATTTAAAAGGTGTGAGGTTTGTAACAGAAAGTGCTATAGTGATTTGCATTGACCTAATTAGTTCATTTACATGTTGACCTTTAAAACCAGCGAATTTTTGTAAAGCCAACTTGTGGTTGTAACTACACCACAAAAGAGATCTGGGAGATGGAATAAAAAACAGGTAAGGTTGATAAAGAAATATTGATGATGAACTAAGGGGAAAATAAAATTAAAACGATGTACTACAATCTCAATGAATTATACAAAATCACCTTAGAAGATGATATATTTTCCTATAAATTTTTCAGAGCAGCCAACCAACCAACTGGACTCTTCTATTTGCTTATTTTTTAGTAATAATGGAAAAATAAGGAAGCATCCAGATTATAGTAGAATTTTATATCTCTAAGATCCACATCTAAATTTCTTGAACACTCTGAAACCACTGTATTCTCACAGATTTTGCAATGACATTACACAAAATTCAAAATCTTAAAATTTAACTACGCACACTTTTTAAAAATAGTGCAATCTTATATCATTTGCAAAACACAAAATAAATTTTGCAGTGGATTTAGCGGAAAAATGATATGGATAGGTGAGTTTAAATGAATTCCCATGTCTGAATTACCAGGAATATTTACACTAGACTGCCCCTAGGATGTGTGTGGCCCAACTCACCTTTCCTCTACAATCATTCATATACCGTATTTACCATCCCTAGTTAATCCTTCCATCTCTGCCCTTTTTGCCCACACTTTCACTAAAACCCTTGTCCCATGAAATCTCCCCCTAAACCTCCAGCCATGGACTTTTCACAAAATGCCCATCTTCCAGCATTCCTAGGCATTGGGTCATCCACATGGGCTCTCAATCTTGCTCCCCACATGGCCCTTTCAATTAAGGGCTACTTTTTCTCCTGCTCCTCATATTTCACAGGATTTGAGGAATGAGGAGTAGGCTGGGAAAGAGTAGTCAGAAGTTTTCTTGTTGCTCCTAGCCCACCCTCTTGTTAAAAAATATATATATCCCTTTTGATTTTCACACTCTTGTAAATACATGATAGCTTATTCCTCTATGTCACTGTCATATGTAGTCTCCCTGGTCACTTTCCAGAGTTCATTGAACACTTGAACAATTAACTCAACTTTTGTCTTC
The DNA here is from genome assembly GCF_041296235.1 of Equus asinus. Classification (NCBI taxonomy): domain Eukaryota; kingdom Metazoa; phylum Chordata; class Mammalia; order Perissodactyla; family Equidae; genus Equus; species Equus asinus. The sequence continues at coordinate 20,638,800 of NC_091801.1, read as the reverse complement.
AACTCTCCTCCTGGGCAAGTTTAGTGTCTTACTCCATTTCAGCCCCACACTTCTACAATCTTATCCTAAAACTTGTTAACACCTGAACCTGCTTTATGCCTGAAATCTGAAGCTGTGGTATGCAATTCCACAACCCACAATACTTCAAGCTCTTTAAGCTTTGGTCAGCATCTCCATTCCCACGGCTTCAATTATGAACTAGGCTTATTTTCTCCCCTCAGTTCTACTGCCTTGAGGACATTTTAACCTGGATGCCCCACAAGTACTTCAAATTTAGCAGGTCCCCAATGAAATTCTATGTGATAATAGTTCAAAGAATGAATTCTCTCCAAAAGTCACCTCCTCCTTTTGATGTTCACATTTCTTTTAATGGCATAATATTTCCTCAGTTACAAAACTTGCCATTCTTTTTTGATTCGTCTGTTCTTCAAAAGAAAGTCTTGAACCCATGGTTTCTATCACCATTGACCTAGAGAGAAACTACTGTAATAATCTCCTAAAAGTTCTACCTATCTAGCACCATAATTTCTGCAATGGTCAATAAATATTTGTAAATTCATGCAAGCAAGAATGAATTAACTCTTCCTAGTACTAACAAATGAAACCTCCAAGAGTAAAACTTGAATCATGCTACTATTCAAAAACTTTATTTTCACTTTCTAAGGAAGAAAAATAGCCTTTATTCAAATATTCAACCTCTTCTTTCATCCGACCCCAAACTTTTTTCTAGCCTCTTCTGCTACTACTACTTTATGTATAGCTCGTTGCCACTCAAACACTTCCCTAAGTCAGTTCTCAAAGTGTGGGCTTCAGACCAGCAATCTCAGCATCACCTTGGGAATTTGTGAGAAATGAAATTTCTGGGACCCACCCCAGACCTGCTGAATCAGAAATGCTAGGTGTGTTTTCACAAGCCTTCCAGGTGAGTCAGATGCTTGCCAAAGTTTACGGTTATGTTTTCAGCATCACATGCATGTTAATGTCATTTCTTCCACTTGTAATATCCCCTTTACTTTCCTTTTTATAAAAACCTTACTCCTTTATTTCAAAGCTCAAGTCAAATGTTATCATCTTTCTGTCAGAAACTTTCCTTGCTCTTCTAGTAGCATCTAGTTACTAATTCTCCTTTACTCCCTTTTGTAAACTCCCATATAAGGTGAACTTCTTTATAAGGTGTTAATGGCATTCATAGCATACTATCAGTAAGTTTATGCTAACTATGCTTACTTACTCCTCTCTTATTCATCCCATACCTCATTATAATCCTGATTCATTACCTCATATCTCACTGAAATGGTTTCTCTAAAGTCAGCAGTGATTCTTTTTATAAATCCCTGACTTCTCTACTGGCATTGTACCTTGTTGACCACACCCTCTTTCATGAAACTCTTTGCCTTTTTGACTTCTGTAACATCTTCCTCTCCTCACGTTCCTCTCACATCAACAGCCACTCTTTCCTATTCTCTTTTGCATGTCCTATTTCATTTTTCTCTGAAATGTGGCTGCTCCCAACGAATTCATTCTTAGTCTTTTCCTTTCATCACTCAGTGTACTCCCTCACTTGTGTGCTCTTGTTTACAAACCATTCTAGACTCCTAAATCTGTATCTCCAACTCAGCACTCTTAGATGCCTGATACAAACACCTCACCATCTACTGGACATCTCCACCTTGATACCCAACAGGCATCTCAAATATGATATATCAAATTCATAGTTTTCACCTCCCCTCTTATATTCCAGAAACCTTGGATTTATCATAAATTCCTCCTTCTCATTCATCCCACATGCCCAATTTTAAACATCTTTTAAGCCCAAGAAATGAAAATTTTGTATCTCTACATCCACTTTTTCCAATAATTTAATTTCTGTTGTCTCATTCATACTTCAACACTGTTCATCACCTAAAAGGTCTCCTTTTTATTTTTATTTTTTCCCAGCATGGCTGCCATTTTCAGCCCCCTCCCCAGAGTCTTTCTTTCACAAGATTTCAAAATGATTTTTCAAAACCATAAGTCTGATCATGACACTTCCTTTCTTAAAATCCTTTAGGAGCTTCCCATATCATTCAGAATACAATGCCTCAACTTTTCACCTTAGATCCAAAATGGACTATCTCCCACTGATCAGTCTAGCCTTATCATCTGCAGATCTTCACCCAATGATGTCCTTCTCTTTCAAATTTCCATTAGTCTTTCCATCTCATTCTTTCTCAAACCAATACATACTCACTTGAGAAGTCTTCCTGGATATCCCTCCAACGCCTTGTTTTATTGCTCTTTTTCTATACGCTTCTATAACATTTTAGGTATTTGGGTGTATAGTATTCCATGTTCCCTCATTTCCTTCCTCTACTCCTAGATTGAGATCTCCTCAGGGCTGGAAACATGTTACATTAGACATTGTAGTCCCAGCTCTTAGCAGAATACCAGCTTCCTGGAAAAGCTTCATCAGTTGTTTATGCAGGCATAAGTACAGCTATGCTATCTTAATATACAAAGTTCTTTCAAAGACAAGTAACTCTGAGTACACTACATTCACCAAGGTAATTAACTAGTACCCATATCAATGATTGATGTCAAATTCATTACATAAATTTGTGATTCCAAATATTTCAAAATTAAAATGTGCTGATTATCTGTATTTTGAGATGTGTATCAGAATGAAGATAATACAAGACTTGTTTAAGATGCTTAAGTTTGATAGTTCCTCATGTTTCAACAAAGTGTACCACAGGCTTTGGTAATAGGTAATAGTTCATATCTATAAATAGGTGATCGACACTGAGGCTAAAGCTTTAATGTGTCAAGGTTAAGGCAAGCTCTAATCCAGAAGAAATGATTTTGTTTTTCTATCTACAGTAAAGCTGAAACTTAACAAGTTTCCTCAGAAAACTCACCTAAGAAAAGATAAAGATGGAGCTTCCATGAAATGCTGGTAATGGCCACTCAGTAATAGAGTTTGTGGAAGCTTAACAGGGCCCTACCTCCCTCACTATGCTGCCTCGAAAAGAAGTTGTAGGAAGAGTCTCATGATTAAAGTCTGTCCCCCATCCAACTGCCAGCAATAAGTACATTTAAATTTCTCACTTGTACTTGGAACAGGGCTACAGATTAAATAGATACGATCCAGCCAATATTTACAAAGCACATACTATGTGCCAGGCACTTTTTGGCTACTGAGAATTTAACAGGAAAAGAATTTGTTAAGAACACAAACCTCATTGTAACAGAGAAAATGGGATTTAACCAAATAATTAAGGTTTACATCTCATACTTGATCATTTTCCTAGGACTAATATATTTCTAGGACTACTCTTCCATCACCTACCTGTACTCCAGGATGATCATTTCAACCACATTAACCTAGAAGTGACCGAATATGTGAATCCTCAGCCATTTCAATTATAACAAAATCTTGCTATGTTTCATGCTCTTGTAAATCTTTCTCCACAACTTCTACAATCTCAGCAAGACCTAAACTTGTGTTTTCTTATTTTATTAAAGAAATGATAAATTAATAGACATTTGCCTACCATTCAGTGTCATCACTTTAATAGATTCAGAGGTAGGTAGCAAACAGCAGTGATCACAGTACTGAAAGCTAGGAAATGTAGAAAGAGGCAGAGATGCAGTGAAACTAACATGCATCCACATTAATCTCTTCTTACTTTGCAAAATGTGGTGCTCCTGTGGCTAGCCTGAGTAACTCATTCCCTGACTTAGTTCTGTTTGTTTTTCTGGGTTCATGGGTCCCAGAATGCACCTGAGTTCAGAGGACTATCTTGAATAGGTGTCCCATTGGTCTCCAAAAGGGACAAGTCTCTGTGTGCGAAACTGTAGAAGTTCAAATAGAATTTTTAAAAAGTCAGCCCTTCACTGGCTTGGGAGCAGGCTCTCTCAAAGGTCAATTAATATTTCCTCATGTTCAAGTTTGTAAACACATCCTCATTACATCCTCTGACTATATTTAGCACTTCTATGCACTAATATTAAACCAAAACAATGCAACAAATTATTTCAAATGCAGGACTTTTAAAGTCAGGATCATCAACTTTATACTCAAGACCTTAAAACAGACCCAGTCATTATTTTGGCTCTCATATTCCTAGACCATGAAGCCTATAAAAAAACCCAATAAACAAGTGGATGTGGCATACTATGGCATTGATTCAAAATATATGCTTTCATTAAAAAATAATATTTACATATTAACAATGGTACACCACTGGAATTCTTTCTGATATCTTAACAATGTTGTAAAAAGGAGACCATTCCAATAGTTATGGTCACTGCTCAATTCCTACATAATACACATCATCACAACCAGTCTTAAAGGAAAGTAAATGCTTCGAAATGGATTCCACAGTTGGAAAGGTCCAAATTTCTCAGAATTTTAACTCTAGAATTAATATATGGCATTTTCTTCTTAGAGATAAGGCCTGGAAATGGTTATATCCATTGGAGATATCAAGGGAAATAAATCAACAGAATATATTTAGGGACAATTCAGTCAAATTAACACAGAAGATCAATTAAATCTCAATCATCTTTCTTTTTGAGCCCATAGAGTCATTTGTTCATTAGTCATCCTTCCAATTATCCACTTCTCTTTCACAGACTACTCTCTTTTCATTCAGACACTACTTCAGAGGGTGTGCAAGAAAAACAATGGAAATGAAATTAAACCAAGTCAGATTTTCAGTTGGTTAGTAGTTCCAGATTTCAATGGGAAATGAGGTTAAAATTACTTGCCTTAAAATGAGTCTTGGTAATTAGTAGTCAAAGTTAGTTGTCCTTGCTTTTCCTACTCCCATTTTACCAAAGATAAACAAAAGTTTCTTGTATTTCTTTGATTATCCATTTCTTCCTATTGAGAGAGGAGAAGAGAAAGGCATATTTGCATTTAAACTCCAAAAAAATTTAATAACTCTTTTAAACCTTTATATTTTTATTTTTAAAATTTATTTACTGTTAGTTTTTTATTTTATTTTATTTTATTTTTTGCTGAGGAAGATTCGCCCTGCACTAACATCCATGCCCATCTTCCTCTATTTTTTAGTATGTGGGCCACCAGCACAGCATGGCCACTAACAGAGCAGTGTAGGTCTGTACCCAGGAACCAAATCTGGGTTACCATAGTGGAGCATGCAAAACTTAACCACTAGGCCAGCAGGGCTGGCCCTAGTATATTTTTCAATATAGCATTCCAGCAGCTATAAACTCAAAATAAGGTGAAAAAAACTCTCTTTTCTCCCCTCAGAGAAATGCTTTTTTTCCCAAACAACCTGGGTTCTACCTAAAATTTTTCATTCATGTGTAGTAAATATGGTCTTTAGTTATTCTAAATTGTTAAAATTTTAACCTACTAAAGTCATATTTGCCCCAGAAAAAAGATTTATACAGGCACCAATTTTATCTCTGGAAATCTTATATAATTCTTAAAATATCACAATCAATTTAATTTTGAGGAACTATTATTAAGTAAATGAATTTAAAATATTCAATAATCCATTGCCTATTTAAAAGTAAGCTATTGACCAATTTTTTTTTTAAATCTGCCAACCCTTTACTCTATCTCACATTTTATTCATCTCACATTTGTTTATTTTTGTTAAGTACTGTCAACCAAATATTTGTGTATAAAGAAGGCCAAATAAACATTAAACCACTTATCATCTGAAACTCAATATGTACCCCTCTAATATCATGTAAATGACACCAAACAAGCAATTGAGTCTTTAGTCTTACGAACTGCTGGAAGCCAGATGAACATAAAACGTCAGAAATATTCCATTCTGTTCTTGTCAAAGCTAGTTAGGAGAAGCATTGGAGATACTGGATGATGCTAGCTTAATTCAATTCACTTCCATTTAGTTCAATTCAACACATATTCAGCACCTCCTGTTTGTGGGGGACAAGATGGTGGACCACACCTGATGTTTAGAAATTCAAATTTGCAAGACTTTGGAACTCATCTCGTCCCTTGGGCTTGAAGCTGTGTCCAAGGCAGTACCTGCAGAGCTCTGAGAGAGGTGACAAGGAGCTTGGACCAGGAGGTTCTGAGTGAGCTCCTTTCCCTCTTCAGCAGGCGATGCTTTGTTCGTATCTGTTTTACATATTGCAGTACCAAACAAGACTTTAATTCTAAAATGCTTTTGTTACTAAAATAAAAAGTGAAAAATATCAAATTTAGCCCATTCCTCAAAATTCACAGATGAGGAAACTCAGACTGACAGATTTAAGTCACTGCTGAGGTACTCATACATACTTTACGGCCAAATTAGATGCTCTACTTCAATGCAGTTTTCAAGTCACCATAGCAACTTGAGTCACAGGGCCTTGATCAGTGCCTTATAAGCGTTAAGAGTTTTAAAAAGGTTTGCAGTGATGATACAGGATTTTTTTTCTTAATATTACAATCTCTAGGGCACACACAAGACATTCTATCTTCTGCTTCCTCATCGCACATTGCCAGGGTCTCATTTACTGAAAACACATAATGGAAACTCATCATACCGACTGCATATCTTCTTAGGCTCACTACAGTCCTCAGAGAAGTAAAAAGAGGGAATAAATACAACAAGCATAGACTATAAGATCCAAAGTTTGAATTTAATGGGAAAGTAAAGAGAAAGCTTCCAAAAGAAAAGAAGAAATGGTGTTGAGTAATTTGTTGCATAGCAAATGGAATGGAGAACAATGAAATGAGAACTAAAAGCCCAGCTGGGGGTGAAATGGGATCAGAACGAGGAAAATGTGCACATATCAATACATATCTAGAAAATTTCCCTCTAATTCAGCCACTTTTAGCCAGAAGTTTGATTTGATTCAACATGTATTTAGCCTCTACTATTTTACTGTAGTTACCTTATTAGGATAATGAATAAAATGAATGGGAAACCCACTTCCCAAATTACTTGTCTTTATATATTCTTTCATGTTTCAGATATTTTGTATAGCAGATCACTTTAATAATCTACTGTCTATAAGACATGCACAGTCTACTGTTTTTCCAGTTGAAATGGATGTGCACAGCCTCATCTCTATGTCAGCACCTGATCCACCTAGTGATGGACTTTTTTGATGTATTTGGCTGGATGACAGATTCACTTGGTGACTACAGAACAAAGAAAAGCTATATGACTCACGCTGGGATATTGGACCCTGGACTTTAATCGCATTAGCCTGGGCTCAGTAGCTTCATTTCCCTAAGTAAATAAGACCTATAGAGAAACTAAAAATTCACCCTAAATTTTTTAGCATGCTTCAAAGAACAAACACATCATCATAAATATGCATAATTCAAATTAACCTAAAATAAACTAGATATACTATTCACAGTTAGAAAATCTCACGTTTCAAAATATGGTGAAGAAACAAATAAGAAGATAAATAAATGTTGTTTATTACCTACGCCTACCCCTTTTTCCCATCCTGACATCAGCCATAACTTCCTTCTACCTGTCCTGTATCTCTTAGGTAGATGTTTCTATGACTGCTAATAAAAATAATTATTTTCAGTTCCTCTAGCTGGCTACCCATCTCTCACCTTGAGAAGGTCTTTTTCTGAAATGCACAAAGGAGGTAAATAAGATGGTAACATAACATTAAGAACACTAGAGGAGGTACCAGAACAACGATGTGAAATACAAGAGAACGCTTTTTAAAAAATAAAAATAAGTGATAGCTCTATTTCTAGATTTATATAATCTGAAATTGTAAAGGAACATTAAAATGAAATGTTATACCTAATGAACATTAGGTAGCAAAGGGAATTCAAATACACATTGCAATATATTACTTTACACTATAGGGGAAAAAAGCAAAAGAAAAATTATGAGCATCGCAAAAGCACAAAGCTCACTTTAAGTAACTGAAAACAATTGACAAAAGTTATTCATAATTATTGCAACTCTATTTCTCAGTTGGTGAGCGTGCCTTGGTGGCCTATTTTGTTTAATGCCAGATTGATATTTAATACCACTGTAGTGACACATCTTGTTAAGATGGAGTATAACGGGATTGTCCGAAAAGTTTCTTCAAATTACAAACCTTTGTTTTTATCTGAGGCATTCTATTAAGCCACGCATTCTCCAGAGAATAACGCTGTTTAAATACGTGATGTTGTGTCACAACGACTTGATCCTTTGTCGTGAAGAAACACGTATTAAGTCTACTGGAGAGGAATTCTTTATGAAAATATATGGAATTTCCACACCTAGCCCTACCTCAAACTTTTAAATAAGAGTTTGGTAAATCCGCCTTTGACCTAAGAAGTATTTTTCTAATATCTTTCAGGAAACTTTTAATTTCCTATATTTCCACAGTTCTCCAGCCAACAGCCCAGATAATAAAATGCATGTTCATTAAATTCACTGCACCAAGTTGCGCATACTGTCTAATACTTTGAGAGACAGTATTATCGCTTGACATGATCTCAATATCTCGTAGAGATCAAAAACACAACAAAAAGGCGAAAAGAGAAAGTCAACCTCCAAAGGCAAACCCAGTGTCACAGAACTAGGTGGGGGCATGAGGGATAATGAAACAAGTAGTGATTATGGTAGAACTTTATCTATGGTATTGGAGAATTATAAATTGAATGATTAGGATATTGAATGCAGGAATCATTGAGTAGTTCTCTTCCTGCACCTGCTCAAGGTTAGGGCTCTCCATAGCAAGATGGTGCTAGCAAGTCCATCTTTTAGAAGGAGAAATGTCTAGACCAACTGCCGCCTGCAGGCCAAATCCAGTCTGTTGCCTGCTCTTGTAAGTAAAGTTTTATTGAACTACAGTCACATTAATTCATCTCTGTATTGTCTTTGGCTACTTTCATGTCAAAACAGTAGAGTTGAGCAATGTGAGCAGAGCTGTGACTGATCGTATAGCTTGCAAAAGCATTTCTGGTCTAGACAATGCATACACTCAAACATTATCTTTGGAATAAAAAGATTGATAAATCTTCCAAATTATTCCAAAAATAAGATCCCATTTGCAGAAGTGCTTCTTTACTTATTTTGCTCCTGCATTCTTCTATTTAACTTCATAAGTTTCAGATTTTCTCTTCCTCCATGTATCACAAGCGTGATATGTCTTCCCAAGCCAAGAGCATTAATTTTGTGGTAAGTTCTACTGGCTGAATGATCTTCAGTTGGATTCTCTCTACACTAATTTTTGTCATTATCTTGGTCAACTTCAGCATTCATGTAAATGACACATTTAACATTATAGCTTCAAAACTCTTTGACCTACTTATCTCCAACACTCTTACTCACCTTCTTTCAGATAGTTTTGCTCATTTACAAGATAGAAATAACAGTGTTTGTAACCTAAGATTGTTGTGAGAATCAATGAAACAAAGTATGGCAATAGTTTTTGTCACATGGTGACTTAAAATCTTGAAATTTGGAGAAGTTCCAAGGTGCCAGGGTATGGTACAATGTCTACTATGGCTCCTTCCACTGCTATCCCACCTTGTTTTGGTACCCATGGCATGCTTACAGATAACATCTGTTATCTGTTTACAACACATACTTTTGACCTTCTTTCCTCGATGAAATGTAGTTTCCTTCTTTCCATCTCCACCTCACTCCGCACTTAGTTCTTAAATTTCTTTCTGTTATAGGACTATCATTCAACCCTTCTTTTGCCATTTCTCCAACCCCAATCCCTACCAAAAAATTAAATAAATACATGTACATGAAACAGGAAGTTGTAATGGAATTCTCCAAATCCTATTGTCATTTTCAAATTTCTACTTTTACACCCTTATCCAAATTCCTTCCTCCTTGAAGTCTAATGCCATTCTACTGTACTATTTTTTATTCTTGTTTCTCACTCTAGTTTACTAGTTATCGAACCACATCCTCAAATTTGGTACTGGCTCACATTCTTTATATCTTATCTTCTAACATCAACCTAGCAGATTTATCATCCATGCAATACATTCAATAGTCTCTTGTCAAAATTTCTAGAGCGTCTTAATTCAAATAGTCTTCCACCATCCCAGTTCAGGCATACACTTCTATGGCAACTTTGGATTTTGCTATCACTTGTGTTTGCCCCACTTCTGAAATATTTTACTCCAATATCCTACATGCTGGTCACAATCTGTATCTTTCTACTTTCTTAATCCTTTACTTTCACTTCATCTGCTCACAATTCATTAAGACATAGAGTAAATTTAGATCCTCTGTTTTTTTCTCAGCCTCTCATCCTTCACAACTTCTAGTTTCAGGTCATTTCCTATATAGCACAGACATCACACTCCATCATAAAATCTTTATTATCAAATGCCATTTTGCTTCATTCACCACAAATTCTCATTCTGGAATCAACACAAACATCTTCCTACCAGGGATGGGCACCAAAGACAGTCTCTGTAAGAATAGATCCAGTAAAGAAAGACTGTGGATTTGAGAAACAAATGATATAGCGGGCATATCATTTTTTTTTCTCTAACAAGCTAAGCCTTCTGTACCCTAAGTTTGTCAATGGTAGGTAGCATCATTCTGCTAGTAGCATAGATGATAAATTCAGATTCATTGTTGACTCCATACTCTCTCCTATCAAATTAAGTGGTTGCAAGGTAAAACCAATATTTACATTGGTTGGCTTCTCTGTGTTTTTCCTGTTATCATTGAAATTTAAGTTTTTATCATTTAATGTCTAAATCATTGCAAAATATCCTAATTCATTTTTTACTTGTGTCCTACATAACATTACCTGATTACATTTCTTAAAGCAATATCTTTTTCTTATCTCTACAACATTCAAAAGTCTCCAATAAATTTCTTTTGCGTTCAGAATTAATTTCATGCTCCCTAGCCTGTTGTCTATATCTTTGTTATCATAGACTCTTTAACCATTCCACAACACACATTGCTTTTACTTTTCTTACTTTCATGACCTTCTGCCTTTCTGCTACCTGAAGTGCTCACTCCACCTCTTCTTCCTCATCTCTGCCTTGTGAAATTCTTCCCAGCATTCAAGGACCCTTCCAACTGTCACCTCTTTTTTTAAGGCACTCCTCATACCTAAACTGATCCTCTCATCTCTGTTTCCCTATAGCCTCTTGCTACTCAAAGTGTGGTCCTTGAACCAGCATCACCAGCATCACCTTGGAGCTTGTTAGAATTGCAGTCCCTCTGGCCCCACCCAGACCTACTGAATCTGATTCTCAGTTTTTTTAAAAAGTCCCTAGGTGATTCACATACACACTAATGTTTGAGAGGCACTGCTATAGTACAACTCCTATGTGGCAGATATTACAACGGTGCCTTGCATTACCCAATGTATGTAATTTTAGTAAAAAGAAGTTAGGGCCTTGGAGTCCAAAAGAACTTATTTCCAGTCCTGACTTAACCTACCTGTATTATATTTGAGAAGTCACTTAATTTCACTGAACCTCGGCTTCCTCTAGAAAAATGGAGAAAATAATACATAACTTGAAGGGGTATCTGAGGATTAAATGACATTACTTTTGTGAAAGCACATGGCACAGGACCCAATATATAAGTTTAATAAAAGTTGATTTTATGTTTTCCTTCCCTTTCGACTAGTGAAATGTCTTAGGGGGTAAGAATTGTGTCTTACACATTTTCAGGTTCCCCAATGACTCAGGCAGTGTGAGGGCCCCATTGGAAAGCAAGCTCCAAGAAGACAGGAAGCTCAACTGCTTGTTTACCATCAACTCTCACCTAGAATGTGCTCAGCAGTATATATTGTGGGGGAGAAAAGGCTTTGTAGAGACTGATTATTGTAGAGAAAGTCATTGTAATATAAGACCTATAAAAAAGGTTTAGAAATGTAGTCTGGAAAAGCAAAGCCTGGGAAAACTTGAACAACTGAATTCTAACATACACATATTAGAGAAGAAATTACTCTCTCTTATGATGTATATGAGAGAGCTATGCAAATTTTGGGGACTACGGTATCCGTAATACCACCATTTATTTTACAGAAAAGAAGACGCAAAACAGGCTAAAACTATGACATTGTTTTTTGTCATTTTCAGTTACCCAAATGTAACTGTGGGAGGTGGAGCTGAACTGAAGCTACCTGTGATGTCAAGAGAAAATGGGAGAGATTTGTTTCCCTCACACGGGAATTTCCCTAGGAAAATAAGAAGCAATTTCCTACACACTAAGGCTGCTAGGCCTAACTCCATGGCAGAAAGAACTTTAAAATGTCTCCTAAGTAATTCTTCAGATCAAGGTCAAATAAGTGAACAATGATAAACCCTTATTACACATAAAAATAATTTTTTTCTAATGAGCTGTTTAAAAAATAGGTCACAGTGGGGGCTGACCAGTGGTGTAGTGATTAAGTTTGTGCATTCTGCTTTGGCGGCCCAGAGTTTGCAAGTTCAGTTCCTAGGTGCAGACCTTCACACCATTCATCAGGTCACACTGTGGTGGTGTTCCATATACACAGTAGAAGACTGACGCGAACGTTAGCTCAGGGATCATTTTCCTCAACTAAAAAAAAAAAATGAATAATATTGGCAACAGCTGTTAGCGCAGGGCCAATCTTCCTCACAAAAAGAAAAAAAAAGGTCACAGTGAAACATCGTAATATCTTTTTCCCCTCAGGATCTTTTTTAACAGGACTGACTTTGATGGATCCAAGTTTTCTGTTAAGAGTTAAGTGATTTCCTCTGGGCTTTCAACCTTGGAATCCCGAGACTCTGTGCTCCAGCAGGGCTGAGCTGCAGAGACTTTAAAACATACAAATAAATAAGTTGGTTCCCATTGTTTCCATGTCCCTATTCAACTGACGTCAGCAATTAGCTTCATTCTTATTCTCTAAGAGTTTACCAGATTCCATGCACTGTGAGAGTTCACATCACACGCATTGTCCTAAGACCATCCTTAACCCCAAATCCGTATATCTCCTCTTTAGTCCATCAGGACTTGATATGTCATTTCACACAATGGAATTTCACATAAACCATAAATGACCCTTGACGCACCAGCGACTGCATCAAATGTTATGGTAAGTTTTTTAACGACTGACTAATTTGGGGACCATTGTAGAAATATAAAATAACAAAAGGACATGAGGGAAACACTTTTTTTTTAATTTCTAAAAGGATTATGTTAAAATGTTAAAAAGGATTTTTCTCCTTGTGCCTGTGAAGCCTGTCTGTGTCTTCCTAATCTCTATTTTACCTCTTCTTTTCAGCATTTACTATTACATAATCTACAGAAAGCAAACTGTCTTGACGCCTCTATCTTCTCATTAACAACCACTCCCCAAATCCCACAAATTCCATTCTAGAAACTTGAAGAATAATGTAGACCTTTATTGCAGATTTTCCTGAAGGGGGAAAGCAGGGTTTATCTAAAGCATGGAGCTGTGCCACACACGTCACGCAGGCTGAGCACTTCCTCAGTCCCAGCCCAGAAGCCCCCACAGAGACTGCCCGGAAATCGCTCCGCCCCTCATAAGCACACTCGCTCCAAGCAGGCTCTCCCTTGCCCTGTCTCCCTTCTTCTCCCACCACGCGCCCTACATGTGGTCCTCTCTGCCAAAACCACCTACTGCAAAGTGCACCCATGTCTTGTACTCTGACTCTTCCTTATCAAGGATCAGCCTCTTGAAGAGCTGGAAAGAAACCTTTTGGTATATTTCAATTAAATTCAAAAAAACGAGAAACATTTCAAAGTACAAATAATATGTGTTCAATGTTGATGGCTAAGTGCTAGGAAAATCAGTTGAGGAACAGAGGACATTTATATCATTTCTCCCCTCTGAGAGTGCTATGAATACATGTTTGTGTTCGCTCAAAATTCTTATGTTGAAACCTTTACCCCCAATGGGATGGTTTTAGGAGGTGGGCTCTTTAGGAGGTAAAAAGGTTTAAATGAGGTCATGATGGGACTAGCATCCTTGTAAGAAGAGAAAGAGACTAGAGTCTTCTGTCTCAGTCATGTAGAGATAGGGCAAAAAACAAACATCTGTAAATCAGCAAGAGGGCCCTCACAGAGAACCCCACCATGCTGGCATCCTGATCTCAGACTTCCAGCCTCCAGAACTGTGAGAAGTCAGTAAACGTTGTTTAAGCCCCTAGTCTATGGTTTTTGTATAGCATCCCAAACTGACCAAGACAAAGAACATGCAAAATGGTAAAAGTAAAAATAAGAGGGAGGGGCAGGGAGAGAGTGCTAAAGATATAATTAAATGTTGCAGACATGCTGAGAAAGAGACAACAAAGTTTTAGGGGGGGACTAGGAAATGAATATCTGAGAACAAGGCATTTAAGCTATGAGCATAATTTCAATAAGCATAAAATGCATTTCAGACTGAAGAGAGATGATAAATGTAGGCAGATAAATGTGAAAGCTCATTATGTGTTTGGGGAATATCATATTGACATTAAGATAACTGGAAAATAAAGAGCATAGGGAAATGGGAAGATGGTGGGAAATGAAATTGGAAAGTGACTTTGAGTCCATTCAGTAATTCAGCAAATAATAATCGGGCAGCTGCAGTGTGCCAAGCAGACCATGTTAGGTGCTGGGGGTATATGGTGAGTAAAGGTATACACATAGCTCCTGCTCTCATGTGATTACATCAGAACATAATGTCATAAATAAATAAGAATTGTAAACTGTGACAGGCAGATGAAGGAGAGGCTAACAGTGTGGAGGCATACTGCATGGGGGCCTGGCATGGGGACCTGGCCTATCTGAAGGTTCAGCAAAGCTTCCTTGAAGAGGACACTAGGGCGAAGATCAAAAGGATTACATTTCACTCAGAAAAGAGGTGGGAGGACAAAAACAGCCTAGACAGAAAGAATGGCACATTCAAAAAGGCACAATGTGAGGATGAAAATTGAGAGCTAAATCTGGAGAGGCAAACAGGAAACAAACTATGCATGGCCTGAAGTCCCTCATCAGAGGATTGGGGAACCATTGAAGGTGACAGGTAGTATCGATCTGAAAAAGAAACTTTTTCCTGGATCAGAGAAGTCTATTAGGCTAAGAAGCTGGCATAGAAAGGGTATCCCATTTAGCATACTGGATGCATTTCTAGAAATAGGAAGACCAAATCAGCAATAACTGGATCATCCTTACAGAGATGTATGCTGTCAGCATCATCTAGATAGACAGAGGGATAATGTCACTCTTTCATCCTCTTCAAATCTCCTGAAATCATGGCATAGCTGCAGCCATACGTGCTTGTAATGGTTGGTCAGTACTTTCCTGCCATGCTAATGTTTTTGATGCCTATATAAAGTCAAAGCACTAGTCCCCAATTGTCTGTGATCTTTATCTGGCTCTCCCTACCATTTCATTAAGCTCCTTCCACCACTTGTAAAATTTAATCTTTATATTGGGTAATATATTCCTTACTTGATTTTGAGGGGATGGGTATGTCCATTATATTTTCTGGCAGCCATCCTGAATCAAAATATTCACAGGACTATGTAATAATGGTGGAAAGAGAGACTGAAATGGACAGCAGTTGCAGTATGGTACACTGACACCCATTGGCTGGGTGAGTAAGTCTAGCACAGACTGCCACACCGGCTCTCATTGGCTGAGAGACTCTGCCAGCACACAAAGCATGGAGAGCTATACCCAGAGAGTTTATGGTTGTATTATATATGAGTGAGTATGCATACAGGTTATTTTTAAAAAAAGATTTGGAGACAAATAGCATTATAATATGTCAGGTCCTTATAACAAATAGGGACACTAAATTAAGCTTATATATATATATGTGGATAGTTTGTTATGATACAATCACATATTCTTTTACAATTGGGGATATTTTTGTATAATGTTAGTAGAAATGTAATAAATAATTTAGTGGATTTTGAAGAAGATGTTTTGGTGCATAAAATATATGAAGCATAATTAAGTATTAGTAAGGTAAGCCAGAAAAGGAAGATTCTGTATTCTTGCAATCACAAAAATGTCAGCTCCAAGTTGAGAATAGGTCTTCGCTAAAAAGAACTGCACAGTGTCACTCCTGATAACTTCTGTTACAAGATCTACTCCTCAAGCTAATAACATTATAACGATCAAACAAATATGCAAATGTGGTAACTAATAATCAGAAGCAGAGTAACATGTGATCTTGTGAGAATCACATTGTCAGGGAGAGGAGTTGAGATATAAGGGCTTTGAATAAGGAGAGGACAAAAAGCGAGATTACAAAACAGGGAAAGACTTGAGTGATAAGTATAGCTGAATCCACAGAGCCTGGGATCTTGAGAAATTTGGTTTCTTGAGCAGAACACTAGCTTGCTCATTTTCACTAAATGAACAAACTCTAGACAGCAAGACAATAGAATCCATTCGCTTAGTGGCTTTTGTTAACTGTCTTAGACTACAGCAATTGTGCCATTTTCTCCATTGAATGTTCCCCTTGCCCATTGATATCGCCAGAGAGACCTGAGCCAGGCCAGGAGAATTTGGCTGAGAAAGTCAAGGGAAGGATACTAAGACAGTGATATGTGTTTTGAAAAAAAAAAATTCCAGCTTCAGTGTGGAAAAGGGGTTTAAGAGAGCGCAAGAGCGGATTAAAGGAGACCAGTAGGCGATTAGGGCAGCAGCCTAAATAAGAGAAGATGGTTTCTTAGACTAGATCATTTCATATTGTGGTAAACAGTTCTAGGCTTATTCCGTTGTCCCTGATCAGTCATTTTGAAGTTCCACTGCATAACGAAACCAGGATGATTTCTTCTTGACTCAGGTTAAGGTGAAGAAGAAACATCTGTTTCTTTTCCCCACTCCACACTACTCCAATATGTTGCCCTCTGACGCTCCCAGCCATTTGTAGAATCACATTCTCTATCTCCATTTTGTTACATACCTTCAGAGCTACCTAGCAGCTCTCCAGCTCCTCTGCTAGTCCTTGGGGTTTCAGCTACATGGGCAGCTCTAGCATAAGGTAGAAATAACAACAAATTATGCACTTTGCACTATACATTGCTATTTCATGCATCCTCACAGTGACTCTTCAAAGAAAGCTATATGCCATCTCTGGGTGACAGAAAAGGAGACTTGGGGGAGTAAAAAGACCTGGTTCAAGTCACACACAGCTAATCAATGACCGGGCTAATTTGAACCCAGTTCTTCTGACCTCAAAGTCCTGGACCGTCTCACGACATCATGCTGCCTCCTAGTGGAGCATCTGCCTTTGACCTACTTTTGTAATTTGCAAAAGCAAATGAGTCAAAACTATTTTTGAACTGCTTTGAAAATAAAAAGAATATCAATATCCAGCTCTCTGTATAGGGCATACTGTGGAGTTTAAAAGAGAATTTTCCTTTTTCTTAGATTTACCATTGCCAAAGGAGGTTTGATCAGTGAGCTGTCTGCATCAAGTCTTATGGTTACTTCTGTGGGAAGTAGGCATAACTTTTAAAAAATCCTAAGGGATTCTATCGCCACTGGTGATAGCAGTAGGAAGGACCAGATATCATATGGCGATCACTGGACATGGCTTAATAAATTGAGCATAGGACAGTAGATAATTCAATAAACACAGGATGGAGGAATGAATAAGAACTCAAAATAGCAGCATTACTGAAAAAACAGTAAAGTATCACCTACTATCTGCCAGCAGTGCTCAAGTTACTTTTCAGATGTTGAGTCCTTCAATCTCCTGTGAGGCAGGTTTCCTCATCTATGTTATATGTGGAAAAAAATGAGGCTTAGAGAAGTCAAGCAACCTATCCAAGGACACACAGCTCACAAATAGAGAAGCTGGAATTATAAGCAAGGGTTGCCTTACTTCAAAACCCTTGCTTTTTCTCCTATGCAATCCCATCTCCCTACTTAGAAATCTCTATGCAATAAAGAAATTTTTAAATTTATTTATGTAAAGCACTGTGCGAAGTATAGTGAGGAAAATAAAGATAAAGAAGACCAAAATAAATTATGGTGTCTCCCCTCTAAAAGCTCACCGTTCAGAAAAAAATCTCTAAAATATTTATTAAGCTTTCCTGATATTTTAGTGGTCTACCTATATCTTTAAAAATCTATTTCCCATATGCCAACAAAGGGTACTTTTCTCATATATATGTGTTTCCCATTTTAAGTGGAACAAGTCACTAGTTCAAAATAAAGTCATCAACATTTTTAGCTTGACCTTGCCACCTATCCATCTGTCTACCCGTCAATATCTATATATATACGTATATATCTATATGTAAGACATATATGTGGTATATATAGATATACCGATAGATACAGATATATACCGATATATGTACCTGTATTGGTAGATATCTATATGTATTACATATAGATATAGATATATAGATCAGACACAAACTAATTAATTTTCAGGGAATTCATATATGAAGACAATAACTTTCTTTTAAAATAATTTATTCTTTATGCAAATTGGGACACTGAGGTACACAGCTGCTTTATCAGATGAATGGATGCAATGCTATTAACATATAAGGCATTTTCAGTATTTGTTTACTTTTCATTCAGTTCCCTAGGAATGGCATCATATGTCACTCAGAAATATGATGCAAGTCAATTTGATATATTCTATTTTTTAAAAAGTTAACAGAGTGACAAAACAGTCTTACACACAATTCTGTCTCAGTTCGCCTTGATCCTTTTTTCAAAATGGTTATGGAGAAAACAAAAATAACAACTTCTATGTCCAGATTATGTTGCAAATATAGGTAGTAATTTTGATTACTGAAGACATATGCCAGCTAAAAATAAAACCAAGATGACTAATTCATTTTATCTTGACCACAAAATATCAACCAAAAGACAGTGACAGGCACTCATCAGTGACTAGCCCTGGATTTGAACTGGTGACCTGAAAGTAACAGGCTTTTTCCTCCCCATTCCTCAAACCAGTCCCTAAAGTCACACACTCCCCCGAGTCTGCCATCCCCAGAGCAGTAATTGGACACATAACAAAGCAACAGATGGCCTTTGGATTTCTAAAGATTTAGTAATGTTGAAATGTTTGGTGTTTTCTTTTTGGTCTTCCTCTGCCTTTCTAATTTGACAGTTAGAAAAAATAGTTTATTCTATAGCATTCTGTTTAGATGCTCTAGGTTGAATTTTTGCACAACCGACCATCATGTTTCAAATGGAGGAGAAATGAATCCTTGCTGGAGAGCCTTTGCAGAGTAATGCAATCCCCAGAGAGCCAGAGCAGCACTCAGAGACAGATGCGCAGTGAACTAGCTGTCTCCTAACTGCAGGGGTGGCCTACCTCCTGTATCAATGTAAAGCCCCATGAAAGCTAAAAATAAAGAGAACATAGAAAAGTAATGTAATGTGTTCGCCATTTGGGGCTTCAGAAGTGCACGGCAAGATTTCCCCTTGGGATCACTCCACTTTGTAGTTTGTTTCTCTGTATGTCCTACATCATTACCTTCTTTCAGACACCTGAACTATTCATGTTTCCTTAACTGGAGCTATGCTCTTAAGAGCAACCCCCAAAATCCTTCATTGCAAAGAAGGTCATTATATAGTAGATAGAAACCTTAAGAGGAAAAATCCTATATCAACTGGTGGTGTAATCCCCAAGGGGAAACAGACTTTAGTTGAACAATCAGAAACCTGGCTTGCTTTATGGTGTTTACACTGCTGCTTGCTAATGGATCACCATAAAGGAAGCAAAAGGGCTCTTACACCATTGAGTAGGCTATCATGGGAGTCTTCTGAGTGTGCCTTTTTTATTTGCTGCAGTCAGGTTAATGAGCTCACCAGCCCACTTGATGTTGAGGACTTTGTAACAAAGCAATCTCTCATTAAATGCTGCCTGGCACCACTCTCTTGAAGCAAAGGGACATTCAGATTATTGAATGCCTTTGTACTCCTCATTCCTACCAGGCTATGGAGTCCAGCAGTGGCATCAGTCCCACACACTTCCTGGCAGGCATCCAGTCATCCGCCTGCCCTCTTCAAACTGCGTGGGCATTTGCCAATCTAAGCAGCACTGGTAGGCAAACAAGCATGGCACACGACTCCTTTGGCGGAGAGCCAAATGTGCAGCTGAACAATCTAATTTGTTTCTACTGTAGAGCGAAACATTCTTCCCCATTCTTTCCTTTTCAGCTGAATTTACATGTAAAAGTTTTGTTATGGTACAAAGGAATGTGCATTTATCTACATTTCCTTTCTGCTTTTACACCTTTTTACTCTCAACAGTGCAGGTCGTGATTTTGTCTGTGGCTTTATTTTAAGTACCTCCTGGCTGACAGTTTCTTCAATGAAATGACCCCAGAGTGTTATCAGCTAGCTAGCAGGTGTGTCTCTATTCAGGATCTTGCAGACAGAAGTGCATCCTGGGTAAAGAGCAATCTATGCACAGTCCCAGTTTTTTTCAACATTACTCATGAGATTTAATGGTCCACTGTCATTAAAACAAGCTGAAAAGACTTTTTTCAATTTTCATTTTTTTGGAGTGTTGATAATGCCCTGAAACATACTGATCTAAAATAGGATTATGTATTTATTTTTTAAATGCATTTTATTATATTTTAGTAAACAGTTATTTTTTTTTTGCTATTAATAGTTTCTCTTTCCAAATTATTAAACGCTGACTTTAAAAGCTTTGAGAGCACATAGAACATATGCTCAAAAATTAAGTGTAATTTTGGCCCTGGTATTACGTTTAGGCATAGATGAACATGTAGGGATATTTTGAGATGAATTAAATAAAGCTAGACTAGTTTTACATTTTTATTCTATTCAGTCTTCAAAGAAAATCTGCAGGAAACTTTTTTCACTACTTCAGAATGGCTCTTTACAAAAACAATTTAAATTATAATAACCTTAAAATGCCAGAACATTTTGGGGATTTGCATATATTCAGAAAGAGGCTTGTCTATCAAATCAAGTAAAAATAGTCCACCTATATTCTTAAATTTGTTTAAGAACATAAACAAGGTGATGGAATACAAATTCAAAACTGCTCCCTGAAAAAGATTCAAACTGAAAACCAAGCCAGAGTAAAATAAAATATAAATGTGTAGTTTGGATGTACAGCAAATAGCTGTAAGAAAAAATAACCTTAAAACTAGCACAGTCTTCCTTCGTACTTTTAAATGCCAGAATGGGGGAGATAGTGATGTAACAATGCTAATCTAATTCTTTTCAAGCTTGCATGCTATATCATATTTCCATTTATAGCATAAGATATGCAGTTGAAGAAATAGCAGCAGTGTGGAGTATAAACCTAACACCCTTTGTACAGCTTATTGTTTAGTTTACATACATATGTTTACAGTTTGGGTAAATAATATCAATTCAAATACTTCCAAATTTCTGAAAGTATTAGCTGTGTTCAGATAACTTGGTATCAAATCTAATGGTTATTAAATTTTTTACATATTTAATTTTATAATGACTTTTCATAAAGCAACTTTTACTTCCAATCACTATACTATAGATTAATTTATGACTGGTTCTAGGTATTATCTGCTTGCACAATAAAGTAGATCTTTATTAAAAAACAAACCTAGCTATCAATTCAGTCATTAATTTAATGTCATTTGCTGTATAGTCTTTATGAATTGCCAATTAGAGAAAAATACCAAACAGAAAAAGCACATTAATAGGCTAGGATATCTGCATTTATTATGTTAAGAAAAAAGTAGACTTGAGTAAAATTTATACTGCCCACCATAATCTTTCCTAAAGGAGGGGATGAGGTATTTTAAAAACACAATTGCTGGCAGGAAAGCAAAAGAAAAAACCTAAACAGTAAGAAATTATCTGGTACGTAGATCGAGCTTTTCTTACTAGATAGGTGTTCTTTACTGTTCTTAAGGATGCTTCAGACTGATGGAGGTTTATTCTATTTTCCGGGTGTCCATCTATGTTCACATCTTAGGACAGTCTGGATATTTGAAGTCTGAGAAGCCAAGCGTTCCTTTGATCCTCTAACTGATCAAGTGGCCTAACCACACATTTTGGTAAACTCTATACACAGGCTATAATAGGTTTCAAGGAAGTCTGTTTTATCGATTTGAAGTAGTGAAATTATCTATTACTATGACCCAGGTAACTTGCTACCATCTTTACTGGTACAAAATCTATGGAAAATTGAGGACTATCTCAATCACAAAACATCACAGTGTTACTATTAGTCTAATATAAATAGTTTGCAATTTCAGAGTATTTGTAAAGACAGTGATTCATTTGAAAATATAACCGTGTAACTATCTTTGAGAAGATTGCATAGAACAATGTTAGAATATGACTGATTGCATGTGAAATACGATTAAAGAAAATGCATATAAATTCTTTATTCCTTTCAAATATTCATCTCTTTGTTATTGTCTCAGCTGATCTTTAAAAACCTTACAATATTATAATTTGATCACAGTCATCTTGTCTGACATATTATTTGTCCACTAAAGTTTTGTTTCTAAAATAAGAAATCTATACGTATGATCAGATGGTAAGACATAGCCTACCCTATTAGGTGCTGGCCAATATCTATTCAATTTTTCAAAGAGTCACCTTTTAAAAGAGTCAAGTTGTAATAAAGATATATATACACAAGCATATTTTATAGGTATACAAGAAATATTCTACTATTAAAATAACAATTTACAATAAAAAACATGGATAATATGATTTTAGAAACCAGAATCGTAAACTATCTTAAATGACTCGGATAAGCAGATTGGTTGGCTAAATGCTCGGCAAGTAGTCTTCAATTTTTTATCTAGCTATTTATAGAAAGCTGCAGAAACAGCTGAGCTGACTGAAGTGATGTCACATTTGCTGATGGAATGGTTTGTTCCAGAGCACGCTCAGAGGCTGCATGAGTCTACTTAAGGTTTGATACGAAACCCTAAGCAGTGAGAAGGTGTAAACATGGGCATTTTTCAGCCCCACCAATCAATATTGCATTGATGACTTTCCACTGACCTTTAACCTCACGAGGAATACCAATACTACCATACTGAATCTTCCCATCTTCAAGGGCTGCCTAGCATAAGCTACCAATTTTACAATCAATCAAAAGTCATCTCTGTGAATAAAGCTTGAGATTTCAGGCAACAGCAAGCAATTTTTGAAAGGTCAGAGCTGGGTTTTTATTTGCTTGACCTGTGCTTTCAACTTGTATCATAGTTCTTTATAACCACTAAAAGTAGTAAGAAAATTTCAGATTTTTTCCCCATGTATTTTTAGTAAGCCTTTGGGCATTTTCACTGTCCCTAAAAGAATATGGTTGCATGGCAACCTTCACAGTTGCTATGGAGACTCCATGTGTAAGCAGCTGCTGCAATCAGCATTAACTCCAGGCTTGCAGGTTTGTCATTCCAATACATCGGGAGGGGAACAAATAGGACAGCACATTGCTGTAAAGGGGAAGTCACCTAGATAATGTCACTCACAAACATATGTTCCACAATTATTCTTTCCACTGTTTTATTGCTGCAATTATAGCTAAACTAAGATTACAAAATTATATGGTTTTAATTTGCCTCTATTGACTATGTTTCATTTCCATTAAAATTAAGTCTGAACCCATTTACGTAAAAAACTGTTGGCTTTCAGAAAAAAAATTTTTTTGCTTTCTCATTTAATGTCAACAGGAAAAAATATCAATGCCCATAGAAATCTTTGTATGAAACAAGCAACTTCGCCAAAATATAAATTAATCTAACATGCAAAGCACGGTCCGTGGCCCAAAGTTCTTTCCGTATTTCTAATATTTTCTGTTGTTCCAGGACAGACCACAAAGATGCCTAGATGACACTGATCTGAGTCTTTAAAATGTAAGCAGAAATGCCAGTTAAGCCATCTTAAGCCTCTATCCTTAACCCATCCCATCAAGCTTAAATATTGCAGCTTGTGATCCCCATATCAAAGTCCTTAAAGAGAAAACCCAAGAACAGAGATGGTAGGAAAATCATCGTTGATACTTTTTTCAAACTAATTTTTAATGTAACTCTGGTGAGCCTGGATAGTGCAAGAATCTTTGATACCACAATATCTGATAAATTTGTCCCATAAAAGACAGCATCTCTTAATGCACAGGCACAATATGATTAACTTAGAAATCACTTACAATATACCATTAGTTGACCATATTTTTGCAAATATAGGGTTAACATCACCAAAACAATAATCATTTACTGATCTTTTTCTAATATTTCAATTTCTTATTTGGAGGTGCAAAACTTCTTAGAAAGCTAAGAATTATCACTAAAAATAAGTGTTTTACTTAAGGGCAATATAACCATTTGCTTTCTAATTTATAGGACGTAATACTCATTAGCAGACAAGCAAGTAAGTAGTTTTTATTGTATTTAATTAGATTCTTGTGGCAGCACAGCATTTTTGCTCTACAATATAGAATGACCACCTTTTAATTTTTAGCTTTTGGGTTTTTTAAACTAATCATAAATCCACAAAATAAAAGATATAGCAAATATATTTCTGCTCTTATAGCTAATTTGCTGAAATGGAGCTGTGTTAAAATAAAGCCCTTCATAAACTTCTAAGAGAGACCTAGGTGGTATCAAGTGTTAATGACAGCTATCTGATTTTAATGTTTATGTCGAAAACAATATTTTTTATGATATCACTTTAAAAGCTTACATCCAGACATGTCTGAGAGGATATTTCTTGAATGAAATAGTCATATATAAAATCTCTGCATGTATGTATGTATGTATATATATATATAAAGTATTAGTGGCATTATCTTTATATTAGTAGAATAGTACATGATAATAAAGCACAATTGCCCATTCTAAAAAGCTTTACTTAGACACATTTAAAAGGCGAAATTCATGATTAAAATATAACATAAAAATTCCAGAAACTTATAATTACCATTTTAATGGATCTTTAAGTAGATATGCAATTGCACAATTGATAGACCTTTTTAAAAAGAACCAAATGCTGAGTTATCCAATGTTAGGGCGATTTTGTTAATCTGATGTTTTCATTTTTCACCTCTTAGCATATATTAGAGCAAACACTCATTTTTTAATTGCAGTATACTATAAAAATATGCATCTTCCCACAGACCTCATTCACTACCATTTGGATAGAAGCCTATTTCGGTTTAGAGAATCAAGATACAGTCTACAAAACCTAAAAATGAAAACACTGATAGGCCCTTAAGCATTGCAGTGTTAGCAGGTGCTGTGTATTACACAAATCCAGATAACATTAAGTGACCTATTTTTAAAGCCTGTCCAAGAAAAGCGACATCAAGAAATTGAATTCTTTGCCCTTTACTTTAATAGTTCCTTGTCATGCAATCTTCAGATCAGAAAGGGTGATCACCACAAAACAAATCCCCAACCTGATACATACAACGGGGGCACCTTTTGCAGCTCTGGAGGCTGATATTTCTGGCCTATTCATTACAACTTGCTTTTTATTGGGATACAGGGCAGAGAACTCACACTCAAGTAAATGCAAATTTACCAACCAGGATTTAAAGCCAGGTCTTTTAGATAATAAGAAACGTAAAATCATATTGGATTGTTTTCAATATTGATCACTTCTCAATATATTTTGTATTAATCTGGAAGGTATTACATTTCAGTTTGTACAATAAAGACACTTTAACAACAAAAGTTTTAGTTTGCACAGTTTTAAAGATTAGGATTTAAATTGGCCATTGCTAAACTAATGAAAACATTGGAGTTCTTTGAGTTCTTTAATAATAGAACACATCCCAATTAATATAGTAAAGGATACACCTATAGTTGGAAATACAAAATATACTTCAAAATGGTTTTCTGATGAACGAGCCATAAGTGCTATTTTCTGTAAAAGTGACATGAATCCATGAAGCAATTATTTGGATAATTTGAGTACTACTCCCCGTGACTAAGAATACAAAGGTTTTATTTGGCTTGAATAATAGGAATTAGCTGTGCACATTGAATATAGTATGCCAATTTCAAGTAAATTATTTTTTATAGCTCACTAAAATAACACAAAAATGTAATCTTTTTTCCAACTTATTTGAAAAATTTCATAGCTATAGAAAACTTGAAACAGTATAGCAAATACCCATATATCCTTCACTTAACTCAACAATTGTTAACAGTTTTCATCACATTTGCTTTCTCTTTGTCAAAAATTGTTGATTATGGGCAACATCATGTTTCAACCTAAAACATATTTTCTTATGCTGAACCATTTGAACTCAAGCTACAAAGATCATGACATTTCTCCCCTAAATACTTCAGCCTGTGCCTCTAAAGAGCGAGGGCATTCTGCTACATAAACCACAATACCATTATCACATGCAGTCAGTTTAACATTGTTACAATAGTATTATCTATTATAAAATCCGTACGTAAAATTTCTCTAGATCTCTTGATAACATTCTTTATAACTTCTTTGGTTGGGGACAGAGCTGGAATCCAGTCAGGAATTATAGACTCTATGTTGCGTTTCGTTATATGTCTCTTTAGTCACCTTTAGCTCAGAACAGTTACTTAGTATTTGTCTTTCACGTATTGAAATTTTTGAAGAATCCATGTCAGTCCTTTAAATGTCCCGCAATTTGAATTTCTTCTAGTTTGTTTTTAACAATTAGATTTAGGTTAAACGTTTTTGGCAAGAGTACTACAAAGGTAAATGTTATGACTGGCCATAAAAGATTACCTTCTGATAAAGAACTGTACCCAGCCTCTATCCTGGGTGTGTTCATTTTTCTATTACTAATTTGAATGAATTGCTAGGAGAGCACAGTCATTTGCTACTGTCACTGAAAGTGTGAAATCCTACAATTCATTTAAAGTAATTTAGTTTATTACACTTTGGGTCCAGATCCTTCAGCCATTTTACTCATGTGACTTATAATGAAAATTTGGGGTGCCTGAACACTTTGTGATTAAATTCCCATCCCCCAACCCAGCCATCTCCTGACAGCTGATATAGAATGGCCAGATGGGGAATACAGGAGTTCTTAGCACCTTTGTGTTCTAAGCTAACACAATGAATGCTTCTTCCAGCATTGTTAAATGTATATTATATTTAATATATCAGCACTACATCTTTGGAACACCCAGCAGAAAAGAAAAAGAAAGATTATTTGGAAAAAAAAGTTTCCTCACTCTATTCCAGAGACTGTATCAAAAGACTAAACATAATTGTTCAAATTTAAAATTTTAAAATAATTCTATAATTTAAAAATAGTATTAAATAAACCAGTATAAAGATATTTCACTGATTGGAAAAATTTGGAGGAAGAAGTATTTGATAGAAAATAAAGGAACTCCAAAAAGTGTCAACAATATCTGGTATCTACTTGTTTTCAATCCACCTGGCAATTTACATGTAAAAATGGAGTTCTGTCATTTTTTAGAGCAAAAAATCAAGAAGGGATCATTAATATGTGCTTTCTAATCCCATTCAGTCATACATTATCTAGTGCTTGGTTCTAATTTGAAATAGAAGACTACATTTGAAACACTATGCCCAACAGGCCACTTATATTGGGTAAAGTGTGTGGGTCTTGCAGCCTGTTTGAAGTCTTTCTATAAAATGTAAAATAATTTGCATTTATCCTTGTCAACCTATCATGTATGGGCTACCACAAATGCAGTCAAATTCATTTGCTTTTTAAGCGTTTTAAAATTTTTTTGTTTTATTAGAGCTTGTGAGCTTGAAATCCTTTATCTCAGGATGCTTTGTAAACTTTACATCTTTATACAAAGGCTTGCATAAAGAGGCCAAGTGGACTCAAATGGACAAGGATAAGAACTCACATTTACTGGTGGCATTACATTTGGCAAGTCAGTTAACTTCTCTGAAACTTAATTTCCTTCATAAAATTAGGATGATAATATCTACCATTTAAGAGTATGAAAAGTCCATCACATGGGGTAGGTGTTCAGTGAGTTGTAACTATTTGTAATCTTTTAAAAATCATGATCATAGCCCTATTTTCATATACTATGCTACTAATGACAGTTAGATTTGTTTAAATAGGTGTGTAACATACATCTACTGTAATTTTTCTTAGGTAAAGGTCTTCCTGCTTGGAAATCTATGGCTAATATAGACATACACATACACTCAATTACACACACACCAATGGGAAAATTTGGTGTAACTAAAACTTTGCAATGATATAAGGAAGGTAATTGACATCGGGGGAAAAAAATAGCCATCCACTTTGTTTTCCAGAATTCCAGCATTTGATGACCAGTAAGAGAAATGCATGATGGAAAGCTGGAAAACTGAAGTTCTGCTTATATCCCCACAGCCAAGAATTTTGCCCAAGAACACGTGTATTATTCATGCTGTTAACATACTTATCAAACCAAAAGAGGGGAATTATCTAGAATGTGGCAAAGCCCACTATTCATGCTACATGAGCAACGCAAAGCAACAATCAATACTAATGTTTAAGGAGGGCTTTCTTGAATTCAGTTAAATTTTTTTTATTGTTGTTCCTGTGTGTCCTCATTTTTAATTCATTTTTTAGTTTTACTTGCACCGTTTAGAATGGTCAGGCAGTATTATGTTTTGCCTTCTAATTTGGTTTAATATTTTTCTTTTAAATGGAAACCATAAGATTTTGTGTCAAAGAAGGAATGATGTTTTTAAATGATTTCCTTTTCCAACAGACCTAGGTTTTAATGAATAAAAATAGAGGCACTGAGTAAACTATACAAACCTTACCTAGTGTAACCTGTGTAATAAATATATGTTTCCTTAAAAAAAAAAAAAGAAAAGAAAATCATAGCAATTTTAAAAAAGAAACTGAAAGTCTCTGTAGCATTTGACTGCATTCTCATAATTCCAATACGGTCAACTTTGAAATAAAAATGTACAATGAAATAAAAATGTATAGTATCCTTACATAGAAAAAATTCAAAAATTCATGTCTTGTTTAATAATTTTTTAGTAAGAAGCTAAATCACTTATAAGACTTAGCTCTCTGAATAGAAACATGAATCTCATCGCTTTAGTTTATATTTGGAAAGAAAATTGCTCAGCTGAGAGGCCTCTCTTACAATCTTTAATGTCAGATCTTCTAAAGTTACGGCTAAGAGTGCAATGTTACACATTAAATAATTTTAGCATGTTTCTTAGCAATAAGATAATATCAACCAATTCGCAAGAGCACAAGGTTATGATAACACAAAGTTTGTATACTTTAAGGCAAAACATAATGTGTTATATATTAGATTACTAAATCAAAATAAATATTTGTTTATTTGTGGCTGTAAAGAAGAAAGCATTTAGAAGCCACAATTTTTTCTAAAACAAAACTGTAAAATCTCTGTCAACAGTAGATATCACCTCTAAGGTCTGAGTTAAGCTCATTAGGACTCACATTCTATTTTCCAACCAAACATTATTGTAATTGACTCTGTGAGTGATTATACAAAGTACGATTTATTATTTACAAACCTACATTTATGACAGTAAAGCAAAAGAGTAACTGCATTTTAAAATATACTATTTGTTTACTCTGATCTTCAACTTAAAGGCCCTGATCACATTCTAGCTTTTTTCTCAATAAAACAAAGAGGTTTGGACCAGAGAAAATTTAAACAATTTAACAAATTTTACAAAATTGAGCAGCTTAAAGTAAGTACTTGGGAAAGATTTTTTTAAAAAAAAAAAAACTTTTTCTTCTCTATCCTCTCTATCAGCTAAGTTTTTCCAAGATGGAGAGGGAAAATGTTTACGTTATCATACACTATCACCATAAAAATTCACCAAAATCTTGCAGCCTTTTCTAATGGCATGGTTTCCTATTACTGTCATTTTGGTTCTTTTGTGTTTCACAGAGGAAATCCTCTCTGGTCCTAAAGGCTATAATGCCCACTCTCATTCAGGAACAATTCCCTTATTATAGAGACTGGTGCAAATGAAATCAGTGAACAGAGGTGTAATACTGACCCAAACCCATCAAAATTTTCATGGAAAGAGGATAATCACATTCCAGGCTACTTTTGTGGGTTGCGGGCTTTCATGGGAAATTCCTTTTAACAAAAAGTGATATAAAAATGATATTCACACAGCAAGGATAAGAACAGCAACTAAAGGTTTGAAAAGCCCACCAGGAGAGAAAATTCAACCCACTTATAATAAATCAAGTGCTTTATATTTCTCTAGGTTTAATACCCAAAAAGAAGATGATATGAGTCCATTTTTCTGTTCAGATTCTTTTTAATCCTACAGATGAAAACTACCCTACTGTTTCCAAATGCTTTTTCATTCTAATGGTAAAAATAGCTACCCAAAAGATGGGCTTTCACTGTGCATCTCTTACCAAGTACACACTGTTGCAAAATATAAAATATATACATATACTTTTTTAAAGTCATTAACTGCTAATTTGTATTTTTAAGCCTGAAATATTTTCATAATGTCATTTGTTAGATTATCAATATTCCCTCAATAGTAAAACTTCAAATACCAAAATAGGATCAAAGAATCACACTATTAAATAGATTTTATGCACACAACACTTTTCCATCAATATAGTTCTCACAACAAATACCAGCAAACTGAATTTGTTTGGCAAATTATTAACCTGCCTAATTTCAAATTCTTACGTCTTACATGATATAGATTATTCATACCCTTGGTAAAATGCAACAAAGAGGCTTTTGACAGACTAATCAAATTGACTTATAATAATCCCTCTATTTGGGAGTATGAGAAAATTATAATAAAAGATTTTAAAACAAAGTCGTGATATTAAATGCTATATTCTACTTGTATTAATTGCTCTAAACAGGAACTTTAAAAAGAAATGAAATTATATTATCCATCCAATATTCTATAACTGTCAAAGTATTACTCTATTTTGTACCTCACATTTTTTTTTGAACATGCTTGATTTTTAAATATTTGTTCAAAAATTTTAACTAACAAAATTTATTCTCTTATTGGGCTTATTTTATTTATTCTCATGGAAAAGAATAATTTATGCTGACACTTTAGAAAGATAGTTATTTCGACAAATGTAATATTCATAGAAATTGCACAAAATATAT
This sequence comes from Equus asinus, assembly GCF_041296235.1. NCBI lineage: Eukaryota > Metazoa > Chordata > Mammalia > Perissodactyla > Equidae > Equus > Equus asinus. The sequence continues at coordinate 20,607,845 of NC_091801.1, read as the reverse complement.
TTTCACTTGAGGTGTTGAATGTAATATTTGTAAAACTAGTTCTCTAATATGTTAATTTCTTCTCCTACCTTGACTCACGTAGCCATTTTGTTTTTATTCTCTTACAGTCACCTGCTCACTCACTCACAAGTGCATTTATCATTTCTGAATGTTGAAGTTGTGCTTTTGAAATTTTGCACCCTTGCAATGAAAATTAAAAACTATAAATGTGCAAGTCAAATTTTTACTTTATAACATTTTAAAAGACTTCATGATAATCTAAATTGCCAACTCCTGATATTGACCACTATTTACCTTTGAATTCTTAATCAACTACTGAGAGATTGTAATCTTTTGTTAACAGTGAAATGATTACATCAGTATTTTTGATTACCCTAAATCATAATTATTAATAGCCAAGTATTACTTTAGTCTCATAATATACCTTATCAGCTAACTGCAGCTGCTTTTCTAAATTGAAAGAAAATACTGATTATTAATTATAGCATTTTGTATCACTCATATGCATGATCTTTCTGACTGTATATCATTCTGAATAGGTTAAAGTTAGGTAATGGTTTTCAATATACTTTTAAAGGTATGCACTCTAAGAGTTAAAATCAGAAGAATGCTATGAAATTATGGTGTTTTAATCATTCTCCAAGTTTAAAGCCAAACGTTCCTTCATAATTAGCAATGGTTGTAACTCAGTTTTTATTACTTCTAAAGAGCAGGAGGAAATTTGGATAATTGGAAATAGGAGAAAAAATTTTCAAGTAAGTTAAGCTCAAAAAAATGTGGGCACGTTGAACTATGTCACTTACTGCCCATGAACATTAGATATCTTTCTCTCCTGGTGTGTCAGCAAAGCCACACACATTCTTTCTTGCTACAAATCTGTACATCTGAAAAGGGGTAAAGGACGTGAATACAAAATCTCTTTATAGAATAAAAAAAGCGTGGGGTGTTATTAAGGAGAACTGTAAGCCCTATTCTATTCATAGTAATTACAGGATCAGATCAGGTTAATGTGGGGACCTAGGTCAATCAAGTACTGTAGGTTTGCAGCTTTAATCTCTTTCAATCCTATAGTCCGCGGTGCTGACTGCTCTGCTGGACTCACCAAATCACTATAGGTACCATGGATGTCATGGAAATTTTTTGGCAGAGAGGAAATTTATGTATTCAGTCAATCTCAAGTTTCAGAAGATGAAAAAAACTAATTTCTCAGAATAATTTGACAAGTTTTTCTCTCTCTACTCAAATAATAAAGGCCAAATTTCATTTCTAGGTAATGCCATTTTTAGTCCTCTTTTCACAATAAAATCTGTTTCCTTATTAAATTTTTCACCCACCCATCATTCACAGAAGATATTACACAATCTTGATAAACATATAAATGAGAACTAAAATCGATTAGAATTTGGCCTTATGCACCTTGAGATAATCCCTTTCGTTTTCCTATGCTTTTCTCTAAAATTTCTGTGGAGTGTGAATAAGTAAAAATTCAAAACTTGATATCTCATACTCAGAGATAATTTGGTTTTTGTCTTTGAAAAGTGTTTTCCAGCTTATATTTCTTCCCAAATAATGTGAAACTTTCTGCCAATAAAGAATTCAAGCCCTTTGCTGTAATTAGAGTATTTAAAATTGTGTTTTGTTACGGTTATGATAACCACTCTTTTGCTTTTACATTATGTTTTTTACAAAGGTTTGTTTGGCGTTAATACCAAGAACATATTACTTTTGGAAAAAAATTAAATGACTGTGCTAAATGCACAATTCTTTAAACACTAGTCTCATTGTACTGTGATCCATGTAATGTGTATTAAAAATGGGAGACGCTAAAGTTTTACAAATATAGTTATGCCTTTGAGTTTAACGCCCATGAATGAAATATACATCGCATTAACCACTCACCCCAGGTCAATAGTCCTTTAGCAATTTTTTTTTCTCGTTCAGGTTTTGGCAACTGCTTTTGCAACTGTTTGTTCTTAAATTATCAGTCACTATAAAATAGCTCATATTCAAAGCCCACACATACTAGACCCTGGAAGTCATCTATATGAAGAGACTCTGAAAAGGAAAGGAAAGAGAATTGGTGCATCTTTGGTTGTATCAGTCCTACAGCCTAGCTTGGATATTTCACACTTCTCTCTATCTCTCTTTCCCTTCAAGTAAGTAGAGTATTGATGAACAAAACAGAGAAGAATCACAATGAGATGAGTGTGGAATTGTCAAAACACCCCAAGAGACTAATAAGCTCTTGTTGTTAAAATGGAATATATATATATATGTATATAATGGATCTGGACCCTGCTCATTTGTATTTTCACATTTTAATCACTTAGTTTTTCTATAGATTGCTACATAATTATGTGTAATGCGTATATATAAGTACTTATAGCGTCAATATTAAAATAGATTTGGCACTTGTCTTCTCCCTGTTAGTAGGCAAGCACCTTGAAGGTAGGAACTGTGATTTTATTTTCCTTTAAAGTTATTGTGGACTTATTAATTAGAATCATAATTATTACTCACCATGGATTTTCCCCCAAAATTTGAACAGGTGATTATTTTTATTTACTTTAAATATTTATCACTCAGTAAGAATAATTTATCTTATGAGCACAAAATAGTACACTGAAAGCATAAAATTTTTCTGTTAAAGTTAAGAAACTATTTTGCAGAACTGACCATTTGATATAATAAAGGAAAAGATGCATTTTAAAACAGAGGTCATCCCAAGAAAGTTTTTTAAAAAAAAATGGTTAAAAAAACTCAAAGCTACCAAATATGTTACTACTTGAATGATGTGAACTGTGGTAAACGCCAGCATGCAATATGGCAAAAACGAATCAATCAGTTCAGCTTAGTTCAGCCTCTGCAACTGGCCATCTGGCACAAAATCAACCGAATGCATCCCTGCATATTCATCTTCATTTTCACAAATACTCAAGAGAATGTCATTCTAGGGCAAAATAAAATTAAATCACCATAATTTTTAAGACATCTTTCCTTTCATACCCTCTTGAGAATACTGTGTTTATACGAGAATTCTTATTGCTATAGGGTTGTTGTATAATTCTTATTTGAATGTATTCTCTCTTTTCTAAAGGTTGAAAACAAAACAATTATAAAACTTTCAATTTTTCAAAGAATATTCTTTTGGAAGAGAGGAACTTCTATAAAGAGGTCAGCGTACTCTTTGTTGACTCAATGCTAGATCAAATGACCAAAGTCACTTTCATGGAACTTGATAGATTCGTAATTGCACTAATCTCGAATGAAGTTGGCCTAACGTGTAGTTAGTTATTGTTCGACATGATCAAAATAATACATTAGTTCACATTTCAATTCTTATTTACATGAAATCAGAAACTAAAATTCCATTTGATCAAATGAACATTTTGCATAATATTTATATTATTATATAAAACTAGTCAGCCAAGCACTTCATCAAATCCTGAAGACATAAGGCTAAACGTCATGGCATTATTTTATAATAGTTATGAATTCTATTAAACACTTGTTTTTCAGGTGGAAGCAAAAGTATAGTTTATACTTAGACTCCTTGGGTCATTTTGAATTAAAATAGAACAGTAGTCTCATTCTATTTTTAAGATTAATACTGAATAAAGGACGAATCAAGTTTATTGTTGATTTTATCCATTTATTTTTGTCCTAGAACTGAATCACTAACTTTAAACTTTGACTCTTTAAATAAAGAAAATGAATTTCAATTAAGACACATTAAAACACACTAAATAAATCAGTTTTAAGCAAATTTGTTTCCAAAGTTATGTTTGTAAGTAAAACAAGACCTATATAAAATATTTAATTATAGAAATAGTAATATTTAAATTCCATTCACTATGATTTTGCTCATTGAAGACTACCTTGTTAGAAGTTTTTAATTTTAAAAGGATGGGAGTAATAACTTAGATTTCTTTGTACATGGCTCTTTTTTTCATTACACAAAAGGTTAAACTGCAAATAATAGCTCGTTCTGTATTTGAGAAAAGAAGCTTATCAGCAAATAATTGCTAAGCTCAATGCATTGTTCTAAAATGTTTCTTTTGAGAATTATATACCGATATACATCAATCATAGTACTTTTTTCCCCCATTTTTTTTATCCTGCAGCCTTTTCTGTTTTAAAGTTACATTGTACCTCTGGCAATGTTTCCTGAAACAATTTCAGCCCAGAGCCAGCTAATGGCTTAGGAACATTTCTATAGATCCTGGTTTGCCTTTTTGTGCTTGTGTGGCCTTCAGAGATGTTACAGTTTGCAGTTTTGTAAATTGACTCACAGTTTGAAAGCATTCTTTTGTTATTAAACACACATGAAAAAGGGGACTCTCTCCAGGCAGAATGCACCATCAGACTGAATGGACAAAAACTTGGAACCACAATCAGTATTAAGAATCCTGGACTCATCATCTTCAATCTGCTCAAGTTGGAAAAAATCAGGGTCGGCTTTATTGTGGCTCATCTTTCTGTTGCATCATCAATTTAGAAATGTTGCCAAGTACATGCAAATGTAAAATAAAATGAACTTGGATATAAAAGATTTTGTGTTTATTTGTCTACTTTGTGAATCACTGTGCCCATATGCATGGAGTTTGCTTAAGGCTTGGAACTTTTTGTTCATAACTCCTACAGCTTTTAATTTCTGAACATTTAGTGTTTATCCTAGCAAAATCAGTAGCTATTGATGAATAGCTTACATTCTAGTATTTTTTATATTTTTTAAAATAACATACATACATATTATCTCACCTGACCCTCACAATAACTTGCAAAACAGTGTAAGTACTTTTTCCCAAAGGCAGAGAAATACAGTCACAGAAGTTATACAGCTCGCTCCAGGTTACTTTCTAGTTAGTGGGGGAGGTAGATTTACAGCCGACATATCTAGACTTTAGATTTTCTGTTGTACCACAATGCTTACTCTTTCTAAAACCCAACCCCAGAAAACAGCTTATTAAACTCCAATGTCCTTGGTCATCCACCTGCTTCTTCTGAAAATCTCTGAGCTGGCTGCAAAATGAAAGAGGTAACATCGTCCACAGCCCTCTTCCCATTCAAATACCACCACAACTACTTCCTGCCTTTTATAACTAAAATTTTTGAAAAAGAAGTTAGAGCATATCACCTCCTTTCTCTAGTCCAGTGACTCCTCAAACTTCCTCAGTCAGGCATCAGTCTACAGTCCCAGACTGGTGTAGCCATCCCCTTTGTGCTCTCGCAGCACTGCAAACATACTTCTTCACGGCACACTTATTTCCCCCCCAGACTAAGTTCTTCTTCAAGACAAAGTACCTCATCCTCTTAACTTTTGTCTTCACCATACCTAGCATACTGCCTAGCATATCACACACCTCAAAAAAATATTTGTTGAATGAAGGAATGAATAGAAGAACCACAATGAGACTTAAAAAGCATTATTTTAAGAAAGGAACTTCCTTTGATTGATGAGATATCTCAATGAGGTGTTTGAAGTAAAAAGTGAGGGCTGAAGGCATGGATTAGAAAGCAAGAGTGAAGGCAGAAAGTTAGAGACTAGCTAAATTGTTTTGCACAAGATGAAGAGGAATTTGGTTTTTGCAAGAGTTAAGAAAGGAAAAACAGAGAAAAGGAGCACATAAAGATGGTGAAAAGAATCACTGAAATGGACCAGTTAGAGACCCCTGGTGGTTGTGGTTCCATCTGAAGCTGTTTGCACTGCTGGAATATAAAACCCTCCGTATCTCCCATCCATAGCCTCTCACACCTTGTTTCAGTAAAATTTGCCACACTCACAATTATTATATGCAGCCTCTTTGAAAATTGTGAAAGGATCTGAGTTTCTTGTCTGGGCTGACTTGATGCAGAAAAGGAAGAACAGTCACAGGAGCTGAGGATCAGTATCTGTAACAGCAAACCCCTGCCAGAAACGTGGCAAAATTCCGAGAGGAGCTTTGAATTTCCTGAAATATAGAAATACATGTTCAAGCTAACCTTATATAGATCTTAAGGAGATAAGACACCCGAGCTGACATGCAAGTTTCATAAAAACGGAATGAATGAAACCAGGTAATATAAATGGAAAATGAGACATTTAATTCATTTATTCACACAAACACTCATTCATTCATTCAGTTAACTTTCATTAAGCACCAATATATCTCAATTGCTAGAAATACAGCTAGAAAAAATAGTTAGTAGAAAAACACACATGGCTCACCCCTTATAAAACTAGACTTTAGGTGGTGAGCACAATGTAGTGTGTACAGAAGTCAAAATATAACGATGTGCACCTGAAATTCATATAATGTTATAAACCAATGTTACCTCAATAAAAAAAATAAAAGTGCAACCTAAAAAGAAAAGCTTACAGTGTAGCGGAAATACAGATAAGTTTTGACAGATGCTACAACAGATCTGTCTACACAGCATAGAATGTTATGGGAGTGTATAGAAGTAGCACCTAAACCTGATTCAAGTTATTAGGAAAGACTTTTAGTAAAGGATGCCTAAGCTGAAAACTAAAAGCCCATGTTGAGGGATTGGTAAGAATATTTCAGGCATAGGAAACAGCATATGTGAAGTTCCAGACGTGAGAGGGAGCCTGGCACGTTGAGGATTTGGAAGTAGTGCTGAATGGCTGGAGTCTAGAGAGAGAGCTCAAATTGGTAAAAGATGAGATTGGGGTGATAAGCAGGGGGCAAATCATGAAGGACTTGTAAGCCATGTTAAGGAGCTTGTGCTTTATTCTGAAGGTAATGTGGAGTCACTAAAGAGTTTTAAGTGTGGGTGTTACATGGTTAGATCTTTGAGAAAGATCACTCAGACTGCAGTGTAGAGACAGGATTAAAGCAAGTCAACCTGGAGGTAGAGAAACCAGTTGGATTAATTATTATTCCCAGTGAGAGTGTGATGATTGAAGTAGGGAAAGGATCACGTGCCTAGAGAGAATTTGAATGACTTGGAGATATTTAGAGACAATATTCACAACATTGGGTGATTAACTGAATATGTACATGAGAAAAGAGAGAGATATCTGTGAAGACACAGGGGGTTGGACGTCTGGGTTCTCCCACTCACTGCTATAAATCACAGGAAAAGAAGCACATTGGGAGGAAAACTAATAGCTTTTCTGGAGACATGTAGAGTTTGATATTTATACAGGAAACTCAAGTGGAGGTCTCCAGAAGATAGTTGGGTACCTAGAGAAGTTCACAAGAAAGATCTAGGATATAGATTTGAGAGATATAATCAAATAGATGGTACTTCAAAGACAAAGAGTGAATGAGATCATCCAGGCAACATGTGACAGTGAGTAGAAGACAGGGTCTTGGACTGACCTTCCAGGAAAACCAACACTTGAGGGAAAGGCAGAGAAAAAGGAGGCTGCAAACCAGTCTGAGAGGAAAAATCCAAAGGGATCGGGTGAAAATTAAGAGAGAGAATTGTCTGAAGAGCCAAAGGAAAAGTTTTTTCAGGGAGAAAGAAGTGAGCCACAATTCCAAATGTCACCAGGAGATCAATAAGATAAATCCAGAAAGGTATCCACAGAATTTTTCTATGAATAAGACACTTCTGACTTTTCTGAAGGAGTTTCAGTGGTAGAATTAGTTTAACTGGAAACCAATTCAGCATATTAAAAAGTGAAAGGAAGAAGATGTAGAAAATAACAGGAATACAAAAAATATAAAAGATGTTTATGATAAGGACAGCATAAGCTAGGGAGAATCTGAGGATTTTTAATATACAATAGATTTGAGCCTGTTTAAATGCTGATAGGAACATTCTAGTAAAGAAGGAAGATGGAAGAGAAAGATGCTCTATAGTGCAAAGATCCTCCTACTTAGGCAGGAAAGGACACAAGAACTGGTCTAGGAAAAGAGAAAAGACTTTTTATTGTAAAGGACAGGGATGTAAGGCATTCCTGCCCAATGACTTCTAATCTTTCTTGGAACAGGAATCAGGGATCATCTGCTGACATGAGGGGCAGCAAGAAAGAGAGAAAATGAGATTTGGTGGCATCAAAATTTTAAAACAATACTAAAACTTGAAATAACATTTGTGGAGAACAAGAGTAAGAACCGACTGGAGATAAAGACAGGAGTGCTAGACAGTGTCAAAGGCACAGGTGAGGTGGAAACCATAAATTTGTGTATTACTTATCCAGTTTATTTTCTCCAGTGGTATTAAGTAGATTAAGGGTACGTATCAAAAAGGCAGATATCTAAACTAATTCAGGGGGCTTATTTGCCATGTGAATGCAATGGAAGGAAAATAGAACAAAAAGTTCAGGATTTTGGCAAGAAAATCAAGTGATGAGTAGTGATGTCTCAGCAGAACCAGACATACAAGCACCTGGCCTTCGACAGGCTTCAAGGAGAGCAGAAGGAGCAGATGCCAAGATATCCTGATGCCATACTCTACTCATTTGGAAACAACTTTAAAATTGAAAGGGTATTTATTTTTGAGGGAAAAAAATTCACAATTACCTTCTGGGAAACGCTACATGAATAAATGGCAATTCCATGACTGTGTAAAATTTAGTTCTATTTGTTTCAGAAATCGACAATAAAGAAAATCCAGTTATCAATTTTTCTCTTGGCCCATGAAACCAGTTAATCAAATGTGCTTCCATAAGAGTACCACCTGCTTAGCACTGTTCAACATAAAATAAGCAAAAAACTGGACTGTTATGCAAACAAAATTGCATTTTAAAAACACTTATTAAACTTACTACTAATGATGTCAGTTAATATTGAAGGTCTTAAGGATAATTATAATTGTTGGATTCCATGATTCCAACTTTATTTATTCATTAATTAAACAAACACCTTATGCCTTGTTGCTGGTGACACAAGATGAAAAACACAGTTCCTACTCTCAAAGAGGTCACAGAAGGGACAAAGATAAATTAATAATTCCAATAAGTGCAATAATGCTATGAATGAGGTATGAATAAGACAAAGGAGAAGAGCCCGACCTGCTCCTTAATGGAATTAAGGAAGGCTCTCATTGTGGTTCTAAATGCACTGTACAGTTAAACTTACTTGTTTTTAGTTATGCACACAAATATGGACACATTACAAGGATGAGTTGAGATCATATTCTGAGATTCTTACAACAGTGAATAGTGACAAATCTAGACCCATAGTTCCAATATCACAACACTGTTTTTTATATGTCTATGATACCATAAATCAATCACCTGAGCTTAATCTGAAATAGATTTGCAAAAGCTTAACATCATATTCAAAAATCAGGATTAATCTTTCTCTGCTATATTGTTTGATTACATTCAGCCATCTGGTATTTTTGAATTATAGTCTACCATAGCATTGCTGGGAGCAGGAGAACCCATCGAAAATCTACCCTTGCAGAACACTAAATACTAGGACTGCAAGGTGCTGTACACATGAACAATGCAAACAGCAGAATTAAGAACAATTAAATGGGATTTTTCTTTTGTAATTTTTATTTGAAAGCTTATGTTTTAAAGCTGTAGGTCAAGAAAGTTACTAAATATACAATTCTCTGTCCATTGTTACTCAGTGCTTTTAAGCTCATCTATAATCAGTTTATTAAAAAGTACAAGGAAGATATGAAATGAGCTGGTGGAGCAAATATTATATTGGAAAACATTTATTAAATACAGCATGTTATCAAGATAGTTGAAAGTACATTGTCAGGTTCTCTCGAGTACTTAAACACTAGTAGAAAATTCGACACTTGATGTAGAACATTAACTCTTTCATGCTGAAGTTTAGTGAGTTATTTCTTCAGTTCTTGTGCGTTAAGTTCATAAAATTGGCTTCATCCTGAGAAACTTAAATCCTCTCCCTCGTTAGTAGATGCTACTATTTTAACAGAGTTGTGATTTCTGGAAAATAACTAATCTGGTCCCTGAAAATTTCACATTCTCTGTTCCTGTAACTCAGCTTCTAACACTGATGAAAAAAATCATGCAGTTGTACAAATTCGTGCACAAATAAATTCATAGTCTTCAACCTCGGTTGTGTTCTCAACTTTTCCTGGTAGTAATAGCTCCATCTGACTAATCAGCTTTCTTGACCATTTGCCACAATAACTATTTTTTATTAGATATAATTGACATATGATAAATTACACACATTTACAGTGTACAATTTCATAACTTTTGACATAAGTAAACACATGTGAAACCATCAACACGATCAAGATAATGGACATACTCAGCATCCTAAAAGGTGTCCTTGCGCCTGTTCTTAATCCCTCTGTTCTATCTCCTTCCTCTCCGGGAGACTACTGACCTGCTTTACTTCATTATGGATTACTTTACATTTTCAAATTTTATATAAAGAGACTCATACAGTATGTATACTTTTATGTTTGGCTTCTTTCACTCAGCATAATTGTTATGAGATTCAATTAGGCTGCTATGTGTATCAGTGGCTCATTCTTTTTATTGCTGAGGAGTTTTTAATTTTGTGAATAAACCACAATTTACCTCTTAACCTATTGATGGACATTTGGATTTTTTGAAGTTTTCAGCTATTGCAAATATAGCCGCTATGAATATTCATGTACAAATCTTTGTATAGACATATGCTTTCATTCTCTTGCATAAATACCTAGGAGTGGAACGTCTGGATCATATGGTAAGTGTATATTTAGCTTTTTAAGAAATTGTCAAACTGTTTTCCAAAGTAGTTGTATCATTTTAAATTCTCACCAGATTTCTTTTGATTAATGTTAGTATAGTATATCTATTTCCATCTATTTATTCTTAACCTATTTGTGTCTATATATTTAAAGTGGGTTTCTTGTAGGGAGCATATAGTTGGGTCTTTCTTTTTTATCCATTCTGAAAATCTCTGCCTTTTAGTCGTGGGTGCTAAAACAATTTACACTTAATGTGATTATTGATATGGTTCTGTTAAAATCTACCATCTTGCTATAGGTTTTTTATCTGTCTCCTCTGTTCTTTCTTCATTGTTTCCTCTTTTTCTGCATTCTTTTGGACTAATGCAGTATTTTTTCTGATCACACTTTATTTCCTTTGTTGACTGGTTAGCTGTAATCCGTTTTGTGTGTGTGCAGCAATTGCTTTTGGTTTATAGTATACATCCTCAACTGATTACAGTCTACCTTCAATTAATATTATAAAGCTGTACATACAGTATAAAAACTTTACAATTATATACTTGCATTTCTGCTCTAACAGCCATTGTACTATTGCTTAAAATATTATACTTTTAAATATGTCATAAACATGACACTACAGTCAATTATCTTTTAAAAAGATTTTAAAAATAAGATTGATATTAACTCATATATTTACCATCTCTGGTGCTCTCCATTCCTCTGTGTAAATCCAGATTTCCATCTGGTGTCATCTGCCTTCAAACTGAAGGACCTTTAACATTACTTACCTTGCAGATCTGCTGGTTAATTCTTTCAGCTTTTGTCTGTCTGAAAAGGTTCTATTTCACCTTAATTCTGAAAGATATTTTCAGTGACATTTCTTGTTTCTTTCAACACTGTAAAGACGCTGCTCTGCTATTAGCAGTGGAACGTTCTACTGCATTGTTTCCAATGTAAGGCTGTTGTCATTCTTATCTTTGTTCTTCTGTACCTAATGTGTCCTTTTCCCCTGAGTCCTTAAAGACTTTTCTTTAACACCGGTTTTAAGGAATTTTATTATGATGTGTTTTGATGAAGTTTTCTCCAAGTGTCTTGCCTTTGAATTTATACTTTTCTTCAAATATTGAAACATTTCAGCCACTATTTCTTCAAATACTTCCCTGACTTTACCTTGTGGGATTCCAATTTCACATATATTGGGCTGCTTTATATTTTTCCGCTGCTCATTAGTGATTTATCTTTCAGTCATTTTTCTTTCTGAGTATCCTCTTGGATAGTTCATTTTGATTTGATTTCAAGTTCGTTACTCTTTTCTTCTGCAGTTTCTAACCTGCTATTAGTACCACCCAGTATGTTTTTCAATTCAGACAGTATTTTTTTAATCTCTAGAATTTTTATTTGTCTTTTTTTTATATCTTCCATGTCTCCACTTACCACGTTCAATCCTTCTTAAACATATAAAATACAGTCACAATAACCGTTTTAATGTCTTATCTAGTGAATTTACCGTCTGGGTCATTTCTGGGTCTATTTCTGTTGATTGACTTTGCCCTCATTATGTGCCCTATTTTCCTGCCTCTTTACATGCCTGGAAATTTTTGACTGGACGCATGACATTGTAAATTTTACCTTGTTGTGTCTAGGACATTTTGTATTTCTATAAATATTTCTGGGTGCTAGATATTTTTGTATCCTTATAAATAGTCTTGAACTTTTTTCTGAGACATAGTCAGTTGGTTGGAAACAATCTGATCCTTTTGAAGCTTGATTTTGTAGGGAAAACCAAAGCAGCCTGTAGTCTAGGGAAAATTTTGACTCACTGCTATAGCAAGGCACTTTTGAGTTCTATACCTGATGCGCCATCAATTACAAGTTTTTCCACTAAAGCTAATGGGAAGAGGTAGTTTTCCTAATCCTGGGTGAATTCCACTGATTCTTTCTTCTTTTACTTTTAAGTGGTCCTCTCCTCAGATAATTTCCTCAGGTTTTCTCCTTGGATAATTCCCTCATATACGTGTGAAGATCAGTACTCAGTTGAGAATTGAAGACACTGAAAATCTCCAGAGCTGTTTCACTTTCTCTCTCTCTCTCTCTCTCTCTCTCTCTCTCTCTGTCTGTCTCTCTGTCTCTGTCTCTCTCTCTGTCTCTCTCTGAGTACTCTACTCTGAAACTCTAGTTACTTTGGCCTTCCTGAAATGCCAGTATTTTACCCTTATGCTTTTCACTTGCCTACTACATCCAATTGTTCACCAAAGTTTTATCAAGTTTGTCTTCTTAATACCCTCAGAATATGCTTCTCTCTGTTTATTTTCAGTGCCATCACCTTAGTTCAAAAGCTCATACATTCTGGTTGGGTTTCCATATATCTTGCCCACAGGCGCATCTCTTTCTATCCACGTTCCATTCTACTGTCATGATAACACATTTAAAAGACAAATTTGAAAATATCATCTGCATTTGAACACTCCTCAAAGATTTTAGACTATCACTGATGTCAGGATAAATGCAAAGCCCTTACCATGACTTATCAGGCTCTTTCATGACCTAGTTGCTATATGCCTCTCTAATTTTTCTCTGCACCTCCTCTCTTTCCCAATTCTCTAATACCTATACCCTATTCTCTGTAGTGAATTATTTGTAATTTGTCAAATGCAGTTTGTTATTGTAAGTCTTTATGACTTTGTCTATGTTATGCTTTCTGGAGTGTTCTTCTCTTGGCTAATTGCTCTGTTTTTCAAAACTCAACACAAAGGTTATTGCCTCCAATAAACAATTACTGAACTGGACCACTTTGTTCTTTCTAATCTGGATTAGGTGCTTGCTTCCAAGCTTCCATGACATCCCTCTATTATATAGCTCATGATATTTAACATGTACTTGTCTGGTCCTCTATTAGACATAGTCTTCTAGGGAGTATATATTCCATTCTTTATTTCTCCATAATCAGCACCTAGTATGGTAGCAGTTACAAATAAATTTGATGAAGGAATGCCTTAATAAATTGTTGTTTTTAGTACTGTCAAGTTGATTCCAACTCCCAGTGATCCCGTGTATATCAGAGTAGAACCCTGCCTGGCCTTTTGGTGCCATCCTCACATCTTCCAGTACTATATCAGACAATGTTCCACAGCTATTCATAGGGATTTCATTGTCAATTTATTTTTGGAAGTGGGTGGTCAGGTCCTTCTTCTTAGTCTGAAACCTGTCCACCACGGGTGACCCTGCTGGCATTTGAGATACTGGTGACATAGCTTTCAGCATCACAGCAACATGCAGCTACCACAGTATGACAACCAACAGGGGTCACAGCCACGAGAGCACTGAATCTTCACCACTAGACTACCAGGGCTGGTTGCCTTAATAAATAGAGGATTATAATTGATTCCACTGAACCACAGACTCGTTCCATATAACTAGAGGTCTGGAATACATTTTCATATATTTTAAACAAATATGCATTTTACATTTCTCTATTAGAAAAAATAGCTACATTAGAAAATGTTTGCTGAAACAATATCACTCAAGCTTTAGTTAGCCAGAGAGTGTAAACAACAACTTTACTCTCATGAAGGGAATTTCTTTATTTTCTTATCTTAAACTGTAGGTTAGAGAGTTATTCACAAGAGTAGATAATCATGAAGACATTCATGTTGACTTGATGCACTTTGACATAATAGTCAAGCATTTAAAAGGCTATTCATCCAGCTTTCATTTCCAAGTCAACTGGCTCATTACTTGATCCCCACTCTTCAAGAAATACTGTTCTTTATAAGGCCTCAAGCTCCCTTGGAATCTTAGCTCCAGATTAGGATTTCACTTTTACTCCATCCCAACTCAGTGATAGTTTTCCTACCATTTAAAATGCTGCCCAGATGGTTTCCAGACTCAACAGCTTCTCTCCTTTTCCACAGCTTTCCAGATATTCACAGCCAACATGGGCATTTCTTTACCCATCTGTGCTGTCCTTGTCTTCAGCCTCCTCATTCATTTTGAGTTCCTTCCTCCAGCTACTCCAGTTCTTCACATTACCTGGCAACTCCAAGTGTAAAGTTGCTCCATTCCAGGTAAAAACACCACTATTAAATAGGCTTCCTGGCACAGGAGTTCCAAATGTTAGAGAATACTGACATTCTGAAATCTGAATAATGTTATGAATATCCATGCCCAAGGAAACTCTCAATCTCTGTTCAAATTTTGCAGAGGGACATTTTCAATACACAGTTCAATTTGAATGTGTGAGTCATAGTGAAAGTCAGTGTCAAATCAATTATGCTCAAGTCCTCCTCAGTTAGCCCCACTCTGATAAGTCAGAAGCACTTAGAGATTTATGTTAACTATGGCATATCCGGTCTTGCATCACTTCGCTTACCCCCGCAGCTAGGATAAGTTCCATTATTCAGTCTGCCCCTGGTCTCTGACACCAAGCCAGATCTTCAGCTTCAATGGGAAGTTATCCTTATTACTTCTCTGACCTGGACCCTAGTCAGTTGAACTCAATGTTTGAGTTTGTGGTTTGATACTGGAACTCTGTCTGACTTATACCTTGCTGTGATCTTAAATTTTATGTGTCAACCTGAATAGGCCATGGAGTGCCCAGAATATTTGGTTAAACATTATTTCCACGTGTGTCTGTGAGGGTGTTTCTAGACAGTGTTTCTCTCTATCAGAATGGATACTCTCCCAGGCCTGTAACTCTGCCAAGACCCAACTCTTTGTCTGCTCCTTTTAGTCTATAATGAACGTAAAATGGAATTTGGGAGCCAGTAACTATCCACTCCCCAAGAGTTAGATAACCTATTCTAACACAAAACACCAGCCCAAACCTTTTAAACACAATTTTTTTTTTTAAAGATTTTATTTTTTTTTCCTTTTTCTCCCCAAGGCCCCCTGGTACATAGTTGTATATTCTTTGTTGTGGGTCCTTTTAGTTGTGGCATGTGGGACGCTGCCTCAGCGTGGTCTGACGAGCAGTGCCATGTCCGCGCCCAGGATTCGAACCAATGAAACACCGGGCCGCCTGCAGCGGAGCGCGCGAACCCAACCACTCGGCCACGGGACCAGCCCCCAGCCCAAACCTTTTAAATAAGACTATCTTCATGAACTTTAAGAGACGTCAGTGTAATTTAGTTCTTGAGAATAATGCACAAGGTATGACAGTTTGCTGTCCACAGTTCAAAAAAAAAATCAAAAATATGATTTTTAAATTTATAAACCTATTTAATTCTTCCTAATTATTACATAGTGCTTTATTTTTTGTACTTTTAAGCAATACAAAATGAGAAACAGGACCTAAAATTAGGGATAGTTATTCATCAGTGGTAAAGAGTGCTATTAAGAACAAATTCATTTCAATACATTAATACATATAAATACACACACAAGTATACATATTTAAAATTACTCTAACACCTTTGCCATGTTATTTTCTCTATCGGGAATATGATATTTTATATATAAGTTCACAATGAATTCTGCATCAAACCATATGTTGTACTTTACTAGACACTAAAGTTCTGACCTAATAAAAAACAAATCACAGTATAACATAAATAGTAGAAAAGTAAATTCCATTGAATATTTTAGTATAAATGATTTTCTATGATATACAAGGTAGATTATGATATTCAAAGATAATGAGTAAATACTAGTCTTCCTGACTGCACTGCCTACCCTCAAAGATTTGGGGCTTCTTCCTGGATCTACCACATCTAGCAGAGATATGTGGTCCTTTATCACTTTACACAATTTTTCTCAGAAGAACTCATCATTTTCCATAACCAGTGAGTCCCGATTTTCTTGTGTGCTCAGTTGCAGTGGTTATAAAGAAAGGCAGTGTGAGAATGTGGGTGAAGAGGAGGAAAGGGAAGAGAAAAGAAAGGGGAAAGAATTACTATTTATTGAAAGCCTACTATGTCAGGCACTATGTTGATTCAGTCAATTATTTAATTCATAACATTTTCTTATCACTTATCATCTCCTTTGTGTAGATAAGGAAACCGAAGCCTAGATAAATAAATTAACATCCCATAAATGACATGGTTAGAGAGTAAAAGAAGCCAAAGTGTAAACCCAGCTGGGTCTAAGTCCTCCTACATTCCTCCTACATAGACTCATGCTTTTTCCATAAAACTGTGTTTTGGGGCCAGCCCTGTGGTGTAGTAGTTAAGTTCAGCACATTCCACTTCCATGGCCATGGGCATGGCCCTACACTGCTCATCAGCCATGCTGTGGCAGCGACCCACAGATGTTAGCTCAGGACCAATCTTCCTCAAGCAAAAGAAGAGGAAGATTAATGACAAATGTTAGCTCAGGGCCAATATTACTCAGCAAAAAAAAACAAAACAAAACTGTTTTATGTATATCCATATATAATTCCAATGTATATCCAATATATGTATCCAATAAATATAGATAAACAATCTTTATTAGAAAATTGATATCTAGTACTGCCAAAATAACAGATGAGTCTTGCTTTTTGAAACCTCCTTTGTTTAACACCTATATATTTTACAGTTACCATTGTACTGTGCTAGTCTCTGGAAAAACAGAATTTAAAGAATTTCTTTTTTTATTTTTTCTGCTTTTATCTCCCCAAACCCCCATGTACATAGTTGTATATCTTAGTTGCACGTCCTTCTAGTTGTGGGATGTGGGATGCCGCCTCAACATGGCCTGATTAGCAGTGCCATGTCCACACCCAGGATCCGAACCCTGGGCCACCACAGCGGAGCACGCGAACTTAACCACTCGGCCACGGAGCCGGCCCCTAAAGAATTTCTTGATCTCAAAAAGTTTATAGTCTAGACGGGTAGAAGGAAAGCAAACAAATAATTTCAATACAATATGATAAGTACTAAGGTGGAGGTGCATGCAGACCACTATGGGAATGTCAACCAGATGACTTGGAGATGGAGATAAAGAGGAACAGAAAGTCTTAGAAGACTTCCTAGAAGTGATGTTCCAGGTCACAAAGGACAGGTAGAAATTATCCAAGTAGATAAAGAACAGGAGGGCATTTGGGATGAGGGCACAACATGTGCAAAGACCCTGAGGAGAGAAGGAGCCTGACCACTTGGACAAATACAGATTGGTTGATACGGCAGATGTGACAGCTCAAAAAAAGGGAGGAATGTCAGAAGACTTCAACTCTATTGCTTTGGGGGACTGGGTTTACTACAGTTACATCATTTTGGACATGAAATTGATTATGTCACTCCTCCACTGAAAACTATTTAATGACTTAACATTAAAGAGTTATGTTATTATGCTTAACATTAATGACTAATGCTATTAGAATACAGCCTAAATTCCTAAGCATGACTTATAAAACTGAGCATGAGCAAAAACCCAAGCCTCTTCCTCTATGATGCTCCTGTCCTTACAATTCACCCGTTTTCTGCCTAGCCCAGGGTCTTATACCTACTAATCCTTCTCCTCGGAACAATCTCTCCCTACCCTTCACACCCACTCCCTCAGCCTAAAGGAAGGTTTTCTCTAGCCTCCAGATTGGGTTATATTACCACAGTACATCTTCTCATGGCACTGTCAACTTTAGCTTCATAATTCTTACCATAACCGAAATTATATAGTTATTTCGATTAATATATACTCAATACCTGCCTCTGTCAAAATAGTTTGTCTATTTTGGTCACTCTTTATCCATAGTGCTTAAACCATGGTCAATTATTTATGAGGATCCCCTAAATATATGTAGTGGTGGATTCTGAAAAGAATACAGAAGGAGTTTCATAGTGGGAAGAGAGTTTGTGAATAAACATGAGTATAAGATATCTGTGAAAATCTACATGGAAATGTTCATAAGGCAATTTTTCTTTTTAGAATTTTTGCTTTAGTATTCAGGTGGGAGTTCTGAGCAGAACACAAATCTAAGAGTAATTAGTAAACAGAGAGTACTTAAAGCTATGGGAATTGATGAAGTAAGCCACAGAGAGGAATAGGGAGGAAGACATCGTTATTGGGTACAAAGTATATAAGGGACAGATAGAGAAATGAGATCTAATAGGAGCAGCCAGAGAGGTGGGAAGAAAATTGGAATAAATGACAACAGGGTTAAGGTAAGAAAATTTTCTAATAAGTAGAAGATTGTAATGTAAAATACTTTTTTTTTAACTTTGAAGAAGTCAAGTAATAAGGTCTAAATATATATCGTTGGATTGTTTTGTCTTAATTTTTTCCAGCTTAATTGGGATAAAATTGATGCATAACATTGTGTAAGTTTAAGGTATATAATGTTATGATTTGATGTTATAGTGTTGGATTTTGCAATTCTAAGGGTCACTGGTCACCTAAAAGGGAGACACTTTCACAAAGTATCAGATAGGAGGAAAGCCCAGATTTCATTAACTCACATACTCAATCATTAAACCATTCTCAATGAATGTCTACTAAGCATCAGGGCCTGTACTTATTGGTGGAGACAGAACAGTAAACAAAATAGTAATACTTCCCATCTTCATAGAGTTTAATGCACTAAGAACACGGCATAAATTTAGCTTTGTTGCCAGACAAGTAATTTAATCCTTATGTTCTTACACCTAGAATTTCAGGCCTTCATGTTACCTGCCTGACTCCAAAAAGCATGGATTATCATTTCCAGAAAATAGTGTAAAAAGTATTATAATCAGTTATAATTGGATGTGCTCCAATAGTACACACAAGTAGAACTACGGCAGTCATGAAGGTCAAAGAAGGCTTCCCCAAGATGTCGTGTCATGAAAATTAGAGACCACAACAATCAAAAGCAGGAAATGTTTCCTATAATTAAATGGCAAAATTCTCAAAATTGGGTGGGTTTTAACAAAAGTATACATAAGAGAAAACAGCAAAAAGAAAAGTAATCAAATATTAACACCCACTTCTGTCTCTGTGGTTTGAGGATAAAAGAAGGAACAGCTTTCACTTAGTGTTATAAGAATATCTGATAGTAAAGCTTAATATACTTTTGTACATAAATAAAGAGACCATTTTTCTCTCCAACTACCTCCATCCATCTCCTGATTCCTAAGGAGGGACTGGTCTAGGCCTGCTGAGAAGTGAGTGGGCTTTTGTGAAGCCAGGTGTTGGACCAAGGTCATGGGTATGCCATTGATGGAACAACAGAACTGACTGGACCACCCACGGCCCTGCCCTCTGGCTCTGCTTGTATCTGTTATTTCCAACTCCTATCCAAAGCAGTTACAGAATCTAAATAAATCAACCATATCTTCTCACCATTGCCCACCTGGCTCACCTATACTCCCTGAGACGCTATGAACACTAAACAGTGCTTTCTTGAGATTCCTTTCCAAAATCCAGTACTAAGTGATATATTGCAATTTTTACTTTGTATTTATGAAATAAGGAATTCCTTTTGCCTATATTTTTGCTTTATTTCCACATATTTTATTGATTATTTGAAGTAACAAAAATTTTCTTTTAAGACAGTAAAACAATATTTATTTAGGGAATCCCATCTGGTGCCAAGTTACTCGCCAATAGAAATGTAACAAACATAGTTACTTGTGACTTTCAATTCAATATATTATTTATAGTGCTTTTAGTAGCTATTAGACAAAAAATAACAATAATTTTACCTGATCATAAAGTTATATTTTAAACTCTTAAAAATGGGACTGTCAAACTTCTAGATTACTTAGATTCTGTAACTGCTTAGAGTTTGATATGAAAGATAATATTTAAATTAAAAGGAAGAAATATTATTAAATTAAAGCAGAGGAAAAGCCAGAAGGCGTGGCTTCTTTTTATGAGGTACAAGGTACTCAAAAGGAAAAAAAAAATCATTGCTTTTTCTTTCAATCTGTTTGTTCTTTTGTCTTATCTTTCCTTTATTATCTTTCTTCATTCTGCTGAGTGATTTTCCCTAATCATTCTTAAAATCCTGCCTTTCCTTTTATTTTTCTCCTATCTTCAAAAAAAGATTAACTGATATAGCAAGAAAATTAAAATTTGTGGTTATGTACAAAACATTTTTTGTTCATATCTTACATATAGCTATAATTTTAGAGCTTTCTTATAGATTTTTTTCTCCTTACATTTGTTGTTGGAGGTGGGAAAGGAATATTCTTTTGTTATAGTGTTGATATCTGATAAGCCAATACTAAGCTGGATCTCCACAGAAACTAAAAAGGACCTTCCCAGACACAGTCAGAATATGCTTTTCCTAAGGAAAGTTGTAAGAGCATAGGAAATTTTTTTTTTTAGAATAAAAGTAAAAAGTAAAAGTCTAGAGTAGCTTTCAATAAGTATCTCAGCAACAGAGCCAAGACCAGGAAGGATGCTTTCTAAGACCATCATGATATCCTCCACATTCAATGTTTTCCAAACTAATGCTTGAGGAATAATGTCTGAATTTTAGGAAGAATCAGATGCAGAAAAGCAGCTGGTAAAAGTTCAAATACCTCTTACATGAGCTCTCAGTTACCACACTAAGAGCATGAGGCAGCACTACAAAGTAGCTTATGTCACAGAAGTTCCCACCAATAGGGAAAGGTCTGTTTCTCCATTTGGATCCAAGGCAGAGCCAGAATGGAAACAGTGGAATAAGCTAGGAGCCAAACCTTTTCAGATCTACCTGTACTGGGGAGTGCAGTAGGTGTCAGTAAGGTCTAGACATCAGAAGCAATGATGGTAGCAGTTACAGTGGAAACAGCAAAAGGAGCTATGACCACAGTGAACCAGAGGAGGTGCAGGCAACTAAGCAATGACCAAAGGGCCAGTTTGCCAGAGTACAAGAGCTACCTCTGGGTGCTCTCGAGCCAGTTGGGAGGAATGGGTGAAATATGTTGTTTGTTCAGAGTAAAAGAAAAGATCCAGAGAAACTAGTTTGTTTGAACATGACTCAATCTTTGCTTCTATGGCAGTATGGTCACTGGAAACATAGGCTACATGATTTGGTTAAGATTTATCATGGTTGTTTTTGTTAATACTGATGAGGATTAATGATTATAGCAGCCAAAATTTATAAAATACTTACATAAGAGTCGTTTTCAATTGCTGAGCTATAGCTACTCATTATTGAGAACCTATAATTGTACTTCAGGCACTACACTAGGTTCCCATGCATTATCTTATTTGTCCTTTACAAGAACCCTATGAAGTAGGTACTAGTACTATATTCAGCTTATAAATTAACAAGAAACAATTGAGGTTTAGAGAGTTTAAGAAATCTCTTAGTTTACATAGCTAATACATGACAGTCAAAATTCAAATCTGGTCACTGTGGCCAGACTCCCAACCACTTTATTGTCTCAATTTGTTCTAGAAGCTGGAAGTTGGCAGGATCACCATGTACTTGAAAGCCATTCTTCCCTAGTAGAAGAAATCCAAGACATAAATTGGAAGATAGTAGCTTTAAAGAGGAAAGGAAGTTGGGCTCACTCCCTAAAGCCTATAATAGAAAAGAAAAATAGAAGTTTAGAAAGGGAGCTAGTCCTAAAAATTAACCTCGAAGCTTCTCAATAACCTAACCTCACATCATGCCCCCCTGGCTCCCACCAGGATGCTGTTGATTCCTTCCTGAATGATGAGAAACAGAAATCCCAACACCTTTAATATGATAACTCAGCAAAGACATCAGTCTCTTGATCACCAAGTCTTCGCTGAGAATTCATTATGCTGTCAATCTATCATGTCAAATGTAAGGCTGGTATGTCAATCTGCACGCACATGAGTGGTACAGCTCTCTGGATGGGAAGCTTCTTGAAGGCAAGAGTAGGACTCCTGAATTCAGATTCCAAGGTTTTCACAAGCTGGTTCCAGTCTACCTCTCCACCCTCATTTTTTGTCATTTCTCCCCTCTATACCTGGACATTATACTTTTTCTTCACCCTAGAAAGCTTTTTTCCCCTTTCTACTTGGCAAAGTTCCTCTGTTACTTTGAAAGGTCAGCATAGATGTTGTCTTCAAGTCAGTGACAGTGCCATGAGAACGTGGGTTCCTGATGATCACCCTCAGGCTCCTTCTTGAACACAGTATCAGGGCAAGGTCACTGGGCCCTCTGTCCTAACTCCAGACATCCTGCAAGCCTCAGCCCCTCACATTTAGGAACGTTAGAATGAACACAGTTTCCAGGTGCCCTTGCCCCACCTTCAGGGGTGACGATGTCTTCCTCTCTTTTCCCACAGTCCTTTATATATACCTCCATTACAGCATTCATCACATCATGTTTTAATTGCTTTTGGCATGTCCATTTTTCTGCCCAGAGAGCAAGAATTAATACTATCATGCATTTAGCAGAGTACATAGAACATAGTGGTCCCTCAGTAAGATGGGATTGGTTGATTCAAAAATTTTATGAGCTCTTTTCTTGCAGAAAGCCTTTAATACAGAACTTGCACATAATTGTATTTGTTCGATATGACATACACAAAACACATAAACAAAGAAAAAATAGCCACCATGACCCCAAGACTTGTTACAAGTTTACTTCCTCTATACTTATCATCTTTCAGTTTATATATTTCCATTATTTCCTATTTTTCAGCAAATGATACCCAGTAATTCAAGCCCAAAATCAATAAATCATCCTTCACTTCTCTATTTCCCTTATTCCCTACAGCCAATCTATCATCAAAATATATCAAATACATCTCATTTATAGCCATTGCTCTTCATCACTACTGAACCCACCCTAGTCCTATCCACCACCATCTCTTAGATGGATACTAAGACACTAGGACACTGGAATAGGCTCCTAATGTGTTTCCCTGTTTCCAGTCTTGCTTTTATGATCTAGTCTCCATATAACAGCTAGAGACATCCTTTTCAAAGTCTAATAAGACTCTATCTTTCTTAAAATGCTTCAATGACTTTCCATTGTCTCTAAAATAAATTCAACCTGGCCTTCATGATCTAACTCTTGGTTCCAAAACCAACCTTATCTATATCTCTCTCATTCATTCACCACACTCAAGCAACACTGACAATTTTGTTACTCAAAAGGTCATGCTCGTTTCTGCCTTGAGCTTTTGTACCTGATCTTCTCTCTGCCCAGGATTCTCTTCCATCACCAGCTCTTTTCCATCCTTCAGATCTCAGATGAAATGACAGCCTCTGCTGAGAGCCCTTCCTTAATCACTCTTTCTAGAATATTCTCTACTGAGTTATCACATCACCTTGTTTATTTCCTCCATAGCACTTGTTATAATTTGTTTAATTATCTTCTTTATTGGTTTTCTTGTTACTATCTGTCCTTTCCCACCTCTCCTCCACATACAATAAAATGAAAGTAGTATAAGTGTAAGACTTTGTCTATTCCTACATTCTGACTATTTCTGCAGAGACTAGAAAATATCAGGTGCCCAGTATGGATTTCTTGAAAGAATGGATAAGCATATAGTTACTGTTTATTATATGACTTTACATTTATAGGAAACTCTTCGCAAAGACCATGTCTTATTTGGAGAGAATTTGATATGGCACCCCGGAAAGTGCCACATGACTATAGATGCAATAAATGTTATTTTAGATTTTGAAAACTCTTTCTGGATCATCATTTAAAGTGACTCCAGAGTCTCAGTCTTCATCGTAGAAAATCAAATAAAAGAAGCAACAACAAAAACGTCTGACAAATCAATACATAAGAATAGGGACCTACAAATATGTGTCTTTAAGTAATAAGATGTGAGGATTTTTTTGCTAAGAATGCTTTGAAAGTCTGAAAATTTTTAATGCTATTTGCAAAAAGCAGGTCTTTGCTGCATTTATCTCCCTGTGTGCTCTAAGCACCTATGGATTTTAGTTGTTCTCTTCTTAGGAGGCTCACGATGCCTAGAGAATCACATGATCAAGAGA
The DNA here is from genome assembly GCF_041296235.1 of Equus asinus. Taxonomy (NCBI): domain Eukaryota; kingdom Metazoa; phylum Chordata; class Mammalia; order Perissodactyla; family Equidae; genus Equus; species Equus asinus. Next base: position 20,583,425 of record NC_091801.1, on the reverse strand, counting down.
ACTGCACTTAGTAATTCCACAAGAAGAAAGTCCAACTGAGGTAATGTATCTGAATTTAGCACCTAAATTAAAGTTCGAGACTCAGCTTTCCCAGAAGTAATTTCTTCTCTCATCAGGGAATGTATATGCTATAAATAAGATTATGTAGCTCAAAAGCTAATTGTTTGAGAACACCTAATTGAAAATAATAGCTAATGAGAGGGTCACATTAGCGACTTAATGTTAGTGGTCATTAGAATCCTACATTTATACAAACCTGGTTTATTTGCTCTTTCATAGATGGCATTAGTGGGTAAGTAAATTATTCTGGAGTAGCTGCAGCAGCTGATGCATGCTGGACCTGGATCAAAGGACATTAAAGAACACAACAAAGAAAACTCCACTCCCAACTCACAGATTCTTAGAAGTAGGACATAATTCTGCCTGAACTAAAAGAAATAAAGGGTCTCTGAAAGCATCCAACGAATATTAAGAACATTGAGAGAGCACAGAGTCCATTGTTTTAAACGTAATGTTGAGAGAAACATGGACAAAGAAGAAAGCTAGAAAACAAATCAAAGTGTTGTCTTCTCCCACAGTCTCTGCATTATACAAATGTGTTCTACACAGGATGGGATTCGGGTTTAAAAATGAGAAAGTGTTTCCCTCCGTCAACAAACCTGGCCTTGGATAGAGGCATACAAAACAGATTCACACATCACTGTCTGACAAGATGTTCACTGATAATTTTAGCAGTGCTGAAGAACTTATTGATACACTTTTCCTTCTTAGAAAAATCATCTTAGACTCATGGAAAAAAATTGAGTACAAAAAGCAAATGAGGAATTTGAAATTTCACAAGAAAGTGGGTGTCACAACTAGGACAGCTTATAAAAAGGTCAAACAAAATGATGATGCTTATGAACAATTGCCATATTCTCAGCAAATTTCTATCCAAACTTTTGAACATAACTTTTCAATTCAAATATTTGGAATATGTTAACAACAGATTGACCTTCTTTAGTTTACAAGTTACAGAATAAAATGACAAATGCTACAGCTCTAGGCATACAGATATATAGAGATCTCTCGCCAGAGGCATTCGTACTCCCTTTACGATGACTATTGAACAGAAAGTGGAGCCATCAGCAATTGGTTTGGGTGAATTGCATTACTCACAAAAAGCAGTTTTCATTATTTTAAAAATATTTATTAGTACATATGCTAATGAAATAATAGTTTTAAGTATCCAATTCTTCTGGGTTTTGGGTTTCTAGCTATCTAAAAATGAATTTCCCTTTCTGTAAGAATTTTTAAAATATCTTAATATGATTGATTTATTCACTAATTCACTCATTTATTCAACACATATTTATGGAAGTCAACTATGCAGAAGGGCAGAGATACTTACAAAGGATGATCAGTTATTACATTTGTATTGTATTATTACTGTCTGTTCAACTCTACAAATTTTATTTTTCTCCCCCAAAAGGAGGTTAAGTATCATTTCTGTCTCTCTCTCTCTCTCTCTTTTTTTTTTTTTTTTTTTTGGCAAGTAAAAGGGGAGCCAGCCCAAACAATCTAAAAGGAAAGAATAATCAACAACAGAACTAAATCTTAATCCATTAAGAAAATCAATCTGGGGGAGAAAATTGACAGGGACCCATGGTACCTTTAATAAGTCAAAAGTCCAAAACACTAGACACCATATTTACGGCAATAAAATTATTTCCAGACCTCACTTACTTATGGGGATGAGGCTTCTATTTTATCCTCAGAGATCTTTAGGACTCTAGGGAAAGTGGGCTTGAAATCAAGCATTCTCAATAATGAGGACAGTAAGTGAGGCCAAGTAAATTATAGACTTAGAGGTAGGTTACCCTTGGACCACTGTTTCATGAGACCTTGAAAGCCACTCCCACTTCCACATAAAAGTGTTCATATAAGAACCTGAAAGTCATAATGTTCAGTAAATTTTGAGGAGATAAAACTAATCTTTCACATCTAAAAAACTACAAGCAAAGTATATTAAGTAAATAAATACCTGCTTCTAACTACATCACAGGGATTTTTTTTACCTTTAAGTATTCACGCAGGACTGTTATCATCTAGGCAAGGAAGTCATGCTTCTTACATATTTTGAAAAATATCTAAAATGTTGTATATACTACAAATACTATCATTGAATTACTTGACTATACAAATTAAAGCGACGTTTAAGTTTGTCGTTTTATGCTGAATTATGACAATATAGCACAGATGAATTTAAAGAATGTTTACTATTAAAGTGATTTTATTATCATGAGGTACAACTTGTTAAAATGAAATAAATGTCTTGGTTTGTATCAAAACATACTCAGGATTTTAAATGAAATACTAAAAGCTACCAGTACTTGACGAAGAAAAATAGTCCATAAACATAACGCCAACAACAAAGCTCTGAGGACAGTTTAAAAAACAAACAGAAAGGGCTATCCTACAGATTCCAAGAGGGTTCCTATAGCTAAGTATGGGTCTAAAACCTGTCACAAAGTCCTCGATGCTCTCAAATACGAATCCCCAGCTGAGGAAAGAACTAGACCCTCCATCACACAGGCCAATAATACGAAGAGAACATCAAATCCCAAGACCTTGGACAGGGATATTCTTTTTTAAAAAATGCAGGAAAATGCAGACCTACATTTAAGTAAAGTGGATGGTTAATAAAAACCATGTACCTAAGAGAATGTAAAACTAAGTACAGCATGACTATTTAGGTCAGCTATTTTTCTATCTACTTCAGAATTAAAACCAGTAACGTGAATACAGTTATTTCATACTAAAGCAGGCCAGCCTCTTCATTGTCAACCAGATTTAAAACTGACACACAATGTTTATATATACCATTATACAAAATATGATTTTCTCCACCAGCTATGGACTGAATGTTTGTGTCCCCCCAAAATTCGCATGTCGAAGACCAATCCCCAGTGCAACAGTATTTGAGGTGGGACCTTTCGAAGGTAATTAGGTCATGAGGATGGAGCCCTCTTGAATGGAATTAGTGTCCTTATAAGAAGAGACACGAGAGAGATTATCTCCCCCCGCCGTGTGAGGATACTGAGAGAAGATGAGAGGATGGCCATCTGCAAATCAAGAAGAGTGTCCTCACCAGACACCAGATCTGCCACACCCTGTCTTGGACTTCTCAACCTCCAGAACTGTGTGAAATAAATTTTTGTTGTTGAAACCACTCAATCTATGGATTTTTATTAGAGAAACCCAAACTAAGACACCACCATACCAATATGTTTCACTAAAACAGGTTAAATTTGAGAAAACAGTTAAGTACCTCTATTTCAAATGAACTGCCACAGACCATACATATAAAGCAACCAATAATGGCATAGCATATTTAGGTTACATACAGAGAAGTAGAGGCCAATAGCAAATATAGCTAAATATCAAGAATTTAGTCATATTTTTTCTTGTGAACATAATAGATAAAATTCTCTTTACTATGAGTGAAGAAGATTCTATAGAAACACATAAGCATAACCCACTCTAATGTGCAGGCCTTCAGTACTATATTGCTTAGCACCTCTCTACCTCACAATTTCCAAGTATATGGCTAGATACTACCTTTATTTATACTTTCATTCAGTAAATGTTTGCTAGCTCCCTCCTATGGGCCAGATACCATTCAAGAGGCTAAGAAATATGGGAGTACAGTGAACATGTTTCTCTCCCTGTGCAATTCACGTAGTAAGGAGAGGGGGAAAATTATACATGTACAAAAAATTTTAAAACATAATAAGACTGTGATAAATTCTATGAAAGAAAGGAGGAAAGAACTATTATGGTAAATAATGACTTTAAATAGTATGGTCAATAAAGACTTCTTTTGGAAGATAAAGAATGAGAAGGAGGCAGCTTGTAGAGATTTATGGGAGGAATTTCCAAGTAGAGACAACAAGTGCAAAGGCTTTAAGGCAAATACTAATCTGATTTTTTTTTTTTGAGGAATTGAAAAGAGGCCAGAATGGCAGAAGAAAAACTCTGCTTCTGATTTGTGCTTTCAGCAATGCTACTTGCCCTCATAGAATAAACAACTAGGAAACTGGACAAAATATATGGAAAATAAAACCCTGTTTTTACATGTTGAGAAACAGGCAGTGCAAATTTGTGACTCCTAAGAGAAGGGAACCAAATGAGGTGACTCCTACCATTGCCTAAGCTTTCGGCTTGACGTTTACAGATCATTTTTGGAGGAAGGAAGAACATGAGCTGAGCACAGGGAGGTTGAAGTAGCTGGACTTGGCACAAAAGAGTTCCAGAGAGGAGGGAGCTATATGTAAAACTAGCTCCAGAAATCTGAATAAGGGTCTCCTCGTTTGAATACAAACTGCAATATGTGCAAGGTAAAACTCCATAATGCCAAAAAATAACACTCAGGAAGCTAAATAACTTCCAGAGCTCACGCAGAGCAGAGAGATATTCAAATTCCTGCAAGCCACGTGGAGAGAGCTTGTTGAATACCTGGGCACTCAGTAGAACTGTTCAACAGAGAAGAATCATGCTTTAGAAATCCGGCTAATAAAAGGTCATGCCTTAGCAATAGTCCTAGAACAAAGGCCATTCTAGATCCACAAAGGGATTAAGTTGCACTTCAAATAAATTAACTACCTGCCAAACAAGAAAACTGTTAAGAAAAAATAGCTAAATCCAGACACTCAAGACATATGAAGAAGCAGCAAACTTTAACCTCTAGCCAGAAGCAAAATCAGCCACTTGAAGCAGGTCCATAGTTAAAGAGATGATAGACTTAGTAATCACAAACTTTACAACAGCTATTATAAATATGCTTAAGATCTTAAACAAATATATGAGCATAGTGAGGAGAGGACTAAAAGCTATTAAAGAACTTCAAGAACTGAAAAACACAATATCTGAAATAAAAATTCAGTAGATGGGTAGATTAAACACTGCAGAAAAAAGATCAGTGAATTTGAAAACATAGCATTAGAAACTGTCAAATCAGAAGCATAGAGCAATAAAATGTTAAGAATAATTCCCAGAGAATAAAAATAATAGTCTCAATGATCTGTATGACAATATCAAGTGGTCTAAAATACATTTAATTGGAGACATACAAAGGGGAGTCAAAAAATATCTCAAGATATTTGCTAAAAATTTTCCAAATTTGACAAAAACACAGATACTATAAGCTAATCCAACTCCAATTCAAATAACACAAGAAACCTACAAGAAGAAGCAATATAAGTAAATTGTTGAAATCCAGTGATAAAGACAAAACTTTGAAAGCAAGCAGAGAAAGAGGAAACATTGCATAAAGAACAAAGATAAGAAGATAAGAATGGCTGCCAATTTTTAACAAGAAACATTGCAAGCAAGAAGATTAGGGAGTGATATCTTTAACGTCCTGAAAGAAAACATGTCAAGCTAGAATTCTATATCCAGCCAAAATATCTTGCAAAAATAAAGACATTTTAAACAAACAAAAGCTGAGAGAATTTGAAACTAGCAGACCTGCACTACAATAAATGACAAAGGTAATTATTTAAGTTGGAGGAAAATAATACCAGATGGAAATGGGATCTACACAAATGAATAAAAGCTGCAAGAAAGGGTAATATGTCAGTATATAAAAAGCCAGTTTTTCTCATTTCTTAAATTAATTTACAAGATAGTTGACTATTTAAAGCAATAATGTATTGTCAGGTATATAATGTGTAGAAGTAAAATATCTGTAAAAGATGCACAAGCTCAAGATAGGGAAAGTGGAAGTATATTGTTAAAAGGTCTCATATATGAAGTAGTATGATATTAGATGAATGTAGACTATGAGAAGTTAGAGACACATTGAAAACCATGGAAAACCACTAAAAGAATAAAAGACACAGCTAATAGACCAACACAAGAGAAAAAGTGGAATACTAAAAATTACTCAATGAAATGAAAAAAGAACAAAGAACTGATGAAATAAATAGAAATGAAATAGTAAGATAGCAGACTTAAACTTAATCATATCAAGAATTACCTTATTAAATAGTCTGAACATACAACTAAAAGGTAGATTGCCAGACTGTATAAAAAAGCAAGACTTAACTATACGCTAACTGCAAGAAACCCACTTTAGAGAGACAGAGATGGGCTAAAAGTAAAACTCCTAGAAAGAAACATAGGCAGTATGCTCTTTGACATCAGTCTTAGTAATATCTTTTTGAATACCATGTCTACTCAGGAAAGGGAAACAAAAGGAAAAATAAACGAATGGGACATCAGACTAAAAAGCTTCTGCACAGCAAAGGAACCATCACCAAAATGAAAAGACAACCCACCAATTGGGTTAATTTCCAAAATATATAAAGAACTCATACAACTCAACAGCAACAAAAATGAATAATTCACTCAAAAAATGGGCAGAAGATATGAACAGGAATTTTTCCAAAGAAGATATACAGATGGCCAACAAGCACATGAAAAGATGTTCAATATTACTAATTATTAGGGAAATGCAAATTAAAACTACAGTGAGATATCACCTCACACCTGTCAGAATGGCTATAATTAACAAGACAAGAAATAACAAGTGTTAGAAGGGTTGTGAAGAAAAGGGAAGCCTCATACACTGCTTGTGGAAGTGCAAACTGGTGCAGTCATCATGGAAAGCAGTATGGAGATTTCCCAAAAAATTAAAAACAGAAATACTATATGATCCAGCTATTCCACTACTGGATATTTATCCAAAAACATGAAATCAATAAGTCAAAAAGATATATGTACCCTTATGTTCATTGCAGTGTTATTCAAAATAGCCAAGACATAGAAGCAACCCAAGTGCCTGTCAGTGGATGAGTGGATAAAGAAGATCTGGTATAAATATATAAATATACAATGGAATACTACTCAGCCATAAAAAAAGACAAAATCATGCCATTTGTGACATCATGGGTGGACCTTGAGGGTATTATGCTAAGTGAGATAAGTCAGAATGAAAAAGATAAACACCATATGATTTCACTCATATGTGGAAGATAGACAGATAAGGAGAACAGATTGGTGGTTACTAGAGGAGAAGGCGGTGGGGGAGGGGAGCGAGGTGAAAGGGGTAAAGTGGCTTATATGTATGGTGATGGATAAAAACTAGTCTATTGGAGGTGAACACGATGCAGTCTATATAGAAACTGAAATATAATAATGTACACTTAAATGTACAATGTTATAAGCTAATATGACCTCAATAAAATTGTTTTTAAAAAACAACAAATTTAAAACCATAAAAAAAAAGTCTGTCTAGAGGCAGGCCGCTGGTCATGAACCTCAACCTCTATAGTTGCCCCAGAAGCAAAAATGCCCTTCTGGAAAATTCTGACAGTCTGGAGATTAGATAAGAGCTGACATCTTAGTTCATTTCAACCCAACGTTCTTTCTCCTTTTCTTCCAGTTCAAACATGCATATTCTCAAACTTAGAGCCTAGCATCAACCTGAAATTGAACCAGCCACTAGGAATAAATTTTATTTCAACTTAAATTCCTATTAATATGCACAAACTGAAATTAATACAATTCTTTACCTGTATTTTGTGCATGGTAAAAATATATACATTTTTAAACCTATGGATGAAAAAAGGATTTTGAATTGAGGGAGACTGAGGTTTAAATTTTGGTTCTACCACTTACGAACTAAATAATCTTAACAAAGTTGTAATAATCCTTACATGTACATTTGTTGCCAATATCAGCACCATACGTGACATAATTCGGTTACTATTTGTATTATACTTAAGCATCCTAAGAGATATAGATGCTTGTGTATTTGTTTAGCCAAAAATCAGAAACACGTAAACTTTTGAAAATGAAAATACATATACTTTAGATTAATACTGATGTTATATCTGAGTGTACAAATATAATTGGCATACACTTGGGTTTTAGACTGACTCTGTTCCCACCATGACCATCATGCTTTTTCCCCTGACATCCTGTAAGATACTGGGACTGGGCAATTGTTGCAAAGCTAATATGTAATTAAGATTAACTAATTGTAGTATGATGTTATACACTAGATTAATTTAAAATTCTGCCACTCTGGGAGCTGGACAGAACTGGACTCATCTCAGTACGTTTTTATTGGCTGGACGATCTGAGGAAAGTTTTAAAATTTCTAATCTTTTTTCTTTCATTATCTGAAGGGTTGTTAGGAGGAAAAAATAATATAATGTATTTGGAGTTTCTAAAATAAAGTGAACGGTCAACAGATGTTAGTGCCCTTTTCCCCACTACCATTTCCTCCCTCCCGGTATAATGGAATAATCGTAATTTGGATACATAAAAGGATTTTTCCCCTTAAATTCAAATCCAATAAATCCAATCAGGCATGAAGTTGCCTGAGAAATTATATAAATGTTAGTGTGAAGGGCTGAACTGAAGGTAACCATGAGAATGGGAAGAGACGAAGAAGTGCCAAATTCAGCTATAGAAAATGTTCTCTGAAACCAAACAACCTGAGATAGCATCAACCTAAATCATGTTCAAAAGATAACATGATGGACGGACAGAGTATCAATCAAAGCAAATGTCAATGTTTAGGATGCAGCAAAAAATCAGGAAAACAAAAGAAAAGAACATAGCAGCAAAATGAGAAAAAGAATGCTACAGTGGCTATTTTAAAGAACTCTATGAGAGAAAATTTTAAGACTCCACATTAAAATGAAGCTACACACTCCACACACTTCTTTACTTCATATCAGCCTTAGAAGACCAGCCCATGTTCTCTTCATCTGAGAAAACTGTGAGAAGTTACAGTGGGATCTCAGAATGAGTGAGCTGGAGAACATATGTATTAGAATTTTAATGCATTATAAGCCTAAATGAGTGCACTACACCCACTAGTGTTTACCTAAGCCCTCCTCTTCAGTGTTTGCAAAACAGCTTATTTGTTTGTGTATATCCTTTTGACTGCGGCACTGTCCACATCTCTTTCCTTGCTGAGCACATATATACTTATTTCATTCAGTGCTTTTCATTTCTGCTCCCGGGAGGTGTTCTCCACTTCAGTAACATTTTCTGCCTTCTTGTTCTAATCACCAGTGTCTCGTAGCACAATACAGCTTCCATCAGACTAAAATCAATCCCAAGAGAAGATTACAGTTACGTGGATTTGATAAATTTGCTGATCTATAGCGCTTTGCTGTGTACATCCACAGGATATGCCTTTCTATAAAATAAGCTCAAAATTTCCCTTCTCATATCTAAGCATTTACAATACCAGGCTTTTCTTCAAGTCAACCTGTGTCACTAGTTTGCAATTTACCATGGATGAGTAAATTCCCCAAGAGGCTTCTAATTTGGGTCTTTAGTGCATTGTACATAGGAAAACAAATTCTAATAAGTATGCTAGCAAGATTAGACTCTACTCTTAAGCATGATACAAACAACACTGTGACATTTCCCTAACTTGGAAATAGCCCTTAACTTTGTAGTGGACAAATGATGTCAAGAAGTACTATTTCTGCTCAACTGCAGCACTTCTGAATACAACTCTGCATATCTTTATCTTCCCTTTTGATTCTTCTTAATTTTTGCTTAATTAATCATTTCCCACTGATATCCCATCAAAGAGATTTAACACGTAAAAACTTAATAGATCTACCCCCCAATTGTTATACAAGGTTTTGACAGTTTCAACCAGAATAACAATGACACTTTTGTTTTTAACGGAAGAAATTAGAATTGTTTTCTCTGAAACATTGATGAAATCAACTCGTAAAGATGACAATCTTACTTTAGATTACTTATTACTTTGTTTAGTAACTCATGTAAAAAGGATGAAGCAAGTTATATAACTGAAAAATTGTACTTAATGAGGCGTTCTGGATGACAATAATTTCCTTACAATAAACTATTTAAATTATTTTTCACAAAGAAATATAGCATTAGCTGTTAAATAATGAAACAATTTCATTTAATCAAATGATAGTAAAAATGAATAACCTAAATAAGATTACCCTAATAGTCCCCTAAATCCTTACTAGTCAAAGTATGATGCATGCATCTACCTCACCAGGGAGTTTGTTAGAATCTCAGGGCCCACTGCAGACCTACAGAATCAGAATCCTCAAATTAAGATACTCAAGTGATTTGTACGTATATTAAAGTTTGAAAAACTTTATATGAAAAGAAAATTCACCTGACTTAGTTGAAACTGTGGTATCAAGTCAAAATATCAGAATACTAAAATGCTAAAACCACCAAGTTTCATAAAATATTCAAAGACATCAGCTAACTAATATTTTAACTTCCCAACATCAAAAGCATACAAGTTTTGTAATACCGAATGAGGTTCTGCCTTATTTATTGGGATAAGTCGCCAAGAATCTACGGTTTCTACAGTTTGTAAAACTTTTCATCCCTTAAGATCCCAACCTATCCTATTTTACATTGTGAATTTGTGCTCTTTGTTTTGTTAAGGAAAAAATAATGATAATAAATCAGATTAGAACAAGTTTATATTTTTATCACACATATCACTAGTAATTCTTTCTTTTCCTTAAAAAACTAAAATTGATATTCATCTTCATAACACAAGCAAATATCTATACTGGATTTTAGAAAACTAAAATATTGTTTTGCTTTATTGCCTACAGCATGAGATGTAAATGTTTAGAACTGTAAAATACGGTTGTCCTGGAATGTTCACGGGAGCCAGTACAAGACTTCAAGAACTCCGAAAATTTTCTCGCTCATCCTAACAGCAGCTGATGGCTTAAATTGAATCAAGAAAGTGAAAGAGTCAAGGCAAGAACAGTTAGCCAGACCTTGCTCTGTCATGAAACTTCCTCAAGTAAGTTTAATTCTAAGGGTGACTAGAACCAAGAAACTAAAAGATGATATTTCTCACCCAAAATCTTTGCCTCACCTGAGATTTCAAAGGTAGACAAGAAAAGACTGGCTGACTTAGAGCCAGTAGCATCAGATTCACTTGAGATTGTCACTTAGCTGCTTATTATAGAATCCTTTACATAGAAGGGTGACGTTACCATCACCACATCAATCCCTAGACAATGTGCAAGGCAGTCAAATCAGAATCATGCAACCTGTAAAAATATTTTTTAAGTGGCATTTTTAAATGAGCAATATGTTAAAGAACAAAATACACTGGTTTGGTGGAAACCAAATGCCAAAATGTCACTGAAAAGATCAGAACAGTACTGCCAACTGAAATGAAAAGCACTGGTTGAATCTACAGTGCTTTGTGTTCAGATATGTAGATTCACTGGCTCTGAGACAAAATCTAATTAAAATTTATTTAAAATATGTGAAACATATAAATATTTATATATACACACATAACATGCACTACAATACTTACAATACATACTCAGAAAATACTTTGGTAATTAAATATGTTTTATTTTATGGAATTAAATGTAACAAGATTCTTCAAGAGGTCAAGATTCAAATGACTATTCCACTGTAAACAGCCTCACCAAAATTGACCTTGTAGGATTTGAGGATGACTGGCTCAATGGAGCTTGTTATTAACTTATTTTTACCTTTGCCACCTAAAGTGGCTGTATCTTTCTGTTTTATAATTGTATTTAATTTCTGTTTTTCAATGTCCAAAAGTAATCAGCATGCTTCTGGGCTTAGGAAATTATATTCATATACTAATAGGATTTAATAAAAATATCCACAACCTGTTAAATACAGTACCATTATGGGAACAGAGCTATTATTTTAGAAAGAGATGTTTTCATAATTCCATATAAGCATCCCACCAAATGTGTTTCCTCTATTTTATTTGCATCCTCATTCTTCTTTGTGATTTCAGCTTTGTATAAAATAAACCCCAAATCTACATAATTATCCTAAAATCTCTTTATAATTTCCTACTGGAAATTCCCATACGTTTATCTAGGTTACATCTAACTCATTGCCCAAAACTGAACTCACTCACTCATTCTTCCATATAATACTTACTGAGCAGTTACTATGTTCTAGGAACTCTTCTAGACACTGGGGATACATCAGTGAATAAAACAGACATGATCCCCTGAGCCCATGGAGCTTCCATTACAGAAGGGAAGTAAGGCAATACATATAACAAATAATATATATATTTTGTCAGATTTGTCAATATACACTCTGTCAGATTGTGGCAGTGATGTGAAGAAAATAAAGGAATCATGGGAGGGGAATAAAGAATACCAAGGGAGTGAAATTTTAAAGAGGGTTGTCAATGAAGGACTCACTGATAAGAACATTTGAGCAAAGACCTGAGTCAGGAAGAGGAGATGGAATCTAGTACACAAGTGGAGGGGTTGGCTTTAGATTGGAGCACAAATAGTTCATTTTTAGCAATAGGCTAGAAGGCTGAGTATACTGAGCACAGGCATGGCTAGGTGGGAAGATGGGGGTGGGAGCTTGTGGATATTCTCTTCCGTTTGCTGTTATTTTCTCAATGTATTAGAGAAGTCACTGCTAAGAGTGAAAATATAGAAGGATGTCTTGGAGGTTTAAGGGTAAAGGAAAAGAAATAAAATTAGGATTAGGATCACATTTGATATTAGTAGTCACTAACTGTGCATTTTTCTGTGGCCCACTCAGTTTTGCAGACACAAACATGGGGTAGGTAGACGTTCGGATATAACCAGAGTTGAAGTTTGTCAGGCAAGTATACAAAGTGAGAGAGAGTAGCAAGGGAGTTTAGATAATATGCAAGGGAATGATTACAATGATTATTATGGGAAATTACTATGGGTAAGAAAAAAAGTGAGGACATGAGTAGATGGAGAAGCTGTGACAAAAGGGTAGATGGAGCGACAGATGAACATCCCCATTGAACCAATAAATTGTTGGAGTTGGTATGAGAGGGCGTAAGCTAGAAAAACAAGAGCTGAGACTTGAAGAGTAGAATCCTGAAACTGAGATTATGGAGAGATGCCAGATGTTGGCAATTACAAAGTATAGGACATATCCATGTCAGTGAGTGACTGAGATGGGGTGAAGGACAAAATCGTTGGAGGCAAGAAGCTTAAGGAACTGAAAAACCGGGACATTAGAAGGATCATTACAAAGATATTGAAATCACCAAAAATTAATGACAGAAGTAGTTTTGGGCATAGTGACAGTAAACCAGGAATTAAATACTTCAATGAATGAGGAGAAGACTTGAGGGTTTGCAGATGACAGTGGCAAGGAGTGGTGGATGGTTTGATGAAATGAGATTTAAAGCTGAGGAAGTTTGAGAAGGAGGGAGAATGGGCTGGAAACAGCATTGAGGAACAAGAAGAACGCTCTCGTAACCTCCATGTCTGGTGGTAAATGGTTATAGGAGAAAAATAGCCAAAATTTGAGAGAGTTGATAAAGAAACAGTGTCCTCAGGAAAATCCAGGTTCAATCAAAGCAAGAAGGTGAAGAAAAGTGGTTGCTAACAACTCACTGTGAGTTCCAGTGGAAGGGTTTCAGGAATTGGAGGTGGATGACAGATGTGGTCAGAAAAGAGAATGTACAGAGAACTAGAGAAATGAGAATCTATGAGATGAGAGATGACCTCAGAGTCTGAATTTTCCTAGAGTGACCTATTTAAACAGGATTCAAGTCCATAATGAAACTAATTTTGATCCTCTCAAAGTGATAGGCAGCAATGAGACAGAATAGGGGAGGATGGAAGTGATCAAGGAAAGAGGATTCTTGATACCACCAAACATATATCCAAGACTCTCTTCCCTCCAGGGCAGGAGCTATCTTATACAGAGAACCCAAGCTCCAGGTTCTTGCTTCCAGACCCCAAAGATAAATAGTGTCATAAAAAACTTCAGTCTTCTGAATCCATATCTCATAGAATCTGCATTTATAGATAAATGATATTTCTAAGATTATGAAGCCTTACCCCTCTCATAGAAAAATGAAGATGCCAAGAGGGGATAAGGAACTTTAGAAAGGTCACAAAATTGTCTACAGGCAGCTGGTACTAGGAATCTGATGGTCTTATCCCTGTCAAAATTTCTTTATTTTACACAATATTATGATTTTAGAAGGTTACAATTTTAACAATGAAAGTGATGAGATATTTTGAATGATGTCTTTAAATGTTTACGTAATATAAGGAATGATGAGTTTTTCTCTCAATTGACAATATCATATAATATTAATAAGTATTTACGAAATGCTGAATAAGTATTTACTATATGATAATATCATATAATATTAATATGAATAAGTATTTATGAAACGCTTACCTCTTCCAGGTAGTGTGATAATTTTTACATAAATTTTTCTTTTATTGTCACAACAACCCTTGGAGGCAGGCACTGTGATCCTTTTCTCACAGACAAGGAAACTGAGTAACAAACCCAGACTCTGTTCTTGTCTGCCTAAACCTGCTTAATTCTCCCTTTATAGACCTACCTGGATGTAAATCCTCACCAACGCAGATTTGTTGTTGGATTGTTCATTTATCTGTTTGTTTTGTACCTCTCAGCCCTTTCCTGCACCAGCTGACTCTGCACAACACTTATGGTACCTTCCCCCAATCTTCCGTCTCACTTGGTTCTTTCTCTGCTTGCACTCTTGCCTGCTTGACTGGCAGTGTCTGCTAGACTCCTGTATAGCCAGAGATCTGATTCTGGCCCTTTTGGAGAGCAAAATAGAGTCCATAGTCGCATTTTCAAATGCTTACTGGTCATAGCCTATACAAACTCCTTGTTACTTGTTCAACAGCAACTCATTGTCTTTCATCCACAATGAATTGTCATTTGGCTACTTCTATTTCTGGCACCACCATTCTCCCAGAGCTACAAAGTGAAACCTTGGGTCATATTTTGTTCCTTCCTTTCCATTGTTTTCTTTCCTCCTCCCCTCACCGCATTAAATTTGTTTCAAACTTATATACATTGTACTCCACATCCATCTCCTCCTTTCCGTTCCAAACTCTGTCACACATTCAGTTCCTCATTGCCCCCTGACTACACTTTTATAAGACAACACCAATTGATCTTTTTACCTCCTATTTTTCCACATTTCCATCAGTCCTGCTGGTTCTGGGGTCAATTAACTTTCCCAAAGTAGAAAGTATGACACCTTTTACTTCCTGAAACGTTAATAACTGCTTGCATGCAAGACTTTTCATACTATCTTCCCCGTCTTCCTTTCTAAGAGTTCACATTTCTCCTAGGCACCAGCCAAACTGAACTGTTTCCAGGACATACTCTGTGCTTTCCTTTGTGTCATCACTTCAGCAGTCTACTCCACTTGGAAAATTCACCTCTCTTAGATTTTACGCATTCAACTCAGTCCCTCTTAATTGTCACCTACTCTTGTTTCCCTAAACTGATTTGATCTCTACTCACTTTGAAGCTCCTCAAGAAGGACTATATACCACAATTATGGCATTTCTTTCATGTTTTGCATTCTAGATTTTGGTTCATGAGCTGGCTTCAATTATTTGAAAACGTGTTATATGGAAGAGAGATTAAACTTGTTCCACAAATCTCCAGGGTAGAACCATGACTAATGGGTAAAGATACAAAAGACAGCTTTTAGCTCTATATGAAAAAGAATTTTCTGACATTCACAGTTGTCCTAATATCAGGTTGCCTCTGAAGGTAGTATCTTCTTGTCATTGTAATGTTCAAGCATAGATTCAAAACTACTTTTAGGGGATATGGTAGAAAAGACAGATGAATTGGACCAGTTGGTCAATAATAGTATCTTACAAGCCAATGGCTTTTTTAAAATTTTATGTTTCTAAACTTTAGAAACCCAACTTAAACATAATCTTGTCATTTATTAATATGTTGAATCTGCTGAAAAAGTCAAGCCGGATATTTTTAATTACTACTTCTCAACTCCCCAACATCAGAATAAAAAACTTCATCCAGAAAACAAACTTATGAAGTGGGGAATGCAACCAAGAGGGGAAAGATACATCTTTATTTTTTTAAAAAAGTTAACTGCACTCTGTTATATAAATAACACCCTTGAATATAAATAATATAAATATATAAATAATAGCATATTCCTTGAATATCCATTTCAAAATTCACTTCTTAAATGCTTTATAAAATCTGTGAAAGCGTCCTTCTTCTATTATATCACTGTTTTTCATAACATGAAAACAGAGCACTGAGGACTGCAATACAAATGTAAGGTAGCTTTACCTCACTTGACTCTTTTTATATCACACACTTAGGACCTGAAATAAACATAGTGCATATGCATACTTTTGACGTGTAAAGGGATTTTCTGGTATCTCTTTTTATACAAGTTGATTTGACAACACTGACAGATGATTATGATAGTCTTAAAACTTAACAATGAATTCCTTATCAGAAATGTGAATTTCCTTTTAAAATTAAAAATTAAAAAATCATTTAAACCATCGTAGGAAACATTCGTTAGAAAGTGACTGTGTTAAGATCTTAATAGATAAACAGACAAAGGCCAGGAACAGTCAATGGACACAAGAAAAAGCCTGACATGTAAGTAAACACATAGAGAAATGTTCAGCCATGCTAATAATCAAATAAATCTACGTTAAAATAATGAGGTATCATTTCATACCTATCAAATTAACAAACAATATTTTAAAAACAATAGTACTAGTGTGGATCCAGTAAATCTAATGCACATTGTTGGTAGCATCGTATTATTAGTGCAATATTTTTGGAAGTTATTTGGTAATATTAAAATCCATTAAATTTCCTTATACTTTGACCCACAAATCCCAAATTCCAGAATGTATCCTAATGAAATAATAAAGCAAAGGCTTTCTGTATTGGCATTCATTGCTTGGGAGTAATAACTAGAATTTCCAATTATAGACAAATGTTTTCATGTAATACTTCCACTAAATTAAATATCATATAGCTATTAAAAAGTGTAATTTAAAAGATCACACAACAATATGGAAAAAGTGATAGGCATGAGATTAAGAGTAAAAAGCAAGATTCATAACAATACCTAGACTATTATTACAATTCTGTGCAACTTAGGCTGTATAGAAAAGAACTAGAAAGAAAATTTTATTTTTGCAAGGGGGATATTGCAAAAAACTATGGGCCTTTTGTGTTTTCTGCATTACCATTCTACTTCTTCATTAAAGTAAAAGCAAGATCACCCTTGATCTAATACTCTGTGCAAGGGAGCAGACTGAGTAGGCTCTTCATATCGAACACTTTGTTGTCAGATTTCTTGGTGTGCATTATAAAGCTTTGGAAATAAGTTCTCTCCAAGTTCTTTCCAATTTTATTATTCCAAGATTCCAAATAATCTGAAAGAAAAAGTGTATAGGGAAATTTCTGATAGTTGAGGAAACTCAGCTTTTCCTAACAGTACATTAGGATAAAATATAAGAATATCCCAAAAGCACAAGAAAGTGGCAGATAAACTTCATTTGAGGCCACAATAATAGTTATAATGTATTAGGTGCTGACAATGTACCAGGCACTGAACTTGTACTTTATTTTTATTGTCTCTTTACTCGAAACAATCCTATGAGTTTATTTCTCCCTATTTTCCAGAGGAGTAGGTTGAGGCAAAAGAGAAATAAAAAATTTGCTTAAGGTCACACAGATCTAGTTGGTGGGTTCAGAATTTGAATTCAGATCTATCTATCCTCTCCTGTTCAGGTTCTTTGCATCATAATAGGCTACCTGCCAGAATGGTATTATTTTAAGGGAAATATTTCAACTCCAGGAGAAATATTTCAAAGTCAGTCACTGCACCAAGCAACCAATTACAACCCAACAAGGATTTCTGAAGTCACTGTAGCCTGACTGCTGAGCACTGGGCTAACAGGCCATTAAAGCCAACGTTTCCAGTGTCTGGATGTAACAGACCATCATCACACACCCTTGAGCATCCACTGACAGAAACCACTCACAAAGTTCTAGCTCTTCTAGGCACAGATGCAAAGTTTGAGGAAGTTTATTTTCTTCACTCCCAATCTCTTCATTCTGTATGTCTGTCCCTGAGTAGTCAGATTTTAACAGTGGTCAAACAATTATATTAAAGGAATAAGTATTTAACAGTGAAATCTCAGGCAGTAGCCAGTTAATTGGCGAGGTACTAGAAGGAAGCAAACTCTATTGGAATTCCTGAGCTCACATAGTTTAGGTAGCCTCATACTCTTCCTTAGAATAGCATGTGATGTCAAGGCTCTCTTTTCAAGAGATAAGAAAATAACCTACAATTCTGTGATCATGGGGAAAATATGAATTAAGTACTTTTAATTTTTAAAATTAGGGAGAATTTGAGCAAAGTGAGAACAAGCTTATTGCAGAACACTAGAACAATGGATTTCCCTTGAGAAAATTTTTAAGAGATAGTTTTAAGTCATAAAACTATTACTGGTAAGTGTAAGTATTTGGAATGTGTTACCTATTCAGAGAAGAATCAAATATAAATAGGCTCAAGAAGATCTATGATAAGATAGTAGATAATTACATATCAGATTAAGAGAAAATAAGAAAATTTTGGAGGAATTTTGAATCTCAGAAGTTGAGGTCAGCCATATCTTGCCACAAAACATAATTTCATGATATTTCCAGAAATATAACTAGAGCACATGGCTCGCGACCAGTGCAGCAGTTTTCATGCTCATTTATGCCTATATGTATATAGATAATAGTAGTTCACATGTATATAAGGATTTACTTTTATATGCATAATTAAGTCAGCATGTATATGTTGTTTGAAATGTATGTGTAACCAGGTAACTAGAATGCTATATTGCAACCTATGGACCTTTAAATTAGCACATATTCTGTTCCTTTCTGTATTGCTTGATATATAACGTCTATTGTTTCTTTTAGCTGTGAATATTCATGCCTCTTTGGAAGCCTACATAATGTTTTAATTAATAAATATTATCTCTTCAGAAAGGTTTTACGTTTACAGAAAAACTCAGCAGAAAGTACAGAGTTCCCATATGTCCCCTCACACCTCCCACTCCCACTTGCACAAGTTTTCCTATTATTAACACCTTGCATTAGTGTGGTACGTTTGTTACAGTTGATGAGCCAATATTGTTACATTATTGTTAACTGAAGTCCATAGTTACCTTTGGGGTTCACTCTTTGAATTGTACATTCCATGAGTTTTGACAAATATATAATGACATGCATCCACCATTACAGTATCATGCAAAATAGTTCCACTGCCCTAAACATCCCTAAGCCTACATATTTTAATGAAGCAATCTGCCTCTCTTAGCTGGTTATAAGCTTAGCATGACTGACAACATTGCATCCAAGCAGATAACATGTTGAACCTTTACAAGGTAATGAAGAAAAGTCAATAGAACTCAAAATATTGGGAAGGTCAATACCTACTCCAATTCATGCTGGGAAAACAACCAAGCTCATAACAATACCATCTTTGGCCTGCTCAAGAAGGAAAAGATGAAAAATGCACCTAAGTTGTTTGGAAATATCACTGTTTGAAATAAGAAAGAGATTTTGCCTAGTATAGCTAAGCACGATATCAAAAACTTAACATATTATCATTTGATAAACTCTAAAGTTCTAAAACCTGGTTAGTAGTATCCAATGAGTAATATAATGTCATCCAATGGATTGATATTGTTCAATATCAATCTCCTAAATGATGAAGAAATTTTTTAAATGACATGCTGTAATAGTACAGCAACATATGTGGGAAAGGTTATCTGAGAAGACAATAGTGATATAAAAAGTGAATAGGCATGTCCCACATTATTATTATTATTATTATTATTATTATGAAAAATGTTATATTAAGGACTTCCTTGCAAAAAGAAAAAGAAATGCTTGATCAATTGTTGCACTTCATCATGGTTTGCACCCAAAAAAGGAATGTTAATATATTGGTAGGTGACGAAACTACATCAGATTAATCAAAAGAAGGAAAACTTCTTTCCTCGGGGAAAATAAGTCTAACTTGAGAGACTAATGCTATAGTGGACAAGGCATTTAATTCCATCATTTCCTGTTTATACTCCCAGGCTACTCAACATTACCAGAGAAAGCTACAGAATCATGCCAATTGGACTCATTACAAATCATATCTAACTTCAACTACATCCTCCACACTACTCAGAAATCATTTTGATTTTTGTCTCCCTATTTCATATTACCTTGCATCTGTATTAAACCCTTTCCAATCGTTTCAAGATTCCATCCCCAACCACACTGTGCTGGTGACATTGTCACTTTACTGAAAAGGTGGAGACTATCCAATTAAAGGTTACAACTCATCATCATCCACTCTACTTACCCTTATCCAAGAGAAACATATATTAACTCTTCCACCCTTGTGTCCTCTATCCTTGCCTATCTCTCCTTCTCTGAGATTTGTTCCATCTGCCATCTCCTCTTTATTACATTTTCATTGTCTCCATCTCCATGTGCTTTTTATCCATGCTTAGACATTTACTCAAGTTTCTTTTAGCTCCTCAAAAAAGTTTTGTCATCTTTCGGTTTTTAGTGTAGATTGCATATACTAAATTTTTAAAGAAGCACATAAGTAGTTGGTCAGACTAATTATACACTATACACTATAAATTACATATTATATATAAACTTACTTTAGAAATTGCCTGGAAATAGGCTGGAAATTCCCTTGCCAAACAGAAGAGGAGATGAAGATAGAGAATCCTAGAGATGCTAAATTGAAATGAGACTTCTCCTTTTCAAGTGAAGTCAACTAAATTGGAATGAGACTTCCAATGATTTCCCAAGATATCCTAGAGAATATGGATAATTCCTCCAAGCTTTCTCCAGTACCTTAGAAATAGAAATCCCAGATCCAGTTCTGATCTCATACCTTATAGTGATAGTTTCCTTAAAGCCTGTTCCAGATCTCTAGAATTGGTGGTTGAGACTTATCAAGGATAACATCTTATACTCATCCAAGAGCAAAATTAATATGTATAGAAATTAGTCATAGTCAAAGTAAGTTCACCCATTCCAGATGTACCTGAGCAATTTCCCAAGACAATTATATTACACTACTAGGTCCTAGAGACTCAGAGCTGAAATTACTGCCCAGAGACTGATAGAGAAGGTAATAAATTGTATAAGTGCTCTCTTTCCTTTTTCTTTTTGAAGTGAGGATTCTCACTTCAAATTCCTTCACCACTTCTATTACTCAGATAGAGTAACCCATTAGCTGTGACCTGACAATACAGAAAAGCCATAAATCAGAGTCATTCTCATCATCACCACATGGTAAGGGCTCATCCCAGAGAGGAAAAAGGCCATATATAAAATTTGTCCCTATGCTGGTTGTTCACAGCTGCTTTCATTGTGTTTGGAAAACTGAACCAAAAGCAACAATAACAATTTGCTATGAACGAGGTGCTTTGCATGCATTATCTCATTTAATTTTTGCAACAATCCTACAACGTAATATTTTTGCCCCTATTTTATAGATGAGAAAAGGAAATTCAGTGTGTAATTTCACCTGCCCAAGCAAATAAGTGGCATAATGACGGTTCAAATGCAGCTCACATTTGGGCATGCTAAAACCCAAACAGTTTCAGCAACACATCACTGTTCTCATATTACATAAAAATGATAAAGACTAATGATTATTGACTGCCCATTCCATGCCAGATACTGCTAAATTTCATTTCATTCTCCTAACCCAATGGGTAGGTACTATTTTTATTTCCATTTACAATTGAGTAACTTGCTTAACGTCTGTATTAAAAGCAAAGCTGTCTGATTCCAGAGCACACACATATAACCACTGTTAAATATCTGATGATCTACAGAATACACAACTTGGGGACATCTTGGGAAATATCATCTGTCTGATATGGTTTCCTGATGCCCAATACAAACATTGGAAAACATAAAACTCACCATGGCAAGATTTCCTCCCCCAAATCCAAGCATTCCCATAGAAGAGTAAGGATAACCTGGAACAGGTCTCAAAATATGGACATCTATCTTGCCTTACTCCTTAGTGGGCTCCATCTCAACCACTATTCCCTGCTTCATGAAGAAGCTAATTTGGCAAAGAGAGCTGTCAAATCACACCTAAACCTACTAACCCTTTTCCCCGCTATGCCTTGGACTTCCCATTTCCCCACTCTAGAACTAAATTCTGCATTTGAATTGATTTATCCAAAACCCAACTTAACCTTCATAAGTAGGTCAACCCAAATCCCAAGATCCTCCTCCATGCTACTGACAATTTGTCGTGAAATCCTAGGACACTTCACAACTAAATGTAATAGTATCATTCAACAAATATTGACGAATTTAATGAGTTTTTAAAGTGCATTTATAATGTCCAGTTTACATCCTTTCCCGGTGTTTCTAATCAATTGAAATAAGATTTACTGAGATACTCCCTTTTACCGTTCAACATGATTTCAAAACTTACCTGTTCTTTGTTTGTTATTGCAAACTTACAGATTCTATGGAATATTTTCTCACTCTTCCTGAGTCTCCTAACACATCCTAGTTTAAATTTATGGTTCCAGAGCAGTGCTAGGGCATCATATACTCTAGGGAACTTCTGTATTTAGAGATGTAGGGAATGTAAGGAATGCCTATAACCCTGATGGTACCAGCAGTACTTAATCTCTGCTTTTGCCCATGCTGCAACGGAAGCTGGTGGCGTATGAGCACATCTAACAGAGGGAGCCACTTTGGCAAATCATATTACACGTAAAGCTGATGCCAAAGTTCTCTGCAAGTAACTATTCTGCAGTGTCATCCCATAGTACGCCTGACTAAGTTACTATTGAGAATCATCTAAAATCATAATATCAGGATATAATCTAAAGCAACAGCCATAATTTTTCAGTGATAGAAATACTAAGAAGATAGGAGGATCACAACCACTAACTTCGCATTATGGTGGCTGGCAGACATTAAAGAGGTTTCGTTCATGAAGTAAGTTTTTGAAGAACATAAGGATGTTCCATAAATAATACAGTTGATTATGATGAATAAAAATAGTGCTATGAGCTACTCGTTCCTTATTGCCAATGGAATAAAACACCATAATATAAAAAAAAGTTCAAGTTGCTTTAGGCAGCCATGCTATGAGGTATGTTAATAGACCTGAAAGTCAGTTGAAAATATTCTCTAAGTCCTTTATAATTCTTAATTTAAAAAGTTATTGGAGGGATTACTTATTTGTTTATTAAACATTCAAAATATACATTTATTATGTGTCACATAAGTTCTAAATGCTTTACAAATGTTAAGTTGTTTAATCCTCATAACAATACTGTGAGGTATCTACTATTATTATCTCCATTTAACTGATGTGGAAACTGAGGCACAGAGAAGCTAGATAACTTACTCAAAGTCATACAGCCAGTAAATGTTGGAGCAGCCTTTCAAACACTGGCTCGTAGGCTCAGATTCTGGGCTCTTTACCAGTGTACTATGCTCCCTCTCCATTAATCATGCTTCTTATGGTTTAAAATGATGATTGTTTGAAGTCTCTGAAGACACAGAAAGAGAAAAGAGTATCATTTTGTCAGTCATCAAGTGTTTATTCCACAACTGTCACGTGACAAGCATCATGCCAGCCATTGGGGATATCACGGAAAGCAAGATAGGTGAGATCTTTATCTTTGAGGGTCTCATTTTCCAGTGGGAAATATAAGCCACCCAAGACAAATATAGATAAGTTTGATGACAGAGGTAGATCAGGGTACCCGGGGCACACCGGAGGGGTACATCACCCAGACTAAAGCTAGTACGGGAGCTTCCTGGAGGAATTCCAATAGAAGAGGAAATCCAAAAATTGAGTGAGAACTATTTGGGAAAACAAGGTGCAAGAAATAGCAAAGATGGTAAGGAAAAGGGAAAAGGAATTAGCATGGTCCAAGAGGTGGAGGAGACTTCTTTTTAACAAAGAAATTCCGTTTGGCTAGATTGTAGAATGTGTGGTGGGGCATGGAGGGAATAAGACTGGCTAGGCATGAAGGAAGCACATAACACAGTACCCTTTAGGCTTTGTGAAGGAATACAGATTTCTTTTATCCTTAGAGCAATGAGGTCTCCTTAAAATTTTTTAAAGCAAGAGAGTAATAAAATCAGATTTTCATTTTAGAAAGACTCTTTGGATGCAGTGAACGAATAAACTACTCTGAAAACTAGAACCAATAGG
This sequence comes from Equus asinus, assembly GCF_041296235.1. NCBI lineage: Eukaryota > Metazoa > Chordata > Mammalia > Perissodactyla > Equidae > Equus > Equus asinus. The sequence continues at coordinate 20,559,319 of NC_091801.1, read as the reverse complement.
CTGACCATTAATATGCAGGCCAATGGAACTGAACTAAGAAGTTAGGCACTGGCCAAACCGTCCTAGGCCACTAAGAAAGAGCTTAGGAAGATGTCTTCCTCCCATCCCACTGCCTGTCCCTGGTTGCAAAGCTGGACAATTTTGCAGGTGGACCTCTATTGTATGGCTGCCATCTTTTGCAGCAGTCCGACTGTTGTTTGTCCCATTCCCTGACCATCACCAGCACCTCTCTGTTTATACCCATGAAGAGAATACCTCTCTAGGGAAATAAATGGCAACAAGTAAAGAGAGGACTAAAAGTGCCACATTATATCTTGGGAAGTAAAACCTCCAGTAGTAAAGGCCTGAAGTGCTAAGACAAAGGAATCACTAAAAGCAGGTTTTTCAGGGTCTTTAGCAGTTCAGCAAATCGAAAAATTAGATAGTGGTCATAAGACCCAAATAGCTCTTGGTCCAGCCAAGACACAAATATAATAAGAGTCTCACTTTTAAATATGTGCATAGCATTTTAATCTATGTCTATGGTTGCAATATATCAAAATGTGACTTGGCTGGACCAAGAGGTATAGATATAGATAGATAGATAGATAGATAGATAGATAGATAGATAGATAGATAGACAGACAGACAGATAGATAGATACTGACGTGTAAAGAAATTCAAGATATGTAATTTCAGCACAGTGCATTGAGCCAGCCCTGGTGGTCTAGTGGTTAAGATTCAGTGCTCACATCGCCACAGCCCAGTAAGGGAACCAAGTCACCCAGCTGTCGGTTGTCATACTGTGACAGTTGTGTGTCACTGTAATCCTGAAAGCTATGCCACTGGTATTTAAGATACCAGCAGCGTCACCCATGGCTGATGAGTTTTAGCAGAGCTTCCAGACTAAAGCAGACTAGGAGGAAGGACCTGGCCGCCCACTTTGAAAAAGCTGCAGGAAGTTATTTGATATAGCACCTGAAGGTGAGAGGATGGCACAAAAGACCAGGCAGAGTTCCACTCTGCTGTACACAGGGTTGCCAGGAGTCAGAATCCACTCAATGGTACTGAGAAAATAAACAGTGCATTGAGCACAATCTTATTAGGGTTGCAATATTAGTAATAGAGAAAAATGTTTCTAAATCAGTGTTAAACCAAAAAAAAAAAAATAGGCAGATACTCATAAAAATAGAGGATTCTGTACAAAAATTTTGTTTATTTATTAAACAAATATTATATGAGTATCTTCTTTGTGTCAGGCACTGTTCTAGGCACTAACATATGACAGTAAACAAAACAGACAAATAGCATAAGAAACTCTAACCTCTGGGAGCTCACAACCTATTGGGAGATGACAAACAAGAAACATAAGAAATAATCAAATTATATAGTGTGCTAGAATATGATAAATGCTATGGAAAGGAATTAAACAAGATAAGAGGGAACAGTTTGGGAGTTGCAGTTGAAAGTTGGTGCTTAGAATAGACCTTATTGAGAAACTGCACTGAGGAGACTGGTGGACCCAGCTCCTCCACCTCATCCTTCCATAAAACGTTGACAGTGTGTTTTTTTAATGGGTCATTTATGAGTGATTGTTAAGGTTTTTAATGCTTTTCTTTATTCTCCACAAAGAAGACATACCACCTTTACCATTGGGACAAAAAAGGTAAAAAAAAATAAAAAGATGACCTATAGGATTGACTGTAAAATTAGAAGTTTTACACTACATCCAAATGGTTTGATAGGCAAGTTTTGCTAACATTTGGAACAAATATATCATCCCAACTGTAAACAAACTTCCAGAAAATGGGAAAAGAGGGAATCCTTCCCAATTCATTCTATGAAACCAGGAAATTTTTATTCCAAAACCAGAAAAATAATTTTTAAAATTATAGGCCCATTCATATATGAATACAGATGCAAAAATCCTAACTAAAATATTAACAAACCAAAACAAAGAGAGTATATAAAATAAATAATATACTATAACCAAGCAGAGTAAATCCTAGGAATCCAAAGATGAGTAGATGTCACCACATTAACAAATTAAAGGAGAAAAACATACAATCATCACAATTAATGCAGAATAAGCATTTGATAAAATTCAAGACAACGTAGGAATAAAACAACTCTTTGTAAAGTAGGAGCAGAAAAAATAGTCTTAACCTGATAAAAATAATAATAAAAATCCTACAACAAACATGATCCTAAATGAGGAAAAGTTAAAATAATTTGTGTTGATATCAGAAACAAGACAAAAATGCCCACTATCTCCTCTTTTTTTCAATATTGTGCTGAAGGTCCTAGCCAGCACAATAAGAAAGTAAAGACATAAGAATTTTAAAGGCAGTAACACATATTTTTATTATTTATATGATATGATTATTTATAAGAACATCCACAAATAACTTATGTACAAATTAATTATTAAAATTAAAAATTATTCTAAGTGAAATAAGTCAGATGAAGAAAGCCAAATACCGTATGATTTCACTCATGTGTGGAAGATCAGCATAACAACAACATCAGGCTGGCCCCATGGCTGAGTGATTAAGTTCAGGCACTCTGCTTCAGCAGCCCAGGGTTTGCTGGTTCAGATCCTGCGTGTGGACCTACACACCGCTTGTCAAGCCGTGCTGTGGCAGCATCCCGCATAGAAGAACTAGAATGACCAGCAACTATGATATACAACTAGGTACTGGGGCTTTGGGGAGGAAAAAGAGAGGAAGACTGGCAACAGATGTTAGCTCAGGGCCAATCTTCCTCACCAAAAAAAGCGTACTTAAAAAAAAATAATAACAGACACACATACACAGAGAATAGATTGGTGGTTACCAGAGGAGAAGAGGGGAGGGGAAAGGGTGAAAGGGATAAAAGAGCACATGTGTAAAAAATTAAAATAAAATAAAAAACAACAGAATGGTTTAAGATGACTGCATATAAGATCAATACATAGAAGCCAACTGCATTTCCATATACCAGTTATATATAGTCAGAAAAGATACATTAAAAGAAGACACTGTTCTCAGGCTGGCCCAGTGACATAATGGTTAAGTTCCCACACTCCACTTCGGCAGCCCAGGGTTTGCAGGTTCAGATCCTGGCCACGGACCTAACACCACTAGTCAAGCCACACTGTGGTGGCATCTCACGTAAAATAAAGGAAGATTGGCACAGATGTTAGCTCAGGGTCAATCTTCCCCACAAAAAAAAAAAAGAAGAAGATGCTGCTCTCTCTCCCCCAACTCAGGACACAGCCATAAGGAGGCAATCCTCAAGCCTGGAAGAGAATTCTCACCAGAATCCAACCATACTGGCACCCTGATCACAGACTTCCAGCCTCCAGAACTAGGGCTTAATGATTTTCTTCCAGCAACCAGGCTCTTCTCACTAGGCTTTTCTCACCAGGTCTTGTCGAAATACCACTCTCATTCCCACTCAACATGGTAGTCTTGGGGATGCTGGGGCAGGGACCATAATACTAAAGGAAAGTTCTGAAAGTCCCTAACTCAGAATGTACTAAGGTCCATCTTTCCTCAGGTTGTATTCATCGTCTATGATTGGTGCTGAGCTTAAAATAATGGACTTCCAGTCTTTGTAATAACAACTTACTAAGTGCAAATGGTCCAAAACATTCTCAGAGACTCCTCAGAATAACCCTATGAGAATGGTGCTGACATTCCTCTTTCACAGATAAGGAAATTCTGGCTCAGGGAGCTTATGTAACTCATCCTAAACCCTGTAGCCAGTACGCAGTGAAACCAGAATCAGAACCCAGCTCTCCTGACTCCAAATCACACACTCACAACTGAAACAGGAAACTTAGCCCCAAGAAATAACGTCTACATAACTCCAAGAGAGACCCCGAATGTTCTGCATTGCACCACTTATACCACTGTCACTGCATTTCCTGGGACTCTGGACTCCAGGGAGACAAATGAGACACAGGCAGCTGCTGGAGACTGCCTGGGTGTTACCCTTTTTTCTAACCCAGAAAATAAAGCCACTGGTTCATTGACACCCAAGCAAATAGGTGCTAGAGGTTCTTCACCTCTGGCTACATTTGTTAACATAAAGTATACCAACTGGCTACTGCTGATACATAGGAAAGTGATGGTGTTTGCATATTTATTTTGCAACTGGCCACCACACCATTTTTATTATTTATAGTCATTTTTCAGTCTACTTTGAAAACGTAAGAAAACCATTGTATCCATTTCAAAACATTAAATTTACAACCTCCTTTTTAAGGGTCTGCCCTACTTCTTTGTCTCAGCCTATTGCATTGGCTTGAATCGCTAGAACAATGACTAGCAGTGATGAGAGACGGCACACTTGTCTTGCAACTGACATGAAAGGGACTGTCTCTTACAGCAGTGTTTTCTAGAAGTTATTTGACCTCAAAATTCTTTCTTGCATGATAGCAAATAGCATCCTGTGTTCCTCACAGCTTTGAAAAATGCTGCTGGAGTGTTTCATATTGAGGATGAAGTCACTACCGCTTGGAGATCTTCTTTATCACAATGAAATCTGTGGCTATCCCTCAATCTCTAGGTTTTTAAGAGTAATGGATATTGAACTTAATGAAATGCTTTTCTGGCATCTACCAAAAGCATCTAAATTGTTTGAAAACAAGAAAAAAGAAGAGCACACCATTAACAACAGCATCAAATAATACCAGCCACATACAAATGAATTTTACCTGAGATATTCAAGAACTTCTGTTCAACCAAAGGTAACTTAAGGAAAGAGAAAAGATGAGTGACAAGCTGAGAGAGGATATCTACAAACTACATAATCAACAAATGATTAGCATCAAGAATATATAAATAAATTTTGCACATCAATAGAAAAGAACACTTGATAGAAAATGAGCAAAAGACAGGAGCAGACATTTCACAAAAGAGAAAACACATATGGCCAATAAAGCAATGTTCAAGCTCATTGGTTATCAGGGAACTGCAAATCAAGGCCATTAATGATGTATCATTTCATATCCAAGCAATTGGCAAAAAAAAAACAAAGAAATCTAACATTACCAAGTGTTGACAGGGTAGAACTCAAGATGTCTTTGACACTAATTGTGGGAGGATAAATTGGTATAATCACATTGGAAAACAGTTAAACATTGTCATGTAATATTAAACAAAGACATATCCCAAACCTAGCAGTTCTATTTTTGCATATGTACACGAAGGGACACATATAAGAATGTTCACTATAAGAGCAAAGTGTAGAAAACACATAAATGTCTATCTACAGGAAAATGGATGAAAAAACCTGCAGTAGATTGCTAATGGAGTATTATACAGAAGTTGGAACAAATAAACTATAGTTATAAAACATAAATGAATCTCAGCAATGTATGACTGAGTGAAAAATGAAAGTACAAGACTACATGCATAATGATAAGCATAATACTTTGTTATAAAGTTAAGAACAGATAAAATCATATATTTTTTAGGGTTACAGATGTAAGATAAAATGATACTTTAAAAAAGGCAACAGTATGAATGATAAACACAAAATTCAGGATAGTAATTACCCCTAAGAGGACAGGCAGGGTTATAGAGTGGGAAAGGATCCCATGTGTAAATCAAGTCGATATGTTGGATGATGAGTTTCCTGTGCTTATTATACTAATTTAAAAATTAAGTAGTTAGTTAAAAAAGCACCAATAAGGACCGATAATTAAAACCAATTGGGTTATAACTAATTCAATTTGTTTACATGTTTGTTTTTTTAAATCAAAGCCCTTTAGAATTATCTAGGGAAGCAAGTCTGACCATTAGTTTGGAGATAAGGGGGAGAGAATTATGGGGTTAATTATATATCTAACAGTTGTCATAAAAAATAACTACTACTTGGGGGCTGGTCCTGTGGCCGAGTGGTTAAGTTCGCGCGCTCCGCGGCAGGCGGCCCAGTGTTTCGTCGGTTCGAATCCTGGGCGCGGACATGGCACTGCTCGTCAGACCACGCTGAGGCAGCGTCCCACATGCCACAACTAGAGGAACCCACAACGAAGAATACACAACTATGTACTGGGGGGCTTTGGGGAGAAAAAGGAAAAAATAAAAAAATCTAAAAAATAAAATAAAAACTACTACTTGTTAGTTCATTGGAATTCACAAAGATATTTCACCAGCTATTAATTCATTGACATATCATATTGCTGCAAACATACCATGCAAAACTCTTACAACACATGACCCTCACACCTTGAAATTCTTACATTAAAAAGAAGTATATTCTGCATAGCCTAAATTACCAATCTATTTTGCTTTTTGGAGGAAAATTATTAGAAAGTGGAAGGTGTTAGGAAGAGTGAGCTAAGGAAGACCACCCTTTTTTGCAGGGGGAATGGCACACAGTGTCTGCAAGGGGAGAGGAGCAGTACAAGAGTTGGTCTGGCTCCAATGTGCATGAGCAAGATGAGAGTCATTGGGGCAGATCTTCGTGCCTCTCCCCTAGCCTTCCTTTCAGCCTCCTGTACTCTCTAGTTGTTTGTCCAGTCCAGTGGGACTCAGCTACCTACTAAAAGCAAAGAGGGAAAATAAGAGCTTCTTTAAAGACATAAGTCTATATTAATCTACCCTTCTAAATCTAGCACTTAACACTTCGTTTTAAAACTCTAAACTATGTCTACTCCAATGAAATATTGTACTTCATATGCTAAGATGCAGTCTTTCTGTTATTTTATGTTTCTTCAACTAATAAATTAGTCAGATACATTGATAATTCATAAATGTACTAATGTAATATAAATGTTGTTTGGAGCATTGATATTATACATTACAGATTCAACGATGTGTTTTATTTATAAACTATGGACTAGTTTATTCCTTCCCCAAACTCAAATAAATACAGAAATAAAAAATAAACTCTAGATATTGACTTCTACTTAAATTGTGAGTCTGTCATGCTTGAAAATTCTTTCCTTGAAGTAAAGGAATGATATAGAGATGAGGGAAGAACAAAGGTTGGCTAATGAAACCAGAAATAAATTACTCTAAACAGGAGTTCCTCAAATTATCCTTATAAAGTGAGTGGATATGACATGCCCATTTAGCAGGAAAAAGTTTGATCAGAGGTGAAAGTAGGAGAAAGGAAAAAGAAATTTTTCCTCTTAGCGCCATATTTTGAAAGGAATCTAACTCTTGGGGAAGTTTATAAAATGTTTTAAACTGATATCTCAATAGTAACAGTAGCAACAGCAGAAAGTAATAATCTATTATCAAAAGGTGGTGGTGGAAGGGGGAAACCAACCCACTACTTAAATTGATTTCTCCAGAGACCGGCAGCATCCTGGTGTGGTTGGCATCAAAGTAGAAGCCAATTCAAGAAGAAGGGCGTGGAAGAAGCTGGAAAAGAAGGTTGAGGCACTGGAGGTTTGCCATGCTAAGGAGATTTTACTTTATCCTAATCCAAACCTATGTCAGTTTACAGGAAGGTGAGCAAACTCATTGCTGTTTTGCAAACAACCATTATCTTGGCAAAAGATGCTTTCACGTGTGAATTCCCTAGGTCCAATCACACACATTAAAAGTCAAAGTCTTACACAGTAAATGAAGACTCAAGCACAACACATCAATTCATGCAAGAGGTTGTGCACAAACTTAGAAGGTCCTTCTTTGACTTTCCATTTTCACAACTTCTGTTACCAGCACTTTATTGATTTTTTAACTTGCTCATGTTTTCCTCTTAACATTTAGCATTCTCTTTTCCCTAATCATAGAAAATCAAAAGAAGAACATCGAAAAAGGGAGTGAGATCCTGCTGTCCCCCTCAATGAAAAAGTGCTAGATTTTCATGGGCCCCTGGCTGCTTATCTGTGTGCATAGTAAAACAGAAACGGTCTCGCGCCAACTTTTAAAGTCTTTGAACACACCGCAGCTTCATTTTCCCAATGCTTGGGTTCATTGCTTATAACACCTTAGGATGTTGAGAGTTGGAGGGAAAAAAATGGATCAGAAATCCAATCCAATTTGAATACCTCAATTTACATCCCACCTTGATCATTAACTATCTCTATGATATTGGGAAACCTCCTTGACTAATTTGTAGCAAATCTGTAAAATGGGAATCATAATGATACTTGATGTATGGACATGATGGGGTTTTAAATGCAGATCAGAGCAAACAATATACTTAAAATTATTCTGTAACATGCATGGTGAAATAATTATTAGGAATTAATATAAATGAATGACCCCATATCTATGATGAGGATCCTTAAGAAAGACACATACTTTGAGTTATTTATCTGGTGACAGTGTTGGTTCAATTACAGTCACCCACATTGTCTAGTCTCCCTTGTGACTGGCCAGAGTCAGAGGTATAATCTGTTTTGTCGACCAGTCTCTTTGTGAAGCTGTCTAACCCAGAGGGAATCTCCTGCAGTTATGGCCTCAGCACGATACTCCCCAGGCTTTGACCCTTAGTGGACCATCTGGTGCTGAGAAATGCAGTACCTCAGGCTCTCTTAGTCTTAAGGGAGATTCCAAAGGTTGTGTTATCCTTGGCTCAGTTAGATCTGGTAAGATAATAAGACTCACGTTTATATAGCACATATCAATTTCCAGCAATTTTATCATCTCATTTGATTCTCAAAACATTTCTGTGAAGATGTCAACCTATTATTACTATTATCATGTTATAAATAAGTAAACTGAGGCTAAGGTTAGGTATGTGACTTGCCCAAAGTCACACAGCTCGTAATTATCAGAGCTCAGATCAGATGCAAGTATTTGAATTCTATTTCTCTATTTCTACTGTAATGCTCACATTTCAAAAACTTCTACCACACTTTTCCTGAGAAAAAGGATAGATACAAAAAAAGAAATCATATGAATTTGGGATTCTACCAAGTGGTAGAAGCATAAATTAGAGTGAAGGCATTGAGTTTATGACAACGGCATTATCTCATTGGGGCTCTAGATCTCAGGATATAAGGTATTCAGTGAAAATGGGAGTAAATGTCTCACTCTTACACAGAACAATGACAATCCACATTTAAGGAGCAATAGAGACATCGTTAGCATGTTACAATGGCAAAAATTCACAACTTGCCTGGCAATCTGAATCCTGGGAATCTCTGAAGTAACTGGATAGTGCCCACCTGGTTATGATCATGCTCAACTCTACAGGAGTGTCTGCTTATAGGTTGGCCATATCAGGGCGGGGGACGGAGCATTAGCCCTTACAAAACATCTGTTATGGCCATGTGTTTTATTCGTGTGATACTCACAATAAGGAAATGTAGGTTCAGAGAGATGAATAACTTGCCTAAAGTCACTCTTCTGGCAAGTGGTACACCCAGAATTCAGACTCCAAAGTCTATGATCTTTCTACCACAGCTACCTCCCAAATTCATGAAGCAACGATTTAGTCATTAACTCTGACAACTCCCTTGAGAGCCTTCTCAATTTATAGATTCATTATAAACCTGAAGATTAGATACATAAATCATAAAAATGGCCATTCTTTATTGATTATTGGATACTTTTTGTTTTAATTGTAATCCCTTCAACCACTCTCTATATCAGGTTATTATAATCGACCAGTTTTTTGTATGAAGAAACCAAGGGTCAGAGGCAAAGCACAGTATGTTTCACCAAACTACACCTCTGAGTGCCAACACACTGTCCCCTAATCCCCCACAAACTATCACAATCTATTCAGATGGCTCTTTCTTCCCCCAAACTCACCTGTTTTTCATGTCAAAACCAACTAAAAGGAATAATTTTGTAGTGTTAAAATACAGTATTCTTAATAGATTCTATTTTCATTTCAGCTGACTCTTGTTTTTAGCCAATAGAATGTTTTACTTTTACACTGTGCTTTGAGGCAAATTTATATCAAAGATTTTGCATTGACGAAATGAAAATAAGCTAACATGTATTTAAGATCATGTTTTTGACAAATATGAAACAATGGGCAGAGCCTAAGTCTATTGTGAAAAAATATAACAGCTGAAATTATCAACTGTTCAGCCAATAAAAGGTTGGACTCCCCAAAGGAAAAAAATGTAATTAGGTATTCTTTTTTGTATGCGTGCCTGCTTTAACAAATAGCCTCTTTGCATTACTACCAAAAACCTAAATAATTAAATAAATTTAGTAGTTTCTCACTAATCAATTTAGCTTTGTAAATTATGTTCAGGTTGATTTTTGCTTTGCTTTGTTTTATTGGGATAAGAGGAAAGTGGTCTATCGTAAGCAAGCTACAGATCCTGAATGAAGAAGGATTGGATAGATAAATACTTAGATTATGCCCAAATCTTCTCATACAAGGAAGAACTTTTTAATAATTTGAGTGCTTTAAAAATGAAGGAGGCTTCATAAGTACAGTTCCTCCCCAAGAGATATTCAGATAGAGGATAGATGGTCATTTGGATATTGTAAAGGGAATTTAAGCATCTGATAAAGGACGAAGGTCCCTTTCCAATCCGAAAATCCATGAAATTCTGTGAAATAAGTAAAATTTCAATTTGTAAAAATATGCATCCCACAATTTTACTAACATTATTAATTGTCTATCTTTACACAAACAGTTTGTTTGCTTTAAAATAACCATACTGAGGACCTCACAGCTGTGGCCGAATATGGGACCAAGACAGGATTTAAAGTAGCTGAGAATTATAGGCTTGAAATATAATATTTCAAGAGAATCAATTTGATTCTAGGCTGTATATACCTACAGCCATCCTATAAAGCATCATATTTAGAAACATTGAATTTTTCTGGGACCATGTCTCAATATTCCTTTTTTTTCTAACTCATCAACACATTCACTTTGGCAGCATTAAAGACAATTTAGCAGCACATTCAATACTGCAGCGTTTCTGACAGGGAAACTTGGTCAATGTTGGAAGAAAGACCGGGAAAGGTGATGGAATTTTCTCATCTTGAAAGGTCATCTAATGCATAGAGTGAGGTGACCTAAAGTTAGAGAAGTGGTCTGAATGACTTCCCAAGACCCCCTCCAGTCCACGGTCTCTGCGATATTCTCTCTGCTTGTAACTAGCACAAGCAGATTATGGAGAGAGACTTCTATTCATGCATTTGCTCATTATTTCCTAAAAAGGCAATTTTTTTTATGTGAAAGAAGAGAAAGACAGGAATAAAAGGGAAGAGAGGGAGAAAAGAAGTGAGAAACATGAAATGAGGGAAATGAATGAAAAGAGAAAATATAGGTATATCATTGAACGGACAAATTTCTTGATTCCTGACTATGAGAGCAGTACCAGGAACCTGCACTCCCCTGATTCCATTTGATTTTTGCGTGAGTGTACTTATGTGAGCCCTGTTGAGATGTCAGGGTCTGCTACTCAGCATACGTGGCACACTAAAAGATATTTGGCGTGAAGAGGATGAATTTTCAAACTAGTTCAAGAGTAATTGAAAATGGTATTTGGAGAAAAGCTAACATGTGTCCTTATCTCCACATAAACACATCAATACTCATTTTAAGCCTGCCAGCTATCTATCTGCTAGGAAACACTCAATACTGCTCCTTGTACACTGAGCAGATCATTGAGTTTTCTCTCAAAAACTAATAGTACAATCATTTGCAACAAGAAGTTCTTCTTTGTCTGATGAAATAGTACCATCCCTGAGCTGCTGCCTTATATTTCAGGAGACATAGGAGTTTAGTCTATGAATTTCATACCCATAAAAAGAGCTCAGACTCACGGCTGTAATATCAAAGATTCCAAAAGCTGCAAGGGACCTTAGAGTTCATCCATTCAAACCCCACTATTTTGTAGGTAAAACAGCTGAGCTCTTAAAAGTCATGCTAATATCCAAGTCATCTGTTAGTTTTATTTTCAAAATTGAATGTTCTCATTTTTCTTAACCAGCAAGACTCCACAGTTCTAGAAGAAAAAAAATCCCTTTGGGATAGCAGCATATCTCTAGTTCTAGCCTGATTTTTTTTAAATCATAAAATATGCTTACACATTCTGAAATTAGAGTATGCTGCTTGCTGTGATTCTGATCCTAGTTAGAGCAAAGTTTAATGATTTGGGAGGAAAAAATATCACAATTCCGCTCCAAATAGCTAAGACTATATCACCAAAGAAGCAGTTGGAAAGGCACATAAGAATCCATTATCTCATTTGATCCTTCAGCAATCCAATGAGATGAGTATGATTTTCCTATTTCACAGATGAGAAAACTGAGCCTGAAAGTCAAACGACCTTCTGAAAAAACAAATAAGTGGTAGATCCACAAAATGAAACTTGCAAGAAATAAACAGATTCCTAGAGGAATCAAGTGGCAATAAGATCAAGCACAATTTGCTGGAATTAACCATGGAAAACAGGGATAGTAATAAGGAGAATTAGTGAGTGGAGGTGCCAGAGATTTTCTGAATTGAAGAGGAAGAGGTTGACAGGATTATTGCCACGATTGCCCTCAACATTCTCAGTAAATCAGGAAAGTTTATCTGTTAAAAATAAAAGAAGTAAGAACAAGACTGAGGGCATACGGAGTAGAGAAAGGGATTGGAACAGGTGCATACAAATGTGACATAGCGTCACAGAGAACAGGGAAGGTCTGGCTGAGGACAGATTGCATAAATTTCTTTAGGACTCAGTTAGTCTGCTTTTATGACCTTCTACAACTGGAAGGACAAGAGCTGGGAATGCAGATAGTCAGGCTGCATTAGACCCCAGAATTGACACATCAGATCCACTGCAAGATCAAGAAGATGCAAAATTATTGCACTCTCAAAATGTCAAGGTTTAGTCACTGACCATTGTACCCAGAGCAGACAGGGATTCAAAACAATTCAAAAGTAAATTGATAGCCCCAGGGAAAAAGGAATTTTAAAAATGAAAACTAAATATTGGGTTCTTTGGTGTGAGAAAATGTTCAAGTTGCAACTTATAAAGATTTATGAGAAAAGGAAACACTGAAAATGATACTACTGATATAATTATTATTATTATTATTATAGCTGATCTTAAGATATTGAAGATAAACCATTCTAGGTGGAGATGAGATCCCAGGGGAATAATCATATTGATGAAGTGAAGGTGAAGAAATGGTGAAGTTAAGAAAAAAAATCAAGTATCTAATAATTAAGTAAAAGTTTTAAGTTAAAGGCAAACTACAAGCTGAAATTATCAAGATGGATAAGAGTCACAGAAGTTGGTAGATAAATAACACTGAGGATAGAAAGAAAAGTGTAAAAGGGATAAAATGTCTTCAAAATATAGTTAAAGCTTATTTATACAAAAATTATGTGAAAAGCAAGTCTCAACATAACATCTCTTCCTATTGCAATAAGTAAGCCATAAAGATAGAAGCCACATCTGAAAAGGGACATGATGGTGTCAGAAAAATTTTGATTAAGGCATGGTAAGAGGGAAGGTTACACTCAAGGAAATTATAGGGTATTTCAGATCCACAACACAACTGTGCTAGGCTCTAGGAGCACAATAGAGGCGGCTTCTACGACTCTTCTGCATCCTCTTATTCCTTTATTCATTCTACGTATTCCTTAAGCACCGTGCCAGGAACTGTACTAGGCATATGGGATACAGTGGTGATCAAAATAGACGACTCCAGTTCTCAGTAGCCTAAAGTCTTCATTGTAAAGCTGTAAAGGCTGGATAATCTTTATAACACCAAATTTAGAGGTAAACTAATCAGTCTCTCATTTATAAATTACAAAACTAAAATACAATTAATTAGTGTCAGAGCCACAGCTAGAAGCCAGGTTTGCAAGTTACTAGCCCAGAACTTTCTGACTAAATTTATGCCAAATCACTCTAGCAGCACACCAAGCTTGGAAGACATCATAAGAAAAAAAGTGGTATTTTTCTAATCCTGACACCTTTTTTACAATCATTGCTTTACAATCTCCTCCCAAGCTCTGCTTTTCTCTATACACCACTTCACTTGGAAAAGACAGAGAGTGGACTGAAAATCTGAGATTCTCCTATTCTCCCTTTCAATTCTTATCCTGCAATGAGAAGTTACCACTCAATGAATGATAAAAATAAAAAGTAGGAAGAATAAGTTAAGAATTTGACAAATTCGGGGCATTCTTTATATTCCTCCGTGGTGCCTAACAGAATGTGTTTTGCAGAGTGGGCCATTGGTAAGAATTGATTTTTTTAAAAATTATGTGTCTTTTCAGTCATAGTATAATCTATAAATTAAAAAAATAAATGCTTAAAACATAGTTCAGGAAAGATTATAGTAATAGATTTTTAACTTTTACATTAAAGAATTGTTTTTGTGACTTTTAGGTTTCATAAATATTTAAGGCCCATATGGTGTATATGCAATATGTATTTCTGAATCACCACTATTGGAATTAATATATCAGCATAGCACATGCTGACATTTCTACAGTTTTGGGTACATACTGTTCCTGACTTTTCCCACCATAGGGCAGCTGTTGAGAAGCAACGGTAAAACACCTAGGCATATCTACACAATGTCCTAGACCAAAGAAAAGAATTTGAAGACTAAAAACTGATCTCTGGAAGATGAGACTGTCTCATTTAATTCCTTTTCTATGGGAGGAAGAATATCATCACATATAAAACATGGTCTTTTATTAATGAGAGGTGGACCTGACTAAGACCAGATCTCTGCAAAGGCCATCAGTTAAATGCTGGGACAGCACCGTCTTCCTACAGGGACCCAAACAGAAGACGGATAAAGAAGCTCAAACGCAGGTGGAAGGAGTCACAGCCTCCTTCCTATATACTGGCATTGCCCTGACTCTGCCCTCTATACATAACTCACCCCTTATAAGACACACACATTCATACACACACGTTTAACCCTCTCATCTATCAGAGACACACAGAACTCTCTCCAACAGCAACTGCAGAAATTAGAGCCCAGTAGTTTTCCTCTATGCTTTATCTGTCGATGTAGACACCCACAACAAAACACACTGCCACAACAAAGAAACCTATCATTATAAGCTTAACTGTCACAGGAGCTAGGCAACTGCTTACATGGGATCATTTTAATGATAATTGAAAGGGAAAGATATGGTTGAGTCTACAGTTTGA
Source organism: Equus asinus (assembly GCF_041296235.1). Lineage (NCBI taxonomy): Eukaryota > Metazoa > Chordata > Mammalia > Perissodactyla > Equidae > Equus > Equus asinus. The sequence continues at coordinate 20,544,300 of NC_091801.1, read as the reverse complement.
GTGCCTCTTCCTAGTTGATTGAGTAGATTATAGTTCTATCCATAGAATCTTTCTGTGAATGGACAAGCGTACAGAATCCTCCTTCTTATTCTTGGTAGTTAATTTCATTCTCTGCCTGGAGAAAATCTCATCCTTCAAGATCTCTCAAATATCCCCTGTTCGATGAAGTTTCCCTTAAAGCCACCAGGAAGAATTAATTCTTCTGTAACTGTGCTAGTATATAGCAGTTTGCTCATGATATTAAAACATTTATGACTTTACATGATAGTTTCTGTGTTTCCATTCAAAGTCATGATTGCTTCTGTACTTTCAAAATGCCTCCTATGTATATGTAGGTATTGTATAACTCACTGTAGTCTGTGATTTATCTGGTTATACATCTGTCTCTTTCCCTACCTCCTCCATCTCTCCTCAAAAGATGATCTTGTCGAGACCAGCACAGAAGTTGTAGCAAATTTATATTGGAGTCTGCCATTTGGTCACCAAGCCTTCCAGGAGACTAAATGTTGTCACTGCCCTTGGGTTTGAAGGCAGTCAGTGGGTCTCTGGCCTTTGTCTAGTCTACCTGACTTCTGCTAAACAGTCCTAGATCAAACTTCAGTATTTGTTGCCTTTGTTCCTCCCCTCTATGGTCTTTAAAGGAAAGTGCCTTCTTGCTTCTGCTGATAGAGCAGAATCTATAACCACTTTGTAAGTATCACCCTTCATACTTCCTTCTTAAAAATAGTGATTGGCATAGTTTTATGGCTTGGGCTACACTCTCCTGATCAAAGCATTCTGTGTTCTTTGCTGCTCCTCTGTTTTTCTTCCTTTGACTGCTCCACCGGGGTCTGTTTCCAAGCCTGCTTTTTAGGATCTGCTCTCTAGGGTATACTTTTTGCTTCCGGTCTTCTCCATCTCCTTAATCAACCACAGGAGTCAAGGAATCTATAGCCCACCCTCACTTCTTTCCTTTAAACTCCTTTTCTACTATTGTTACATATTTTTTAAGCTCTAAGAATCAATGAGCATTTCACAATTTAATCCCACCTTATTCTCTCTCCACAGCACCTGCCCTTACCTCCAAGAGAACTTTCTCCTACCTTCACAATAGCCTCATTCATGAATTTATAATGTAAATTTGCATGTTAGAGGGGAAAAAAATTTCTAACTGCTTCCTTTAAGCATTTTAAAATAATTTAGATCCTACCTTGACAATTCTTTCATTCTTCCTAGATCCTTGTCATGGTAGCAGCAAGGACTTTGGCATCAAAGAAAAGCAAGTGGAACCCCAGTTTTGTGATCTTGGTTAAGTTATTTACCATCACTGCACCTTCATTTATTCTCCAGTAAATTGAGAGTAAAAACATCCAACTACCATGTTGTTTTGAAGGTTCAAGAAGATTATATGACACATAGTAAGCCTCAATAAATGGTAGCTATTTGTAGTAAAGAAAGAGAAAGCAGAGGCTGGCCTGGTGGTATGACAGTTAAATTCACGTTCTCTGCTTTGGTGGCCTGGGGTTTGCTGGTTCAGATCCCAGGCATGGACCTAAGCACAAGCAACACTGTGGCAGGCATCCCACATATAAAACAGAGGAAGATGGGCACAGATGTTAGCTCAGGGCCGATCTTCCCCAGCAGAAAGAGGAGGGTTGGCAGCAGATATTACCTCAGGGCTAATTTTCCTCACCAAGAAAGAAAAAGAAAGCAAATCTCTACTTATTGGATGGGGTTACTCAATTTGTGTCCATAGAAAGTCCAACTGAAAAAATAAATGACATTTAAAATCAGTTTTATCATAGTGGCCTCCAAATCCAAAATCCTGTATGTTATTTGTCTAAATTCAATCTGTTTTCTTTCTCATTTTTATAAAAACCATCTGCATATGAAGAGACAATTTGGACCATTTTATAAAAGACCAGGAAGTCTAGAATGAACTGTTTATTGAACTATCTGCATTTCCCATCCCTATACATTGCTGTCTCTGTAAACAGTGGTGTTGCCATCACTTCTGCCTAGAGCAAGAATTTAACTGCTCCATAAAGATGGCAGGGCCAAATGAAAGCTATTTCATTAATTCAGGAAATAGATTACTTTTGAGCCAAATCTCCACCATCATGATAAGAGACTGAGCTTGAAAATATAGCCACAAATCTGCTGCAAGCTCACAATGCTTGCTACCCGGCTATGAACACAAAGAAAACACCATTGATTTTATAAATCAATAAAACAAATACTGCAAGTCAATAAAATTAGAATGATGACAAAGGTCACATTCCGGTTCTCCAACTTTTTATTTGATTCTACCATGTTCAAGCACTCAAACTCAATAGTTCCCATGAATAGCACTAAAGGGAAGATAACAGAAGAGATCCCCTACTGAAGGAAGGGCTTTGGCAATATGGAGTCCTATTGGGTATATTCCAAGAGAAAGGATTCCAACAATATTATCCCCTAAAGTGTACCTGTTCAAAGTGTTTTATCATTCACTCCTACTCCCTGCCACCTCTCATAATATATTTGTTGTACAAAGTAAACCCTGGACAGATACTTTCAAAAACCCTCCCCCAGCAAGAGCTTCTCTTTCAATCATTTATTCACTCACTCATCAATATTCATTAAGAGCTTTCTATGGGCCAGACACTAAGCTACAGCCGTGGGTACAATAAAGAGTAAGAAAGACACTGTCCCTGTCCTTCAAAAAGGCAACGACATCACCGTATAATAGCGTGCTGGGATTCAGTGAGGTCTCACGAATGAGATATCTGGGAAAGCCTCCTAACATTTCCACCAAAACCTGAAGATTGAGCAGAAGGCAGCCAAGAGAAGAGGGAGAGTTGAGAGATGAGACTAGAGGTAAGCAGAAACCAGGATTTTTAACTCATGATAAGGTGTTTAAACTTTACAGTAGAAGTAATGGGGAGTCACTGGAGTATTGGGGTGGGGGGTGATGTGGTAAGAATATTCTTCTACTTTATTGTATTTTCTGATTTTCCTATTATAAACATGTATATTGTTTCTACAATAAGAAAGGCAGTAAGGGTTATATTTAATTTTTAATTAATAAAAGTAAGAGAAAAAAATAACAGCAAGAAAGTAAGGCTGAGCCAGAAGTGAGATTGAAAATTTTTTTAAATATATGTCTTATCATAATATTACTATAGATAGGGTATAAATTTAGCTCCAAACTTATTAGAAACCAATTAAAAGAGGAAGATGCCATTAGTTTCATAATACACAAGGCCCATGAATAAGCAGTCCAGAATGGAAGGAATGGGATGAGTGTGGAGAAAAAAGAAGGAAAGGAACTAGAAAGGGTCAATGGCAAGTAGATCCTGTAGGGACTTGTGGGTCATTGCAAGGACTCTGGATTTTATTCTGAGTGTGATAGAAAGCTTTGTGTGGTTTTGAGCAGTGGAGCGAGCAATGTGATTTGATTTACATTTTAATAGCTCACTCTGGCAGCTCTGTGGAAGATGGGCTATGGTTGGAAAGTAGGAGAATCAAGAGTAAAAATAAGAAGACCAGTTTGCAAACTATTGCAGTAGATCAAGAGGGAAATGATGGTAGCTCAGTGCAACATGAGAGTGGTAAAGATAGAGAAATGTGATCAGACTCAGGAAATATTTTGAAGATACAGCTGATAGGGTTTGCTGATAGGATGGATGGGGACGACAAAGAAAGGGATTCTGGATGGCTTCTAAAGTTTTTCCAGTGAATGGGTGTGTCATTTACTGAGATGGGCAAAACTGGGAGGATTTGGCAGAAGGTAGGTTTGGAGGAGGATAGAAAATCAAGAGCTCTGTTTTGGACACCTTAAATTCGGGATGCCTTTTGCACAATTTTGTATTAAAAGAGGCTTATTAACAAAGACAAGTCCCTGTTTCATGGGATGTCAGGAAGTGTGGCAAGGTGAAGGAATTTGGTAAGAAAGTTGAAGGAATATCTTGATGCTAAAAGGCCTTTAGCTCTCTCTTCTAAGTATAAAGGGATCCTGAACACCCTAGTCATTAGCTTCATTTGCTAGAACACGGAAATCCTAAGTCCCACAGTGCCAGGTTTTAAAGCTCAGAGAAGCTTCTCCAGGGCCCCTAATAATCTTCCTTCTCTGCTCCCTCCTCCACTCATCTTCATTCAGGTCATTCTAAGAATGCTTTCCCTATCTTAATTCCTGTAGCCCTCTTGTATCATCCTAGATTTAGCCATGTAAACATTTCTTTTTTGGACTAGGAATTCTGCTTGGGAATTCTTTTTTGGCCAAGGACTTTAGTTCCTACTATCAGAAAAGAGGATCAGATCTTGAGAAGTAATCCTGAAATACCTGTCTCTGGGCACTGCCCAACTGTCACCTGGCCAAATAGGTTGCCTATCAAAAATTCTAAGGCGATGAACCAAGCTCTTTTCATGGATCAAAATTAAAGGATTGGGGTTTTTTTTGTCAGAGTCAAAGAAGATAAGGGACTGGAAAAGCAATTTTAATGAACTGTGATGTTCCCCACTGTAGCAGAGCATTAAATGTTAAAAAATAATAGTAAGAAGAAGAATAGCTACCATTATGAGAGTCTACTTTATGCCGGGCGCTACGTTAGGTGCTTTGCATGTGTCATAACACTGAATGATCAGAACAGCAATATAACCTAATAATTATTTCCATTGTATAGAAAGGGAAATTAAGGTTCAGAGTACCTAAAAGATCTAATCAAGCTCACACAACTAATAGATGATGGAATCATCGTTAGAAACCAGCTCTTTCTGACTCTACTGTCTATGCTTTGAGATCCCAAATCCGTTTTCATCAACCTAGTTAGCTATATCCTGCTCTAAATATAGCAGCTAGAGAAAGGAATGCACAGGCTTACAAATAAACAAAGATACAACCCCTTGGGATGCTAGAATTCTGGGTGAGATAGAACTCCAAAACTGGCTTAACAACATAGAACCAGTCCTACCTGAGAGAGAAATATTCTTGGGTCAGAAGAAATGGAAGTCTAAAAATCAAAATTCTATCTAGCCTTTTGTTGGTTGCCAAGATAACAGTCATGGAAAGAAAAGAGAGTCTTTATGTCTCCTCTACTGAACCCAGAAAATAGTTCAGGCTCCCCAAATTCTTTATCCCTTCAACAATTATTAACAATGTTCTAATCATTGATATGATTCAAAGATGTTTTATTATAGAAAGCTCACAAACCAATAGGAGAGACACTCATAAAATATACTTACTAAAAGAAGTATATATCAAAGGCACAGAAACCCAGAGGATGGGGCAGCTCCCTCCTCCTGGGAAGGAGGTGGCAAAGAGGCAATATCTCATGTAGGATGTCGAGAGGAGCTAAGGAGAATTTTAAACATGATCAGTTTGAGTGTCAGGAAACCCTCTGGCAGCAAGAAAAGAGAATAGATTAGAAAAGGGTGAGAAGGGAGACCAGCGAGGAGGCTGTTATAACATTCCATGAGACAGATGATGAATGTCTGAACTAAAACATTATCCCAGGGATGAAGAGAAGAAGATGGATTCTGGAGATGTTTACATGGCAGAATTTTTTAAAAACCCCCCTACCTGCCTATTTAACTATTCAGAGAAGAGTTGGAACCATGGATGATGAGGAAGATTCTGGCTTGAACATAATCTTGGCTATAGCTTTCAAAATGTAATTTATGTATTCAATGCCTTAGTGTGAGTTTTCTATGGATGTGTAGCCCTGTTTCCTTCCAATGCAAAAATCCACTTACTTTTATTGAATTTCTTCAAATGACATCATGAGGGAGGCTCCAGACAAGTCTAGCAGAAAAGACTTTTCCTGAGAAGAATGGCCAATAATACCATAATGTCAAAATTCTCCAAGAAGATTTAGATGTGTTTCCTGGATGATTGCTTAAATGAGATATCATACGCAAACTGCAAATACAGTGCCTGGCACATTAGAGGTATTCAATAAATTTTAACTATTTTGTCATTAAGGCTTAGTCATCAACATTGATCACAGGCTTTCTCTAGACGGTTAATTAATCATCAAGTATTTCAAGCAACATGTATTTATTGAATATGTGCTCAGCTCTCTGCAGGCAATACTCCCTGCCATGTTGTAGTTCGCCTGGAGTTGATTTCTGGCCCACAAAAAGAGTCTTTGGAAAGATCGTGTAAAACAGTAAGGGAGGGCATCAGCCTAGGAATCAAGAGATTCAGGTTGCAAGACTAGGGGAGCATGATGTTACCCAGTGTACTCATTTTACAGTTGAAAAAAAAAAGTGGCACTGTTCATTGCCTCATTCAGTTGGTTAGAAGTGGAGCCAGGCCTAGATATGGGGGCTGCTGACTCCTCCAGTGCCTTTTCCATGACACCACATATGTGTGAGACCCATTAACCCTGGAAGGCTACCACGTGGTCTAACTCACCACCCGGCACAGATGATACTATTATGATTAAGTTAATTCCCACAAACCTGAAACAATTTCTTAAAATTAGGTTAAGCAGGTCAGATACAACCAGCTCAATTTAAACCCATGTGGGCTAATTCACAGGCAGGTGCTGCCATGCCTTCAGACATGGCATACATATTACCAACTGGAGATAAATACTAGTTGGGTTCATTGTGATCTGGCAATTTATTTTCCTAAATATATCTTCCTACATTTCTACCTAAAAAGCAAAAGAAACTTCATGTATAAGCACGCACATACACACACACTCACAGACACACTTATAAATCTTAAGCCTCATAGGTGAAACCAGTAGAATTCAGTGTTTTCAACGAAAGTTCCATTGTGATTTGGTTAGCTTAAAACCAGCTTTAAGCTCTCCAAGAAACTCATCTGTGTTTTTTAAGTCTGCAAGGTACACCTCTGAGCAACCCAAATATCGAGATATATTATATATGAACATAGAACTCCTGCATCTTTAGCATGTCTGAGTTTGTAGCCTTGAAAACTGAATTAAGAAAAGGGAATTTATTACCAATGTTCAAATCCATTAATTAATTAGGATTCACTATCTCTTTTGCAAGTAAGCAATTCTATTTCCATTTTGAGGATGAAGAAGTTAAATCAAAGTGAAAGAGCTATACTGGCTCACCTGAGATTTGACTCCAAATAAAACTCAGGATTTAATGATTATAGGGCTAATATTTTGGTCACTGACATTACAGTACTATTCTGAAAGAATTCAAATGAGTATGTGCCCTTATTGTTTCTTTTCCTTTGTTCCCCATAGTAACCCTCAATTCTGGTTTTTGAGCAGCACTGCAAATAGTAACTTATACCCAAAAGCATAACTTTCAAGGCTATTTGTATCTTTGAAGCAAATACTTAGTGTGGTCTCCAATGTTTAATTCCTATTGAAAAACCACTGTATTACATTTTAATATTCTTTCATATTTCATCATTTAGTAAATCTTTTTAATCACCAAAATACTGTAATGTTAAAAGTACTACTCTTTCTTTTTTAACCTACATTTCCTCTGAGCTTTTAGCTCAATGAAAGGAATTCTTAGGTTATTTATATTAAGATCTTTAGTTTTTCAGGAATAGTCTTCGTATATGAGTAATAGTCATTTAAAGATTTTAAGATAAGAATCTTGAGAGAAAATTAATGTTCCAACAAGAAACTATAAGAAAATAGAAGCATCAGTTTAATTTGAAGTTAAATGTTTTCTAACTTAGCATTTATATTTTGATTTTTATACTTGATGTTATTTATCATTTTCAAGGTGTTCTCCCATTATTAATATTACTTTCAAGATAAGAAAACTGAAACAGAGAATTTTATTCAGTATATTAAAAGTATATTCATCTTAGAAAACTCCATGCAAAATAGATATATTATTAACATCCTCTTATTTTTCCTTTCTTTGAGAATAAAGTACTAAATATCAAATAGTTAATAAGGGCTTGAAAGAGTTAATTCTGCTACTGAATGATGCCTTACCTCAACAAAGAAGTAGCTCAAGCCCTCCAAGTTTCAGATTCATGATTTAATTGGCTAGATTGTCTTTTAGGATGAGTACAGGATAGCAAAAAGCTTTCTTAAAACAAATAATAAAAAATGAAAAGAGAATAAGGAATTACCACATCCCAAAATTAAATTTCTGAAAAGCAAAATTGCTACTGCTTTTGCCAAATTTCTCCGTTTCACAGTTTAATGCAACATAAAATACCAATTCCTGTGTTTGTATATACTTAAATAAATAGGTTTGGCCCCAAACCGTTCACACACCCACATGAATAAAACGCAACTCAAGTCAGCATCCTGATGAAGGCAATGTGGGCAAACTGAACAGTTTGCACCACGAATAGAGTTTTTGGGTAGGAGTGTGTGGAAATGCATAAGGTGTCTGCCCCTGTGACAGAAGTATAAAATAACCACAAGGAGGAGAGTATAGAGAAAGATGAGTCTGGGAAGATAATGGTGATTAAATACTTACTTCTGTCATGAATGATTATGAGGAAAATAAATCATGTGAGATATTTCTGGTTTAAGAAAAAGAATACAGATTCTGGAAACAAGCTCATTTGAATTCTAATCTGGATTCCAAAATGTGTTAGCTGTGTGACCCTGGTCAATTTATATAACCCTCCAGAGCTTCAGTTTTCTCATCTCTAAAATGAAGAAAAATTAAAACCTACCTTGAGGGGTTCTGGTGAGAATACATGAAACAGTGTGCTGTGAAAGAGGCTGGTAGAACATTTGACATATAGTACCCAGCCAAGTGTCAGTTCTCTCTTCTTCCCACTTTCCCTCTGCCCTTCTTAAAGACCAGGAGACACAACAGTCAACCTCTCTTACAACCGAACAACTCTACCATTTCCCAGGCAAGTCAGATTTTTGAGTCCTCTTAATTTCTGGATCCATCTATAAAAGTACATTTCCAAACTAGAGACATAGGAAAACTGTACAATTATTTGTCCTAGTTTGTTTGACTTGTTTTGATGTTCTAAATAGTCCTTGATCACCATGTTTATATATGTCTGCGTTCTAACTTTAAACTAAAGCCATTCCCATATCTCAACAACTATTCCTACCATGATTTGTCATCTTTCTCTCTCCTTACACACACACACACACACACACACGCACACACATTCCAGAAGGGGATGGGGACATGACCAAAATAGAATTATCTAGAGAGTGCAACTCATTCCCTTTCTTTTCAGATCCGGAAGAACTTCTGAAATCAGGAGAGTTCCTAAAGGCTTCTAAGTTCATAAGATTGTGCTTAGGCAGTCTCAGCACTATGCCTCAGATCAGTAAAACTCAGGCTGCCTTAAGCCCAACCTAGAAGAAAGCCACACCTGCAGTTGGGTCTCTTCCACACCTCTTGCCTGATCTCCAGACTTCAGAGTGAGGCTTGTGCTCAACAAGTACACTAGCCTATGACATTTAGCTTCTTTGAAGAGTGAAACATTCAGAAGAAAGAAATAGAAAAAAAAAATGAGTAAAGATGCCTCATTTCAGCCCTCTCTTGACAAGTTTCAAAGCATAACTAACAAAGTAAGCAAACCAATAGCAGAGTATGTATCTGTCCACAGGGCTGAGTCAATGCCACTACAGTTTGAAATGCGAGGGAGGGAAGAGACGGAGAAAGAGAAGGAAAGAAAGGACGTAAAGGAAGAGAAAAGGAAAGCTTAATCACCAAGCTCGTTTTCTTTAACGCTGTAGGATTCATCAGGATTGATGTTAGCAAACCTAGGTCCACGCCAAAGCATGAAATTGCTATTACCCTACCACTTTGGGGAAATGGTGGCTCTGCTCCTGAGGGCTAGGTCCTTCACAAAAGCCCAGGGAACCTGTCATGTCAAGCTTAGCAGCCTTTCTGATCCTGCCCCACAGCCCCAATCTCAATTCCTCTCAGGTGGTCCCAGAATGACTTGTCTGGGCTAGGCTCTGTGATGATATATACGTACAAACAAACTTGTTTATCTTTAGGCCTCAGGGGATCACTGAACCACCTTGGGATAAAAAGCAGTTGAGATAGAGTGGAGTCTCAGCTGACTGGTTTTATAAAAGCTACCTTTCATAAGAAGCTGGAGTATTTGGAAAAATTCTTGGGATATTCATAAACTTCAGTTAACTGTGGTCTTCAGAAAACTGGAGTTTCATTAAAGCTAGCTGCAATGTAATGTAATTATATATATTCACGGCTATGTATTTTTTCCTTCCCCATAGCTAAGACCTTTTCCCCTCTGATGTTTTTTTCTTAGAAAATATGTTCAAGTAAATGTTCTCATTTTTAGAGTTTTAATTTTAAATATGGTATCCATGCATCTGCAATGTACATGTAACTACTGGGAAATAAAACATCGCACACATACATAAAACATAACATTATATTGCTGCAGATTAGCACAAACTCCAAAGGGCCAGTCCTGACGGGAGACCTGAGTCATTCTCTTGCCTCTTGATACTTTTGTCGTCAGGTACAGAACAAATGATTTTTACCAGAACTTAATTTTCATGGGATCTCTTATGCACTTTGAGTGGAAAGGCAGAAGAATGACAGAGAAAGGAAAGCTTTAAAAATGGATCCTTTCCTGGCACAAGGAGTCTGGTTCAGCACCATGAGTATTACCACCCAAACTCCATCTATCTGTAGACTCTACTGCCCACTCCCCCTCCTCTCTAACACCCTTGTCCTTATTAGCATTCCCACAAAAAGTAATAACAAATATAAGGGGCATTAGAGGAGCCCAGGGACACTGAGCTACATTCTAATCCATAAAAACATAAATATAAAACAAAACAAACATAAACACCTTAGTTCTTTGCCATAACTTCAACACAGCTAGTTTCCTATGGTATCTCCAAATGGCCTTCTTAATTGAAGGAAAACCTGCACTGACCTTGGAGATTCAGTATCTGATTGCCAAGGTAAAAATCCAAATACAGAAGTGTTTCATTTTATATATTTTATTTTGTAGGAATTTCTAAAATTCAGCTTTCATTTTCAAAAAATACCATAAAGGGAAGGAGTGCTGAATAATCCCCTTTAAACTTACAATAAACATCCACAAACCAATGAAATTTAAATAGTTTAAACACACACACACATATCTTTGGAGTCTTTTGTGAAATTCTCTAGAATTTTCTGCTTTGTCACAAATGGTTATATAAGCAGATAGATTTCTGGGTGAAAATTGTTGTGTAAGCCAAAACAGAGTTTACAGCATGTGTATCAAAATGGAAGTAGTTGAAGGAAATATTAAACTGAGAACTGCGAAAATAATTTGGAGGGAAAAGTTTCACTCAGAATCTTGATTTCCCTTTGTTTCCAAAAAATGAGATGCCATATCATAGTACATACAGAAATATATCAGGGATATTTAGATGCAGTGGAGGTAAACCTAATAAAAATTTTCCATTAAAAATTACTCTTGTTGTACTCATGAAGTATTTAAATTGAAGAATCAAATAAACACATATCATGTGAAGTTCTAGTTTCCGAAATATAACTTTGAGTCTCTAGTGAGGTGGAAGCTTATAAATAAATAAGTACCAAGTTGAGTCTCTCCACATAAGTCTCAGATCTATACAACTAACCAGAATTCTCTGGCAACGGGGCAAATCACAGGGGGCAAGTCAAATTTCTATCAGTTCCTTTTTACCTTTTCTCTATCATGGAAAACCACATTGATTCATTTTTTGATAAAAGAAAAAGTAGCATGTATTAAAGCAACATTCGGTAGAGTTTACATTTATACTTCATGATAACCTATTGATACTATACTTTGTCAGATCATGTTGATATAAATTTGAACCAAATTTGACAAATCCTGTCAAGATGGAAAAAAATGTCTGAATTATATGCATCTTCCAGGAAGAAAAACAAATGCAAAAATTGAAATATATTTCAAAATAAACTCACCAGATTGCATATACTTTTCATTTTATAGCCATAGGCTTTGCCATCTAACCTTCATTTGGATGAAGATGTACAAGTTCTATCAAGATATTTGTTTCCATTTGTAGTTGAGATTTATTTGTGTCATTTTTTTAAAATGTCCAGATGGATGTTTTTAAGACAAAAACAAAAACAAAAATATCCCAGGATATAGATGACTTAGACACCTATAAAGGAATTTTTATGATGTGCTAAATCTATCATGTAATTTTTAGGTTTTTGTTACAGATGTATTTCCTTTTTTAAAAAAATGCAACAGTATGTATGTAGTACTGAATAAATGTACTTTGGAATAACAATGATTTCATAAAGATATACGAAATTTAATAAATATTGCTTCCATGGTAAATAAGATCAACAAATAACATTTCTCTATTTTAAATGTTTGCTGAATATAATGTTTATGTATTATACTTTTCTCCTTTGACAAATGTGGAAGCTATTCCAATTTCCATACAAATTCACTGGTATGTTTAGGGCAATGTCATTACAATGCTATTTACTTAATTTCTTAGGAAGAAAAAGAAAGAAAGAGAAGTATTTGGAGTCTATAAATATGTGTTCAAATGACGTGCTGTGTAAAGATATACATACACATTCAATGTATTATATATTATGATTAAAGCTTTTCTTGAGTATACTTATGCAATAGAATTCACTCAGAAGATAGTCTGTGAATGATTAGTCCCATTTAGCACATGCTTTCAGTTTGCAAGTAAAAATACACACATACATGGAATATTGCTTCCTTTAAGCAAATTAGACAGTCAACCAAAATACTAAAAGGAAAACATGACATACAATTGTCATGTCCCACAAATGGATTTGTCGAATGAATATATTCTTTGTATTCACACCCTAAACTCTTTTCTGAAACAGAGGAGATTTCTACAGCAAATATGTTTTTAAAGAATAGTCCTTTAAAAACAAAGCAGTATAGGTGACACACTGCTATGTATTAAACAGATTCCTACTCTTTTTCTGAACAATCTTATTTGCTCATTTGGAAAACACTTTGTAAAAGAATTATTCATTGGTCCTATGCATAAATTTTAAAAATACTTCACCACACTTGACCAAATTATTTTCAAAGTATACACAGAAAGAGAATACTACACTTTCCCTGCCTACATGTGAGAGCTTGTCAGCATTCAACTGCAAGGCCTTTAATCCCAGGCTCTAAATAATTCAGGTAACAGTTGATTACTCCATTGCAAGAACCGTCGAGCTCTGCAAAATCTGGGTGACACAATATTTTCTACAAAAAAGCCAATCTCAAGTACTAGGCAACTAAGTTAAACACTTCCAGAGACCAAAGCATGCAACCCATTTTTGCATTTACTACATAAACTCTGGTAAATACCAGTGCAGTTTACTACCAAGTAATTCTGCATTCTTGCTTTCATTACCAAGCCATCTAGTTCTACAGCTTAATTTGCTGTACTCACAACCCCCTATCCATATATTTCCTGGGTTTAAAGGCTTCTTTGAATCATAACAAGTGAAATAGTTAGTTACGTTACACCAGAATTCAAAAGTGCACACAAACGAAATTTTCAACTTAAAGGAATACTGCTTTGACATTCACTTCTATTTCTTTAGGAAAATAATTGCTTTATGTCTTTTGACAACCAGGATCCAATATCTGCTGCCTCCGTTCACTCATACACATCAGCCATTACAAAACAGCTTTGCTCACTTGGCTAAATTACAACCTGAGTAATGTAAAACAGACAGAATAACCAAGAAATATTGGCTTCCAACCCCATATCAAAAAGCGACAAAATTTTGCCATCAAAAATGTCTAGCTGAGTTCCAACGGACTAAATTCATCCATAAAGCTGATGTATGTAGCACTTCATTTTGATGTCTACCAGTGTCCATATATGTCTGAGCATGTGTTTATAATTATCGCATAAGCAGATAAATGAAAGAAACACAATTAGGTTACAAACATCAAATAAGCTCTGTAAAAATTATCAAAGTTGCGCAAAGAACCCACTGATTTTAGTGGTATGGAACGTTCTGAACCATTTTGTTCTCTAAAACTATTCATCACATCCTTTTCCTTAAATCCTTGTCTGAGCATAGGAATAATCAGTTCCTCTTCATTCTAGCAAGCAAGTTTAGTCGTTTACTATATCCACACTGAAACATCATGAAGTAGAAAATCTACAGATTGCATTCAGTATCACCAATAAGTACCACACTGGACAACTGCTCATACCATTTGGAAACCAGTCCTCACATGACTACTGGCCTGACACCTCATCCATCAGCAGGGTGCCCAGAGCAGGGCTGGACAGTCTTCCTTGCGCCATCTCCAGAGTGGAGGCCCAGCTGGGAAACAGGCTTCTCTTCCAAAAGCAATTAGATCTTTAAGATCAGGCCTTAGCAATTTGACCTAAAGCCATCCTTCCCCGCAAGAAAGTCTCCAACATCTTCAGAGGAAGAGACGGGGAGCAAGGCAAATGAGGAAAAATCCAGGTCTCCGTGGCCTGATTAGAAACTTTGTTGTGTCAAATAAACTTTGGCCACTGGAGGAAAGTACCCTGCGGTTGCTCTGGCTTTAGAAAGATCTGTCCGGGGCTTCTCAATCTTCTTTTCACCCCTCTCTCTCTCTCTCTCCCTCTCTCCCCTCTTCTCTTGTTTCAAAAGGGGCCTCTGGTCAGCGCTGATTAATAAGTGTTTTTTGTTGTGAAGTGTTGAATAATAGAGGATGGCCGGTGACCCAGTAAAGACTAAACCTTGCTCTGGTTTATTGTGGCAAGCTGAGAAAGGGGCTTTAGGCCCGGGACCCCAAGCACTGACCCGCACACATCCCGCGGATCGCCTATTCATTCTCACGGCCCTACAGTCGCCCAGGCGCCCATTGTTTGCCAAGCAACAATGGAGATTTCGCAGGGAAAGTAAAGCTCTTTTCAGAGTCCTCGCTAATGTTTTGCATTTAGGGAAACACCGACCTCCACTTTTTCCCCCGACATTTTTCCTCGCGACAGTTAAAGCGGTTCGTTTTCGGGGAAACTTGTGTGAGTTTGGCGCTTGTTCGCCAAACACCAGGGTTAGGCGGAGGCGAGAAGGATGGAAAAAGGAGAGCCCTGAGATCTCCTTTTCTTGAAATGCATTTAGAGGACGGAAGCTGCCTCTAGGGAGAAAGGGGAAAGGGGGGAGGGGTGAAGAAAAAGAAAAGAAAGCGTTTCCTAGCCGAGGTTGCCGGGGGCGCCGGGGGCTCGGGGCGGAGAGCGGGGCCGGGCGGGCCGCGGACGAGCGGAGCGCGCCGTCGCTGCCCCTTCCCCGGCGCCTTTCTTCCGCGCGCAGTCCTCCGCTCCTCCTCCCCCGAGCCCCGGCGGCCCCGCAGGCCCGGCGTCCGCGCCCGGGCGCAGTCCGGAGGGAGCGGGGGCCCGCGCCCCGCAGGCCTGGGCCGCCTCTCCGTCTCCGAGACTGACTTCGGCGTTGCGGTCCCGCCCCTGGCCCGGGACGGCTTTCTAAGTTTTCCCTCGGCCCGGGAGCCGGCTCCCTCGGGGCCGGCCGCGGCGGGGGGGATGCGCGTGGGGCGGCGGGGCCGGGCGAGGTCGCACGGAGCCTCGGCCGGGCCTGCTCGGGCCTGGGCCGCTCCCGCCGCCTCGCCGTGGAGGCCCCCGAGCGGGCAGGTGGCGTGCACCGCGGCCCAGGACCAGCAGAGCGGGACCTGCAGCCCCCGGGGCCGGTTGGCCTCGAGACTCGAGGCCTCTGCTCGCCCCGGACGCTCGCCAGCCGCCCGACGCGGGCAACTGGGGGTGGGGAGGTCAGCGGGGCGGCCGCGGAGGGCCCGAGGACGGTGGGGAGCTGGCGGCTGCCCGTCGCCCCAGGAGCGGCAAGTCCGCGGGGGCTTCGCGCGGCCCGGGGGAGGCAAAGGGCGCGCGCGTGCGGCCCGAGCCGCGGGCGCTGGGGGCGGGGGCGCCGCGGGAGGCCGCCCTCCCGGGCCCGGCCGGGTCCCCGCCCTGCCGGCCGCGCGGACCTGCCCGCGCTGGGGCCCCGCGCGCCCCGCCGCGCGCCTCCACCTGCCCCCGGCGCGCGCCCGGCTGCGGGGCGAGGTGAGGGCGCGGGCCGAGCGGCCTGCTGGGCGGCGGGAAGCCAGCACTGCGCCTGCCCGCGCGGCCCCGGCCCGCCGCCCCGCGCTCCCCAGCCGCTCCTTGACAGCTCTGGGAGCCGGGCGAGGAAGAGGAGGAGGAGGAAGGGCAGAGAGAGGAGGAGGCGGCGGCAGTGGCGGGCGGCGAGCTGAGGGCAGCGAAGGGGGAGGAGGGCTCATTGTCCGGTCCCCCCAGTCCAATTGATATGCTAATCCCTTTTCTGATGCCATAACAAAGAACACCTTTGCACTTTTAAAAGACTTTTGTGCCCTGGCTACAGAAGTTTATTATCCACTAATTAGCAACAACTTCTGGCAATGAGTTGGGTTACATTTTCATAAGCTCCAAGCCCGGGCGACGAGGTGCTCAGGGCAGGAGGAGGTTTGCGCGCACGGCAAACCCGAAAAAACCCGAGGCTGAAAAGGAGTCGCCCTCTCAGGTTCCTGGGCCTAGCGCGGGAGGCGGGGATGGAAGCTGTCTTCTCCGAATGGGCTGAAAGGCGTCCAGAGAAACGTTCTTTGTGCGGAGGACTGAGCCATCTGAGCCCAGGATGTTAGGTGACCTTATTTGATCCGACACCGTGGTCCGCGTCCGGAGAGCTGCGCGGAGGAGGCGGCTGCGGGCTGCCTTGCAGGTGTCCTGGCCCAGCCATCTGTTTGGGGTGGCGGGTGAAAGGCCCGGGCGAATGTTCCAGCATTCCCCTCTGATCTCTCTAGTGTTTTCCTAGGAAAACGCACCCGCCACCTGGGTTTCCTCCTAAGGCCTCCCCAGAAACAAGGCTGAAATTCCAGGACCCGGAAAGATGTGGCAAGGCTGGCATCGCCAGAGCCGGGGTCGGAGTGGGGGATTTGTTGAGTTAAGGGCGCACCCGAGGTCGTCTGAAGTCGCTACCCTACAGAGCAGACCCTCCTGGCAACCAGAGCACAGAGCCGCACCTTCCCAGAGGCTGGAGGCGATGCGCACCGCGTGACCCTGCCTCCCTCAGGCTTTGCCAAGACGTCGCCGGTCTTTAACAGTCCCACATCCCAGGTCAATAAACTGGAAACGGATAGAATGAGCCTCATCCGGTGAAAGATAAAGGGCAAGGGGACGATGCGCATTCCTTCTAGAGCCTCCAAAGAGAACGTGGTCTCTCACCGCTAATAAAACACCGGTGTCAGTGAGGCCTTCGTTTGGACTCAACCGCAGAAACGTTGGTTTGTCTTAAGTAACAAGAGCCCCTAACCTCAGCATTTGGGGGATATATATATATATATATATATATACACACACACACACAGACATATGTATACATATGTATATATACTCTCTGTTTAAAAAAAAATCTCTTTCATTTTTGGTTTTCACTTTTTGCAAACGACGCCGTTGGAGGTATTGTGTATTTTTCAAGCAAATGTCAGCTGGGTGCCAGCGGCCTATGCATCCTCCCGCGGCAGGAGAGGCGGCAGAGTCCGGTTTGATAAATGTTCAAGGTGAAACACGGCCTTACTCGAAACCCCAGGGTGATTTAGGGTAAAAGAGCGACTATTCCGAAGCGGGAGGTGGAGAGTTATATTGTTTCATTCCCTTTCGATGGAACCAAATGCGGCTATCTGCAGTCCTAGTCCCCGAGTGCAATCTTTCTGAACAAGCGCTGTTAGAATCAGAAAATGGGGGCGGCGGGGTGGGTAGCTGACGACTTAGCGGAATATTGCTGAGGAAAATACAAGGAAGATAACCAAGATACTAATGATATTGAATCCCATGATCTCCCAGACAGGAGTCTCAAGAGCAAGAAAATATTCCCAAATTTCTCTCCAGCAGTGGCCTTGGGTGGGGCGAGGGAGGAGAGGTGGGTGGTGAGTGTGGAGAAGAGGAGGTCTCTCTGTTGTCACCCTAGCGCCCTTCATTGAGGAAGAACAATGGCCAGGCCTGGAGTTTTTCCTGAAAGAGAAACTGCGGGAAGGCAGAGTTGCTGTTTGTGCCCCAGCCCTTTTAGAGGAGGGGGAACCGAAAAACGACCCCCCTGACCATTGGGCGGTGTCTTCGAGATGCGGACGCCTCAGAGACTCTCTGAGAGCTGGGAGGGAAAAAAAAAGGCGCCGGCCCTGTCGCCCGGTAAGGCCCACTCAGCCGCCGGAAGAAACCCGAGCAAAACCGAGAGATCTCAGAATTCACCAGGCGAGGAGGGGGGAGAGGAAAACCACACGCTCTCACATGGTATGTCAGTCTCCCCCACCCCTCCATCTGATCACGGTTGAGTCTGCTTACGTGTGTATTTCAGATTAAGGATGTATTTATTTATTTATTTAATCCTTCAGATCTTCCCATACCACAAAAAGACTTAATTCCTTTCCAAGGAAAAGGGTTGATAAAAAGGCTCCATTTTAAAGCAATAGGGGATCATATGACTGTGACCTTGACATGTGAAAGGGGGGAGGGGCGAGTAGATTTGGGCCCAAACCCTTGGCCTCTCCATTTCTGGGGCGTCCTAGGCCCTTTCTAAGGACACCAACAAGAAGGGGGGTATATTTTCAAGAGTTACCATTAGCAGTTCATTCGGCAAAATTGAGAACTTGGTATTTTCATATTACGTGAAATACATGATTTAATTATACTCCAAAAACAAATTAAGGACAGGCCTTCTACACAAATTGGAGGCAGCTAAATGCTCTTTTGTGCCTGCAGCCCTCGGGTTGTTAAAGAGGCTGCTGATGCATGAGAAGTAAGTGACTGATTTAACTCATTGGGATGCAGGAAGCGACCTGCCCTCTTTTGAAAAAAAAGCGAGCGAGAAAGAGAGAGAGAGAGAGAGAGAGACTTCGAGCTGGAGGAGAGATGAGAGAGGGAGGGGAGGGGAGGGAAAAGACGGAGAGAGAGCGAGAGAGAGAGAGCGAGACAGAGAGAGAGAGAGAGAGAGAGAGAGAGAGAGAGAGAGAAGAGAACGCAGAGGAAGGGAAGCAGGGAGGGAGACCAAACCCCAGCTTCACTGCGTTGAAAGCTTCTGAATTTCAAGCAGAAAGTAGAAGGAGCCCCACAAGGCAATGAGCGTCTTTCCTTGGGCTGCGTGTGCAAAGCGTAGACAATGAAAATCTCCACCCCCCTCCCCCATCCCCGCTAGGCTACAAGATTTTTGTTTTCGTTCCTTCTCAACGGTGGAAGCTGTACAAAATCAAATGTATAGAGATGTGTATATATTTTTAAACAAACAAACCAACCCAACGGGCTGAGACGCGGATTACCCAAACGCGCACCGGCTGTAAGTACTATCTTTTCCTGTGTTAGCCGGGCTCTGCATCGCTGGCTGGGTTGGGAGTGCTCGCTTTGTGAGTCGGGGCGCCGGTTGTTTCGGTGTTTTCATCCACAGGGACTTCCTCGAAGCTTGCACTTTCCGCACGTGAGCGGGTGAAGCGTTTCGCTCGTGGTGGGCGTGCAGAACGGGGCACTGGCTGGCTTGGATGCGGCAACTCGGAGCAGCGGGCGGGGGGCGACGGGAGGCGCCGAGTCGAGGAGTTCCCGGGTCGGGAGCATCCTTGAGAGCCTCCCGCCCGGCTCCGGGCTGCAAGGTTGGTTCCTGGTACTGGATGGAAATCAGGTCTCGGAGATCCCCAAGCTCGCAGACTACCAGATGTGCATGGGAGACAGGATGGAATTGGAAGGAGAGATCTGAGGAAGAGGGAGGGGATGCGAGCACCCACGGCCTAGAATGGAGTCCGGGGCCGCCGCGGGCTGGGCCCCTCGGTTTGCGGGACTTAGTCTCGCCGGGGTTAGCTGGTTAGCTAGCATCGCGCCTTCGGTGGGACTCCTATCTACATCTCAAATAGCGGATCTTCTTGTGACAAGGACTGAGTGAAGGTGGGAGAGTGTGTCTCAGAGGTCCCAGGCGGGAGAAATTATGGTTCTGGGGGAGGCATTTTTTGGCCTCTTGAAAATGTGCAAGAATTCCGCGGGCCCACGCTTTCTTTGTGTGCCGGGCAGCGCCAGGCGCTTTGTGCTTCACAAGGAGAAAATGGCGAGTCCTATTGTGTTTAGGCCATTTTCTTCCGGTACAAGGATTTTCCCAAGTTTTAAATACTTCTTGGGAAAGTAGCCTTCTCGTGCCCGGAAAAGTGGGAATCGCGGAAGTTCGGCCCAGTGGCCTGGCGTGGGTACCGACCTCAGTTTGAGCAAGAGCTTGTTTTCCTACCATTGAGATACTTGTATCAAAGCAAGAATATGACCAGTTTGTGCAGGTCGGTGCCTTACAAAGATTCACAGCGGCTCTCAGGGATTCGGAAAATGTGTCTGTTTATATACATATGTATAAATAACATACTTTTCCTGATAATCTGTAGGGAAAAATAAAAGACGATTAAAGGTTTGGAGGGAGGAGGGAAGTTTTTTCTTTATTCTTCCACCCCCTCGAGGAAACCCCAGGAGAGGTTAAATGTTACTATGCCAGGTCAGTCTTTTGTTTTTTAAACCGAAGGTGAAACGTTGTTATGGACAGAAGGAATTATTAAGTAGCCTTAACTACTAGAGCATATGCCTTCTTTTCTTCACTAGAAAAAAATTATAGGGTGTTAAGGAAGAAATTTCATTTAAGCTCTTAGTGCTTATGTATGTGCGTATGTGTGTATGTGATGCATCTTTATCTATATCTATCTACAGAGAGTTGAGAAAGTTGTTTGACTTTTTTCTTAATTTGTCATTTTTGTAAAAATTTCTGCACTTCTTAAACCATATGTCAAAGTAGACAAGGATGCCTATACAAAGATGTCTATGCTACCTTTTGAAAGCAAAAAAAAAAAAATGCAAGTTGAGAACACTATTTCCTAATTACTACAGTTCTTTGGACCCTTAAATGGGGTTGTGATTTTGTCAGCTGAAAAGTAATGAAGTGCAAACTTACCCCACTTCCTTCCTGTACTTTCAATTTGGTGGCAAATATAGAAAAATGAGAACAAACTGGAATGGGAAAAAGAACTTAAAGCCTATAGATGTTTCCCCTTTTGACATTGCCTGAAAATGTTGGGGCATCAAATTCGTACAAGAGCACTGTGATTTACATTTTTGAAAATGCACCACTAGCATCTGCCATCATGTGGATCAAGACCATGGACAGCGAACTAATATTGAATCACTGAGCAAAAAGGACTCTAGAAAAATTTTTTGACAGCAGAATGGAAGTTTATGTTCAAAACTTGTTGGGAGGCAAAAACAGTCTTCATAATTTGTATAAGGCATTAGACTCCTTTAAAGTGTAGCATTTCAAACTTATTCTACCAAATTTCATAGAACGGGTAATTTGTATACCCTGTCTTAAACAGTGTATGTTCTTCATCGAATTAAAATAAGGTGAGGTCTATCTTTTGTTACTGGTAAATTACAAATTTAAATCCATCCATTAAAGATTTGGATCTTTTCTTATAAGGCCTTGAAGCAGAGTGAGAATAGAAAAATTTTACTATTTTAGGCTGGGACATTAGCTGAATGACACTAGAGCAAATTAAATTGATTTTTATCAGTGGCTAATTTATAAATGCATAGAATTGGAAAAATTAAATGCCACTTTGATAGACAGGGATAATATGAATGGAGATATAATCCAGCTACTCCTTCTACTCCTGTTTAGGCATTGTAGTCTATAACCAACAGTGCAATGTTGTGGGCAAACACTTTTTTTCCAAGGAAGTCACAGATTTTTTCATATATACGGATTTGATTTGGGGCTCAGGATTGGTTCAGTGTGGCTCTGTGTCGGAGATCAATTTATTTTGTTTCATACATTGTTTGAATTGCCTTTATTACTTTACAGAATAGAACTTCCTTTAAAACTGTTTCATTTGTGGATTACGTAACACATTCAAAATTGCTTATTTAAATTTCCAATCTCATGTATATTTTGGCTTATTTCATAACCTGACTTCAGTGTGACTTGTAAAGGCCTGATAAATCATATAAAGGAAAAGTAATATGCAGGTTCAAGAAACTAAAATCGTTTATATTTCAAATTTAATTTTAAAATGACGTCAAATTAGAGAGAGTTCAGGGTTTATACACTAATTAATTCTTGATATTTATTCATCGGATTTGGCTATAGAATGAAACTGTAGTTGCCTAAACATACAGATTCTTAAAATTAGATGCTAGATATGTTTTGGACACACACACACACTTTTTTTTTTTTTTTGACAATGGCTTCAAAGTACTTGCAAAGAAAATGCAATGATCAGGACCATGGTGAGGTCCCGGTGGCTCACAGAGTAGTGGCCCAGGGCTCTGATTGGGACACAGGGTGAGGTTGGCAGAGGGTCATTGTTTAGAAAGACACATTCCTCCGGAATGGCATTCATGATAAGATTAAGCATAAAGCTAAACCTTGACCGGCCTGCCGAAAGGATGGCGGCAGGGTGAGAGGAGGAGATGTAGATAAACCCTGCTTCTGCTGCTTGCGCACATAATTAAGAGGCCAACCTTCATCTGGAGCGTGGGCTCTGTCCGGCCTAAGGTGCTTATTTTGCTGTTACTTGGCCAATCATTTGTGAGCGAACAAGAGTTCAAAAGCTTAGAGTTAGAGATCTAGAAGAAATTTCCAGAGGGTGTCGGCTCCTGTCTCCATTTTAGGTAGAAGCAACAGAGAATGGTGACTTTGACTTGCCTTGAGCAAGCCTGAGCATTGACGGTGGGACTGTGAGGGAAGGGCTGGAGATACTGGGGGTGCGACGTCCTAAGGAGCTGTCTCTGGGCCACTGTGTTGGCGTCAGGGGGTTGTAGGCAAGGGCAAGGCACTTGCCCTTTGCTGTACCCAGGCGCAGCTCTTGGGGGCTGAGCGCCTTCTGCAGCTCTTTGGTTTCAAGGACACAGCGAGCTGCTCAGGACTTTGGGAGCCAACATCTGTCTGACTGGTGACGTCAGCAGCCCGTGTAATCCTCTTGTGCTGAAGGCAGATGCCTTATTTGTTTGGCTGGAGCGAGCCATTAATCCCTAATTCTGGATCAGCAAGCGAGGGGGAAAGACCGGACTGCTCCGACCCACCCCCTCCCCACCCCCACCTCCCATCCTAAAGCACCTTATACCACGGAAGCCTCTCAGCCTCCTCTTTCCTCCGCGAACGCGCTGAGCAGCGATTGAAAACGCTTTGGTTCTCTGCAGGTTTGAGCAGGGCTAGTAGGTCTTTCTGCTTCAGATTTCTAGGGCTATGTGTATATGTAATTCTTTCTCTCATCGATCGTTTCGATTTTCTTGCTGGGACTCGCTGGTCTTGCAGTTTGCAGGGTCCTAAACCAAGAAGGGGTGGGGATGAGAGAGTGCGGTCTGGGGGAAGGGGTGAAGCAGGGAAAAGGGGGCACAGGATGCGGGAGCTGCTGAACTGCACCAAAGGACCATCTGCGGGCGCGTTTTGACGGTTCCAGCTCCGGAAATCTTTTCTCTGGCCGCGGCGGTGCCGCAGCGTCTGGCCCCCACCTCGCGGCTTCCGCAGCCGGTACCTAAGCGCACCGCCACCGCGCCGCCCCCCAGGCTGCGAGCCACGGGCCCCTCCGAGCCCGGCTAAAGTCTGGGGACTGAGGTCGTGGCCCGCCGGCTAGGGTCCGGTCCTCCCATCACCTTATTTCCCTCGCCTGCTCTCTCCCGCCTCCTGTCCCTTCTCCTCAGCCTCCCCCTCCTCCCTCCTGCCTCCCTCTCTAATTCTGCACTGTGATTCTCTTTTTCAGAGGCGCGTTCTGGAGTCTCTGAGCTAGACCGGCTCTGGGCGCTCTCTCCAGCCGCAGCCAGGCTCTGCGCCGCCCGGGGACCGCAGTGGCGGAGGATCCTCGCTTCCTCGGACGCTGGAGCCTAGCGGGCCTTTCCCTCGGGCCGACCGCGCCGTAGGGGACGCCGCGAAAAGAGCCGCTGCTCCTGCCGCCTCCTGCCCGCTGCGCAGAGGGCTCCGCCCGTAGAGGTCAACTCCCCTCACCCTTTCCTCTCTCTCCTGCTCGCCCTCCCTCCGCCCGGCCCAGCTTCCTCCAGCCTCTTGACTCTTGCCGCAGTTTGAGGAGTGCGCGTCCTCTGCGCTGCTCTGAACCGTCACCCCCAGCCGGGCCCGGACCCGAGGGCCGCGCTGGCCAGCAGTGGGGAAGCCTTAGCGAGCTGCCTTTTCTCTCTGCAGCAAAGCTGTAGTTAGACCAGATGGGCCGCCCGGTTCTCTCGGGACTAGGCAGGTGCGGTTGAGTTAATTTTTCTGCATTACAAAGAAAGATGACCTAGCCCGCCCTTGTACCCTCATCTCTTCCCCAAAACTCCCAACCCAAACCGCGGTAACGGTATCAGAGGACACAGAGCCTAGACATATCTGCGTGTTTATCTTACATACACACACGCATGATTCCTTTCTCTTTTATGTGCTAGATCTCATCCCCCCGACAGCAGGAAGTGATTGGCAGAGCTTTCTGCAGCACAACAGGCAATGGTGCCGTCCTTAAAAGCTGCCATTCCTTACAAGTGACTTAGAAGAGATGCAGGGCGAACCAACCAACTCGGTTAATTGCTTTCAGTAAAATAACATGATTACGAAATTAGATCTGTACCAGAGGGGTAATTAACTTCGATCCACGCCGTCATTTGAAAAGGAGATTTATAGGCGTATGTATGTTTTTTAGGTGTGCTGTAAATGGCATGCAGATATATGCATATGTATACGCAGACACATGCGTCGTCTACACTTCCACCAAACAGACTAATTAGCAGCGGCTCTGGCAGCTGTGGTAGAAGGCCAGCTGAGACAGAGCCGGGCTTATGAGTTACGACTCTGGGGGAGTCGTAGGGACTCAGAGCTCAGGGGAGGGGGAAGGGCAGGAGGAGAAGTGTGATATTCGCAATGGGTCAGTTACTTTCCGGATCAAGAACAGACTCTGCCCTCCGTGTTCACAGCGGACCTTGATTTAATGTCATACAATTAAGGCACGCGGTGAATGCCAAGAGCGGAGCCTACGGCTGCGTCTGAAGGACACCAGAGCGCCTCAGAATAAGAAAGGGGAAAAGGCCGTTGCAACGGGATTTGAGGGGTGATAGAACGCACCCGTTCTTTGCCGCATAAAGACCCTGAAGTTGATTCCAGAACCAACCTAGTTTTCCGAACGCAAAAGAGTCATGGTTTTCAGTAAGTGCCTCACAAATCCGCAGGCAAATCCCCGAGGGGAATTTTAGGGGTGCTTCAGTGACAGCTGTCAGGAGAGCAGTGGTTCCCATTTGTGCAAATATTCTGGAGAGTTGAAGCATTTAGAAAGCAGTGGTTCTTTCAAGAGTAGGTAGTGTGATTGTTTGCAATCCTGGCCCAGCTGCAGAAACAAAACAGAAGAGAGAGAGGAGAAGAACATTAAATGGCGCCTTCACCGCATTTCGCAAGAAACCTCAAATGGCTCAACTCCTTCGGGAAGCTCCGAACCAACCCGCCCCCCCCAACACACACACACACACACACACACACACACTTCTCTTTCTCTCCCAGTCTAGAGTTGGCCTTGCCTGGCTTAAAAAAGCCAAGATAATTTCCTTGTTTCGGGCACAGTGGCAATGGCCAAATCAGTCAAAGTAGTAGGACACGGAAAAAGGCCAGGCCAGAAACTATAGAAGGATTCGGTAAATTATTTTATTTGGAAGCAAGTGAGGTGGACTTTGTTGAGGTAGTAGTTCCGCACCACGGCCTTGGAGCCAAAGACAAACCCAGGCTGAGAAAGCGAGCCTTGATGGATGTCTTTGTTCTGCCTTGGCCTGCAAGGGCTGGGAACAAAGGAGAGGAGCTCAGAGAGGATTCACTGAAGTGGCCGCGCCCTCCGCGCCTGGCGCTGTCCGCGGTGCTGACCACGGCCCTCCTCTCTCCATAATTAAACCAGAAAGAAATAGGACCGTCCCGCCCCCACCCGAAAGAATAACAGGATGTTAGGTAATTTGCGAAAGAAAAATTAAAAGCAGGAAAATGCCGCATACAGCGAAACCAAATATTTTACCGAAATAGTCCACTCTAGCTGTTGCCACCCTTGGCGTGTACTCGGTTTTCACGCAGTTACACACATACAGTTATTGTATGCATATCGGGAAACAATTTCGGTTTATTTAAGCTGAAACCCGACTCTAAGCAATGAGCAGGGCTTGCAAGAAGGAGAATGAAGGCCTTTTTTTCTTTCTTACATCATTTTCCTTAAAACAAACAAACATAAGGTCCTCAGATGCGCGCTTTAGCGGTGTTGGTGTGGTCACCAAAGGTGCTAGCGACGGACTCAGGTGTGGGCCTCGAGACTCAACACGAAGGAATGAGATGGGGACTGACTAGGTGAGATCAAGCAGTAGCCCATCCAATCTACTGCCCCAGGCCAAGCTCGCAGTGAGACAGCCTTTCTAGGCCGGTCCAGAGCGCCTAGCTCTGCAGACCGCTTTGGTGCGCCGAGCTTGCTTGCTCCGCGCTTTCCGGCCGGCGGGAGGCACTGCAGGGCCAGGAGGCCTGAAACCCGCACTGCGGGAAAACCGACCACAGCAGCATCCTCCTCATAGCTCTGGCAGATGGAAAAAGGCAGGGTGGTTTACTAACTCCTAGGCAATAAAGATTTGCTTTAGGTGTCGAGGGTCAGTATTAATATATTCAATAAACCTTTCCATCTCTCAGCACATTTCATCATCCTAATCTAGATATTGACAGCATTAAATATAAATAATACAAATGTAAATGCCCTAACTAAATAATGAATCAAAGAGGCAAGAGAGAGAGAGAAAAAAAACAGGAAAGCAAACCAATTTGTAGCCAACCTGGGCTCTCAAAAGAAATTGCTATGCATTGGCTTGCATTTGTTTATAAATTCACAAACGTAAACAATGTTACAGTTAGGAATAAATAAAACAACCCAGGTTAAGGAATTGCAACACCGATGTTGCTCCAGATGTAGAAATGAGCCATAAATGAATTATACATTTCATCAGATTGGTTCTTTTATACATGAATGATGGAGATACATCAAATAATTCAGAAAATAAAGCAGTGAAGCTGTAATATCCTAGGCAGGAGATATCCTCGCCCCCCCCCCATGGATATTATTTGTGCTCTGATTTTAGAACTTTGCAAGTTAGGTCTTTCATGTTCATTGATGACTTAGGTTTATATTTCATTTTATACAATTTGGGAGGGAGCAAGTCAAACACCCAGGAAGAAGGAGTCTACTCGAATGATAAAAGGAAAACCCTGGGGAATGTTTCTCTTGTACCAATTAAAAGCAGTCATCAGAAGTTGAAATGGGTTTGAAGCATTACGCATTATCACGGAAACCTTGATTTCCTTCCAGTATTCATGCAACTGCTGATCTCCTGCGTTCACATTGCTTTGGATATTTCATGAAGCAGCAAGGGTCCAAGGCTGCAAAATATTCCTGCCTGAGTTGTGTTACATTTCCTATTACATAATAGAAAACACACCTAATCCCTCTCACCCTAATCCTTCCTGTTTAGGATGATCTAAACTGGTCCTCGTGAAAGCTTAACCAGTTTTAAAATTACTTTATAAATAGAACTGAAATACATGGTATGAAAGAGAGAAGGTAAAATGCTACTTAGCTAAGGGAACACACAATGTAACCTGGTTGCCAGTGATTAAATCCAGAGTGGTTATTGATCCTTAATATTTCTAAATTTTTGAGACTATTTATTTTCTATTTCTTTTAAAAATAATTTTCCTGTTTAATGTCCATTGCCAATCTCCCTGCTATGAAATTCTATGCTCAGCATTTTTGCAATAAAACAACTCAAGCCTCACAATTGGAGAACTTCAGCGCGGAATACTGTGGGGGCCCTTGACAATCACAACTTTCATTTAGTGGTCTGAAATTAAAGCTTCTCGGAATAACTTAGGAACAGCTTGACCCTTTGAGACACTCCACGACAATCCTCCAGGGAAATAGTATGTTTCCTTCCTGTGAACAAGATGCTAAGCGCAGTGCACCCGGAGGTGTACGGAGTCAACAATGTCAGAGCGCCCTCTGCTGCCCAAAAGAGGCAGGACACCAGTTACAAAAGCCAGATGGCACTGAGTCGCACTAAGTAGTGAAAACATTAAGCTCTTAGAAACATTTAATCTGTGAAATTTAAAAGCTCTCATCATATTGTAATTTTGAAGGGGCCACCTGATTTTGATTTTGAGCACTCTTCAGATAATTTCCTTCTATTCTGAAGGGTAGGGAAAAGTCAATGTTTTGAAGTTTTCAGTTTGTTAGATAATTTCTGTAGTTACATTTCTGCACCCTTTCTTTCGGGAATTTTATATGGAAATATGAAATTGCAAATAGGTGTGAAGAACCTTTGTGTTGAATAAATGCGTAAAGAAGACTTTTCCTAATTTCTCCAGATAACTAAGATCTAGTAGAGGAAAAAAGTAGTTAAGATAAAGATATCAAACACAGATTGTTTATTTTTTTTAAAATTAAGGACCGAGAAAAAAATATTTTCCTTGTTTTGACGATTAACCTAAACTTCTCTCACGTTTTAAGTTTGGGAATAAAAACGTGAGTTATGTTTGAGAAAGGAGTTGAAAATTTTGCTTCACACTAATATGTACACTCTTTTTAACCTTGAAATCTTTGTCACGAATTTGTATCCACACTTAGCTTGCAAAGACTCCTTTAGAAAGGAACCTACTCTGAGAGAAAATGATCAGATATGGTTGCAGCATAGGCAAGCTCATAAGAAGTGTTACTTGCATTAAAAATGAGTTTTTCAGTACGGAACAATCTCTTCTCAAATGAAATGGAGGAGATTTTTTTAAAAGGTTAAAACTCCTTTTTAATTTTTATGTATTATAGGACTTATATGGATTAAAATAAATGTACAGCTGTATTAATTGTGAATTTCAAAATTACAGCTTATTTCTAAACACACACATATCTTTGCCATGAAGTCTATTGTTGACTATGTCAGTGCCAATGTAATAAAATACTTCTATTAGTTATGGAATTGTTAAATAAATCTTGTAAAAATAAAGTTCTGTTTATCTTATGGTGTCAGAATGACATATGTATCTAAAATCACTTATTTTATTTCTAGCTTTTAAATGAAAATTCTTACAAGAATATTGAGCTATGAGGTTGCTGAGAATATTAAGCTAAAATTTTTTAAATTATATGATTTTTTAATTTGCTATAATAGAAAAAAGATCTTGATTAAATATTAAACTAAGTTAAATATTTGGTCAAATATGTAAAATTTCATATAACTATAGGTACATTTGTCTTCTGAAAGCTTCTTCTCCAAAGAATGCATTTACAAATTTATGACATAATAATTGAAATAAAGAAAATTGTTATAATTTTTATATTTTCATTCTAAGAATTCTCTTAAAAAGTTAAAATATTATTTTTCTCTTTGCTTAATTTCACTTTCTAAATAAATTCGTATTTTATCCAGGAGAGAATGAACAGAGTGACATAATTTTGCTACGTTCCTAATAGTAGTTCTAATAAATTTAAAATCAACTTCTAAGTAAATAAAATGCATAATGCATTTCAAAACTTTTTTCTCTATTTTAAAAGCCATTTGCTCTATTCTGAAAAAAGAGAGAGAAAGAGAATCAGCTAAAAGAGCTTCTCAGATGTCGAAGAGATGCTGCCTAAGGAGAAAAACGTGTCCCAATATTTGCCGTTCGAATTTATATGTAAGCATTTTTAACCTCTCTTTATTTCATATTTGTTCAAGGGTAACATATTATAACTGAAATACTCCTTCTAACTGGCTATTTATAATCCATGGAAACATTCACTTCTATAGGAGTAATATTCATCTGAACAATATATTTACAGGCAGCACTAATACAGCAAAAGCAACTAATTACTGACACTTTTATTTAAGAATTAATCACAATAATAATTGTGCCCTCACTTATGCCCACTCTTAGATGAAATTAATATAGAATTTAATACTCATAAACCACAAAAATAAAGCCCTAATCACAGACTTTAGATTAGAAAGAGCAGGCTTCAGCGCACTCAGTATTTTTTCATCCACTGTTCAGACTCAGCTGTCACTGCAATTTCCATCAGCTGCTATTAAGTAACTAGTACAATATAGAAATATGGCTGAGTAGGAATTGAAAATAGAATGCTTTCAGACAGAATAAAATTGGAATGTCAAGAAATTGGAATTGATTATCTGTTAGAGGATCAGTAGTTGCAACGTGTGGGGAAAATATTTACCTTGAAGAACAAATAGCCAGGAAAGTTAAAAAAAAAAAAAAGCCCTGTATTGGAAGCAGAAGATACTACTGAGGCAAAATAGGATGAAATGGGAAAAAGGTAAGCCTTTGAGATATATGTAAAAAAAATTAAGATGTGATTTGACTTCAATTTTGTTTTTAATATTTCAGTAGAAGATGTTTAATGTTTCAGTAAAAGATATCTATTTGGTAGAAAATTCTTAAGGAATTATAAGATATTATCTCAGAGTGTTTCTTTATTGGAATGTATTGCAATTTTGACCTTGTTTTGTTAAAGAAACAGAAAAAAATTAGAAATTACATCAGCAAAATATTAGTGTATTATTCAACTCTTCTGCCATGATTGAAAGCAGAATTGTGTTTTTCTATTCCTAGTTGTTGGTCAAACTTTTTGATTATAAAGAAGATATCAATTTAAATATAATTATATACATGGCATAAATAATAGAATTATTATAATATAGCATATGTTGGGCAAAATATCTCCCTCTTCTCAAATTGTTTAAATACAAAGTAGTGGTATGTGAAAAAGAAACTGGTTTAGCAAATTGTTTCTTACTGATTTCAGTGTTCTAAGCAGTAGTCACAATATATTTCGACAGACAGGGTTCTTAACTGGAACTCAATCTCGATGCTTCTCAGGAGTTCCCAACATGCTATGTTAGTGTGAGGAGTGAGTCCCAGACTGACGCATACTAAACACTAAGAACCTGGGCCAAGGTCAAGTCAAGGGTTATGAAATTGGGCTTCTATGAAAACATTAAGTGGAGAAAGGCGTTCTCTTGCCCAGAGCTGTGTAGCATCAATTTTCCAGATCAGAGGAAATTCTCCCTTCTCTGGATGGCTTGGCCTGACTTTACTCTCAGTTCCCAGAACTAGGCTATAGTAGTTGTCCATTTTAATTTTCCTGAGAATATCAGATAATCAAATAGAGATTGATTACAAGCACCCCACGAATACATTCTTCAATGAATTATTTTTACAACCTGGATAAACTTAGAAGAAAAGGATTCTGATTCTATATAAAAGGCTATTTTTACTTAATTTTTCAATTTAGCAAGCACAAATATTTATAAATGCCCAGTAAGCGTCAGGCAGTTGTGTTAGTCAGATTGGAGAAGGAGAGTTGTGGTGAGTATATATATACATACATATGTATGGAGAGAAAAGCTAGTAATAATGAATATCTGTATTACAGATTATAGTTAACATTTACAACATGGTTGTGGAAAAAATAAAATCAACTTTAGCTGTGCCCTGGACTTATCTTTCCTGCAGTTATCTCCTGACTATCAGCTAATCAACATGGTAGAACCCTATGGTATATGAGAATTATTAATAAAGGAGCATTTAAAAACTGGCTTGTTTTTTCAGACTGGTCTCCGTATTCCTGCTGTTATTGCAATAAATTTCTGTAGTAGTTAATGTCCTCGAGGAATAAAATTTTTCTATATTATTTTCCCACTTGTCTTTCTCTGCTCCCTCTTATCCAAATTTAATAATGGAACCCAGCAAGGTAAGTTTTAGACCAATAACATTGAACACACCCATCAGTCATACACGAAGACCAAAATTTATACCACCGAATCATATATATAAAAGAACTTGAATTGATTTTTATTTTAACCTCTCCTTCTTGTCATGGTAAGCACCTAAACTCTCCTAGATTTCTAGCGATAAAAACATCTTTGTCCTTTCATTTCATCACTGTTTGAATGCTTCCTAGGTGCCAGCCCTGTTCTATGTGTTGAGTACTCAGCGGCGAATGTAACAGATGTGATTTCTTTCCTTATCCAGAAACTTTTCCCGGTGTTAAACTTCCCAATCCCATAAACTAATTCACTTTCTCTAATTTAAGTCCTTTTATCTTTAAGTTCTTCTATTCCAACAATTAGAATTTTCTTCATTGTAAAAGCAGATTTGTTTTTTACTTTTTTAGTATAAATAAGACCAATAGATGTACATTTTTGTTGTCGATCCCACTTCCCTCCCTCAATGGTAACGATGAAAGCTTTCACTATCCTCCTGTAAATTTGGAGATCAATTGAGCAAAATATTAATAAAGCTGACCTAATATTGATGATAAAATATTAACGCTATCTTAATTGCGGTTTACTAATCATGCTTG
The DNA here is from genome assembly GCF_041296235.1 of Equus asinus. NCBI lineage: Eukaryota > Metazoa > Chordata > Mammalia > Perissodactyla > Equidae > Equus > Equus asinus. Next base: position 20,512,007 of record NC_091801.1, on the reverse strand, counting down.
ACCTCTATGTTTATTGATTATATTTATTTCTAGTTGGTCACAGATTTTGACTTCCCATGTGTTTTTTGCTACGTATATGTCCATCCAAATTCTGTAATTTGGTTCTTAACCCTCATTTATACATGTTTCTGATACACTACTGCTTGGTTCCTGTTTGTTCTTCCCTTTTTCTGTTTGTTTCTTTCTTTTATTTTAATAAGCTATTTCTTCGATTACCAAGATTCTTTTCAATTTATATGCCATTTTTTACAGGGCTTGTAAATGTAACTGACAGATAAATCAACCAAATTGTAGATTTGTTTTATTGGATTGATTAACAGTGCATACCAAATCTAATTTAGTTATTAAACTGGTCACAATAGCTAGACCAATTTCATGACCTCATTATTTCAGATGTTTAAAATAAACATCAAATCAACCAATCATTCAAAGGTCTATTCCAAAATACTCCCACAAATATAATTTTCAAATTCTTCTTTAATCCATATCATTAGCTGTGAAGTTTTGAAATTTAAGGCTCCAGGAAAAGTGACTATGATTATCTCTCCAGTTTATTGCTCACAATTGTTGGCTATCAACTTGGCCATGTTTTTGAAAATGATGAGATATTTGTCAAACTTTTAAAGACAATGGCAGGGTGTCATGTGTACCAAAGGGTCAAAGATCTTTTCCTATAAGTTCTGATTACTCAATTCCTCAAAAGATCTGAGGGTGGCAATTCTGCAGGTTTGGGATGTGGTTGGTAAAGTACGGTATACCATGCAAATAGTTAATGTGCTGATTTTGGAACATGAAGATCTATGTTTTAGGCTGAACTCGGACTTTAATTGGTTGAGAAATTTGGATTTCTTTCTTTCTTTTCCTGGATTTCAGTTTTACGTGAAATCAATCAGTGACTCTTCATAATGTGCAATAAGAATTACCTGGGGAGCTAGTGTACAAATTTGGGTTTTTAAGTCCCATCCTCAGAGATTCAGTTTCAACAGGTCTGGTACACATTTAAATAAGCCCCACAGCTGATTCTGATGCAATTGGTCTACATTTTGAGAAACTCTGGACCAGTTCTCCAATCATCTTTCTAGCTCTAAACTTTCTGGCTATAAATTCATGGAAATTAATAATTCTAAGACAGTGAATCCGATCACTGGATAAACAAGCCCAGAAAGAATTGATGTTTTGGGGAAATCTTAGTTATTGACATGAAAAGTGTGTAAGTCTGGATTCTTCAAGAAGCAAATACCAAGATAGAATTAAATGTGCAATGTCATTATTGGGGAAAATCCCTGTGTGAGAGAAAATAAGGGGGAGCGGGTAAGCTGGGTGAGCTGTCAGACTGTGATGTAGGTCTGATCTTGAATGAAAGAGAGAGGCAGGGAAGGTGGGGTACAAGCATCTTAGAATAACATACAGTTTAAGGAAGGTTTTGCAAGGTCATCAGGAAGTCCTTCATCCAAAGTCAGCTGTCAGAGGAGTCCCACGTCTCCCAAGAACATGCCTGCTGCAATATCCTTACCATAGTTAGTCAGAGGTTGGGAGACATCCATGGGAAGCGTGTTCTCTGAACAAACATAGTGATGGATACAGAACACAGAAGTTTGGGCTCTTGGTTAATTACACTCCCTGTAGTTGGAAGTCTGTGAGGTATATTCTCATGGCTACCACAGAGAGACAAATCATTGTTAACAAAAATCATTGTTAATCAAAAACTATTGTTAATAAAAGTCAGTTGCTAGGAAATTTAACAAATATTTATCTACTATCACATTAATAAAACCCCAGATTTGATATGAACAGGATCAACAATCAATAAAAGATGAGGGTGCTTCAAGAAGTATAGAATAAATGCTATGCTCCCAAAATGTATTAGTTAGGATGGGCTAAGTTATGCTATGCTAATGACAACTCCAAAATTTTGTATATTGCTAATATTACATGCTCAATATAGGTTGGAAAGGGGACTCTGTTCATACTGGTGTCTCAAGAAATCCAGCTGATGGAGGCTTCACTATCTAAAGATGTCATTATTTCAAGCACATGACCTTCCCCAACAATATTTTAGGGAAAGAGAAGGCTAGAGATTCAACTACAGGCAAATGTTTTGACCCAGAAGTTATAGATATTGCTTCTATTCTCAATTTTATTGGCTAGAACTGGTCACATGGCCATGCAAAGAATTGGAGTCTTCCCTGTATCTGAAATTGAAGACAATAGATGCTGGTGAGTAGCAATGCTTACCAAAATAAAACTCCTTGCAAACACTATCATTTGTCTATAATGACTGACTACCTCATCTCTAAGGGTCCTGGAATTCAGGATTCTAGTGCGGCTGGCATAGAACCTGTGTTCAGATGCTTTTTTGCATTTTTGAAGGCAGTGAGATGTGGTGAATGAGGCTTAAACAGGGAGTCAAGCAGTTTCTTAGTATAAAAATAGATTCTTCCTCTGAATTGCTGTGCGATTTTAGATATTCTTACCTTTCTAGACCCTTGTTTTCTCATTTGAAAAATGAAAGGATGGAATTAGAAATCTAAGATATATTCCAGAATTAAATTAATTCTGATAATAATAGCAACATCAATAACAATAGATATATATTATCTGACAAATGTATAGCAAACTGCTGAAGAAAGCTCTTCATTTTCACTTTACATGTAGGAAATTGGGAGTACTGCTCTAAGACTGAATCTTGAAGGTTATCAGTTTCTCTCAGGCTATTCATGGTATTTTGTGAATAAAGGGCTCCATGGACGGCTAGGAGCATGTGCTGAACACTCCTGCATTGCAGCAGCATCCTTTGAACAGATAATACTAAGACACATTCTGCACAGCTCCTTACAGGGTTCTAGCCAGACCAAGCCCATAACATGGCCAACTCACAAATGCACTATTGGATGACCTTTCTCTCTTTCTCTGTTTCATTCTCCTTTTCCACTCTCACCACCACTCCATTCCCTAGCATTACTCTCAAAATAAAATACTTGCTTGATAAACTCTTGCCTTAGTCAGTGCTTCCTGAGGGGAACCTAGGCTAAGACAGCAGAGTAATCTTAACTAGATAAGAACGTATAGGATCAAAGATGGCAGGGGACTTAAATGTTTTCAGGGCCAACCCTTATCCAGTGCAAGACTCCTCTGTCGAGTCAGTTTCTACTTCTTGAAAGTCAGAAACGACTCTTTATAGAACTGTCTGGACCTTCTCCAACTAAGCATAGGCGAAACAAGAAGTTAGTTTCGTGAGAATGTAGAGATTCTAGTTCAACCAGAGAGCTCCCAATTAATGACTCTGGGAAACTGCAAAGCTCTGGTCCAGTTTTCCATCTCTCTGGCTGTGGTGGAGGAGAGTGGAAAAAATGAGCAGTGAAAGGCATCCGTGTTCCTGCAATTCTGCACTTTTCGTGTGTTAATTTGGCAACTAATTATGTGCCTCAATGAGAAAAAGAATAAAATACCTCCTAAAAATGCAGACACCTCTAAACACCAATGTTAGCAAATATAGAAACAAATAATAGTCCTAAAGTAAAGATGTACTTCATGGTGCTTCCTGAGCAAGCAGGGCCATGGTCAAATACAAGTTCTGGGGTTCTTTTTCTCTGTTCTCTCTGACCGATCATCCTGAGACATAAACTGGTTACAGGCTGCTGCTGTACCAATACTTTGGGAGAGTATTTGGGCTATGTTGAGAGTATTCAGGCTGCAGTGAGAAATAAGAAAAACTAAAGTACATTCAGATGGCACACAATGAGATGTATCACCTGAGAAAGGCTGAGAAAGAGTAAGAAATTCGACACTGACTCCAAGTGCATTAGCCTCCATTTAGATAGATGTGCATGAAACTTAATAAACGATTTTTGATCTATCATATTTAATGCATTGGGAATATGTTCTTAGTAATTGAGACTACAATCAGCAAATTTAAGATTAATTGGATCTTGTTAGAATGGTACATATCCTTCTTTAGCATTTGATTTACACTTAATTATAAAGCATGGTATAAATGCTATATAATTTAATGCATAATAAAATATCTATATATAGAAAAGTTTCACAATGTGCTTCCAACTTCAGGAGAAGGTTCTATTAGCCTTTGTTATAGAGGGCTGCTGCACAATCATTTCTTATTGAAATAGCCGTATTTTATTTAAAATTTTCACCAATTGCTCAGAGTTAATTAACACAACATGCAGTATCCAGATCCAAAAGGAGCTGTGGATTCTTCGGAAAGCTGTTCAAGGTCTATTGTATGTGTTTGTCATTGTACTCTCATATAACATCAACAACAACAAAAACCCACAGCCAAATAATATTTTATTGTTTTGTTAAATAATCTTTCCTGCTATTCATTTTCCTACTTCCATTTAGATATGGTCCACATCCATTAACATATTTAACTCAATAATACATGGTAGTTAATTCAATGGCTGCGAAACCAGCTTTCAAGTGACTGATAAATGTATAGTCTTACACGTTTCTGCCTTTTGAAATCATCACTTTTTTCATGACGCTCAAAAGCATAAAGAGCTGGTGACAACTCACATACGCTTGTATGACTCTTTCTCTTTGAGTAGTCCCAGGGTCTAAACAATGTGGGTATGAGCACATTATCTCTCAGACTGAAAATAATTCATACTAGTAACTACTATATGTTTCACAAATCAATTAATAATGATATAATGTAGTTATTGATACGCTGTGTCATCTAACAAGTATGGTTGTAAACTCTACAAAGTAGAGAAATCCATTAACAGTTTTCAACCCTGCTGTTTTAGATCCTCAGCCCTCAGCAGTTTGTCCATCAGACAGAGGCTAAAGATGCCAGAAAGTCTAGGGTTGCCAGGGTTGCCTTAAGTGCTAATTTGAGTACAGTTCGTTTGAGACCCTTTTAATCACAATAACATTAAACTTCAATTGTCTAGCACTTGATAGTTTCCATAGCATCTTCACACATGTGACTTACAAGCTTAAAACTGTGCTACGAGGAAAGAAACATTCTCTTATTGTACAGAGTAGAAAAAGGCAGTTCAGAGAAGTGGTAAGTGCCACAGGACAATGGCAGTTGGAACTGGAGCTCATGTCTTCTGATACGAAATCCAGTGCTCTTTCCTCTCCCTGCCATGCCTACTTGCCGTTTCTTACTGGCTTGGATCCAAGCTGCACACAAACCTCTCTTTGCCAGGGAACACCAAGCAGCATACTCATAGCTGTCATTGTATCTTGGCTTTGTGTTTGAGAGGCAAGATATCACTCTTAGTTCTGATCAAGTGCTGAATGCTATGTTTGATATAGAACATAATCTCCATAAGAAATTCTCAAAAACATAATTGAGTTCCCTTGGAGCACAACTATATTTTAGAAACTTCTCTGAATATTTCTCCCAAAGGAATATTAATGAGTAGCATAAGAATGCCTTTCAGCCATAGGCATAGATTTCCTTTGCTCTTTTAAGGATGAATGTTGGGTTATAGGAAATTGAGATGGAGAGAAAGAGAGATACAGAAACATTCACGGGGGATGTACTTGGATTTTTCATTTAATTTCATTGTGGAGCCATCAGACAATAGCAAAATTAACACCCCAACCATGGGCTTTCAATAGTCATATTCTTCAGTTTATAATTGATAATGAAGCACTCAATCTTCCTCACAGGAATCTCACAGCTTGACTCATGACTTACTAGTTTTTGCTTCAGAGTGGTAAGTTTTCTATAAATAGCAAATAAGAAGTTACATATACTGGGCTCACTATCATAAAATCACCTTTAGAGAATAATAGTGGGCATTGCTGCATCTGGGACGTGGTACATTTTCAAACATAGATTATAACACATGGCCATCCTTCTCTAGTGATTCCTGACTAGCCTTTCCAAAGCATTCTCCACTGATTTTGCTACTGGGTTTTTTCTCTATCTACCTAGAATACCATTATTCTCTCTTCTCTGCTTGTCTGTATTCTACCATTGATACCTTGATCGAATTTCATTTCTTCAATACTGCACTTCCGAGATCACATAGTTAACTTTATTTTCAGAACTATAGAATTTAGGACTGGTAAAGTGGATTCTGGCACTTATGGGTGTTGTAACTGTGTGTACCCACAGCACTACCTAGCATGCTTCTTTGCACATTGTAGGCACTCTGAATTCTTCCAAAGACTGTCAGTGAATTAATGGGTGTGGAAAATTCTCAGTCTCTCTTTTGCTTGTGGTTAAATCTTAAGTGTGAGCAATTATCTATTATTATTATGATTATTAGCTGAAAATAAATACTTTGGGATCCAAGAGTTTTATTAAATGTCCCTGCCAACAACTGGGAAACAATATTACAAAATATCTATTTGTGAATGCACTTTTCCCCACCTCCGAAATATCTATTTACTTTCCAAAGAAAGCTCAGTAAGTACTAGTTAAGGGAGTCCTCACACTACAATGCAGCCCTTCCCTAACACACACATACACACTCACAGAGAATGAAATGAGGTCATGTGTCTAAAGCATCTAACACAGTGCCAGACGTATAATGAATCCTAAATAAATGTTAATTTCTTGCTCCATTATCTCTCCTTCCACCTTTTTTCCTCCCACTTCTTCTCTAGCCTTTCTCTTCTTATTTCACAGTTTAGATTTCTCTTCCACTCTCTCCCTTACCCAATATTCCATTCAGATAGGGTAATGGTATGCCCAGGAAGAGGAGAGTGCAGGGAAGATTATAGAAAGATTGCACAGGAGCTCGGCCAGTGGCTGCTTCACTCACGTGCCATCATGGTCTGGGTCTGATAAAAGCACAGAGAATGCTTTACAAAAAGCCTACTGCTGGCAACTGCCACAAGGTTGAGGCTCTCAAGACTGCCACATGAAAAGGAAATAGAGATTCTATATTTATCTCCTTCATCCTCCCAATAATGGCATTCAAAACCAAAGAAGCCAGTGTGAAGATATTAAGTTTTTAGAACAGTTAGACACAAAGCTTCAACAATATCGAAAGGGAAAGAGAGAAAATGCCATTCCCAGAGGCAGAATGAGATATAAAAGACTCAGAAAGTAGAGCAGAGATTAAAGCATCTATGATGCACAGTGAACAAATGTTCTGACATCCCATAAAAGGAACAAAATTAGAAGTTTAATGTGGCTTGAGATCTGATTCAAACATGCAGCTGAAGTCAAAGTCTTAGATAGATACAGAAAACCATGGCGTCTGAAAGTGACCAAATCCATGATTTTGTAGGTGATATTTGTTTCTAGATTATTCAGATGAAATGAGAAAATGTAGAGTGAAGTCCTCACAGTGAGGATGAAGGGAAACTTTACTCTGCTCCATACAATATTACTGAGTGACCCTGGAATAACTAATATTTATGCCATGTTAACTGAATTTATTGCAATGTTAACTGAATATCAGTGAATTTGTTCAGTGCCTTACGTATATTAACATATTTATTCATGACAATAACCCTAAAAGGTATATGCAGTTATTTTTTTTATTTTATTTATTAGGAAACTGAGGCTTAGACAGTATAGACAACTTATCTACAGTCACACATCTAGTAAATGGTGGGTCTGGAATTTGAACTCAGGCACCTAATTAGTTACAAAATACTGGATGGACAACCTCGGCTTTTATTTTGTTCTTGACTTTACTTCATCCTTCATTTGAGCACGGCCTAAAATTATTTTACGAATCAGTCAGTGTTTTGCTTCTTCATTTCTGTGTCTATCTGGCATTTTTTTAGACATTATCTTCTTCATAAGGATTTGTGGCATCATAATTATTTGTTTGTATATCTCTCTCCCACTAGGTTGCCAACACCAGTGGAAGCCTCGATAGATTTGGTTCTAAAATATTATTGAATGAATGTATGACTAACTAGATGATATTTCTAGATATCTAATCCCATTTAAAACAAAAGCTACCCTCATATTTAAAATTGCCATAGTTGCAGCAATTATTAAAAGGCGTGTTTATATCTAGTCTCTCAGTCTCTCAAAGACAAGATCTGCTAAATGTGCTAGCATATGTCTATATTCTTCTATCCCTTATTAAAGGGCAGATGATTTTCCCAGTGTGGGTGGAGAAGAGGCAATGGCAGCATCCCAAATATCCCTGATACACACTGCCTAGTGGTCTGACATTGTCTAGACTGCTATAGGCTGACCTACAGCACCATCTCCTACCACTCCTCCCAAGGATCGGGACTTGAGAATGGAGACAGAGTTGTAAAGATGACAGAAATGTTATCTTATGCTTTTTGGTTCCTCTAGGATCAATCTTTAGCTTTGTCAAAGAAATATTGATAATTCATGGCTGGAGAAACTATGTGATGATTATAAATACGCCAAAATTATCATCACTCAGAGACCCTTACACAACACAGTCCACAGCTTTGAAAATCTTGTACGGACAATAAGATACCATGGCTTACCCATTAGATTGGTGAAATCTGAAGTCTTACTGTAAAAATGTTGTTAAGGATGTTGAGGAAAGAGAACCATTAATCCACAACCTAGGGAATATAAATCGCTATAACCATTGCAAAGAAAACTTTGTCAATTTCTAATAACAGTGAAGATGTATATTTCTGTGACCAGTTTTAGGCATATGCCCTATTCTCTTACATGTGCACCAAGAAACGTATGTGAGAATGTTCACATGGCATTGTTTGTCCTGGAAAAAAGTTGGAAGTGACCTAAATGGCGACCAGTAGGAGCATGGATAAGTAAATTGTGGATAATTCATACAACACTGAAAATAAATTGTAGCAACATATATTAGTCCCCTAAAAACATAATATTGTGTGAAAAGCAAGTTACAAAAGAGTACACACAGTATTTATATGAATGTGAAAACTTTGTGAAACTATATTGTATTGTTTATGAATACATTTATATGTAGCAAAAGTGTAAATAAATGCATGAGAATGACAAAGCAATTTTGGAGCGTGATGATCTTCAGCGAGGGAAGGAAATGAGATGTAATTCAGAAGGAGCACAAACAGGTTTTATTGACTATGCTATTTATTTAAGCCAGATGGCACGTACATCGGTATTTACTGTATTAACTTTTTGTATCTTTTTGGATACCTTAAATAAACATTTCTGAAGGTAAAAGACACTATTACTAGTGGTGTTCTCAACATGAAGAATAGCAACCAAATATACTATCTTAAGTTTTTTAAATGAACACAGTGGACATAGTGTATCATAGAGGGAAAAAAAACTCAATAAAGGAATACGAAATAAATATTGCAACAAGCAATGTATTCAACTAGACGCTGAATTTTATATTTGGGTCCAGAAAATGCCCTTGACAATATTGTGAGAAGATTGTACGCCACACGCATGCAATTGTTGAGATAGCCATTTCTTTGACTCTAGATGTTCTTATCCAATGGCAACTTAAAATTTGGGAGGAGCTCACAAAAAGGCAAATGAAACCAAATTGTCTAGAGAAGCATAAAAGCACTCCTCCTTCGCTTGAAAATTGGTTGTAGCTAATTTTAGTCTGCTCAATGCCAGTATGTATTGTGGCATGAAAATTAGCTTATAGTTTTATTTTGCTTTTTGTTTTTATTCTCTTTTCAAAGTAAGCCCTTTGTCCCAGGCTAACTAGACAAGTATTTTTCTAATTTTAGTGCAAGGAGAATGCTTAGGCTCTTGGTCCTCCTAAATACAGGCCAGCATTGAGTAAGAGCTTACACTCTACTAGAAGTCTAAGACATATTAGATTTTAGCATTCGTTTAGAGTTAAACACTTGTCATCTTCCTGATGAGTTGCAATTATAGAAATTCTATGAAGGAGTTGAGATGAACTTTCAAATAACTTATTACTTAGTATCTTCTTAACAATGCCTTTTCAAGGCAGAAGTCCACAATGAACACTTACATTAGAGTAGATTATTCTCATATTACACTGTCCTTAGGGCTCCATCCTCCAGATTAGGAAAAAGAGATAGCATGCTATTACACACCTTCTCTCAGTAAGGCCTTACTTCTTTTGGTAGTGCGGCAAAGCATTTTAATCAAAATAGAAATCTGTGAAATATTTATAATCCCTAGCCTTGGAATATTCTTGAAATTTTATGAGAAATATTTTCTAGATTTACCAAGTATGGGACTTGAATGTGTCCAGCAAAGAAACCAATAGATCCTGATTTTCTCAACAGAGATGTGGAACTCCCTTTTCTCATAATTCTCCAGGATACATTAGCCCTTCAATATTCAATCTAACCATTTAATAATGTCTCATGTGCCTCTCCTATTTCACATGTCATAAGTTTAATCGAAGTTCTTCCATAGCCTCAGCAGTCTCTTCTCTTTCAGTTCCCACTGGTTAGGGAAGAGCACTTGAGATATTTCTAGGTCTGGCCAGTCAATAAAAATTTTCTGAAAAAAAATGTCATTGGGAATCACAAATGGAGGTTTTTTAATCTGAAACATAAACTTGATCAATTAAAATTAAATTACTGTTGTTTGTTTATAGTGGCAAAATACCTGCCAGCCTCTGCAAAGAAGTAAAGGCATTCTTGAATATTTATCATTTGAAATCAAGTTACAAATTTTTAGCAACTTTGAAATGTTGCAAGTCAATGTATTTGAGGATAAAATGTCTGAAACTTAATTTGTAGAGATCCTCCTAGTCAGGGCTTCAACATCTATAGAAGCCCACAGGGTATCTGGAAAGTTCAGAGCCAGAGTTGAACATTTTTATCTCAGTTCTCAAAGCATAATATATTTGCTATAGGATACGTCATTAATTGTGAAATGTATCGTACCTATAAAATAGTATATATGTACAATTTAAATAATATGTAAAGTAAGCTACTGTGTGTCTACTATCCAGATTAAGTAACAGAACATCACCTTACCTTAGAAGCCTTCCTTGATACCATTCTCCACCCTCCCCTTCTAAGGTAGCCAAGATCTGACTTTTGTGTTACTCATTCCTCTGCTTTTTTTTTTAAATTATTTTATTGAGGTCATATTGGCTTATAACATTGTGTAAATTTCAGGTGTACACTATTATATATCGGTTTCTGTATAGACCTCATTGTGTTCACCAGTTTTTTATCCATCACCATGCATATGCACTCCTTTTGCCCTCCGCTCACCCACTTCCCATCTGGTAATCGCCAATCTGCTCTCTTTATCTGTGTGTCTGTCTGCTTTTTAAAATAATCCTACCACTTATGCATGTATCCCTAAGCAGTAAACTGTTTAATTTTGAAGAAACGAGTAGCATGCTCAAATCTAGTTGAGTAAGGAAAAGGTAATATTGCCACTTTCAGAAAGTAGCTTCCAGAAAAAGAGAAATCATCCTCAGTTTGTGAGTCTGGTTTTAGTTTCCAACAATTAGAAACAATTTAAAAGAACTGACTTCAGTGGACAAGGTCATGAGTCCTGGGAAACATAGGGCTCACCACAGTGGTGACACCAGGCAGGGCTGAAGTATGCACCAGGTTTTAAATACCAGTCAGGACTCTGGTCAGGAAGAAAAAGCTGCTCTGTATTTTATGTTTCTAAACTCACCGGAGCCTATCTCATAAGAGAAGTTCAAAGCACATTTTTTTGCAGTGATGTGAGTGTCCACAAGTAAGGCAGCAAGGCAAGTAAGAAAGAGCGGAAACTTCATAGGCATGTGGTCAAAGGAAGCCCAATAGAGATGAGAATGTTGGCCAGGCTCACTAGGCATTCTGTCCTCAGGTTAAGAGAGTACCTTAGGATGACCATTCTCACACTAGTCTCATATGCACCCTGCCTGGCCCTCCATTTCTGGTATACACCTGGAATCCTGGAATATCTCTTCTCCATTCTCCTGGTAATTATTTTTCCACTAAGAACTGGATATTATATGTTGGACATTCTGTTTTCTGTTCTTTTTCCTGGTTTCTCTCTTACTTGTGGGGCATATCTTCCAATAGTTTTTTGGGAGATGGTTGACAAGAGTTTTTAATCAGATCTTGCATGTTTCAAAATGTCTATAGTTTACTCTCATGCTGATTGTTGAGGTGGGTATAGATTCTAGGTTGGAAATAAGGTTGGAATAAGGTTCCTACAAAATTCTCTAGGTATTACTCCACTGTTTTCTTGCTTCCAGTGTTGTTGAGAAGTCCAAAGTCATTTTTATCCCAGATCCTTTGTTTTTATAGAGTGTTTTTCTCTAAAAACTTGTAAAACCTTCTTTCTTTCCTCTACTATCTTGAAATTTCACAATGATTGTCCTTGGTGTAGGTCAATTTTTATTCAAATTTGTCAAATTTTATTGTGACAGGAACTTGGCAGACCCTTCCAAACTGTCAACTCATGTCCTTCAGATCTAGGATGTCTTCATGAATTATTAATGATTTTCTCCTCTCTATTCTCTTTCTGGAATTTCTGCTATTTGGGTATTGGAATTCCTAGAAAGTTCCTTTAATTGTCTTATTTTTTCCTCTCCTACTTTTTATTTCATTATTTCTTCCCCTATTTTTGGGGAGATTTCAAATTTATTTTTCCATTTTGACTTTTTAATTTCAAACAGTTCTTTTTTCTCTGAATGCCCCTCCTCCACTTATACTTAACATTTTGTTCCTGTTTCATAGATGCAATAACTTCTCTTATCTTTTTTAGGGTGTTAGTTATCAATAGCAGGTGTTTTTTAATCAACTTTATTGAAGTATGATTTAATACGATAAAGGCACCCATTTTAAGTGTACTGTTAAATGTTTTCACAAATGTATACACCTGTATAACAACCACCATAATCAACATATGGAACACTTCTATCATCCTCAAAAAGTTCTCTTGTGCTTTATTCCAGTCAATTTCTCCCCACACCCCTGGTCTCAGGCAACTACTGATCTGCTTTCTGCTACTATAGATTAGATTTATATTTCTAAGGTTAATAACACAGTTTTACATTTTTGCTCTAATATAATTTGTTTCTTCTTAATTGCCCCTATTTTATTTTGTTTTTATTCAGTGAGTATGTTTTGTCCTATGTCTTTCATATAGAGGCTTTTAAGAACTGCCTGGTCAACCTTGGTGGTCTGCACACTCTTGTGAGGGCTTAAAAGTGTGACTGGAAAATCTGAACTCGCGGGTCCTGTAGACTTGGAGGTTAAGTACAGTCTGACTGGTATGGGTTGCTTTTGGGAGACCTCCTGATTTTATAGCTTTAGGTCTCTTTCTTGGGCTGGTGACCAGAGCAGAGTTTTTCAATCTCCTACATAGATGAAAGACTGCTTGTGTGCCGGGAACTGAGTAGAGCAAAAGGGTTGGGTTTTGGGGGGTCCTCAGCATTTGTATTCAATTTACAGAGAGTCAATTCCTTTATTTTTGGTAGGACACACAGCCCTAAAGTCTCAAGCGCAGAGACCTGCCCAACTCACCTTCACTGTTTCCGGAGAATCAACTTGCAACCATAAGCAGAGATAGAGGACGGGCAATTTCTCAGTGGTTTGGAGTGGAGGTGGGATTGCAGGAATCTGCTGCTCTTTCACCCAATCTTTCTTATGTAAGCCTCCCCTTTCATCCCCTCTAGATACCTGGAACTGACAGTTTCAGAGACTTTTGGGAATTCTATAGTACAAATTAGGCTGGTCTTCAGTTTTCTCTCCCATCAGCTTAAGATTCAACTTTCTGGGCTCTGCTAAGTCAGTTATTACCTGTCTTTTATCTTCTAGTTCCCAACAGTTTGTTGTTATTGCTCTTTCTCCTGTTTTTCTCATTCCTGTGAGTTTACGTCATTTTAAAAAAAAATCCCTTAACTTTAGTGCTAAAGATGTTTAGAGAGAGTAAAATCAGCTGCATGTGCTCAATCTATCTTAATCCAAAAACTTCTCACTATAAGATATTTCACACTTTATTATACTCACAAAAGAACCAGTATGCAGATTAACCAAACATATAAACTCTTACAGAATAAAGGATTTCCCTTCTTTCGATTGTTAAGGCAATTTGACCAATGGAAAATTTTCTTAAAATTGTGCAGTACCCCTATGCTACTTTCCTAATATAGAGTCATTCACCAAGCACAATTTGGGGGAATCTTATACTCATTATGCTGTTAAACCACTATTATGATCAAAGGGAGAATTTTAAAATAGCACGCTAAGATATGAATTAGGTAAGAATCCTCAGTTAGGATTTTGAAATAATGAATTAAGCCCTTTGATGTTACTACTTTTAGATAAAATGTCATTACTCTGTTTAGAATTTACATTTATTTATATAGCAACGATTCCAGACTAAAAGTATTAGTTTCATCGAATTAAAATACAGGTGAAGGTATCTGAAAAGGCAGCAAGAATAAGCTGTTTGGGATTCTGCTTCCCTGTAGATGACTGCAGACTTACAGCAAAGCCTGTTTACCAAGGACAAAGACCCTGTACGCAACATGAGAGTAAAGACCATGGCTTAACCAATAAACACCGCACCAAAAAGATGCAGAGAGAGAATGCACTCCTCCAAAAAGGCAGGTTGAGAATGTTCGTAGGGGACAAAAAAAAGAAACAAAGGCCATTTTGAGGGCAGTTGAGGTTTCAGGAGCAGAGTTGCCAGATAAATTACAAGATGCCCAGTTCAACTTCAATTTCAGATAAACAGGAAAGAATTTTTTAGTGAATTATGTCCCATGCAATATTTGGGACGTACTGATACTAAAAACGATTACAATTTGTTTATTTGAAATTCAACTTTATTTTTTGTAAAGTATCCTGTATTTTTATGTGTTAAGTCTGACGGAGATCATAGCCCTTAACCTAGGCTCAGATAAAGTTTAAGTCAAAGAAATAAAAATTTAAAAAACTATAAAAAAGGCAACTTAAAGCTCAAGGCAGCCAACACAGTGATCTGGGAGCACGTGGTATTGAGAGTGAAAGAAGAGTACATTCCATAAGGCATATAGAGAGCTTCATGCTGTTCCTGGGGAGTGGAGGAGACCCCCACAATGCCCCTTTAACCAGGTGGGAGAGATTTAAAGAAGTGAAGCTTCTTGGAAGGACTAGAGGTGACAGTATCTTTGCCATGAACAACAGCCTCATTGTGCTCCCTAGGCCAGTGAGAACTGGAGATCCATGGTTAAACTTTAGTGTAATAAGCACAGAAAAATATTTGTACTAGGGAATTCTAAATTTAGAGAAGGCAGCCAAGGAGATTTGCCCAAAGGGCATTAGATAAAAGTTAAATTATTATATTTTAAATAACATCTTTTTTGTTGGGCCAGATCATTTATTTCTTCCCCAATCCTGTGCCCTAACATCTACTAATATCTATAAGAAAGGATTTAATACGGATTTTCAGAACAGCTTTTTTACGTGTTTATTTTTTAAATTTCTTTACTCTTGCTTTAGGAGCACACATGATCAGAGTCTATTCTCCCTCGAGTATTCTTCTCCATGCTGTTCACTTTCCTTTAATAACACACACCTTTGGGAAAACAGAATTTCCTAAACAAGAGAGCTACGAGAACCCCCAAATTGCCTGACCACCGCCCCTTTCTCCAGGTAGGTTCCCATTCACACTGTCCCAGAGAGCTGCTCATCTGCCTTGTGTTTAGAGATTTCTAGGGAAGGAAGTCGTAGAATATCCCTCTGCGGGAATAATAAAGAGATTCTTCTTCACTTCTTCTTTCTGTTATTTTTAGATTTCTGTTGACCTAGGATTGAAACTCTGATTTCAATTTATTCGAAAAGAGTGGTCCTTTTCAAAAAGAAGCAATTAGAGGATAAAAGTTGGCCCGCCTCTTCCACACCTGAGTGGCCTAGGTATCCAGCTCTCCCAGCTCTGACTGGTAGCCCTCAGCCTTTGGGCAGAGCTGTCTAACGGCCTCAGTTTCCCTCCTCTTTCCACCCCAGGTTCTATATCACTACCCCTTCCTTGTTGCACATGTTTTGAGGAGGATTGCCTTGAACAGCAAGGGAGAGAAGGAAAATGAAGGCATAATGATTTTATCTATTGCCTAACAGTGTTTTCAGTAGTCACTTTTTAGGTTAAAACTTTCAGCATACAAAATTTAATATACATATGCATTTAAAAATAAATGCAGTAGATTCCTTCTCAATACTTTCTAAATTTTGTCATTGAACATCTTAATTAAAGACTATGGCCTGTCCATGTTCTACCTTGAGGTAAATAGCTCCAGCTTTGGGATGGTTACCCATTATATTAAGAGATCAAATATTGTGCAGCAATTGACACTATATAATAAAAAAAGTTATCTAGTGATTTATTTTTCCTTGGAAGGATAAATCTTATAGGTGCAGGTGAAAAACACACGTGGGGCTTAGCAATTGGCTGGGCTTTTGCCTTTTAAGTCCCAGCCTTGCCTTTGATCTAAGAGTGGATCTTCTCCTGGGCTGCTCTCCCTCTATCCTCTCTATGTAAGGGGAAACGCCCAATGTTTTAACCCATCTCCAATATGCCTCTGAGTCTTTATTTTTCTCTTATTGAAAGCAAGAACTAAAGAGAACTATGTCCTCTTGACCACTGCCCTTATTTTATTATTCTGAGTCTCCCAACAAGGGGCCCACAAGTCATCTACATGCCCCATGACACTTCAATTAAATTAGTGGTTCTCAACTGGGACAATTTTACCCCCCAGGAGACATTTGGTAATGTCTAGAAACATTTTTGACTGTAATAATTGGGGAGGGGGGTGATACTACTGGAACTTAATGCATAGAGGCCAGGGATGGTGCTAAACAACATAATATGCACAGGATGTTGACATGCTGCATCCCACAATAAAGCAGTATCCGGTTCAAATGTCAATAAAGCCACTCTTGAGAAACCCTGAATTAAACAAAGGAAAGGGGATAATTTGGCTTCTGTTCCTCACCTTTCTCCAGTGAACTCTCTTCTTGCTATTTCCATGTTCATTCCTCAAACTCAGAATGGCAAATCTTCAGTTTCTCCAGCTGTAGCAAACTTCTAACCCCTATGTCAGCTCCTAGCACATAGGCAAGTGCTCAGAAAATGGTGGTCCCACCATTGCCACCCATTGCCCACTAACGTCGTTTAGGGTAAGTCTAGTCTAATGTGCACAGCCCAGCAGACAAGACAACATCTGCTCCCTCACCATCCTTGCCTGGTGTCCTTTCCATTGCCACAACGGGAAGCCATGGGCAGAGTTTGAGAATTTGTGATTTGAAAAATAATCAGTAAGATTAGAAGAGCAGAAAAGAAAGTTATAGTAAATAGTACTTCCTGACCACTGTTCAGAATGTTCTCTGATATGCCAAATACTGTATTACTGGTGCTTGGGTTATGCTGAACAGATCGAATACAGTGGCTTACGGTAAGTTTTATCTTACCATCATTCTTATTTTCCTCTGGTACATAAAATTATAGGGATACTGCTTATATGCTCAACATTCAATTCAAAGTAGAGTGTGTAAAGGAAGACCATGCATTGAAACGCTTCTATCAGTGAAGCTGTTCTCAGTTAAGTGGGCATCAGTGCTGGGCTCTCTAGGAAAGACGATTTTTCTAGAGCTTTTTAATGGAAATGAAGCAGAGTCTGCAGCAGAGAAGCTGTTGAGGTGGCCTAACTAGTCCAGATTCCTCTTTGTAAAAGATGCTTTCAACTCACAACTTTACAAAAGGGACTAAAAGTTTACAGGGACATTATAAATAATTATAATTATAATAACTACTATTTATTGAACTCTTTGTATGTGACAAGCACTATGACAAATGCTTTATAGCATTATTTCACTTATTAAAGTTCATTCAGTTTAACATTTACCAAACAGCTACTATGTGTTAAGTATTCCCGTAGGTGCCGGAAAAGTGCAGTCATGTAAAATTATCAACAGTCAACTTAAACACCGTTATATGTGTCAAATAACAAGTAATGTAGACTGCAGTTCTGGTATTAACTCCAACATTGATGAAACTTTCAGCCAGGAGAGCCTTTGTGTAGTTTTCTTGTCTTGGTATTAGTTGAGATGTTTGTTCTCCAATACACTACTGCTGGCCATATATGGCCATTTAAATTTAAATTGATTTGAATGAAAATTTAAAATTTAGTTTCTCAGTCACTTTAGTCACTTTTCAATTACTCCACAGCTACATGTGGCTAGTGATGATTGTATTGGACGATGCGAGTATAGAACATTTCCGCCTACACAGAAAGTTCTATTGGACAGCACTGAGTTAAGGATCCTTGTATTCAGGCTCCTTTAGTTCATGACTTATTCACTTTTATACCACACACTGGTCATTTTCCCATTCTAGTTCACACAAGACTGATCAACTCCTGGTAGCCGAATTAGTCTACGAGTTGCACAGAGCTTTGAGTCGATTGACAATGTTCTCAAAACTTGATCTTTACGAGGGTTTGATCTTTTCCTCCTCAACTATAAAAAAATCCATCAAATGGAAATTTATTGCTGTAGTTATTCCTGTTCTGTTTTATATCATGCAAATATATACCACATAGGAAATGCTGGGATCTGGCTGTATTCCAGTGGAAGAGCATTCTATAATGCGTCTTTAAACTTTTAGACAGAATATCCACTATGAATGCCTTCTGTCACCAGAGTGGAATGGTTTATATAAATCTCCCTGGCTTTGGGGAATTAATATGTTCTGAGCTGAACATTACCTCAAAACTCTCCACATTATTCAAAAATCTCTTTCCCTTATGTTGTTTCCCATCTCCTACTAACTCTAAAACATCTCTCAAATCTGTTCTCTTCTCTTCCTCTCTAGCTCCCCAGCTCAAACTGGCATCATCCATCCTGGACAGTTGCTGAAGCCTCCTGGTGGTGTCTCTGCCCCGCTTCTAATCCACTCTTTGGACAGGGTGAACTTTCAAAATATACATCTGACCATGGACCTCCAGCTCTTACCTCTCCCTGCTCGTAACTTTTCAATCCTTTAACCCATCCCCCATGGCCCTGAACGTGCTGGCTGCCTCCTCTCCTCGCTATTCAGTCTCACTTGGACCATACCCCCTTGCTCATGTGTCCTGGCCATGGTGAATTTCTTTTACTCCCACTGCTATAGCCTCTTTGCGATACTGTTCTCTCTGCCAAGGATGCTCTCTCTTTCCTTTTCTCTTTCACCAGTTCATACCAATTCGCCTCTCAGTGACTAGTCAACTCAAAAGTCACATTTTCAGGGAAGACTTTCCTCATCCTCAGACTGAACCCAATCTTCCTGTTAGAGGCTTTGAGAGCACAATGTGCTTTTCTTCCAGTGATCACATTGTGGCTTTATATTTATTTGAGAGATTATTATGATTGATGTCTGCTTCTCTCACTACTCTATAAAATGATACGACAGAAGAGCTTTATTTGTCTGGGATGACCATCTGGTCCCTTTGAGAGGGAACATAGCAGGCTCTCAATAACTATTGATTGAATGAGTGATTGAGTTAATTCATTAATTAATTACAAGCCAGTTTCCCTTAGTGAACTGGAGCAAAAGCCTGTCTGAGAATTGGGATGAAATTTCAACATAAAACTCAGGGGATACCGTGTAGAGGAATCCTGTTTGCTATAGAAACAGTGGTTGTTTTCATGTCAGGCCTCGGTAGCAAGTATTGCTGAGTTGATGTGCAACACACTGAACTAATATGCACAGAGCATGGTGGTCACAAGTGCCGAATCTGGAGCCAGACCGTCTGGGTTCAAATCCTGGCTCTCTAGTTACCAGCTGTGGGAACTTGTGCTGCCAAAGCTACTCATCTGTTCCTTTCCTTTCTTCCTTTCTCTTTTAGTGGAAGAGGAGTCCTTGCTCTTCAGAATGAATAATCTTCCTCCTGCTTTCTTGATGCCAGCTCCTCAGGGACCTCCCTTGGTCAATAATCCCTTTTCCCTCCTCTGTCTTCAATCTTTCCCTCTCTTTTGGCTTCTTCTAAACAGTGCTTACATTTAATGAAACATTTCTCATCTTTAAAAGCCCCTTTCTTGATCCTTCTTTCCATCTCCTGACTTTTCTCTCCTCCACATCTAGGCTTCTTGAAAGAGTTGTCTACTCTCTTTATATTACTCTCATCACCTGTCACAACTACTCTACTGAAATACCTGTGATCAAGGCAAAAAATGACCTTCATTTTTCAAAACTATGTTAAAAAATTTTAGGGCTTATCTGAGTTTTAACATCTTTGCAGCATTTGACACTGTTAACCACTTCCTTCTTTTCAAAAACCTTTTCCTTGATTCCCTGGATAACATATGCTTGGGGTTTCCTTCCCATTATTGATTGCCCCCTCTCAATCTCCTCTATTGGATGAGCCTCCGTTACTTATCTTTTAATGCCTTTGTTCCTCAAAGATCTGTCCTTTCAGATTCTCTCTCTCCCTTGGTGCCCTTCTAGTGAAAATTAGGAACCATTTCCCAAGAATAAAAATTCACAAACACACACAGGCACACAACAATTTGTGGGGATTTACAGACTTCCTAAAATTCCCTTTGTTCATATTTTATATGCTGATAATTCCCAAATATGTACCTTCATCCCAGACTTCTTCTCTGTGATTCGTCCCAGCAGATCCGATTAGTTACTAGGTTATCTCCGCCTGGATGTTTCCCAGACACTTCTAAATTAGCAAGAGCAAAACTGAACTAACCATCTTTTACCCTCAAACCTAGTTCTCTAGCCACGTCCCTATTTTAGTAATTGTAAACACAATTTGTCCAGTCCTAGTCTAGCCAAATTTTGAGTTATCTTTGAGTCTTTCCTTCCCCTCACCATCACATTCAAACAGTTGCCATGTCCTGGTCATTGTCCCTCTTCAGTGTGTCTATGACCTCTCCATGCCTCAGCATCTCCATTACCCCCATATGAGCACAGACCACTGTAATCCTCTGTGTGAACCAAGGTAACATCCTACTCATTGGTCTTGATATTGCTTATTTTCCTGTAATTTGTTCTTTGTACTTCAAGACAAAGGTTTCCTTCAGAAGAGAAACCATGTCAATCCCAAGGCATCCTACTCTCCTTTGGATAAATTCAGAACTTGTCCATTCTTTTCACTCCTTCCCACCTCCCTAAGAAACCCAGATGCTATACCCATACTGACTGTTTTTTGATTAGTGGATATGCCCTGGTCTGTCTTCCCCTGGACCATTCTACATACCATTTCCTCTCCCTTGAACTCCTTTCTCTTTACTATTCCCAATCGTCTAATTACCTTTTAATATTCCTTCAAGTTTCTAGGCTTTAGCCATAGCAACCTTGTTTTACCCTAACATATTCTTTGTGTAAGTTACTTTGTTTCGTTTTTTAGTTTTACAACAAAATTGAGAGGGAAGTATAGAGACTTCCTGTATATCCCCCGCCAGACACAGCCATAGCATCTCCCATTATCCATATCATTCACAAGAATGGTACATTTTTTAACCAAGGATGAACCTACATTGACACATCATAATCATCCAAAGTCTGTAGTTTACATTAGGTTTCACTCTAGGTGTTGTACATTCTATGGGTTTGGACAAAGGTATAGTGACATATATCCATTATTATAATATACACAGTGTTTTCATAGCCCTAAAAATCCTGTGAGCTCTACTTATTCATTCCCCACCCCCAGCAACCACTGATTTTTTCATTATCTCCATAGTTTTACCTTTTCCAGAATGTCATATAATCGGAATCATACAGTGTATGGTCTCTTCAGATTGGCTTCTTTCATGTACTAATATGCATAGTTCTTCCATGTCTTTTCATGGCTTGACAGCTCATTTCTTTTCAGTGTTAAATAATATTCCATTGTCTGGATGTACCACAGTTTATTTATCCATTCACCTACCGAAGAACATCTTGGTTGCTTCTAGTTTGGGCACTTGTGAACAAAACTGATATAAATATCCACATGAAGGTTTTTGTGTGGACATAAGTTTTAATCTCCCTTAGGTAAATATCAAGGAGCTTGATTGCTGGATCATATGGTAAAGTATCTTTAGTTTTGCGAGAAACTGTCAAACTGTCTTCCAAAGTGGCTTTACCGTTGTGCATTCCCACCAGCAATGTAGGAGAGTTCCCATTGCTCCACATTCTCGCCAGCATTTAGTGTTGTCAGTGTTTGGGATTTTGGCCATTCTAATACATATGTAGTGGTATACCATTGTTTTAATTAGCATTGCCCTGATGATGTATGATATATGGCACCTTTTCATATTCATATTTCTCATTTGTTTATCTTCTTTGGTGAAGTATCTGCTAAGGTCTTTGGCTCATTTTTTAGTCAGGTTATTTGTTTTCTTGCTGTTGAATTTTAAGAGTTCGTTGTACATTTTAGGTAACAGTCCTTTTTCAGATCTGTCTCTTGCAAATATGATCTCCTAGTCTGCAGTCCATCTTCTCATTCTCTTGATATTGTCTTTCACGGAGCAGAAATTTTTAATTTTAATGAGGCCCAGCTTATCAATTATTTCTTTCACGGAGTTGTTTCTAAAAGGCATCACCA
Source organism: Equus asinus (assembly GCF_041296235.1). Taxonomy (NCBI): domain Eukaryota; kingdom Metazoa; phylum Chordata; class Mammalia; order Perissodactyla; family Equidae; genus Equus; species Equus asinus. The sequence goes on along the minus strand of NC_091801.1, from coordinate 20,489,619 downwards.
TACCCAGTGTTATCTAGATTTTCTCTTATGTTATCTTTTAAGAGTTTTCTCATTTTGTGTTTTACATTTAGGTCTATGATCCATTTTGAGTTGATTTTTGTGAAGGTTGAAAGGTCTGCGTCTACATTCATTTTTTTGCTTGTGGATGTCTAGTTATTTCAGCACCATTTGTTGAAGAGACTGTCCTTGTGTATTGTATTGCATTTGCTCCTTTGTCAAAGAACAATTGACTATATTTATGAGGGTAAATTTCTGGGCCCTCTATTCTGTTCCAAGTAAATTACATTCTTATGATATGTTTTCCCATTAGAACCTCAGTCCTATGAGGATGGAGGTATGTCTCTCTTGTTCACTGCTTTCTCCTCATCACTCAACATAGCACCTGGAGATAGTAGGTATGTGTGAAATATGTGTTGAATTTTTTTGCATTTTATTGAGGTGATGATAGTTTATAACATTGTGAAATTTCAGTTGTACGTTATTCTTTGTCAGTCATCATATATATGTGTCCCTTTACTCCTTATGCCCATCCGCCAATCCTCTTCCTCTCTAGTAGTCATTAATCTGTTCTCTTTGCCCATGTGTTTGTTTATCTTCCACACATGAGTGAAATCATGTGGTGTTTCTCTTTCTCTATCTGGCTTATTTCATTTAACATAACACCCTTGAGGTCCATCCATGTTGCTGCAAATGGAATGAGTTTTGTCTTTTTTACGGCTGAGTGTTATTCCTTTGTATATGTATACCATATCTTCTTTACCATTCATCTGTTGATGGGCATTTGGGTTGCTTCTACTTGCTGGCTATTGTGAATAATGCTGCAATGAAGCTAGGGGAGCATAAGTCTCTTTGAATTGTTGGTTTCAAGTTCTTTGGATAAATACCCAGTAGTGGGATAGCTGGGTCATACAGTATTTCTATTCTTAATTTTTTGAGAAATCCCCATACTGTTTTCCATAGTGGCTGCACCAGTAAGCATTCCCACCAGCAGTGTATGAGGGTTCCCTTTTCTCCACATCCTCTCCAATATTTGTTATTTTTTGTCTTGGTAATTTTAACCATTCTAACGAGTGTAAGGTGATATTTCATTGTAGTTTTGATTTGCATTTCCCTGATGATTAGTGATGTTGAACATCTTTTCATGTACCTATTGGCCATATGATTATCTTACTTGGGAAAATGTCTGTTCATATCTTCTGACCATTTTTTGATTGGGTTGTTTGTTTTTTTGCTGCTAAGTTATGTCAGTTCTTTATATATTTTGGAGATTAACCCTTATTTGGTGTATGATTTGCAAATATTTTCTCCCAGTTGGTGGGTTCTCTTTTTGTTTCTTTCCTGGTTTCCTTTGCCTTGCAGAAGTTCTTCAGTCTGATGAAGTCCCATTTGTTTATTTTTTCTTTCATTTCCCTTGTCCAAGTAGACATTTGAAAAGATGCTTTTAAGACCTATGTCAAAGAGTGTACTGCCTATATTTTCTTCTAGCAGTTTTATGGTTTCACATCTTACCTTCAAGTCTTTAATCCACTTTGAATTAATTTTTGTGTATGGTGAAAGATAATGATCCACTTTCATTCTTTTGCATGTGATTGTCCAGTTTTCCCAACACCATTTATTGAAGAAACTCTTCTTTCTCCATTGTATGTTCTTGGCTCCTTTGTTGAAGATTAGCTCTCTGTAGATGTGTGGTTTTATTTCTGAGCTTTCAATTCTGTTCCATTGGTCTGTGTCTTTTTTTCGCCAGTACCGTGATGTTTTGATTACTACAGCTTTGTAGTATATTTTGAAATCAGGGATTGTGATGCCTCCTGCTTTGTTCTTTTTTTCTCAGGATTGCTTTAGTTATTCAGGGTCATTTGTTGACCCACAAGATCCTTTGTTCTATTTCCATGAAGAATGTCATTGGGATTCTCATTGAGATTACATTGAATCTGTAGATTGCTTTAGGTAGTTTGGACATCATAACTATGCTTATTCTTCCAATCCGTGTGCACGGAACATCATTCCATTTCTTTCTGTCATTGTCAATTTCTTTCAATAATGTCTTATAGTTTTCATTGTATAGGTCTTCCACCTCGTTGGTTAAATTTATTCCTAGATATTTCATTCCTTTTGTTGCTATTTTAAGTGGGATTGTATTCTTGAGTTCTCTTTCTATTAATTCATTATTATAATGTAGAAATGAAACTGATTTTTGTAAGTTGATTTTATACCCTGAAACTTTACTGTAGTTGTTGATTATTTCTAACAGTTTTCCAATAGGTTCTTTTGGGTTTCGTACATATATAATCACGTCGTCTGTAAAGAGAGAGGGTTTCACTTCTTCCTTGCCAATTTTATTTCTCTTACTTGCCTAATCGCTCTGGCCAAAACCTCCAGTACTATGTTGAATAAGAGTGGTGAGAGTGGGCACCCTTGTCTTGTTCCTGTTCTCAGATGGATGGCTTCCAGGTTTTCCTCATTGAGTATGGTGTTGGCTGTGGGTTTGTCATATAAGGTCTTTATTACGTTGAGGTACTTTCTTTCTATACCCATTTTATGGAGAGCTTTTATCATAAATGGATGTTGGATCTTGTCAAATGCCTTCTCTGCATCTATTGAGATGATCATTTGGTTTTTATTCCTCACTTTTTTGATGGGGTGTATCACATTGATTGGTTTGCGGATGTTGAACCATCCCTGCATCACTGGTGTAAATCCCACTTGATCATGATGTATGATTCTTTTAATGTATTGCTCTATTTAGTTTGCCAATATTTTGTTGAGGATTGTTGCACATATGTTCGTCAGTGATATTGGCCAACAACTTTCCTTCTTTGTATTTTCCTTGTCTGGATTTGGGATGAGGGTGATGTTGGCCTCATAGAATGAGTTAGGAAGTATTCCACCTTCTTCATTTTTTGGGGTATAGTTTTAGAGGGCTGGTATTAAATCTTTGAATGTGTGGTAGGGTTCTCCTGAGAAGCCATCTGGTCCTGGACTTTTATTTTTGGGGAGGTTTTTGATTATTGTTTCCCTGTCTTTACCTGCTTTTGGTCTATTCAGATTCTCTGTTTCTTCTTGATTCACAGTTTTGGGACATTATATGAGTCAAGAATTTGTCCATTTCTTCTAGATTGTCCTTTGTTGACATATAGTTTTTCTTAGTATTCTCTTATGTTCCTTTGTGTTTTTGTGGTATCCATTGTAATTTCTCCTCATTCATTTCTAATTTTATTTATTTGAAACTTTTCTCTTTTTTTCTTAATGAGTCTGGCTAACCATTCCTCAATTTTGTCTGTCTTCTCAGAGAACCAGCTCTTAGTTTCATCGATCCTTTCTACTATTTTATTGATTTCTATTTCATTTATTTCTGCTCTAATTTTTATTATTCCCCTCATTCTGCTGACATTTGGCTTTGTTTGTTCTTCTTTTCCTAGTTCTGTTAGGTGTAGTTTAAGATTGCTTATTTGAGATTTTTCTTGTTTGTTAAAGTGGGCCTGTATTGCTGTGAATGTCCCTCTTAGGACCACTTCTGCTGCATCCCATATGAGTTGGTATGCTGTATTTTCATTGTCATTTGTCTCCAGATATTTTTTAATTTCTTTATTGATCCATTGGTTGTTCAGTAGCATGTTATTCAGTCTCCACATGTTTGTCACTTTCCCACTTTTTTCTTGTAATTGATTTCTGTTTTTTTAGCATTATGGTGGCAAAAGATGTTAGATATGATTTGAATCTTCTTAAATTTACTGAGGCTTGCCTTGTTTCCCAACATATGGTTTATCCTTGAGAATGTTCCATGTGCACTTTGAGGAATGTGTATTCTGCTGATTTTGGATGGAGTGTTCTCTACATATTAAGTCCATGTGGTCAGCTTTTTCATTTAATTCCACTATTGCCTTGTTGAATTTCTGTCTGGATGATCTATCCATTCATGTAAATGTGGTATTGAGGTCCCCTACTATTGTTGTCTTGCTGTTAATTTCTCATTTTAGATCTGTTAATAGTTGCTTTATGCACTTTGGTGCTCCTATGTTAGGTACATATATATTTATAGGGTTATGTCCTCTTGGTGAAGTGTCCTTTTTATCATTATGTACTGCCCCTCTTTGTCTCTCATTGTCTTTTTTTATCTTGAAGTCTATTTGTCTGATATAAGTTTGACAACACCTGCTTTCTTTTGTTTGCCATTAGCTTGCAATATTGTCTTCCATCCCCTCACTCTGAGCCTGTGTTTGTCTTTAGAGCTGAGATATGTTTCCTCAAGGCAGCATATTGTTGGATCCTGTTTTTTAATCCATGCAGCTACTCTGTGTATTTTGATTAGAGAATTCAATCCATTTACTTTTGGAGTAATTATTGATATATGAAGGCTTAATACTGCCATTTTATCACTTGTTTTACAGTTGTTCTATATTTTCCTTATTTTTTGTCCCACGTATTTCAGACTGCCAGTTCAGTTTGGTGCTTCTCTATGATGGTTTTCTCAGTTTCCCCTTTATTTATCATTTGTGCCTCTGTTCTGAATTTTTGTTTAGTGGTTACCATGAGGTTTGTATAAAAGATCTCATAGATGAGATAGTCCATTCTCTGGTAGCCTCTTATTTCCTTAGTCTAAGCAGGTTCCATCCCTTTCCTCTTCCCTCTAAGTTCCCGTTGTCACAACTTATTCTGTTTTGTGTTGTGAGTTTGTAATTAAAATAAAGTGGTTATAATTATTTTTTATTCTTTCCTTCCCTTTATCTTTAATGCTATAATTAAGCATTTGCCAACCTGTTCTGATAGAGAGTGGCCATTTTCTGATTTTGTCTGTCTATTTGTCTCCTTGCTCAAGGCTTCGGAAACCCTTCTTTTTTTCAGATATGAGGGCCTTCTTGATCATTTCTTGGAGGGGGGAATCTTGTAGCAATGAACTTCCTCAACCTTTGTTTATCTGGGAAGGTTTTTATTTATCCATGATATCTGAAGGATAGTTCCATTGGATGGAGTATTCTTGGCCGAAAGTTTTTGTCTTTCAGAATTTTGACTATATCATTCCTAACCTGTAAGGTGTCTGCTGAGAAATCTCCTGAAAGACTGATTGGGGTTCCTTTGTAGATTATTTTCTTCTGCCTTGCTGCCCTTAATATTTTTCCTGTCATTGACTTTTGCCAGTTTTACTAATATATACCTTGGAGAAACTCATTTTACATTGATGTAATTAAGAGTTCTATTAGCTTTGTTTATACATAATTCCAGCTCCTTCCCCAGATTTTGGACGTTCTCAGCTATTATTTCTTTGAACAAGCTCTCTGCTGCTTTCTCCCTCCTTTCTCCCACTGGAATACCTGTAATCCTATGTTACATTTCCTAATTGAGTTGGATACTTTCCAGAGAATTTTTTCATTTCTTTTTAGTCTTATTTGTCTCTCCTCCATCTGCAGCATTTCTGTATTTCTGTCCTCTAAATTACTGATTCTGGCCTCCATAATATCAGCTCTATTTTTTAAGGACTCCACATTTTCCATTATCTCACTCATTGCATTTTTCATCTTCAAGATTTCTGATGTTTTTGTAGTTTCAGTCTCTTTTGTGAAGAATTCCCTCTGTTCATTAATTTTATTCCTGAGATCATTTAACTGTCTCTCTGAGTTTTCTTGTAATTCATTGAGTTTCTTTATGACAACTAGTTTGAATTCTCTGTCTTTAGGTTTTAAATTTCTGTGACTTCAGGATTGATTTCTGGGTACTTGTCATTTTCCTTCTGGTCTACAGTGTTAATATACCTCTTCATGCTATTTGATGTGGTGGACTTTTGCTGTCTCATACTGGTAGTATCTGGTTGCAGATTTCACCTGCTGCCACTCAGGCAGGAAGGAGCTGTGTTTTCTGAGCCCTCTGCAGCCCCTAACATATGTACCTGTCCATTAGAAGCTGTGGTCACAGGGCTCATCTGTCTTTGCCTGCTGGCCACTGCTGCTTTACACATGTATGTACAGGCACTCCAGTGGGAATCCTCTGCTCTGGTCAACTGGCTGAACTGGTGTACCAGGGGAAGGTGTGGAGGGGCACTTTATTTCACATGCATGATTCCACGCACCCCTGCTATGCACTCACTGCTGCCCACTTGAGTTGGTCGGCTTGGTGTCTTAGCTGCCTTTGTATGGAGCATTCCCAGAGGCTGGGAGGCAACTCCAAGAATGCAAGCATTCCCATGGAAGGCTGCCTTTGCCCCCTTCTCTTCTCAGTGTCACCTGCTGGCTGCCACACAAGGTCCTATGCCCAGATTGCTGCCACTCGGAAGGGAAAGAAGATTTCCTTAGCTCCTTCCACTGCCTCCTGGGGGTTCCAGCACCCCACCTTCAGACATTTGGCTATGTGTATCTCTCAGAAGTCTATTGTGTTGTGTGAATGTCCTCTCTTGGTTTATGAATGTCCTTTTTGTTGTATCTTAAGGGGAAGAGATGAAGGGAAGAGCTCACTCTGCCATGGTGCTGACCTTGAATTTTTGACTAATGTGCTAGATTGTGTATTCTAATACAGAATCTAAGTCCTATGAGACAAAGGAAAAATATCATACTGAGGGAGACAGGGGAAGTCTCATGGAGGAAGTGGATCTCGATGAAACAGCTGTGTTTGCACTGATGGAGAGAAGAGATGAGATCTCCAGGTAGGGGGAAGAGCTCAAGCAAAAGCAAAAGATAAAGAAGAAAGACTGAGTTTGGCATTATGAGGATATCAGACTAACTGAATTAAATTACTCAGGAAGGAAGCTAGTGGGAAATAATGTTGAAGTGTATTCTCTGGGTATGAATGGGGCATAAGTGATTAACCTCACCTGTGGACACAGTTCCCTAAGATAAGAGATAAATCTTAGATGACAATTACAGGAACTCTTGGGGGAATGGGAAGTCATTTATGAATATGTAAAGGTTTGGCCTTATATAGATTTCTAGAAGTAATTAATTCTAGCCTAAGGCTCTTAGATGAATCAGACCCCTTTTGTCCACAGTGAGCAAAGATTGTATGGAAATAGAAGGATCGTGGTATACGCACATTGTGCCATCATCTAAATGTGCATATCAACACAGCCTGTCAATTTCAGTTCCTCTCCCACAATCAGCCCAGAGGACTGCAGAGGAGGTAAAATTCAAACAGTCTCCAGGATTGAGGAACTAATTTGGGAAGCAGGAGAAGACTGAGGTACCTGACAAATTCAATAAATGAGAACACTTTTTGACTTGGATTATTTTGGTGGCTTGTAACTACCACTCCAGGTTTTATACCTAGAGATTCAGCTAATCACTTTCAAATTGCCCCAAAGTAATAATGACTACCTATATATAATGAATATTAAAACTAGGCAATATTTTATTTTAAAATACATGCCTATAATTGCAAACAATTCAGATAGCAAAATTCTCTTTCTAACTATTAGCTTTTCTTAAAAATAAAAGCATCAAAATGATGATTATGACAACTCTTGCCAGGGGTTGGCAGTGCAGATTTTAACAAAAAGGAGATTTTTCACTCACCAGCTTAGCTACTGGTGCCATCTAGTGACAAATCCAATTGATAAACTAAGATGGGTTGAGAAAATGTACTTCAAAGAGTTTGATACAATCTTTTCTTTAATATCTCTACTTAATGATACCACAAAGAAGAAAACTGGGTATTCATAATACTTATAATTTGAAAGCTATCAAAGGGAAGAAACAGAAAAAATATAACATGTATTTCAAGGGAAAAACATTTAAAGGTATAGCTGTTTACACTGAGATTAAATAGTGACTTATAAAGCAAATAAGCAAAGATTTTGGAATCATTCTTGTTATACTAAAGATTAAACATAGAAATAATGACAAATTGTTAAAAGTTCTCGCTTCTCTGGGAATATTATATACAAAGAAGTATTAATGTATTTTTATTTATTTATTTATTTAAATTTTTTATTGAGGTATTAACTGGTATATAACATTATATTAGCTTCAGGTGTACAACATAATAATTTTGTATTTTTAAATTGAGAGGTGTGGTTGGATGGAAACCTAAGTCTTATCTGGAATACAAAATATTTCATCATCATCATTAGGAAGTAGAATGTTTAAAGTTCCAAATTTGAAACCCCATGACTTTCTGTAAAACAAATGTTTGGAACTATTTCGCTGGGTGAGCTTGTCCTGAGTCATTGCTACTTTCCTGTCTCATTCATCTTATGAACAATGGCTTTTCCAAATAGACAACTGAGTAATGGTTGGAGCCATCCACAGGAAGTAAGGAACCCCCACCTCACTATATCTTCATTTCACATTGGTTTTATAAAGGTGATTTATAGTTCAAATCATTTGCATATTTGTTTACTTATTTAGTCAATGATTAATTCCTTAAATATTCATTAAACAACTATTGCACATAGGCCATTTTGTTCAGGATGATGAAATCATAGTCCTTGTTCTCAAGGAACTACCAGTGAGAGAAAGCAAGAATAGCATTTGCTGATATAAGGCTAAGTAACAGAAATATAAATAAGGATTTCAGAACTTCAGAGGCAAAAGAAATCCCAGCAAGTTGAGAAGTCAGGAAGAGTGAGAATATTTTACAACATTGCCATTTAACTTAAGCATTGAAAAAAGGATAAGATTTCAATGGAGAAAATTAGATACCATCATGAAACTGCAAATATGGTGGACTAATAAGTAACCAGTTTACCTGAAGCATGCATTAGTATTGCTTACCAAAGGGATATTAGGCTCTAAAAGAAAGACTTTATTTGGTAAATAGAGCCCTATGAAAATTGTGAAAAAGAAAGTGAGTTTACTAGAGTAGTGTTTTTGGAAAGTTAACAGAGTGGCCACATATATCCATCTGGCAAATAAGATGGGGAATAAAGAAGAGAGTCCAGAAGTGGGGTGGCTAGTAGAGAGGCTATTCTTACAGGACTGAAGGAGGAATGGAAAAGAGGAGACAAACTAGATGTTGCCGAGGTGGAATTGGTAGAACTTAGTGACCACTTGGACTTAAGGAAAGAAGAGAGGATATAGGGCAAGAGTTAAAGTCAATTCACTTCTTAAGCCTGGGTGACTGGAATTACGTAAAATTGACAGGTAGATGAAAGACAGGAGAGAAAACTAGCTTGCAAGAAAATGTTGTACTGACAAACATAAAAAAGAAACCTAGTTCACAGTATCAAAATTATATATTGTACTTAGAGTCACAGGACATGAGATCTGGAAGAGATCTCTGAATAATAAAGTTCCATTCCCATGAAGGCAGAATCCAAGACAAATATCTTTAACAGGGACAAGGAGATGGTGATTACCTAAATATGTCCAAGGATGAGGCGCTCAGTACATCACCAGGCCAAGCATTTCTACTTTTGGATATTCTATTTATTAAAACATGTTTTCCTCTGTTTAACTAAACCTTTACTCTCTGTGATTTCTTCTTTGTTTACCTTAGTCCTGTTCAGAACAAAACAAAACATTCTCCTTTACCAGATGTCTTTTCTGTCATTTCACAACAGTTATGTTCCTCTTTTTATACAATGTTCAGTTCCTTAATCTATTCCTCATGCAAAATTATTTACGCTTACCTTGCCATCTTGATGATCCCTTTCTGGAAGCTCTTAAAAATGTGCATTTCTCTCAGAAATATCAAATCTACAATTGAGAAAATCCTCAAGATATATCTTGTGTGTGCCTGACTGCAGAGCCCACGTTCGTGACCAACACACAGACTTCCTCCTTGAATATACAACTACAGATTGAAACCTTCTCCTTGAGAAAAACCAAAATTATAGATATGAAAAGATACTACTTAATTTAAGGACTACTTAATTTAAGGAGAGCACTTGACTTAAGAGGGACTTTCCTTAGCTTTTTAGCAATACTTTATAGCCAATGCTGATTGCAGGGCCCTGAGATTACAAACAGAGTTTAAATAGCGATCCTTATTGGACATCCACAGGCATCCTGGTGTTGGAGAAAAAACATCTATTACTCAAGGTCAAGAAACTTCAGGAAGAGTCTTAGCTCTATCACTATTTAGGACTGGGGCCTTTGAGTTTTAGTTTCTTCTTTTTCTAAAATGAGGATAAACATATCCGTATCTCACATCCATATAAGTCTCAAAATCAAAACAGAACAATGTATGTGAAGTAAATTGTACAAGTGTTCCACGATTGTAAGAAGTTAACTGTGCAGATAAGAGAACTGAGGCACAGAGTTGAGTGTCTTATACAAGGTTCCCCCAGATTAGAGGTTCTGTGCACTTTAGAACCATGGAGTCTGTGCTGGAATGGGGTGGAGGGAAGCTCCTCCAGTCACACCATTGAAGAGAATGAAAGTGTGATTAAACCATGCTCACCTTTATCCCTACCATTGCCAGTCACTCAGGCCTATTGCTTCCATCCCTCCCCACAATACCCTTCTGTAATTCTCCATTGTAATTGCCTTCATTCACCTTTTCAAGTTCTATCTGTTGGCTCACTTGACCATTAAACAAATGGAGTAGCTACTATACTCCAAGCACAATGCTAGCCACTGGAAAAGTAGAGATGAATAAAAATTGATTCCAGCCTGCTAGGAGTTCACAGTCTCTTTTTAAAAGGCAGTCTTACACCCATCAGGATAACTAGAATAAAAAACCAGACAATAAAATTGTTGGCGAATATGTGGAGGAATCGGAACCCCCATACACTGCTGGTGGGAATTTAAATTGTGCAGCCAGGGCCAACCCGGTGGCGCAGAGGTTAAGTTCACACATTCCGCTTCTCGGTGGCCTGCGGTTCGCTGGTTCGGATCCGGGGTGCAGACATGGCACCGCTTGGCACGCCATGCTGTGGTAGGCGTCCCATCTATAAAGTAGAGGGAGATGAGCACGGATGTTAGCTCAGGGCCAGTCTTCCTCAGCAAAAAGAGGAGGACTGGCAGTAATTAGCTCAGGGCTAATCTTCCACAAAAAAATAAAAAATAAAATCGTGCAGCCACTTTGAGAAACAGTCTAGAAGCTCCTCAAATGATTGAACATAGAGTTACCATATGACCCAGTAATTCCACTCGTAAATATATACTCAAGAATTAAAAACATATGTTCACACAAAAACTTATACATGAATGTTTATGGAAGAGTATTAGTAATAGCTAAAAAGTGGAAACAACCCAAATGTCCATCAACAGATGAATGGATAAACATAATGTGGTGTATCCATACAATAGAATATTATTCAACCATTAAAAGAAAGGAAGTACTGATACATGCTAATACTCAGATGAACTTTGAAAACATTATACTAAGTGAAAGAAATCAGTCACAAAGTCCACAGATTATATGATTCTACTCATATAAAAGCCCAGAATAGAGAGAGCAGTATAGACAGAAAGTAGATTAGTGGTTGCTTGGGGCTGAAAGTGGGGACAGGGTTGGGGGAGGTAGGAGGAGGTGATAGCTAAAAGGTATAGGGCTTCCTTTTAAGATGATGGAAATGTTCTAAAAGGGATTGTGGTGATGGTTGCACATACCTGTGAATACACTAAAAACCACTGAAATTGTACCCTTCAAATGGATGAATTGTATTGTACGTGAATTATATCTCAATAAAACTGTTTGTTTTTAAAAAGCAGATCCAAGTAATTGCTGTAAAGAATTTTAATTGTCACAATTAAAGTCTAGAGTCCATCAAGGACAGCAAGGAGGGAATTCAACTTGAGGATCGGGGAAGATTTTATAGAAAAGTGATGATATGGCTGAGACTTGAAATATGAGTGGGTGTTTATTGTCCCCAGTGATCCTCTTCCAATCAATTATTTATGCTGCTGCCACAGTGATCTTTGAAAAATTAAAATCAGAACATGCTAGACAGGGGCACACTGGGGTCTTCTAAGGAACTGCTAATGTTCTATTTCTTTCTGTGGGTATAGGGTACATGAATGTTATTTTCCTGTATATAAAGACGACATACATTCATTAGAATAGATGATATATTGCAAGAGAAAAATTCTCATTATATTACCACTCTGCCTAAAATCACTCAATGGCTCCACACCACCAACATAGCAGAGGTTCAGCTGCTTGGTACACCCTGGCCTTGTTCCACATCATATCCTCAGTTACTTGCCCAGTGCCTGCACATAGTAAGCCTAGAGATTTAGGTTGTCTCAGAGCCTAGGACTATGACTTGGGTGCAGGCAGATTATTTGGGAGGCGATCCCAGGAAGCAAGAGTGAGGGAGAGGCAAGCTAGGAGGAAAAGCACATAGAGGGGTGCATTATTAAGGTTGCTACTGTAGGCAAGGGGGCTTTAGCTCCACCAACATCTCTGAAAAGCATATAAAATGCCTCCCACAGTTGTCCACCTGAAGGACAGGAGGTTGGCACATGCTTGCTTCTGTACCCCGTGGCCACTAACTTAAGGACAGGCCAGACAGACTCCCAAGGGATCAGAGAAGGCCCTGAGTCAGAAAATAGAGAGTAGGAAGATGTGGTGCACATTTGATGTGGGAGCCACGGTTGTGGATGAGTCTGAGCTTTCATAGAGTTTCTCTCAACAGCTGTGGCAGAAATTAGAAGTGTACCAACAGAGATGTGCCACGGGACAGCAGAGGCTTCTGCTATATACTTGTTCCATGAATGAATGAATTTCCCCATTTTCTCCACAGACACATTTGCTCCATCTATAGTTAACTACTTGCAGTTCCCTGAGAATGAAAATACTATGCTTTTCCTACCCATATCTCTGTTTTTACAGATTCTAATTATTTGCATGTTTCTCGCCCATTAAGACTAGCACAGTACCTGAAAGATGGTAAGGACTCAGTAAATGTTAAAAGAAAGGCTGAATGAATCTCACGGCTATTTAATATTTCAGGTTTTCTAGAAAACAGGAGCAGTAGTTTTCAAAGTTTTGGTCTCAAGATGCCTCTACCCTCTTAAAAATTATTGAAGACCCCAAAGAGCTTTTATGTGAATTTTTGTCTATCAAAATCTACCACAGAAGAAATTGAAGCTGTGATATATTAAAAATATGTCATAAAAACATCACGTTAGCATAAATCACATATTTTTATGAAAAATAGCTATATGTAGTGACAAATTTGGCATTGTTCTATATTTTTGAAAATGTCTTTCATGTCTGGTTTAATAGAAGACAGCTGGATTCTCATATCTGCTTGCTCATCAATCTGATGGATGTTGTTCTGGTTGAAGTGTAGGAATAAAATCCAGCTTCACACAGATGTGTAGTTGGAAAAGGAAGGTATATTTTATAGCCTTTTTAGGTAATTTGAATATTCATTGAAACTACACCAAAACTCATTGAAAAGTAGTTTCTTAAGGATTGGGCTCAATGTAGAAGAAGAAACTACTTTTAACATCATGCTTTGGTCATTTGGAAAATATTGATTCACTGAGTTATACAAATTTTTCAAGTGTTCAGAGACTATTATACAATATCAAAAAGTCGTATTTGTTAATATCACCACCTGTCTCATCAGAAAATTCTTTAACTATTAGGAGGCTGTCACACCCACAATGGTGAATTCCAGTTTTCAAAAATTCTAACTTTCATTTGAAAGCTCAAATTTTATCCCCACCAACGAATACTGTGAGCTGTTTTCCTTAAAGTGATAGATTCATTTTGTTCAATTTTTGAAGAAATTGTCTGCCAAATGTCTTAGTTTGAATAACCAAAGTTTATCAGTCATTCTTTCAAGTGAAAATGGTGTTCCTTGTGCTCAAAAGTCTAGATTTAATAAAGCTAATGCTTCTTCCTGCTCCTTTAAGGTCATCTTTAAGTAAATTTCAACTGGCGCTTTCTCCTTTCACTGCTGTGTGTAGAGTTGAAGAACACAACGGCAAATAAAAAACAGTTAGATCCCACTATCTTTGATTCACACAGTTTTGCCCTATTGGTTTTGCACCATTAATGCAAACGTCACCCTAGTAAAAAAAAGTCCCCTAATATCTTGGCATTATTATGACAGTTGTTTTGGCCTCAGGGAACCCCAGAGTCTCCAGGACGCCCAGAGTTCCACAAATGATGCTTTGGGAACTGCTGATGTAGAGTTGTAGTGTGCCATAAGTTATTTGCATCCTTGAAAAGAATTTCAAGAGTTTATTAAGCTAGGCACATTCAAAGAGGATCAAAATCATGATCTAACACCACCTAACTACTTAGTCCATCCCAGTAGGGCATCTTCATCAATCCTGGCCCATTTTGCTGCACCCAGACTTGTCAGTTAGAAGTCCAGCTTACTATCTGACATACACAGTGTCCAACCCAAAACAACAAATGAAAATAACCAGGAAAGAGAAGCAGAAGGTATTTTAACATTCTAAAACACGCAGCTTCACTGCCCATGGGTTCAAGAATCATTGGTTTGCAATGAAGTTCTTCTTGAACAGCTCAGCTGCTTTTAGATGAAGACAAAGAAAGAGAAACCAATGAATGGGGACTTTGGCCATACTCAGATTTGAGTTCTAATCCATTCCTATGGACCAGATTGAAATGAGGCAGCAGTAATCATTTCTAAGGGAGGATAAAGTCAAAGGCCAGACCTGAACTTTCTCCTTCTAATGCTTTCCTTGGAGTGTTCTGTGTTTTCAGGAAGAAAGGTCATTCCTCTTAGCAAGGACAGAAAGAAAGGAAAATACTTGATAGTAATTCAAATGAAAAATACCCAAGGATTTCAGTTGACCAGTGCCTGGGCTGATTTTCAAGACTGAGTAGGTCATATGCTTGGGAAAGCCATCTGCTGTATGCCCTATTTTCCTTCTGACTCATCTCTTACTGGACCATGACAGAACTGAAAGCTTCATCTCTAAGGCAAGCACTAACATTATTCAGACCTTACACTTGAATAGAGCTTCATAATTTACAAATAGTACCCTAACATTTGTTAATCACCTAGGCAGGTGTGTATTTATTAGTTCATTTAGTAGTAGTAATATTAAATTTATTGAGCATTTACTAAGTGTTAGGTTTTGTACCAAGAACTATATATATTTATTATCTTGTTTAAATATTATCAACAACTTAACAAGTAGGGCTATTCGTATTTCCACTTAATAATGAGAAATCTGGCCTCAGAAAATTTAAGTAACTTGCTCAACATCACACAATTAGAAAAAGGTCTAACTGATTAAAGTGAGGCACTTAACCACCAGATTATTCTCGGTAGAACGTGCCCAAAAAGAGTAGATTACATTGTCTGCAGTGTGCAAGCCTTTGGGAGAGAAGGAAACATTTATTAAGTCACAAGCAAAGGCATTTTTTTCTTCGTTATCAATTTTTTGTTTTGGTGGTGATTGTCCTAACAACCAGAAGGAGAAAAGCATGTCTCCTTTTATCAGGCTCTGTGGCAAGTTAGATACCTGGGAGGGGCACTCACTCGCTGGGCCCTGAGTTCATCACTAGTTCATCGCTGATGTGCAAATACTGCTACTGAGAGCTAAATGGCCGTCAAGCTAACGGGATTTAGGTTGTGGAGACTTTGTCAATGTAAAGTAAGGCCTCTGAGTTTGTCATACGCTCCTGGATGGCCCCAAATGAATGGTGACAATAGCACTTCCTGCTCCTGGGATGGTCATGGATCTTGGATGACTGCAGTCACTCACAGATTTTCCCCTGCAGGTAATCAGGGTCCCTGAGGAGGGCGTGGTCGAGTTTTTCAGGCAACGAGACAATCACTTCACTCACTGGAGCACCAATGCTGGAATGCCCAGTTGGCTCAGTTGCTTTCAGACCTGTGTTAATGAGTCTGGTGTCAGGTTTCAATTCCTATAGGAACTAACTGGCTTTACATAGAGAAAAGCCTGTGCCACGGATTTTATGCTCCCATAATCAGAGCCTTTCCTGCAGGATGGCAGGCAGGCATGCCCTTTCCTGGGCACAGGGTGCCTCTCAAAGAAGGCAGCCCGAAACACAGGCAGAGGGATTGTGTGGTGGTAAAGGAGGTGTCCAAGGTCACTGGTTCTAAAAATGACTTGAGGTCTTCATTTATTTATCTAGACCTTTATTATAACAATATTTGTTCAATGATTGGATAAATTTACTCTGTTGTCTCCTAAAGATCTTTATGGCCGTGATCTCTGTTCCTGATGAGAAGAGAAGAGAGAAAATCTTCAGAATTAAAAAGTATCATTTTCTGGGGCTAGCCCGATGGCGCAGCGGTTAAGTTCTCACGTTCCACTTTGGCAGCCCGGGGTTCTCCAGGTCGGATCCGAGGCGTGGACCTATGCACCACTTGTCAAGCCATGCTTTGGCAGGCATCCCACATATGAAGTAGAGGAAGATGGGCACGGATGTTAGCTTAGGGCCAATCTTTCTCAGCAAAAAGAGGAGGATTGGTGGCAGATGTTAACTCAGGGCTAGTCTTCCTCAAAAACAAAAAAAAAGTATCATTTTCTTCATAGTCAATCAGACAGGATGGAGAGTAGAACAGGATCCATTTTAATGGAGTTAGCAATCAATGGATCAGAAAATTCTACTTTTTAAGATTACTGACTCAGACTTCTTATATTTCCTCTTGGGGATTTCCTGCCTTTGTTTTGTTTTACTATCAGTAGATAATTAAATTCTTCTTAAAAATTTCACCCTGTTCTACCTGTAGTAAGAGAAACTCAAGAAAGATGAGTTGGGCGATGCTTCATTAGAGTATTTAGGTTTGGTGTCAGTCACTGCCAGGGACCAGATCTGGCGTGGACAGTAGGAATCAGAACAACTCCAAGGACAAAGTGAAAGTCACAGGACAAAGGAGGACGCTCTCCTTCCTGCTCTTCTCTGCGTGGAATGATCTGTGTTGTCTTTTAAGGAAGAAAGACCATGCAAGGCTAAATGACAGGGAAGGACTTGCTAGCAATTCAAATGAAAGATAATATAGGGTTTTGGCTGACAAATTCAGTTAAGCTCACAATGTGATATAGCTACTAACATTCCCAGGATGTATCCAAAGAAATGTAATGTTCAAATGACAGGAAGAAGTAGCTTTGCTATTCTTTCTTCTGGCCACCAAAAATGGCTAGAGCCTGCCCTGGCTCTGCCTTTTATTAACTGCGTGTGCTTAGGCAAGTTACTCTACTTCTTTCAACTTTACCTGCCGTATCTGTAAAATGGGGATTTATGGTAAACTCAAAGGATAGTTGTGATGATTAAATAAACAGTACATGGTAAAAATTTAGCCTAACACTTGGCCTACAGTAAGAAGATCAAATGGCATCTCCTATGGCCCTTGTTTTGCTGCAAATATTACCATGGTTTCCTTGTACACTCTGGTTCTTAATATGTAAGTGAAGGCCCTTAGGTTGCAAAGAACAAAACATGATTTGCCTCACACACAGAAAATGGAGATTTTATTAAACATATATGGAGCCCTCAAAAACCTGATGAGAAAACGGGAGATTCAGGCACAACAAATGAGTAGTAACAAGTAACTTTGTGGAGCTCTTTTGGCAGGTTTGTCCAGATACTTCCTCATCTTTAGTCTTGTAGTCACTCTGTTCAAGATCCGAATTCCAGCTTGGATCACATTCCCCATGTAGATCCATCAGGGTAAAAGATAATTCCCCCAAAAGAAATCTTGCACCATTACTTAAGAAGGCTGACTATCTAAAAAGCTAACAAATACTTCTAATATAATACTTCTAAAAAGCTAATGTTTCTAATATTTGTCTTTGAACATTTAAATAAAATAATTTAAGTTATAATTGATGTTTATTGGTGTGGAGAACTGATTAAACATCACTCTTAAGTCCCACTTATGTTCCACTATTGTTACAGATTTTAGGAGCCCAAGAAAAGAAATCTGAGTCATTTAATTGTTATAGTGGCCACTAGATGGCAGTCCTAAGGATTAGGCATTATTTAAAAATAAGTCAATAGAAAAATTTCTTAAAATTTTCAGCACTTTAAGATTTGTTACCTCCTTAGCTTCACACAATAGTTCTGTGAGCTTGAAATTATTGTTCCAATAGTTTGCGTTTGAGAAAATTGATCCTCAGAGAAATTCACTGACTTGCCCTATGTCCAGAGTTTAACAATTAGTTTAGTCTATCTTCTGTGTCTTTTCTACTAGCCATACTAAATTCTTTATACTTAAAGAGTTTCAAGGACTCTAAAATTTTAAAGCTTAGAAATTTGAAAGCACCCTTAAAATCATCTATGTAATCTGTTCATTTTCCAGGTGAGGAAACAGAGTCCAAGAAAATTTAAGTAACTTACTCAAGGTCACACAGTTGATTCATAGCCAAGAATGGATGGAACCCTGAGTGCTGCCTAGACCAGGGGCCTTTTTAACAAAATATACTTTCTTGTATACCATGTTGCACCACAAGTACGCTCCCTTACCAAACTTCACTAAGATAATACCTGTAGAATAGAACCGTCTTTAGTAAAGCCTTGTCTGAAAAACAGAAGTATACAGTTTGGCTAAAATTCCCATCCTATAGATGACCATAAACTCCTTAGCCATCTCCAGTGACAAACAAAACCAGAGCCTACCTGTATTTGGCATTACAGGTCACCTCTTCTGGCTATGGGACAGCTGCTATAATGAAATGTGTGTTTTGTGGCTTGCCTGCTAAATGTTATGCTCTCAAGTAGTGAATTAGGTAGTATATTATGTAAGATAGCCCAGATAAATAAAAGAAACATCTACGCTGCCAAAGAGGAGCTAAGACCTACAGCGTTCAGGGAAGATCTATGGTCGCCCCAGGAACAATTGGCAATATTGTCACTATTCATTATGGAAATTGCCTTGAGCTAATGGCCAACCGAGAGGATATTGTTTACACTGACAAAGAGTTCCACTCCTGCTGTTCTCTCAACCCCCTCCACCCCTGTCCAACATGTACAAACCCTGAGAATTACAACCCATTCACCTTGGTTGATTTTTTTAGTCCAATGTATAATGAGACTTTCAACATTCCTAAGTGTCATTCTTCTATGTGCACTGGTTCTACACTAAAAGCATCCATTCTAACCTTATAATGCTGCACCATAAAACCTTCAACAAATATAGCATTCAGCTAATCATCTGGAAAATTTTTGTTCTTATGTAGCAAAAGGCAACATGGTGTGGTAGAAAGAGCTCATCAGGTAGACAACCCTGCCGTGAGAACTACCCTGACTGCTCATGAGTAGAGGGATTTTTTTGTTGGATTTTGCTGTTTTGTGTGTTAGGTTCCCTAATTTTCCTGAGGTGCAATATGCTTACTTATAAAAATCGGGTATAGTATCTGCCTCACACGGTATTGGTTGGGACTATTGGTTTGCAAGTAACAGAAACCATCTTAGGCTA
This sequence comes from Equus asinus, assembly GCF_041296235.1. NCBI lineage: Eukaryota > Metazoa > Chordata > Mammalia > Perissodactyla > Equidae > Equus > Equus asinus. The sequence continues at coordinate 20,470,367 of NC_091801.1, read as the reverse complement.
TATTAAGCGAAAATTAGGGGTTCATTAAGGAAACAAGGATGTGTCACAACCCAGGAAAGAAGCAAGACCTCAGGAAGGGCTAAAACCAGAAAATAGAAATAAAAAGTGTTTCCTCAATCTCCAGCTTTTGTTTCTGCACCTTCTTCAATCTTCTCTACCCTCTGGCAACCAACCTTCTCTGCCGCTCTGTTCACACAGTGGGAGGCTGTGCGGAAAAGTGGCTAAAAACTGACCAGCTCTCTGGTGGAAGACACGTGACAAAAGCTCTCTAGGAGTAGTTTTTCAACATTGGCGGGACGGGTCTTTTAATAGCTGCCTCTCTTCTTTAAAGATTAAATAAGTTAATATATATAAAGTGCTTAGTCCAGCTCTAGTGCACAGTAAGCATTGAATAAATACAGCTGTTATTACTACAGGTTCACAAGCCCTTATCCTCAATTTTAAACCCAAAGAGCTCTGAAAGTTGAAAGTTCTTTGAAAAATTATTTGATTTCAAAACATGACCTGAATTGATTTGATGCAATCAAAGTCTTTATTAATTCCACTTTGTGTGAATATGCTTATGTTTTGCTACAGAAATGGTAGTATGTTTGGTTACGGTGTGTTGCTCAGAACACATTGAGGGTGCTAGGAAATACATGGTATATGCACCTAATCTTTCTAAAATTCAAAAATTCTGAATTTTGAAACAGATCTAGTCCCAAGGGTTTTGGATAAGGAATTGGGGGCCTGTTTTACTGTGACTAAAATGTTTAATTATGACCTGAGCCTTTGGATGATCATGCCTCTGAAATGTTAGAGTCAATATTTGAACGTCACAGCATAGCAGACTTTCTCAGTGAATCTCAGTATTAAATATTCTAAGTGCCCTTTCTTGACAACTGAAAATCATTTTATTTCTTTAACAACAGCAAGAAAAACAATGCAACTATAGCCAGTGTATTAGCTGGCTGCCATAACAAAATACCATAGACTTGGTGGCTTAACCAACAGAAATTTGTTTTCCCACAGTTCTGCAGGCTGGAAGTCTGAGATCAGGGGTCCAGCACTGTCGGGTTCTGGCGAGGACTTTTTGTGGCTTTCAGAGAGGCCACCTTCTCACTGTGTGCTCACATGACCTCTTCTTGGTGCATGTGTGGTGAGATAAAGAGAGCAAGCTCTCTGGTGTCTCTTCTTGTAAGGACACTAAAGACATTATGGGGCCCCAGCCTTGTGATCTCATCTAATCTTAATTACCTCTCAAAGGCCCATGTCCAAATACCTTCATACTAGGGGTGAGGGCTTCAGCATATGAAGTTGGAAGGGATACAAGCATTCAGTCCATAACAACCAGTTATTCAAATAACTCAATGACAAGGTACACAATATTTATTCATTCACTTATTCATTCATTCACTTATTCATTAGGCTTTTAATTAAGCACCTGCTATGCCCAAACACTTCTATTTATATAATGTCGAGGGAGGCAGATATGTTCACTACTATCACGTTGCCGTTGGCATCCAATTTGCTTCCTTTTTCTCCCAGTCACTACTAGCAAGTACACAAAGGAAATTAGTTATAAGGAATAAGTGTCAGTGTGTGGTTTCCTACAGGGAGCTTTCTCCCACCATTAGGCAGCGGACTCTCAAGTTTTTGTGGCCGTACTTCAGCAATGATGTGGACTTACAGGACTGGACCACAAGACTGCTTCTTACATGGCCTGCCATCTGACTCACCCTGGAAATCTGGTCTCCAAGGCCACCTCTCTGATGAAGGGAACCATGCAGAATGCATTGTGGCCTAATTGTGTTTGATAGTTGTAACGAAATGTCCTTAACCTGCCAGGGCTCTGCCTCAGCGCCTTGCCTACACAGCCAACTCCATTTGGCAAGCGATCCCTCTAACAAAGCAATGAACTTGGCCCCACTAATGTGCTTACCTTGAGGTCTGTAGTGTTCATGCTTTTGTTCTGGGTGGCTCAAATTCTTTGGTTTTCCAGGGCTTAGTATACTCAAGGTAACAGATGGAGTCGAGAGATCCAAACTTCCCTGTCATAAAAGTAAACACTGCTCAAAAGGGCTTGTAGTGATCTTGGACAATATCCTTTTCTAGATGTTATCGTCCTTATCTATAAAGTGAGGAGTTGGCTACGACAGTGGTTTCAAACTTTGTAATAGCAGCAGAATCATTTGTACCAAAGGAATCTTTTGTAGGAGCCCAATAGGCTTCATAGTCTAGTAATAATCACCACTTATAGTTCCCCAAACATCGTCATGCCATGTACTTTCACACATGCTATTTTCTTTGCAAGAAATGTCCCTCATGACATTCTTTAAAACTCAACTCAACAATCCCCTGCTCTTTGAAGCCTTTTCTGACTCTCCCCTCTTCTTCCAAAGTGTTAATCACTCATTCATCTGTTCATTAATTAATTCAGAGATGTAAATTTAACTTCTATGTTGCATTAGGCACTGTGCTAGAATACACAGCTGAATGACAGCCTAGCCTTAAGATCTTTAAATCCTAGCCTTTAAAGATTCACAATCTACCAGGGGGATATGTCAGCCAGAGTCCTGGTAAGAAACAGGTGGCCCACTCAAATGGAAAAATTGAGGATAGTCTAACAAAGGGTCTGTTTACAATGGTGTGGGCAGCAGTGAGGCAAACCAACAAAGGATGGGAAATGAGCCAAGAAGGGGAGCCCAAGAAAGACAGAGGAAGGGGATATAACCCACAGAGAACAACAGCAGCTGCAGGAGAAATCCTTCCTACAGGAGCTGTGGACTTGGGGAAAGCAGGCCTGATGGGGAGAGGCTGGGGAATGAAAACCTGACTCTCACTTTCCCCCAAGCCTCCAAATATCTGACAGAGCCTCCTACTGGCTGAACCGTCACAGAAGGCAAGATAGGTCCTTGGGTCTGCCCATAAAGGTCAGCCTCCCAAGACCCAGAAGATTTATTTTACAGATAAAGAAACTAAGGTACCGAGACATTAATCACTTGGCCAACATCACCCTGCTGGTAAGTCTCAGAGGTGGAATATGAACCCAGGCAGTCTCAGACCAGAGGCCACCATCTTACACTTGAAGCTCTCGCTCTATGATAGCATAAAAATATAATGATGGTACAAAGAAGGTGATCAGCTCTGCTTGAGTAGGCTCTGAAGGATATGTAGGACTTTGCCAGACATGTTAAAGATAGGGCTGAGGAGGGAGAGGAAGAAAGTGGATTCATAGCCAGGAGAACAGGGCTTGCAACAACATGTATATTTACAACAACATTGGTGGGGCTAAAAGAGGATCATTTTGACCAAGCATAAGGGGGAATTTGGATGTGTGTGAAAAGTGAACCTGAAGAACTGGCTATAGGTCAGATCACGGAAGGTGTTGGATGTTATTCAAGGTGGTTTGGATTTGATCCTGTAGACAAAGGGAAGATCTTGAAGGTTTTTAAGCAATGAAATGACATAAGCAGATTTTCCTTTTAGAAATGTCCCTCTTGTGGCAGTGTAGCTAATGAATCTGGAAGCAAGAGGGAGGGCAAGAGACCAGTTAGAAGACTATTACAGTATCCCAGGAAAAAGATGATGAAAATGTTACTTAAGGCAGTAGCAGTGGGGAAGGAGAGAGAGGAAGTGATTCTAGATGGATTTAAGAGAGAGAAGTACCAGGGCTCAGCGATCAGGTGGGTGTGGGAGTTGAAAGAAAGGAAGGAGGAGCCCAGGACAACTCTGAGGTTTCTGACTTGCAGAATTTCTATGTCATATGGATGCCTCTATTTCCATTATTTTACTTCTACTTCGATTATTTTTATAGGGCATTTATTGCGTGCCTTCTCTGAGCCAAAATCTATGCTAAATGCTGTGGATAAGAGAGATGAGTTAGACAGAATGTTTTCCCTAGTTAAGGAGAGAGACACATATGTAGACAATTTCAACACAATGTAATAAATGTTATCATAAAGATATGCACAGGAATCGCTTTCTAGTGTAATTACTCATTGATACTACCTACAGCATTTCCTTTCACATTTGGGTCCTCAGTGTCAAGGCCTTTGCCTCTCGCTTACCAGGGATTAAGTAAGGATTAAATTGGGTTGGATTCTTGGAATAGTTCTGTTATGATCAGAATTGGTTCCTCAGGAGTCTTGTAGGGCTCATATTGATCAGAGAATGAATAGTATATCCTAACCCCAGGACTATATATATTCTTGGCCTGTCATAGTTCATTAGTTCATGTCTATAAAAATGCCCAATGAAACACAGCAAGGAAGTCAGGAGCACAGCCTACTTGATTGGGAAGCCCCTCCCTGCTATTAGAATGAGTGATTTCAGAATATAAAGTTTCCAGACTCTTGTCAGAGAGCAAGCTCTACCCAAACTAAGGCAGAATCTTTCCTTCCATGCTCACCCCCAAAAAACACGTAATAAATCTTCTCAATTTAGTGGAAACATTAGTCAAAACTTCATGCAGCTTACTCTGCCCTCTCTAGCCCAAATTAACAGAGTGAAATTTTGCTCTGTAAGTGTTGTGTTTCTCACTATAAGCTTCATAATATGTACTTTGTTCTAGTAGTTTCTGCAGATTTTTATTTGAGACCAAAAAAATACATGCTATTTATAGTCATCCCTCTCTCACCAAGTATCATCTAGTTTTAGTTATTGTAGAAAATTTTACTTGGGTTATCCCAAAACCAAATTGTCAAAAATTTAACATGTTTATGCACCAAACTCTGGTTGATGTAATTCACAGAAACACAAGGTGTTTCCTGCCTTCCTCAATAGATGAAACCTAATTCACTGGTTCATTCTCACTTTGGCTATTGGATTCAATAAAGAGTCTGGTTTTAAGTCCTTAACTGAGACAGTTTTGAAAATACGCAAACATATAAGTTAAGTTGTTGTTATAGTTTCTAATGCTGAGTAGCATATGGTTCTAATTTTGGATGTTTAAAACAATCATTTTTTTCTTTTATAGTAACAGATTCTGTGGATCAGAAATTAGGATAGGGAACAGTGAGAATAGTCTTGGGAGCAAGTGGGAAGACTCCAAGTCTGCAATTTACCTGATGTCTGGGACCTGGAATCATCTGAAGGTGTGTTCACTTGCATGCCTGGTGCCTGGGCTCTGCTGACCAGGGCACCTCCCTGAGCCCCACTGTGTAGCTTGACTTCCTTATAGTGTGGCAACCTCAGGGCAGATGGATGTCCTACATGGAAATCAAGAAACATGAGTGATCCAGCAGACAAGACAGAAGATGCAGGGGCTCTTATGACCTTGCCTGGGAAGTTGCAGTGTCCCTTCCACTGTACTCTGTTGGTTGAAGCAGTCACAATCCTGCCCAGATTCAAGAGCAGGAGAATTAGGTTTCATATCTTGATGGTGAGAGGCAAAGTCTTACTGAGGAAGAGCGCGTATTATGGGAGATAACTTTGGACATTGCAACCTGACACCATTATTATGATTTAACATAACTGGAATAAAATTTCCTTTCTCAAACACTGCAATTTTTTAATACTGAAAGTTGGGGTGTTAAAACTCCCAGAGTCCCTGTGCAGCTGAAGGCATGGGGATTCTGGAGACAACAGTGTGCTTCCTTAAAAAAAGTTGTATAGTGATAGTAAATGTTCAGTAAATAGTAAACGCTCAGGTCCGGCTATCTCCAAATGCCAATTTGAGGCAGAAATCAAAGATGAAAAGATGTTTTTCAGAATTACTAGGGCACCTGCCTCAAAAGTCTGATCTATCATAGCACTGTTGTGTAGGCCTTATTTTTTAGGTACTCTCTGGTCTGTTTTCCTGCTTTAGTAATTTGATATTTTTGTTTGTTTTGTAATCATCCCAACATGTTGCTTCACGGAAATGGAGTGCAAATGCCCTCTAGGTCAGGAAACAACAGAGGATCAGTTCCTGTCCTATGGGAAGATTGAAAACCCTTTCAGTGAGATGGAGGAGCTAGAGAGAGGAAGTGGAGGGCAATAATTAGTCAGAGGTCAGCATTCCCTAGCCTTGGTGCTGAATCTGTGGCAGTGTGTACTTAGAAATAACCAGAGAGCTTTAGGGAAATCCAGAGAAGAGAAGCTTTTCTTTACATTACAGAAGCCTAGGAAAATTTCAAACCTTTTAGAGAATTCCTTTGCTCAGAGAAAGATGGTGCCATGTAGGAGCAGGAGGTAGTTTAGAATGATTGAGGGAGGAATCTACTCAGAAGGACTTGAGGTCAGACTCACAGCCTCATTCATATTCACAGAGCCAGTACTTCCAGGACCCTAGGGACTAGGAAGGACCTAGAATGGGACTTAGAGACCATAGATAACATGAAGTCCAGATCTCAGCCACAGCTGTGTCCATGATTTCCAAAGGGGTGACCACTCAGTGACCCTGCACAGGATACCCAGTGACCAGCAGGGATTCATTTGCAGAGACATCACAAGTAGACATCAGCTAGTCCTCTCCCAACAGAACAAAATGATACTTGAGTACTCCCCTCACAATGAACTTCCCTCTCCCCAAATTCAAAATTTTCAGTCTCATGGAGAGGAAGGCAGCAGAATGGCTTGGAGTAGGGGGCAGAGAATCCAGAATTGACTATACTTAACTTCTGCTATGGTCTGAATGTTGGTGTCCCCCCAAAGTTCATATATTGAAACCTAACAACCAAATCACCTATGGGAGGTGATTAGGTCATGAGGGCAAATCCCTCACGAATGGGATTAGTGCCCTTATAAAAGCAGACTGAGAAAGCTTCCTAGTCCCTGCCTCCATGTGAGGATACTGAACCAGGAAGAGGGCTTTCACCAGAAGACAACCATGCTGGTGGCTTGATCTTCCAGAACTCTGAGAAATTTCCATTGTTTATAAACTACCCAGTCTGTTTTATTTTGTTATTGCAGACCAAACAGACTAGGACAATGTCCCTGACTTGCTATTTAGCCAGAACAGAGTTTATCTTAAAGACACTGTTTATACCAAAACATGATGATACACCTTGAATGGACAGATGTGATTTCTTTATTTATCACCCACCAGGAGCTGGGGTGGAGCATGAGAAAGAGAGACAAGAACTGGGTGAGATCAATTTTAAAAGAGAGAGCATCCCTTTTTTTGTAGATTGGAATTTTCGTGGATGCTTGTGATCAAGCCACAAGTAGTAAATTTTAATGATCTGTTCACATAATTCTTTCCCTCCTAGACTGAGTTCACTGGGGCCAGGAATCTTTCTTGTGCATCTTTCTATCTCTAGGCCTATCACAAAAGAGATGCTCTATAAATCCCTGGTGAAGGAATAAATGACCCATAGAGATACCAATCTAGAGACTGGGGCTCCAGGTTAGGTCACTCTTGGTTTGTGTAACTGGTGGGTAAACAGGCCAGGTTTAGATAAATAGCAAAAGCCCCAAAGTTTGAAAGTTCATTTCCCATTACTCTTCTGTCTTTGCTGTGTGACTTCACCTTGAGTTATGAAACAGTTATATAATGGAGATCCCCAGCAGAGCTCTGCACTTGAAGCTGCTTCTGTTTTGTTCAAACGAAACCCAGATTCCAGGTACATAATGATGGCACCCCAGAGCTATTATCAGTGTCTATTGTGGCTTTGGTGTTGATAATGAGCATGTTCAGGTACATTCCATTCCACTCTCTGTTTTAATCTCAACAGCGCTCTGGTTACAAAGCAGGGAGCCCAGCCTTATCTCTTCCTCTTCTGTCTGCTTTGGTTCTTTTCAGTGTATTCTTGGGTCAAGGGTGAGATTCCATTCCTGGCTCTCAGCTGTAACTCACCTGGAACAAACCCTTCTTTGCTTTTCCTGTCCCCAATTGTGCTTGCAAAAAAGACAGGCTTTGGGACAACTCCATGTTCTGTCCTAGAAAATTTCTTTTCACTCAAGTCTGTAAAAGGAATGTTCAAAACGTGATAACTATATTCCTTTTGGTCACACCCCACCCAGCCATATGTTGTTGTTTTTCCAGCACACTTAGATTTTTTTGCAGGATGGCAATATGTTGTTTTTTTGGGTTGCCGCTTGTTTTGGAGTGCTTTTTTTTAGTCCTGCGGTCGTGAGAAATATGCCACATTTCTGGGATCAGCCCCCTTGACCAGACCCCACATTCCATTTGAGTTGGCTAATGTATGACTAAAAAATTTGAAGTCAGGGGAAGGTACTTCTCTTTCTTGTCCTGGGAGTTCTCCAGATATGGAAAAAGAAGGCAATTAGCAAAGCACCACCGTTTTTATTCCTAAAAGTAAAAGTGGTCTCCAGCCCCACCCACTCCCAAGAAATATTTCTGTGTTTTTCCTATGTGTCTGAGTTCATGTTCATGCACTAGCATGTGTGTTTTTGTAGACACAAACTTTCTTTCTTGTTTCACTATTTTAATTTTTTTCTGTTATTTCTATTCTTATGTATGTCCTTAAGTAGGGCATATATTTTTCTCCTCTGTGCCTCTTACTCGTAGGTACCAGGAGAAATCGTAATAATAGCACTATTTATTGAGACACTGGATATCCATAATCTCTAGTTCTCATAGCCTCTGGGAGACAGAAGGGCTAAGAGATCAATAACTTGCCCAATCACAGAGCCACCAAGTGGCAGAGCTGGGAAAACACAGGTCTCACTGACTCTTAGCATGGCCTTCTGTTTACCTGGTTGGACTCTCTCTCTCTCTCTATCCTCTGTCGTTAGCTTTCCCTAGTAAAACTAAATGTCTCTTCTAGGACCGGCTCACCACAAAGCCTATCCTCATCCTATCCACAGGTGACCTCTCTCCTTTGGACCCCAGTGTAGGTACTTTCTCCATTTATAATCAGACTCCTACTTGGGACATTTACATTTTTTATCTTACCTTCCACGATTTACACAGTTGTCTTAACTTCCACAGTTATACTGACAAGCACTTCAAATGCAGGGGCCTTGGTCTTGCCCATGGCTTTATCTTGCTAAATCAGTAGTTATATGAGTTCTAGGATCAGATAAGCCTAAATTTGAATCCAGAGCAATTTGTTTTTTCACTTTAAAATGTACTTTCCTCATATGTAAAATGTAAAAAACCACTTTATAGGGTTATTGGGAGGATCAAACAAAATAATTGCCCATAGATTGGAACTTATGCATCAGTCCCTTTAAATCCCCCATATTTTAGGAAATTTATATGGTTCTCTGGGACTTTCATTTCCAGAACTGTTGATCTTTTTCAATGCATTGCCTCCTCAACATATTTATTCTCCAATATGAATCCTGGAAGAGCATGGAGCACCTGGTTGTTCTGGCATCTGAACTGTTACTGTCTAGATTGAAACTCAATGTAGGTAGATTTCATTCTGGCTGGAATATTCAAGGGAAGGAGAAGCACTTTTTGCTGGAAGTGGTTAGCTGCAAAATTTAGTTTATCCACTGATATTTCCTGAGCACCTTTCGCACACCAAGCTCTATACCAAATAATTATAACAATTATTTAATTAACCAACAATTATAACAACGATTGTCACAGTAATTACAATTATGTATTGATTTTTATCTACGCATGCTCTAAGCAGCTCTTTTTGGATTGTTTTAATCCTTACAACAACTCTGTGAAGATGGCACTATTATCTCCACTTTGCAGATGAGAAAATTGCGTCTTAGGGGCTTTAAATAACTTGCAGAAGTTTGAGTGTTTAGCTTGAGAAGAAGCCAGAATTTGAACACAGGTAGTCTGACATGTCTGCTATGCGATATTGACCTTTTTAATATTTATGGTAAAGTTAGATTCTTACCACAAGTCTTGGAAGTAGGTGAGATTAGTAGTATTTTGAGATGAGGAAACAGGCTGGGAGAGGCTAGAGGCTTGTCCAAACTTACTTGCCTTGAAAGTAAAAATGCAGGGCTTTGAGCCAGGCCTGTGTGACTTGTGAGACTCCGGTCTAGTGTCCTTTCTTCTCTATCACGACTTGGATTCTTGTAAAAATGGAGGGACAGGAGGGCAAAAGGAAGAGCTTACTTCATTATTCCCCAATCATATTATTAAAAGTAGTTGATGGTCTCTTTCCAGACCTTCATTAGAGATAGCAGAAACTCATTTATTTTTGCTTCAATTTAACTGTCAGCCTTAAACTTCTGTGTCAAAGTTCTGCGGATAAAATTTTGAACTTCACAGACATACTAATACAAACACACACCTCTTTGACTAAGACTTGATTTTTGGTTTATGATATCCATGCTCCACGTCTTAAAAATATTCTTCTTTTTCCTCTCTTTGAACAAGCTGTGTGTCCATGGAGTGTGTGGATGCAATACTGGCTCTCACGTTGCACTATCTGTCACAGGTGGGTGTGACAGTTGCCCTTGTGGCTGGCAGAATCACACCAGTAGTTCCACACACCAACTTCCTGTTTATATCAGAAGATCTTAGCATTTCCTGTGATTGTCTACTCTTCTGATACATTTTCTTTTTCCCTTGTAAAAAAAACAAAAAACTTCTCAAATCATTATATACTTTGCATTCAGAGATACCATTTTGGTATTTCCAGGCTGCCATTGATGTTCTGGTTTGGAGGCAGCCAGAGCCCAAAGGGCTCCACCTGACTAGCTCTCTGACGCACAAGAAGCAAAGCCCTGGCCATGAGCAGCACAAGTCCTGTGACATAGAAGCTTTAAAGGGCAGAGCTGACCTTTTATATTGGTTCCAGTACAATCCGGTACTTTTATTTCCCCATTCCTTTGTGAATGATGTTTTCATGGATAAAACTGTCCTTTCCTACCCAGTTTCAATTTCACCTTTTGTAGTTTCACTCATCCTCCAGGGATCAGGAGAATACACAATGAGACAGAGAAAAATAAAACAGGAAAGCAAAACAAAATTAGGGGTGCGAACAGGATTCAATTTTAATTACAGTAAGTTGAGGTGGACCTCACTGGGAAGGTGATATGTAGGCAAAAGTCAAAAGGAAGCAAAAAGGATAGGGAGGGGGTTGGTCATCAGGATAACTGCAGGATGAGTATCTCAGGACAAGGAAAGGCAAATGTCTGGAGGGAACAGGGCCAACAGCATTGGAGCAGCAGCAGCCGGGGTGGTTAGAGTTGGGGGAGCAATGGGAGGGCTGCAGGAGTAGAAGTGAGACAGGAGAGAGTGTGGTAAGAGGTGGGGCCAGATCCTGTAGACCATTGATAAGAATTTGACTTTCCCTCTAAGTGAAATAGGAGTTGCTTTCATAATACTGGTAGAGGGCTGTTTATTTACTAGTTAACAGTTTTGCAAGTAACCAGCATAGATAGTTACTTACCTTTTTGTTATGATTTAAGAAGTGTTCGTATGCTACTGTGTTCAAGATATCTCTTCACTGGTCCTTTGAAAATAAACTTAGTATTCTTTGAGCCAAAGACTCAGGTTCCAGTCTTATCTACGTCATTACTATTTGGGTGTCCTGGGGTAAGTCTATTGTTCCTCAGTTTCCTTATCTGCAAAATAGGAGTGACGATCACTCTAATTTGTCATGGGGCATGTGGAGGAATGAGACAATGTTCCTGAAAATGCTTGGAAACACAAAGTATTATAAAGGTATTATATACCTTTTTTAGACATAAAGGTCTCCAGAGAAATGAAAATGGTATCCACAATTATCAAGACATGGAGAAAACCTTGCTTTATCAGATGGCCTAGCTATTCACCTATCTGGGTCCTTAAGGAACATCACCCAGAAAGTTGCATTTTGGTGAGGTACAGTGAGAAATGATGCTAGAATACAAGCTCTGCTCAGAAGAACATCACAGAAGGTGCATTTGTTTCCTAGGGCTGCTGTAACAAATTACCACAAATCGAGAGGCTTAAAATAACAGAGATGTATTCTCTCACAGTTCTGAAGGCCTGAAGTCCAAAATCAAGGTGTCAGCAGAGCCATGCTCTTTACAAAGCCCCTAAGGGTGAGTTCTCCCTTGCCCCTTCCATCTTCTGCTGACTTCAAGCATTTCTTGGTTTGTGGCTATGTAACTCTTATTTCTGCCTCTGTCTTCACATGACCTTCTCCTCTTCTCCCTGGGTATCTTTTATAAGGACACTTGTCATTGGATTTAAGGCCTACCCAGATAATCCAGGGTGGTCTTGTCTTGAGTTCCTGAACTAATTACACTTGCAGAGATCTTTTTCTAAATAAGATCGTATTCACAAGTTTTAGGGATTAGGATATGAACATATCAATTTGGAGGCCACCATTCAACCCACTACAGGGGCATTCCTGGAAATAAAAGACAGCATGAGGACAAGAGCCACCCATGATAGAAAAGCATGCAAAGTAGCTAGGCTCAAATTGGTATATATTCAGAATTGAAGAGTCAGTTCTAAAGCCTCTTTCTTCCATGAATCTCAAGCTTTCTCTTTTTCCCCAAATGAAAAAAATCAATAAACTATTCTATCTCATCTAATCCTCTGGTTTAGAGTAGCTGTTGACATGAATTTCTCCTTACTTAACCTGTAGAATTGCAAATGTTAGAGCTTGAAAGGACCATTGAAATGATGTAAGTCAACTTTGTCTTTTTAAACCCTAGTGATTTTTTCAGTCACACAGCAAGTAACAAGATGGGACCCTCGAATCTAGATCCTAGAACTTGTACACATGCCTTCTTCATGACATACTTTTCTGTTGGCGATTCTTCCTTCCATCCTCCCCCCTCCACCTTTAGGTAGAGAAGGTTGGATCTACAGCACACCCCCTACAAAGGAATGTTCCCCTAATCCTTCTGATCTTTAATTCTTAACTCTTTTGGATCTTTGATATAGGTGAAGGGGTTGAAAAGTCAGGTAACCATTTCTCAACTACCTCTTTGTAAATTTCATTTTGTTTTAGTTCCCCTTTGGGATGCTGTTTCTGTTTTCTTTGGCCTCAGCTAAGATTTCTATTTTCACATCCTTTTATAAGTTCTGTCTTGGATGTGTATAAAGGAGGTTATGGGAACACAACAGAGGCAAATCTAATTCAGCCTCCTTGGGTTCAGGGAAAGGTGGAAGTGACCTGGAATTTACTATCTGAGATCTTAAATGCTGAGGCGGAGTTATCCATGTGAACGGAGCACTGGTGTATTTTGAGGGAAAGGAGAGGAGAAAGAAGAGAGGAAGGCATTTCAGGCAGATAAAAAAACATTTGAAAAGACCTAGACTGACAGACCATGCCATGCCGCTTTGGAGCTGGCATAGAAGTTTGGTGAGGCTGAAATGTTGAGAGGTGCAGGTGTATGTGTGCATGGAATGGGGACAAGTAGAAGGAATTGTGTCAAAATGTAGGATAAGATAGGTAGACAGGGGATAGATCATAAAGAATCATGCATGGCAGGCTAAGAAATTTGAGTTTATGCTGAAAACAATGGGAGGTTTTTGAAATGACAGGATCAGATTTATATTTGAGAAAAAATTTCTCTGGTTGTACTATACATAATAAAGAGATCAGAGATGAAACAATGATGAAAAGAGGAAGGCTGTTTCAGGGTTTAATTGCAGTAGAACAACGACAGCAACCTGTGTCAGGCACTGTATGAAGTGCTGTACTTTCATTGTCTCATATAGTCCTCACTGGAAGCCCTTACAAGATAAGTGCTATTACTGTTATTACTCTTCCCATTTTACACAGGAAAAAACAGGCACAGGTGATTATGATCACCGTGACTGTTATGTCGAAAATGGATTAGGTGGTGGGCAAAGTGGATGCAAGATCAGTTAGGAGGACTTTTCAAAAGTCCAGGCAAGAGATGATGGTAGCCTGGGCCAGGATATGAGAATGAAAATAAAGAGCTGTGAACATATTTGAGAGATTTTAGAAGCAAATCCAATAGGAGTTGCTGATGGACTAAATTGGGGGAAATGAAAGAATCAAGGATTATTCCTAGGGCACTAGTTTAAACAGAGAGAATGGGGTGCCACTCTGAGGTCATAAGCAGTTGTGTAGAACAAAATTGGAGCTTGGCTTTAGAAACTTTGTGCTGTAGGAAGTCTAAAATTGTTTCTACCAACATGTGCTATTTATTCTGTGAACAAAGAACGTACCATTCTTTTGTGTCCATTTTCTGCTCTGTGTTTAACAGAAGGGCACACGACTAGCTCCTTATAAGAAGTGATGGAGGATCTCACAGAATTTACTAGAGATGCACTTTTAAGTACTAAGCCTTATTGAGAAGTACAAAAAATGAAAAAAGTGCTTCCTCCTCTTTACCGTTGTTCTTTCATTCTGACTCTCTCTCTCTTTCTCTGTGTCTCTCTCTCTGTGACTCCAGTGTGCACCACACTTGAGTTAAATCAGTAATGATTAATAAGAACAACAGTGGCAGCAAACTTTCACTTATGGATGCAGAGGCTCTGAATATGACTAGGGCTCCCTAGTGTCTAGGTGACCCCTAGGTAACTTACCCTATCTTCAATATGAAGAAAGAAGTTTTTGAGGGCATGCCATTAATTTAACAGATGTTTATTGAGCTCCTGGTATGTGCCAGGCACTGGGCTAGTTGACCCACTCTCAGGTAGCAAGTCCATCGTAAGCCAAGCTCAGCAGGCTGATAAAAGAGTCAGGGCACAGCAATTAAAAACATTCAGCCAAGTGTGGCTACCTCCAGCTGCTCCTTTGCATCCCAATATTCACTTCCATCTCAAGCCATCCCTCTGTTCACCGTTGTCACCTAGTGACCTATTTATCACTATACAAAAGTGGAATAAGTCTAAGTGAAAGAAAAAAGTGACCCTTTTGCTTCTCCCTCCCTAGACAGGTAAAAGAAGACCTTGGCTAAGAATTTAATAGAGTCTTTATAAAGAATAATCTTTAAGCTATATTTGGGTCATTGTGTAACAAAGGAAGTAGATATTAAGAAGCTCAAATACAGGATCCTTGAACTTAACCAGAGTTCTGGATACTTATATCCAACCTTAAGAGAAATCTATGATTGTGAGGACAGGCACCAAGAAGCTCACATAGGAGGGTTGTGGCTGCAATCTCTAGTTCCCAGTGCATATTGGAGGATGTGGAGTGTTGATGACAGAGTGAGGGGGAAGCAGATCCTTGGCTACACTTGGCCCTACTGTTCATCAGCTTTGATCTTGCAATCTCAACTTCCTTCTCAAGCTCTGATGGGGTTTCCAAGTATTTGCTTGCATTTGTCTTCAAGAGGGCCAGCTACATAATTTCCAGGGCCTAGTGCAAAATGAAAATGCGGGACACCTTGTTAAAAATCATTAATAACTTCATGGTGTTGACAGCAGAGCATTAAACCAAGTTCAAGACCCTCCTAAGCGTGAAGCCTTGTGGGACTGCACAGATCACACACCCATGAAGCCCATGCTGGTCTTCTGCTTAGTCCTTCTCTGAGTTTAGAGCACCAGTTCAAGCCAGAATGCCTCTAACTCTACCTCATCATTTTACCTGCTTTTCTGAGACCCTTCCACCATCTGTTTCTTGGAGTCCTGACTATCTTAGTCCTATAAAAATTTCATTAATATTTAACTTTTTATTGTGCTGTTGTCTTGAAAACTAAGAATAGATTCAGATAAATTTTAAGTAGTTATATGCATGCTGACACAAAACATGAGGAATTGTTTCCACTCAACACCCTGAAGTGGGGAGGCAAATGAAGCAAGTCCTCTTAACACATCAGGCCTTTTGCCCAACCTAGTCTCAGGACAGCCCACAAGCAGTCCGAGTTTCAGGTACCTTATCTAATCCACGTTAAGTCCAAAGGGTTTTGTCCTAAGAGTAGCTTCTTTCCCCATTTATTTATGGTGACTTTAGTCTAACATGCTTATTGACTAAGTTGGTATATGGAGATAAATGGGACTCCAATTATAGTCTCAAAGCTCCAGAGAGAACAACCCCTCAGAAATATTTGCTGACCTGAAAACATACTAATGTCCTTAAAAATGCTCTGCTTTAGAACTCAGAGAATATCTGAGGCCATCATCACAGAATGTTCCAGAAGACTGGAAAGACGCACAGAGAAGCATGTACTCTCTCTCTCTACTACTCAAAGCCCCTATTGAGGTAGGGGTTCTTATAATCTCATTCAGATTGAAAATCAGTCTACTTAAAGACATACTGTTTTACGGCATGCAACACTCTTGGAGAGAAAATTTCCCTTTGGCCTTCCCCTTTTTGACAAATAATTTGCATCTCAGACTTTCCTTTAGTCATAGCAAGACCACCCTGTCACCGGACTTGAGGTTATTTCCTCCCCGTCTCTCTCCTCCTTATGTGTGCTCCAATCTACCCCTGGGCATTAAGGCAACATGATATAAGAATATATTTTTTAAATTTGCATAAAATGAGAACTTCACAGATGGGCAGCACATGCTTCCCATAAGTCCAGTGTGAAAATGGCTCGATAGCACTTGTCGCTACACACATTCTTTCCACATTTCTGGCACACGTACATCTTAAACAAACAGGAATTGCGACAAGCAAAACAGATGGGCAACAAAAAAAAGTTTCCAAGGCACGCATCCCAAAATTCTTCCTTGAACATGATACTGTATCACTTGTCACAATAAATCTGAAAGTAGTTTGGGTATTAACAGACAGTCTTTGCTGGAGGGGAAAGCTCAAGATATTCATTTCCATAACTCAGGAAGGAATGTTGGGAACACCTTTGCCTCCCCTAATTACAGGGGGACAGGTTCCAAACCTCTCTTCTGTATATCAAGTGGTGTGCTAAGTATGTAGGAAGTTTCCTTGGTGCCCTCTGCTCTTGTCAGTACCCAGAAATAGAAGTGGCATAACTAGAGAGCAGGAGTGGACGAAAGCATATTTCCTATTCGACACATTGTCAAGCGTAGTTCTTGATTTGTTTATCTGAAGCTACACTCTATCAGGTAGCTTCTACCCATATACATGCAGATTCCCATTGAAGAGTACACTGACAAGGTCTGCGACATTAGCATCTAACTGAACTTTTCTCAAGAGTTACAGATACCATTATAGCTCTAACCAAATTTCTAAATTTCTAAAAGCGCTAGGAAGGAAATTCAAAGAACATTTGAAGAGAAGTTATGAAACCAGGCTTTGGTTCTACCTTTATTACGGGTTGCCTGAGTAAACTTAGCAAGCCACTTAACCTCTCTGGACCTTTGTTGTCACCTGTCTACTTGGTCCACCAAAGGGTCCCATTTCCACTTCCATCCCTACAAGTTGCTACCTTAAACCTGAGGACTTAGGGAAATCTAGAATGAATGTCTATTCAAAGTCACTAATACTGCTCTGGGCACTGATTTCTCTGGGTGCTAGGTCAAGAGAGACTTCAGAATCTGTGTCAGGACCAGAGTTCCCCACTTGTTCGCTCCATGCCTTGACACAACCCTCTTCCCAGAATCACTGCTCCCTCCTCCACTCCCCCACCCAGCCACCACCACGGAAGGCAGCCTGCAGAGCCTAGAGAAGGCAACAATAACAGCCTCCAAACCATTTTCCAGATCTAGGATTTTGAGCTTGTCTGGGGTGCCAGAATTTCTATCTAAATCTTAAATTTTTCATGACAATCATGTTTCTTCTGCCTTGAAAATCACAGGCAATGATCTGCACCGCTGACCTCTCTGAGCAGAATGAGTGTCAGCCCAGACCACAGCTTCTCCGTATTCTCCAGGAAGCCTTGCCTGTTTGACTCAGAGGCTCATCTTGGGGAGTTTATCAAAATGAAGTCATAATATTTTTACCTCTAGAAATTGAAACTGCTAGCAACCTTCTAAAAGGCAGTTTCTCTAAAAGTTTTTTTAAATTACAGTTACTTTACACTGGGTAATTTGCTATACCTACTATGTTTAAAAGTTAAATAAATTTTAAAAACCCTAATTAACCATAGCTAACATTTATTGATGTTAGCATATATGATGCATCAAGTCCTTTCCATTATTTGACTCATTTAATTCTCTTAACAACCTTATGAGAGAAGCACAATTACTATCGTCCCATTTTCAGATGAGGATATTGAGGCACAGAAGGCTGGCGTAATTGCCCTTGGTCACAAGGTGAGGAAGTGGCAGAGCCATTTTCAACCCCGGGTAGTCTGGCTTAAGAATTAATGTTCTAGCTAGGCTTTGTTGTTGTAGTTTCTGTTTTGCTTCCCTTGTTAGTCTCACTTTCTTTTTGTGTGTGTTATGATATGAAAAATCTTTCGAAGATTGAAATCGGCATGCATTTGGTCTAGTCATTTATCTTCTAACACGGTTGTGATAGTCTATGATGAAAGTGATGTTGAGATTGAAGTCTCTGGGATTCACCAAGATTCTTGGTCATCAAAGTAAGATGTTCACTACATTCTACTTAATAACAAAACGAATTATATGTCTTTAAAAATGATTTATAATATGAATTAAAAGCAAAAGGAATCTCTAATTTTGCATAATGTTTATATAAGGGCAATATGTTTTGTATTTTGACTAAAAATTTCCTTGTGTTGTGCTCAGGTCAAGTGAGTTTGTACTATTCATGAGGGTGGACCATGATATAAGAAGGCATCAGAAGTACATTGGGTTACAAAGGAAGCCAATTTAGACAAACAACTTGTCATGGACAACACACCTGATGGGTAGTCTCCCAATGGATTGTCAGTAGTTCACCACAGAAATAATTAAATATCCTGAAAATAACGCTTTCCAAAAACTGCGTTTCTAAAGTCTGCATCACAATTAGAGCATTCAGATTTATGGCATTTTTAAGACTAAGTCATTTATTTAATCCATTAGAGTAATTTTCTAAACTCCAAATTCACCCCAAAAACTACTTGTGAGAAAATGTCAGTGTGACATCATGGTAGGCCACAGGGGACAAATTCCAATAATTCAGAACACCATGGTGGAATCTTTTCTTCCTGTTTGCAGGAAAAGGCAAGCTCAGGGAGCCAAATCCCTCATCCAGATAATTAGCAACTATCCAATCTGTTAATTGAGGACATGTGTGCCAAACCTTCTTGGCAACCTCAGACAAACAGTTGTAGGGTGGTCAGTCAGTCAGTCATAGCTATAAGTGCCAGAGTGTGCTCGGCCCTACATTAAGAACTTTGCATTAAAGACAGTTTAGATGTGCTCTTTGACTTGGAAGAATAAATGTGCTAAATTGCTAGAAAATTGGCTGTTCTTAGTCCTAAATTTGGTAAGGCTAAGAGCAAATTGATTTAATTAACCCTCGCTCTTTTTATGATCTTCAGTGAAAAACTGACTCCCTTCTCTATTTTCACTGTAATTTGGGAGAGATTTTCAAGAATCAGGTGCTGCTATCTCTAAACACAGGTAAATAAGCACAGGTGGAATGCTAATGGGAACAGGACAGAGTGGGGAAGGGATGATGGCATCATTCACAATTGAGCTTTTCTGGAAGACTCATCTAGGTTTCCAGCATGTTTCTACAGATTTAGATGTAACTACCTAGGTCTCTTTCCACTGACCATGCATGACCATCACATTACTAATATGGACATCTCCAACTAGAAAGACACCTTGGAAAGGAGAGAGACATCAGACCCAGGGAGAGAAGCGAGTCTGGATGAGGAAAGGCAAATGCCACCACAAGTGTCTGGCAGTCAAATTATGGACCAAAGTCAGTTTAGAGAACAAAAATTATCAAATTTTTGGTATTCCAGTAAAAATATAGATATGTCTTAACTGAAACCAAAACCTTCTTTAATGTTTGTAGAGTGATGTTACTCTTACAAACAAAATTTGCATTGTTTCATTTAAAACGTTTTTCTATGAGTCAGAGGTCAACTCGCTGAGTTTGATTTGAACTCATGCTGGAAAAGAATGCACAGGAATTGAAAGCGAGAAGGCAAGTTTAGGGTTAAAAGTGATCTAAACGAGAACAGAATTCCTCCCTGCCAATTGTAAAAAAAGCAATTCTGTAACTCTGTGTACATTGGACAAAGATCCATTGTGGAGAAACGTGCATGGGAGCCTTTCGAAATTAAGGTCAGTTTTAGTGAGTTGCAACTTGGTAGTAAAACCATGTTTGTCAAACATGCGAAAAGTGAGTAAGATGCAGCCACAACTTATGTGCATGTGAATACCTCAACTGTAACATATTTGAAGGATTTTTAGTGTGTTGTTAACTACTTTACAGTTTTAAAAAAATAGTACTTGACATTTGGAAGTGAAATGATATGTGCAAAACATTAGTCAGATGGTGCTTCTTGCTTTGTGAATGAACTGTATGTAGTCTGAACAGATTAGATCCAAGGTTTAGTGCCATCAGCTTTTCAGTCAGGGGCCCACAATTACACTCCCAGAGCACCTGATATTTTAACTGCATAAACCACCCAAATCAGTAAAATTGCTGATGACACGTTGGTAATGAGAGACAGCTTCCTAAATGAAAGAGGAAAAATCCCTAGAGAAGAAAATGACGATCTACACTGCAATGGTTAGACGTGCCAGAACATAAGCTCCAACCCCCACGCGGCCTCTTCCTTGTTCCCTGCAGTACTCCAGCACACAGTAAATGTACCATAAATGCTCACAGCCTCTGGAGTCAGAACGCCTGTTTGGTCCCCACTGTCTCACTTATCAGCTCTCAGACCCAGCCTGAGTTACTAATCTCTTATGCTTTGCTTTGCATATCAGCACCTCCCTCATAGGGCCGCGGCGAAACATCATTCACCTTGGTGCTCAGAACATTGTGAGCTCCCAGTAAATGGCTGTTTTTGTGATTAGGGTAATAATTTGGATTTGCATGGGTCCTTTATTTGAAAGAATTCCAGATCTTTCATATGTAGAACGTTTCCACTAGGGGAAAAATTGAGAGTTTTATTTCATTTGCACAGCACAGAGTTAAGGATATACTCTTTCCTCTTTTTTTTTTTTTTAGTTAAGAAGTAGCCAATTTGGGGTTCAGAAAATGAAGTGTGATTGGAATTCTTCTTGAACATCCACACTTTGAAAACTCATAGACTACAATGACACTGTGAAACAATGCAACAGTATCAGTAACTTCTATCCACGTAAAATAATGGTGCTAACTCACCCTTAAATTACACCTCATGACTAATTTTAGGCAGCAAGTCACCAGTTATTTATTGAGCAAATATGAACTTTACTAACAAGAGGGATGAGTTACAAAGTGTGGCTAGTCCAGCACATTCCCTCTCTATTTTTTTTCTTGTTGTTCTAAAACAGTGTCATGCTTTTTTTTTTTTTTTTTGCCAAAAACATTGTCATAGTACTCAATACATATGTAGTGAATACATTAGTGTTTTACCTCAGTGAAATATTTTCCTAATTAATTTCTTTTCAAATTGCATTTAACAGAGATTTATGGGACATCTTCTAAATCTAAATCTCTGCTCGAGCTATGGTATATGGTATGACAGGATCCCAGCAGCGCACTTGGTCTGGGCTCTTCTTACATACATCAGTCTTCTAAATTGGCCTTGTAAGACCTTCTGAAGGGCCTTCTTGTCTTCAGAGACATGTTAGCACGTGGACAAGCAACCTAAAGGAACACCAAATGAACATCCCACCACTTTGGGGCACACTGTAGGGGTACTGATTTCTACCCCCCTCAGATGGCAATCTATGAGAGCACAAAACTATATGATTACAAAACAAATTTGCTAACAGTCAGAAAGAATATCCTTTAGTGCTACTTGTCAAATACTGAATATATGTTTATTTGTATGTTATACATGGTGAATCATTAATCCTAGCAAATTCTTGAACTAGTTCCCAACTCATAAATGGGTAAACTTTTAAGTAGTTTTAATGAATCTGTATTGTTACAAAGAAAGTGTTATTAGTTTTCTAGGGTTGCCTTAACAAAGTACTACCACAAACCGAGTGGTGTAAAACAACAGAAATTTGTTATCTCACTGTTCTGGAAGCTGGAAGTCCAAAATCAGGGTGTCAACAGGGCCACGCTCCCTCCGAAATCTGTAGGGGAATCCTCCTTGCCTTTTCCTAGCTTTGAGAGATTTACAGGAAATCTTTGGCATTCCTTGCTTACAGCTGTGTAACTCTAATCTCTTCCTTCATCATCAAGTGGCATTCTCCTTGTATGCTCTGGCTTCACATGGCTGTCTTCTTACATGGACACCAGTCATACTGGTAGAGGACCATCCTATTCCAGTAGGACCTCATCTTAAATAATTACATTTGCGATGACCCTATTTCCAAATAAGGTCACTTTCTGAGGTACTAGGGATTAGGACTTCAATATATCTTTTTTAGGTGGACACAATTCAACCCATAACAAAAGTAAACACTTAAATAGATCTACATGTGTTGTAAAGTCAAATAGAAATAATAATAACTCTACAGGCTGTTTGGTTATTTGATCAAAGTGTTTAAATTTCTCTGGATGTTTCTTCAAGTATAAATTCTCCACAATAATTGTTAAGGTCTCCAATCTGGAATTAGGAGACAATCTGGGTAGAAAATATTTCTAAGCAGCAGGAAATAATTTGGGGGCTCTCACATCTCCAAGAAACAGTTATTTATGAAATTGTTGACTACAATACTATGTCGAGCCATATGTTTTTTTATTTGAATTGCGTTTTTTCGTGGACCGCCTGACAGGCCTATCTTTTTGACATGATCTGGTAGGAAAACCCTGGGTGGTGATGAGGGGGAAATTTTTAGTTTAGTCCTTTCAAATCTATAGTTGGAGTTGAATGGGTATTTTATTTTTAGACAGTTTATTAAATTGGAGTGTTTCGGCTTGATTTGCATTCATCCAGGGATGTTTTGTGGCATGTTTCTTGTAAACATAAACACCACAATGAAGATTCATCACTGAAAAGTGGTTAAAACACCAAGTAACTGAACAAGGAGAAAAGAAGCTTAAGAAAGACATTTTTGTGAATAGAAAGATGATTTTTTTTCAATTTTGAGAGAAGAGCACCAGATTATTGTTTTCTTCTCAGAGTCTAAAGAAGAGCAGATCAGAAAGTTCACCGTGTGCTTACTTGATGTGCTTTCTTATCGAACATTGCCATGAGGCTGCAAGTCTGAAAAAATAGCAAAACCTGTGCGATTGACTATTCCCTGCCTGACACTTAGTGGCAACTTGAGAGAACTGCAGCTTTTGACCTGTGGGAGATGTGTGGGAAAACCCCAGGAAGGAAAAATACATCTTTGGAGTGTATTGTTCTCTGCATTCACATGATCACCAAGACCTGACCCTGGAACGTTGAAACTCGGACTGTGGTAATGGAGCCTGAAAATGTCTGATTCTCTATAAAGCTCTCACAGAGACATTCAAAAGGAGGAGGAGTTTTTAAATGTATTCTTTGAGTATCACTTCGCTTTTCTCATCTGATTATTTTACGGAAAAAATAATGAAAATCAGTGTAGAGCTGTGCAATGAGAAAAAAATCAGGGCAAGAACTTAAAAAGCAAGGAAACAAATGACAAAAAAAACTAGCTGGCATTGTAAACTGGTACCACCTTTCTGAAGGCCCATCCAACAAACTGTATGAAAATTTTTTTTAAGAATTGCCCACTTGCTTGTTACGGACTGAACGTTGTTCCTCCCTCCACCCCCCAAATTCTCACGGTGAAACCTAATTCCCAACATGAGGGCTCTTGGAGGTGTCGCCTTTGGGGGGTGATTAGGTCATGAGAATGGAATCCTCATGAGTGGGATTAGTGCCTTTATAAGAAGAAGCCAAAGACCAAGCTGGCTGTTTTTTCTGCCATGTGAAGGTACAAGGGAAAGTTGGCAGTCTGCACCTAGAAAAGGGTTCTCACCAGAACCCTGATCTCAGATTTCCAGCCTCGAGAACTGTGAGAAATAAATTTCTGCTGTTTATAAGGCACCCAGTCTGTGGTACTTTGTTATAGCAGCCTAAGGTGACTAAGATATTGCTCACTCAGAAATTCTACTTCTATGAATTTATCCTGAAGAAATAATCATTCATCTATTTAAAGATTTAAGGATTTGTGTATAAAGGTGTTCATTATCTATTTATTAGCAAAAATTGGGGAAAAAAACTAAAAATGTCCAATAAGAGAGATAAAAAATGATGCAATTTTCTTTATCATTAATATTATTAAAATAATATGTATGACAATAGTTGATAACATAGGAAAATATTCATATACTTTTAAGAAAAAATTGGATTACTAAAAATATGATCAAAATTTTGTAAGAAAATATACATTAATGCAGACAGAAAAAAAGACTAAAATGATATAAATCAAATATTAACAATGGCTATTTCTAGGGAGTGAGATTATGGATTAAATTGCTGTAATGAACATGAATTATTTTGTAAATAGGAAAAAATAAAAGGTATTTTCTGAAAACAGCAGGACTGTAAAGCAGAAGCATCAGTACCAAAGGGAGCGACAATCGGCTGGATGGGAAACAAGTCATTAAACATACATGAAACAACACAGAAAAACAAGTTATTAAAACAGCAATTTACAAACTCATGAGAGTCCTGAGTTCAAATGTGAAAAGAGGAAATACAGCTGAATCCCAGTTACCTAGGATTTGGAGAGCCAGTGAGGAAATGGGAATCATGTTTGTGATAAAACCACATTATCTTTCAACGAGGTTGATTATTTAAACTCTCTCTTCTATTTGCTCTTTAACTGGAACTCCTAACAAGTTGCCTGGGAGTGCTATCTCTGTGTGAGCTGGGACAAGTTTCCTAGGTATTCTGAAATTTACTAACCAAATCTGAAATATAGGAAACAATCACAATTTCTCTGACTACCGCACAGAGTTATGAGGAGGATCAGATAAGTTAGCAAATGTGAAAAACTCATTATAAGCTTTAAATTACTATCCAGATGGAAGATGATAATGTGGCCTTTTCATTTTCACTGTCTTACTTTAGTGCCCAGTAACTTAGCGTCCACCATTTCTATAGAAAAGTCACCTGTAAGTTTTATTGTTGCCCCTTTGAAAATAATGTTTTTCCTATTCTCTGGCTGATTTTAAGATATTTTGTCTTTGTCTTTGTCTTTGGTTTTTAGTAGTCTGAGTCTGATGTAATTAGGTGTGGTTTTCTTTGTATTTCTTCAACTATTACTTCTGGACAATTCTCTCTCTTTGATTCTGGAATTCCAATTACATGCCTGTTAATCTTTTTTGCAATATCCTATATGTATTTTCTGCTCTCTACTGTGTTTTTCATCCCTTTTCCTTCTGATGACCTGACTTTCTGTTTTCTAATCCTCAGTTCTGCTCTAATTTTTAAATTAAACTCATTTATTAGATTCTTCATTTCAGTTATTGTACATTTTACTTTTAAAATTTTCATTTTACTTTTAAATGTTCCATGTCTCTTCTGTAATTCTCCATCTTCTCTTCTATTTTCTTAATCACGTTAATCAAAGTTATTTTGAAATTCCTACATAATAACTCGAATATTTGAATCACTGATGGGACTATTTTTATTGTCTTTTTTTTCTTTTGATATGGAATTACTTCGTCCTGTTGTTTTATTAGCATGAGAAATAATTTGTATTAAGTGCCACACATTCCAGTAGAAAAAGTACAAAGAGGCTGAATGATGTCCTCTTCCTACAAAGAGGGTTACATTTTCTTTGGCAGGAATATAGAGTACCAACAGATCAGCTTGATCTTGTCAAGGGTTGTTTTTGGCTTTGTTAGAGCCTGGCCTATTTCACTTTTGCCCTTATTCCTGTGGCACGGCCCTTGTGAGATCTCTACTGAAAATCCGATGTGTCTACCAGAACCAGTCAACTAGGGCAGGAATTGGACATCCAACTCTGCCTCTCTAGCACTATGTGGCTACTGAAATACCTACTCAGTAGTTTAGGATTTCAGTTGCTGTTTTCTCTTGGGTTGCTTGGATTCTCCCTTTACATAGTTCAAGCAGAAATTGTGAGCAGATTTTTTTAGCTCAGTTCTCTGTGGTTTTCTCCCCTCAAAGATTTTTCCCTTTCAGCTTACCTGCTTTAGAAGTTCTGAATTCAGAACTCTGTTGCTCAGCCCAATGGAACTTCCACTTTCTGATGAGACTTAATCCCCCTCTGCTGAAACTGGAAAATGTTTTGAAGGGGAAAAATAAAACCCTGGAGTGAATGCAGCATTTACCTCAGTTGCTTCTCTCCTCTCAGAAACTGTGGCCTTGTGTCCTTTCTGTATTGGTTCCTCTCCAATGCCTTCAAATTATTTGTCTTCTCCAGTTGTTATAATTGTTTTCAGTGGAAGATTAGACCACTATAGCCACTTAGTTATGGCAGGAAGCAAATGTCTCAAAGCAGAGGCACATCAAAACAGAGAAAGGAAGTATGTCAGGAGGGCTTGGAGGAAGAAAAAAATTTCCAGCTGGCAGGAACGTTTCTTAGACAGTAGCAAATGCCACCAGTGTCATGGGACCCTAATATTTGGTGAATAATAATACTAGGTGAAGCCAAGAGCTTCAGTTAAGGTTGGAAGTAGATTGTTAATACATACATTGAACATGTATTGAAAGACACCAAATGAATCAGATCAGGAAAGAGAAAAGGACTTACAAGAGTGACATAAGCAACATGGCAGAGTGACCTGTTCCCTTTGTGTCTCCCCTATCAAACTACAGCTAAATGGGCATTCATTGATCAGTGGAGGATACCCACACAGAACATCAGGATGCCTGAGAGACTCACACAGCTAGACATCTGAAGGTGGATGGACTAACCCCCCAGGGAGGTGGTGGAGATAGGTTAGCATTCTCCAGGCCCCAGGTAGCCCAGTGCATGTGTGAAACTGCTCTCCTAGCTGGAGGACCCATAGCACAGCTGTGGCCCCAAGGATGGGAGTGCACCTTGGTGCAGCTGCAGAAACAGGTGACAGCAGTGCTGAGCTCCCATGTGATAGCTTTCCCATCTGGTGGGAGATTCCACAGGGCCATGTGGTCCACACAGAGCAGCTCAGGCTTAGACCCAGTGGGGAGGCCCCATCCACCAAGCACAAAGGCTTCTGAAACCTAGAAGCAGACCTCAGTGGAGCTGCAAGCCTAGGTGAATGAGCTCCAGGCTGCCTCAAATGCCCATAGTACTTCTGTGGCCCCAGGGAGGGGAGCACAACTTGGGGGGTACTGTGGGAGCAGGTGGCAGCAGCCCTGTGTCCCCAGGTGATTGCTTTCCTATTTGGTAGGTGATCCCACAGGGCTGCTGGGATCCCAATGAGGAGCTGAGGCTCAGACAGGCACAGCTGACAGGGATCACAGCAGCCTCAGATTACAAGTGCCTTGCACCCTACTCCCAGTGGTGGCAGGGAGAACATATGACCAGATACTATCACTATGTGACAGTACAAATCCACTCCATCAAATGGTATGAAGAAATATATTAAGACTCCAGACCAGAAGGAAAAAGACAAACACTCATAAATCAGTCCAGAAGGCACAGAAATATACAATCTAAATGTCAGAGAATTCAAAACAGCCATCATAAAAAAACTCAATGAGTTATAAGAGAATTCAGAAAGACAGTTCAATTAAATCAGGAATGAAATTAAAGAACAGAAAATTCTTCACAGAAGAGATCAAAATCATAAAGCAAAAACAAACAGAAATGTTGGAGATGAAAAGCACAATGGATGAGATAAAGAAAAATCTGTAGTCCTTAAATAACAGAATTGATGTTATGGAGGATAGAATTAGCAATCTAAGGGATAGGAACACAGAAATGCTTCAGATGGAGGAGGAGAGAGAACTAAGACTAAAAATAAATGAAGAAATTCTCCAAGAAATATCTAACTCAATTAGGAAATACAACATAAGGATTATAGGTATTCCAGAGGAAGAAGAGAAGGAGAAAGGGGCAGAGAGCTTATTCAAATAAATAATTGCTAAGGACTTCCAAAACCTGGAGAAGGAGCTGGAATAACATGTACATGAAGTCAATAGAACTCCTAATTACATCAATGCAAAAAGACCTTCTCCAAGGCATAGATTAGTAAAGCTGACAAAACTCAATGACAAAGAAAAAATATTAAGGGCAGCAAGGCAGAAGAAAATAACCTACAAAGGAACCACCATCAGGCTTTCAGTGGATTTCTCAGCAGAAATCTTACAAGATAAGAGAGAGTGGAATGATATATTTAAAGCTCTGAAAGACAAAAACTTTCAGCCAAGAATACTATATCCAGTGAAACTATCCTTCTGATATGATGAGAAATAAAAACGTTCCCAGATAAACAAAAGCTGAAGGAGTTCATCACCACAAGAACCCCCCAAACAAGATTTGATCAAGAATGCCCTCATACCTGAAAAAAAATAAGAAATGGTTTACAAAGCTTTGAGCAAGGAGATATATAGGCAGACAAAATAAGAAAAGTGCAGCTCTCTATAGAACAGATTAGCAAACACTTAATTATAACTCTAAAGATAAAGGGAAGGAAAACATCAAAAATAAATATAATCACTTCATTTTAACCACAAATTCACAACACATAACAGAATAAGTTGTAACAACAGCTAAGAAGTGGAAGAGGAAAGGGATGGAACTAAGGGAATAAGAGGCTATCAGAAAATGGACTCTACCCTCTATTAGATCTTTTCTACAAACCTCATGGTAACCACTAAACAAAAAATCAGAACAGAGACACAAATGATAAATAAAAAGAAAGCTGAGAAAACCATCATAGAGAAACAGAAAAGTGAATTGGCAATCTGAAATACATGGGATAAGAAACAAGGAAAATATAAAACAACTGGAAAAAAAGTGATAAAATGGCAGCATTAAGCCCTCATATATCAATAATCACTCTAAATGTAAATGGATTGAAATCCCCAATCAAAAGACACAGAGTGGCTGGATGGATTAAAAAGCAAGACCCAATAATTTTCTGCCTCCAGGAAAAACATCTCAGCTCTAAAGACAAACACAGGCTCAGAGTGAAGGGATGGAAGGTGATACTCGAAGTTAATGGCAAACAAAAGAAAGCAGGTAGTACCATACTTATATTAGACAAAGTAGACATCAAGATAAAAAAAACAATGAGACAAAGA
Source organism: Equus asinus (assembly GCF_041296235.1). Taxonomy (NCBI): domain Eukaryota; kingdom Metazoa; phylum Chordata; class Mammalia; order Perissodactyla; family Equidae; genus Equus; species Equus asinus. Next base: position 20,441,495 of record NC_091801.1, on the reverse strand, counting down.
GGGGCAGGATATAATGATAAATGGAACACTGCACCAAGAAGGCATAACACTTATAAATATATATGCACCTAACACAGGAGCACCAAAGTACATAAAGTAACTATTAATTGACCTAAAATGAGACATTAACAGCAATACAATAATAGTAGGGGACCTTAACTTCCCACTGTCATCAATGGATAGATCAACCAGACGGAGAGTCAACAAGAAAATAGCAGAACTAAATCAAAAACTAGACCAGATGGACTTAATATATATAGAATACTCCATCCAAAATCAGCAAAATATTCTCAAGTGCAAACGGAACAGTCTCAAAGATAAACCATATCTTGGGAAACAAGGCAAGCCTCAATAAATTTAAAGAGATTGAAATCATATCAAGCATCTTTTCCAACAATAATGCTTTGAAACTGGAAATCAACCACAAGGAAAAAGGCTGGGAAAGTGACAAACATGTGGTGACTAAACAACATCCTACTGAACAACCAATGGATCATTGAAGAAATTAAAGGAGGAATCAAAGAATATCTGGAGAAAAATGAAAATGAAAACATACCATATCAACTCATATAGGATGCAGTGAAAGCGGTCCTAAAAGGAAAATTCATAGCAATACAGGCCCACTTTAACAAACAAGAAAAATCTCAAATAAGCAATCTTAAACTACACCTAAGAGAACCAGAAAAAGAAGAACAAAGCCCAAAGTCAGTAGAAGAAGGGAAATAATAAAAATTAGAGCAGAAATAAAGGAAATAGAAACCAAACAAAAAAAAAGTAGAAAGGATCAATGAAACTAAGAGTTGGTTCTTGGAGAAGATAAACAAAATTGACAAACCCTTAGTCAGATTCAGTAAGGAAAGAAGAGAGAAGGCTCAAATAAATATAATTAGAAATGAAAGAGGAGAAATTACAACAGATACGACAGAAATACAAGGGTTATAAAAGAATACTAAGAAAAACAATATGCCAACAAATTGGATAAACTAGAAGAAATAGATGAATTCTCAGACTCATACAACCTCCCAAAACTGAACCAAGAAGAAATAGAGAATCTGAATAGACCAATTAGAAGAGATTGAAACAGTAATCAAAAAGCAAAAGTCCAGGACCAGATGACTTCTCAGAATTCTACCAAACGTTCAAAGAAGATTTAGTAGCTAACCTCCTCAAACTATTCCAAAAAACCGAAGAAGATGGAACATTTCCTAACACATTTTATGAGGCCAACATCACCCTCATCCCAAAGCGAGAGGACAACACAAAGATGGAAAATTACTGGCCGATATCGCTGATAAAGATAGATGCAAAAGTCCTCAACAAAATCTTGGCAAACAGCAATACATCAAAAGGTTCACACACCATGATTAAGTGGGATTTATACCAGGGACACAGGATGGTTCAACACCTACAAATCAGTCAACATGATACACCACATTAACAAAATGAGGAATAAAAACCACATGATCATCTCAACAGATGCTGAGAAAGCATTTGACGAGACCTAAAATCCATTTATAAGAGGTCTCAATAAAATGGGTATAGAAGGAAAGTGCCTCAACATAATAAAGGCCATACATGACAAAGCCACAGCCAACATCATACTCAATGGGGGAAAACTGAAAGCCATCCCTCTAAGAACAGGAGCAAGACAAGTGTGCCAACTCTTGTCACTCTTATTCAACACAGTATTCAACCATACTCATTCAACCAATGTTCAACCATATTCATGGTTTGTGCCAGAGCAATTAGGCAAGAAAAGGAAATAAAATGTACCCAAATTGGCAGGGAAGAAGTGAAACTTTCACTGTTTGCAGATGACATGATTTTATATACAGAAAACCCTAAAGAATCCATTAGAAAACTATTAAAAATAATCAACAACTACAGCAAAGTTGCAGGGTACAAAATCAACTTACAAAAATCAGTTTCGTTTCTATACTCTAATAACAAACTAACAGAAAGAGAACTCAAGAATACAATCCCATTTACAATTGCAACAAAAAGAATAAATTAACTAGGAATAAATTTAACAAAGGAGATGACAGACCTATCCACTGAAAACTATAAGACACTATTGGAAGAAATTGATGATGGCATAAAGAAATGGAAAAATATTCAATGCACATGGATTGGAAGAATAAACGTAGTTAAAATGTCCATACTACCTAAAGCAATCTATAGAGTCAATGCAATCCCAATCAGAATCCCAATGACATTCATCATGGAAATAGAACAAAGAATCCTAAAATTCATATGTGGTAACAAAAGACCCTGAATAGCCAAAGCAATCCTGAGAAAAAAGACCAAAGCTGGAGGCATCACAATCTCTGACTTCAAAATATACTACAAAGCCATAGTAATCAAAACAGCATGGTACGGCTACAAAACAGACACACAAACCAGTGGAACAGAATTGAAGGCCCAGAAATAAAAACCACACATCTACAGACAGCTAATCTTAGACAAAGGAGCCAAGAACAGACAATGGAGAAAGGAAAATCTCTTCCCAACAATGTTGGGAAAACTGGACAGCCACATGCAAAAGAATGAAGGTAGTCCCTTATCTTTCTCCATACACAAAAATTAACTCAAAATGAAGTAAAGATGTGAAGGTAAGACCTGAAACCATAAAACTCCTAGAAGAGAATATAGACAGTACACTCTTTGACATTGGTCTTAGAAGGATCTTTTATAATATCATATCTACTTGGGCAAGGGAAACAAAAGAAAAAATAAACAAATGGGACTTGATCAGACTAAAGAGTTTCTGCAAGGCAAAGGAAACCAGGAGTGAAATGAAAAGACAACAAACTAACTTGGAGAAAATATTTGCAAATCATATATCAAACAAGGGATTAATCTCCAAAATGTATACAGAACTTATACAACTCAACAACAAGAAAAAAAAAACCCAATCAAAAAGTGGGCAGAGGATATGAACAGACATTTTTCCAAAGAAGATATACAGATGGCCAACAGGCACATGAAAAGATGTTCAACATCACTAATCAACAGGGGAATGCAAATCAAAACTACAATGAGATATCACCTTACACCTGTCAGAATGGCTATAATCACCAAGACAAAAAACAGCAAACGTTGGAGAGGATGTGGAGAAAAGGGAATCCTCATATACTGCTGGTGAGAATGCAAACTGGTGCAGCCACTATGGAAAACAGTATGGAGATTTCTCAAAAAATTAAAAATAGAAATACCATACGACCTGGCTATTCCACTACTGGTTATTTATCCAAAGAACCTGAAATCAACAATTTAAAGAGACTTATGCACCCCTATGTTCCTTGCAGCATTATTCACAATAGCTAAGACATGGAAGAAACACAAGTGCCCATAAACTGATGAATGGTAAAGCAGATGTAGTATATATATATATACAACAGAATACTACTCAGCCATAAAAAAGACAAAACTGTGCCATTCACAACAACATGGGTGGACCTTGAGGGTATTACATTAAGTGAAATGAGCCAGACAGAGAAGGACAAACACCGTATGATTTCACTCATATGTTGAAGATAAACAAATACATGGTCAAAGAGAACAGATTAGTGGTCACCAGAGGGGAAGGGGGCTGGGAGGTGGGCATAAGGGGTAAAGGGGCTCATATATATGGTGACTGACAGATAATAATGTACAAGTGAAATTTCACAATGCTATTATAAACTATTGTGACATCAATAAAAAAAGAAAAGAAAAGGACTTAGAAGAGGTATGGCGTGGATAAGGTCATAGTAACGGGAAATGCAGTACTCTCCATTTTAGGGAGAAGTGAAGGTTAGGAAAGCTTCCCAGGGAGAAGTCAGGTCTCATCAAGAAGAGCAAGAAATGTGTTTTCAATGTTAGCACTTCAGAGAGCAACTTAGGCAAATCTCACTTAGTTGCAAGCAACAAAAACAAACCTCTAACTAGTTTAAGTAAAAATGTAAAATTCTTTAAAGGATGTGAAAGTATGGAACCAAGAACTCAAATGCTGATAGAAGCCCAAGAAACTTGTGCCTCTGTGTGTGTGTGTACAAACACACACACACTCAACACAGCCATCTCTTAATTCCCAAGTTTACATCTCTTCACTTCTGAGTGACTTTCAGAGATTTTACAGAGCATATCTAAGTCCCAGTTCCAAATTCCCTGGAGACAGACTGAGCACCCCTCCTCTGCCTGGTTCTCTTTCTATTCCAACTAGTCTTGGCTGATGGGTCTGTTCCCATGGAACAGAAATGACACAGTGCTGAGAGAAGGGCATTGAGGGCTGGGAAAAGAATAAAAATGTGCCAAATTTGGGGAACCCAAATGCATGCACTCTCTCCACTCTTTATAGAAAAGGTGACTTAGAAGACAATCGGATATATCCATATATGTAAAGAGATTTTTCTGGGTGTACCAGAAGCAGTGCCAAACCAAAAACAAACAAGCCAAGGCTACTTTGAGCAGCTCAGTGTGGCATCTAATTCAAACGGGGTTGAGCCAGCTGATTTCAGAGAAGAGAAATAGAAAACTTTTTCCTCAATAAGATTTATAACAGAGATTTCCGAAACCCTAAACAGTGGTGACATGCAAGAAAGTCAGAAAGGAGAGAACTTTTGTTTTCTGTAACTTCCACCAGTCCTGTCACCCGGAGGCAGTGATGCCTTTAAAACTGTAAGATTTAGCAGTAATCCTCCAAACAAGCCTGAGAGGTTGAAGTAGATATACTAGGAATAAGGTTTGGAAATATTTTACTATGTTAGTGTAGGATCCGTTGTAACTACATTTTTATTTCATTCAGTCATTCGTTCATTCAAGAAACAATTACTGAGTACCCACCATGTGCCAGACTCTGTACTAGGTGCTAAAGATAAAGTCCTGAAGACATAGTGCCTGTCCTCACGGAACTGCCATATAGTTGGGAATCGTAGGGTCCCTGTGTTACAGATTTTCTCCTAACCCTGGCTATTTTACCCAGTTTACCCACTGGGATTTCCACCTCTGTTCTTGATAAATGTCTCAGTCCCTTGTTGGGACCAGAGTCTGACCTTGAGAAACTGTCCCTTCTTTCCCAACAGCCCTCTCCTAGCAGGCTGGGAGGGTAAGAAGGTAACTGCCCAAAGTTTATACTGCACATGCTATGCATCGAGCGTTGTTATGTGTTCCACATATATAAACTCATTTAATTGTCACCACAACTTCATGAGGTGGTAGTATTATTATCTCCAACTTGCAAAGGAAGAACATTGTTGCTTACTGGCATTCTGTTTCAGATTACATATACTGTCTGTAGCCACATGGGTATTCTGCTTAGGAATGTTTTTACTTTCTAGAAATGCTTTTTATTCTGCCCTATCCATGAGATTGTACTCCCTTAGACACTGTCGCTCAGGTTACTGGCCACCTTCAATAGTTGAGGCATTATTTCTAAAATTGCCTGTGCCTCACTTGATCCACTGGGGAGGTTCTGGGATTTGCACAGCTAGATCATCTGAGTTAGCACAAATGTGCTAACTTTGGAAATTTTGTGTAACCTATGTCCCCAAGTTTTCCAGGATTACAGATCATCAATACCAAAGGAAAATAATGCTAACCCTATCTTACGTATCTGTAGGAAGTTTAGACTCCTTCCCCAAATACTTCTGAGAATTCCTAAGGACTGATATCTCCAAATCCTAGTTAGCAGTTTCACCCCTTGCTCTGGATCATTGCTATATTTTCTTTCCTGATCTCTTTTTCCCATTTTCTCACTTAACCATACATTCAGATCCCAAGTATTTAATAAAACTTTCCTCAGTATTTTGAGACAACACAAGGGAAATTGAAGCACAGAAAGAAAAGCCTTTATGTCCAGAGAGAACCTTCAGGCAGAGTCACAGACACGTGCAGTGAGAAGCTGTTGGCATGTATGAGAACACAAGTACCAATGGGATGCGGGTTGGGGGAGGGGTGCTGCAGCATCTGCCACAAACAGGCACTAAGCATACATTGCCTTTATTTTACTAATGAGGGGCTCAGAGAATAGGGCCTGTACCCAAGGGTCACATAGCAACTAATGGCAGAGCCAGAAATTGAATTCAGATCTACTTCTAACGTTCATTATCTTTTTTATTTTGCCATGCTTCCTTCCCCATTCAAAAGGAATATGCTGAGGGAATAAATTCCATGTTGTAGTTGATGTGAACAGAAGGAAACCTAAGGGAGGAACTGGTTGATGGCAGCACAGAGGGAAGAATATTATCACTGTCTGAGCTCCAGAACCTGAAGGAGAAAAAGAAAGAGCATTCCGTTCATGAGTATATCTGGCATTAAATCCTGTGGGTTGGTTGAATAAATGAACAATGGAATAATGGTTACTAGATGTTTGGATAAATAAATATTGCTGGCACTAAAGTGGATCAGACGAAATAACATTTATTTGTCAACTAATTCATTCGGCAGGAACAATGGAAGAAATCAAGTGCACCCCTGGGTTTTCACATTAACAAGCATTGAGAATCAGAGTCCGCACATTTTTAAATTTTTTATTTGAAAATTTAAAAATAGAGGTAAAAGTAGAGTGAATAGTAGCGTTAATCTGTATAAACACATCTTCTACACTAAAAACTGATAAACATTTTTCCATATTTGCATCTTTCTAACTAGTGAAGTAGTTTAAAGCAAATCTTAAGCATGACATCTTATCTATAAGTACTTCTATAAACATTCCTTTAAAAAAGATGTTTTCTTATATGAACATAAAATCATAACTATAATTAATAAAATTAACAATTCCCTATTATCATCCAATATTAAACCATATTCAAACCCTCTGATTGTCCTACAACTGTGTCTTTACAACTGGTTTGTTCAGATCAACACCAGAAAAAGGTCCTCACATTGCATTTGTCTCTTATGTTTTTTAAGTCATTTTAAATTTATAAATGCCCCCTCCCTTTTCATGACATTGCCTTATTAAGGAGACCAGATCAGTTGCCCTGTAGAATACCCCAAATTCTGAGTATGTTGTGTCAGTGTATTTTTACTTCTTATTATTCACAGAGACATCCACTGACCTAAGCTTGTCATTTTGGTTACCTGATATAGCTGCAGGAAGCTCAGTCAGGTGTTTCTGAGGGGTCTTTATAAGCTCACCCACCCTGTTTCTGCTACAGGTAAAAGAAACATTATGTCTAGAAAGCTTACATGTGATCTCACCAAAATGCAGCTATATGGAAGCGCATGGATTAGAAGATGTCACTACTGCAAGCCTTAGGCAAGTCCCAAGCTGATGGGTGATGGAAGGAGGGTTAAGAACTAGAGTAAATGGAGCCACAAGTCAGACCAAGGTGGGTTTTGTTTATACTTATGTCTCCGTTCCCTAGTTATACCTTTTTAGTGTAGATGCTCAAAAGAGGTTTGCACAAGGACAGAGTCACAGCTGGTGCTTTGGGAGAAAGCCTGCCTCACTGCAATGCAATCACGAGATTTTCATCTTTATTCATCATTTGAGAAATGTCACTTTTTCAGGTCTTGAGAGTTAGTGAACTTGAGAGATATCCAAGTGACTTGAAGAAGCGGTCCATACCTATCTCAGGCTTTTTGAGACATTCCTACAGTTGGGGTTCCTCTGCTTTTGGTGGGATGTCACTAAGCACTTTTCCAACTTAGGGGATCTAAGCTAGTTCAACTCAGCCTCACTAAATTCAAAGGAAAAGGCTTCTGTACCCTCCAGACCCCATCCTGACTCTATGTGTCCAGGATCCACCCACCTTTTATTGGGCTTATGGTTCCCTAGTTTGAGAGAGAGCTGTCCATAGTGAGTCAAACAAAGCACGCTGGTAAGACCCTGGGTGTTAGTGAGCTGAACTCCTCATTGGACCCTGAGAGAAGGGAGCACTGACAAAGTCCCTGGTGCAGATGATGTAAACTCTGCTGAAAGCTTGGCAAGGCTCTGCACTTTCTTTTTATTTTGTTTTACTGAGGTCACATTGGTTTATAACGTTATATAAATCAACCTAAAAAGCTTCTGCAAGGCAAAGGAAAGCATCAACAAAACGAAAAGACAGCCCACCAACTGGGAGAAAATATTTACAAGTCATATATCCAAAAAGGAGTTAATCTCCAAAATACACAAAGAACTCATATAACTCAACAACAAAAAAACAAACAACCTGATGACAAAATGGACAGAGGATATGAACAGACATTTTCCCAAAGAAGATACACAGGTGGTCAACAGGCACATGAAAAAATGTTCAATATCAGTAATTATAGGGAAAGGCAAATCAGAACTACAATGAGGTATCACCTCACGCAGTCAGAATGGGCTCTGTACTTTCTCGTCACTCGGATCTCAAAGAATCTTTGCAAAGACTGTGGCCTGACTGACCCAGCTGTACCCTCCAACTCTTTCTCCTCTCTCACAACTCCTGCCTCTGGACTGGTGCTACGGGAATCACGGTCTCAGTGCTCCCAGGACCAGAGATTCACAGGCTTCTCTCTATCACTGTCTTTCTCTCAATTCCGGGGAAAACTCTTTAGTCTGGGAGGTAAAGGTAAAACCCTGTTCTCGTCACTGCTTCCCTAAGACATTGTGTCTGTTCTACCTAATCCCCTTTTTTCTCTCAGTCTTCTGTTGCCCAACACAACCACACCTTTATTCTTTCCCAACAGGCTTTGATGGCCCTTTAATCGAAAGCTCCCAATCTACCTAAAACCGGTTCTCTTCCTCAAAGTTTTGGGGGATTTAAACGTCAATGCCTTCTAGTGTAGCAAAGAAAGGAGGAAAAAGTTTTTATGTGAAAATAAGGCTGAACATTCATATCTGGCTACAAGCTTATAGACTTTCCCTGAATTTTTCTTCCTAGAAATATGATTCCTATTCCTTGCCAACACACCTACAGCTCCTGACAAAAAGTAAAATATTATGGACCTTGCTTAATCTTCATAATTGCCCAATTTTTCTAACAGTTTTATTTGTTTTTAGAAAATTGTCAACTCTTCGCAACCCAAAGAATATCATAATCCTACAAGAGATAAAGGTTATTGGAAAGAAACTTGCCAAAAGTTAGACAAAAATCACTCCTGATGGAAGAGGCTTTGTTTAAAATATGAATCAGGGTCAATCCCTCAGTAATAATTGGCAATTATACATGCCCTTTAGTTTGACTAATTTCACAGACTTATCATTGCTGACACATTTTATAATTTGACTCAAACTTCTCCCCTGACCCCACTAATCCCAAACAAGTCTTTCTTCAAAGGAGCACACCTTTATAAACCCTTCCATATGCTTCCATAATGGCCCCTCTTAACTGAGTGAGAGAATGTTCCCCTTTACAGAATACCTACACTTAATCATTTGCATATAGTCCAAGCTGTTTACTTGGTTGTTGATTTTCTTGAAATAAAACAAGACTTCATTATTTGAATTACTGCCTAATCTTCAATCTCAGAAATAAGCTCCACTGGGCATTATTTGTGAATGATGAGGTCTTAAATGATTCAAACTCAGCTTCACTAACATCCGCAATAATTATCACCATCAAAGAGAACATATTTTAGAGAACAAGATGTGAAATTAATGTTCTGAAGAATTTATCAAATAAATCTGGGCTGCTTTCTCCCACAAAGTTCTCAGTGAATCACTACTGACTCCTAATGACCTCATCAGGAAACTTCTGTTTGAGGTGAGGATGAATTTGGGGACAAATTATGGTGATATGTGGCATAATATTTGGAAAATGTACAAAACACACCTCTACTGCTTCTTTCTAAAGGCCTAACGAATGTCAGGAAAGTGCTTCAAATCATAACTTATGTTGTTCTCTGAAAGCATAGGGTGATGAATAACCCCTTCTTGACAATATGTATATGTGAGCTCCCCTTTTAAATCTAGATAGAAGCTATACTGCATATATTCAATGTATACTCGCGTATTTGTAAACGTTGCTTGGATACGCGTCTTGATGGAATGTTAGCTACCATCTGGAGAATGGAGCACATTCAAGCAAGAGTGGATGCAAGTGATGAGTGAGTTCTTGAAAAAGTAGTATTTATTGAAAATTTCTTACACGTTTGTCAACGTTCTAAGTGCCTTATAAACATCATTTTATTGTTGCTCTTAACACGTCTTTAAGCAGGTACATTATCAGTGATACTTCCATATTACAGATGAGGAAATTGAGGCAAATGGAGACCAAATAACTTCCTCAAGGCCACAGTTTTAAGACACAGATCCAGGATCCAAACAAGCATTCTGACACTAGCCCATGCTGAAGCACTGTGCCATACTACAGTCGTGCACGAGACAGATGTGATCACTGGGACCGGGGGGCGGCAAAGGGAGAGAAGCTGATAAATTGCAGATACGTTTCTGTTTATATTTATCCACCGAAGTGCAAAATTGGAAACAACGATAATGTCCAACATTGGGGCTTTGACAATAAATTTTAGCATATTTATATAAAGGAACACCACGTAACTATTCAAAGTCACTTTTTGCAATCATATTTAATAACAGGCATGAAAGGTACTATTCATTCTTGACTGAGAACGTCACATTAAATGAAAAACATAGGCATGTAAAATACACATTTTGGATGGTCCCATTTTTGATAAATGCGTGTGAATGCACATGCGCGTATATGCACATGCACTCTACACTAAAAGTCTAGAAAGTCATACAAAATGAGCCAGGAGTTGAGACTCTGTGTGACTTATATTTTCTGTTTTGTACCATTTATTTTGCAAGTATTTCTGCAAGACTATGCATTGTTTCTATAATGAGAGCAAACTGTTGGGGGCAATAAAAAGATAACCACACCACAGTTCAATCATGAGGACTAGAAAGACCAGTGAGGATTAGAGACATAGGCTGACAGGGATGATGGCAAGAACACGGGATTAATGCCAGACAGCCCTGCAGCTACAAGCTCCTAAGTAAATCCATCAGGCTTGGTCAGCACCGGGCCAGTCACCTCGCAAAGCTAGACTTGCAACGAGATGATCATCAGCATCTGCACCCAGAGAACACTGGAGAGCCACACATCAATGGGACCAGAGACGATAAAAATAATTCACTCAGAGCCCCCCATAGAACATAGCAGTTTGTGCACTGAAAATGTGGATGGGACGAGCCAAGGAGAGGAAGTGGGGGGGGGGGGGGCAGGGAAAGAAAGGGGCTGAAGCAGAGCTGGTGGAGTTTTTGGTAATTTATTCATCCCCTGGGTGGGGAGCCTTTAAGTAATTTGCACAAAGGTGCTATATGTGCTAGATGCAGTCAAGATTAGCAAGATGAGCTAAGGCCAAAAAAGGAGGTCCTTTGGAGTCAAAAGTCAACAATGGTAAAGAGTCGTAGTTGGGAGAAACTACAAAAGGAGGGAGGCTTGAAGGATGGGTGGGATTTACAGTGGAGAAGTGGGCAGAAGAGGAAGTAATCTTGTACTAGGGTAGAGAGACATTTAAACATCAAAGTTCAAGGTAGGGTCACTAACTGAATTTAAAAACTACTATTCAAGTGGCAGTTGTTTCAGTCTGAGAAGCTTTGGCTTTAGCCTTCAAGGCATAGACGCGTGAGCACAAGGATGATTACACAAAAAAAGATTACTGTAACTGGATGCTCTCTCCTTCAAAGGCCTCCTTTCTTCTGTTCCCTCCCAAACTAGTCGCCCCCTGGCACTAGATTGACTCTTTGGAACTGGCATCCCAGTTCAGACTCTCTTCTTTTTCTGCAGAATTAGAACTCCAGTAAGACACATACGCTACATTAGGAACCGCATTCTTCAATTCAAGCTATGCTGAGACCCATCCCCGGCCAGCCCATTTTGTCCAGGGAGCTAGGCAGATCAAGTAAAACTTTTGCATCATTTCAAAGTTATTCTGCTGAGAATATGTTCATTTCTCCTCATGCAGGTTTGAGCAAAGTTTACTCTTCCCGGACAAATGCAATTTCTAGTGCATTTGCATGCTGTTAGTCTTCTGCTCTTCTGCAGAGCATTTTATTGCCAAGCACTTTCCAATGATTTATTAGCTAGTCCTCCACTAAAGGCTGAAAAGTTGTTATTTCCTCCATGTTTATTGATGATAAAAAACAGAGCTACAGATTAGTAAAGTGTCTTCCATAAGGTCATCCCACAAGTTTGAAGGACAGAGCTGGGGTTAGAACTTGTTCTCTCTGCCTCACCCCACCCTGAGAGGTCCACTGGGCCACACTGCCTCTCTGCAGGACAACATAACATGCCGTCAGGGGCAGATGTTGCCTGTCATCCTGACCATCCATCATGCCCATAAGAAGGTGCAATTACAAAGAGGGATTTTAAAAAATAGCTCTTATCCAGGTGGCTAAAATCACTTTACTGAAACAAAGGCTTAGAAATCAATGTCTGAATAGTGGTCACATTCTAATCTTCACCTAGCTGCTTTCTGTTGGCCACCCAGCACGACTCTGAGCCACCTTCCCCTGACATTAGTGACAGATACTCAAAGAATAAAAAATAAGATCTTTTAAAAGTTTATCTAAGTGATTAGGAAATGAAAACTTGAGGTGAGGGCAAAGTCATCTGCTTAATTATAAAAGCAAGGATTAGGATTTGGGCATTGCCCACTGCCCCATTTCTCAGCCTTGCCTCCTCCTACCTGTCCTTTTTCTTTGTTCAAGAGTCATTTATCACAGGTGATTGGGAAATGACTTTAAATGTCACTAAGAAAAATAGGCTGTAGACTTGGTCTAGAAGAGAACAGCTCCTCCAGCTCCTTTATTATACAAGTAGAGAAACTGATAGGATTATATAGCTACTTACTGGCAGCATCACGTCTGTAGCATAGATCTCTGCCTCCCATCCTGGGGTCTAATCTACCACACACTCGGAACACAATTGGATTATTTGGATCACTTGTTCAATAAACTCTCACTAGGGGCCTGCTATGTACCAGGGTTTGGCAAAATAGAGCCTTTGCCCTGAAAACACCCATAGTCTAAAAGAAAGACATATATGATCTGATTAATACTATAATACAATTTTAAAATGCTTCCACAGATAATAAGAGGAGGCAATAAAATCAACTTTGACTGGTTTAAGAGATATCTTCTATTCCTAACTATTGGAAAATTAAGAGAAATGTCTCTTAAGAGACACAAAGTGGAAAGAGCTTTGGCATAGTTTATGGGAAGCCTAAACTTCCTAATATCCTCTCAATTTGGAATTAGTGATCCACACCTAGGTGCTAAGACTCTTTAAATTCTGAGACTAATTATAAATAAGGCAGGGAGTAAAATTTAGACACAGTTCAGGTCTGGGATGTGGAAATGTATTGTTTCAAACTGATGAAACTCATGATTGAAAAAATTGATTCTCCACATAACATTTTCAAACGCAAAAGTTTTCTTGAGCAATTGAAGCAGGAAACACATTTAGCTTCTTTTCCTCTACGTTCTGATTATGAGAGTTACAGGGTTTGGAAGGATGTAGTGGGGTGAGGGAGCACAGAATGTAAAGCGGTAGAGTTAAACAGGTAAGATCGGGGAGGTTGGGGGGAGGTGTGACTCACACGTAGAAAGAAGATTCTATTTCTTGGTTCTTGTTCCAGTGGAGTTCCTCCATGGTAAAGGTCCAAGGTGAGCCAGGCTCAGCTTGAGCTTCAGCAAAATCCTAGAAAGTGAACACTGAAAGAGGCTTTTCCAGAACTGACAACCCAGATAAAACCAAGATGGAAACTAAGACCATCAGTCCCTTCATTGCAACCTTTTAAGAGAACTTGTTTAGAAAGCCTCAGCTCACCAAGAACAGAGGGCAAGAAGACAGTGAGTAGATGGACAGGGAGAAGACCAATGGAGTAGTTTATAAAGGCCATTAGAAAAGTACAGACAAAGTACCACATCAAAAGCTATTAGGAAAAATTGAATTACCATAGTGTTGGAGAGAATGCTGCAGTAGGATCGTCAAGTTAAGCAGTTAAGAGTTTCCCGAAATAACACTCAAAAGAGCAATTTGGAAGAAATGGATTTCATTACAATTGTAAAAATTGTACGTTTTTTTACTTACAATTTACAGAAAGTCTAGGTTTCCTTCAACCAAACTGCAGAAGGACTTACTGTGGCTAAATAAGTGACCATCTAAGGAGCAGGCATGCTTCAAGGTAGGTAAACACAAGATACAAAGTTTAGAGGAAAACAATGGAAATATGAAATCTTTAGAGATTGAGTAAAGCAGTCCAGCTGCCACAGGGCAAACCCCGCTCTACTTTCCAATAACAAATGACAATATCATATCGTCATCCTAAGGGCACCGAGAAGACAGACAGCAGAATTAAACTTCCCTACGTCGCCCTGCCGCTTAACCAGATACTTGGTTGTCTCCCTTGATTCCTGTACTTGTCTCCATTCTGGACTAGAGTTTTAGAAACTCCATGGAGAGATTTTTGGTTCCACATTCACCTTGTGAATTTTGGATACCAGTCACTGGCCCTCCGTCCTGTTCTAACTGCCGCAGAGTTCACTGATTATGCTCTCCTTTCAGGTGGTGCTCACCTGACACATTGCTGAATTCAACTTTTGTTCACTTGATTTTTGTTTCTGTTTTTGTTCTGTTTTGTCTGAAAAATGTTTAAAGAATTTGAAACAAAATAATACTATAATAAACAGATAAATGAGTCAGAGAGAAAGACAGCATTTTATCAATACTAAAGAACAATTATACACCTATAAGAAGAAAATAAAATATAAAATTTACAATATTTGAGAAAATAAAAATAAATGTAGACCACTTTTATCTCTATTCTATGATAGAATAATAGATACATGACATTTATAAGATATTAGCAATGAGCTATAGAATCTTAATTTGGACAGAACTTTAGTGGTTATCTCATTTAATCTCCTACCAAATGCAGAAATATTCTCCACAATCTCTCTGAAAATAAAATTTCAATAAATAGAATGGCAACTAACTCACTCACTCATAAGTCACTGGATGCCATTTTCAGAATGCTAGAATTGTTTAAAAAGTTATTTCTTTAAACCAATCAAAATCTACTTCCATTGAACTTCTACTTAACTTCTTTCTCCTGGAATAACCAAGAATGATAGCTCCTCAAGTGTTTGAAAATATTGATGTGATCTTGTTGCCTCTTCTAGACTGTTTATGAGTGCTCTCCTCACTCCCTTCAGTTTGTCGACAGCTCCTTACATCCTTCCATTGCCATGAGTCATTGTGAGTGAGGTAGTGAACTTCCTAGTCAAAATCAGCAAAATGTTTATGACATTCCCCAGAAATACCTACCCCAGAATAGCTTTACCAGCAGACATAAATGGTGAAGATGTGGCATTTCTTATTTTTAACGATTTAATAATGGCTTCTACTGACTACCAATCCTCTTGCAAAAGTTCAAAAATCACCTGTTTAATAATTCATTCTAGTATTTTGCCAGTGATAGAATGCAATTTCATCAGGATATGGTTTCAAGAATATATACTTTTCACTTTTATTTAGAACTAAGAAAAACAATTTTCTTACCACCAATCTCCAAGCAATTTTCCATGACTTGATTTTTAAGATTATTAATTTTTCCAGGATCTCCTTTTCAAGCTTTCTCAACTACTGGGAATATAAATTGACTAAACTTGAATTGCAGTTCACTCAAAGTTTTTAAATTTGTTTTGTTTTGTTTGGCCCATTGTAAGATTTAGCACTTCTCTTCTACATCATTCCTTTAGCTCTCTGCCATCCAGGTACATCTGTATCTTCAGGTCTTGTGTGGGAGTGAGGGACAGAACAACCATGAGGACCCCTGTCTCGTACAGGGAACAATCCCCTAGAGTATTCCTATTATAGAGAGTGATGTCTTAGACCAAGACGATTCCTTCAAGGTAAAGAAGGGGGCACTGCTGCTGCAGGCACCAAATGCCTATGTAGGTAGCACTTCCCAGGATTTGCAAATTAAAATAACAAATGAAAACCATTTTTCTCTAATTTTCCAAGAAAAATGGAAATTGCTTTTGAAAGTGCATGCCCTTTGACCCAGAAATTCCATTTAAAGACATTTATTCTAAGGAATTATTTGGATAAGCATTAAAAGATAGCTATATAAAAACGTAAACTCTAGCTTATTGAAAAATATCAGAAATTTACAAATAGCCTAAAAATTCAATAGCTGATTAAACAAAGTATGCTACGTCCATACTGCGGAATGTCATGTAGGATTTTTGATGTGGAAATATATTTACTGATATGGGAGATGTTTACATATATAGTTAAACGGCAGAAGCTAGTTTCCAAAAAAAGAACCTTAGCTATTGTTTTATTTTGTTTGTGTGTGGGGGTAAAATATATATATGAATAGAAACAGAAATGGAAGCCCATACAACAAATTTTAACAGTGATTATTATTAGAAGTGTAACTATAGTTAAATAGTTTTCCTTTTGCGTATGTGTATTTTCCATTTTTCTACAATGACTACGGATTTTGTACAATACAATCTATTTTATTGTAACAAAAGGAGACACAGACAAAAACCCTAAAATGTCAGAATGAGTAATCTGATGCAGGAAAAACAAAGATTTATTATTGTCATAGAGGTGTACAGATATGTGGCATGTGCCTTCAGGAAGAGGAGTAATTTTTTTATTCAGGGTACCAAAAAAGCCTGTAAAAGCAACATTCTCCCTTCTGGCCCTTTCCTTCCTCCCACCCTACCACCTCCTCTACTCATGCAGGGACTGTTTGGGTAGGATCTGTAAGTAAATGAGGAAAAACGAGCAAATGGTGGCTCCAACATGGTCCTCAAGGCTATATCGTGGTGTTATTTTATAATGAAAACTGAACTTGTAAGACCCCTAAGCAGAGTCAGCATGAGCCACACTGGGAAAGCATCCACTTTGCCATCACCAGAAGCATTTCCTCAGATCATATATTTTTATAGACATAGAGAAACCACTAACTGCTTGCAATGGCTTGGTCTCTCTGAGGTTTGCAGAGGTGAGACCCGGCTCATGTCTTAGGGAAGAATCCATGCAGGATAGAGCTCTACTTCCCAAGTATCCATGGGAACCCTGATTCTCTTCATCTATCACTCCTGAGAGCAGCCTTTGGCTTGCCTCTGATTTCCCCTGTGTGTGTGTGTGTGTGTGTGTGTGTGTGTGTGTGTGTGTTGGGGGAGGAGCAGTGCAGGTAGAGAGAATAAAGGCTATGATGTAACCTTCCTCCTCTTCAGAAGGCAGGAAAACTCTTGTGCAGACATCAGTAGCATCAGATTAGAATATTGTCTTCAGATGCTCAAGAACCCACATTTAGTTTCTGACACAGGTGAGGTACCGCTGATATTGCCAATGACAATTTACTAATATCTTATCACACTACTTCAAAAACATTGTGTGTGGCCCCAAAAAAATTCAGAAACAGCTCTCCCATGTCTTAAAGACAATGATTTTGGGATTTTGAATTACACCTTTCACTCCTTCCCATATATTTATCTTGAAAAATTGCCTAGGAGCATCAGGATGCGGTAAAAAGGACAGGAGCTTTAGCAATAGAAAGATAAATGATGAAATGCTAGCCATGAAAATCTGGAGAACTTTCATAATATCTGTGTGACCTTACTTATATCATCAATAAATGAAGCTAAAGAAGAACTGCCACTCAGGGTTGGAGGGAAGATTAAATGAGACAGTGTATATACCACCTAGTGCAATGTCAAGCACATGAAAGTCACCCGGTAAATAGCCCCTTCTCCTGTGACCTGGGTACCATTTCTGCACCTGCAAAGAAAGTGGGAGGTATCCCCAAAAGGCCCTGTTGATAGGCATTCAAATCTTTATGGAAATTGCAGTGTCATCTTCAAGAGGCATGTAGTAACTTGCAGCATAGAAGAGAGAGACTAAAGAACTGATTAATTAAAAGTGTCAGGCGCATGTTAAAATTCCTGTTGGACGTTAAAACAGCTAGTGACAGGATTTGTAAAAGAGAATGA
This sequence comes from Equus asinus, assembly GCF_041296235.1. Taxonomy (NCBI): domain Eukaryota; kingdom Metazoa; phylum Chordata; class Mammalia; order Perissodactyla; family Equidae; genus Equus; species Equus asinus. Next base: position 20,423,563 of record NC_091801.1, on the reverse strand, counting down.
TTTGAGGAATTCACTGGCCATGGCACAGCCATATTAAAACACTGACCTTCTAGTAGAGTCCATCAAGAAAGAGCATGGTCAGTGTTGGGGGGGTGTCATTATTTCCTTCAGGCTTATCACTCTCCTTACAAAGTAAACTAAACCAAAATGATTCAGGTGTTGCTTTTGTATTTTTTATGCTCAGAATTATGTTGCTGCCTGACCTAAAAGACAATTTTATCTAACTAAGTTATAGATCATTAAGCTGAAAAAAAAAGTTTGCCTGTTACTGCTGTTTTACCATCTTGCCCCATCTTGTCTCATTAGCAGGAACTGATTGAGCATGAAGGTGTTCTCTGGCTGTCAGTAGATAAAGTAGGTGCTCTTGGCTTTCATCTGTTCTGAATTCTCCTTGTCTCATTATCTTCCCAAGGTCAGATTCTCTGACACAGCGACTGCTTGCTTAGCACTCCATCCTGGCAATTACTCGCCAGGCAACCTTAGCCAGAATAAGATTTCTCCTCTGTGGCATCAAGGCAGGCATGGGCACCAGAATCCCCGTGCTTGGTCCTCAGCCCACCCTCCCTCCCCAACTCCCATTCTCCAGTACTGTGGTATCAAAGATCAGTGTGGCTCATTCAGGGTTTCATCCTAGCACCTCCAAGATGCCATCCCACTATGATAGTCTAATTAAGCCGCAGTCCCATACAGATTATAGAGTGATGCCCAGTCTTATTTTATACTGGGACAAGTTGTTATATCACCGACCTCACACTTTGGGCCCATCCTTAAATCTCATTGCTCTGCTTCAGTGAAAGGCATAGAACTGCAAAGCTATACAATCTTGGTTCTTAAATCTGTTGTCTTTTCTCCAACAATAATTCCTGCTGGACTACCTGCTCCTTTGAGAGGCTGTCATGAGCAGCTGAGCATAGAGAGGATGTTCCAGGCTCAAGCCCCTGGGGTGCAGTTTCGACCAGAGCAGTTTGTGAAGGTGAATTTGGTCACAGTGGCTTTGTCTGAATTGAGTTTCTTCTTGCCTAGAGCAGGCAAAGTCCTTTTGAATATTATTTTACTTTGTAAAGAACCTTTGTAGGGGAAAGAAGGAAACAGATCTCTAATCTTATTCATTTAAAGGTGGCTCCATTTAGCGGTCACATTTTCTCTTGAAAATTTGGAGAGGAATCTTGGCCATTTGCACTGTATAAAGTTGTACACACCTGCTAGGCAGCATTTTGCTCAAAGAATTAATTTTGTCCTCAGATTAGATGCAAATCCCCTGGAAGCATCCAAATCCTTTTCCAGACTGAAGAGACAGTGCACAAATGCACACTCATCTTTGTGGAGTAGGAATGATCAAGTCATCCTGGAGCCTCTAAGACAGCCAAGCATCAGGGAAACCAGGTGCAAATGTTCATGGATCGAGCAATCTTCTCACTGGGAAAAATCCAGCCATCTGCCCTGTTTTTAACACAAACCACCGACCTTTATTTCCCGGACTTAACATGTGCAAACAGAATGATCCTTGGTCCAAGAATGGATGTATAACAATTATACTTACTGCATTCTCCAAACTCTCAAATTTCAGGCCACTCTGCTCAAAACGTAGCTGTCTCCTACAGTGGAACCTATTCAGTGCTCATTAAAAAAATAACCAGAACTAGGGAACTCTAAATATTTTTCTGCTTCCTGCCCAGAAATGATATATGTCCAAAAACTTTAGGCCAGAAAAATAATTCTCAAGAACTCTCATGCAGTAAGTGCACATGGTAAGCACAGTGACTGATTCCAACAGCTTGGATATCTATATAGCAGTGGTGTGGGTCATAGCCCCGCGCTTTTCTAAAATTCTGCAAGGTGGTAGAGACTCAACTTTATTTTCTGGCCAGTGTCTTTTGGGTCTTCAACATTTGGGCCTATAAAAATATGCAAGGCTATTTGAGCCAACAAATCCAGCCATATAACTTTAGGACTGAACTCTATAATATTTACCCTCTTCTCCCATATCAGAATTTTGTTCATTGAATTTGTGCATTCTTTTCTGCATGGCTTCTATGGCCTTTGGCTTCTTAGGGAATTATACAGGCAGATATGTAATGTATAAGACAAGCTCCCATTCCTCTGCATCTAGAAGGGAGAGGCTTCAGCTAATGTTGAGATCATTCATTGTGTCATCAGAGTGCTAAGAAATGAATACATCCCTCTGAACAAAGCAAAAGATAAATGAGTTGGTCCTAGAGGTGTGGAGAATCTGGAATCCTCTTTTTTGGCATTATCTCAGATGATTAGATTCTTAGGAGCCTGGTTTTGCCCATCAAGATACATGATAATAATTATAGCTAATATTTAGTGAGTATTAATTCTAGGCAAGGCAATATGCTAAATCCTTAAAAATACTTAATTCTTCCAACAATCCAATGGAGTAGGTGTTCATATTACTCCCATTTTTCAGATTAAATAACTGAGTTTTTGTAAATTTCAACACATCACACAGATAATAGATGCTAAAGCCCAGTTTTAAGATGGAACTGGCATAAAGAACAGATTTAGAAAGAGCAAAGCCTGGCAAGGTACCCACAGAATTCCGTAAGTTCTCTAGCACTAGAAGTTACTGAGACAGGAGCAGAAATCTTTTCAAAGCTCACTATTGTAATACTCTTTACATTTCTTCCCATTCTTTGTGCAATTATTTCTTTTTCTTTTTTTCTTTGAAAACTTTGTCATTAAGTCAGGAAAGAGAAACCATGGAAGGGATTTATAACACTTTAGGACTAAGGAGCTAAAATAAAGAGGTTCATATGAGTGTGACCATACTAACAATCCCACAGGAAGGTAAAATTGGGTAGGCTGGACAACATTATGATTCATTTTATAGGCCTCATCTCCCTAAGGAGAGGTTCTTTTTCTAAAAACATCTTGTCTGTATTTTGTTTTAACAAAAGATTGGAGTTTTTCTGTTTGTTTGTTTAAGCAAGCTGGGAATGAAAATATAATGAAGACATACTTGCCGCAGAGTTCCTTCTACTGTGGCTTCCACATTTTCTGTTTGTCCTTTAAGGGCTGAGGGACCATCTCATGCTTTTGGAAATGAAGAAGCCCAAAGAGAATCTATTACCATAAAACATCACCCAGCAGTCTTGTCATATCACTTGACAGTATCACTTTAGTTAATGTTGAGTTAGTGTTTCTATTATAAACCCAATTTACTGAAAGGGGTTGGGGGAGAGGACAATAAGGAGAGATGGGCTCATATGTCAACCCTGTAAAATGACATGAGGCTGAAAGCAGGTGGCCAACCAGGGTAAGACTTTTAAACCATGACATCTAAAGAAAAAGAATTCATGCATGTTCCACACCTATACTATTCAAAATAAGGTAGCACAAACATTATCTAAACAATTAGTCCAGTACCAACAAGCTTGCTTATCTTGCTGTTGAGAAATGCGAGGTATATTAAACAACTGGAGGGAAAACAAGATAGAACAAGATGTAATGGAAAAAGCTATAAATTAGGAAAGAGAACAACTAGGCTCTAACTCTATCTCTGCTGTTTGCTAGCCACATCATGAATCACTTTATAATTTACATACGGAGGCATCAGCTTCCTCATTCATTAAAACAGAGCCAATAATGCCCCTGATGATGCCTGAGCAGATTCCTGTAAGGTGCAAATGAGATCAGTCTCGGGGTGCCCATCAAAGCTTAGGAGCCACAGTACAAATGAAGAACACTATCACAGCCCTCACCGAGTGACCACGGTGCCAAATCATTTAGACTGGGCCTGCTGTGCCAAGGGGAAAATTCATTAAATACCTGTGTGGCTGTGCTCAGACCTCACCCCCTGAGCCCACTCTGAACCTTTCCTGGCTCCACTCTCAGCTTAGCAGCTGGAGAATTTCCCAGGCAGTGTCAGGAGAGAAGACCATAGAATGCTCAGACCATTCCTTCAGAGATGAGACTTCCAGACTACAGGGGAACCCCAGGCTTTGTTTAAAATGTTAAAATCATATATACATATGTACAATCATATATCTGAGATTAAAATATATATAATCAATATATGTATAAAATCATATTTATAATTTTATAGATACATAATTTTCATATATTTATCTCATATATATGATTTTACATATACATTGTGTATATTAACATCTAACACTTATATGCGACTTCATACATTTTACATGATTTTATAAAATTTACATGTAAAGTCATATATGTTAATTTTGTCATTTATATATATACACACACACATATATACATATATACTGGCCCTACCAGTTAATCAACAAGTTTGTGTTTTGTGAGGAAAATGTTTTCATAAAAAATTTCTAGCTGCCCATTTATGACTTCATCATTTAGCAAACTTTAAGTACCTAAAATGTGATAGGTGGCAGACGAGAAAAAAATGTACATAGAGAATAGAGAACAAAACTCAAGAAAATTAAAGTCATATGTCACTAAGATCAGGAATTTTGATCGGTGTCTAACATAAAATTCAGTAACCGTCGTTTTATTTTTAGAGGAATAATTCTGCCTTCAATTGCATTTTCTGTGCAATTCTTGTGCATATTCTCTCTATATAGCCCTATATTAACTTAAGGACATTATAAAAAATGATTCATAAAATATACAGCAATAGGTTAGTATCAGCTTGGAATTCCATTCTGGGATATAAATGAATTTCAGAAGAAAAGTAGGCATGTGGTAGAGGAAAGGAAAAACTAAAGTCAAAATGAATTATGACTAAGAACATGTGGAGGAAGGCTTGAGAAATTAAGATAGTATAAATGTCTACGTAGAGAAATAGCATTGATTAAGAAAAAAGGATTCAATTCTAGAAGGAGAAATCTCCCTTTTTGGCTGACGGCAGCAGAAGTGACAAACAAGGAATGCGGGTGTGCCCTGTTTGGTATATTTTTGGTATTCTCTTACATGAAGTTGATGCCCAACACTCAGTTGGAGAGGAAGGCAACATCCAGGTGAGCTAAGTTTCTCAGTGAGGGAGATAGCACCTGTCCAGGTGGCCAGAGTGTGGGCTCTGGGAACAGACTGATCTGGGTCCACATCCTAGCTCTGCAGCGTCAACCCCATGACCTTGGGCAGGTGAGTTAACCTCCTAAGTTCCAAGTCTTATGGCCATGAAATAGGGCAATGATATAACCAATATTCTAACATGCATGTGAGGATTAAATACAATAAAACATGAGAAGAGCTTAGCCAAGAGCTCGGCACCTTGCGTGGGTTCCTGTGGCTGCTGTCGTCATCTTGAGAGGACCGAGGGGGAGGCTGACTCTGGAGGTCAGGGCTCCTCAGGAAGTGCACCTGCTGGAATGCTGAGTTGCCTGGAATTAGCCGTGGGCCTGAGCCAGTTGGGGGTGCTTTCTGGACCCAACTGAAAGTGTTCTGTGTCCTCAGTATCAAGAGGGCTGAGCAACAAGGTTATGGTTTGCAATTAAGAACCAGAAAGATAAACCAGAGAGAAAACGAAAGGCCCTGGGAATAGATAATTGAGTCCTTCTAATTTTCCTATTTGTTATAATCTGCGTTTCATAGATGGAAGGTGTTCAGGAAAAAGATGCCAGTGCTTCCTCTGAAACTTTCTGGCTGGGGATCAGCAAGTCATTTAAGCTCTTTCACTTTTGGTTTCTCATCCATAAAAGGGGAATAGTAATCATAAAAATAATAAGAAAACGAGACATGGGGAAGATCAAAAGAGAAACCATATGTGAAGGTAGTGCTTGGCCAGCTTTCAGTTCCATAGAAATTTTGTTACTTAAATTGCCATTTTCTGGCACCCACCTAGTTTTATTACAAGCTCAGCTCTCCCACCTAATAAACAATAATCCTTGTCAAAAAGTTCACCCTAGGGGCTGGCCTGTGACGCAGTGGTTAAGTGTCCATGCTCTGCTTAGGCTGCTGCTTCACAGGTTGGGATCCCAGGCGCGGACCCACACACATTCATCAAGCCATGCTGTGGCAGGCATCCCACAGATAAAATAGAGGAAGATGGGCACATATGTTAGCTCAGGGCTAATCTCCCTCAAAAACAAAAGTTCACCCTGTAACCTCACCAAGGCCATTGAGTTGTGGTAGAGCATTTATAGTTCTACACTGCCCTGAGCTAGCCCTTCCCTGTGAAGGGTCGGGGTCCAGGGACCGGGGGTGGGGGAGGAGAGGGGTTGCTCCCTCCCTGCCATCCTAAGGAGGGCTGTTGTTTCTGCAGCTGCTCGGGTGCTTCTGGCCCTCTCTGTTGGAGTGTGAGTGCAGCTGCCATGCAGAAACCCACAGCATCTTCCCCAAAGGGAAGGTGATTTTCCCCACCAAATGTGGGAGATCTCCAGGAACCTGAGTGATTACAGGCTTTATATCAATTTGAAACACTCCCAGTGAAGGAACCTAAGCCAGGGTCTCCAGAAGCCTTGCCTGGAAGCTTTGCCTGTGACTCGGCCTAGGCCACATTCTTAGCTTTCCTTGACAACCATCAACCCAAGACCAGCAGCATATGCTTAAGGATGTGGGTGCTGGACTCAAATCCCTCTCTGCCACTTACTGAAATCCAGCAGTTTTCCAAGTTTACAAAAAATTTCAAGCAAAATCACTGTCACAATAGTAAGGATTAGAGTAAATTCGTAGCATATACACATGTTAGACATAGATATAGATATAGATATAGGTACATTTCCTACTCTTTAGGAATACAGCACTTATCCTTGGTTCCACTGTACTTCTCTTTCCAACAATCATCAATAGCATCCTAATGTCCAGCATCACTGTGTGTGAGAGTTTTAAATTACAAATGAGGAAAATTTTTTCAAGTTCTGAAAGAGGTATACATAGCCCTTCAGTCAATTATAGGAGATGATTCTAGTCCTAAGAGATGAGGATGGGAATGCTCCCTTTTTTGGAGGGTAGGGGCCAACCAGCAGAAATGGAAATCTGGCAGAAAGAGAAATTTGGCTGATTAGGTGTGCCACCTGAAGCAGAAAGTACTAACTTATAAGGAAAAAGTTTAGTTGTAGCACTTTCAAGAAAGTGATGTCAAAGCTAAGGGAAAGGAAACAAAGCAACATCAAGATCAATTTTATTATCTTGCTGGCTAATTGTTTGTCAAGTACCAATAAACAGGAAGTCATCTAAGGGTGTCTGTTTGTGTGTGAGAGAGAGAGCAAGAGAGAGAATAGGAAAGAAACAGAGGCTAGAACATAGAAGAGAAGCAACTAGCTATGGTAGATAAAATATATGCATATACAACTTCCCACAATAACATAAAATCACTTCCATAACTGTAAAATATCGTAACAGAGTAAAACAATCTATAGCTTTATAAATACTAACACAATCAAACACACACACACATTCACAATATTTTAAAACTTTCACAATGGCATTAAAGATTTTTAAATAATTGCATAGAATTTAAAGATTCTGTTTTTGTTTTTTGTTTGGTTTTTGTGAGGATGATTGGCCCTGACACAACACCTGTTGCTAATCTTCCTCTTTTTGCTTGGGGAAGATTGTCCCTGAGCTAACGTCTGTGCCAATCTTCCTCTATTTTGTATATGGGATGCCACCACTGCACAGCTTGATAAGCAGTGTGTAGGTCCGCACCCAGGATCTGAACCTGCAAACCCTGGGCTGCTGAAGTGGAGCACGTGAACTTTACCATTATGCCACTGGGCTGGCCCCTAAAGATTCTGTTTTGAAACTAAGAGAATCCAGGCACATCTTCTCTGGAAGATGCACCATAATCAAGATGGAGTCTGTGGTAGAACTAGCTATTTGTCCTGCAATATCTGTTTTTACCTTCTCCCCCAGATAAAGAATTTTTGGCTGGGCAAACGGCTTCCCAAAATAAAGACAGCATTTCCAAGCACTCCTTAGAGTCAGAACTCAGCTCTGGCCAATAGTATAAGAGGGAAACTTCTTTGTGAAATTCCTCAGCTGTGCCCTCCCCTTCCCCATCTCACCTACTGATAGCGGGAATGTAGACAAGGCGTGCAGGTCATCTCAGCCTGCGGAAAAAGAACAATCCCTGAGGAATATCAGAACAACAAGATAAAAGGCACCTGGACCACTGACTATTCAGCTCATGAGCTTGAACTTACATTTGTGAGTATAAAAAAACCTCTCTTTATAAGCTACTGCTATTTTCAATCTCTCTCACAGAAGCCAACTTATATTTTAAGGCATCGTCTCTCTTCTTTTCAAGAGGGCTAACACTACGCCTCTACATTTGCATCGACTAACATGCGACGGGTAGGAAGGTGCCAGGGTATAAACTATTCCACAACAGTATTCCAAATACAAAAGTGATATTCTAAATATCAGAATTGGCCCTGTGGCTCCCACTGGTGATGGCCCTCAGTCCATATGAGTTCACCTGCAGCTGCCACAGACAATTTCCAGCGTGCTGCCAGCTTTTTGCCTCAGGACCCACATCTCTGGTCGTCTCTGCCTGAGGGCTTTCTCTGGTATCGTGAGGGCTTGCTGTATCTCCCTTGGGGCAACCCAGAAAGGCAGAGGAATTGACATGCTTGCAGGCAGCTCTCAATCAAGGTAGAATGAAGAGAGAAGGATAAACATCTAGTGTCCTCATCCTTCATTAGAGAATTTGAGGATTTCCTCATGGCTTCTCAGAGAGTGACTCCTCAGGCCCATCTAGACCTAGTTGCCCAGCAGCGACCTGCTCATTGACACATGGTTTATTTGTTTTTCTCACTTCCCCCATTCTTCCCTCCGCTTCCTGTGATCTCCTCCCAAATAAACCACGTAGCCAAATCCTTGTCTCAGGATCTGCTTCTGGCAGGACTCAAACCAAAATATCTCTATTCTCTTGATTCTCTCACTCCAAAGATCTCTGAAAATGGTTAGAAAAAAAAGTAATAATTCACACAAAATTGTGAAGAATAATCACACAAGTTCCTCTTCAGGTTGTTTGTATGAAAGGTTTCTAAGCTTCTCCCATCTCGCACATGCTACTGGATTTTCCAAGTATGCAAAAATTTCAAATTAAACCTTGCTCACAATGTTGAGGACTGCTGTAAAATTTTCTCTTCTCGGAAATAAACATCCCTAACACATCATTGTTAGAGAGCATCATGATCTACTTAATGCAAAGATTTGGGGGACAAATAAAACTTTGGTCAGCCAACAAACGATGTGAACATACAATGCTTCCTAAAGGTCTTCATACTCTATCATTTCCCACTTAATTGTAAACCACCATGCGAGATTTCTTCTCTTTCACTTCCCTTCTTAAATATATAAAACCAGGAAAGAATCAAGAAACCCCTTTCCCTGATACCTAAACGCACTATTGAAATATCTTTCACAGAAATCTAATTCCTGGCTTTGATGTTTCTGTGTTCAGAGGAACTTCTTTTATATACACTTGAAAGTTTATGCATTGCAATAATAGCATAGTTTACTGGTGGATAATAGCTTTTTGGTTCCTTTGACTGTTAGTAAAAGCATAATTCTTATTAATAAGGGAATTCAGCAAGCATAAGAATGAGGGAAGAATAGTTTAAAAGCTTTTCATTTCTAAAATGTTTTATTCATATTGCTTTATGTTTTTATACACTTAATTTACTGATCTGACTCACCCTTGATTTTGAGAACTATAAACTTTTGAAAGTGTAACTGTCAGCATAACAGAGGCAGCATTATCTTTCACTTGTCATCTTTCCAATTAGATAATAGAGGTACAGAAACTAATCTTATTGTGACACTACTCTGTGTGCAGTAAACTTCATGATAACAAATCTTTTTATTTTAAAATATAGGCCTTGAAAAAGTGCAGATGCAAAAAATTCAACCCAGCTGACTCCAGGAGGTGTTGCTGCTTCAAAATGCAGAGTTCTGATCACTAACTAGTGCATTTAATACTCTCCTTTTAAAGAAAAGCCATCCAACAACTAAGACAATGAATATGCGGTAAAGTGACCCCTTAAAAAGAGATACATTTGGTCATCACACTGCATTAAGTGGGACCAAACGGTATAGGTCAATCCCATGAGATGCTCTTAATGCCCTTAAGGCATTTGGTTATCTTTGATCACATATTTTTTCCTGTTTTCTGGAATTTAAGGTTAAATAAGCATTTCTCTTGCTAACTTTACTCAGTGCCGTGCCATATAGAAGAAACTTGATGGGGTAGATTTCATCAGCCCCATCATCAGCGGATCCAATTGAGGTCATGTTTATGTTAGTGGTAAAGTTACCTTCCAAGGCAGGTGATTATCCATCCACAAGGGGTCCTAGGTCACTTTTGAGGGCACCCAGGTGTATTGTCTCAAGTCCATCTGTGTTCTCCCACTGCTTCCAGTACCTTCTGTAGGCACGCAGCTCTACTACCCACAGTCCTATCTAGGGCTCTCTACCTAGTTTCCTCAGCTTTCACTCCCAACACTGCAGACTCTCCCAGGGTCCCAGACCTTGATCTGAAGAATTGACTTTGCCTCAAAGTATCACACTTGGGTCCTTGAAGAATGCAGCCACGCCTAGCATCTTACCAAGTCTCTCAGGAAGGCAGTTCCCTCAGCGTCTAGCTCCCAGCACCCAATCCAACAAAACAGATATCTCACCAGGGGGACAAGAAAAACATCCCCCCTAAATCTTTATGGAAGAAATGAAACAGTTCTCTCAGGGGAATCACACACAGAAGAAATACACTTCTGCTTACCACACATAACAATTTTAGATAAGCTTGAGTAGCCGTCTAGTCGTTTAGAGTGGCGTCAACTCGAACAGCTTTCCTAGGGGCAATTCTGCTCTACAATTGAACAGTTAAATGGTTCCCTTGAAGGAGCTCTCCCAGGTCAAAGGAACAGACTTCCCCAAGTCTCACGTCTCACAATATAGAATAAAAAATTATTGCACTTTGAAATTCCTGACTTTGTTCTTAATCTCCTACCATCACCATTAATATATTAAAAATATCAAGGACAAGTTTCAGCAATTTCACAATCTGCTTTTCTCACCTCAAGTATCTGATAAGAATCTAACTATGATGTTTCTAAACATCTAAACTACGATGTTTAACTAAAATGTTTCTCAAATTCTCTTTTTTATGGCTCCATAATATTTCACCAATGAACAAACCATAGTTTACTTAAACATTACTGTATTTTTAAACTTTTAGGTTGTCTTGTTTCAACTATTATAGAAAATGCTGTAATGCATAAATCTTTATCAGTATTTCAAATTATTTTCCTAGAAAATATTCTGTGAAGTGGAATTTGGGGACATAGAATATTTTGGTATGGAGATATTGCCAGACTGCTTTTCAGTAAATTGTGACAACTTATAATCCCACAAATATATGAGTACTCATCTTACTACATTCTTATCAACTTTGAATAGTATCATTGAAAAGTCTCCCCACTTCCAGTCAAGATCAAGTATACCGAATTTACCTTCCCACCTAAAACAACGAAAATGCCAGACAAAATAGATGAAACAATAACACTCAGGACATTAGATATCAGGCAGCAAAGAACAGTGCCTCTTGAGAGATGGGAAACAATGAGATGAGTGCTGTGATTGCCCAGCTAATTGTCTGGAGGAAGCATCTGGGTGGCAGCACAGAGAGGAGGAGCCCAGGGGGAGCTCACAAGCCTCTCTGAGTTGAGGAGTAAGAACTGGATGTCTGGGAAGCCAAAGAAGCTAGAGCTCACAAGGCAGTGTACCAGAGAAGCAAGAGCAACACAGAGAGAAAGCTCCAGAGATCTGTGTATAGTCCCCTCCAGTCTTGAGCTGAGTACAGGTCAGCAGGTGAAGAAAGGTCAGCAAAAGAACCACCCTAAGGAAGTAGAAGGAACCGTGTTCAGACCCAGCACAGATCTGGGTACTAAGGGAACCCAGATATTTTGGGAGAAGGAAACATCTCATATTTTGGGAGCTATCTGTTGGGGTACTAAGAAGGTCTTGGATCAGTAGAGGAGAAAATTAACCCTGGACTAAATATAGCTCTAGTCCAACCCAATGAAGCTTAAAAGCAAGACCTGAAAGTCTCAAACTGTTTCCAAGTAATCTAATCACAGCCCAGAACAAAATTCAACAATAATGACAGGAACACTAAATTATCTAACACCTAATAAGGTGAAATTCACAGCACTTGTCATCTGGTCAAAAATTTCTGACCATACAAAGAAGGAAAATGCACCCTTTAATGAGGAGAAAATCGGTTAATTAAAACTGACTCAGAAATGATGTAAACGTTAGAAATAGTAAACAAGGACATTGAAATAGTTATCATAGCTACATTCATGTGTCCAAGAAACTAGAAGGAATATTGATGAAAATTGTAATCCCACAGATCCAAGAAACTCAACAAACTCCAAGCACAAGACACAAAAACTTGAAGAAAATTATACCAAGCCACATAACATCCAAATTAACCTACAGATTTAATGTCATCCCTACCCACATCACAGCAGCTTTTGGGTGGAAAATGACAAGCTGATTCTAAAATTTATATGGAAATGTAGAAGACCTAGAATAATTAAAAGAAAGCCTAAAAAGAACAAAGTTTGAGAACCTTTAGGACGTGATTTCAAATCTTGCTCTTAAGCTACATTAATCAAGAGAGTATGGTATTGATGTAAAATCTGCCTTATTTAAAAGTAAAATTTGTATTTTTTAAAAAATAAACTTAAACGTTACCAACTTTACCTAACACCATAAACAAAAATTAATTCAAAATGGACCACAGACCTAAAGGTAAAAGCTAGAGCTATAAAACATCTAGAAGAAAACATGGGAGAAAATATTTGAGACCTTGGGGCAAACATTTCTTAGTATACAAAAAAACACTATCCTTAAAAGAAAAAACTGATAAATTGGACTTCATCAAAACCAAAATCTTCTGCTCTTTAAAGGACATTGTAAAAGAAATTTCAAGGCAGCCTACAGAGGTGGAGAAAATTTAGAAACACACATGACAGAGAATATGTGAAGAACTCTTACAACTCAATAACAAAAAGACAATTCAATATTTAAAGAGTTAGAAGATTCAGACAGGATGGTATATAAATGGTCAATAAGCACTTGAAAATAATTTGAAATAACTTTCTTGGAAGATGGAAATATTTTATATTCTGACTTTGGTAGTAATTACAAGGATGTTTACATTTGTCGAAAGTCCTTAACCTTAAATGAGTGAATTTTATTGTACAAAAATTATACCTCAAATAAGTTAATTTTGAAAAACGTGATACAGCAGGTTTATCATGTATCTACCTCATTGACCTTTAGCTATTTCCCACAAAGGGAGCAGAAAACACTCCCTCCATCAAGGACATGAAAAATATACAGTACACAGAAAGCACCAGAATCACTGTGACTGTCCTCAAGAGATTGCAGATGGTTAAACAGGAGCTGGAGTATCCTAGTGTGATATGACAAGTAGAGGCACTTAAGTGTTAGAAGCAAACAGGGCATGTTTACCACAATATGTAGCATGACTATCCTGTAATGAGAATGACATAAGTGAATCTGTGGCAGTGACTAGTTGATTGTGCAGGGCCTAAGCCCAGAAAAGGATGACTATCTCCATAAGTACTATTCAATCTTGTGTAACAATAACAACTGAATCCTAAAGTCTAACAAACAGAGTTCTAAATTGAGTTCCTAAAGTACAGAATAACTATCTTTCTTCCAGTTTCCTCTTGCATAAGGGGGTGGCTTAGTAACTTTGAGATCTTTCTGCAATGGTATCACAAGTGTCAGAGGATCTTGCTACTAGCTTTCTCCAACTTAGAACTTTAACACTGAGAAAGGGATATCCTTAGACATCTTGAAGATTATAGAAGAACTAAACAAGAGAAATCTTCTCAGTGGGCAGATTTTTAAGCTCTGGCAAGTTAAGTCTACCACAACAGTCTAGAGTGAGTTTTGACATTCCATGTTTTGTGACCTTCCAGGGTTTTCTGCTAAGTAAGTTACAGATATAATCTTTATTCTTATTCCGTGGATCAAACATCTATACTAATTCCTCGGGACATGGACAGAAGTCTCCAGGACAGAGTGGAAGATTAGTAGGAAAGAGAAGGTAGTAGAGTTTTAACCCAAATAGTAGACCCAGTGGGACACAAACTCATCTTGAGATTATTTTCCTAGTTTCTGAGTAGAAAATTCCCAGTTAGAATAAATATTCTTAGCAACAAGCATAATCCCCATATTATCTCCAAACTCATCGATAAGGATCATTATGGCAGAAAAGGCTAACATAATTCCTTTGGCACATCACCTTGTTTCAAATCTTACATCAGAATCAATACCACATCCCTTGATGAATTTCATATATTTATACCATCAATAAAGACTTGTAGATTGCAGAATTGTTTGGCAGGTGTGGAAATTCTTGGAGACTGGTGATGGATTTTCATAAATTTCATAACATTGTGATTTCAATTGCAATTGTCTTCAAGATATAATCTCTTTATTGGAGCAAGTCAATTAAGTCTCTGGCACCTGAGTATGCAACTATTGCTATCGTGAATACTTTTCCCTGTATCCTAGTAAACAGAAAATATAAAAGTAGTGTATTTCATTCAAGTACAGTGGTACATATCTTCACAAATCCAATGTCCTTTCTTGATAAACACACTCAACAAACTAGGAATAAAAGGGAGCTTCTTCAGCTTACTAAAAGGTATCTATGAAAAGCACATAGCTACAATCATACATAATGATGAAAGACTGAAAGCCTTCCATCTAAGATCGGAAAAAAGACCAGGATGTCTACTCCTGTCACTTGTATTCAGCATTCTACTGGATGTTCTAACCAGGGCAGTTAAGCAAGAAAATGAAGTAAAATGCATCCAAAATAGACAGTAAGAAGTAAAACTACTTGTATTTGCTGGTGACAAGATCTTATATAGAGAGAATCCAAAAGAATCCACAAAAAACTATCAGAACTAATAAACTAGTTCAACAAGGTTGGAGCATATAAGATCTATGCATTAAAATTTTGTTTGATATTATATACCCACTTCAGCTTTCTTTTGGTTATTGTTTGCATAGTATAACCTTTTTTATGATTTTATCTTTGTATTTGGTTTTTAACAGTTGAATATAATGTGTGTAGGGGTGAATCTCTTTAAATTTATTCTACTTGGAGTTTGTTGAGCTCAAATATGACAAGCTCAGATATGCATATTAATGTAGGCTAATATTCTTCATCAAATTTGTAAGTTTTCAGCCATTATTTCTTCAAATATCTTTTCTGATCCTTTTTAATCTCTTCTCTCCTTTTGGGATGCTCACTATACATTACATGTTGGTACACTTGATGGTCGCTATTGGTTGAATGTTTGCATGCCCCCAAAATTCATATGTTGAAATCCTACTGTCCAATATAATGTTGGGAGTTGGGGCCTTTCGGTGATGATAAGGTGATGAAGGTAGACCGCATGAATGAGATTAGTGACTTACTAAAAGAGACCCCAGAGAGATGGCTTGCCCCTTCCTCTATATGAGGACACAGCAAAAAGATGGCTGTCTGTGAACAAAGAAGCCCTCGCCAAACACTGAATCTTCTGGCACCATGATTCTGGACTTACTAATATCTAGAACGGTGAGAAATAAATGTTTGTTGTTTATAAGCCACGCAGACTGTGATATTTTGTGATAGCAACCTGAACAGACAATGGTGTTCCACAGGTCTCTGAGGCTCTGTTCAATTTTCCTCATTCTCTTTTCTTTCTGCTACTCAGACTATGAGCTCAACTGACCTATATTTAAGTTCTCTAATTCTGTTTTCTACTTGCTCAAATCTGCTATTGACTACCTCTAGTGAATTTATTATTTCAATTATTATATTTTTCTATAATTTCTAGTTTTATAATTACTATCTCTTTACTGATATTATCTGTCTGAGCAAAATTTTGCTCAGTTTTAGAATCCTAAGTTTTCCTTGGGATCTCATTTAATAACAAATAAAATTTCCATTTATACCTACAGATACATGCAGTTTTACACAAATAGCCATGAAGGGAGGTATTTTATTTGCAAAATCCCCTAATAGCCGTGTATGTACACACAAATGCAAACCACTCCTATACAATTCCTACTGTTTCCCCAACATACACTAATTTCTGTCCCTACATTCTTATCGTCTGGTTTGCCTCTAATTACACAGGAGAGAAAAAGTAAGAGCTAGAATGTGGTAGAAGCAGCAACTTCTGCAAGGATAATGACCCTACCATCTCTTGCCAATACCCTTTAACTTTCATCAGAAACTTTGGCCTTCAATAGCTGAAGAGAAAAGAAACCAGAAATGCAAGAACGTTCTCTTCACATCACCCCCCCCCCCAACTTTGTTGAGAAATAGAAGACAAAGATCCAGGTTTTAAGATATCCAGAGTAGCTTCTGATGTGGCCCATGCATTTTCAGGTCATCCACTTCTTGATCCGCCCAATGTTGATTCTTCAACTTAGAGACTTCGTTGAAAGCCTCTTCGTTGAAACTTCCCTTGTACAAGGTAGATTACACTGCTAATGTTGGGCCAATTTTAGTTGTGCTAACTACCAACAAGAAAAGGTGTTAAACCTTGAAATATGCAAGTGAAAAAAAAGTGGTGTCTATTTGCATCAAACCTACCTTTCAAGTGTTATTCTTCTTGAAGTAGCATGGTGTTATTCTATAACAAGGAGTGAGAAGCGTCTATGCAGTGTTGTCTATTTGTAAGGAGAGGCACATTTGGAGTTTTCTTTTTGAGTAACAACTCTAGAGGGCCCTTGTACTGGAGCTTACAAAACATACCAATGAAGATCCCTGGCTCTGGATGCAGCCTGCCAGAAGCTGAGTAGTATTCATTTTAAACACAATAATAACTTTCTCGACTAGACAATATTCATGCAACTGAAAACAACATATGGTCTCCAATAAAATGAAAGGTGCACTAGGAAAGGCCAGCTCCAAAGAATATTTTTAAGAAGTAAAATTTAATTACGTAATTAATTTTAACATTCTCTTTCCTAATACAAAAAAATAGAAAAACCTATCTGCTTTATTTATTCTAAAAAATTCATGAAATGAAAGTTTACATGAGAGTCACTTCTCCCATTGAAAAAGATAATTCTCAGAGCACACTTTAAACCACAAAGATAAAAATGAAGTAGAAGATTTAAAGGCTGTTAGGAGGTATAAGAATCCAACCCACTACATAAAAGTTTACTCTCACCAGCCCCTATCTGACATTTGAAGTTTTGCATCTCCAGTGCAAACTTGTTGTAGGTTCCATCTTAAAAACTTGAGAAATCATGCTTTAAAAATGTACTTCTCATTTGTGTTGTACCCAATCCCAGACAGAGTAGTGGAAATCAGCACATACCGTTTGCCTGGAAGAGTAAACATCCCTCTCACTTTCTTCCTTCTGAAAATTCGATATAGTGTTTTTCAGTAGAAATCATTTACATTTAAGATGTAATATGGAGCTGTGAAATGTCGTCATGGAAACCATGACAGAAGAGAAAAAAAGGGAGATGGGGGATTTAGTGAGTGTTTTTTATTTTCCAGATACAATAGTCCCCTTAGCAAAATCAGTTGTGCCATATGGTGAACTCTATGTGGTAATTTTCTAAGCTTGCAAATAGAATTCTGCAAAATGTGATCAACTGCTAAGTCATTGTACTCCAAGTGAGCGCAAATTCCACTCCTGCTCACTGTTCCCAAGGGCACTAGATGCCAACACTTTACATTCTGCAAACAAACAAACAACACTTAGTACTTGATTTTAAGAATCCTCAAATAAAAATACATGGCATAGGATAGAAGTTCACTAAATTCTTTCAACCTGAAAAATAAAGAAATAGTTGGTTTGAGAAGGCCATAGACCTCTTTGAAAACTCATTGCTGATCATTTCTCTGAAACTCTAAACTGGTCTGAGATTCAGTTCTTACCCTCTCTTTACCACACATAGACCATAATATTGCCATTATTCTCTTCTAAAAGTGAGCCTTTTCTATGTCTTTGAATGTAAGTCAGATTTTTCTGCAAAGAAAACAATCACGAAATCTCAATGGTATAACAAGGGGCTTTTATTATTTTTCATGCATCTGCAGGTTGGCTGAGGCAGTTCTATTTTAGACTACAGGTCTGTGGGTTGGGGGCAGCTCTGCTCTGTGCATCTAACACTGGAGTCCAGGCTGGAAGGCCAGCAGCTACTCCAGTAGGTCTTTCCATGGCAATGGCCAAAGTGCAAGAGAGTAAGCCCAACCATGCAAACACATTTTAAGCCTCTTCTTACATCTCATCTGCTAATATTTCACTGGCCAAGTAAATTAAAGAGTCAAGCCTAACGTCAATGAGAGGGGGCATATGCTTTCCTATGGAGGTAGGGTAAGAGAGTGAATATTTCCTTAACAATAAAGCAATTTCCCACAATCCACCCTTTTGTTCTCAAATATTCTCTTTCTTCCCACATGCAAAATATACTTATCCCCATTACACTCCTAAAATCACGGCATCAGGCTCAAAATCCAGGACCTCGTGACTTACATCTGGTCTAAATGCAGCTCCTTTTTATCCACTGGCCCATGAACTAAAAACACAAATTATCTGTTCCCACACACCCAATATACAGTAGTGATACTTGGATAGGACATCCATAATAAATGCTCCTATTTTCTTAAAAAAGTATATAAAAGTCACTGGTCTGTGGCAATTCTGGAACCCCACAGAGCAAATGTTTTCAGGTCTTCAAACTGGGTAAGGAACTTAAATGATTGCTTGCTAACTGCTTTTCCTCCAAAGATGTTCCAAAATAAGATATATCCTGTAATGCAACGAGTAGGAATAAGAGCAATGGTGAATGATATCTGTGCACTCCCCAGAGGAGGGAGATTAGCCTTCCTGCCCAAGAAAACTCAATGGGAACCTATATCTGTACAATCACGTCAGTTGAGTAAAGGCAATTTGCTTTGCTCTCAGGTAATACAGAACTCATAAATAACAGAATCATGGGCGTGGTTCTTGATAAGACTCTGGTTCTGCTAACTGGGAGTGGCTCCAGTCCATTGTTCTCCACAGATTTTGAGTTGGCCATCTTAAATGTCCTTCCTTTGCCACCATCCTGCTTAACTAATTCTAAAAAGGGCATTTGAAAATAAGCTTTTCCTGGGGGCTGAGCAGGGGTCTTTTTGGTGGGAGAAGGGGTGGTTGTTTGGGGTTTTTTTAGCTTAATTTCTCAAGAGGTTTTTTCACTTCTCTAACAGTCTCAGTGTGTTTTAGTCCAGGCTAGTGGCACTTTTGCCAATATAGTTCAATCAAAAGCTTGGTCTGTTTTCTATATACTTAATTCTACATAAATCCAAGTGCCAAGAGCGACATCCACAATTCTTTCCAAGGCATGCCTCTCTCTAGACTTCATTAATTACAGATACTTTGGTACGTTAGTCTTCTGTGGGACTTTGCCCTTAATTTTTCTAGAAGCCCTTTTGTCCAGCTGAGAAGACCTACTAAACCACACTTTAATCTGTTTGTATGTCTTAACAAAGGAGGTTAGGTTCATCATCAATTTGGTCTTTGTACTTAACACATCTTTGTTTTGATAAAAAAACTTTTATTTTCCAAAGCTGACATATCTGGGATCTCTACACTCCCTCTAAATCCTCCTTGCAAACCAACCAGGTTTTACTGAGCTTATTTCTTTCCTGTAGCACTTTACAAATTGTGGTTAGTAGCTCTCACTCATGCTTTTGAAATCTCCCAACCAAATGGTACCAGTCTATTAGATATATTTTTTGTCTTCTGAGTTACTGCAAGCAACAGTTTTATCAAATAAGTGTCATTTTACAACGCGGATCACCATTTTTTCAACCTCTTATAACACTTTCCTCATTACTCACTCTGTGGTTCCAAAGTCAAAGCCAAGCTAAATATTTGAGGTTTTGATATGGCAGCACCTCTCTTCCTTTACCAATTTATATATAACTCAGCTATTGCTACACTAATGCTACATAACATACCATCCCAGCCACAAACATTTATTCCTGCATTTATGTATTTTCATGCTGAGTACTGTTCAGCTGATTCAGGATGAGTTTAGCTGTAATGGCTCTTTGTCAGGCTGTGGCTTGACTGAGCTTGGCCCCACATGGTGACAAATATCTAGAAAATGTTCTCCTGGCAGAGGCTGGTGTTAGGAGACAATATTCCACGGATCACTCATGTTTCTGCATATCTTACAGAAACATATGCATGAGTGCATATCTTACACTCATGTTTCTGCATATTTGAGAGGCACTGACTGCCTTTATTGTGGACTATCTTTTCAAGGATATATAGCAGACAGCCTTAGAAGATAGAAATAGGGTCTCCCTCCAGAACAAAAGGTAGACATGCTGACTGCCCATTATAAAGGATTTGGGTTCCCTAAGCTCAGGGTTTCTCTCCTGTAATACAACTCACTGTGAGAGCAAGTGTCAGCTGACCCTCTTCATGTCACCCTGTGGGAGCTGAGGCTTGGGGAACCAATTCAAGAAAATGCTGGTACTCTAGCTACTGTTATTACTGGAATAAAGTTCTGTGTCTCTGAAATAGGGGTCTCATGTCTTCCGCCAGCATCCATGAAACGGTGGCAGAATAAAATGTCAGCTTGTAAATAGAGTAAAATATCAGGCTTTCTATAGTTCCTGACCATCAGAAGCAAAGCAAGTCACATAGCCAAGCCCTCATCAATGGGGAGAGAAAGTGTATTTCTCCCATGGAGGTGGGGCAGAAGGGAAGGTAGGAAGTGAATACTTGCTGAATAACAACCTAATGGACCACAATATCTACTACTGTAACTGTTTTTCATTTCTTCTCATTTAGAATCCATGGATTTTATTGTGAAAGTAATAATATGTAAGTGCTGAGTCTTCGTAGTACTAAGAAAAAATAAAACTGTCAATGGCTCCAATCTCCACAGTGTTTATCCTTTTCTATCTTTTATGGACACTTAACTCTTCTTTCTCCATTTTGCAGATTTTCTTATTACTTTTCCTTTTTCCCATCAAAGTATTTTCTCAGATCTTTAATGCCAGCTGAAGTTTTTAACATAGGCAGTATTTATGAAAGTCTTAAAGATAAAGCGAAAATCCTAAAAATGGCATTCCAGGGATGGAAGTTGAGTGAAGAGAAGCTAGTGGGACCTCCAGGGTTTCTCTAAAACCAAACCAGAGAGGTAGTAAATGCCATCCCTCTGAACACATCCACACCATTTGGACCGTACTGCAGCAGCAGGTATTACTAAAGACAGCATGGTGAAGGATGAGTTTAATTTAGCTTTAGAGTATGCTGTGATCTTACATGCTCAAACCATGATTGTTAAGTCAACAGCTTTTCTAACAAACTAAGACCATTGCCTTGAACTCATATAACTACAAGGGATTCACAGAACACCAGAAGCAAACTCACCCCTCAGAGACAAGCTGTTCTGCAGTAGGTACTAAATAGGCATCTCCCACTAGGTTTCAGTAACAGAGGACAAAAGACTTGCAAACACATGACAGGTTAGATTCTGGAGTTAAAGTTTCTAATCAACAGCAAAGGTAACTGAAAGTCCAAGAATTTAAGCATTTAATGGAAAAAAATTTCTTTCAAAATTAGGATTAAAATCAAAATTTACAGACCAGTGTTTTATCTCCTATATTTCCAATCTACCTACTGATCACAAATATCTACATGCAAGAAATGCTGAAAAACAAAACACACAAATCAAATTCTCAGCTCTTGCATAATGCTTAATTTTTTAAATTGTGTGCAGTTATTATCATAATCTCAACATCTCAATCTCTTTACATCTCGTTCTCTCTGAACAGATGTTATATTTAAATCCGACTATTGTAAGAGGCAGTGGACTCTTCTAGGTACTGTGGACACCAGTATATATCCAACACCTGCTTACTGATATGTTTAGTTCGTCTTATGCTTATCTGAGGCTCTCAGATACCAATAGCTTCAGATTATTTGAAGACATCTTCCCAAACTGAACGAGAAAAGCAAAGTCATCTGGTTTTGCACTCATTTTTACAAGTTTAACAGACAGAATTAATGACTGAAGATACCATGCTACGTGGGCTGGGGGACAAGTGAGCTATGGTGATTAGAACTCAGCATCCTACAGTGGGAAAAAGACTAGAGGGGAAGATAGCAGCAAAACTGTGGGGTTCTTTGAATGCTACATTGGCAAGTTTAGACTTTACCTCTCAAACTGTTTTAAAACAGAAAAGTGACACTACCTACATTATAGGAAGACCTCTCTGGGGCAGAGTCAGGGATGGCTTGGAAAGGCCAAGCCTGGAGGCCAGGACAATTAGAAGATTATCACTGAGCCCTTGGGAAGAGGTTACCAGGAGCCTGAGTGGCTGGTCTAAGTGGAAAGCGCACTACTGAGATCGACTTGACTAAACTTGGTGACTGATTTAATAATTTTATAAATTTTTAATAAAATTATAAAAATGCTTAGAGGCAATAAAGCATCAATAATTACTCTTTTACTTTTTAATGAAATATGAAAAATACAGAGAAAAATGTAATAAGTACCCACTTACCTACCACCCAGCTTAAGAAATAAAGTGCTAAAAATATAAATAAAACCCCCATATGCTGTTGCCTAAACCTAATTCCTCCCCCCTGCCCAGAGGCTAGCTCTATCCTAAATGCAGTATTTACCCACGTCCTCTTTTCTCTCTTCCCCTTATCTGTTTCTTTGTCTCCTGTTACCAATATTCACTTCCTAAGCCACAACTTTAAATATTTGCTTGTAATATATCTATACTTTAGGGGAATTTTCCAACTGGTCTTTTCCTTCTCTACCCATTCTGCTCTCCTGGTATGGTCAGAGCAATCTCCTTCTCCACATGCATAAAACTATATACATTTTCTCATTTAGTCCTTGAATATTTGTTGTAAACCAATTATGTGCCAGTCACTCTGCTAAGGACTAGAAACACAACATTAGACAAGGTAGGCCCATCGTAATTGCTTAGTAGATATTTGCTGAATGAGAGAATAATGCACTCTATTCCTTCCCTTGAGAGTGTACAGAATAATGAAGGAGAAAGACACAGCAATTATTTCATAAATAAAGTAATAAAGGCTGTGGGAAGACAAGCCTAGATATCCCATAAAGGTATTCCCCTGGTTTATTCCATAGTATTTCAGAACCTTGTTATTTAATCTAATGACTTGTCACTTAAACGTTCACAGCCTACTACCATTCCTGCACCTCTATGTGCTAAAAACATTAAGAAAATATGCTTCTGAGCCAAGATGAGAGCTCCCTAGAAGATATTCCAGCACTGGCCAGACAACATCCACTTCTCCCTAAAGTGGCTTTGAAGAGACAACACCAGCTCGTTGTCAGACATCAACTCAGACTCCAGCGTGAATAATCTCTAGAAGTTTTGTCTACTCAAGGGCCACTCTGGGGAGATTTTCCTGTCTTCCCACCTCCAACAATTGGGACCTACCTTGACCAGGGAGTGGAGGAGGACTACTTCCTTGTCATATTTATCTACTAATAACAATAATCATAGCAAAACTAATAATGAGTGGCATATATTGAGCACTTACTACATAAGTGATTTGTGTATGAAACATCACATGTGGTATCTCATGTAACCCTTACAGCCTCTCTATTGAACATTAGGTCTCATGATGTCCTGAATATCTCCTAGAAAGTTTCCTAACTGGTCCTCAGTGATGTTAAGTAATCTATTCAATAACACAGAACCAAATAAAGCAGAGATATGCTTATCTGAAAGCTAACAATCCTTTAGGAAAATGTTATATTAAAAGTAAGTTTTGGTGCCATTAGCAACTAATTATTGGCAAAACAATAGCAATAACAATGATAATAGCACAGTGTTTGAAAATGGAACAGCCTGGGCAGAAAGAGGAGTGATGCTTGGTGGAGAAGGCACCTTGTCAAAGGCTAATGGAGGGACTACATTGATAGCATTGCTCATTTATCTAGTAACAACTAAGAATAGGGTAAGGGCTCACCTTCTCTTCACTTGTCTCACAGTGCTGTGGTTTCATATCACCTGAGGCAGCAGCCCTCGGCTGCTGTTTGTGTTAGTAACAGAAGTCATTTCCATGGTTTCCTTATGGTTTCTAGAGACAATTATATATATTTTTAAAGCTTGGCTGATTTTATTCATGGAATCCACCCAATAGTTGACACATTACAAGTGGCGTAAGTCCATATTTTGTAATGTGTATCAACATCTCACAGTTATGAAGTATGGCATTCTAAAGTAGGAAGGTCTTTTAGAAATGACATGCATCTATGACATTCCTTCTCAGAGCACCCAGACTTAAGGCTCCTGTTGCTGATGGGAACCAGGGTACCCTCACTGATCTTTGCTGGCCAAGCCATCACAGTGGTTTCCTGGGACAGCACAGATGCAGAATGGCAAATGGTCTCATCTCAGTGCCAATGCCAGTGGATGGTAGAAGCTGCAGAGAACAATGCACTGATGGAGAAAAGGAACTTATAAATAGATTCTTAGGAAATACGATCTATACTTTAGTATTTTTTAGGACAGAATGATTAACTCCCCTTCAGCACCATCTTCTCTAGAAAAATTTACACAAAAGATATAACATGTGATCTGAATGTTAAAGAAAAATAAGAATTCGCCAGGTGGGAAAGTGGGTGAAGGCTCAGCAGATGCAAAAGCATAAAGGCATTGGAATGTTCTCAGCCTCTGTTGAGATGAGTCGTGAGATATACAGGAATTTTTACTTGAGATCATACTATTTGCCAGTTTTTGTAGGGCTTTCTTAAATGTTATATTAGGATTATATTTAAAATTCTTATATAGATGGGCCTCAAGTTATTTAACCATTCATTTATTGTTGGGCATTTAGGTTTTCTCCAACCTTTCTGTATTATAACAAGGCTCTGAAGGACACCATTGTGTATAAATTTTCATCTTCTTTTCTGATAACTGCTTTAGAGTGTTTTCCCAGAAATGGAAATGCTTAGCAAAGGAGAATGGAAATATATGAACTTCTGGATGTATGTTGAGAAATTGCTTTCCAGAAAGGTTGTATCATCCAACTTTCCATCCAGCTATGTAAAGAATGTTTGTTTCACTAGAACATTTCCACTTTAGGGTATTAATTTTATCAAGACTTGCTAATATAATTGAGGTAAAATAATATCATTGTTTGAGTTTGCATTTCTTTAAACATTTTCTTCCCAATGTTCATTGTCCATAGCAACACCCCTCCTCTTTTGGAAAAGTTGCTCTGACAGAGAGAATATCAATTTCTATATTGCTTCTATGTACAGAATCTAGGGAGCGGAAAGGGGTCCTGCCTAACATTTTGATCTGATCTAACAGGATGGGGAAGGGGAGGAAGGAGAAAGGCCTTTACTTCTCAAACTTATGCTTGGTGTTGGAATAAATGAAGCTTGCTGGGTCTGTTGTTTGGTGAATGCCTGGGCATGATCTGGAAGCAGAAGAATGAGAAAATGAGAACTGATATTGCTCTGCATGATAATGTAATGTCGCACCTTGCTTGTAGGAAAAGTTACGTCTTTCTCATTTTCTGAAAAGTACTGTCTGCCTTCAGGAGATTGTGTGTGTGTTTGTGTGTGTGTGTGTGTGTGTGTGTGTGTGCATTCCCTTCACAATTGTGTAAGTCAAAATTTACATGATCAAATGTAACAGAAACTGAACTTAAAATAATTGAAGCAATAATGGGTATTTCTTGGCATCAGTAACTGGAATTTAGGGGTTCTACCCAAGAATTAAAATGATATGCACAAAGCTTGTCATGTTATCTCTCCTTGTTTAGCCTTTATTTTCTTCTCTGCTTCATTCTCAAGCAGACTTTCTCCATATACTGCTCCACATGACCCTCACCAGCTCCAGACATGCAGAGACCTTAGAGTCCAAGATCTCAAAAAAAGAAGGTGCCTCTTTCCCAATCATTTCAGCAAAAGTCCAAGAGAGGGCTTTGATTGGTCCATCTTGGAATATTTACCGCTTTTTGTACCAATCACCAAAGCCAGGAAGGATGTGATACTCTGCTTACTCTTGGAGACAGAGAATAGGGTCATCACATCTGGACCACCTGCACTAAGGATGGGAGAACTGCAGTCCCCAAAAAGACGCTAGGACAGTGATGTGCTAGGAAATGTTTAACAATTGGCTCTCTGGGCTGAGAAAAAAGCCCAGATTTGTAGCAACTACTCATTTTCATGGTGTAAACATTCCCACTATGATTGATTACAAGCTACCAACAAGACATCACTGAAGGAAGAGTTGGGAAATGATGCTCACAATTGACAACCTCACACCATAGCTGGACCAAAAAAGAAGACTCAAGCAAAAAGCACCAGATCCCATCCGAACTGTCCTGCTGAATCTCCCAACCCCACTCCGTATACAGTTCGTACATCTCATACACAACAAAGTATCATTATGAGTTAGACTGATAAATTAGACTTTAGGAAATTTTATCCCAGCATGTACCTTGATATGGAGAGGAAGGCAGAACCAGTAGCTGACTAAATCCTGTGACAGATAATACAGTTTTCCTAAAGTGAGGTGGAGAATTCACAATAGGGATTGAAGAAGAGACCCTCTCTTGGAGAAAATGGATAGTGTAAAGAAAAATTCAAGACTAAGAAGCATATGACAGCGATGACTAATAAAGAGTTTGAACTTTTTCCTCTTAGATTTTGGGAATAGTCATTTTTAGACTTTTGTTTTAAGGGGGTTTTTTACAATGAAATATTTCCTGCCTATCCCTGAACCTTGAGTACACCATCACCCATCCACAGGGGCCAACATCATAACGTAAGCATTAAAATTGAAGGAGAAAAGTAGGTCCAGGGCTTTAGGTGGCAGCAGCAAGTTAAGAGAACATTCAAAGTAGAGCTTAGAGGAGCAGGGAACTCAGAAGCAGTGTGGAGGAGTTACCAAACCACGGAAGGACTAGGAAGCAGATGAGACAAAAATCTCTTTTTCCCCCAAGTGCACTAAAGAAATGTTATCCTTGGAAAGGATGTGTTTTCCTTTTTGTGTATGAATTCATAGGCTATGTCCTCATCTTACACTTTTTCTGTTGTGCTTTTAGTATTTTTGCTTTGATTTATGCCTTAGCTGGTCTCCTTCTGAGATGAGAAGTTGTTGTACCCAAGTGATTTCTTAGGAAATGTTTCTAGGAAAAAGTAGTAGGAAACTGGAGAAGTGGGACAGGAAGGGGATGGCTGAAGAAGTTCGTGGTATCAAATAAAGTCCCATGGAGGGTAAGTTTGGCATAACCCCAAGGAACCTCTGGAAATAGAGGTCGTGCCTCTAAATTGTCCTGATCAGAGGACAAAGGAGATTTGTCTCTTGGTCCTTGATTAAGGACTATATCTGAGTATATATATGTGTAGAAAGGGAAGACATTGGGGTTCAGACACAAATTCCCATGCAGTTCTGACTCCATGAGCACAAGCAAAACATGTTCTGGCAGGCTAAGAGAAGTCTCCAGAGGAGAGATGGAGGTACCAGTATTTACGAGAGAAAGCATATCAGAAGCCAGTGTGACAAAAACTGTAAAGGCTCCAAGGGAATACGAATGAAGCACTGACAATTTTGGTATAATTTACTGCATGTGTTCTTTATACATTAACAATATTCACTTTTGTCATACTTATTGAATATGTTTTTCCAAGATCACTGTTGGGTTTTTAATCCTGGTTAGGTTATTTTCTGATATACAGATGTTTTCAGAGTTTAAGCAGAAGAATTTTAATTATAATTTCTTTGGAAAGAAGGGACAACATCAATCTTGCTTATCAGTACCTACCAAAAGGCCTAACACATATTAGGAGGTTAATTAATATTGGAATTATACTGTATATACTGTTTTGTATATTGAGTATTTTCCAGTTTTGGAAACTGCTGTTAAAATTATATCATCTTTCTCACATTTTAAAACATTTCTTATGAGAGTTTCACTTCAATGTGGGATGTAGAAAGACACAGAATATCACTCCACCTTAAAATTGAGAAAAATCTAGATAACTTACAACATCATAAGTTTTCTTAAGCTCATCAGTGGGCTGAGATCACAAGGTAAACTGCTGCTGAGAGAGCAGTAAAAGCAAAAATCATCTGAAGGGGAGCAAACACATTCGAGCTCAGGATCCTGCTCTGATACAAAGCAGAACTCTATTACAACTGGTTAAGATGAGGCAGGACCCTCCACCAAGATGCCCACCACACACCTCACAATGAGTTACAAGTAAAGTCTGTTTCCCACTGAAGGAAGAGCAAGAACGTGAAAAGAGACACCCCTTATGCTACAGGCACACACTGTCTGCTGAAAGCTAGGGGTATGGTAGGAATACTGAGAACCACAACGCCACGCTAAGCACAACATGGCAGTAGCCCACTGATGAAGGAAATGAAAGACTGTGCCACACTAAGTATTGATACAACAGCACACCGCAAACCATCTCAAGTAGAAACGGGGTTGACTCAAACACCCACACTAACAATTTGAGAGAAGAGGAGGCTTGCTCATTTCCAGGCAAGAATAGTATTTAGCTCACTTTCTATTGTTCTTCTACATGCAGCATTCCGTAAAAATTATGAGATACACATAAAATCAAGGGAAAAAATCAGTGCATTGCCAGAGATAAAGCAAATAACAGAACCAAACCCAGAGATGCCCCAGATGTTGGCACTATCAGACAGAGACTCTTATATAACTATGATTAATATATTCAAGGATCAAGTGGAAAATACAGACAATATGCATGAAGACATGGGGAATTTAGTTTGGAGATGGAAATAATTAAAAGTCAAAAGGCAATTCTAGAAATAAAAATTATCTCACAACAGAACTTTGGCATACACAAAACTGATAGAACTGAAAAGAGAAATAGACAAAAATATAATGAAAATTAGAGATTTCAACACATCCTTTTCGGTAATCAATAAATAGAAAAAGTAAACAGAAAATCAGTAAAGATATTAGAGACTTGAATATTACAAAATAAATTGATCTACCGACGTTTATAGAACACTCTATTCATACCAAAGCAACAAGTATACATTCTTTTCAAGCGCACGTGGAACATTTATCTAAACAGATCATGTTCTCAGATAAAAACAAATCTCAATAGTATAAAAGGAATGAAATCATAAAAGATATATTCTTTGACCACAATGGAATCCACTAGAAATCTCTAACTGTGAGATATCTGAGAAATCTCTCCATATCTTTAAAAGGTAAACAATATACTTCTAAATAACCCACAGGTTTGAAAAGACAACAAAAGGAAATTATTAATTATTTTGACTTGAAAGGAAGGAAAACACACCATATAAATTGTTATTGGATACACTAAAATAGTGCTTAGAGGAAAATTTATATAATTAAATACTTGCATTAAAAAAGAAGAAAGAGGGGCCAGCCCAGTGGCATAGAGGTTAAGTTCATGTCCTCTGCTTCAGCAGCCTGGGGTTTGCAGGTTCGGATCCTGGGCATAGACTTGCATACCACTCATCAAGCCATGCTGTGGTGGCATCCCACATACAAAATAAAGGAAGATTGGTACCGATTTCAGCTCATGGCCAATCTTCTTCACCAAGGGAAAAAAAAGAAGAAGAAGAAGAAGTAAGAAATCAATGATCTAGGATTCTACCTTAAGAAATGTTAGAAAGAAAAAATTAAAATTAACCCTACAGCAAGCGGATAGTGGGAAATGATAAATTTCCAATGAAATGGAAAACTGAAAAAACAATAAAGATCCATGCACTCAAAAGCTAGTTCTTTGAACAGATCAATAAAATTGATAAATCTCCAACCAGACTGATCAGAAAGAAAGAATATGAGAAAATGGGAAAAGATTGAAGGGTTGGGGTGGGGAGGGGACTCAAATTACCAATAACAGAAATAAAAAGGGAGACATCTCGATACACCCTACATTTGAAGAATAGGGAAGATCACAAACAATACTATGCCAGTAAGTTTGAGAACTTAGATGAAATGGATTAGTTCCTAAAAATACACAAATTAACAAAACTTACTCAATAAGAAATAAATAACCAGAACTGCTTTATATCTATTAAAGAAATTGGACTAGTAGGTCAAAACATTCCCACAAAGAAAATCCCAGAACAAATTGACTTCATGGTGAATTCTATAAAATATTTAAGGCAGAAATACTACTAATTATACCAAGTTTTTACAGAAATGAGATGAGAAAATACTGCCCAATTCAATTTATGAAGACTTTATTACTTTAATTTCGAAACCAAATAAAGACATTAAAAGAAACAAAGCTTAGATGAAAAATCCTCCCTGAACATAGACACAAAAATCCTTAACAAAACATTAGCAAACTGAATTTAATAATATATATCAAAGGGTTAATACATCACAACCAAGTGAAATTTGTCCTGGAGCTAAAGTTTGTTTAACATTTGGAAATCAATCAATATAATTCACTATATCAAAAGAATAAAATCAAAAAGCCATAGGATCATCTCAATAGATGCAGAAAAAGTATTTGAGAAAATTTAACAGCCATTCATGGTAAATCTTCTTAGCAAACTAGCAACAAAAGAGAACTGTTGTCAGCGCACTCTGCTTCAGCAGCCCGGGTTCACCTCCCAGGCGTGGAACCACACCACTTTGTCAGTCAACTTGCTGTGGTGGCAGCTCACACAGAAGAACTAGAAGGACTTACAACTACGTACTGGGGCTTTGGGGAAAAAAAGAGAAAGAGAGAGGAAGATTGGCAACAGATGTTAGCTCAGAGCGAATCTTTCTCAGCAAAAAAAAGAGAGAACTTTTTCAACTTGATATAGGACATAGTTATGGGTTGAATTAGGCCCCCTCCAAAAAAAAGATATGTGGAAGTCTTAACCCCTAGTATGTCAGAATAGAACCTCATTTGGAAATAGGATCTTTGTACATGTAGTCAAGTTAAGATGAGGTCTTTAGGGTGGCCACTAATCTAATAACTGATGTCCTTATAAAACTAGAAAATTTGGACAGAAAGACAGACATGAACAGAGAGAAGTCTGTGTGAAGAATCGTGGGCAGAATGCCATGTGAAGGTGGAGGATTGCAGAAGTGTACTTATAAGCCAAGAAATGCCAAAGATTGCTGGCAAACCATCAGAGGTCAGGAGAGGGGCTTGGAACCAATTCTCACTCACAGCTCTTAGAAGGAACCAACATTGCCTACACCTTGATTTCAGATTTCTAGCCTTCAAGGGCAGTGAGACTATCAATTTCTGTTATTTTAGGCCACCCAGTTTGTCATACTTTCTTATGGCGCCCTAGGAAACTAAGGTGGGCAGCTATTAAACAAAATAATAACTTTCACTAACAACCTACTTATGGCAAAAAACTGAAGCTTTGAATGCTTCCCTGTAAGGGTAGGCATATAAATCAATGGAATAGAGTCACATGTGATTTGCTGAATGATTTTTGACAAAGGTACCAAGAGAATTTAACAGGAAAAAAAAGATTGTTTTTTCAACAAATAGTTCTGAAACAATTGTACACTATATTAAAAAAAAGAAAAGAACTTCAACTCTTCCATTGCATCGTATGTAAAAATTAACTCAAAATAGATTGTAGACCTAAATGAAAATGTTAAAACTACAAAACTTCTAGAAAAAAATACATAAGAGAAAGTCTGTGACCTTGGTATAGGAGAGATTTCTTGGATAAGATACAAAAAGCAAAATCATAAAAAGAAACATTAATAAATTGGACTTTATCAGAATTAAAACTTTCTGCTCTTTTAAAGCACTCTTAAGAATAGAAAAGACAAGCCACGGACTGGGAGAAACTACTTGCAAAATATCTAATAAGTGGTTTGTATCCAGACCATACAAAGAACTCTTACAACTCAAAAAGAAAATAAACAACCAAATCTTTAAAAATAGCAAAAAATTTGGGCTCTTTAACCAAAGAAGATATATGAATGATGAATAAGCACGTGCAATGATGCTCAACATTAATCATCATTTGGGAAATCAAATTAAGATCACAGTGAGTGATCAGGCAAGGGTTAACTCAGCAGACCTGAGTTCCTTAAACCCTGCACATTCCAAAGAAAGGCCTGCATTCAGGACTGACTCTTGGAATATTCTATGGGATATTCTGCCTGGTAAGAATATTTTTGTATGCCTGAGCCCTTGAACCACGCTATACGTATGGTGAACACCTGTTTTTGTGTGCCCAAGGCCTTGGGCCATACTGTACCAGTTTGACCGGGTATGTTTATCCCGACAATGTGATTCCCTACATTGTAGGGAACATCTGGTTTTGTTTGGGGGAACTGGAGGCCTGGGTCAGAGAGCTGAGGTCAGTGACACATGTGCTCCATGCCCACGTAACTGAGCCACAACAAAACTCTGGACATAAAGCCTCAAGTGAGCTTCCCTAGTTGCCAACATTTTGCACGTGTCACACATCATTGCTGAGAGAATTGAGCATATTCCCGTGTGACCCCACTGGGAGGGGATATCTGGAGGCTTGCACTGGGTTTGTCCTGGACTTCACCTCATGCACCTTTTCCTTTTGCTGATTTCAGTGTGCATTCTTTCACTGTAATAAACTGTAACCATGAGTAAAGCAGCTTTTCTGAGTCCTATGAGTCTTTCTTGCAAAACACTGAGCCTGAGAGTGATATTGGGGACCTTGATGCAATGAGATAATACTTCATACGAACTTGAATGGCTAAAATTAAAAAGATTGACACGCCAATTGATAATTGCCAATTTGGCAAGGATTGAAAGCACCTGGAACTTTCACAGATTGTCGGTGGGAATGCAAAATGGTATATATACAGCTTCTTTGCAAACACTTTGGCAGTTTCATGTAAAGTTAAGTACACTTATCATAGGATCCAACAATCCTACTCCTCGATATTTAACAGAGAAATGGAAATACATGTCCACACAAAGACATGTATGCCAATGTTTTTAGCAGCTTTATCTATAATTGCCAAAAACATCAAATGTTCAATGCCTGGTGGATAGATAAACAAATTGTGGAACATCCGTACAATAGAATAGAATATAGCAATAAAAAGGAACAAATTACTAATACATGCAACACATAGGTGAATCTCAAACATATTATATTATGTGAAGAGAACAAGACACAGAAAACTACATACTCATATTGTATGATTTCATTTATGTGATATTTGGTAAAAAGCAAAACTATAGAGACAGAAATCAGATCCATGGTTGCTGGTGCTACAATTAGGTGAGAAGATGTTGCAAAATGGCATGAAGGAAATTGGGATAATTATTACATGACCATATATATTTGCCAAAAACAAAATCAATTTATGGTTCTAAAAATAATCCATGGGAAATATGTCTGATAAGATACAATTTTTGATTAAAAAACTAAATAATTATACATGGAGAGTTATTTACATATTCTAGTAAGATATTCAAGGATTCAAATTATTGCCTAACTTGTGTGCCTAGCACAGTGTGTTGAATAAACGTCTAATAATTCAAAAAGAAACCTCTCTCCTGAAACATGAATAATACTCTACTATAAAAGTAGATCTTAACTAATTTAACCATTTCCCTATTGTAGGACATGTCGGTATTTTCTAATATTTTACTGTTATAAATTATATCTAGTTTCCTTGAAAAAATGTGAGTTCTGAAATTTCACTGGAATTTATTTAGGTCTAAGTTTTTTTTCTTTATCACTAACTTTTAATTTAGAAAGCAATCTTCGTCCAG
This sequence comes from Equus asinus, assembly GCF_041296235.1. Lineage (NCBI taxonomy): Eukaryota > Metazoa > Chordata > Mammalia > Perissodactyla > Equidae > Equus > Equus asinus. The sequence continues at coordinate 20,389,837 of NC_091801.1, read as the reverse complement.
ATATTTGAGTTAAAAGCTTCCTTACTCCCTCCTTGGTATCTCTTTTCTGGTCTATAAGGACTTGGTTCAAAGTTACAACTGTTACCACTGTTATCACTACTGTAGCTCTTGCATACTGCTTCATAATTATCTGTTTGTTGGACTTTCCTCTTACGTGGTAAGATTCTCATGAGAAGAAACCACTTTTTATTCATCTTGCAGTGTTCTCATCTCTGAACACAGTGTTTGGCACACACTGGGGACTTGACAAGGGTGTCTTGGCTAAATAAATAAATGATGGGGGTCTGAACAGCTGGGCCTTATTCCTACCCCTTTCACTGCCACAGTGTGAACACAGGGCTGCTCACTGCTCTCATTTATTCAAGGTAAATCTCTGCTTCTCAGTCTCTTGTGGTGTAACCCCTAAAGAAGCAGCAAACCTCACCAGAGAAGCATTTGAGATACACATTTCTTTGTTCTTTGCCTCCCATGACATCAGAAGGCTTTGTTAAATTATTTTCAGTGAAAGGGTTTCTCTGCCATAAGACAGTATAGCTAGAGGTTTAGATCATAGGCTCTGGAAACAGAATTCTTGGGATTAAAAGTGAGTTTTTCTACTTACTAGCTACAATTTTAGAAAGTTAGTGTCTTTGCCTGTAAAATGGGAACAGTACACCTTTGATAAGGCCATTTGAGGATTAGCGGAGATAATATATGTAAAGGTCTCAGCACATAGGAAAGGCATAGTAAAGATGAGATCTCTTTGTATTAGCTATGTGCTCACTCTATCCCATCTTTGTTGAGTGCTTCCATTTCACTGGAAATTTTCCGCAGGTTGTTTGACACAGGCTAGCACACTGGGAATCAGGCCGGTGGCAATGTGGAGATGTGCATTCTAGTGCCCACTGGTCTTGCTGGTTGGACAAAGGCAGCTGTCTTTGCGTCTCCTGCCATGTTTAGAATGAGAGGCTGTACTGAGTCCTCTCTATGTCTGGCCCTTGCAGTTCTGGGATTATCCTGTCGGGTCCATGATTGATAGAAGAGGCTCCTCAGCAGGCTTTGCTTTTGTGCTCTGTCTGTGCAAAGAGGAATCATTATTTCTCATCTCAGTCCTGTCATCAGTGTCCCTCAACCATCACTTGAGGCTTCCTTCTACTTACGTATGTAATGAAAGTTCTGAAAGCCCGGAGACCACCCCTATTGCCGCTTCACTCATGCTGTGACTTCTCACCTATTGAAAACTGGTCTATTTGGATATCGTTCCAGCAGCTGGCTTCCTCCTGCTCTTTTTATTTCTCTAGTTTGCTTTACAAATTAGGGAGAAAAATTCCTTCCTCATTTTTTATTTCTTTCATGGGGCTGGGGGCTGAGAGGAAGCTGATTTTCAAACCTATCTTTCTAGACACCCAGAAAACAGGGACTCTAAGGGAACTGTAGAATTTGTTTTTAAGATTAAGTACACCTGGGATTGTACCTGCTGGGTTTCTAGGCTGTAAATAAATACTAAGGAAGTGGTTATTTCACCAGGATTTTAACTACAGGCTCATTTGCTTCTGTGAAATTCTAAGTGAGACTCATTTTTGAAATGACTGGTGAAGAGAGACTACGAACTCTGTATTCTAAGCAAATGGTATAGCCTCCCAAGGCCATCCACCATCTGCCAGCCAAGTGTCTAAATTGCTACAGCTCAAATCCCACTCCAGTAAACAACATTAACCAAAAGGTTCACTTTGCTGAATCATTTTCAAGTCCTGAAAAGTGGTCCACTCTGACAGTCAGTGTGGCATGGGGGAAAACATCATTTTAGAGAAAGGATGACCTGAATATAAGTAATTTGCAGAAAAGCATGAGGATTAAAAATAATAAAATCATAGTAGATTCTGCTTATTGGGAACTTTCTCCTCCCTGGCCCCAGGCTTAGCACTTTACCAATAACATCTTGTTGAATTCTCAACGCAACCCTTTGAGGTAAGTACTAACATTACCTAGTTTTGCAGATATCAAAAGTGAAGCTTTGAGACCTCAGCAACTTACCTAAACTCACACAGAGGGCATATGGAAGAACCTATATTCAAACCCTGTCCTGCTTAAAACCCAAAACTATGCTCTGAACCAGCGGTCTCCCAAATCAGGACTGGACAACTGCACTTCCTTAGCTACACAGGCATCTCTTGAGGAGCTTGTGAAAAACAGAAACCATTGGCTTCACCCTGACAGATGCTGATTCAGAGGGTCTCAGTTGTCAGCCAAGGAATTCTAACAGGAACCATAGCTTAGCCTCGACTCTATAATGACCCCTAGATTCTGGATTTGTATGAGCAGACTACAGAAATAGTCTCTAGATAGTGGCTGCAGAAGAGAGACACATTGCTGGGTTTGGGGTTAAGACACAGGCTTTTGTCACTGCAGTAACTTGCCTGATGATGTTGTACCTCAACTTCACATATCTGAGACAGTATCATAATATGTACCCCTTCTATTTTCTGGTATCTTCTATGGCTGTAATGAAGATCAGAAAAGATGATGAGGCAAGGAGAGCATTGAAAATGATAGAGTGCTAAATATATACATATCCTACGTTTATTACTGTAGTATTCTATTTCTTATTCCCTGGGTGGAGCAGATTTCAGTGCTCTATCTAGAAAAACGTGGATCCTCTTTTTACCATTTTTGTGCAAACTTTACCTCCACACCCACATCAGCTGCCTTTGTTCCCAACAACCAGCACCTGTTGCCCTTCTGAGGGCTGCTCTGGGGCAACTGAGGCTGCTTTGTCCTCAGAGGTTTACTTGTGCAGAGGGAGGTCCTCAGTGGCTCAGATTGGGGTGTTACAATGCAAAGGGCAAGATCTGCCCCCTGCAAGACAAAAGCCAGTCTCTCAACAGGCAAGACAGTGATAGAGACAGGACTTTTATCAAGTGTTGAACTAGCTAATCGGAAGATGGTGGACTAGCATCATAAAGAACCATCTTAAGGGATACCCAGAATCTTGAATAAATTATACAGGGCTAGTGGTCTATAGTGGAGGGAGTCGGGAATGTTGACCATCTGCTACTGTAGACTGGGGGTCGCCACATCAGACCTTTCAACTGTCATCACTGATGGACGCCAATATAGAATTTCTGTCTAGGGGTCATTAGATTTCTGAGGAACTCAAAAGAACAAAGTTATCATCTTATTGCAGCTGGGAGGTATATATGTAAGTAGGGGTCATAAAATCATGATGCATGCAGTTTTCTTTGTTGTCCAGTTATTTATTATCTAGCCTACATGCAAGCCAGAGTATGTCCAGCTGGTTAATTGCTTAGAGGTTATCCATAGTTACAATATGGCTTCCTTGCTACAGTTTGGCTTCCTTTACATCACACTTGGGTTGAGCTGGTATCAGGGACAACTCTGAGGCATAACCTACTCTCTGCAGGATCAGGACTCTAGGATTTGACCTGAGCTGGCACTTTTGCTTGGCTTTTTCCACTTTTCTGTCCCACCTTGCTCATTTCCCTGCTGGTCTCTCCTGGGAGCCCTTCCTTAATAATTAAGTACTTGGGCAGGAATCTTCCACTTAAGATCTGTTCCGGGGGAAGCTAGCCTCTAGGTTTCTGCTCCAAAGCCTGAGAACAGTGCCTTTCTATCCAGGACCCATCAACATAGCCACTCTCATTGCCTCCCTTTTGTCTTTCCTTCTCCCCAAGTTCAGCATCATTTTCTAGTTTGAGGTTGTGATGGAGTTCTAGACTCTCAACCTGCTCTTCAGCATTTTTTTTCTGCCTTTCAGTTGATGAAAAGGCCTTAGGCATTGGGGAAGTTGGGGGTTAGGGGAAGGCCAGGACCAGACTTTAGGCCATTTGCTTGGTAACTGCTACATCTCTTCCCTGGGGAAATGAATGGAATAGCTGCTCAAATGGGAGGAAGAGGAAAAGAGGAGAAATTGATGACAGTGATACTAATTAATATTTCCAAAATATTATTATACCACACAACTCAGTATCACAATGGCTTTTTTAGTTTTCATTTGCTGTTAGTTTGCTTTTTATTCATTGGTTCTCACTGGCCAACATTTTGGGAATGAAGATTTCCAAAAGCCACTTCTTTCACTATTCTCTTTTTTCTGCTCCTATTCTCTTTGATTGGCAAATAAGGGGCCCTAGAAATATGACTCCATGATACCTAATCCCTTTGACTTTCTTGTCATGGGTTAGACAGGATTGGTAGGGTGTGTGGGAAAGTCAGAACTCCTGAAATTTCTAGATGAAAATTAAAATCTCTGAATGTTAGAAAGATTAGTCTGTTGCACAACCAAATATTTTTCACAATATGGCTATTTCAATTTGGTCAATTTATTCAAGCTATAGGAGGAAATTCTTGTTAAAAAAAAATAATAACCTGAACTCTTAGAGTTAGTGCATCCTTCTGTCTGAATATTCAACAACCGTAGACCCAAAACTGCTGTAAGAAACTATTTTAGGGAAAGTTTTGACACAGTGACCTTATAATGAATGTTATAAATTGCTTCATATCATATATTTAGAAGGAATCTGTTTATGGTGTTTAGCTGTTCTAATAAATAAAATTTATACCAAGCAAGGGCTCAATTTGCTCTCTGCAAGACAAAGCCAATCCGTGAAGAGGCAAGGCGGTGGAAAGACAGAAAACTTTTATTTAAGCCATGAGCTAGCTGATCGGAAGATGGTGGCCTATCGCCCCAAAAAACCTTCCTAAAGGGGAACTGACTCATGTAAGGCAAACGTGGTTGGGGACGGGGCTCAGGAGTGCCAGGTGTTGGATGACTGCAGACCCTTGGGCTCCTCTCTGTAGACCAAAGTTTTGGATCTGCTGAATGTGACATTCCTGAGGAATCTAAGAAAACATTAGTTATTTTGGGGGAGAGAATTAACAGTTTGGGCAGAGGACTTTGGGACAGTATCATAAATCCGCTAATAAGTCTTTCTTTCTACTGGTTACTGACTAGTTACTGATTAGCTTGCCTATCTGCAGTTCTAAGTGTTTCTCCAAAGCACACTGCGGGAATAAGACAGGAGGGGGAGGGGGTATGTGGGGGGTAGGGAGCGAGACATGGAGTCTCTCATGCTAACTCGGTCTCAAAGTCTAAATGTCTTAATCATCTTTTAAATAGTGAATAATCTTTATTTTAACAAATATCCTTATTGGCCCAGGACTTCAAACCCAAGTAGCTAAAGTGAGACAACATAATTGTTTCCATGTCAGCAAAAGAAGTAAATGTAGGGCCTCTCGGACAACAGAATTATCTTCATCCCAACTTACTGCACGATGCAAAGCACATGATACTGAAACAGCCAGTTGAAAATCACGACATTCAACCCCTCCAAAAGTTGTTTCAGCTGCACCTTGACCAACAGTTGGATTGACTATATTTGACTTCTGGTTACTAGATTTAAGTATTTGATTAATGACTGAGACACTGGGTATTTTAAAAACTAAATTTATGACTGAGATGACTTGGAAAGGAAGGCTGATAAGAAAAAGAGGATCAATTCCCAACCCATAAATTGGGTTGATTAAAAAATCCGCAAATAATGCTAACTCCAGGCCCTTGGCAATAAGCTACTTAAAGCTTATGGGAAGGAAGAAACACAAAGCCCATGAATGAAGAAAAAGGCATCAATACTTCTAAGCACACTGGATGAAAAAGACTGAATCCCGTTTCAGAATCTCTTCAGTAAAATTTTAGATCATGGTTATAAACATATTACAGTAACTCGAAAATAAGAAAACTATTACTATATAATGTTATGTATATGAGGAAACTCACATACATTATTTCGTGCAATCAATTGTTAGATCCATGTGTATATTAAGATATACACAAAACTGTCCACAGTTCAGTAAGATTTGGGGCACTTTTTAAATTTTCTTTGTCTTCCAAATTTTCTGTAATATGGTTACTTTTTTCATAAAAATGTGAAACTATAAATCTATTAAAAAATACAGCAATTTTAAAATGAACACTTAGGCACACTTTATGGAGCTCTGAAACCGAGCTTCATCTTGTAGTTTCTGTCTGCCGGTAAGCAGCCATGCCAATGCTGCCACTGTCTCTCAGTTCCCCAAAACTTGCAGAACAGAGTTCAGTGGCTTGAGGAAAATTCCAGAAACAATAGCAAAAGTATCCCCAAACTGCTGCATCACTAACAATCATCAACGACTTTGACTTAACTAGTGATACAGAACAGTTGAACTCTGTGGTATGACAAAATTTCAGTAACACCTTAGCCAATTTATTCAGCTTACAGTTTCCTTTTTATGTGTGCACATAGAGTGATACATGATAGAAGATATCTGGGTCTAATTAAGGCTAAAAGAAATTTTTTCAACAAGTATAAAATAAATATTCTAAGTGATAAGGAATCGTTATGCCATGGTTTAATTGGCAACAATTTTTCTTCTTTAGTGGTATATAAAATAATGGTAAATCTTGCAGTCAGTGGAGTCTTTGAATGAAACAAGCATTACCAGTGGTGACCAACCATAGGCATGGTTAGCAGATTTTGCAGCTACTTTAGTGTTCATCCATTATTCTGGGACTACTGTCTTCTCCTACCATATTTAACATCACAACCATTATTTAGGGGAAAATTATTAACCAAATCAAGAAGTAGTTGCAAAAGGATAGACGTCTCAAAAACATGGCCAGTGAAATGATGCTTAGACTGAAGAAGGTTAAAAATAATTTCAGGATAAACAGGTATAAGGGACTTGTAATGCCTTTTAACCATCCAAGAGAAGTAATTGATCTTTAGGGATAGAAAGAATTCCAAGTTACAGAGACATCTAGCTCCAGGGAATAGTCACATAAAAACCCTACCCCAACTCACTATGGAATTCTCTCTTCAGGGAAAAAGATTATGCCTGGGAGAGGGCACACCCTGATGGAGAAGGAAGATTTTAGGAATAAATATGGAATAGGAAGACAGAGAAAAAGAAGAGAATCACAGGATCTGCTTCATAGAGGAATATCAAATCACTGTCGTTGTTCTAGTCACTCATTTAACAAACATATATATATTTTTTTAAAGATTGGCACCTGAGCCAAAAACTGTTGCCAATCTTCCTCTTTTTTTTCCTGCTTTTTTTAATTTCTCCCCAAATTCCCTCAGTACATAGTTGTATATTTTAGTTGCGGGTCCTTCTAGTTGCGGCATGTGGGACGCTGCCTCAACATAGCCTAATGAGCGGTGCTATGTCCGAGCCCAGGATCCGAACCTTGGGCCACTGAAGCGGAGCGTGTGAACTTAACCACTCAGCCACGGGGCTGGCCCCTCATTTAACAAATATTCATTGAGCTCTACTATGTGCCCGGACCCGTGCTGTGATGAAGGGATTCAAAAATGAGGAAGACTCAGCCCCTGCCCACCTAGTCTAGTGGGGAAGAAAGACCATAAATAATTATCTGATCACGTATTGAAAACAAGATATGTACAGAGAGCTACTGGAGTTCAGGGGAAATAAAGGGCCATTTGCAGACTGTGCTCAAGATTTCTTCTCCGTGGCGATGTGCCACAACTATGTGCAGAGCTTGTCCTCCAAAGTAGGGGATGACAGAGGGACATGGAGTGAGTATATGTAGGCGGGCAACTATAGGGGTGAGGGCTGTGGTCTTCATTATCTCCATAGAAACAAATCAGGGAAACGGAATGTCTGAATACTTACCAGTCCCTGCCTTCACCTAACGGGTGGGTTAATAAACCCTCTTTGACCCCTGGCTCCTGATTACTGGACTGTAATAGAATTAACATGTTTATGCTTCAACCAGATGTGGATTAGGCCCATAAACCTCCTTGTTCCAGTTTTTCTTAATGCATGAACTTTTCAAAATCCAAATTTTATGGTAGGACTAATAACGGAAATCTGTTTTCTAAGTGTTTATTAAATCTTATACCTTAATATAACAGAATGTCCTGAAGAAAATCTGGACTTCAACATTTTTTTTACCTTCCATAGAGGGACTGAAAAAAAAAACACAAGCTGGTCCAAGATTGGGCTATGCTATGGACATTCTACACATTCTTTTTAAGACCAAAGAAAGATTTTGGAAGCTGTTGATGTTAGGTGATCTTATGACTTATCTCCTTGGCTTTGTAAGGCCAGTCTCTCCCTGAAGTGGGATTAACGTTTCCAATGTCAACCATCCTAGGAAATGACAAATTCTAGGCAGCAAATGAAGACTTTGGGGAGAGGTATTAACTTGGGGGTTGCGAGGTGCTAGCTGGGCCTGAACTACCCGCATGAAGGCAAGCTGGGACAAAGCTGACCAAGCTCAACTGGACGTCCTGGGCATGGTCCTGGCCTGCTGCAGTTTTCTCTGTGTTGTATTTTCCTTATGCAATGGGAATAATACTTTTAAACCTCTTAATGTAAATTTTTTTTTGATAATATTTCTTCTTTCCTGCTTCTTTTCTGTGATGACATTTATCAATACAGGGAAGGAGAAAGCAGCATGTACTAGGTTCTGTTCGTGCACTATCCCAGATCCATGCTCTTGCTTTGCTTTCGGGCCTGTGAAGCCCTCAGTAGAACTCATCCTCTTCCACAGGTCATGGAGCCAGTTGTCTCTGTGGCTACAGACAATGTCTCTCCTCCTCCTTCCTGTTTCAGTGTGGTGGGGAACACACCAGGACTCACCTGGCACTCATGTTACAGTTAAAACTTCGTGGGGCTAACTGTGATGTGGCAGCCTGTGGACAAATGCTTCTCCTTTCCTCTCCCCGAGACAGACTCTTGGATATACAGTCCCTTCATTTATCCTCCCTAAAGATATCCCGCGAGACCAAGAAACGGACTTGCCATTAAGCTCAACAACACATTTCCTTATATTTTCTCTCCCTCCTTCCCTACTGCACTTGTCTTTCCCTTACTCCTGCTTCTTTGGGATTGTTTTTCCCAAATCAAACATCAGTTTGGCCTCAGGATCCGCTTTCTTTGTCAAGGGCTGACACGGTAATCCCAAAAGTCTGTCCTAGGAAGAAGGCGGAGATAAAATAAGAGATCTGACCAGATGGGAAGGAGAAGAGAGAGACAGAATCATATGACAAAAACATGGCCTCTGAGCCAGACTGCCTGGATTCAAATTCTGGCTCCATCCCTTACTAGCTGTGTGACCTTGGGCACACACTTTCCTAATCTGTAAAAACAGAGTAATCATGGAACCCGCCTACAGGGGTGTTGTGAGGACTGAATGAGTTAATTAATAGAACTGTGCCTGATACATAGTAAGAGCTGTATTAGTGTAAGCAGCTATCACCATCATCATCATCTTCATCATCGTCATCATTTTAAGGCCACAATAGCACTGAGAGAATGAGGGAGAAGGGAAAAAGAAAAGCAAGAGATTAGCTGCCAGGGTGCTTAATTCTGATTCCCTCTAAGCAAGGGAATGGGACACCAGGGTTGAGGAGGTGGTAGTTACCCCAAGGTGCAGTGGGCCAAATGGATTTGAGGGGATCTAAGAACATGACAGCCAGTGCCTCAATTCCCTTGAGCACAGCATGGATAAGTTGAAAGCCTCTCCAGGAAGCATTCAATTCAGTCCCATATACAATGTGGATCCAGTGGGAGAGCACAATATTGTGGAGAGAGAGAAGTGAGACGTAGTGCCCTGGCCCGCGAGGACTGCCTGTGTTGTGTAGAGAATCCAGAAGCCCTAGCATTGGTGGGGGTGGAGGGCAGGAAGCAGATGTAGGAGTAGTGGTGTGAGGAAAGAGTGGGGGGGACCAGAAGATCTTTCGAGACATGAAAGTCCAATGGTACAGGACACAGAGATCTGAGTTATGGCAGGGAAAAGAGCCGTCATCTGGGGCTGTCAGCAGAAAGACCAGGTCGGTGGGCACCAGCACCTTAACATCCACTGGATCTACAGAGTGACGGAATATCAAAGGAAACCAGCCATTGTTTGGAAAATAGCACACAGAGCAGAGCCATTTGCCCTCATCCCCCGACCCCCTCCAGTGAAGTTATCTATGCTTTTCTGTTGCACACAAATACCAACTTGGGAAGGCAAAGGTAGAGAGGGGAATATTTAAGAGAGACAAATCATTCCAAAAGAAAGTGGATCTTTGAATTGGTTAAATATTTACCCAAGAGCTATATTGTAAGCTGGAGGAGACTAACATATTTTCCTAGAAAATTTAAGCTTACGTAACTTCCTTCTCACTCCTTCCTCAGAGAGACAGAGAGCTTTGGTACCAGATGACATTTGTGGTTATAAACCACAAAGGAAGTTACATTATCTTGGTGCAGCAGAAGAACTCCCAGAAATAATGGAGGATTTAAAAGGTGTTTTTGCAGAACTCAGGTGTGTGGGATGCTTCTTTCTGACAATTAAACTCTTTGGAGCTTGTAACATTGAATTTTAAGATCCTTATATCTTTAAAAATTCCCTGGATTTAAATTATCCCTTTAATATTTCCCCACTTCCACTTATTATTATTACTTTTTTCTCCAAAGGAGGAATTGGAGGTGAAGGAGGCGAGTACCAGACATTGAATGTGTCTGAAACCAGAAACGGGAGCGGGGAGGGTCAGCTGTGTTCGTTCAAAATGGGCAGAGAATTCTGCTTCATTCTCACAGGGTAAACAGCACATATTCCTTAAGGTCAAGCAAGTACAGAATCTCAAGCATGAATAATTAATAAGGATGTACAAGATGTCAGAACTCACGTTCCCTGGATTTGCTAAGATACAGATAAATTGGAATCTGACAAAAACAAATTGTGTTTAATAACCCTTAAAGACGTGATTCCTGGAGCATTCTGCTCTGCTCCACTTGCCCCTTGTCCAACTTCTTCTATCTTAATTTATAGTTGACAAAGCCTAGTAAGAAAAAAATGCTTGAACTTAAGTAATAAAATCAGTTACAAAACCACTTACTTTATCACATATTTAATGTGGTTCCCTATCACTTTTTTTTTTATAACTTTCTGATCTCTCTATTTAGGGAAGACATATAAAGCATCATTTAGTTTCAGCTGAGAAAGCATCTTCCAGAACCCGCTCTGGGATCAGCATCATGGAATGAATCATCCTTGCGAACTTTCTTGATTAAGTGAAAGAGATGGCTGGTAGGAACCAGCCTCACTTAGAGCAGGAAAATAAAATGCCCTCTGCTACCTCAAAGGTAGAGCCTGGACATAGTTCTACCCTGGGCAAAATTATGAAGCCAGGGGGAAATTATGCTGCTGCGAGATTCTGTATTCCTCCAAATTTTTCTTGTTTCTCCTTGGGGCATCTTCAAACCTCTCCATTACTTGGTAAATGTTATCCACTTGGCTTTCTCAAATTGTCCAAATATTTTCTTCCTTCAAGAACAGTGCACCCAAATAGGGGTCAACTGTATATGTCTCACAACTAAAGGAGAGAAAACATGAGTACCCTAAGTTACTGCCAAAGGAATTTAATACAAATAACTCCCTCCTCCAAAAAAGGAAAATGCTACCAAACTGAAGGTAGCATTCAAACTTAAGTGAGTTCAAATGTTTTCAGCAACTCTGTAACTCCACTCAGCGTTAAATTATGTCTTCAGAGTGTATCTTTCGTGGCGCTGTCCGTGTCAAAATAACACCACTTACACAACTTTTCTTCATAGCTTTGATACAACATCCAAAAAAAAAATATCCCTTTTTTCTATCTCAAGTAGTTGATTTAGATTTATATTAAGAAAAATTATGAGACTAAAAGTGGGGATAGGAAGACCACATCATTAAATGAGAAAGGGAGATACATTTTACAAATTATCAACTATTGACTATAAACTCTACATTAAAAAATAACATTTTCTGACAAAGCTGGAGCTTCCAATCACTGCGGAAATGATGTATTATTCACTAAATGGTGTTGGAACACATTACCAATCATTTTTATGACAAATTACAGTAGTTCATATATTATACAGCACCCAAATAAATTCCATTTGGATTACAGATTTAAATATAAAAATAAAACCATAAAATATTAACAGAAAGTTGGAGTGACAATTTATGTAATCATGTTGTAGCGAGGCCTTTGTAAGAATTGTGCCAAAAGCAGAAGCCATAAAAAAAAGATACTATTAAATTTGATGATATAAAATTAGAACTTATGTAAATCAAAGATCCTTTTTGAAAAAAATTAAAGCAATAGATAAGTTCAGTAAAAAATATTTGCAACATATGATGAGAAAAAAATTGAGGTATTAAAAGTCTCTCACAAATTAGAAAAATGAAAACTTGAGTAGAAAACATTGTAAATGAAATGAAAAAGCTCTTTACAAAAGATGAAATCAACCAATCTGAAAACATATGAAAAAAATGTATAAAGCACAAGTCATCAGGAAATGCACATTCAAATAATAATGAGATGCTATTTTTCATCTGTCAAATTGCCAAAGAGTTTTTGAAACTAAAATTCTAGGGATTGACAAGTGTTCAGAAAAATGGTCCCTCTGAGAAGCGTAAATTAGTATACATCTTCTGGAAGTCAGATGGGCAGTATGTATGAAAAGAACTAGAAATGTTCTTGCCCCTTTTCCTAAGGCTCTCCCTCCTGAAAATATTCCTTACATAGTAAGCATAAATGGCAATTTAATATTAAATACCTGAGAATCACAGAGCAGACTGGCTCATTCACTTCCATTCTAACTCTCTTGTAGCATAAATATAGATCTATGTAGCCAATAAATATAGATCTACGTAGCCAACTTTGATGTGTGGATGTATGATAACTTATGTATCCATTTCCGTATGGGTAGACATTGAGGACATTTCAAGGTTTCATTTTTGTTAAAAATGCTTCAGAGAACATCCTACTAAACACATCTTTGTACACATCTTCAATTTTTTCCTTAAGATTAATTCCCAGATACAAAATTATTGAGTCAAAGTGTGCCCATTTAAAATTTAAATACATAGTTTTTAAAAGTTGTAGCAATTTATTCCCACGAGTAGTGTACAGGTGCTATTTTTCCACACTCTCGCTTAAGAGAATGCTAACAATCTTTTTAAACATTTTCTTTCTTATGGGTAAAAAATAATATCTCATTGCTTTATTTGGTAATTTCTTTTTTTACATATGGAACATAAATTTGCCTGTTTTTCTATTCCCATTTCTCCTATCTTTTATTCATCCTGCTTTAAAAAAAACTCTTGCTATATTAAAAATATTAACTTTGCATATGTGTTGCAAATAGTTTCTCCAAATATAGTTGTTTTTTCACTTTGTTTATGTTAATTTTTTCAGTACAAAATTTTTAAATGTCTACATGCCTATACCGTTAAACTTTTTCTTTATGGTTTCTACAGCTGGTGTCATTCTCAGAAAGTCCTTCCCATCCAGCACAAGTAAAAAAATATTCACCAAATTTACTTTTTTAAAAAATGTTTTATTATGAAAAATTTCAAACATACATAAAAATGCAGAGAATAACACATAATCCATCATAAGGTCAACAATTATCGAGCATTCGCAATTCTTGCTGTATTTATCCCTCTTTTTGTTTTACCAGGTTTTTTTGCCAAAGTATTGTAAAGCAAATTCCTGACGTCACATCACCCCTGTGTCATTCACTATACACCTCCATAAACAATTTTGTTACAAATCCACAACAATTTCACATCTAACAAAATTAACGATTCCTTGAGATCATATATCCCAACCATTATCAAACTTCCCCAATTAACTAAAAGTTTCTTGTTATGGCTGGTTGGTTTGAATCAAATCTGAACAAGCCCCACCCACTACTTTGGATTTCCTGTCTCTTAGATCTCTCTTAACCTAAGAAATTTCTGCTCCTTTTTCCTTGCTATTGAATTGTGACAGAAATCAGATCGATTGTTATTAAGACTATTCCCACTTTTCAAATATAATTGTCTTCTTCCTCGTGGTGTCCATTACTTATTCTTTTATCCTTATAATTCCTGTAAATAGAAGTTAGCTCTCCAGGCTTGATTAGACTCGGGTTTAGCTTTTTTTTTTTTTAAAGAATACTTTGTCGTCGTTACTGTGATCTTCATATAGCATCATCATAAGTCAAACAACATTGTCTCACTGATGCTAGGGTTGATCAATGGATTGATTTCGTTTTCTCATCTACTAGACCTATATAGTTGCTCTGAATTGTGTCCTTTTATTGCAAATTTTCAGAGTAAGAATTTTTTACCTCATTACTTTAAATAGTGTCCAATGATTTTATGCTATTTTTATTTTTTGCATCATGAACCAATGGGTTTTTGTATATGTGTGCCAGTCAAGTTGTCCCATTTTTGACCAACGAGAGCCCTTTCATGTTGGCTCCTTTGACCTTTGACATAAAATGAATGGCTTTTTAAAAATAAGCTTTTAATTTCAGAATACTTTTACATTTATAGAAAAATTGCAAATACAGTACAGAGGGTTCTCATATACCACACAGCCACTTTCCCCTATTGTTAATATCTTGCACTAGTATGGTACATTTGTCACAATTAATAAGCCAATATTGATACATTGTCCAAAGTAACTAAAGTCCATATTTTATTCAGTTTTCCTTAGTTTTTACCTAATGCCTATTTCTATTGTAGCATCCCATCCAGAATACCATACTACCTTTAGTTGTCATATCTCCTTAGGCTCCTCTTGGCTGTGATAATTTCTGACTTTCCTTGATTATTAATAGTTTTGAATATCTGAAGTTCATCTTGTTTATTTACTGCCCCAGACCTGTATCCATCCTGTCTCAAGGTACTCTGTTTCCTTTAGTGAGGAACCATCTTTAAAGACTACAAACTGAGGAGTAGGTGTGCTCATTGCTGTTGGGTAATCATTGCCATTAGGCTTTTTCAGGAAATATGCATTTTTGGAGAAAAATGAATTCATATTGATATTTCCAAAGCAAAGTTAACATTACAGGAATTTTCTTCCACTGAAGATTCACTGAGCTGACATCTGTGTCAATCTTCCTCTATTTTGTGTATGGGTTGCTGCCACAGCATGGCTGCTGACAAGTGGTGTAGGTCTGCATCCAGGAGCCCAACCCAGGCCACCAAAGCAGAGCGTACAGAGCTTAACCACTGGGCCACTGGGCCAGCTCCAACATTACAGGAGCTTTATTTAAATTATTTTATTGTGTGCTTTTATCTCTTTTCTCTTAGACTGAAAATCTTGGCTCCTAACAATATAACCATAGTTACGGACTAGTGTTATTTTAAAACTTATAAAAAATAGTTTCAAAATAATAACACCAATATCATTACTGATAATTAGACTACTAAATGTAGTTTAAGATTTCTTGAAAAATTTTTTCCCTTATAATGTATTCCACTAAAGATGTATTATCAAATACCGTATTCTAAAGTCTTTTGAAATAATGCTTTTTCTCTGCAGTCTGATATAGAGTTAGATACATCTGTTTTCATTTGCTTTCTATTTTCATGAATTGCTGGTTTTTAAAATAAGCTCATTTTTTGATTATGCAAAACTTTTATATGTTTCCAAAGCCGTTTGAATTATTTTTAAATATTTATATTTAAAATATATTTAAATATATATAGTACAGGATATTTTACGTATTTGCTTATAGATATAATAAAGGATGTTATTCAGATAGTGTATTTGTGTCTATGCATGTATATGTGTCTGTGTATATTTATGTGTTTGTGTGTATATAAAGAGAGAGTGAGAGAGAACGTATCCCCTTCTAATTGTCAGCAATAATACTGGTGTTATTATTTTACAACTTTTACATATTGCAGGATAATATAAATAAGTCATTATGGTAATGATAAGAATGAAGAACTTTAGTGTAATATAAAAGAGATAAAAGTGTAAAATAAAATAATGTTTTTAATTATTTAATAAAATAAATTCTATAATGTTAAATTTGCATTGGAAATATCAGTATGAATTCATAATTTTTTTCTTTTTCAAAAATATGTATTCCCTGGCTCTGTTCAGTAAAAACTATCTGAAGACAGTGAAAATCTATATACTCTATACACTGTTCTGCATCTTGCTTTTTTCATTTAACCATATATGCAAGAGGTCACTCTATCTTAGCCTTTTGACAATTTATTAAGATATAATTTACATGCTATAAACTTTACCCACTTTTTAGTATACAATTCAATGATTTTTGGTAAATTTACTGAGCTGTGCAACCATCACCATAATCCAGTTTTTGAACATTTTCATCAGCCCAATAAGATTCTTCATGCCCTTTTACAGTTAACCCATGTTGCCGTCCCCAAACCCAGGTAACCACTAATCTACTTTCTGTCTCTATAGATTTGCCTTTTACATCTGCATAGTGTTCAACTGTGCAGGTGAACAATAATTTATTCAACCAGTCCCCTCTTGATAGACATTAGGATTGTTTCTCATATTTTGCTGTTACAAACAATGCCACAGTGAATAACCTCGTGTGTAAATCGTTTCATATTTTTACCTGTGTATGTTGGAATAGAGTCTTAGAAGTGAAATTGCTGAGTCAAAGATAAATATAGATATACTGATGCTAAATTCCTCTCCATAGCAGTTGTTTCATTTTGCATTCCCACTAGAAATTTGTGAGCATGTCTGTTTCCTCACAGCTTTATCAACAGAGAATATACTGAACTTTGGATTTTGGTGATCTGCAACGTGAGAAGTGTATCTTACACAATGCTAACTTGCACTGTTCTTACATTGAATATATTTGAGCACATCTTTTATGTGTTTGAGTGATTTTCATCTCTCACATGAAATATTTGTTCATATCTTTTGCTCATTTTGTATAAGATTGTTGGTCTTTTTTTCTGTTTTAGAAAACTTTTTATATTTAGATGTCTTTTTGGTATATATAATATGTAATATGCATATAATTGCAAATATATATTTCTCTTTTGTTATTTCTTTGATTTTTTATTTTAACATATCACATAATATATTATTTTAATCTTTTTTACATTACTTCTGAATTTTTGAATCATAGTTAGATTTTCTCCCACTTCCAAATTAGAAAGTTATTCATCCATGTTTTCTCCTTGTACTTTAATACCATGACAATACTTGACTTTAGTGGAGCTTAATTCCTCATTTAGTAAGAAGCCATCTTTTAGGCTGATGAATAGATATTTCATATTAACAATCCATCCATTCCTATTTTATTAAATTTTTTAAAATCAGAAATGAGTGTTCAATTTTGTCTGTCTTTTCTGTATCCATGAAGATGATTATATTGAACATCTTTGCACTTCGTCAGTGAACTCCACTTGAATATTATGTTGCTTTTTAATGTGCTGATGGATACCATTTGGCACTATTTTAAGACTTTTTTGATGAATAATGTGTAATTTAAATAACTATAATTTTAAACCATGTGATTTATCAATTTATTTTTGTGCAATCATTATCAGAGTTTGCTATAAATGTCACATTTATATCATAAAAAAATTAGAAGTTTCTCTTCCTTTTCTGTTGTCTGGAGCAATTTAAGAAAAATTGATATCTAAACTTTAAAAGTTTGGTAGAATTCTCTATTAAAATCGTCTAGTAATCCTGGTCTTTTTGTGGAGGAAAATGCTCAATTTTCTCTCTGTTTTGTCTGCAGTAACTGATATGTTTAGATTTTCATCTGCTAGGGTCGGTTTTAGACATTTTATCTTCCTAAAATGTTTTCCATTTCATTTAAGTTTTCAGTATTGTTTATTTGCATATATTTATATAACAGTGAGTTTTTATTTTTTGGCTTCATTGTAAAGTTTCCCCTTTGTCATTCTTATTTCATTGGTGATTCTCCTTCATTAAATTCAACTGGCCATATTTTAAAGTTTTGTTAATTCTTTTCAAAGAACCAGTGTGTTCATTTCTTTGATTTTATTTCTACTGTTTTTGTCTTTTCTAATGTTTTACTTCTACTTTTATCTTTGCTAATCTTCTTTTCATTTTTCTTTTGGTTCGGTTTGCTGAGAGCTTTTAGCTTTGGGGTTGAATTTTTAGGTTATTTACTTTCTTGTATCATTTTTATTGATACAGATATTAATGCTACAAATATTCCTCAGAACCTCTTTCATCAGTTTTCCATAAATTTTTATATGTTGTATGTTCTTAACCATTCTTATCTAGAAATTTTGCGACTTTGTTTTATGTTCCTCCTTTGAACCCAAATTGTTTAATAGAGACTTTTAAATTTTTACGAGGATGACACATTCTAAAAAATATGTTTATTTTCTTATGGATGTCTAGCTGCATTGAATTATGGTTAGAGAATGCTACTTGAATTATTTACACTTTTTGGGATTTATTGGAGCTTCCCTTGTGGTCTACTCTGATCAATTTTTATAAATGATCCATGTGCACCAGAAAATGGATATTCTTTAATTTTGAGGAAAAGAATATGCACCTATCAAATTACTTATTAATGTTTTGTTTGTTTTTTAAGTATATTAATTAATTTTTGCCCACCTATTTTGTCTGGTTCTGTGAGAGGTGTGTTCTCCTATTATTAGTGTGTCTCTGTTTTTCCTTTCATCTACTGTAGTATCTGATTTATAGACGTTGTTATTAAGTTTTTTGCTGTTAGTTGCAGACTTTAGCTTCATAAAGTAAATTCTTTGTCTTGGTTGATGTTTTTTGGCCAGAATTCTACTTTTTCTGATATGAAAATTATGACTCTTGCTTTATTTTTATTTACATTTGCCTGTTATATATTTTCCTATCCTTTTAATTTTAACCTTTAGAATTAGTTTATTTTAATTATGTATCATGGATATGGCATAGAGTTGAGTGAGCTTTGTTTAGTTAATATGAAATCTCATTTCTTTGGAAAGTGAGATAAGCCATTACTTTTATTGATATTACTGGTGTGCTTGCCATCAGTACTGACGTATTGTTGTATGTTACATTTCCTATATACTATGTAATCTCTTTTCATTGATATTTATTTTCCTTTAGTTTAAGGAAAGTTTGTATATTTGTTCCAGTCTTTACCGGATTTATTTATTTATTCCATTTATACTGGATTATTTATACTAGTACCTTTATATAATCCCTTAGTCACCCCTATAGTGAGATATCATCTGTTGATTCTCCTCTATGTAGAGTATTAAAGTTAGCTAAAAAAAAAAAAAAAAAAAAGGTGGAGTCATGTGGGACCAAGCAAGGCAAGACTTAAAGGAGGAGCCCCTCTGGATGGGTTTTTGAGTGTGGCAAATCCCCTGAAGCGTCTCACCTGGAAGTCATAGTACCTGGCCTGAAGTTGTTTAATCCCATCTCTCCCTAGTCCAACATGAGAAGAAAGGAAACATGTTCAGAAAGGGGGCTCACTAAACAGAATGGGCTCATCTTCGTGGAAAAAGAGCACGGAAGAGGATAGGGAGAAAGGCGGTGTCAAAATGACGCTTCAAAATTTTGCCCAGGTTTGACTTCCTTAGTTAGGGTTTTCTACCACCATTTCTTTAAGAGACTCAAAGCAAACATCCTATGACCCAGTTTGAAACTGCCCATTGGAGAGTCTAAACTGCTATCCTGCCAAGTTTTAAACCCTAATTATTCTTGGCAATAGAAAATGCAGCTTGGATTAAATTCTACTGAAGTTATCCTTAGGATACAGAGAAACTCATCAACAGAATTCTTCTCCACAGAACATCCTGATAAGAACGTTTTTGGTAACTAATGAAGAGTTATAACGCATGCTGATGTCACAGGCCCAGAATTAATTGCAAGGTACTGCCTAGTGACAGTCTTCTTCCAACAACATGAAGGAGGTAGCTCAGGTCTTGAGGTGGGTGATCTCAGGCATAATACTTCGAAGTAGCTAACTGGGTTACTGTGAAGATTGAAGATTTAACCCATGTAAGGTATTTACCATGGTTTCTGGTGTGTTGTAGGAAAGCATTGCTAGTATTTCTATCATTATAATCTTCCACTAACTTAGACCAAGGGAAAAGAGTTTAACACAGATGTATCTGTGAAGCAAAGATTACTTCCTTTTGTCCTTTTCTAAGATGGGCTATTTCTCGGGAAAAAAACCAACAACAAGTATATACTTACTTTACCTCCTGGGATGTTATGACAATTTACTAATTAATACTGCAAAGTGCTGTGGAAATATCAAATGAAATAAAAATGCTAAATATTGTGTAACAACTTTTCTTTGAATAGCATCTTCAATGCCCAATAATGTAACCTGATTTAATTAAACAACACAAAGTTAAATAATAAAGAACAGAGGAAATACATTAAGAGCAGAAGAAATAAATTAAGAAGCATAGTCCAGAGAGAAGGGCATATTGTCAGATGAGATTTGAAAAGAGAGAGTGAATCAATGAGGCAGAGAGACACTAGAAAGCTGTTTTACTTGAGAGAAGATATAGACAAGGTCTCTCCTTAGACAATCTGCTACATTCCCTGGGACCTCATTATAACATTAAATGCATCAGCATCTCAAATAACAGTGAATGTTAATGGTGATCATTGGTGAGACACAAAAGAGCACTTAATTACCCTTTGGGAGAGTAAATGCAATCATTACTGAGAATTGTGGAAGTCATATAAAAGTTGAAAAATGCAATAAATTGTGACTGGCTAACACTGAAGATCCATGCTCCCTTTGTATAGTCTAAGTTGCTGCTGGGAAGTACCTGCCAGACCAGGAACTCCATTTCCCCACCGCCTGGCATGCAAGGGGGACCATGCAGCTATTCTCGCTGATGGAATGTGAACAGAAGTGATGTGTGTCATTTCCAGACTGAGGTGGATAATTAGTAGTTGTGCTCTTGCCATAATCATTTTCCTTCCCACGGTGTCCTTGGAGCCTATGTGTTGAAGACAGTGCCCTCCAACAACAGAAGAAGCCTGAATCCCAGAGTCCCCAGTTGAAGGAAAGTAACCCAGGAGAGCTGCCCAACTAGGAGCATCCACCTTGGACCAAGCATGGGTGAGGAATAAAGTTTTATTTGCTAAACCACTGATATTTCAGAGTTGTTTGTTAGCATTCCTAGTAATATAGTAATATATTTTTATTTCTAAAGTTGGATTTTTGACCTAAACATCTGTTTATTAGAATCAACAGTTATCGCAGACTATACAAAGAATGGAGTGAAGGGTCAGGGAAAGAAACAAAAGCTCTAGTAGGAAGAATACATGTGCAAAGTGGAGAAACGAGAGAGAATGCAGCAAGCTGGTTGGTACGGCTGAAATGAAATACTGTGGCAGATTGGAAGTGGTGTGAGATACAGGAGAGTTCCCTGAGAAGATGAGCAAGCACAGTACAAAGTCCACGTGGAGGGACTGCCTTTGATGGTGGGAAAGCCACCTCTTCAAACTAACGAGAGGCAAGAACAGGAAGAGAAATGGCTGCCTGCTCTTACTACGGGGATTGCAAAGAATTTAGAGATATGAGCAATAATGTTTAAATCAATAATAAAAAGAGAAATGGAAATAACGTCAAGACAATGTTCAACCAAATAAGAATGAAAAAATATAAAACCAAGTAAGGGAGAAAACTGCAAGGACAGAGATAAAGAGATATAGAGAGAGATAGATTCACATATAAGGATACAGGTGTGAAATGTCATAAAACAATACAGAGAGGGAAAAGAAAGTTTTTTCACAGATACCGGCAATATATTTGACAGTTATAAATATCGTGAGTTAAGTGAAGGAGAAGAAAATTATTATCAAGGGAATACAATGTGCCAAATAGTGGACTAGTTTTACAAAGATTTTCACATCACAAATGCATGAGGTATGCTTTGCATTTTGTTTCAACTTGAGTAAACTGGAATCCCATCCACAGTTATTGAGTAACAGAGCTAGGTTTCAAACTCATGTCTGTGTGAGTTAAAAACTCACTTCTCATTATACTTCAAAACTGCTATTGCTTTAGGCAGTGAAGGAGCAATAACTTTGGAGACAAATAAACCAGACTCGATCAATTATTTCCACGTCTTACTTCCTCCATTGTCAAATTTCTGAGATCAAGTTCTGTGTCTTCTTCATCTTTGTATGTCTTACGCTCAGCACAGTGCTCAAATATTGAAGGTGTCCAATAAGTGACTGTAGCACTAAGTTTAATTTTGTTCTGTCTATTTCAGTACTCACAGCAAGATAAAATGAAAATGTTACCAAAAAAGAGAAATGACAGAGAGAAAACGATTTTAAAGAAAGACATAATGAGATAACCAAGAAATAACTAAGATGGAAAAGTAATAGACGGTGCAGGTTGCATAGAACAGTATAAGAAGTTGCAAGGGTTAGTGAGTGATTTGCACATGTTGGTGAGTTGGTGGAGTTTTTATGTCACTGTCAGTGGACAAGGATAGCACCTTCCTGCTTTATGCCAGATCCTAATATTTTAAGTGGGTACACTCAAAAACACTGAGCGATATATTGTTGTCAATTAACCACTATCAAAGATTCCAAAAATGCTGGTTTTCCCAGAACCTATATTGAATTTTTAAATTATATGTCCATGTTCACACTGCAAAAAATGATTTTTCTGTCTAATTGATTTTAACCCTTTTTCAGACTCCATTTGAGAAGCCCAAAGAGTCCCCCTTTTGAGGACCAGACTTTAATATATACAATTTTAACAACTTGGAGTGAAGTGTTTGGAAGTAAAATAATGCATACTCTAACGAAAGTTCACAGTTTTAAGTATCAAAGGAAATCATAACATGCATAATGCACAATAAGCAACATTTGCAAACTACACGTATGGAGCGTGGGTACATCTGGTGTAATATTTAACTTGCATACTATCCTTGTGTTATGCACTCAGCATGTCAAATAGTAACAGTTATTTCAGTGGCCCAAACTAACAAAATATTTAAATACTTCACTCCATGTCTATAACCAACAAAATCCAAAACCAAAAATCATAGGAAAAGGGAGTGGTATAAGCTGATGTTGAAACACTAGATTTTATTGTTTTATTTAAAAATTGCTTTTATAAATGATATATGGTTTTTATGAAATAAAATCCAACTAGCTAGAAGTTGTTACTAACCATAAATGAATCAGCCTAGGCATCTCTATACGCATAAATGAAGATAAATAACAAATAGACAGAGACATAAATGACAATAAAATAGGGACTCTTCTATGCATGTTTTAAGATTATTTAATTGAATTTGCATTTAACAGCAAAACAGAAGTAAAATGTAAAACATTCTAATTTTAGATAAATTTTTTTACCACCAAAATTAATAAAAATCACAAAGAAAAAAATTGAGTGGTTGGAATTATTATGGCTATTTTTTAAACCATATTTCACATAAATACCACTGATTGATAATATGAAAAGATGAGGAAATTACCACACTACCACTTCTTCCTGCCTTTCATTTCATTTTTTGTTAAATATTATCTTTGGATTCTCAAGGTTTACACTCCATCCCAATTCTAATAATCCCCACAGAAGTTTGGTCTTAGTTTTATATTGAAATGAAATGATGGTCATCTCTGTTCCTTTTCATCAGGTCCTCTCCATTCTTGTCTTCTTTCTTCATTTTAATGAATTGTTTGAATTTCAGCATCAAGTAGTTTTTCCAGGAAGGACTCGACAATGCTGAGTTTGTTTGGGAATGGCTGCCTCTTGCCTTGACACCTAATGGACAGTTTTGATGGGTGTAATATTCTTGGGTTGCACTTTGCCTCAGAATTAAGCTTCTTTTACTCCAGTGTCTTTGGGCATTTCATATTGCTGTGAAGAAATCCGAGGCCAGTCTGATAGTCCCCCACGAGGTGCCATTCACTTTCTGCCTGAACACTTCACTTTTTTTGCTGAGGAAGATTCACCCTGAGCTAACATCCATTGCCAATCTTCCTCTTTTTTTTGCTTGAGGAAGATTGTCCCTGAGCTAACATCTGCGCCAGTCTTCCTTTATTTTATATGAGGGACACTGCCACAGCGTAGCTGGTGAGTGGAGTAAGTCTGCGCTCAGGATCCGAACCCACGAACCGGGTCTGTGAAAGTGGAGTGCCAGGAACTTGAGCCACTTGGCCAAGGGCCTGGCCCCCTCAACCTTTTTTCAATCTGTAAAGTTTGGTAACTTAATTGAGACATGAATCAGGATTCCTCATTCATATTAACCTTCTCCGGAGCACGGTAGGCTCTGTCAATCTGCAGATTCAATTGTTTGTTTATTTCAAGAAATTCTGGTTTTTTAGTTGATTTCTTTCAATTATTTCTGTTTTAGTTGTTGGATTCTCAACTTCAGGAACACCAGTTATCCTTATGTTGAACCAACTCTTTTTTTCCATGTACGATTTTTTTCTAGCTGCATAAGCTAGACTTTGAACTCAATGTTTTCTTCTATTCACTAATTGGATTTTCAGTTGTATTTCTATCCCTTGGTGTTTCTAATGTTTTAAGTTTTGTGGTCGTATTGTTTGGGACTTCAGGAGAGAAACTCCACGCATTCCAGTATAACTAATAAAAAAAGTCAGGATACGAACAATGGACAGTTATCCAAAAAATTGCTGTGCTTTTTAAACAAAATTACTTGTTTCTAATAATATGAGTTGATGTTTTTGAACGTCTCCCTGCATGGAGCATCCTTCTAATGCCAATTGTGATTGGGTATCCTGAATCCAAAACAAAGCCATACTCCCAAGCTTCTCATATGACGTATTCTGATTATCATTTGAATGGTACTAATCAATACTTTTCTAATTACGTACTTAAATCTTCTGTGCCCATATGCAGCATCATTTCATGTCACATTAAGAAAACTAAAGAGTTTTTTAAAAGTTTTTTTTTTAATCTTCGAAAACCTCTCCTAGGATTATGAGGACAGTTTAGAGTTTCTGCTAAAGCTGGAATGTGTGGATAGTTATTTTCTTTAAGTTTTTTTTTTTGCTTCTGCAAAAACAGACATGGTGTAAAATAAAACTAAAATGGGGTAATTAGGATCCTGAAGTAAACAGCAATAAAAAGAATTATACTGGAAAAATCAAATATCAGAACAAGAGACTAAAAGATATTTAAGAGTTAGATGTCACTGTAAGGCACAAAACCGTCACCCTAACCCACCTACGGACTAAAGAATCAGATGGTGATTCTCTCTTTCTGGGCAAGAAAAGTCTCACAGAGATATTAATCTTTTCTGTCTTCTATTCAAAACTATGTTAGACCATGGGGGAAAACATTGGAAATATGAAATTTTATGGGGAAAAAAGGTATTAAACAGTATTTAGGCCAGACTTGGAGTTTGAGGAGAGGTGAAATATCCTTGTGGGGGCAGTTCTTAAAACATACAATCCAGTCCTGACTCACTCAGAGGTCCCAGGTGACCATAGGGAGAAGAGATACCAGCAATACTGATGCTCAAGCCTCCCAAATTGATAGTATTCATTTTACAGATAAGAAAGCATTATATTCATTTTATAGATTCAGAATCTGAGGATCAGAGAAGTTAAAAGACTTGTTTAAAGTCATACAATTTAAGCAACAAGAAAATTGAAACCAGAATCCAGGTTCCATGATTTCCTGAAGTTCATAATAGACATGCAAGAAAATGCTAGAGTTAGCTAGCTATGTACCTTACATCATGCTTGAACATGTTTCAGAAGAGGCCGTTTCTCACTTTTTTTATCTGCTCCTCCGGAACATGAAGGGGTAAGGAATAAAGTAATCTGCATTCCTGAATATGGCTCATAGAAAATGGCTGCAAGTATCTTTTTTCTCCTTAAGATATAAGATAAAGTGCATAGTTATTCAGTCACAAATTAAAGCAAAATCACAATGAAAATAAGATGAAATCTGAATATTAAGAATACGAAATATCAAATATGTGTTTACAGATATGTTAAAAATTAATAGATAAGAATCAGTGAAAGAGAGAAAGCTAAGATACGTGAAGGTATTCACCAGCCACCCTTAAAAACTTTAAATAATTACAAGAATGTGACGTGTTGAAACCATGTCACACATTTGAGCAGACGGAAAATCCATAAAATCCATTTTTATATCATAAACTGAGATTTGTAAGAAGTATCTGTTTGTCTATCAAATGGCTCATTTTTCAATAAATGCCTTTGTAACCTCCAAATAAATTTAAAAGCCTAGTAGAACATAATTATTTTCTCTCTTTTCTAAAGTAAACACTGCGTAAGCAATTCTAAGTGCAAAGGAGTGTGTAAAGAGTTAAGATGGGGAGATTGTGACCAGGAAGTGTCCTTCCTTGTAGTAAAGAGAAAAATAAAGTAAATTTTGCTACTTTCAATCACTAGTAGAAAATTTCTTTTATCTTTTTTTTAAGAGGTATTTTTTTTTAAAGATCTTATTTTTTCCTTTTTCTCCCCAAAGCCCCCTGGTACATAGTTGTATATTCTTCATTGTGGGTCCTTCTAATTGTGGCATGTGGGATGCTGCCTCAGCGTGGTTTGATGACTAGTGCCATGTCCGCGCCCAGGATTCGAACCAACGAAACACTGGGCCGCCTGCAGCGGAGCGCGCGAACTTAACCACTCGGCCACGGGGCCAGCCCCAAGAAAATTTCTTTTATCTTTTAAGAAATCTGATATAATAATTGCTGCTACTGAAATTACGTTGAATTAACTAGATTCTCCACGTATAAACGTACCATATCTACAAATTCATGTATTTACCACTAGGTGGCAGTGGCGCCACCTAGGGTAGCATTGACCTCATGCAATAGCTTCATCTTGATTCCTCATCACCTCTTCGCTGTGGGATCTGGAGCTTCCCAACAATTAACACGTCTCATTCAGAATTCTTTTGTTGTTATTAAAGTACAACTGAATTAACAAATAAACCATTAATTAGATATCTGTTTCCAAAAGAAATAATACTGAATCGAGATTTAAAGAAAGATAGGCCTGTACATAGTTAAATATTTGCTGCATCGCTCTGCATCCAGTTGAGTTGAATTGTACTGCAGGAACTGAATCAAGTTAGCACAGAGAGATGCATTGCTGGAATGTTTAAATAGGTTTTGTCATCACTTACCTTAATTTAGGTTACAAAATTACTCTGACATGCTTCATGGAGGCAGGAGCTTTCGTGATTCTGCTCCTTCAGGTGAGTTTTAAACTCGCTGCTTACTCGTATCAAGATGAAGATCACATTTTATCCTGCTAATGAGCTTTGAAGCATAGTTTCTCCTTGCAGGACTGTTACTCCTCAAAAATAGACTGAAGAAATTCTTGCTGGAGCCCTCTACTTTTTCTTTTACCACTCAAAACTAGCCAGGCTTCAAAACCGTCACCTCTGTTATGAGTCACGCTCACTCAGAATCAATGTTTTTTTAGAGACATCATCGTCTGTGAGCATCTCTAAAACATTTCCTCTTTTGAAGCTTCTTTTCATATGGGAGGGTTTTTTTCTTTTCCACGCCTTCCTTTAAGATCTCCTATTAAGTAAGTTAGCAGTTTTCCGATCTCAAGTCTCTCCTTAAAGTTTTGCTCTCTTGTCTTTCATTGTCCTTCATTATATTTCGAAGTAGACAGAAGAGATTGCTATAAAAGCTTCGACAGATAACAATCATATCTTCACACCTTAACCAGCATCAGGTTCTACAAAAAGTGCTTGTATTCATTAAGCAAATAAAAACAACTCTCCTCTTAACTGTAGTCTGAGATTGTTTTCAACATGTCTACTTCTGTACCATAATTCCTTTTTAAAATTAAAAAATAAGCCTGTGCATTTAAAAGGAAAAAAGCTGTCACATCAGCATCGGTAACTAGAAAGTATTGGGAGTTCGAAAGTACCAAGAAAACAGTGAAGAGCTGTTCTGACCTAAAGTCGTATGCAAATTGCTTTCTTTTAAATGGTAGCATGATCAACACAAATGATATTTCTGGGTCTTGGCACATCAAACTACCCACAGATGAAAGATGACTTAATTGCTTTGACCACAGTCCGAGTCAGAAGAGCTCAGCTGGCAAATATAAAAATAGCCTGGTGCTATTCGCATTTGCATTTGAGTAAAGAGTGATTTCATTTTAATGCCTAAAGTCTAGTTAACAAAGCAACCCATAGGTAGTGAAACACACCTTGCAAGCAACAGATACAGTCCCAGACCAGAGTGACTAAGGGTGCAGAGGACACAGTGATCTCGTCAGCGACATCCGTGTGCATAGGAACTACCGCGGTCCGCGCGGTGCCTTCAAACTCACATCACAGTATATTGAGAATTTCTGTCTTTAGAGGTGAAGCCTTCACAGAGATTTGTCGCCAGTACCATCACCTTTAAATGACCTCCTAAAAGTCTTCTAGTAATTAATTATTATTCTGAATGTCTAATGTTACTGTTAATAGCTTAAGTTGCTTCTCATAATTTTACCTAACAAAATATTTTCAATAAATAGTTACAGCAGAGTGAGGCTTGCTATATTTTAGACTTTACTATGTAGCAGTCCAAATAAAGTAAAAATATATAGAAGAGGAAAAATACGACACAAAGAATAAGAAATTTCTCTAGTCCTTGTATTAAATGTGATTCCAAAGCAAGTAATGGTAAAATGTGGACTATGAACTCTCCATTTCTTCTAACTGGTTATCTTTGAGATGATGTTACTTTCATATTTTCTAAACTTTGTAATATAAACAGCAAACTTAATTCAGAAAAAAAAAAATCTGCCATCACTGATTATCACAGCCAGGATCACAGACATTTAAATCAAAAGTCACCTGAGTTGGAAAAGGTTTAAATTTTTTCAATAAATTATTTTTTATAATGACTATAAAAGTTATATAGGACACAGAGGCTAGCTCGAGGTAGATGCTTTACTGTCCCTGAATTGCGGGGAATACTTTCTGAGACATAAAGCTGACAATCAGACATCTCAGTGTGTGGGAAATAGCAGTTCCTGAAAGATTAAAGTATGAATTTTAGTAACCTCAAAGGCAATAGCCGGTGTTCTTTCACTTTTGAACCAGGAGATAGAACGGGCAGATGATAATACAAACACATGTAAGGAGATCAAAGGGCTAAAGTCATACCCAAAATCATTTTGTCAAAGCTGAAAGTGAGAATTCTTTCTCCACAAAAACCTATATTCCTTTGACTATTTAAAAAACAGTTCTGTGATCATGCTGAAATATAAGCATAAAATGGCTCAAATTACAAAGTAAAACTGAATTATTCTCTACTGAAATTCAATAAAGTCACCAATGTTGCAATAGTCATAAAATTTCTTCAAAAATTTAATTAGTAGTAAAGAAGGGCAGATACCTATGATTAAGGAAAAATATGCATTGTTCATGAATATCATTATTATTATTTTAAAATGCATTCTTGATCCAAACAACATGAAAGAAATGGTTTTAGGTAATGAAATATGAGGGACAAAATTATTGTGAGGAACTGTTTAAGGGGCTGGCCCTGTGGCCGAGTGGTTAGGTTCGCGCGCTCCGCTGCAGGCGGCCCAGTGTTTCGTGGGTTGGAATCCTGGGCGCGGACATGGCACTGCTCATCAGACCACGCTGAGGCAGCGTCCCACATGCCACAACTAGAGGAACCCACAACGAAGAATACACAACTATGTACCAGGGGGCTTTGGGGAGAAAAAGGAAAAAATAAAATCTTTAAAAAAAAAAAAAATTATGGTGAGGAACTGTTTAAAATTAGGAAAACTATTGTTAATAATAAATAATGATACAAAGAACTGAAAGGAGTATTAACACTTCTATTTATGTAATCTTCTATTAGTCAGCTCTTTTCATTGTGAAAAAAAACTATACACATAACAGACAGTAAATATCTGTCACCTATAGTCTCTCTACTTTTTGCCAAAGCATTTAAAATAACTTGTGAAAAATCCCACCCTTGACCCTCCAATTCCAGTTCCAGAGGGAATAGGGGTTAATTGTTCAGTAAATTACTTTCTGATTTTTTCATGCATGTATCCGCCCACAAATCTTTTTAAAATACCAAATACGACCACAGTATATTCTACATCTAGCTTTTTCAACTTAGTCCTCTGTTAGGGAAATATCTTTCCAGGTCAGTGTATATATAGATCGACCTCACTTACTTTTAATGACAGCGTTCTATTTTATAGAATGGAGGCACCATCATTTATTTAATAATCTGCTTACTGAAGAACATTTAGGTTGTTTCATATTTTCTGCCATTTCAAAAAATCCATTTACAGATATCTATAGTACTCATGACACTATTTCTGTAGCATGGATTCTTAAGTGTTAGACTCCAAGTCATCTTCCCAAGAAGATTGTCCTGATTTTCACTACAGCCATTTTCCTCGTAACTCTGAATATTGTTAATTTTTTTTAAATTTGGCTTATGTTTAAAATTGTTTTAGTTTTTTTTAAATTAATGATCCTTTTGTATCATTTTTGGAAATTTATATTTCTTCTGCTAATTGCCAGATTCAATTATTTTCCTATTTTTATATTAGATAGCTTTTTGTTATTTTGTAGAAGCTCTTTATATATTTGATGTGTTTGTTTTCTCCTCCTAGTCTGCCATTGTCTTTTAATTTTGTTTATGGTCTCTTTCTTTGTAGAACAGGAATTTTAATTTTTTCACATGTAGTTAAATGTGTCAACCTTTTCCTGTTGAGTCTTTGGATTGTTGCTTTGTTTAAAAAAGCCTTTCCACCTTCAGTCTACAAAAACCGTCTCTATAAATACAGTAATGTTATCCTTGTATTACTTTAAATGCATTTCTCAATCCACATAGAATTGATTTAACTCTGACACTAGTAAAATAATCAAATTTAAGTAGAAATTCTTCAAATACTTACAGAATAAGGAAACCTGGGGGCAATCAATAGCTGAGGTTTAAAAAGAAAAAAATAATTCAGACAAACCTGATTAGCTTTCTTGATAAAAATAACTAAATTAGTGGCTAAGGGAAGGCAAGATGTGCAATAAATTTAGAGCTTTGATGTACATTGTCTCCATAAATCATTCATAAAAAATTAATTCAAATTGGCTTCTAGGTGAACACTGTCAACTGGATTTAAAACTGCCTGATGGAGCATAAACAACAGAAATAATAATAGCATTGATATATCCAGCTATAGGGAGGAAGAAACAAATACCAGAGTAAGATCAGTGACACATCTGGATTCATAAAGCTTTTCTATTAATGATCTAGAAGGAAGATAGAAAAATGACATAATCACTAATTTAATGAATGTCACTAAACTGAAAAGTGAGCTCCACACATTTGGAAGCATTAGAATAAAAGACTGATGTGAAGGATAGAAACACAGCGGGTACTCAAATAAGAACTAACTTTGAGCCAAACCCACGGCCACGTCTGTATCCACATACCAGTTAGTTCAGTCAAATCACACTAGAGACAAATTTGTTCCGTTCAAGATGGCAGAAAGAGAGCAAGCATTCCACGAGCAGGGCAGTAGGAATATTCAGGAGACAGAGAGGCGGTGGAGGGGACAGCCACTGAAGGGGGGGAACATAAAGAGTCCAACCACCGTGGCTCCTACTCTCATGACCTCAAACATGGGCCAAGCAGTGAAAGGTGCTCTAAAGTCTGCCAGTGCCTGAAAGTTGTGATAGCAAAAGTAAACAAAATACAAACCAATAACAATAATTAAAGGCAACTGAACTGGTTTAAATGAAGCATAATAAAGTGCTAACATTAAAGTCACATAACATTTTAGTGTTTAAAAAATGCTTCCACATAGTCTCACTCAATTAATACCCCGAGGCAGTCAGGAAAGCCATGATTAATGGATCCATTTTCCTCCTGAAGCTACATAGGATCAAGAATATTGCCAAAGATTGCATAGTTACTCTGCTGAGGATCTGCTATTTCTACCACACCTACTCACACCTTTCAAAGCAGTTCACAGAGAAGTGCAATCAGATCTGGACATGTAAAAATCATAATTCAAAAACTTCTTTTTAAAAGAAAAACAGACTGCACCTTCCTGAGACAAGCACTTTCTACATACACTGAATATACTAAATGCATTCTTTGGCCTCTAATCTGCATATCTACTTCTCCTCAGCCTGCCTGCCTTCCTTTTTGTCCCCATGACCCCTGTTCTCGAAAACAATGGGAATATGGGAAGCCACTCAAGGGAGTAAGAATATTTAAGTATGTGGATTACAAAACAATCTTTCTGGGAAAATCTCAACTTCTTCTCTGTGAAGACAATGGGAGATTTTTTTCAGAAGTACCTATGGTCTAGGAGGCTCTTAAATCACTTTTTGGATTAATTTTAACGTCTCAGTGTCACGTGGTATTATCCATTCTCCACATGGGCATTACACTACAACAGACGGGCAGCCTGGTTTTTCGGCCAATACTATTGTAAGCAATTGATGGCCTCCTTCAGGTAGTCAGAACGAAATATTTCATCAGAGGAATGTTACTTTTATGTTAAGACACTCTTGTCATGATGTCTTGCAGCTGTTTATTTCCTTTTTATAATTCTTGCTTACCACTGTGTAAATATAGCACAAATATATGGATGAGTGTGTGTATGTATGTATCTTTTTCCAAGTGGACAATCAGTATGATTTTCAGCCAAATGCATTAATAGAAAAATCAAGTTAAATATTTCTAAACATCAGTTAAAATGACTATGCGCAGTAATGCTGCATTGCTAGAATAGATCAAATGACCTCATCAAAAATGTTTGAGAAGGTGTCAAACTTATCTATGTTCAACTTCAAAATTTAACTGTGAAAAGCTCTCTAGCTAACCATCTGTTTATCTAGTTCATCCTATATATAATCAGATTTTTTTTCAAAGAGAAACTCTTGCGTTGACAGAGCAAATGAGTCCAAATATTTGGCTTAATAGATCTTCACTTTACTTAATCAAATAAAATTAATCCTTCAACTGAAGTGGAGTTTACATTTGTCTGTTTGATCTACAATATTTTTGAAGGATATTCATAATATTTTGTACACTACGAAAAGCATATCGACTTTTATTTGTGTTTTAAGCAGCTGGCCTGGGTATATAATCATAGATGAGAAATGTTTCTAATTGGGATAGCCTCTGTAAGTTTTACCGAATTTTAATCTTGTTTATAAAAGAGAGCAATGCTTGCAAAAATACACTTCAGAAACATTTTAATTCAGAAGAGTATTAGGTACCCATGATTCTATTATGTGCGTTCAATTTTTGGAAAGTGATTTAGCTTCAGTGATATTTCAGGCTCTGAAAGCCTAAACAAGACGTTCTGAAAGATTGTGAGATGAGAAGACTGCTAAATAAAGAAATGGAAGGGGTATTGAGAAAAATGGGGCAGAGTCTGTACTAACGTCAATTAGTAAAACTCCGTGAGAAACTCCGAGAAATTGTTTCAACATAGCATTTCTCATTAGTCTCTCTTTTGCCGTATGTGGTAAGCACTGCCCACAAACAGTAAACGAAGAGAACTGCTTTTACTGAAAATACCCATATTTTAAAGAGAAATATTTTGGTGATTAAAATATCTGAACTGTAATTCAGCGCTTGGTTTTCACTAGTCAATTGATGCCTGACAGCACTGGGGTATTTACAAAGTTATGGTATCTTTTACATAAAATGACTAGTTCATATCCTGATTTAGAATTTAATCTGTCCTTTAATTTCTTCCACCAATTATGTATTTATTGATACATTGAAGAATCATACTGTGTCATAGATCCTGAGAATAATAACTATATCTGAATCTATAGAAATTACGTGTGTGTATACGAACTTCTATTTACAAATAATGTTTCCAGGATTGTCTGACAACGTTTAATGATCATAAATTTCCAGCTCATGTTTTGTAGTCGCAATCAATTTATCACTGAAATAATTTTTGAGGCGTAAAATAAAGTATGTTTCCTATTTGCCTATTTCATATTCAGCCCTGAAGTCTTGTCATCCTCCTCGATCTTCTCCTCATTGCCAGGAGATGGCGCTGTGGGTTTTAAATAGCAGAGCTAAAATCCCCAAACCGAAATGAGCCCTTTCCAGTTTGTTTCTTTCTTAATTCGTGGACACCACACAAGCCCTAAAAGTGTTCATCTTTTTTGTCCTACCAATTTTTCTTTTTTAAAAAATTTCGAGTGTTTTCCCAAGTTCGATAATGATATTATGCCAGGGAGGAAACACGTGTAACACAAATAGGTACCTCAGCCCCTAGGGAGAGTGACTGAGTGCAGGAGTTTGTTCCAGGTAACGAAGGAGGGAGGGAAGTCCTCAGAAACTCCTTTTATTAGTTTTCCTCGATCTCCACCCATATATACATTGTTCTCTGGGGTCGCAGCAGGGGCAGGTAGGGGCCAAGTGTTTGGCTCCGGGACCGCGCCCCTCCCCTTAAAAGTGCCCACAATCACAAAGACCCGGCGGGAGCTGGGGAACCGCCTGCGAGCCCGCGTGGGGCGCACATTCGCGCCGGAAAAGCTGCTTCTCGGGGGCTGAGAGTTTCCCCTCACTGTCTGTGCAAACTTAGGCTAACGTGTTGCCAAACAGGCGTGAGGATCAACCTCTTTTCTTTAAAATACATAAAGAAGAGAAAAATCTTCCCGCAAGAACTTTAGATCAACAGGTTTCAACGTTTCCACGGTCGAAGTCCTCGGAATTGCCAAGCACTTCAGAGCAATTGCAAGGCTGGGGCCCTTGGCGCACTGCCAGGAATGTTCCAGCTCCCATGGCCCCAGCACCCTCGCTGCCCTCCTCATTAGCCCGGCCAATCCCCAAGACACACGTGGACTCATAATATCTCTCTGCAGTAAGCTTTGTAGGACCTGAGAAAGAGGGTGAGAAAATACTGATGACAAAACGACACCGAAAGGCTTGACTTCAGGAGCTTTGATGGGCTTGCATCTCTGCGTTTACGCCCCCAAACCCCGCGGAGGCGCAGGATGATGAACCTTGGTTGTGTAGGCTTCAAGCTGACCCAAGTGCCACCAGACGGCGCAGGGCGTGCGAGGGGCAGGGGTAGGCAAATACAACTTCAAGGTCAGCGTGCTAACGACTGGGGCTGGAGACGGCCAAGGGTGTCCCGGCCTGGAGCGCTGAGGGTGCGCCCTGCTGCGGCGCGTTGGATGCGGCCATGGGGTTGGGGAAGGGGGGACTGAGAGACTCTACTCCCCCGGCAGTCTCTCCGGAGGGTCTCCGCGGTCGGGGCTAGATGCGACCTTCCAGGCTGGACTTCTCCGCAGCGAGGGCAGCACAGCCCGGAAAGGATTCTCATCACTCTTAGGGAGTTTGCTTTTCCAGAGCAGCTCTCAAGCGAAATTTCACGTCATTTTTGCCAAACTTTGTTCTTAATTTTAGAATGTACTAAATAGATAAATTGAAACATACATACACAAGGACAATTCTCCCTTTCAGAAAACACACACAAACACCCAAATCCCAGTGTTCCCAGGTTCTCCTAACTTTTTGATTTAGATAAGCAATCAACTGTTTATCAGGGCTATAGAAATAACGAAGGGGAACTCCTGGGTTTGCTCTTGAAAAGTAGATTTGATTATGTTCCGTTCTGATTGGGTTTAGGTTCCTATTTCAAATTTCAAGCAAATATTAATAGAGATGATCACTAAGAAACTTAAGTATGACCTAAAAAATTAGTTTGGTCTGAAGCTCAATGCTCTAATTTCAATGAGGTGCTGCTTGCTGAATATTTCAGAATTCTTTCAAAGCCTTTCCAAGTGGGTCTATTCCCTCCTGCTGTAACAAAACTGTATTCATCTTTGCACAACAGGCTCCAGCACCTGTCAATTTGGTACCCAACACGCGGCAGAGGATGCTCCCTGTCCTGATGTAGGTTGGTCAACCAGCCAAGCACCAAGGGCGCCTTGCAGGGTATTCCTGAACCGCGCCCACCCGCCCGTGCGGCTCGCGGGGTGGTCTGAGCTGCCCCCACCTCGCTTCGGGCAGAGGAGAGTCCTCTGCGTTTCCTGTCCCTCAGTTGCTTCAGGAACTCACAGTGACCCCTTCACAAACTGCACAGAGTCAGAGGATTTAGCTTCTGACGCTTCATTCTCAGGGGTCATCTGTGGGTCAGGAGTTTTCTCGCGAGCTAATTTCCCACCCTTTCTTCCCGGACAACCAGAAAGTGTTTATTTTGGTTTTTCCTTTGCTACCTTTCCAGCTTGCTAGTTACATCAGGAGCCCCGGCCCTTTCCCCGCTTGTTGGTGGAACAAAGTTCAAGCCCACAGTTTTCTAGAGCTCCTGCGGCCCGAGGGCACTAGGTGAGCAGCTGACGACAGTCCTTCGCCGCCCGAAATCAGGCGGCGGGATCCCACTAAAGGGAGGAGAGAGAACCTAGGCCGTGACTTAGGGCTGGCGACGATTAAACCAGGTAACGAGACACCAGGCAGATGTGTTTTCATTGCCTTGTAAGATAAATGCAATGTTAAGTGCCTGACAACTTCCCAGAAGCAATCAGCAAAAGTTTACGAGTGCATAAACTTCAAAGACCATTCACCGATGGTTGTTACAAGGCCCACATTTAAAGCTCCTATAAATTCTCCCGCAGTTTCTCAAAGCTACGTTTCCAGTAACCATCCAGCAGCCACCTCCTCCCGGGAGACCAGGGGGATTTTCTCGAACCACCAAAGAGAGGGAGTTTTGGCTCCTACTGAGTGAAATAAAGTTGCGCAAAAGTTTGGTCCAGAAGTTTGAAAGGCCAGGGAGAGGAGGGAGGGTGGAACGAGGGAGTGGAGGAGGAGTCCGGGAAGGGCCACGAGGTGCTCTCCGGCGCTAAGTTTCTGACAGCGCGAAGGACCAGGGTCTGGGAGGGTCCCAGGTTAGCCGGGCAGGCGGCGCCTTAGCCGCCTTCGGCGGTCGCTCCTGCTCGGCCATTCGGGCCCTGCAGGTCATGTCCCGGTGTGGCGCCCATAGCTAAGCCCGAGCTTCCACGCGATCCGGGCATGGTCGATCCTTCGCCCTTCTAGTGCCCGCTGAGGGGCCAGTAGGAAGCTAGGTGTCCCGCGGAAAGCGCCAACCCTTAGAAAGGCAGGTCGGATGGAGAACCGAGTCAGACATCAGGGGACGTGGCGCCACTCCGCCCCAAGCCACGACGGTGCCAGCCTCGGTCCTCCGGTTAAGTGCCCAGAGAGCTCTGGTAAGTTAGTGTCAGGCACACAAGACTCACCTATGTTTACAGAGAACCTTTGTTTATGATCCCAGTGAAAACAAAGCTGCTAATTGAAAAACAGTAACAGGAGCGTGTCTTTAGCTTCCTAAAGGGAGAGTTTCACAGCTGCGAGCGCCCGGGGAGGGGCGGGGGCTGGGGAAGCGGTGAGCTTGGGGCCGCCCTGCACGTCAACGTGCTTTTGGGTCCCCAGCGAGACACGTGAGCCAGCTCAAGCCTTCCAGAACCGCCGGCCTGGGTACCGGGCTGGAAAGCCTCCCGCAGCCCGCCAGCTCTTTCTCAGTCTTTGGGCTCCGGTAAATCCGAAGGCGCGAAGGTAACCGAGGACTGAGAAGTATTTCTGTCCCGGTGAGACTGAATCTCAGGCAATTATTTTCGAAAGATAGCGCTCGGCCCCTTTTCATCCTTTCCAGGTGAAAATGCAGACGCTTCTGTGTCGTCCTCACCCCTCCTTGATGAAATAAGGCGCCCAACTGTTCAGATATTACCATTCAAAAACAGGTTCTGTGGCGAACCTCATTTGTGAATCTATTACAGAGATTAATAGATTATTTCTCCTTTTTCAACTAATTCTCAGTGGGGAAATTTAACCATATGGTAAGGAGAGAATTAGAATTTCATCACATTAGAGCAAAATGTAATGAAAAGAGTCCAACACCTGGGGCCAACTCTGAAAGCCACAATTAAAAGGTTTTTAATGAAACCAGAGAAACCAAAAATTTCATAGGCTTCAGTAATTCTGCCACATAAGAAAGATTTATTGGAGGTGTTGGGAAATATTGTTTTTACTTATGTCCTAAGGATGAAAACCAGCGCTAAATACCATGGGCTCCCAGACAGCTAACTCAGGAGCGAGAGGACCGCGTGTACCCTTTCGCATCCGCAGAGGACGCTTGTTCCACGGTTCTCCCCTTACCAGCCCTCCAAGAACAGCCAGGCAGATCCAGATGTCCCTGAAGGGCTTCCTAGCTGTCGGTTACGTTTCCGGGTAAATAAATATGCACAAATGCCCCGCTTGGTGTGTCAGAGGAGATGACTCCTGGTGAATTTGCCTATTCTGAAACAACTGGATTTTGATCTTGAGGAAAGTTTGAGAAATCACTTTCTTCTCGTTTAGGAAATCATGTGCCTCATAATCACCATCACTGTAGCAGTTACTTAGACAGTGCTGCAAAAGCACCCCTTCCTTTAAAAAAAAATATATATCTAATGGGCTGCATAATCAACTTGCTCTTCATTTTCCTTTTTTTCCCCCCATCGAGTAGGAAATGGGCAGTGGAGGGGAGGGGGTGAAAATAAGGCAGTGTGTGCAAGTGGACGATCGCTTTGCTCTCTTACTAGCTGAGAATCTTGGGTGAATTTGGGGCAAGTCAACGGGGGGGGGGGGGCATCACTTGCCCCGAAAGCCCCATCTCCTAATTCAGACCACAGTCATCCTACGAACAGGGCTGGAGTATAATTCTCGCCCGGAAGAATAATTTAGCTCAAGATGAGACAGCAGTGGCGAGGGAAGGGCAGTGGGGGTGGGGCGTGGTGGATGGGGGCGTCTGCTTTCCACGGGACTCCCAGGCTTCGCCGCCGATCTACAATTTGCTGAAGGAGCAAAGAACATCCTCGGCTCTAAGTAGGGCTTTTAGTGTGCTCATTGATGAGTGAAAGTCGCCACACATGTCAAGCTAAAGGCAGTTGTTGGGTTACTAACAGGACCCAGCGCCTTGCAAACATATGCGCTAAGCTGTGTATACAGATGGCAGGCAGAATAATGGAGCAGGCGCCTTTTATAAAGCTCTAGCTGCTGCCTGTCTTCAGACCTGGGAAATGAAACTATTCAGACTCGCGGCCAGATAGCGCCTGCGATTGTTTGTTACCGTTTTAATCCTATTAATTAAAACGTTAACCTGATTGGGTAGAAAGCGCTGTCCCAACAGGCGAGTCTTCTTCATAATAACCTACTCAGAGATAATGATGTAAAAGACTCCCCCGTCTGTGGCGGCGGCTGGTTGATGGGTCCGGAAATCTCTTGAAGGTGAATCCAAGCAAGATAAACGGTGCGGAGAGGAGGCGCGGGGCTGGGCTCAGAGCGGCGGCGGCAGCGGCGGCGGCTCCACTCCCTCCGCGCCCACCCTCCCACCATGCGGGGCCGCGGCCCATGGTGAGCCCCAGCAGCCAGCACCATCGGCTGGAGACGAAGAAGAAGAAGAAGAGGAGGCGGCGAGCGCGGGGGAAGGCGAAAAAGAAAAAGAAGGGGAGAGGACCGCCAGCAGCACCGGGACCGACGCGCGCACCAGCCCCGGAGCCCGGCTCGGGCGCGTCTGCGGCGCCGCCCGACTCCCGAGCCGAGGCGGCGGCGGCCGGCGGGGCGGGCCGGGGCTGCGCGCCAGCGCCGGACGATGGAGCGCGGGCTGCACCTCGGCGCGGCCGCCGCGGGCGAAGACGACCTTTTCCTGCACAAGAGTCTGAGCGCCTCCACCGCCAAGCGCTTGGAGGCGGCTTTCCGCTCCACGCCCCCGGGCATGGACCTGTCCCTGGCGCCGCCGCCCCGGGAGCGCCCGGCGTCGTCCTCCTCGTCGCCCCTGGGCTGCTTCGAGCCGGCTGACCCCGAGGGGGCAGGGCTGCTGCTGCCGCCGCCTGGGGGAGGCGGCGGCGGCGGCGGCGGCGGCGGGGTGGGCGTCCCCGGGCTGCTCGTGGGCTCTGCCGGCGTGGGGGGCGACCCTAGCCTGAGCAGCCTGCCGGCTGGGGCTGCCCTGTGCCTCAAATACGGCGAGAGCGCGAGCCGGGGCTCGGTGGCCGAGAGCAGCGGCGGCGAGCAGAGCCCCGACGACGACAGCGACGGCCGCTGCGAGCTGGTGCTGCGGGCAGGAGGGGCCGACCCGCGGGCCTCCCCGGGCGCGGGAGGCGGCGGCGCCAAGGCGGCCGAGGGCTGCTCCAACGCCCACCTCCACGGCGGCGCCGGCGCCCCCCCGGGGGGTCCCGGCGGCGGCAGCGGCGGGGGTAGCAGCAGCGGGGGCGGCGGGGGCGGCGGCAGCAGCAGCAAGAAATCCAAAGAGCAAAAGGCGCTGCGGCTCAACATCAACGCCCGGGAGCGCCGGCGGATGCACGACCTGAACGACGCGCTGGACGAGCTGCGCGCGGTGATCCCTTACGCGCACAGCCCCTCGGTGCGGAAGCTCTCCAAGATCGCCACGCTGCTGCTCGCCAAGAACTACATCCTCATGCAGGCACAGGCCCTGGAGGAGATGCGGCGCCTAGTCGCCTACCTCAACCAGGGCCAGGCCATCTCGGCCGCCTCGCTGCCAAGCTCCGCGGCCGCGGCGGCGGCGGCCGCTGCCCTGCACCCGGCGCTCGGCGCCTACGAGCAGGCTGCCGGCTACCCGTTCAGCGCCGGGCTGCCCCCGGCCGCCTCCTGCCCGGAGAAGTGCGCCCTGTTCAACAGCGTCTCCTCCAGCCTCTGCAAACAGTGCACGGAGAAGCCTTAAACACCCCCCCCCCCCCCCGAAAAACACAAGAGCGACCCAAAAGCTAGAGGAAAGTGAAAAGCTGCCCTCCACCCCCTTTTTTTTGGTCCTCTCCTAGTTGTGAAACACTTGCAGAGCAAAGCAGAGGCGAGAACTGAGGAGGAGTATCAGAGACAAACCGGACTCTTAGCCTTGACATCCCCAGAATCTCGGTCTTTGGGGTGGGGAGGGAGGGAGGAGGGAGGTGCAGTTTGGACGGAGTATGGATGTCTTTTTTCTCAGAAAAGTGGCAACTTTGGTGGCAGCCTAGACCGCAAGGAAGCAGAGTTTTCCTTTAAGCTTAAAAATAAGTGGAGAAGTAGTCGCTTGGTTATTAAGCGTGGAGAGTATGAAATGGCAAAATACTAATCTTACTAATAAGTGTGAATTTGGCTGGTGCTGAGAGGGAGAGGAGGAGTCCGGGGTTGGGTGGCGTGTGGGATGGAATATTCATTCAGACAAATCAGAAAGGGCACTTGAAAATAAATTTTGATTCTGAGCCAGGAGAAACACTTGAAATGTAGACTTATTTAAGTGAAAAAAGAAAAAAAAAAAAAAAACTCAACCAGAAAGAGACACGTTGCTATGAAAGACTTGTATTTTTTATTGTCTCTGAACTTTAATCCTGTGAAAATGCTCAAAAGTTTTGGCAAGAGTGATATAAAAAACTGACTGTGGCTGAAAGGATTGCATTAAAAAATATTTATGTGCACCTTGTTACTTTCCACTCTGCAATGATGTATTAACAAGTCATAGTATTTATTTGTTATTCTTCAATGACCCTTCCACATCAACAGTATTTATCATGTGTTAAGGTCATGGGTCTTGTGTGCAGATTTTTTTTTAATGCCTCTAAAATTCTGTTTTATAGATTAACTTATACTGTGTGCCAAGTGTTTAAAAGGTTTATTTGCCAACAAGTATGAAGAGACATATTGATGTATCTGGGCTGCTTAGGTTTATCAAAGATCACCTGGATATTTTCAGTTGCATCATCCCTGTATTTAAATTGAGCTTTAATAAATTGCTTCAGTCCAAAAATTACAGGAAAGGTGTATTCTTAATTGATGAATGAATTGATCTCTTTTTTAAAAGGGAAATCCTTTGCATTCTAAAAGGGAAAGACATCACAGCAATAGACCCTATAAGTAAGAACATGCTAAGCAAATATTGTTCCAGGCTGTGCTGTGCATTTTTAAAAGGTCTAATTTAATTGCTTTTATTATATATGTACATATATAAGTTATTTTAACTGTGGAGAATTATTTAAGTTAAAAGACTGGTTTGATTTGCCTATGGTGTGAAATCCTTTGTTATTTTTCTAAAAAAATAAAATTTAAAAAGAAAGAAAATAAAACTAAGGAAGAGCAAGAAGCTATTTACCCAAAGTGAGCCTTCAGTTTTAGTTTGCATGGCTGTTTGCCTGCCTTTCTATCCTATGAAAATCAAGAAAACCTTTTTTAAAAATGGAGTCCTGCTATTTTCCACCCCTTGCAGATAATACAAATTCAGTTTGTCAGGTTGGATGGCGAGTTGGGAGCTGTGGGGGATCCATTGGCTGGTTTTGGATGTGTAAAGAATGATATATATATCAAATAGGTCAATCAGACTATGACAGCTATGTATGACCATTTGTATGTGTATCTATGTCAGAAGAATCTTTATTAAAATATTTTGATCAAACATTTTATTATGCTGTGCTTTGTGGAAGGAGCCATCACCTCTCTTCTGTGTTACTCTTTGCTTGAAAGGTAACAAAAAAGAAAGGAGTTGCAAAGAAGCTGGAACTGAAGTTTTGGCAGGGATACCCAGCTTAGCCCTAGATCACTTGTTTGCTTGTTAAAAGGATGGTGGCTGGGCCTGGTCATTGGAGGAGAGACAAATGGGGTCAATGGTGAGAGGCAGAGGAGATCCGGAGTCCCTGTCTGCTGGTATGAACTTTGAAGGCCATGCTCTCTCCGGAATTCTTTTCCCACTTGCC
Organism: Equus asinus; assembly: GCF_041296235.1. Taxonomy (NCBI): domain Eukaryota; kingdom Metazoa; phylum Chordata; class Mammalia; order Perissodactyla; family Equidae; genus Equus; species Equus asinus. The sequence continues at coordinate 20,347,366 of NC_091801.1, read as the reverse complement.
TGGCACTGTTAACCATGCCAGGACCCATCAGAGGGGGTAAAGTTTCTTAAAGAGTTTTCATCAAAATTTCTATCTCCAGCTGCCTGAAAGCCAAGGAGAAGAGATGGATTTGGATTCTCTGAGGATGAATTTTATTGTGGCATTCCACTTTTTTTGTGACAGAAGAATCCACCAGGTTGAACTCGAAGCGTAAGCAATGCCCATAGAGATTTTCAGAACTTACTGGTGTTGCTTGTTAATGAGATTTTTAGGGACCATGTTTGGATTTGGTTGGGCATTGATTCTATTGAAGGATGTCTGTATGGGCTTGTATTTGGACTTTAATAATGCCCTCAGAAATAGAAGGCTTGATTTTTATTGTGGTGGAGGCTGTAGAAATGGTGGTGGTGAAGTTAGAGTATTTCCTCTGTAGGCAGTATGCTCAATGCATTTTTGTCTGTATGGCCTCTGCTCATAATGACATCCCTAAGTGCCATCAGACTTAGTGGGGGGTGAGGGAGGATATTTTCTGCTCCACTTGCCATCAAAAAAGATTAATCAGAACCTGTAACTTTTCAGAAAACATAACAGCAAAGGGCCTTGAAGCTGGAGCCCTCCCAGTCTGGAAGGGAGGGGAGAGACCAGGGCAGCCCCCAGGCAGGAAGAGACCCGTCTCTCAGCATTTACCAGTCAAAGCCTGGGTGCGTCTAATTATGATTATTAAAACAATTTCCATGACGATGTCTAATATTATGTTAATTTGAAAACAACTGTGTATGAAAACTGTCGACTATAATACCTAAATTCATTTAATGAAACACATCGTTAAGGCAATTAAACCTCCTGGATGTGATTAAGAAACATAATTACGACACTGTTCTGTGCCATAATTGGGTGTCTTTAATCAAGGGGTAAAGTGATCAGCAACACAGCCATTAGTTTGTATTGTTCTGGCCCTGCTGTCCATCATTCTGATTAGGAATTAACCACGGCCACCATCAGTCGAATTTTTTTTTTCCTTTTGCATATTAACATTGTGGGGGACACGTTTGCTGCAAGATTTACTGCTTACTATTTCTCATTATTAAGAAGCCCTCCTTGAAATACTTCCTCTGCGACCTCTGTACTGTTCAACTATTATTAGAAATTGTAAAAATAACAAATCTTGAACTTCAGAAGAAAAAGAAATGCTCACCCGCCTTTAATAACTCAATTTTCCAGTCTTAGTCCTGAGAGAGACTGGGGGTGGATGGGGGTGGGGAAAGGAGAGGATGTTGAGAATAAGTTGAAATGTCAGACTAATGTGTACAATTATTAAAAGTAGCAGGGTTGATAATATTAATTTTCATTGTGATAATTTCCGACAAATCAATTCTCTTACCACATGTAGAAAGTGGCCAGCCTATAGTTCTAGGAATAAACGTAGGACATCTGAAAGGAACAGAAGCAGTGTTTTCGGTGATTTACTTAGGTGACCCTCTCTGCCCTAACCCAACGTTTCCAAAGTTTCTTCAGCAGCAGCCTTTAGAGAAAGAAACCGACAGTTGGAGAGACAATTATTGCCCCACCTGGCAAAGCCCAGGGGCCACTTTGCTTCTGAGGTTTGAGTCCTGAATTTTGGGCCAGTCTGGAAAGTTGGCCCGCACACTTGTGGGCCCCAGATGTCCTTCCAGTATGGAGCATCCACGTCAGGACTGGGTAACTGAGCATCAGGGATATCAGTGTGGGCTTCCGGAAGGGCCTTTGGGCCAGAGCAAACAGCCTGTCCCCTAAGACTGCGGCGTACCAGACTGCCGGAGTACCTTGACCACCCCTGAGCCTGCTGCGACGCCCACCGCGCCTTGGGGCGCTTCCCCACGGGCGCAACCCGCCTGGCGGACCTTGCTGCTTGTGTTTTTTAGGAAACAGAGTGGGCAGATGAGGCCGAGAGAGGACCCAGAGTCCCACTTGGCCTTTTATTCCACCGGTTTCCTTCTCGAATTTCTCTCTAATTTCAATTTCCTTCTCTAATTTATAATTCCCACTTAGGTCCCATCTCCAGTTTAACACTGGGCACCTACAGAAGCGTCGGGGCTTTTCGTGGACTCCTATAGGACCAGCAAATGATCATCTTCGAAGAGCTTGCTAGTTACCCCTCCTTCTCCCTCCTCGTGGTGCATCTCAGTGTGTGTGTGTGTGTGTGTGTGTCTGTATGTGTGTATATGTGTATTCGCGCGCGCGCGCAGTGCGCGGTGCGCTCTCCACTTTCCGCAGCTGGGCGTCCCCTCCAAGACCCTGAGTTGAGCTTAAATTCTTCTCCCTCCTATCCCACCCGCCACCCATCCTTACTGAGGACTGCTAGCTTGGGAGGGAGCTGGGCTCAGGAGCTTCGCTTCTCCATGCACTCTTGGTCCCAGACGCCAGAACCACCTTCCTTCTCGCCCCGGACCCTGGGATTCCTCCAGTATGAGTGGCATTGACTTCCAATGTAATGACTTATGAAAGATATAATCATGTGTTAAATTGAATCCTCCGTTTAACTGTTAATGGTGTGCTCTGGGCACATTTACGTATTAGATGCTATGGTAACTAATTACCACTAGGAAAAAGGATAATACACTTCCTAGACTTTGAAAAATAATGATGAGAGTTCACTTCCCGGCTCGCAGCACATTGTGGCGGCTCTGCCGGGCGGAGCGACGGAGCGAGTGGAGACCCGAAAGTGTGCTCACGGAAGGCAGGAGGTAATGAATTCTGGTCAGGAGAGGCTCCTTCGTAAAACCTTTAATGAAGATGTGATTCAGATGGGGAGGTGGGGTGAGGGGGAGGCTCAAGCACACAGTGGCGCCTCTAAACAAAATTAAATTGCAAAACATAAACACCAGGAACATAAATAAGTTTTCTTTTAATTAAAATGCAGGTCAGACTAAATTATCCATGTGCCAAGCAACTTTACATCGCTTAACGTCTTTTGTTGTGCGGGCAAAATAAAGGAGCCCGTCTCCTGCGCGCTCTGCGTTGGCACTTGTTAACTCGGATGCCCCTGGATTTGCCAAGCCAGTGAGCTGCAGGTTGATTTAAATTTGGCCTTTTAAATCAAACATGGGGCACAGTAGACGGAAGGAGGGAAACAGGAGGGAAAGCCAGGAGATAGTAACTTAAGTTTGAGTTGAAACAACACACGGGGTAGGAGTCTTTTTCTCCCTGCCGAATTTCTGGCTCTTCTGATCCATTGATGCATGATTACTAGAACCAGGGTTCTCTGTAGGCTGTGCGGAACAACTAGGTGTCTACTTTGCCCCATGGCCAGGGCAAGTGTTTATGCTGGGGACCTGGGGCAGCAGGAGAAGGGAGGGGGCGGCTTTCCAGCAGACCGGCCAGCCAGCCCAAGGTTGCAGACAGAACGACGTCCGCAATACGCGCGCCCACAGCGCTGCTCTGCTTGCGCTGCGCCACAGGACGGACTCGGAATACACAGCCGCAGAGCACCCTTTCTCCCGGTGCTCCCGCTGGACTGGAGTTCTGGCCCCTCCTGAGGGCACAAAGCCAATCCAACCTCCAAGTTCCTTGGGACAAAAAGGGAACTTCAGGGCCCTGCCTCAAACTCTCTTTTGGGAGATGGCACAAGGATCGGGTTTTCCCTTGCACCCCCCTGGCCTGGTGGGTTCACCTGCAAACGCCAGGCTTGTCAGGACCACCCCGCTGCCGCGGCAAACCCGAGAATTCCGCGAAAGTGCCCCAGTTTTAAACTTCAAAGAACAATTCGCTTCCTAGCAAGGCAGGGAAACTCTTTACTCGCTTTCCCTGAGGTTTGATTTGGGTTAAATTGTACCACTTTTTCTAAATGACTCGTCTTAACCCGATCCAGGAGACTTCTGGACTATTGCAAAATTACCAAGCACTCTTGTCTCTTGAGTGCGTGTGTAACTTTTCTTTCTTTCCCTTCCCCTGTGTTCTCTACTTCGGGCAATATAAAAATCCAGATTAGAGAGCTCTGGAAGAGAAATGGCTGGGCTGGGAAGGTTAGATAGACTGCAAAGGCAAAGAGCACTTTGCAGTTACCCCCCCCCCCCCACGCCCCCCCCACATGATGGACAAGCCCATCTTACTAGTCACCAGGATGCTCTGATGGGGAATCTGCTCTAATTATGCACACTATGGTATCATTCTCCTTCCAAGTTTGGGAAAGAGTTAATTCTTTCCCAAAGCCCATAGTTGCCCTTGTCTTCTCAACCTGATTCAGAGATGCAATAAAATATGAAGCAAATTTATGATCTGTTTCAAGCATTTTATTGCTGTATTTTTAAATTCATATATGCACATATAAGAACTATGATCTGTGAATAATTTGAAATGCTATAGTAGAATGATACATTTTAGATAAAACGTAACCATATCTTTATATAATTGTCTCAGATTAAAATAAAAAAGAAAAATAGATTTCTAATGTGGACCAAACTGAAAAACTAATGGCAGCCATAAACTGCTAACCAACCATAAATTAACATCTTCATCAAATGCTAAAATGGTATCAGTGGTTAGATAAAGCAATTATTATTTCTCCTTCTAAGTTTTAGAATAAAGTTCAGGGATATTTAAAGGATCCATTATTTACAAATGCTTTGCTATCTTAAAGATTTCATATTTTATTAGGAGGATGGTTGCAACTCAAATCTGCTATGTTAATAGAGATGTTTAGAGATGAGAATTTAGATTTAAACATAAAAATGCTTCATAGCCTAACCTCATTTTATGCATTTATTCTGCTCTGGCAATTACTGAAGAACTGGGTATAAGGATTTCTTTGTTAAATATCCTTATCTCCTCTTTGAAAAGCGAAGACAATATCTTATTATGGGAGAGACTCAGATTATGTACCTAACCGGTTAAAAAACATTAACTCATGCACTGTCTATTCAAGTAAGTATAGCTACATTTGCGATGAACAGTCTCTTTGCAGAGCTGTGGTTAAAATGCAGGTGCCAGGCTGAGCCTGTGCCCTCCATCTGAGAGTTTCATGTCAAGAAATGATTTTCCTACCCAGGCCTCCACAGACACATGGAGAGCCATGGAGGTGGAAAGGAAATGGATCTAGTAAATGCCCCATATATCAGGAAGCAGGGGCTGGGAATAACTTACTTTAGTTGTCTTTTGGAGAAGTATCAGGCATATATATCTCTGAAGTGTAGATTTCTCAGGAGAGTGAAATTAAGTAAAATCTGGAATTACTCAACAAAGTGAGCTCTTTTTAAAATTTTGAAATTTTTTTTGTATGAAAACAAAACACTGATTTGGACTATGGAGGATCGCAGTGGCATACATACTCAAATTCTCTCTGCCACTCAGCTGTTACTTACAGTATGGTGCCCTATAGGGTAGTTATTGTGGAGGATTATCCCCAAAGGTCAAGGGTTAACTGAGATCTTCAACTGGCTAAGACCTGGGACTACTCTTTAGTTTAACTTTTTGCAAGCATTGTTTAGTCTGAGGACTTTCTTCTTTAAAAATGAATACAATTTTATAGCTTCTCTGTAAGTCTAAAGTTAGTTCAAAATAAAGTTTTTAAAAAATGAATACCTAATTTCAAAACACAGAGAAAGTACTCCTTCCTGTATACTTTGAGATTCACAAAAAAATTCAGAATCATTTCAAATTCTTAAAAAAATCCATTTAAAGTATAAAACAAAGGCATTAAATATACTGTACAGTTCTTAGAAGTTATGGAATAAAAGTACCTTTCATTTAAACATTAATTTAAACATACAAAAGATTTTATTTAAAAATGTGGGTTATTTGTCAGGTAATAATGATATACATTTTACATTAACTACAAAGGCTAGTTCTTAGACATAAAAGTTGTATGTATTAAATGTTTTCTTGCAAACAAATAAAAATCTCCAACCAATCTGTGCTTTGTATTTATTAGCATTTAAAAATTTACTCAATGATGAGTCATTAGATATTAGTCCCTTTACCTGTTACTTATATCCCTCTAATTTCTCCTATAAGCACAAAATATTGTAAGGAAAATAAAATGCTTCATGAGTCTCTCTCTAACATTTACTTTCCTTGTAGTCTGTAATATATCATGTCTTTTCTTATAAAAATGAATACATTTAGGAATTGAGAACATAGACCATACCTCAAATAAGTAACAATAAACTCTATCAAATGTACTTCAAATTATCCAGCATAACCACTATTTTTTCTAGCTATCTATATCCTGAATAGAAAATGCACATTATTACTCAGATGACCATGGCTAATTCCAGACAGTTCTGCAAAATGTTAATTTACTCAATAAGTGTTTTTTAGAGTAACATTGAAAGCAAAGGCAATCATTTCACAGATTGTCCATTTAATGACATAATTTACCCTAATTGTGAAATCATACTGAACTGACTAGTTCAAATGCACAGGAACACCTTTGGAGGCTAAGGCAAGTTCCTGTAAAATGTTGATGACTCACGGGAGTGTTTCTTAGAAAAGCCAAGTGTCCCAGTGCAATGGTGTATGGACAGTTACTGAAGGAGCCACATTTCATTTCATCAACAGCATTCTGTATTATAGACTTTATTTACAGTTTGGATTTCAGTTTTCTGAATAAACAGAATACTGTCCAATATTATTCAGCTTCATTCATTATCTGTGTAAACTGATCTGCACAACACAAAGACCACATCTAATGGGCTCTCTCTCCCATTTTTTGGTGTTCTTAAAAAGTACATCACTCCACAGAATAAGAATTATTAAGAATAGTAGCCTAGCAAGGTCAGCTTGCCTCAAATAAACTTATTAAAACACTTCTTAGTCACTGATATTTCTTGGATCTGTTTTTATTTCCCACATAAGTTAAAATATATTGAAAACCACTCTGAATATAACGATTGATGTACTTTTAGAGAAAGTATCAGAAAATAAGAATATATGTATATGTGTGCATGGGGAATGGGATGTGGGGCTATTCAGACAGCAAAATTACGTCCCAAATAATTTGATACTTGTAATCAAATCTTCTATCATCCAACACGTTCTCGTAGGGAAATAAGGAGACACAGTCAGTCACCTGTGCTTTAAAAGTTGATTTATTGAATACTTGTAAATAAAAGAAAATTAAGTAGATTTACAAATCATTTGCTTTTCTCACCTAACATCTTTTTAAGATAATTTGCCTCCTCATAACCACATATATATGATTTTAAAAATCAAAAGATAATATGAAACCAGCTATTCAGGACAAGTTTTTTACAATATATAGCACTCCTCAGCCTAAAAAACATTTTTAAACATAAGTATTGCCAAATTATCTCTTATTTAAAACTGTGCCACAGAGTTTTTCATGAGTTCAATTTATCTTACTCAAGAAAGTATTATAAACAAAATAAACATTTAAGCTAAAAAGTTCACACATCAGCGATCACTGATTGAGATTAACACTATGAAGTAACATAAGTAATAATTGTTTTAGAGAAATACCAGAGTTTTATGTGATTGCTCATTATAATTTAAAATGATGCTACAGGGAATGTAATCTTGGCTTGCTAACTTTTTCTTAATTGAGTATGTGAATATGAATACCTAATAATGCAGTGCAAGTAAATAATAGCCTGCAATATGGGTGAATTTAATAGCTTAAAACAGTGCACATTCTAAGGGCATATAATTCTTGTTTTATAATTATTGACAGTATTTTATACTAAGATCAAAACCAAGATAATTTTTGTGCTTTGATCTTTGAAATTGATTTTAAGATTCCACTGTTAAATTAGAAGATGCTTATGGGAAATGTTACCAAAATTATTTTTTTATGAGAAAATAGAAATAATCATGCAAATTTTGAGTTTGTAACTCTGTTGCCTTAGACTTGTGACCTAAAGTTTAACGATAAAATGGAGAAGATATCAGCCTGCCTGATTTGGTGATAAAGAGCTGTTCAGAGCATCTAGCTTCAAAGCATTTAGTCTTTTCCTAACTGAATGCTTCCTTACTGTTGGTCATCAATATAACACAATTTTATTGGTTATTTACTTTAATTTGAAACTTAGAGGAGGCTGTAAAAATAAAAAGACAGATTCTTATAATACGTAAAATATAGTTTTTAGGAAATTCTGGAGCCTCAATGACCGTATTTGGTTTTGGTTATTTTTACCATAATCATAATACCTGAAATATATGTTTTGTTGTGTGTAATTATGCATGGAGTAATTTCTCACTACAGAACACTACTTTGGAATGGGTAATGATGGAGGGTTAGTTAGAACAAGTGATGTCAGAATTTTAGAATAATTTTAAAGAGATGAATTTACTACTTACAACTACATTTATAAAAAATTAGTTGTGTTTGTCTTGTTTTCCCTAATAAATTTTGTGCTCCTGAAGACAGGTAAGCCAATACATAGCATCATATCTAGATCAGGGGAAATACTCAATAAATGTTTGACTGAAAAAATGAATAATGAATTGTCTATTGACTAAAACGTTATTCCCTTTAACAAATACATAAGAACAGTTTTTAAAAGGCACAACGATGTTAAAATATCTCTTTTACAACTTTACATTTGCGTATTACATCATACACTTTTCAAAATAAGTTGACACATCTTACTGTGTTTAATCCTCATAATGAACCCTGGTGTCGAAAAGGCCTTATTATTATTTTTTTCGCAAATAAGGAAACTGCAACTCTAAGAGGTAAAGTGACTTGATGATAACAAACCAGTTATATCACAGCTGGAATCCATGTCATTTAACTTATTTTTGCGTGACATCTTTTCTATTCATAAACACTCTTTAAATTACTAAATTTAAGCCTGTCATATGATTCTCTTGTTTTGGTTCTACTGTCTATTGCTTTTAGATGATATTTTCTCAACCCTTTTATTTATTCTTACTTTCTATTCTAAATTCCTGTGCACACTTTTAATTATAAATTCAACAGAAATTAGAATGGAATAATTTCCTGTTATCTTCCTGCTGTAACATCACAAAAGTGTATTACTAAGATGAATTTAAGAATATGGAAGTTTCCACTTGAGGCAATATGGCAGACTAGATGTCCTAGTACAAAATGAACAGGCTATGCTGTGGCAGGCAGGAGATAAAGTCTAGGGCCAAAGTTGGTGTGTGTGTGTGCATGAAGTCCAAGACCTCAGCACAAAGCCAAGAACTTGCAAAGGCAACATCCTTAGTAGATGAACTAGAAAGAAACCTTGCTCCACAGAGTAAGACTGGGTATACTTGCTTGTCTCAGCGACGGCTCTCGGTGAAGGAGGAAAAAACCCTAAAAAGTCCCTTCTGTCTATTCCTAATCATAGGATTGCACTGTAGCTGATTTAGGGCTAGAACCCACCCTACCTATGTGGCTCCTAGCCCCATCCCTCATTGCCTCTTGAAATACTCAAGCTGAAAATTTAGTGATCTGAATTTGATAGCAACATCAGCAGTCAGACAAAAGCAAATGCAAATTCTCTCCAGAGGAATATTTTAAACTCAGGTCTTAAAAATTTCCAGAGATAAAATTCCAAGGAACATAGGCGTAGTAAAGAAGCCATCCTGAGTAAAAGAAAAACAAACAAACAACAGAATCAGACCCACCAAACACTGATGATTTGGAAATCTCAAATATAGACTATAAAACAGGTTTCTTAACTATTTAAAGAAATGAAGGAGGATATTGAGTGTATGATGAAGGAACAAGATATTATTCAAAATAACAAGGCAGATATGAAGAAAAAAGAACTCTCAAACTAAAAACATAATAATTGAATTTAGCAAACTCAGTGGAATTGAAAACCTGAAAGCTGACAAATTGGCAGTTGGCACTCTAACTCAAAATCAACCCTGGAGACCCCACAGAAGGGAGAGGGTCTTAAGGGTCTGAGGACGGAACAGAACAAATCTAAACCATCTCAGAGAACGAAGGCTGTCATGGACTAAATGTCTGTGTGTGTGTGTCATTTGGGACAGGGCGGTTAAGGACGGGCTTTGCAGCAGCCCGTTGTGGATGGTGGTTGGGCACAGCAGGGGGAGGATGTATAGGGGTAGAGTTTTTAGGTTCTGCTTTGGCTCTCCCCCAAATTAACTGTCCCACAGACACAGTTTTCATCACTGGGTGAACAGATCACTAAAATACGGTGGGTGTACATTACTGAATACTATGCAGCAGTTAGAAGCAATAGATTAAATATACAAAGCAATGTAGATGTATTCTTAAAAACATACAGCTTAGTAAGAAAACTGAGAATAATATGATTTATAGAAAATACATTTATGTAAATTAAAAACATATGCACCCAGGATAATAATATATGTTTTATAAAAACATACACAAATAAAAGGATGCACATCTAACACATTAGAATGTTTGCCTATGATGGGAAGAGTTATGATGGTTGGAATTAGAGATAAAATAGAATAAGTAAATAAAGTCAGAGAGGCCTTGCTTGGACCAATTATCATTGTGTACCATGAATTAAGGTGTATAAGGAGTATGATTACTCAATTTTATGAACCTAAGGCTAAAATAAAAAGAAGGAAGAAACAAATTCAATGGATAAGTTAAAGAGCAGATTAGATACATTGAATGGAGAATAAACCAGAAGAGAGATCTAAAGAAATTACCTAGAATGTAAATTGGAGAAAGACAAATATGAGGAGAAAAGGTCAAACAGCATGGAGTATAGAGTGAGAGGATCTAAAACAGAGCCTGAGAGAGGTACTATTCAGAGATAATGGTTGAGAATATCCCACACTTGATGAAAGACACACATTCTCAGACCCAAGAAGCACCATGAGGTGCAACCAGGATAAACAGGAAGAAACTAAGAACATCAAAGGCAAAGAGAACACGTTAGAGCTGGCAGAGCGAAAAGGCAGACTACTGACTGAATAATTAAACGGACCAAAGGCTACTAACCTCCTGGTAACAACAATGGAGGCCTTAAGAACATGCAATGTCTTCAAAGTGCTGTGAGGAAATGACTGTTACCCTAGACTTGTGCATCTAGTGAAATCATCTTTGAAGAACAAGGGCAAAAATGAAAACATTGTCAATCAAGCAAAACCAGAATTTAGACCAACAGACCTTCACTAAGGAATGTTTAGAGCACGTACTTTGGGATGCAGAAAATAAACGCTAGAAAATCTATTTACTTATTAAGTATAGTGAGTATTTTATAACGTTATTTTAAAAATTCAGTTTCCTTTTTAAAAAACAATAGCACATTTCTGAAATATTAGAAGTTCCAACTAATGCAGCATGAATTAACTGGTTTTTATTACCTACTTTGCTTGTTTATATACAGCAGCATCATTTATGTCAGATGCCAGACAATCACTGGGTAATCTGATATTAGAAATCTTTGAATCATCGACACAATGCTGCATTATGGCATGTGAAATTATACTGCATTACATAATGTTGTAATTCAAAATAATACAAATAAAATCCAAGTCCAAAAGGTGAGGTGTTGAGAACAAATATTGCTATCTAGTTTCTCAGTTTATATAAGTGGAAGCATTTAGGAGAGAGTTAATTGCAATGCTAGCATAACCTTTATAGTTTATACTAAAGCCAAATGCTACAATCAATCCTGTAATGATTTCAACATTTCCTCCTACAATAAACCTAATACTAATGTCTAGGGCAATTGCTGAATATATAATAGGTTTTGTGTGTTCTTATACATTAAATCTTAGCAGTATCTAACTTGAATAGCAGTGTTCTTATATAACAAGAAATTTTGTTCTATTGAACTATAGTATACAAAGTAATAAAGAGCATTTATGGCTGATTAAATATTGAAGTGAAGTTGAAGCATTTAATCTACTGCAAAACTCATTTAATGCAAACGTAGCCTGGCAATATAGATATTATTGATATTATACTTGAAGGGAACATTTCATCCAGTGCATCTCATGGAAATTTAATTTCCTTCTTCTCTGAGAACTTGGAATTTGTTAGACTGTGTCCATTTCCAGCACAAATTTCCAGTAGCACATAAAGTGCATTTTTATTATTAGAAAAGAATTTGAGTGACAAACCCCACAGTGCCACATCTATTGATGTGAAGGCACATTTACTATGACAGGTGAAAATCACAATATGTAGAAACTTAAAAAAAACTATTTTAAGTTTATCATCATGTTGATTTTGGTGTCCATTTTCATGCCATCATCCTGTTTTATTTTATGATGGATTTTGCTTTTGCAAAGCAATTACATTTGCAGAAATTAAAACCACATAGATGAGCTGAGGACATTTAGGTTAGTTTTGATGGATTTCTTTTCTTTCCTTGAGCTTCTTTAAGTTTTTACTTTGTACCTAAATGAAACATCAGAATCTGGATGCTGAATACCAAACAAAAGGCGGCTGCGGTTTAGTTCGATAGGTTTTTGGTCCATTATTTCTAAATCAAAATAAGTTAAAAGTACAACTAACAATTGCTTTATTTCCATAATTGCCAAAAATCGGCCTGGACATTTGCTGGCTCCAAATCCAAATGGCAATAGGTAATATTTCAGCTTCTTCCCTCCTTTGAAAAAGGTAGTTTTCTTCTTACCGTCTTCTACAAAACGATCAAATCTAAACTCCTGCAAAGAAGAATAAAGAGAGTTAAAATTAAAAATTTACGTGAAATAGCTGGAGTGCAGGTCCACAAAGTTGCCAGCTCTCCTTGCCTGTCTTAAACAGCTCCTTTTAATCCAGCAAACAGCAGAAAGTAAAACTTGACTGAGGGCGAATGCTTTCAGGAAATTACTTCTCCCGTATCAAAGTGAAACCCAAACACCTATATGACTTTTCTTCCCAATTCACATTTCTTTCCTACACTGTTTCCTAAGTAGAGAGGCAGTACCTCTATTTTTGCTACTGGCACTTGATATACCAGTGTTGGGAGGAAGGTAAGGGCTCCTGCTCTGCCACCACGGTTACTACGGAATAATGAAGCCGACCGGCCACAGAGGCTGCCTAACTGAGGAGCCCTAATAAGCCTGTGTCTATCCCTTCCCAGTTGGCTACTGATGCACGAGAACTATGAGTTTGGGGTTCCGTGCTTACGTTTGGATTAAACAGATATAAAATAATAACATTCACATAATGCACTAGAGAGGGATTAAGCCCACAAAGTTGGTCTTGCTTGTTTTGTGATGTTGTACTGAATTTCTCCTATGACAGTTCCATTAGAATGAACTCTCGTTGGGTTAACTCTAGGCTGGCAGGTGTTTCTGATATGTTTTCATAAACGAGTTATATTTCTTGTTACTGAAAATGATGGGACTGGTTTTTCTAGGGTGTTTGGTCCGCCATCTTAATTTACTCTCACTTGAGTTTCCTAGAGGACACTGAGTGACCTTATTTCAGCCCATGGTGAATTAAATCATTGATTAAATTAATGCACGTGGCATGCATGAAAAAGACCAAGTAGTTCCTGGACTCGGTGCTCATTAGCATTAGACCTGCTCAGCACACAACTTTGATAAACTACATGAAGTCAAAGGCAAAGAAGCAGGTCACATCAAAAGCATTTCAGCTTTCAGCAAACACCCTACAATATGTGGAAAAATTCTGAATCCATGACAAATGATCTAATTTTTTCACTCAGTGCCAGTAGTAATGCCTGCAAAATCATTTCCTTTAAAAGTATTGGGTTTATCTTCATTTATCTAGGATACTTATTTTGATAAATATCCAAGCTTAGAAAACACACTTTGGGTAGTTTCTATTGTCCCCTCCAACTTGCAAGTTGATGAAATCATAATGGGAAAATTAATCTGCATTAGAACACAAGTGTATTCTCCCACAGACAGTTCTGGGATGAATCTGAATAGGATCTAAACAGTGCTCAACTAAAAATATCTGTTCATTTCTGTAGTAATGGATAAGGACACTCTTTGTTCACATACACTTTGTTACTGGAGATAAGAGTTACAATATGGCACTCTCTCCTGGTGATCTTTTTCCATTCTGGGGACCAGGCCTGCTTGCTTGATTTCAGTACTGCCTCCTCTTTCTCACTGACCAATCAGAGGAGACCAGGACTCTTCCCAAGAGCTCCTTGCTTAGGTCAAATCAGTGTAAGTCAACTTACAATAAGTCAGGAACTTGCATGGCTTTCTTGAACTTCTTCGTGAAAGCAATGTGCTGCCCTCTGAGAGGTCATAGTGATAAGCGCATCATGCTCCCTCTTCCCTGTAACTTTCACTTAGTGTTTACATTTCCTCAAATTTCTTGTCAATCAGTAATGTCACTCCTCCAGTTTTCCATATTTAATTTCCTCATAATAAACATCTGAGAAGTTCCTATTTAGTTATTTACAGTAAGAAACCAGAAGAGAAAAGCCCAACTTCTTTTGCTCTGTGATGACCACAAACCTCAAAAAGTAAGGGCATAAATATATTCTTGAATTAAAATTTATTTTCAATTTGTTTTCCATTGCCAGGGCATGGAGAACCCGAGCAGGAACCAGTGTTAGGAAGGGCTTGTGGCAGCTGCTAGGGATACAGTTTGGTTTTAGCCAAAAAGATAAGGGATATAATAGTCTCACCCCTGAGATTTTGGGGTCACAGTGACATAGAACAAAGGGTTAGGAAGCTCAAGATGCACACATTCATTTGGAACAACTTAAATACAGGATTTGTCATGTCGACAAACTCTTTGCAGTAATCATAATAGCTCGGTGCTTCACAATTAAAGAGAGTCAATTAAATGCAATATTATTAAATAGATGAGAATAGAGAAATCGTAAACACTGAAATTCCCCATAGCTCCTCTAAGGACTGTTGTGGTTGACTCCTCAATATCTTTATTCTGCATAAGATTTGTCTGGGCACCAATCATGGTCATCACATTGCTCTGGCCTCTGCCTGATTTAGGATAGGGGTGTGAACCAATATCCTCAGTGATACAGGG